>NC_048596.1:177058122-178343122 GCF_003668045.3 Cricetulus griseus
AGCTGAGCTTGAGTGGCAATGTATATGGGACTATCTCCTTACACTTGGCCTTAACTTTTTGTGTACTACTTTTTAGATGAAAAGTGATAGATTTTATATTAATTTCAGAAATCTTACAAATTTCTTACAATTGGGAATACTACAAGAAGAGTTTGGGTAGGACATTTCTATAAATGGGCTTCAAACTCTATTATTTCATTTAAATGATATTGCTTCTAAACAGGAGCATAAGTGGAAATAATGATTATATTGGGAAAAGAGGTAGGCTCAAAAAACCTGGGTGGTCCCTTGGTATTGTATTTTGATGCATCTCCTGGCTCATATGCATTCTTAAACGCTCATCCTACACAATGAGCATGATGTCTCAAATTCTAGGCTTTCCAGAGATTTTAATATTCAAATTCAAAATATTTAAAAATATCATACATGTAACTTGGCAAGTAAATATATTATCTTAATTGTCATTTAAACATACATGATAAATATTGCCATAGTTAACAAAGTATTAATATACCAAGAGACTATTTATATGTTATTTATTTGAAAGAAAAACCTGTCTTATTATAATAGATATTTTTATCACTTTTCCTATAATACACAATGGATTCTACTTTTGTTAGTAAAATTAGATTTTATTTTTATCACTAAACTCTAATTTTACGTGCTGAGAAAGCATTTCTCAATGTCAAACAGTTTCTGTTTAACTTTGAAAAGTTGTTTTAACGGCCAAAGCCATACTAAATCTCATTTCCCATCCAGCATTCTGAGGGATTTACTGGATTCTTAATTTGATGATTTGAGACATATTCATAATAAAATACATGCTAGGGCATATTTCTGACACAGTGGTTTAATAACCAGTGTGTCTGGTTGCCAGAGACAGCATTATTGTCACATTTATAGAGGATTGTGATCTCACAAAAAGCTAAATAAAGAATGTACTGGCTATGGAATTTCTACACATTCATTCATGCTTCTTTTCATATTCCAAGATTCATGCATTTTCTTAAACATGTTTTCATTCAATATATTCATTTCTGGATGGAAAACTAATTTAACAACTATATTATCAAAATGTACTTGACTATAATGCAAATCAAGATATTAGAAAGCACTCATATGTTACTAAAATTTCAGAAATATTTCCCAGGTGGGTAATATAGACATGACATGATTAAATGATGACCTACATATTTGCTTCTAAATTATATAGCTGCTCATCATATTTTCACTTAATAATGGTATTATATCTAGTTATTGGGAAAATGTTTTAAATACGAAGACAAAATATAAATACATATTTACACCATACAAAATTATATAAAAATATGAGATGTGCTGCAGAAACATTATATAACATCATTTTACCCATGACAGGATCATTCCCTAGTTCTATAACTATTATTTTAAATGATATTTATATTTATTTTATGTTTTTGAGAGTTTTTCTGCATGGGTATGTTTGTGCCATGTGCCAATATGGTGTGCAAGAGGACAGAAATGCTGTCAAATCTCAGGGAACAGGAGTGAGGGATGGTTGTGAGCCACCATATGGGTGTTAGGAATAGCACTCAAGTCATCTGCAAGACCGGCATTTGCTCTAAATTTCTGGGTCACCCTTCTGGCTCCTGTTATATTATTAAAATGGGCCTATGATCTGTAGGCATATAAAGTACAACGTCTCCTAACATTTGATGGACAAGAGTGTTCTGAGAATAATTTTTTGATTCCAATAAGCCAGTTATATTATAATTAGGTAGTTATTGAAAGCCCATAAAACATCACATTCATAAGTAATTTTTACAGCTGGTGATGCTGTGTCTTGGTACATGAAAGGTATATTAAATAAAAATAGAAGAAGCAATGACAAATTGTTCATAGAAAAAAAGACTACTCAGGGTGATGAGAGAGCAGATGAAGGCAGGCACTGGGGAAATTCAGGTTTAAGCCTTCCCATGACATCAGTGTAGGACTAAAATTGTAAGACATCTATGTAGGTTTAAGAATGAACTTCCCAGAAATGTCTCATTTGCAATGAATAAAAGTTCGCATTTTTCCCTGAGGAACTAAAGCAGGAATTTTACATGATGTATGCAGTATTTGAATTCTAATTGCACTGGATCTGTTATCCAAAAATAGTATGCTACTCCTTCTCAGGAATCTTTGTTCGCCTTAGTTAAAAAATGAAGGTACCGTAGGCATGCACTGCTATTTGTCACTCCATTCTTTCTCCACTCCCCTACCCTGGCAGTAGTCCAATTTAATTTCCTGGTCTTGGTAGATACTCCAGCATATGTGGTCATATCTGAAGTTTGGAAGTAGCAGCTTCTGATGAGAGAAAACATGAGATATTTTTCTGTCTGGGTTTGAGATATTTTTTCCAGTATTATTGATTTTAGTTCTAACAATTTACCTGCAAGTTCATGATTTCAATTTTCATTACACCTGCATAGTTATATGTAACATTTTTGTTATTCTCTTGTTGGTTCAAGAACATATAGTCATTTCAATTTCCTAGCTGTTGCCAAAAAAAAAAGAAAGAAAAGAAAAGAAAAGAAAAAAGAAAACAATGATTAGAACTCAAGAAGTATCTGTGGAGTAAGATGTCAAGTTCTTTGGCCATATTCCAAGATATAACTGTGTTTTATGGCAGATTTATTTTTTAGCTTTCAAGATTTCTCCATGCTAATTTACATAGGGACAGCATCAGCTTTCAATCCCAAACACAGTGAAATAGGGTTCCATTTTCTCCACTTCCTCTCAAACTATTGTTGTCAGTCTTGTTGAACTTTGGATTATGACTTGTGAATGATTAAATCTAAAGCTGTTTTGATTTGCATTTTGCTAAATTGTAGGGATGATGAACATTTTTGAGGTTATTTCTTTTACTTCTTCTTCTTCTTCTTCTTCTTCTTAATTCAAGTTAGGGAACAGGCTTGTTTCGCATGTAATTCCCCTCGCCCTCTCCCTCACCTCACCCCCATTCCTTCTCCCCCACCTCCAACCTACCCCCCACCCCATCCACCCACCACTCCCCAAGCAGGGTGGGGCCCCCAACCAGGGCTCCACCAAGTCCACCAAATCTTCCTGTGCTGGGCCTAGGCCCTTCCCCATGTGTCCAGAGACAAAGCGCATCCCTTCAAGTGTGATGGGCTTTCATAGTCCCCCCCACACACCAGGGCAAAACGCCAGTCCACCCCCAGAGGCTCCCAGGAGTGCAGGGGCCTCCCCATTGGCATCCATGATCAGGAGGGCTGGATTAGTCCCCTACTGGCCTCCCAAAGAGTGTCTGGGGTGGATATGCTTTCCCTTTTTCAGGCCAACTGTTTTTGTGGGTTTCTACAACCTGGTACAGACCCCTTCGTTCTTCATTCCTCCCTCTCTTCAACTAGGTTCCTGATTTCAGCTCAGTGTATTTCTGTGAATGTGTGTCTCTGCTTCCACATCTATGCTCCAAATATGAAGGCACTCACATTTGTGAAAGAAACATTACTAAAGCTTAAACCACACATAAAACCACACACACTTATAGTGGGAGACTTCAACACTCCCCTTACGCCACTAGACAGGACCACCAGACAGAAACTTAACAAAGAAACAAAGGACCTGAAAGAAGTTATGACCCAACTGGGGTTAACGGATATCTATAGAGCATTCCATCCAAACTCAAAAGAATATACCTTCTTCTCAGCACCACATGGCACCTTCTCTAAAATTGACCACATAGTAGGCAACAAAGCAAACCTCCATAGTTACAAAAGAATTGAAATAACCCCCTGTATCTTATCAGACTACCATGCATTAAAGCTAGAATTCAGCAACAATACAAATGGCAGAAAACCTGCAAACTCTTGGAAAATGAATAACACCCAATTGCACTATTCCTGGATTGAGGAAGAAATAAAAAAACAAATTAAAGTCTTCCTAGAATCTAATGAGAATGTAGACACAACATACCCACACTTATGGGACACTCTGAAAGCAGTGCTAAGAGGGAAGTTCATAGCACTAAGTGCCCACATGAAGAAACTAGAGAAAAGTCACATCAGAGAACTGACAGAACAACTGAAAGCACTAGAGCAAAAAGAAGCAAACTCAACAAGGAGGAGTAGATGCCAGGAAATAATCAACCTGAGAGCTGAAATCAATAAAGTAGAAACTAGGAAAACATTACAAAGAATCAATGAAACAAAGAGTTGGTTCTTTGAGAAGATCAACAAGATAGACAAACCTCTAGCCAAACTAACCAAAAGGCAGAGAGAGAGCACACTAATTAACAAAATCAGAAATGAAAAGGGGGATATAACAACGGACACTGTGGAAATCCAGAGAATCTTTAGGTCATACTTTGAAAATCTGTACTCCACAAAATTTGAAAATCTAATGGAAATGGACAGTTTCCTGGATAAATATCACTTACCAAAATTAAATCAAGATCAGATAAACAGTTTAAATCGACCCATGACCTCAAATGAAATAGAAACAGTCATCAAAAGCCTCCCAACCAAAAAAAGCCCAGGACCAGATGGCTTCACTGCAGAATTCTACCAGAAATTCAAACAAGAGGTGATACCAGTACTCCTCAAACTGTTCCGCACATTAGAAGCAGATGGGATATTGCCAAACTCTTTCTACGAGGCTACAATCACTTTGATACCCAAGCCATACAAAGATAAGACTAAGAAAGCGAACTACAGACCAATATCTCTCATGAACATCGATGCTAAAATACTCAATAACATATTGGCTAATAGAATCCAAGAACATATCAAAAATTCATCCACCAAGATCAAGTAGGCTTCATCCCAGGGATGCAAGGATGGTTCAACATACGAAAAACCATCAATGTAATCCACCATATAAACAAACTGAAAAAGAAAAACCACATGATCATCTCACTAGATGCTGAAAAAGCCTTTGACAAAATCCAACATCCCTTCATGATAAAGATCTTGGAGAGAACAGAAATAACAGGAACATATCTAAACATGATAAACGCGATATACACCAAACCAATGGCCAACATCAAACTAAATAGAGAGAAACTCTAAGCGATTCCTCTAAAATCAGGAACAAGACAAGGCTGTCCACTCTCTCCATACCTCTTCAATATTGTACTTGAAGTTCTAGCTAGAGCAATAAGACAAGAACAGGGGATCAAAGGGATACAAATTGGAAAGGACGAAGTCAAACTTTCATTATTTTCTGAAGACATGATAGTCTACATAAGTGACCCGAAAAACTCTACCAGGAAACTCATACAGCTGATAAACACCTTCAGCAAGGTAGCAGGATACAAAATTAACTCAAAAAAATCTGTAGCCCTACTGTATACAGATGATAAACTCAATGAGAAAGAAATCATGGAAACATCACCTTTCACAATATCCACAAGCAACATAAAATACCTGGGGGTAACACTAAACAAAAGAGTGAAAGACCTATACAATAAGAACTTTGAGACTCTAAAGAAAGAAATTAAAGAAGATACCAGAAAGTTGAAAGATCTCCCATGCTCTTGGATAGGCAGAATTAATATAGTAAAAATGGCAATCCTACCAAAAGCAATCTACAGATTCAATGCAATTCCCGTCAAAATCCCAACACAGTTTTTCACAGACATTGAAGAACAATACTTAACTTTATATGGAAAAATAAAAAACCCAGGATAGGCAAAACAACTCTTTACAATAAAAGATCTTCTGGAGGCATCACCATTCCTGACTTCAAGCTCTACTATAGAGCCATAGTTCTGAAAACAGCTTGGTATTGGCACATGAATAGACAGATAGACCAATGGAATCGAATTGAAGACACAGATATTGACCCACACCTACGAACACCTTATTTTTGACAAAGGTGCTAAATCCATACAATGGAAAAAAGATAGCATCTTCAACAAATGGTGCTGGCAAATTGGATTTGAACATGCAGAAAATTGCAGATTGATCCATACCTGTCAGCATGCACGAAACTTAAGTGCCAATGGATCAAAGATCTCTCCATAAACCCAGCCACACTGAATCTTCTAGAAGAGAAAGTGGGAATAACCCTTGAACAAATTGGCACAGGAGAACGATTCCTGAACATCACGCCAGAAGCACAGACACTGAGGTCTGCAATCAATAAATGGGACCTCCTGAAACTGAGAAGCTTCTTTTGAGGTTATTTCTAAGCGATTCTCTCATTCTTTTGGGAATCCTTTGTTCATGTCCAAGACCCAATTTCAAATGGGTCATTTGCTATATCTGTTCCTTGTTTATTTGAGTTCCTCATATATTTGAGTACAAATCCTGTGGTGATATATTATTTATGATTTACTAAAGCTTGTCTGAGATTCAGAAAGTAAAGTCAGCCATAAGCCATAGAAGCCAGGCACACACCTTTAATCCCAGCAGCCAGAAGCTAGTAAGTGGCAGTGCACTCCTTTAATCCTAGGTCTCTGGATTAGGAGATAGAAGGATCTCTGTGAGTTCAAGACCACCTAGATCATCCCAAGATTTATCCAGTCCTAACTAGGAGCAGCTCACACAAAGATGATCTCATCACCTGGGTTCACATGCCTTCAATCCAAGCATTAGGGAGGTATATAAAATAGGAGCAAGTTCTCAGTATCAGGCATTATTTCTACAGCCACACTGAGGATAGGAAGATAATGATGTCTCAGGACTCTCCAGTAACTCTGAGAAGAGGCTTGGTGAGAGCTTGTGGAGACAGGATCAGCTCATTTCATTCTAGGGTCCAGCTGCTTTGCTCTACTGATCTTCAACTTGAAGCTTGACCCTAATATCTGTTTCCATGTCCTTTTTTATGTTATAAATTACTCCATCAGATATATAGTAGTCAAAGATATTTTCCTATTCTGTGGCCTTCCTCTTCATCCAGTATGCGTTTTTAGCTCTTCAGAAGTGTTTTAGTTTTATGGTATCCCATTGCCAATTTTTGATCTCAATTCATGTAAAAATGAGTTATACTTAGAGAATCCTTTCATGCACTAGTATCATTTAAATTATTGCCTGCTTTATTATAGCCGTTTCAGCATTCTGCGTGGCATGTTTATGTAGTTGACACATTTGGAATTTGCCTTTGTGTAAAATGGTAGATAACTTCAATCTTCTATTTGTGGGTATCTAGTTTTCCCATCACCATTTGCTGCAGATGCTTTCTTTATTCATGTTAGGATTTTGGCATTTTGTCAAATATCAGATAACTCTAGTTATATGTGTTCACATTTAGGAATTCAATTTTGTTCATCAGTGGGGACATCTTTACAGGGCAGTTGTAGTTATAGCTTCTAGTCATAACAGTTGGTAAGAATAAAGATTAATTTTCTTCACTGATAGCATTCATAATCAGGTATAACACTTCTAAGAAAATTGAAAGCTAGCAGGTAGAGATATAACTTTCAGGTCAGTACCAGCTTGATGTTTACATTTTTCATGACAAGTATTTATTGTCTTTAGCACTAGTGTCTTTCCAACAAATATGGATTGTAATCAAGAACAGTGGAAATATTCTGACAAAGGTATAAGGAAAAGATCACACACATTCAAAGAGGCCCCATTGTGACATGCATCCTTTATGTGTGACAGAAAGTATCTCCTTGATTATTTGGTAACTAGAAGGTTAAGTGAAAATGACGTACAATCTCATTACACCATGATGTCTCCATTTTTTTCCTTCTAATTTTTTTCCTTCTTTTCTGTGTGTGTGTGGGGGGGTATTTTGTTTTGTTCCAGGTTTGTTATTGTTGTTCTGTGTTTGTGGGTTGCACACACGTGTGTGTGTGTGTGTGTGTGTGTGTGTGTGTGTGTGTGTGTGTGTGTGTGTGTTGTGTGTATGTATGTGAAAACTTTTGTATGTGTTATGTGTATATGTTTTTAGTGCATGTAAGTATGCATGTCTCTGTATTTTTGTATTTGTGAAAATATAAACAGGCAAATATTTGTACATGAGTGCACAATCCAGATATAATTTTTGGGTATTTTCTGCAATCTCTTTTAATTTATATTTTGAAACAGAATCTCTGCGTGAACTTGGACCTCACTAACTTGGCAAGACAACCTGGTCAGAGACATCCAGGAATCTTACTGTTACTGACTCCTTAGTGATTCCAGTACAGGCATTTGCTGCCATGCATGCCTTTTAAAATGATTTCTAGCTTAAAAAGTCAAGCCCGTGTGCTTGTGTGACAAATACTTTACTGAGTAAGTCACATCTTCAATACCCTTAAGCCATTATTTTTTACTCTAAATTTCACTAACACAAAAATCTAGCACACAATATTCCTTTATTGAGAATTTGCTATCAATATTTAAGTTTAAAACCTATCTTCCCCACAGAATTACCTCTTTGTGCAATCAATACACAGCGACATTACTGCGTCCTTCACCTGAAGTTTCACAATCATAGTTCTAGGTCTCTGTAACAACTTGGGAACTATTTAAAACACAAGGGAGTTTAGGAAGGCCATTTGAGTTTTTGTAATTGTTCATATAAGGAAGTTCAGATTTCTAACAAAAATGCAATAAACTGCTTTTATTTGGCCACCAGAAGTGAACTCTGTGCTAGATGCGTCTTGACACTGGATATGTATTCAATAGACAGCACTATTAATTATTGCACAGTTATAAAACATATATCTCAAATTACAGTCTCTGGAAACTTGTTATGGTAAGCATCAGGATTTCTGAACCTCTGATTCCTAAATTTTTATCTTTAATTTGCCTAATTTGGTATTTGACACAAAACCATTCAGAATTAAATTGAATTGGGAATATTAGTAACAATAATATATGTAACACACTAGATATAAATGGAATATGGATGCTCACTGTTATACCTCCTGTAACACCAAATATCCAAATCTATTAAACTTCTTAGTTTTTCACTAGCAAAAAATAAACAAAATATTATTGGTGTTTTGAACACTGAATTGGTCATATTTGTACACACGGTGTACTCAGTTTCAGAAATTATTACATAAAATATACTCTTATCATTATATCGGTCTACAAGAAGACATACCTTTAAAAAAATCTAACATTCCTTTCTCTGTAAGTCCTCTAATGACCATACCTCCTCAATTAGGGACAAGGGATCATGAACCCCTTCCAAGTTCAGGCTAGGGTGTTGTCTGGTTTCACAGGTAACCAGAGTTGCTGTGAATTTATTTGTTCAGCAGTCTTATCATGTCTATGAGACACAACTTCAGAAGCAACATATTTAATGAGATCTCACCTAATTTATGTTGAAGCTCTTGAGAGGTTACAGGAAGCAGTGCAGAAGTCAGTGTGAATTTGTTCTCTTCAAAACTGACTGCCCTCTGTGTCCTCATACACTGCCCTCAGTCACTGTACAATCTCTTTTGTACTCATTACCTACACATGTCACCTTGCACTGTGAACACCTTTGAGATAATTTTGAAACACTAACAGGGCAACACTGATGGAAACATAAGCTGATTTAGAATGAATCATAAGCCAACATTACAAATTACTGTTAATAAAAAATTAAAGGCTTTTGTAAGTGATCTCTTCTTCTATGTTTCTCATATATTTTTTTATTAAGAATGTAGAAATATAGTTATAACCCAGACCATTTTGATGACATTTAAGGGTATCAGTAATATCAAAATACTTTATATTTATGAAAGATTATCTTTAACCTTCAATAAAATATGTTTTAACCTGTTTATTATATATATATATATATATATATATATATAAATGTTTGATGTCATTTCTCTATATGTTTACCACCTGCATTTAGCTGTATGTAGAACCCATAAGAGAGCATCAGATCCCCCATCACTAGTGTTATAGGCAACTGTGAATACCATATGCTGGTACTGAACCAAACTAGTTCCTTTATAAGTTCAGTGAATGTTCTTAACTACTGAGCCATTTTGCAAACCAAGATCCATGACTTCAATTTATTGTTAAACTTTTAAGATGGTTTTGTGTTCATAATACCACTTACAAGCCAGGTAAAGGCACACATATTGCAGTCTTAGCGTATGCATGTTAGACACAGGAGCTCAATAGCTTCAGGAAACCATCAGCTACTTAGAGAATTTTTGGGTGTGATGAACTGTAGGAGACCCTCTCTACAGAAACACCCCAATGAAAAAGGATAATGCTAGAGGGCTTTTGTTCTATTAATTCATATTATAAGCATATTATAGGTCCAGTCATTCTAAGGATTTCATATTTTATAGAAAGTATAGAAAAAGTAAACCTGAGTACATTTCGTTTGATTAAAAATATTTCTTTCCTCACATGATATATTCTGATTACAGCTTTCCTTTACACCTACCAGTTTATCCCACTTCTGTTCCCATCCAGACCTACCCTTTTCCTATCTCATTATATCTATTCATCTATATCTGTCTATATAGAGAGGCTTATTAAGAATAAAAATAAAGTAAAAACTAACAAATTGGAACTGAAGAAAGCAAACAAAAGACAAAAGGAAAAAGGAAAAGAGCCCAAGAGAAAGCACAAGAAATACATAACTGCTAGTTCACATACACAGCTATCCATAAATAAAGACAAATGGGAAGTCATCATATATAAGCAAAGGACCTAGTGCAGACCAGGGCAGGGTCAGTGCTTTCTGTCTTGATCTCTGGGAGGTTTTATGTGCTTTTCCGTGTGTATTTAGAGGGTCTGTTTGCTTGGCATCATCCATTCCCTCTAGCTCTTACATTTGTTTTTGCTTTCTCTTCTGCACATCCTTGAGCCCTTAGGGGATGGATTTAATGGAGATATCATATTTAGGTCTGGGTGTTTCAAGGTCTATCACACTCTGCATAATGTCTTTCTCTGGTGCTCTCTATTTCTTCCTGTTTTCTGTAGAAGGAATCGTCTCTGATGATAGCTTAGCAAGGCACTTATATATGATTATAGCAGACTATCATCTGAAGTCATTTTATCTATTTATTTTAACAGTATTTTTTATTTTAACAAATAGGTTTACCATATTTACCCAGATCCCTGGCCTAACTTGTTGAGAGATATTTGATTTCACTGTGTAAAGATATGTTACTGTCATTGGTTTAATTACAAGCTAAAAGGCCAGTAGCTAGGCAGAAAGAGCTCTGGGAAGAAGAAAGGGAGAGTGGCCAGCCTGAAGCAGAGAAAGTGGGACATATAGAAAGATAGGCAAAAGACACGAGCCATGTGGCAGCATGTTTATTAATGGAGTGACTTCATTTAATTTCTGAGAACTAGTTAGAAATAAGCCTATGATAAGGTTGAACTTCCTTAATTAATAAGATGTCTTTGTGTCTTTATTAGGGAGCTTGTTGCCAATTAAAAAGCTGATTACATTCTTGATTACCAAGCACTGTCAGTGTGGGTTCCATCTCATAGACTGGGTCTTATATATAATCAAACATTAGTTGGTTACCTCCACAAGCTTTGTGCCATCACTGCACTAGCATATCATGTAAGCAGGATCCAATTGTAGATCAGCAAGTTTGTGAATGACACGGTATATATGTTTCTCTTCTGGTAGGCTGCAAAATACTTTCCTATATCAAAAACTCTAGAATATAGAGGCAAAGGCTCTATGTAGATACCAGCTACCTTCTCCATGTTCAGCAAGTTAAGTAGGTATTATTGTGATAAATGGGGCTTTGTGGTCACTTTGTGGAGTGCAAGCTATAGTCTCAGACACAGAATGGGTGGTTTGGGGATTTTCATAGTATCCCTTTGGTAAACAACTAAATTGTATATAGCCCGATCCTGAAGCTTCATTTATGAAAAGATGTGGCCAGTTAGGACTCTGTCTCCTCAATCATTTAGTGATTTCATTTAGGTCATTTTCATATGTGCATATACTTTAGGAAGCTTCTAATATATTAGGTTTCAATACTATCATTCACACCCCTCCCCTACATTTTACAGTATCTCCCCATATTCTTTGTTTTATTGCCCTTCCTTCTTCCCCTTCCAACTTGATCCTCCTGTTCTAGTCTCAGGCTCATGCATCCGTATCTATTCTATTCCCTTTCTTAGAAACATCTATCTCTGCCCATTAGTTCGTTACGAAACACTCTGTTGTACTACAGATTGCAGCTTGATTTTCATTGGTTTAACAGCTGATTATCAAATATAAGTGAATGCACACCATATTTGTCTTTTGCGCTTTGGGTTACTTCACTCAGGGTGATTTTTCTGGTTCTATCAATTTATCTTCAAATCACCTGGTGTCATTTATATTAACCACACTCCATTCTGCAATTCTACCGCATTTTCAGAATCCATTCTTCTGCTGAGGGACATCTATTATTTCTTTCTAATTTCTGGCTATTATGAATAGAGTAGCAATGAGCCTGGTTGAGCAAGTTTCTTGGTTGTAGGACAAAACAACCTTTGGATATACACCAAGAGTGGTATACGTGAATCTTAAGGTAGATGGAATTACTTTACTGATTTTTACAGTGGTTGTACAAGTTTGTAGTTCCTCCAGCCCTGAGCTGTCTCAGGAGAAGACTTTCTGACCACTGTTAGCACAGGCACTAAGATCAACAATTAATAAATGGAACGTCATGAAACTGTGACGTTATCTCACAGCAAAGGACAATGTCATTTTTACTACCTTGCAGCCTACAGAATGGGAAAAGATTTTTACTCACTTCACATCCAATAGAGGGCTAAAATTCAAACTATGTAAAGAACCAAAATAAGCATCAGGAAAATAAATAATCCAATGGAAAATGGGTCACAAGTATAAACAGTGTATTCTCAAAAGAAGAAACTCAAGGATAACCAGCCTGCAATCTACAACCCCACCAAAGATACGAAACAAGGAGGACCCTAAGAGAGACACAGATGGACCCCAAGAAGGGGAAAGGGACAAAATCTCCTGAGCAAATTCGGAGCATTTGGGGAGGGAGGAGAGAGTTAGGAGAAACATGTAGAGAGATGGGGAGGGGAAGGAGAACTTGAGGGATCAGGAAGGTAGACTTGGGGGAAGAATAGAGGAGAGCAATGAAAGAGATACCTCAATATAGGGAGCCATTATGGGTTTAAGGAGAAATCTGGCACTATGCAAATCTCCAGGGATCAACAAGGATGACCCCAAGTAAGAATCTAAGCAATAGTGGAGAGGGTATCTTAAATGTCCTTCTCCTATAATGAGATTGATTACTGTCTTAAATACCATCCTAGAGCCTTCACTCAGTAGCTGATGGAAGCAGAAGCAGAGATTCACAGCTAATCACTGAGCCCACCTCCTGGAATCCAGCTGTAGAAAGGGAAGAGATATGAGCAAAGGGGTCAAGACCATCCTATGTAAACTAACAGAAACATCTGTCCTGAGCAAGTGGGAGCTCATGGACCCCAGGTGAGGAAACAGCATAAGACAAACCAGGTCCCAAACCTGGGTGTCAGTTGGGCAGCCTAAGCATTCTATGGGGCCTCTGGCAGTAGAACCAGTATTTGTCCCTGGTGCAAAAATGGGCTTTGGGAGCCCCTTCCATATGGAGAGATACACTCTCAACCTGGATACATATGGGAGGACCTAAGTCTTACCCCAAATCATGTGACAGAGATTGATGATCCTCCATGGAGGCCTCACACACCCTGAGGAGTGTATGGCAGGTGGGATGGGGGATTGGTGGGTGAAATGGGAAGATGGCAGGGAAAGGGAACTGGGATTGGTATATATAAAAGATGCTTTTTCATTTAAATAAAAATCAATTTTAAAAAAAGGAAACTCAAGTGGCTGAGAAACATTTAAAAAGAAATTTTAAACATCTTTAGTCACAAGGAAAATGTGAATCAAAACTCCTTTGAGATTTCATCTTACATCCACCATAAAGGGTAATTGTAATAGTTTCATCATGTCCCATTTATTAATTGTTGATTATAGTGTCTGCACTAATAGTGTTCTGTTAAGAAAGCCTTTTCCTGTGCTGATTGTTTAGCGATATTACCCACTATGTCTTCTATTTGGTTAAGTGTATTCGGTTTTATGGTGAGGTCTTTGGTCCATTCGGGATTTCTTGTTTTTGCAGGATGATAAATATAGATCTATTTGGAGTCTTCTACACTGAGTTATCCAGTATGACTAGAAACGTTTGTTGAGTATGTTGTTGTTGCTACATTTCTGGCTTTTTTTATCAAAACTGAGGTGTTCGTTTATAGTTGTGTGGATTATCTGGGTCTTTGATTAGATTTATTGATCAATGTGTTTTTGTGTGTTTACAAATACTATTCTGTTTTTTTTTTACTATAATTCTGTAGTACAACTTGAAATTGGAGATGGTAATACCTCCTGCAATCCATTTATTATGCAGGATTGTTTTAGCTATCCTATTTTTGTTTGTTTGAGTGTTGTTGTGAATGTTAATGCTGAGCTGAATATTATCCTTTCAAGATCTGTCAAGAATTGTGAACACAAATAATTATCATCTGTGCCTCCCAATGGTGGATATGAAGCATGAGATACAATCAAAAAAGAAAAAAAATAGATTCTTACTGCACAGGTGTCTGACCACTAAGACAAATGGAAGGAAATTGATTATTTCAAATAATCACCACAAATAATAAAAATCTGGATTACATTAAAAGGAACAAGAACATAAGAGAAGGAAATAGTTACAATATAGTGTCTGTTATAAATGTGTCACATATGGTGTAATACTCCTACAATCTCTTCAGAAATTTTATTCATAAAAGGGAACCAAGTTATGTGCAATGTGAAGATACTTGCTGTTGTATTTATGCAATGATTTTAAGCATTCCAGGTTGCTGTTTTACTTAGTTACTCTTCTATCAAAAAATTTACTGTGCCAGAAGATTCCATGACCAAGGCAACTTCTGTAAAAGAAAGTATTTAGTTGGGGGCTTGCTTACAGTTTCAGAGTTTTAGTCTACTGTCATGGTAGAAAAAATCATACAGGCATGGTGCTGGAGCAGTTACTGAGAACTTTACAACTGATATATGGGCAACAGGCAGAGAGAGAGAAAGAGAGATAGAGTCTGCTGCATCTGGCTTAGGCTTTTGCAACCCCAAAGCCCATGTCCAGAAAAAGATCTCATCCAACAAGGACATATCTACTGGAACACGGCCACATCTCCTAATCCCTTCAAACTGTTTATGAATTTAGTACTAAGCATGCATATACATGACCCTATGGGGAACAATCTCATACAAACCACTATACGGTTCTTTGGAATACAAGTATATACCATGACTTTAAATTTTACACATTTATTACTATGCAACTACAATTTAACATTATTAATACTTTCCAAGTCAGTTTATGTAACTCACTGGTTGATAAATTAGCTAGCATGCCACACATAATGGATAAAGTCCTTGCCCAAAATCTCCCCATTTAGTCATCTTGGATTCAAGCCACACACACCTAATGACTACTTGGCTATCACACAGTTTTCAGGGTTTCATGTCAAATAATTTTTAATCTATATTTTTTATTTGAATAATTACTTTAAAGAAACTTTAAACATCTATCACCTCAGTAGTTCACACATTATCTACAATTTTGATAACTTTTTGTCTGATTGTCTTATAATTCCTTTTCCGAGTTCAACATATAAATTTTAAACAGTCAACTCAATCTATATATTTTTGGCTTCAGATCTTCTCTTTTAGTCTATGTATAAAAAACAACTAAATACATTCAATCCATTTAATAAACATCCCTTTGTCTTAACAAATACTTTCAGCACTAAGCCTGTCTCATCTAAATCCCTTCTAAATCAGTGTAGTAGAACTCAAGTTCTTTGAACTGGAGAAATCACACAAGTCCTTTGCTTTCATAACACAGTGGGGAGCTAAGTATAGGCTTTGTTTGTGAAGAGGAAATCTTGGGAAAGAAATACTTTCTATCAAGGATAAAATCTAGCAAGGCAACTCCATTACATTTTGAAGTTTGTGAAGATTTTTTGCATGTATGGTCATGAAGTTACCTCCATCAACTTAGGTATGAGCAGTAGTCAATCACCAATGGGCTTTAACCAAGTAAGATTGTGGCTGGAATCCCACGATCACAGCTATGAGTAGCAACCATAACCTTCATATATTTGTCATTGACAGCCTGGCTCACTGGAATCGAGAGATGTGTTTCTGAACCCAACCTCAGGCTATTCTGCTCTTTTCTTGAATCAAGGGCTGTGTAAAGTCAAGTAGCTCTGTCATTTGTCTCATAAAATGTTATAGTCTGAAAGGCTCACTCTAGTCCATCTCATCTTTCTCTTCTTTAGTATAAAATAGCAGTATTTCTGGTGTTTTAATTTAAACTCAATTCCTTACTTCAGCAAATTTTATTAAAATAATAAATAATCATTCTATGTAGTAATTGTCCAGTCTTATCTCTGGTGATCTGCAATATACATATAATCATATGGATCATCTGCTTTCTCTTGTTTGAGATCCTGTTTCTTTCCTGAAGTATCCTTTCAGTTCAGTTAGCCTCTTTCTTTTTTGAGTTTTACTCAGCCAATAAGGGGAAAAACAAATTGATTTTTTAACACTTTAAACAGATCTACTTATCTGAATATAACATCATTTGTTTTGATATTGAATATCCATAAAATACATGAACTCACAGAACACAAAGTTCTTTACCTCCAAACCTTTCAAAAAACGTAGTTCTTATTTATATAGTTGGCCTTCAGAATTGCTTGTTATAGACCCACCCCTACACACATCCAGCTTTTCAATGCAGTTTTCATTGTGTTGTGCAACACAAGAGACCATCTAGAGAATGAGAAGAACTGTTTTATTTGAGCAAAAAGCAAAAACCACACAATTTGTTCCTTCTGTGACAAACTGCACATGGTGCACACTAAAGCACACTCTTAAACAGCCTTGCTTAATCTTTAGAAGTAAGTCTTTTCCGAGTCAGGATTGTGCACATCAATATGAGAAAAGGAAGGACATATGTGCTTGAAGAAAGATGATAAGGTTGTGTCTCTATGTTCCTAAGATTTAGAATGTTCACAACTTCAAACTGAACTCTGTAGACGTTATCATAGAGAAAATGGCATTGAATATCAGAATATTTTAATTGATAGGTGTAGTTCCCTATTCAAATGTTCTACCAAGAACATTTGTTACAATGTTCACTTTGCTATTATTTCTGATTGAAACCTTGATAGTAAACTGGAACTGGTGCTAGAGCACCACAATGACTTGTTAGTGTGCTTTAGAATCCTATCATCTGGATTCCACAAGGGTATTCCCAATACAACGAATATGGGAATGTCTAATGTTTAATGAGTCCTTGTAACAGGATGCCACATCATGTGAGTGGAGGGCATCATTTATTTGGCAATAACTGATAAGTCCACACTTTCATATATTTTTTAAAATGAAATTTCCAAAAGCTACAATCATGTTTTCCTGGGGATATATCCAGATGCACATTGTATACATATAATAAATAGGGTGTATATAGCTACAAGTAAAGAATATATCTATAAAAGTACAGGCAAATCCAAGAATCTAGTAATCAAGTTTGGGCTTTTGTGGTATATGGAAAAAAATCAACTTAAATATGTTCTCTGACCTAGACAGTGATATAGACAGAAAGGTTATAGGAAGCTGAAAGTACATTTACAATTCACAGTGACTATAATAGACTGCAATTCTAAAACTGTGATTTGAGTTCAAACTTCCTCTATTTTTCCATACATAAGCCTTTCCATCTAGCTGCAAACTCTCTCAGTTGTTTATTATTCACTATTACTCAATAGATTCTTCCTTCAAGTAGATGTTACTTCAGAATATATTAATCGACATTCTAATTGTGACTTGAATGTGATGCAAAATATTTTCCCAAATTGTTAAGAGCATTGTGTTTCTAGTACTGTTTCTTACATTTTCTCATTGATACATGATTTGAGCATCTTTGGTAACTTTTAAAACATTAGGATTATCTATCCATGGCAGTCTCAAAACTAATTTCTCTTTTTGAATATTTGTCTTGAATTAGAAATCATATTCTTATTTTTTGTATTCCTGGAAATTTCTTCCTGGGAATGTGATATTCATTACTAATTTTAGACACTGTTCCTCACAATGAATCTATTTTTAATAAGAGATATTGGAGCCTTTAAGAGTTAACCTGACCACATGATAAGAAGCTCATTCAGGGTGAATATTTAGATTTACCTTAGCCTTGCCTCAATTCAAAACTGTTTCTATGTTGCCAGGCTAGAGTGTGTGAAGTCTATTAACAGCTGTTGAAACCACAGAGTATTGCCCTGAGATTGGTGCTTTGTGCTGATTTCCCTGCATCATTCTTGACATTTATTATTGTCTCAGGGCTTTTCTGTCTTTCGATACACTGGGCCATTATGTCTGTGAATAATCTCCTCCTCTACTAAAGCATCTTTGTCCCTCCCAGCTTAACCATGTCTCTGTATAATATTAATATGCAGAGACTTCTCCCTCTGAAAACAAGATTCCTTTCCATTCCAATTATACAAGAAGCAGAGACGTAGCACTGGAGTTGTTAGTTGTATTAAATTGAGAAATAGTCACAGGTCATAAACTTCCCAAATAAATGATGCTCAAATAAGATGTGCACAGAAATTAAAGTTCTAGGTCACATTTGTTTCTAAGTGTTACTGTGTTCACAGCATTTTCATCTCATTCATGTAATGAATCCTTATTTGTTTAATGATAGTGATTAGATTTCTTAAATTACTAGAAATCAAATTCATTTCCCTCAGCACTGGGCATGTATTTGAGAACCTTCAGTTGTGTATTCTCTAGGCTCCTTTTTCTAATAGTACTAAATACTTACAAACAAGCATCTGCTGCAGTGAGTTAAGTGCCCCCTTATGTAAAGCATGTGGATTTAAAACAGAATGTGTTATTTAAAATATTAGTTATGCTCAAGGATTACAATGCTTTTGTTTTGCATAAAGTGTCTGAAAAAGGTCACTACATGAATGAAGCCGAGCATATCTTTCTAATAGGAACACAGATGACCTCTGCTTGACTGTGTGTTTGCCACTTATTATTCATGCTCATGTTTCAAAAGACTTAGACTCCACATCTGTAGTTCACATCTGTAAGGGATCAAAATCCACATCTATAAGGGATTAGAATCCACGTCTATAAGAGGTCCATATCACACTTGCTTCAGGTGGTTCTAGAAAAAAAAAAAAACAATCAATTGCCTTAAGTGAACTACCCAGTGGTGAAAATTCAATTTTGACAGTTTCTGCCTTGAAATAATAGGGATAACTAAAATTAAAATTATAATAGAATATGAAACTTAAAATAATAATATAAGTTGCAAGAGTTTAAGTGTATACAGAACAGAGTAAGGAAGAACATAGTAAATGGTAAGCACTTAGATAAAATTAATTTTGAAATAAAATACTCATGCTTACAAGAAGGTGACCCACGCCTTTAATCCCAGCACTCAGGAGATAGAGGCAGGAAGATCTCTGTGAGATCAAGGCCAGCCTGGTCTACAGAGTGAGTTTCAGGATAGCTCAGCCAGCCAAGGCTGTTGCACAGAGAAACCCTGTCTTGAGAAACAAAAACAAATAAACAAACAAAAAGTATACTTATGAAGTTTATATATACTTAGGTGATGTTTCCAATACTAGTTTGCTTTCTGTAGAACTTCCTAGGAAGAAACCATTTGAAAGATGCATTAAACTATTGAAAGCAAGAAAGGTTAGGACACAGCTATTGCCCAATTGTTTTGTTTTGTTTTCATACTAGTGCTTACAGAATTCCAGCACAAGTACATATAAAGCCAGTTTTTTTATAAATGTCATTAGATGCATTTCACTAAAAATAACAATATTTAACATCTCTCAGTGATATATAAAACATTGGTTTGCTCCTAAACCAGAATAACCATCCTTTGTTCTCTCCTAGAATATGTGATTGGGGGTGGGTAGGGTGGAGGGTGCATATATTATATTTCTGTTACTGAATACTCTACTTTGAAAAACACTCTTCAGTTCATAGTTACTGAAGCTCTGGCATGCCAGATGTCAAAGATTTTTCCCACTTTCCAATTATATGCACACTTTTAGCCAAGATAGAGGACATGAAATCAGGTGTGAAGCATATGGAAGAAGACCTGGGAGGAGTTTGGAAGACGTGAACATGATCAAAGTACATGTACGAAATTTTCAAAGAAGAAATAACTATATCAGTTTTTGAAAACTACACACAAAAATCCATTAGATTTTAACATATTTTTTGACTTAAAACAAAGCATGTTTATGAACTCTTTTTGGTATAATGTTCAACATTCTTTCACATACGTCATGCAAGAGAGGAATGGTGGGTGTTGTTAACATATTTTAAAGATCTTATTAGTTTACAATTTATTTGAACAAAAGAATAAACATATAAGAAAAGGCCAAGAACACTTTAATTTATGGTCTCACGCTCAGTGTGAATGAAACAAATGCAAGTTTTACATACATAACCATGTTTCATCAGTGTCAGCAGTTTCCTCAAAGTTCATTCATGTGACTGGAAGATGCTTAGTTTTGGTGTCATAATATTAGTTCTCCATTGTGATTTTGTTTTTAAAGCTTACCAGACACAAATCTTTAACCTTAAGGCTATACACATTTGAAAATATATATTTATTTGTGATAGAATTACATGTTTTTCCTTCCTCCAGCTGTCCTCCACATACCTTTCCTTCAACCCCTCCTATGTCCTCTCACTCTTAAGTTGATAGTCTCTTTTTCTTTGATTATTATTTTTATACATTTTTGTCATGTGTCCTCCAAGGCTAATTCATATTTCTGTTGGCTTCACCATCTTACTAATGTTATCTTTCTCTACATTATTCACATAGATTCAACTCTTCTTTTAAAATACTTATCTAGTCAGACTTGAAGCACCCAGATCTAGTTCTTTGTGTTAGCTAATCAGAAGTCTTGGTTGAATCTTTAATCAAAATCCCTTCAAGACAGTAGCTACATTAGTGTTTGGGCACTGGATGAACTACATATCCCCACTTGAGTCTTTAGAAACATGCTGGAATTCCACCTGCCACAAAAAATTAATTAGAAAACAAATACTCTTAATATTTGAAGGGACACTGATCCACTTGATAAAACCCATTAGATCATAACAATAAAGCTAGCCATCAAGTTTCATTACCTTATTGGGACACTCTGATAACAGAATCATTCCTGGGACAAATACCCCTGCCCCATTTCCCTAGTCCTCTTCTCCTTCTCCCTCATCCCTATATCCATTGCTACTGCATCCTAGCCCATTCTCACACAGATCTCCCCTTCTTCTCTTAAAAAATTTGAAGGTATTTGCTGCAATTTTTCTGCCTGAGTCAGAAAGCAGCTACTTTAGCTTTCCTTCTCTACTAAACAAACAAAAAAAAAGATTTCTCTGAGAAAACAGGTGTTGAATGTTGTTTGTGCCTAATTCCCAAGTTTGTAAGGAAACCCCCCACTGTGTTGTGCATGTCTTTTTCTGTTTTCTTTTTATATAAATTTTATTTAAATTAGAAACAATCTAATTTTACATGTCAATTCCAGTTCCCTCAGCCTCCCAACGTCCTATGCCTTACACAAACCCACCCATCTCAATCCCCATCCACTCCCCAGGGAGGATGAGGCTGTCCATGGGCAATCTTCAAAGTCTGTCAAGGTCATTTTCCTCAGGGCCTAGGCCCTTGCGCATGTATCTAGGCTGAGAGAGTATTCTCCCATGGGGAATAGGCTCCCAAAGCCTATTTATGCACTAGGAATTAATTGAACTGAATTAAGAAATCAAAAGATTGAGATTTGGATTCAATTTCTCTTGAGTTATTATATTACATACATTAGAAAAGACTGTAAACCTTTCTCCAGGGACTAAAGTACCACATCATTATTCATACGGTATCTATTCATCTTGTTTTACTCAGGACCACCTGAGTTTACATCTGTCTTCCTGGTGATATGATATAAACAACAGAACTGCTTTCATATTTGTGAAGCAAATATCATGTTCAACATATTACCATTGTGAAGATCTAGTATGAAATATATATATATATATATAATATATATATATATATATATATCCCTTTAGTTGTTTGGATATGGTATACAGATACAATTGACTTACATTTGTACAAATGCTCAGTTCAAAAATGTTGTTCACATACATACTAATTCATAAAGGAAAAACTGTACAATAAAATGTAATTTTAAATTATATGAGACACTATTAAGACTGTCAGAAAATTAGTAATCATAAAAACACAGTAAAAGATATAAATAAATTTAAGCTGAATATAAGAAATTATTTTTAATATGAGAAGTACTTCAGGAGGGTTGTCATAAAAGAGAACATTTCGAATAATTATGTGTATGTAGGGAAGTGTACTTGTGTCTGTGTGTGTGCATGTATGACGAAGGTATAGGTAGAAATATGTATGTGTTGGTATGTTGAAGTCAGTGGTCAATTGTGTGTTTTTATTCATCACTCTCCACTATACTTTTTGTGTATTTTTATTTTTTATTTTATTTTTTTTTCTTGAGACAGTGTTTCTCTGTTTAACAGTCCTGCCTGTCCTGGAACTTGCTTTGTAGATCAGGCTGGCTTTGAACTCACAGGGATCCATGTGCCTCCAGAGTGCTGGGATTAAAGATGTTTGCTCCACCACTGCCCAGCTCCAAAACAGTTTTTGAGTTTGTGTACATAGTAAACCATATGTATCTTCTCAACTTCTGATAAATGTTCCATCTGAATGCCCATTTTTCATCTTATTATTCCAAGGTACCAGGGAAAGTATATGACTCCATGGAATCCTTGCCTGCTTTTTTATGAGTATAGCAAGTGCAAGATTCCACCTCTGTATCTGGAAATGGACACCATTAATTACACCTGACAAATTAATGATAGGGTATATTAACCACATTTGTCTAGATAATTCACATATATATTTTGCTTCCAGTGAGAATAACTGAGACCCAAAACAAAATTTTCAAAAGGAGAAGTTATTTTTAAAATTCTGATTCACTTAGAAATTCAGAGGTATTAATATTTTCCAAATCTCAAAAATATCTCAGGTCGTGAGCTTGAAATTTGTTGGGATAAAATCTGTCATATGTTACAACTAAGAAAAGAAGTAGACTTTGAATAGAATAACTCATCTGAAACCATAATTTATAACTAACAGGCATTGATAGTTCACTGTTATCCACAAAGTAAATCTAATTCTTTTTAGGCAAAGTAATTCCTCTTCTTTTTTAATTTATGTCTATTTCTTTTTAGAAATCTGCAATATTTACTCACAAGTTGTTTTAAATTTTAATAATTTTAATGTATATTTAAATGACTATGCTGTAACAATTTCTATCTTTGAAGGAAGCTTCTAATGGTGCTAGAAGTTCTCAAGGAAGCCTCCCTAATACCTGGGCCATCAGGAGCCCATTAAGTCTCCTTACATTCTTATATGGACCAGATACACAACACTCTGTCTTCTAAAGCCTACAAAAGCATTAGAGAATGCTGGGAGTCAGGCAAAGACCAGAAAAGCTCCCTTGAAAAAGACATTATCTAAATTCTTGAGCTACTTACAACTGGAAACAATCCGGTTTCCAGTTTTCATGAGCTGTCTGTTATGTCAGCTGGGGTGATCTCTTAGTATTGAACCTCTTTTGAGTGATTCTTGCTCATCTAAGTTACCACCTTACTCCTGTTACTGACCTCAATTAAAACCCATTTGTTCACCAACTTTAACTTTCGTAATGTCCTTACTTTGTTCTGTTGTTTGGTTTCCCACTTTTGGTGTAAGTGAACCTCTCTTCAGTTCTGTCTTAGGAGTACTGTCAGACAACAATGGAAGGTGGAGCCTGGTTTGAGAGTTTCAGTAACTTTTGGAAGCAACTTTGATTTATTTACCTTCCTTTTTAAGTGGCTTCCCTGCAGGGTTTAAGTATGAATCTATGAAGACATTCATATCTAAGCTGTTAAAGTAAATCACACTCTGGAGTTTCTGCCCCTAAAATGTCTACCAAATGCATGAGGACAGCTTTGTAATTCTGGAAACAACCCATACCTGCCCAGTTATCACACCCTAGATGGTGGAATGGGAAACCAGGGCACTGTGTAACAGTTTCTTTATAGATTCATACTTTACACTCTGTGGGGAAACCATTTGAAAAAGGAAGGTAAATAGCATCAAGTAGCTTCCAAAAGTTACTGAAACTGACAAACTTTAGCAGGCTCCCCCTTCTGAGAGTAAACAAACCAAGATGCTGAGACTCACTCACAAACAAGTCTTCAAAGAAGACTAAAAGAAACAAAACCAGATTGACTGTCTGATTCACTTAGAAGGGAAACCCTTCAGTCTCTTTTAGCTGCTTGCAGGCTGTGCAATATTCTCCAAGTTGCCATGTTTGTAAAGAGTCATACATGCCACATGGCCTTTGGTCACTTTTGCTTCTGTATGTACTCCCTTACCCACCCATACTACTGTGAGTAACCCCAGTAAAACTCACTGGTTCACCATTTTGGACTTTTGTGGAATCCATACTTTGGTCTGGGTCTTTGCTCTGTTGTGGGTCCCTATCTAGAAAGAATAGATAAATGTTATGTATCTCCTCAGGAAAACTTTTCTCATACAACAGGGCTTCACTACTGTCTCAGCCTGAGGCATCTCTCCGCAAGGAAGAGAATAAGTCAATACAGAATTAAATTGTGAAATGAATTCACAAAAACCACATGAGAGTAGATGTCTCTATTAATTGTATGTCAAAGTTGCATACATATAGGTTAATATTTGTTAGAATGTAATATTGGTGAGTTTAATGAAGCCCTGGCAAACCTGGAAAATTCCATGCTTAGCTGCTTTTACATGTCCAAGTGTCTTTGACCCAGATATTCTTAAGAACAACACAGCTGGAATCTGGTAGTTCTTCCTTTTGTTTAGCTGTGGCACTCCTCAGTTTATCACTAATATTGGAATGAGGAGGAATGAGAGAGGAGAGGACAGACAAAATTGAATAGGAGATGAGATTAAAACAGTCTTGTACAATTATGCTCCCAGATCAATAGTGTTTAAAATAATACTTTCTATAATGGATTATAAATTAACATGTAGTCAGATATGTTTGCACTCACTAAAATTATAATTTGAATTTCTACAAAATGTTAAAAGTAATGTCATGCTGGAATTTATATAATGACACTTAAATGAGTAGATAAGAAAGGGTATGGGCACCCAATCTACACTGAATTCATCTACCACTATTGTAGCGTGTTTATTTATGCACTGAGGTAAACCTTATTTCAGCGCCTGAGTCTCTGAGTTTCTGAGTTTCAGTGCATCTCTCCAAGAGTTTCTCTTATGTCACTGATTTCTGTTACTGAAGACTTTATTCTCTTTGAAATGGGAAGTCGCACAGAAGGTCTCCTTCCATGATAAAAGAGAAGGTAACATTCTAATTCTCAATTTGTCCAGGCTGTATCTGTATGTGCAGTTCTCATCTTCAACTATTCAATGTGTTTAATTCCCATTTCCACAGAGAAATCGTTAATGTGTATCTACAATGTTCCCTCCTCTCTTTCTCATTTCACACCAGCAATGTGACTACCTAAAATAAAATCCTTATTAAGTTTCTATAGTCCAACCCCTCAATCTACATCTGAATTTGGGAAATGATTGTTTTTATTCATTTCATTCGTGCTCATAACAAAGTTATATCTATTTAAATATTTAACAATTTATCACCACTTCCTTCCCATAATTTACTAAAATTGAGATTCCTAATACATAAGTACACAGGCTTGTATTTAAAATTCTAACCTAGTTCCATCCATTTGCCTGCACATTTCAAGATTCCATTTTTTTTCCCCGCTGAGTAGTACTCCATTGTGAAAATGTACCACATTTTCTCTATCCATTCTTCAATTGAGAGACATCGAGGTTTTTTTCAGTTTCTGCCTATTACAAATAATGAATGCTACAATGAGCATCATTGAACAGATGTCCTTCTTGTATGAATGTGCTTCTTTTGGGTATATGCCTAAGAAAGAAATTGCTGGATCTTGTGATAGACAGATATCTTTATTCCTGAGACATCACCATACAGATTTCCAAAGGGGCTGAACAAGTTGGCTCTCCCACCAGCAGTGGAGGAGTGTTTGCCTTTCTCCACATCCTCTCCAGTATAAACTGCCATTGGTGTTTTTGGTTTTAGCCATTCTGACAGGAGTAAGATGGTATCTAAGAGTTGTTTTGAGTTGCATTTCCCTGATGGCTAAGGATGTTGAACACTTTCTTATGTGTCTTTCAGCCATTTTAGATTCCTCTATTGAGAATTGTCTATTTAGTTCTGTACTCCACTTTTTAATTGGATTATTTGGTGTTTTGGAGATTAGCTTCTTGAGTTCTTTGTAAATTTTGGAGATCAGCTGTCTGTAAGATGTGGGGTTGGTGAATATCTTTTCCCAATATGGAGCTGTTGTTTTGTCTTGTTGACTGTGTCTTTTGCCTTAGAGAAGCTTCTCCATTTCAGCAGGTCCCATTTATTAATGTGGATCTCAATGTCTGTGCTACTGGTGTTATGTTCAGGAAGTGGTCTTCTGTACCAATTTGTTCAAGGGTATTTCCTACTTTCTCTTCTAATAAGTTCAGTGTGGCTGTGTTTATGTTGAGAAACCATTCTGAGCAAGGTAACCAAGTCACAAAAAGACAAATATGGTATGTACGCACTCATTTCTGGGTTTTAGACATAGAACAAAGGATTACCAGCCTACAATCCACACTGCCAAAGAAGCTAGTAAACAAGGAGGACCCTAAGTTTGACATACAAGGTCCCCTGGAGAATCAGAGTGGATAAGATCTCCTGATCAAATTGGGAGCAGGGGGCATTGCAAGAGGCAACTAGGAAAATGAGAAGGGGACAAGAGGAGGGGGGTGAGAAAGACATGATGAGCCTGGGAGGTTGAGTTGAGGAAGATCAGAAGAGAGCAAGATAAGAGATAATATAGTAGAGGGAGACACTAGAAGTTTAAAGAGAAATGTCTGGAGCTCTGCAAAGATGACACCAACTAACAATCTAAGCAACAGAGGAGAGGTTACCTTAAATGCCCTCTCCTGATAATGAAAGTGATGAGTAATTCATATGACATCATATAGCCTTCATCCTACAACTGGTGGAAGTAGAAGCAGACCCCCACAGCTAAACCTTGAACTGAACTGGAATCCAGTTGCATAGAAGGAGGACTGATGAGCAAATGGGTCCACACCAGACTGGTGAAATCCACAGAGAGAGGTGAACTGAACAAGGGAGAGGTCTTGGTCCTCAGACTGATAGCTGGGAAACCAGATTGGGACTGATCCAGAGACTCTGAATGTGGGTGTCAGTGAGGAGAACTTGGGAATCTATGGGACATCTTGTAGTGGATCAGTACTTATCACTAGCATAGGAATAGACTTTGGGAGTCCAGCCCACATGGAGGGATACTTCCTGAGCTTAGACACAAGGGGGTTCACCTAGGGACTATCCCAGAGTAAGACAGACTTTGAAGACACCCCTATGGAAGGCCTCACCCTCCCTTGGGAGCAGAAAGGGTATGGGTTAGGTAGGGTGTTATTTGTGGGGATGGGGGGGGAGGGAAAGGGACCTGGGATTGACATGTAAAATATTTTTTTCTAATTAAAATACATAAAAATGAAAGAAAATGCAAAAAAATATAACCTAATAAAACCTGTATCAAGGCATGGTTATTGAGTCAATGAATAAAAGAATGCTCAAATGGAAAAATATGGAGTCATAAAATCCACATTTTGCTGTATTATTGACGGGTATTTCTATGCCGCATAGAACAATAGCCCTGGTAACAGCAACAGAAGGTAATTAGTATGTTCAGTGAAAACATGTCATTGGCCTGATGAAATTTTGCTTTAAAGTAATTGATCAAAGATCTCAACATAAATACAGCTACACTGAACCTATTAGAAGACAAAGTGGGAAATACCCTTGAAATAATTGGTACAGGAGACTGCTTCCAGAACATTACACCAGTAGCACAGACATTGAGGTCAACAATTGATAAATGGGACCTCCTGAAACTGAGAAGCTTCTGTAAAGCAAAGGAGACAGTCAGCAAGACAAAACGGCAGCTGACAGACTGGGAAAAGTTATTCACCAATCCCACATCTGACAGAGGGCTGATCTCCAAAATATACAAAGAACTCAAGAAGCTAATCTCCAAAACACCAAATTAAAAAGTGAAGTACAGAACTAAATAGACAATTCTCAATAGAGGAATCTAAAACTGCTGAAAGACACATAAGAAAATGTTCAACATCCTTAGCCATCAGGGAAATGCAAATCAATAGAACTCTGACATACCATCTTACTCCTGTCAGAATGGCCAAAATCAAAAACACCAATGACAGTTCATGCTGGAGAGGATGTGGAGAAAGGGGAACGCTTCTCCACTGCTGGTGGGAGTGCCAACTTGTACCACCACTGTGGAAATCAGTATGGCGACTCCTCAAGAAAATGGGAATCATTCTACCAAAAGTTCCAGCAATTCCACTCTTAGGCATATACCCAAAAGAAGCATATTCATACAACAAGGACATCTGTTCAACAATGTTCATAGCAGCAGCATTTGAAATAGCCAGAAACTGGAATCAGCCTAGATGTCCCTCAGCTGAAGATTCGATAGAGAAAATGTACTACATTTACCCAATGGAGGACTACTCAGCAGAAAAAAACAATGGAATCTTGAAATTTGCAGGAAAATGGATGGATCTAGAAGAAACCATTCTGAGAGATGTAACCCAATCGCAAAAAGACAAAACATGGTAAGTACTCACTCATATGTGGATTTTAGACACAGAGTGAGGATTACCAGCTTACCATCCACACTGCCAAAGAATCTAATATAGAAGAAGGTCCCTAAAAGAGGCATACAAGGCCCCTGGAAAAGGGCAGAGGTTCAAGATCTTCTGAGCAAATTGGGAGCACCTGAAGAGGCGGGAGGGAGCTAGGTGTATGAGAAGGGGAGAAGAAGAGGGATGCTGAGGACATGATGGAGCAGAAAGTTTGACTCAGGGGAGTTCTACAAAGATAACACGAGCTAACTATCTCAACGGAGGAGATGCTACCTTAAATGCTCTCCCCTGATTATGAGATTTATGACTGGCTTATTTGCCATCCTATAGCCTTTGTCCAGTAGCTGGTGGAAGTAGAAGCAGACACCCATAACTCATCATCGAACTGAACTGGAACCCAGATGCAGATAACGACCAGTGAAGAGCACAGAGGTCCAGACCAGGCTGGTGAAACTCACAGAAACAGCTGACCTGAAAATCCAGGAACTCTTGCTCGCCAGTCTGATAGCTGGAATACCAGCACAGGACTGATACAGATCCCAGGAACATGGGGTTCTGTGAGGAAACCTCAGAAATCTATGGGACCTCCTGTAGAAGCCCAATATTTATCCCTAGGTATGGATTTTGGGAGCCCATTGGGAGCCCATAAATCTTTCTGCCAAAAGCCACCGAGCCCCACATGTGTGCTTTATGCCAGCCGCCCGGCCGAGTTAGGCCCAAATGAATACACAGAAACTTGTATTAGGTTCAAAGCTGCTTGGCCAATGACTAGGATTCCTCATCTATTAGCTCAGTCTTAATTATCATAGATCTATATATTTTATAAGACTTACCTTATCAGATGCCTTATTGGCGTCCCTCCTTGCTGGTGGACCACATTGTGCTGTTGGAGGAGCAAGAGGAAAAGGTACCCTTCCTGTTTCTCCTTCACTTAAATATGAGTCTTCTTGCTATGTCACTTCCTGCCTGTATCACCACTTATCTACTACATTTCCCAGAATCCTCTTTGACTCCTGGTCCCAACTAACTTGCTGTCTCATTGGCCAAACAGTATTTTATTTAACAATCAATAAGATAAACATACATAGTACATTCCCCATGAGAGGAATATTCCCTGAGCCAAGACACACGGGGGTGAGCCTAGGCCCTATCCCAAAGTATACAATAGACACTGATGACACCCTATGGAAGGCCTCACCATCCAGGGGGAGCAGAAAAGATATGTGACAGATAAGGTTTTAGTTGGGGGGTGGTGTAGGGGAGGACGGGTGGGTGAAGGGAACTGGGATTGTAATGTAAAACAATCCTGTTTCTAATTCAAATAAAAAAGTTGGGAAAAAAAGAAATTGAGCTGTGATTTTTACTGATGTAAACTAATTTAAGCAAGGCTATGCTATGTTGAAAATATTTAGTCACTGCATAAGGCATAAAAAAAGAAATATATGTGTATGCTTGTATATGTGTGCATGTCTGCATGTGTAAGAATTATTGTATATCATGAATTATTCTATATATGAAATATTATATATATGAAATATATATCATTAGTTTAGAGGCCAATTTTTCTTGTGTAGAAACTAATCTTGCATTTGTAGGCACATCTTTTCATCTGAAGTAGTTGTTCAATAAGTTGGAACTGACAGTACACTAAACGTTTTACTGACATGTGTCACGTAGCATGGTGAATTTCATGGCTCAATAAATGCAAATGCAATTTTAGTTGAAGGAGACAGTACAGCAACTGCTTCTTCTTATAGCTGGGAATAAGGGATGTGACTCCCATGGAGAAACTCATGGTGACAATGTATCTAATTCATATTTTAATTGCTGGAATAAAATTAAATAGCCATAAGTTCAGGCACGCTAATGAGCTAGAGGCAGAATTTGCTTTTTCTATGCTTATTGAATTGTCTAATGTTTGTGGAGAGAAACAGAGTGCTATGGATGCAAATAATACCCCAAGGTGTTACACTCACTCTAACTAGAAGATTAACATCAGATGGCCCATTGCATGACACTATTGAAAAGATGCTAATTCCCCAGGAGCTTTCCTCTCAAAGACAAAGGTTGAAGTAGTTTGTTAGAATTTTGTAGTAATATTTTGAAAAGGAACATTCAAGAAGGTAGATCTGACTTTTATTCATGCTTTGGAAATTACATTTGTTCAGTTGTGGTTTTATTTTAACCAAATATCTTACTATTCAGCCTATCTGTAAGAAGATATTTTCTGCTCTTTTATAAAGTTTATATTTATTTTTATTAATTGTTCATATAAATGTTACTTCTAATGTATGTCTATTTCACAGCTGGCATCTACCATCCTAAAGTGCAGCAGTATAATTTCAGCATAATATAGAAACATATTATTTAATATTTTGTACAGGAAATCTGGTATACTTATGAGTGAAATGAAAAAGGTTGCAATTGTTTTTATAAGTCATAATCTGTTTTATCTTCATAAAAATTCACAGTATATTTTCAGACTGAGGAGGACATAGTCAGCAATTTGATCATATTTATTTATTTTGCAATATCCACTCTATGTGTATCAAAAGATCATATAATCTAGATGGTTCCAAAATCATATCATTGATATTTTCTACTAGACATATTTACATATTTTCTTTGACTAACAGGATTAGAGGTAAGGGATATGAAAATACAGCTCATTGTTTATATCTACAAACTCAGATGCTCAGATTTGAGAAGTGCTTTGCTGTCAGAGTGAAGAACCAAGAATGTAGTACCAAGATGGTAAAAGCAAAGTTATAAATTCTCATATTGATAACAAACTCCATTCTTAATTTTCTGTCAAGTTTACAGATAAGCAATTACTCAGCGATATTTAGTAACTAAGTGATGTAGATTTTATGTCAACATCTGTAAAAGAATATACAGGGTTGTGTCTAGCATGGGTGTGTTTGTTTATTGTGTACATAAGTGTTACACTATGTACTTCTATGGAGTTCTTGTTTGTGGTCATTTTATTCATTTTTCATCTTGAGTAGAAAGGTCTGTAAGACACAATAAATTCTTGAGAAAACAGCTTCTTTTTTTAAAGGCTTCAAATATATTTTAATAATGTGATGTTATATTATGGCTCCATTTCTCAGAAAAATTTCAAATTGAGGATATCAAATTGAGAAATCAAACATAGTACACCAATAAAAATGCACATCATAACTACCTAAGATAGGCAAGGCTCAGAGCTACTTTCAGACTTTCAAAACTCAGCAATCCTGTTCTCAAGATTGTACTAGGCTTATCAAGAATATCTGTGAACAGCAATATCTTAGATACAAAGGTCATTCATTCTCAAGTAATTCTTACTCAAGAATAAGATGCTAGCAAGTAAACACAAGATTTTTAAAAAATATATACTATAATGAAAACCTCTAAGAGAAAATGTCTTCCTTAAAAGGGACATGAATGGGTTATGTATGAGATGTAACAGAAGCTTATGTATGCTGTAACCTCTGTAGACATTTGTCTGAATTCTCACCTGGGAGTGAATAAAGGAATTGGGCTTGATGATTGTAGTTTGTTTAGGTTATGTTGTATATATGATATTGTCTCTGGGTTTTAGGGAAATCAAGATGAAAATTAATTAAAACATGATGAAGGAAGGAAGCAAGGAAGGAAGGAAAGAATAAGGAAGGAAGGAAGGAAGGAAAGAAGGAAGGAAGGAAGGAAGGAATGATTAAGATTAATGGAGCTCTGATTTCATTTTGTTATGGTTCCCCAGGCTGTCAACAGTCAATACACTTTAGAAATATACCAGATAGACGTGATAAAGCAATATACCACAGACTTTGATCTGTTAAATACCACTTTGCCTTTGCCCTCTGGCCCCAAATATAATCCCTAGAGTAGTATTGGAACGGAGGACCTATCTATTGGGAAGAAGAACCCTAACACTTTTCCAGGAAAGAATTCTGGCTGGTCCAAAAAGGGCCTTTCTTTTAAGAGTTGTGGGAAACTAAGCACTGCAACTTTATTTACTACTGGCAGCATTTATTTGAAGCAAATTCAGTTCCAGGAGTTGGATGGTTAAATACAGGAGGAGTCTCGCCAGTTATTCCAATTCCTTCCATTGCAGCATCTTGGCCGAATGTTCAGTTGTTGGGGTCAATTCCAAGGTTACATCTGGCATCATAGTGGCAAGTCCGAGAGAAGCTGGGGTACCAACTGGCAGCAGAGCAGGGGGCATTGTGCCTCTATTATTTATGCCCACAGCACCTCCCATTGCCATTTGGCACATCCATATCTCTTCTTCTCACGCATCAGGGAAGGTTCCCTTGTATCCTTGGTATTGCAGAAACATTTCTTCTTGTCCTCGCCTCATTTCTTCCTCACTGTGCCTGCACTCGTCTTCCTGCCTGAGCTCTAGCTGCTTTCATTTATAACCCTCTTGGTTATGCGGCTCCTCCATACTCGGAAGCTCTTTTTGACACCACATCAAATCCTGCCTCCTTAACATAACCTGATGCTCAAGGAGTGCGGTCTCCACCTCCATCTTCAGGTTCTCATGAGCCTCCTTGATGTTGTGATCCGCTTGACTCTGCAGTTGCTTATCAAAATCATTGAGTGCCTTCCCCCACATGGCATACTCAAACTCAAAGTACCCTCGCTGAGCACATCTGAGTGGCTGTTTTTGTTTCTTGTGAAATTGCTGGGTTTTATATAACCAGCTTCTCTGGAAGTCCCTCTTCATCATCTAACTGGTCTGTAGGCTCCACAGTCACAGATCGAGGAAATGTGGTTAGCAAGAATGAGCATCTGTCCAGAGCTTTTCAAGAAGCTGGCTCTCTGGGGACTCAACTATGTCTTTCCCCGATCACCTTCACAGGCCTCTCCACCTGCTCAAACACACAAAAGGCTTCTTCCTGCAGTTCATTGGACACATGTTGAGGAAGGCTTCGAACTTTAAGGGGTGCCCTATGGCAGGCAAAGTATACCCGCAGCTGCTTTCCACGTAGTGACATATTATCCAACCCCACTTTGGCAATTTCTGCCAGAGTTCGTGTTTCCAAGCGAATAGAGCCAAAACCTTTATCCTTATGAATGAAAACCTTGCCTCCTTTCCCTATTTCTCAAAACATTTCCTCACTTTTTCTTCAATGATGTCAGCAGGACGATTTCCCACAAAGAGACAGCTTCTTTAGGTGATACTCTGCTGGTATCCTAAAGTTCTACAGGTCAATAGTTAAACCCTCACTCTGGCTGCTGGGCCGTTTTGCAGGTATTGGTAGGGATGGCTGCTGCTATTGTTGTTACTGTTGCTGCTGATGGTGATGCTGATGATGCTTCCTTGGGGTACGGTTTTGCTTCTCCAGGTTAAAGGTTTTATTGCTAGGCATGTTTGCACCTTTGACTTCATTTGAGCACAGCAAAGTGTCTGTCTCCCAGTCTTCACTAGCCTTAACTTCCTCTTCCCACAGTTCTTTGCTCAGAGTAACGGTGACCAGTAAATAGCTTCTTAATGTTGTCAAAATATGTGAACTGGCAGCTTATTAAGTGAAGGAAGCCAGGGAGGTTCTGTGACTATTTTCTTGTGGATAGGCATTTTAAGCTGTCATTTGCATCACTCATTGATAATGGAAGAAATATGTATATGTTTATTTTTGTGTGTTCATGTGAATTACAATAATAGATATTTGGACAAAAGTGACATGATCTTTGCTCTTTTGTTCACAGGGAAATGAGAGATTACAAAAACAGTAAAATAGAAATGTGCTAAAAATTGAGGTAATGTTAAGGGCTGTGAAAACTCACAAACTAATTTTCTGAACACCTGGAATTTTTGATGGCTAGAATCACTCTGAAGAGTATACAGTCATTTGTCCTTTGCTGATACCTTGGTGTCAATGTTCAGTTACAGGGATATAGACCAAAGCCTTGGGATGTGAGAAGACATCTGACAATTGAGTGCAAAGGAAGTAGGAAAGGCCTGAGCAATGTCCACAAATGGGATGGGAAGATGTCTCACAAATAAAATCAGCTAAGGAGCTAAACTAATTGGGTAAGAAATCAAAGTAAACTCTCTGTTTACATTGCCATTGACTTACTTCAACTAAATCCATTTTCATCATTTTTGATTAAGCCAGGAAAATAACGCAGAATTGACAGTAAGAATATTGTCTTGTCAGTAAAATTGATTTTAATTTTTAGAGAGTGAAATTTACTTTCTGTCTTGGGTTCTTTGTTGTGGTCATTTTGAGACAAAACCTTACTCTGTGATCTAATTTTGCCCTTAACTTACTATAAAACGAATGTCTATAGGTACCCTCTTCCTGCTTTAATTCCCAGGGAACTGGAGTACAGGTGTGCAGCACAATGCATGTTTGGCAAGACATGTTTTTTAATTGAATAAACTCCCTAGAGTTTGAAGCATACACATCTTATTTTTATTTGTTTAAAAATAAATTCACCTCTCAGCACTCAGGAGGCAGAAGTAGGGGTATCTTTGTGAGTTTGGGGCCAGCCTGGTCTACAGAGCTAGTAGTTCCAGGACAGCCAGGGCTACACAAAGAAAGCCTATCTCAAAAATAAATAAATAAATAAATAAATAAATAAATAACCCAAGAGGTAATCAACATAACCTCTTTATATTCTTCTCAAATATATTGAATACATTAAAATGCAAGAATTTGTGTTAATGAATAGGAAATTATGACATTAAAATACATATTTAATATTTGTTTTCATGTGTAATAGAAGAGACATGTACAAAACAAAACTCTCTAGAACTGAGGTATTACAATAAAACTAAATTTTCAAATGTACATTTCTATTGACATATGTAAGAAAGCTAGATAAATATAAGCAAATGGGCTTAAAGCTGTATAAATATGACACAGTGAAGACAGTTGTGTTAGGTCTGTGATAATATGTGATTTATGAATTATTAAAGCTTGCCTAAGGGTACAGAAAGAAAAGCCAGCCAAAAGTTATAGAGGTCAGGAAGTGGTGATACACACCTTTAATCCCAGGACTCAGGATTACTAGGTACAAAAATCTCTGTTAGTACCAGGCCACACTGACTACACTAAAGTGATCCAGTCCTAAAAGAAACAACTCACACAAAGGTGATCTCAGTACCTGGGATCCCATAGCTTTAATCCCAGAACTAGGGAGGTGGAAACAAGTATGATATAGTTAGGCTAAGAAAGGCATAAAAGGCAGGAAGAGCCAGGAACTAAGAGCTTTTGCCTTTGAGGATTTGTGGAACAGGATTGCCATTTTCAGCTTTATTGCTTTGCTTCTCTAATCTTCAGCTTGAAGTTTGAACCACAATATCTGTCTCTGGGTCTTTATTTTTCATGTTACATATCTCTTCGGTTCTCTGTCATACTACTATATTCCACAAGCTATATCATTTTTTCATATTAGACTATGTAAATTTATATTACATCTTGCATACATATTTGTGTGTATATGTGTGGGTACCTAGTATCAAGCACTTTGTCCTCTTATTCCAGCCTGAAGTTATTGAGGATGGAAGTCAGGCCATCAAGCTTGGTACCAACTGCTTTACCCACTGAGCCATCTTCTCATTGCTATAAAAGTTTGAATACATCATACAAGGTATCTGATAGTATCATGATTTTTTCTTTTAATTTTTTACAGATCATGAAAGTTGTCTGTTTTTCTTTTTTATTGAAAATAGATTCTTTTCTCTTACATCCCGACCACAGTTTACTCTCGCTCCACTCTTCCCAGCCGCCATCCCATCCCATCCCATCTCTCCTCCTCCTCCCTGGCTTTTCCCTTTACAAAAGAGCAGGCCTCCAAGAGATAAAAAAATGAACGGAACAAAACAAGAGAAAATAAGATGAGGCAAAAGCCCTTACCGAAGATGGACAAGGGAACCCAACAGGGGGAAAATAGAGAAACACTTGCTCCCAATGTTCAGAGTCCCACAAAAGCATGAAGCTAACTGCCACAACATACATGCAGAGGACCTGGTGCAGACTCATGCAGACCCCTGATGATTGCTTCAGTCTCTCTGGGCCTTTATGAGCCCTGCTTTGCTGATCCACTTGCCTTGTTCTCCTGGTATCCTCCACCCATTCTGATTCCTACAATCATTCTGCATCCTCTCCCACAGGATTTCCCGAACTCTGAGGAAGAGACCCAGTGGACACCTCCAATTCATATTCTGTCTCCCCATGATGTCTGCCTGTGGGTCTCTGTACCTACTCCCATCTACGGCAGGAGGAAGACTTTCTGATGAAGACTGGGCAAGACACCAGTCTATTAGTATAGGAATAATTTCTATGATTATGGGAATAATTTTAAGTTTTTCTTTTTCTTTTAAAACCAGTTGTGTTTAGTTATACATTAGGTCTCTGGGTTAGCCAGGCTCAGGTTCCAGGCCTTACAAGCAGTCTTAGACACAGGCTTGCTCTCTTGAAGTGAACCTCAAATTCAGCCAGACTTTGAATGGCTGCTTCTACAAATTCTGTTCCACCATTGATCCAGCACAACTTAGCAGGCAGAGATGTCTAGATGGAGGGTTTTTTGACCAGTATGGTGTCCAGGTTCTTCTTCCTGTAGCCTAAAGAGTCACTTCCCACACCAAAGACACTAGAATGCATGAAGGAAGGCTCTATGCAGGCACCAACTAGACCTCTCTACAATCAGTGAATTGTATTGATGTGTGAGTATTGCCCTCAGCATTGGGGCCACACTGTCAGTTTGCAGAAGGCAACCCTTTGTCTTTTTTTTTTTTTCAGATTTTTTTAATTTAATTGGAAACAAGATTGTTTTACTTGTTAAACTGAGTTCCTTCTCCATCCCTTCCTCCCCTACCACTCACCCCCAACTAAAACCCTACCAATCACATATCCTTTATACTCCCCAGGGAGAGTGAGGCCTTCCATAAGGGGTCATAAGAATCTATCATATCTTTGGGGATAGGGCCTAGGACCACCCCCGTGTGTCCTGGCTTAGGGAGTATCCCTCTATGTGGAATGGGCTCAAAGTCCACACCTATGCTAGGGATAAGTAGTGAACTACTACAGGGGGTCCCATAGATTTCCAAGGTCTCCTCACTGAAACCCAAGTTCCTGGGGTTTGGATCAGTCCCATGCTGGTATTCCAGCTATCAATCTGGGGACCAAGAGCTCCATGTTGTTCAGGTCAGCTTTTTCTGTGGGTTTCACCAGCCTGGTCTGGACCCCTTTGCTCATCACTCATTCTTCTCTGTAACTGGATTCCACTACAGTTCAGTGATTAGTTGTGGGTGTCTACTTCTACTTCCACCAGCTGCTGGATGAAGGCTAAAGATGGCATATAAGACTGTCATCAATCTCATTATCAGGGTAGGGCATTTAAGGTAGCCTCTCCTCTGTTGATTAGATTGTTAGTTGGTGTCATGTTTGTAGATCTCCAGACCTTTCCCTAGTGCCTGATTTCTCTTTAAACCTAAAATGTCACCCTCTATTATGGTATCTCCTTTCTTGTTTTCTTCAATTCTTCCCCTGATTCAACCTTTTTGCACCCACATGTCCTCTGCACCCCTCCTCTTCCCCCTTCTCATTCTCTAAGCTCTGCACCTTTCCTTGAATTTTTTGTGGATCTCCTCAGGAACCCCTCAGCCAATGACTCCAGTGAATGCAACCAAGAACAGGTCATACTTGACAGCCTCCATTTTAATTGCTATAGCTATGTAGTACAACTTTAAATCAGGGATGATGATTTTAATCAGCAGTTTAGTTGTTCAGGATTGTTTTAACCGTAGTTTTTGTTTTTCCATATGTAATTGAGAATTATCCTTTCAAGGGGTGTAAATAATTGTGTTGGAATTTTGATGGGGATTTCATTGACTCTGTAGGTTGCTTTTGATAGCATGTTAATTTTACTATGCTAATCATACCTTTTCCATGCCCATGGAGATCTTTCCATCTTCTGATGTCTCTGATTGGGCCAGGAAACCAGACTAGAGCCATTACAGGTTTCTAATGGCCCCTGCCAATGACCGGGCCTTTGTTTCAGTTTACATGAGGTGGCTTGAACTGAGCAAACAGTTCTTGGGTAGAACCACAATGCAGAGGTGACCAATTAACAAGGGCCCCCTTGACCTTCTGATGGCTCTGCAGATGACCACAGTCTCCTGATAACTAAAGATAGCTTTCCCTACCCTGCTGCTGGAAAGCTCCTAATCCCTAGGTATAGGGGACACCCTAACCATGCCTGCTCAGAGCTGGTTACAGGTGTACTCCTACAGCACCTGTTATTCCCAGGCCGTCTCCAATCCAATTACTTACCAGGCCCGACCGTGCTTAGCTTCTGAGATTAGAGGAGCTCTGGGGCTTTTTAGGTTGATTTGGCCTTAGACTACTTGTCCACGCCCAGTTGGCATGGCCATGTACACCTGTAACATGTGTCCCCTACACCTAGGGTCTCCCACCAACCAGCCCCAGACAAACCTTTTTTCCACAAATTAGACTGAGTTTAATCCCTCCTCCATAGAATCCTCAAACTCCACATAAAATTAGCCGCCCCAACATGTTGGAGTAAAACATGCTATTATTTATTACATACATGGCTCTTGGTCTTTCCTTGGGGTGTCTCTTGGACCCTAACAGTCTTCTACAATTTCTTACTTTCTTCAAAGACTCAAAATTTATATCATATATACCTTTTACTTGTTTGGTTAGAGTTAACCAAAGATATTTTATATTACTTGAGGCAGTTGTGTAGAGTGTTGTTTCCTTAAGTTCTTTCTCAGCTAGTTTGTTGTTTGTATGTAGGAGGACTATTAACTTTTTTGAGTTAAAATGTATTTAGGTATTTCACTAAAGGTGTTTATCAGCTTAGGAGTTCCCTGATCCAATTTATATCCCCTTTATCCACTTTAGTTGTCTTATTGCACTACTTAAAACTTCAAATACTATATTGAATACATATGGAGATAGTGCACAGCCTTGTGTTGTTCCTGATTTGTTTGGAATCGCTTTGAGTTTCTTTCCATGTAATTTGATGTTTGATGTATGCTTGCTGTAGATTGATTTTTATTATGTTTAGATATATCTGTTAAATCCCCGATTTCTTCAAGAATTTTATCATAAAGGGGTACTGGATTTTTGTCAAAGGTCTTTTCTGAGTCAAATAAGGATATTATTTTTCTTTCCATGTGTTTATATGGTGGATTAGGTTATTGATATTTATGTGTTGAACCATCCCTGCATCTCTGGGATGAAACCTTCTTGATCATATCACATGTTTTTGATGTGTTCATTTATTCAGTTTGCAAGTATTTTATTGAACATTTTCAAATCTATGTTCATATGGGAAATTATTCTGTAATTCTCTTTCTTTGCTGAGTCTTTCTGTGCTTTAGGCTTCTGGATATCTATGGATTCATAAAATAAATTGGGGATGTTCTTTCTCCTCCTATGTTGTATAATAATTTGAGGAGTACTTTCATTAGCATCCCATTGAGTGTGTGATAGAAATCTGCACTAAAACTATATTTGACTTATTAGTGGTTGGGAGACTTTTAATGCTTCTACTTTACTAGCATTCATAGGTCTATATAAATTGTCAGATCTTGATTTAATTTTGTTACATGATACTTATTGAGAAAAATATCCATTTTTTAAAAAATCAAATTCTGGGGTGCAGATTTTTAAAGTATTTCCTTATGATTATCTGGCTTTTCTCAGTGTGCGTTATTGTGTTCCCCTTTCATTGGTGATTTTATTAATTTGGTTATTGTCTCTCCACCTTTTAGTTAGTTTCAATAAGGGTTTGTCTATCATTTTTATTTGTTTGTTTTTGGTGGTAGTGTGTGTGTGTGTGTGTGTGTGTGTGTGTGTGTGTGTGTGTGTGTGTGTCCATGTGCGTGAGTGTGGGTGTTTGCTTTCCTACTTTTGGTTTTCCTGTTGTGAGATTATTGCATGTATTTTTTGTGGGTGTTTTTAACATCACTGGAATAGAATTCTCCTTCTAACACATTCTGTATGACTGATATTTTAGATAGATATTACTTAAATTTGACTTTATTCATAGAATATCTTATTTTCTCCATCTATGGTGATTAAAAGCTTTTCTGGATAGAGTAGTTTTGTCAGGTATATATGGTATCTTAGAGTTTGTACCACATTTGTGCAGGTCCCTCTGGCTTTTAGATTTTCTATTGAGAAATCTAATGTAATTTTATTGGGTCTGCATTTATATGCTACTTGGTCTTTTTCCTGGCAGCTTTTATATTCTTTCTTTATTTTGTATTGTTTGTATTTTCTTTTATTTTTTATTGTTTGCTTAATACATAGTGAGCAGACTTACTTTTTTGGACCAATCATTTTGGTCTTCTGTATGCAACTTATACATTTATAGGCATCTCCTTTTGTGTTAGGGAAATTTTTCTCTACACTTGTTTTGAAAACAGTTTCTGGTTTCCTGGAGCTGGGATTTTTTCCTTCCTCTGTTCCTATTATTTTTATGTTTGCTTTTTGTTATAGTGCCCCAGATTTCCTGCATGTTTTATGTCAGGAACATTTGAGAGTTAACTTCTTTGGCAGATATATCCATTTCCTTTTTTGTATCTTCAAAGCCTGAGATTCTCTCTTTCATCTCTTTCAGTCTGTTGGTGAAGCTTGCCTCTGTAGTTCCTGTTACAATTCCTAAAATTTTCCTTTCCATCCTTCCCACAGTTTGTGTTTTCTTTATTGCTTCCATTTCCATTTTTCAGGTATTGAACAGTTTTATTTTTTGGCTTTCTTTTCAGTAATTTATTCATTACCTCCAAAATGTTTATTTGTGTTTTCCTGGATTTGTTAAGGGATATATTTATTTACTCTTTAAGTGCCTCTATCATCTTCAAAAATTTAGACTTAATGTCTTTTTCTTCAGCTGTGTTGGCATATTCAGGGCCTGCTGTAGCAGTATAACTGGGCTTAAGTGGACATAAATTGCCTTATTTCTTTCATGGGTTGAAAATTGGTTTAGTAATAAAAATGGAGTCAGATATAGGGGTAAATTCCAAAAGACCAGAGATACCAAGAAACAAGCTTCCACCATACAATACTTTCACCAACTTCTCAGCCAAAAAGAGAGTGAACTCGTGTCTCCACTTACCTTATCAATTCCTGCATCTCTTTTTAGACCACCAGACCTCTATGGTCAACTAGTGGCTGGCTCTAAACTCTTATCTCCAAGAAAGTTTTATTTCATAAATCAAAATGAAAATATCACCACATTTTCCTTTTTTATTTAAAATAAAATTGAAGTCATAACTAGTATGAGAAAATCTATGACAATAAGTACAATAACTATATACAATATATATAGGCACTGAATGTATCAATGTCTAGTCAATTATCATTTGACAATTTCAGAGAAATTACTCTATCATCTATGCTATATTTGTAAGTACGAAGTGTTGTATAATTCACTTTCTATTCTAAATTGTATTGCCAAAATTATGTTTTAATGTCTCTCAAACTTATACACTTTACACCTCTTGAGTGAATTTCTTTTCTGAATCTTGTAACAAGGAAAAACTATAACTATAAAGTCTTTGAGTCCATCAGAGAACTGAATAGAAAGTAATATTACCTGAGAAAGCAGTATCTTTCAAAAATTGTGAGAAATGACAGAAACAGCTGACCGCATTGACAATGACCCAAGATTCCTCTGTAATGTTGGGCCATCTATCTTTGGCCTATAAGCCTAACATAGCTGACAGACTTTTCTGTGAAGCAGGATGTTCTGAGGGGCTGTCCTACATTGTCTTGGCAAAGTTTGGCAAACTTTCGTTTGTGTCCTGTTTGTCCACTTTTGTCAGCATAATGTCAGCCAATCAAGGCAAAAGTACTTTCTTACTCAGTGGCTATATTTTAACACATAAAAGTAAACTCCATGGAGAATTTCTTTGATACCCATCATCTTCTTTGAAGTAGATTGGGGATAGCAGGAACAGACATGTCTCATTGTTTTTTATATATACATCAAAGAAAAGAACTAATGTTATTAAAACATCTTAAAAGCCATAATCTGTAGATCACTGAAGTGTTTGAAGATAACCAGTAAATGTAAACTATATTGCTGTTTGACTTTTTTTTATCTTTTTTTTTTTTGAGACAGGGTTTCTCTGTGGCTTTGGAGGCTGTCCTGTAACTAGCTCTTGTAGACCAGGCTGGTCTTGGACTCACAGAGATCCTCCTGTCCCTGCCTCCCGAGGGATGGGATTAAAGGCATGCACAACCAACACCCAGCTATTTTGTTTGTTTGTTTGTTTTTTTGACACAGGGTTTCTCTGTGTAGCTTTGGAGCCTATCTTGGCACTCGTCTGGAGACCAGGCTGGCCTCGAACTCACAGAGATCCATCTGCCTCTGCCTCCCAAGTGCTGGGATTAAAGGCGTGTACCACCAACACCTGGGTTGCTGTTTGACTATGAAAACATACCTAATATGACTGCATGTTCAATTTTAATAGGTGACTAATTATTAACCCTAATTTCTCTTCTATGCTAAGTAGTTAGTAATAATAACTTTCAAGGGCTAAATATTTGCATTAAATTGTTAAATTAGTTGCATAGGTACAACACCTTGAACAGGATTAGAAATGTATGAACAGTAAGTTCTAGCAAAAATAATCTTAAATTTGTATTAGTATATAAAATTTTATGTCAATGTAAAATATATAAACTAGTGGTTTCTTTTTTGGCTTAAAAGTAGTTACAGTAATCTACCATTTTATCCTATTTCTATACCACCTTTTCTTCTCAGAGTAGATTCAATAATCTAAACTTATATCGTATCCCTTTTTTTCCAACATAAGAACTCTGAATCTAATCTACTTTGTTCAAATTTTTGTGAACCTTAACAATAGTAACTTGTAACCAACCCTTCCAAACAATGATTAATATCTATAACCCACTGAACAACCAAAAACAATCCACATTTCTTATTTCGTTTTTGCTCTCCAATCAAGCTTCATTTGTTAGAGCACGAACAAAACACCACTACATTAGCTGTTATTAATTGTCTTCATAAGCAGGCATTTAGGTATCTGGTTTCAGGACAATTATAGGGTAACATGATTATTTCAGGGTTTGTCTTTGTTGGATGCATGTTTTGTTCCTTGATTTCTATTTCCTTTTTAGATTTTCAAAGTATGGGATGGCTTTTTTATTGGTCTCTTGGGTTGGTATGTTAACTATTAACAGGGCAATGACTGCTGGTGTTGGAGGTTGGAATGCAGTGATGAGTTGGGGAGGGAGCTCCAGAGGTTATAGTTTGTGAGATCCACAAGAGGCAAGAGGGAGGCTGTAGCTATTGTTTTATTGCTAAGGAAGACCCCATGGATTGACTCCAGGGGAACAGAAAAGATGGGCAAGATCCATAGGCATATTACCTGATCATTCTTATGGTACATAGAGCAGTTAAATCAGGCATCTCATCTAGCCATGGTAATCAATCAAATTAATAAAGATGTATTTCTCAGTTCTAAGTCAGGGGTATCTTGGAGTCATGTTTCTTTCTCTTTGTCATAGTTACTGTATTTCAATTTGATACTGCAATAAAATGCATCTTGATATTTTAAAATGTGTACTTATTTTTCATGTTCTGTTTCTGTTCCCAATCTGTAATAATAGGCTCTTTCATCCATGAGAAGGAAGCACCCTCAGGCTCACCAAACAGTATTTAATATACTCTTGTTTTTGCAACATTTGTTTCCAGTGGTGATTTTCACATTTAATTTATCTGAAATAGAGTTTTTAGATAGCCAATTAAAGGGTAATATTCTCCCTTGATACCTTTAAAGGTAAAAGAATTCACATTAATTTTGTCATTGATTTTGTTTCACAAATAAAACAAATATGTTCACTGATAACACAGCACTTAATAGTAGCTGTATTCCAAAAATCTTGATACTAGATGAATCCATGAATCTTGGTGTTTTCATTCTTTGGACACAGGTATTAGATAATTTTATTTTTGAACACCATAAAACAGTCTTTATTTTTTACACTAAATTTATCTTTCTGTGTTTGTATATTCACATGGTTTTATATTGAGAACCTCTGTGTAAATTCTTATATCTTTAAGGAAAATTTGCATATATTAATATCGCTTGTTGGAGGACCCTACCAGGGGACATCTCCTGTCCCATCCACTGAATCCCTAGATACCTGGGGGCAACCCCATACCATCCAGCACTGCATCTAAGTTCATTGGAACCTTGACTCTGTCCCTACTGGGAGAGAAAAACCAGAGACCTGGGAGCAATCTACCCCGACCCCAAATCATTCAGCTTTGCATCTCCCACCATGGGAACCTTGGTCCTGCCCCACTGGAAGTGAAAAATCAACCACCTAAGCCATAGTCCCTACCTACACCAATTGAAGGAAAAGAGACCCCCTGAATCACAGGCCCCAACTGTACCCACTGGAGGAAGCGATATGTGGACAACAGTATAAGAACACATTCAACAGCATAAAGAATAATATGACACCACCACAGTCTAGGGGTTCTACACCAGCAAAATCTGAACATCCTAACACAAATGAAGCAGAAGAAAATGACCTTAAAAATACTATTATGAAGATAATAGAATTCCTAAAAGAGAAAATGAGAAAAGGAAGAAAAGTCAAACAAAGAGGGAAGAAATTGAGGAAAAGGAAAACCTAGAAATGTAAGAAATCAACAAATCTCTAATTAAAGAAAGGCAAACTAAGAAAAAAAAAACAATCAGGTGAAGGAAGCAATTCAAACAGTTCAAGACATGAAAACTGAAATAGAGGCAATAAAGAAAACACATCCTGAAGGAATAGCAGAAATAGAAAAAGTGGGTAAGTAATCAGGAACTACAGATGCAAGCATAACCAACAGAATACAAGAGATAGAAGACAGAATCTCAGGTGTTAAGGACACATTAGAGGAAATAGATTCATTGAACAAAGAAAATGTTAAGCCTAAATATCTTAACACAAAATATCTAGTAATATGGGATGCATGAGAAGACCCAAACCTAAGAATAATAGGTATAGAAGAAGGTGAAGAAGCCCATCTCAAAGGTGCAGAAAACATATTCAACAAAATCATAGAAGAAAAGTTTCCAGCGTAAAGACGGATATGACTATGAAGGTACAAGAGGCTTGCAGAACACCAACTAGACTGGACCAAAACAAAAGTCCCATTGTCGCATAATAATCAAAACACCAAGCATCCAGAATAAGGAAAGAATATAAAGACTTTCAAAGAAAAATGCCAAGTAACATATAAAGGCACACCTATCAGAATTACACTTCTCAATGAAAACTCTGAAAGCCAGAAGGTACTGGATAGATGTTTAAGAGACCAAGGATGCCAGTCCAGACTACTACCAGAAAATCTTCCAATCAGTATAGAAAACAAGATTTTCCATGAAAAATCAGATTTAAACAATACCTATTCACAAACCCAGCACTACAGAAAGTACTGGAAGGAAAACTCCAATCCAAGAAAGTTAGCTTCACTCACAAAAATACAGGCTATAGATAATCCCACACTACCATATGCTAAAAAATAGAGAAATCCACAAAAAGTACCACAACCACAACCAAATAAAAAATAACAGCAATCAACAATCAATGGTTGTTAATATCCCATACTTTCAATTATCTTTATTCACCTATAAAAAGACATCGGCTAAAAGAATGGATATAGTGGCAGAATTGATCCTTCTGCTGCATAAAAGAAACACACTCAACTTCAAAGAAAGATGTTACCTCAGAGTAAAGGGTAAGGATTGGTTAAAATTTTCTAATCAAATGGCCCTAAGAAACAAGCTGGTATAAATACCCTAATATCTAAAAATTAGACTTCAAGCTACAATTATTCTAAAGAGATGAAGAAATCATTTAATATTCATCACAGTAAGAACCCATTAAGATAAAGTCTCAATTCTAAACATCTATGCCTGAAATACAAAGGCACACACATTAATAAAAGAAACATTACTTAAACTGAATTCACACATAAAACCCCACACACTTATAGTGGGAGACTTCAACACCCCACTCTCAACACTGGACAGGACTACCAGACAGAAACTTAATAAATAAATAAAAGAGATAACAGAAGTTATGATGCAACTGGGTTTAACAGACATCTATAGAACATTCCATCCAAAGCCAAAAGAGTATACATTCTTCTCAGTGCCATATGGAACCTTCTCTATAATGGGCAACATACTTGGCAATGAAGCAAACCTCAATGGATTAAAAAAAAATGGAATAACCTCCTGTATCTCATCAAATCACCATGGTTTAGAGTTAGAATTCAACTTTGGAAAGCCTACAAAATCAATGAAATTGAACAATGCTCAGTTGCACTTTTCTTGGGTCAAGGAAGATACAAACAAACAAAAAAATAAAGACTTTCTAGAATTCAATGAAAATGAAGGCACAACATATCCAAACTTTTGGGAAAAGTTGAAAGCAGGGCTAAGAGGAAATTTCATAGCATTATTAGTGTACATAAGGAAACTGGAAAATAGTCACATTAGAGACTTAACAGCATACCTACAAGAAAGAAGAAAACTCACCCAGAATTAGAAGCTGCAAAGAAAATAATAAAAAGAATCAATGAAACTAAGAGCGGCTTTTCAGAGAATACCAATAAGATAGACAAACATTTATCCAAACAGAGAGAGAGAGAGAGAGAGAGAGGAATAAAAATATAAAAGGGGGAATATAACAACAGACATTGAGGAAATCCTGAGCATCATCAGGTCATTGGTTGAAAACTACACAAAATTGGAAAATTTAAAGGAAACGGACAATTTTCTGGATCGGTAAAACTTACCAAAATTAAATCAAGAAAAGATAAGCAATTTAAACAAACCTATATCTCCTAATGAAATAGAGGAAGTCATCAAAAGTCTCCAAACCAAAAAAAAAAAAAAAAAAAGCCCAGGGAAAGGTGGTTTCAGTGCAGAATTCTAACAAATGTTCAAAGAAGAGCTTTGAACCAATACCAATACTCCCCAAATTCTCTAAACAATAGAAGCAGACAGTTCATTGCCAAACTCTTTTAACAAGGCTACAATCACCTTGGTTTCCAAAACATACAATGACACAACTAAGAAGGAGAACTACAGACCAATCTCTCTCATGAATATTGATGCAAAAATACTCAGCAATCAAATCCAATAACACATCAGAAACATTATCCACCTTGATCAAATAGTCTTCACCCAAGAGATGAAGGGATGGTTTAACACACAAAAATCTGTCAATGTAATCACCACATAAACAATCTGAAAAAGAAAAAAACCACATGATCATCTCATGAGACACTTAAAAAGCCTTCCACAAAATCCAACACCCCTTCTTGATAAAGGTCTTGGAGAGATCAGATATAAAAATAACATACCTAGGCAAAATAAAAGCAATATACAGCAAGCCAACGGCCAACATCAAACTGAATTGAGAAAAACTCAATGTGATTACTTTAAAATCAGGAACAAAAAAGGCTATCAACTCTCTCCAAATCCAACTCTCTTCAACGTTTTACTTGATGTTCTAGCTAGAGCAATAAGACAACAAACAGGAGATCAAGGGGATAAAAACAGCAAAGGAAGAATTCAAACTTCCACTATTTGTAGATGATATGATAGTTCACATAAGTGACCAGAAAAAGTAGACAGGAAACTGTGACAGCTGAAAAACACCTTCAGCAAAGTGACAGGATACAAGATTAACTTCAAAATTCAGTAGACCTCCTATATATGGACAATAAATGGCCAGAAAAAGAAATCAGAGAAATATCACCCTTTACAATAGCCACAAACAACATAAAATGTATTGGGGTAATGCTAAGCAAAAAAGTGAAAGACCTGTATGGCAAGAACTTTAAGTTTTTAAGAAAGAAATTACATATAAAAAACGGGAAAGATCTCCTATGTTCTTGGATAGGTAGGATCAACATAATAAAAATGGCAATCTTACAAAAAGCAATCTACACTTTCAATGCAATCCCCAAGAAAATCCCAGCACAATTTTTCTCAGACCTTGAAAGAAAAATACTCAAAGTTGTATAGAAAAACAAATGACCCAGAATAGCCAAAACAATCCTGTACAATAAAGAAACTTTTGAAGGCATCACCATCCCTGACTTCAAGCTCTACTATAGAGCTATATTAATGAAACAGTTTGGTAATAGCACAAAAACAGACTGGTAGACGAATGGAGTAAAACTGAATACCTGTTATTAACTCTCACATCTATGAACACCTGCTTTTGCTAAAGAAGATAAAATTATTCAATGTAAAAAAAGCACCTTCAGCAAATGGTGTTAGAAAAATGATGTTGACTTGGAGAAGAATTCAGATAGACCCATATGTATTGCCATGCACAAAATTTAAGTCCGAATGGATCAAAGACCTCAACATAAATTCAGCCACACTGGATCTCTTAGAATAGAAATTGTGAAGTACCTGGAACACATTGGCACAGGAGACTACTTCTTGAACATAACACCAGTAGCACAGACACTGAGATTGACAATTAATAAATGTGACCTCCTGAAACTTAGAAGCTTCTGTAAGTCAAATGATATAGTCAACAACACAAAAGGAAGTCCACAGAATGGGAAAAGATATTCACAAATCCCACATCAAACACAGGGATGAACTCCAAAACATACAAAGAACTCAAGAAGCTAGTTACCAAAATATCAATAATCCAATTAAAAATGGCGTATAGATCTAAATAGCGAATTCACAATAGAACAATCTAAAATGGCTGAAAGACACTTAAGAAAGATCTCATCATCCTTAGCCTTCAGGAAAATGCAAATCAAAACAACTCTGAGACATCATCTTATACCTTTGAGAATGGCTAAAATCAAGAACACCAATGACAGTTTATGCTAGAGAAAATGTGGTGAAAGGGAAAAACTCCTCTATTGCTGGTGGGAATGCAAATTTGTACAGCTACTTTTGAAATCAGTATCATAGTTTTTCAGGAAAATGGGAGTCAGTCTACCTCAAGATCCATCAATTCCACTGTCAAGCATATACCCAAATAACTCACATTCATATCACAAGGACATCTGTTCAAATATGCTCATAGTATTAATTTGTAATATCCAGAACCTGGAAACAACATAGATGCCTCTCAACTGAAGAATGGCTAAAGGAAATGTGGCACATTTACACGATGGAATACTACTCAGTGGGAAAATAACAATGACATCTTGCAATTTGCAAGCATCCTGAGTTAGGTAACCCAGACACAGAAAGAGAAACATGACATGTACTCACTCATAAGTAGATGTTACACATAGAACAAAGGATAACCAGCCTACCAGCCACAAAATCAGAGAAGGTAGGAAACAAGGAGGATCTTAAGGAAACATATATGGACCATCTGTGAGGGGAATGGTACAAGATCTCCAGAGTAAATTAGGATCATGCAAGAGCAGAGTGAGGTAGGAAAAAGAGAAGGGGAGAAATCAAGGGGGAGGAGAACATGAGGGATCAGGAAGTTCGAGTTGGGGGAAGAACAGAGAAAGAAAGCAAGGAAGAGATAACCTCAATAATGGGAGCCATTATGGGCTTAATGAGAAACCAGGCATTAGCCAAATATCCAGGAATTCTCAAGGATGATCCCAAGTAAGTATTTAAGAAATAGTGGGGAGGCTACCTTAAATTACCTTCCCCTATAAAGATATTGATGACTGCCTTAAATTCCATCATAGGGTCTTAATCCAGCAGCTGATAGAAGCAGAAGCAGAGATTCACAGGTAAACACTGAATCAAATTCCTGGAATCCAGTTGTAGAGAGGGAGGAGTGGTGAGTAAAAGTGTCAGGACCATGCTAGGAAAACCCACAGAAACAGCTCACCTGAGGAAATTGGAGTTCATGGACCCCAGACTGGTAGCTGGGTAACCAGCCTAAGACAGAACCAGGCTCCCTGAATGTATTTGTCATTGAGGGGTGCTTGGACAGTCTATGGGGCCTCTGGCAGTGGAATCAGTATTTATCCTTAATGTATGAATGGGCTTTGGGAGCCCATTCCTTATGGAGAGATACTTCCTCAGCCTAGATACAAAGGGGAGGGCATAGATCCTAATCCAAATGTTGTGACAGACTTTCCTGATCCCTCATTGTAGGCCTTACCCTCCCTGAGGAAAGGATGGGTGGTGGGATGGGGGAAATGCGAGGGAGAGAGAATTGGTATTGGTATGTAAAATAAGATTGTTTTTAGTATAAACAAAAATAATTTTTAAAAGAAACATATATATTTGATCTTCTTATATTATAATTATTTCTTCCCCATAACCACAAGATGCATTTAGGTCACTTTGCTTTCAGACTCTTAGAAATACAGGGAAATTGCAGCATTATTCATCAAATGATCATCTCTTTACCAGTATTTGATTGTGTTTGCCCAGTCTTCCATTCTTGGATTTAATACACTGTAACAACTTGAGTTTGATGAGCTTATGACCAAAGTCATGCCTTTTAATGACTATTTTGAAATATAGAAAAAAGATGCAGTTCCTGTTTCCAAGATGTTGTCTAACACAGAATTCCATCAACTCTTCTATAGTACATTGAAATTCATTTGAAAATCTGTAATATTTTTTGAGAATTATTAGATTATATGTTGTCATATTAATGTTCTGTACACCACAAAGGCAATCTTTATATGTATTTTTAAACTCAGCTCATCTCAGCAAAGCAAATTTATAAACAACAATACATTTTTATCAGATATTTCTTAAGCCATAATTATGTTTTTAGTGCTTACAATTTTAAATTGTTTTTATGTTACTCAAATAAGTCCAAATAAAGTTTGTCATGATGTAAGATTTCAAGGCAACTCTAGCATCAAAGTTAAACTTCCTATTGATTTTGATGGAAAAAAAAGAAACACTGTATCATAATTATAATTGTCTTGCAACATCAAGGTTATTTTACCTGGAGGAATAACTTTATTATGTTGTACTCTAAAGCAAGGTAAATGCCCAGGCTGTAGAGAAGATATCTAGTGGTAAATTACCATGAAAACCAGACATGGGAAAAAAGCCATTGTCCTGTGACTGCGGTGTGAACTAATTCATTTTTAGAAATCTTTTTAAGTAGAAATAGTATTTCTATTCTTCTTTCTTCTCTTCCTTCTCTTTCTTTCTTTGTTCCTTCCTTCTTTTCTTTCTTTCTTCCTTTCTTTCTTTCTTTCCTTCTGTCTTTCTTTCTTATTTCAATTCTTTCTTCATTTCTTTTTTTAAATTATAATTGAAGTGGAATTCTATCATGTCCGCCTTTCCTCCACTCATCCCTGCCCAGCTATCATGTTTCACACCCCTCTCTTTCCCCACTTACTCTCAATTTGATAGCTTCTTCTTATTTTCTTAGATTGTTATTATTATTGTTACCTGCAAACACACCCACACACGCACCCACACGCACACACACACACACACACACACACACACACACACACACACAGTGTGCTAATTCTGTTTTTTGCTGTTTATATATGTTTGATTTCAAAGTGGACTACTCTTTCTTGGAGAACCAATAAGAGGTCTTATACCTGGGAAAAAGTAACTCTCAGAAATCATCACTTGCCTATATTATATTTTATCCAAGGACGAGACCGTGCAAAAAGTTCCCTTCCATGCTTGTCCCGCGCTACCGTCTCGCCAGCAAAAATGACGCGGCACACTCAGGATCCTTCTGCAGTAAAGCTTTAATGCGTCTTGAGAGGGAGAGCATAAGCTTACAGAGCGGAGACCCCCGAACTCCCAAAAACCCATCCCTTATATAGGCTGGCAACCGCCACCTCGGACGTGTTACCCCCTGATTGGCTGCAGCTCATTGGACCACATGACGTCAGTTCATCGGACCATATGATGTCACGGGAGAGGCGGAGACCAAGGGATGGAAAGTTACAAAGTTACCTAGTGCACATGCACACTAGCTTGTAAGGCTCCTTACACATGCTAATATGTTTGTTGTTGCTGCCATTTTCTGCTCTTATTTATGCAGCTATTTCTAGGAATATCTGTTTCACAGCAGACTTCTTGATGCTCTGGCTCTTAAAATCTTTCCTCCCCCTCTTTTGTGATATGCACTGAGAGCTATATGCAGGAGCTGTGATGCACACTTCTACATTAGGGCTGGGTCCCACAATTTGTTGGTGTTCATATTGTCTAGCTGTGGTTGTTTGTGAAGGTTTCTGCTTGCTGTAAAGCAAAGTTTCTTTAATAATGTGTGGTAGCTCCTCTTATATGTGGATATAAGGATACAGTTTAGAATGTAATAATGAATTTTGATGAACTAGTAAATTGGTGGTAGTAGAGTCTTTTCTAAAATCCATGACTTCCCCACACCTGAGTAGATGACTATTTTCCAGGACAAGGCATTGTTTCTGTCATGGTGGGTGGGACTACAGTCCAATTACACAGCTGTTGGTTGCCCACTCACATGTGAGTGCTAATTATTGCACCTTTAAGCATATCTTGCCATGCTGGTAATTATCATAGTTTATAGGTGTTGTTGCTGAGTTGGACAGTTAAAATGCTTTCCTGCCTTGATAACTTGTACGTTTTTTTTTTTTTTTTCTTCAGGTAAGATCTAGCTTAATTCATCTGGATCTTGTGTCCTAATTGTGTTATGTCTTCAGCAGCATCCTCAATCCCTGAGAGGCAACCAAGGGCTGTATTGTGGCTACCCTGACTAAAAATCCATTTGAAAGGAAGGTTCTCATGCCCTTTTCTGTAGTTTTGTTGTTACACTATAGATTTTGTGAGGACCACTGATGGCGGAATGTCCTTCGGCATGGTGTGAATATGTGTTTCTCTTATTGGTTGCTGAATAAATGTTGATTGGCCAGTAGCCAAGCAGGAAGTATAGGCAGGGCTACCAGACTGGGGGGATTCCAGGAAGAAGACATATAATGTGAGTCAACAGATAGATATGCCATATTGCTGCTGAGGGAGCAAGAGGGCAAGTAATCGCTGGTAAGCCAAGACAAAGTGGAGATAAATAGTTTAATAAAAGTGGGTTAATAATTAAGAGAGAGTTAGCCACCAAGGAACCGGAGTCATCAGCCAAACAGTTTATAATTATTATCAGCCTCTGTGTGTTTATTTGAGACTAAGGGGCTGTGGGACCAGATGGACAGAAATCTTCATCTACCAGAAACCTCCATCTACAAACCACTGTCAACTCACATTGGTTAACTTCCTTAAAAAATAAATATATTTTCATATTCTATGAATGTGTGTACTTATATATCTACTATATTGATTACATATATAATAATGTTTATTATGTATTATCTTGGGTAAATATAAAATTTTTTGATCTGAGGTATTTTATCAGAGAACCTTGGTGTTATTTGTCCTCTGCATTAAGCTCCCTCCCTCCTCTCAGGTTGGAACTCACTCATTATTTTTCCCTGTTACAAATCTGAAGATTTCCCCCTAAACTGGTCCCTTTTTGCTTTCCTGACTTCTCTGTTTATACCATGTTGCATTCAGCAATCCTATAGTATGGCAGTGAGGAACCACAAATAAGAGAACATGAGGTGCTCATCCTTCAGGGTCTTGGTTACCTCAGTGATTATAATCCTCCTTAGGTTTATTTATTTATGTGCAATGTTCATGATTTCAATTTCTTTACATGTAAATAGTATTCCATATATATATATATATATATATATATATATATATATATATATTCATTATCCATTTGTCTGTTGAAGGAAATTTATATTGTTTCCATTTCATGGCTATTGTCAATAGGCTGCCTGTGAACATTGCCGAGTAAATATCTATGGTTTAGACTATCAAGTACTCTGAACATATGTCAAGGAGGGTTGACACTAGGATTTACCCATCAACCTTGGCCTTAATCTTTTTAAGTTTTAGTTATAATTTTATTTTACTCATTTGTCTGTGTGTATCTTTGTAAATTTGTTAGTTTGCAGATGAGTGTGTGTGTGTGTGTGTGTGTGTGTGTGTGTGTATGTGTGTGTGTGTGTGTGTGTGTGTGTGTGTGTTTGTGTGTGTGCGAAGTAACACTTTTGTAAGTATAGAAACAATTTTCAAGAGTCATTTCTTTCCTTCCAACATGTGAGTCTTGGTTATTGCCCTAAGATTGTCAGACTTGGTAGTAAGTACCTTTACTTACTAAGTAATATCAGAAGCCCCATTTTTGCTTTAAAGAATGATTTTTGAATTAATTTTTAAAAAATTACTTCTTGTATTTTTGAGATCATGATATAATTAAATCATTTTCCTCTTCTGTTTCCTTCCTCCAAACACTCCCACATACCACTCTTTGCTTTCTTTCAAATTTATGCCCTCTTATTTTTTAACATTGATGATTGTCATACACATATATGTATGTATGTTGTATTTATGTTTTTAAGAACACATGCATGTATACATGCACTTATATTATGTAAAAATAATTTATAAAATATTATTTTGAATACAGATTTTTTTCTTCAGCATCAGTCCTGAGGCAATACTGTACTCTTAAAATTGGAATGTAGATTAATCCATTTCAAATTTTGATCTTCTCCTTTCTCCATATACATTGCATGCTACCTCTGGGCATTTTTCTGGTTCAGAAGCATTTGTATTCAGGAGTTCTATCTCATTTTCTCTGTTAGTAATATTAACAATCAGTAAAATGAACAGTTTCCTCCATGCAATCTAGTCTAAAATCTTACTGCCTAAAATTACCAACTTTCTCACACTAAAAGCCCACATTTTCTATATAAATAGTCAATAAACTTAAGGTAAACTTTAATATATAAGGAAGACAGGATATTAACTAGCACACTTCCCTTAAACAGACATTTTAAAATATTCACATACTTAATTTGTATGAAAATTATAATGCATAGATATAGATATCCTTATTTTTACATAATATAAAAATAGACTATAATATAAAAATGGAATAAATAGTTTTAATTTTAAGTCAATTTTGAATATCAGTGTCTTAGTCACTGTTCTATTGATGTGAAGAAACATTTTGACTATCACAACTCTAATAAGGAAAATAAATTGATTGTGGCACGTTTAGAGTTTTAGAGATTTAGCCTGCTATCATGATGGTAGTGTGTATGGTGGCATGCAAATAAGAGCTAGAGAAGTACCTGAGAGCAATATACAGATCCTCGGGCTGAGAATGACACAGTGGCCCTGATGTGAGCTTTTAAAACCTGAATGTCTACTGCCCAGTGACACACTTCCTTCAAAAATACCTCATCTACACCAAAAGACTACACTATCTAATCTTTCTCAAGTAGTGTCATTTCTTGCTGACTAAGCATCCAAATTTAAGTCCCCATCTGGAATCAGCATTAGTGACTTACAGGATTGGGATGGAAATGACATATGTGCTCAGTCCTGGGTACCTTTTTGTATTACTTAGCTGTGCTCCCCTACATCAACTTTGATGTGACTTTCCAAATAGCCTTGAATCTTTTCCAGAATGATAGCTTGGTAACAAAATCCAACTGGCATGGGGAGTCAAGAAGAAGGACTAGGAGAAATAGATAGAAATAGATGATTGATATAGATAGATGGATGGATGGATAGATAGATAGATAGATAGATAGATAGATAGATAGATAGTTGATAGACAGGTAGATGACATACAGCGGCAGAAACAAAGAGAGAAAATAAGTGTGAGAGAACTCAATTTAATGCAATATGTCAATGTTATGGTAACAAAGGGGGACAACAATACACTTGAATTTCTACCTGACAATTGAAAGAAATGCAGTCCTGAAATACAACTTTGAAGTTTGAGAAGTAAATATATTACTATTGTCTAAATTACTGTCCTCATGCTGGGACTTCCTTCAGCTGTTCTAAATTCATTCATTGTTGGTCTTATGTCTTCCAGATTTGTAACATGGAGATTAAGCAGAGACTAAAAGCTTTCCTTTGATCAAGTTGGGTGTCATTATATATAATAATTTATTCTTTGAATTTTATCAGAAACATTCTTACTGACCTTGGTGTTAGACATCCATATACCATACTGACTTTCCCACTCCAGCTTTAAAACAACTTATCTCTTTCAGGTACCCCAAAAAAACAAGCAAGGTAGTGTAAAGCATTTACTTGTGTATAATATCATCATTGTGTTGCATGAGATAGTTGGTGTTTATTGATATTTATGTTCAATTTCTGTCACTGTACAACATAGCATATCGACAGAATGTTTTGGTTCAGTACATCACTCCACAAAAGAATGGTCTCTACAATGCTACAATGTATTTTTCTTTGCTAAGTTTTTTTCTTTGTATTTTTAATAACAAAAATGAAGACAATATTACTGCCTGCCTAAAATACCTTTCTTCTAAGTACAATTTTAATAATAATGTGCAAAAATTAGATGTATCTGAAACAATTTGGTATTTCTTTTAGTTCAAATTAAGAGCAAGCTTGCTTCACATGTCAATCCCTTCCCCATCCCCTCCCTCCCAGCCCTCCCCCACAAAACCCCCACCCCATCCAACCTCCCCTCCCCAGGAAGGGTAGGGCCATTGACAGGGCTCCCCAAAGTCCACCACATCATCCTGGGCCAGGCCTAGGTCTTCCCCCATGTGTCCAGGTCAAGAAAGCATCCCTTCACATGGGATGGACTCTCAAAGTCTCTTTTTACACTAGGGAAAAACACTAATCCACTAACAGGAGGCCACTAGAGTGCGGAGACCTCCTCTTTGACATCATGTTCAGGGGACTGATTCAGTCCTGTCCTGGCCTCCCAGACAGCAGTCTGGGATCCATGTGTTCCCCCTTGATCAGCCCACCTGATTCTGTGGGTTTCACCAGCCTGACACTGACCCCTTTGATCTTCATTCCTCCCTCTCTGCAACTAGGTTCCAGAGTTCAGTTTAGTGTATATCTGCGGAGGAAGTTTGCCTCTGCTTTCATCAGCCACTGGATGAGGGCTCTAGGATGGCATAAAAAGTATTCATCAGTCTCATTATAGGGGAAGGGAATTTAGGTTATCCTTTCCACCATTGCCTATATTGTCAGTTCGTGTCATCCTTATAGGTCTCTTGAAATCTCCATAGTGCCAGATCTCTCCTCCGACCTATAATGCCTCCCTCTGATATGGTATCTCTCATCCTGCTCTCCTCTATTCCTCCCCCAAATCAACATTTTTGGTCCTCCATTTCCTCCTCTCCCCACCTCTTCTTCTCCTTTCATTCTGGCAGCTCCGTGTCCCCTACCCTCATGCTCCCAATTAGCTCATGAGATACTGCCCCTTTCCATTCTCTGGGGTCCATGCATTTTTCTCTTAGAGTCCTTATTGTTTCCTAGTTTCTTGGGTGAAGAGGATTGTAGGTTTGTAATCCCTTGCTCTATGTCTAAAATTCATGTATGAGTGAGTATATACCATGTTTTTCTTTTTTTCTTTTTTTTCTCACTCAGGATGGTTTCTTCTAGTTCCAACCATTTGCCTATGAATTTCAAGATTCTGTTGGTTTTTTTCTGCTGATTAGCACTCCGCTGTATAAATGTACCACATTTTCTCTATCCATTCTTCAGTTGAGGGGCATCTAGGGTGCTTCCAGTTTCTGGCTATTACAATGCTGCTGTGAACATGGTTGAACATATGTCCTTGTTGAATGAACGTGCATTATACCCAATTTGATAATTTTTATTGTTGAAGAGTATCATCTGACAAAGTCACTACGAAAAATATCGAGGAACAAATTTTGGTATGAATTAAGTGTCCTTTCATTGGGATAAGTTTATGTGAAAACAACTGTTGGGTCATATGGTAATTTCATTTTTAATTATTTAAGAAAAGTTCTTGAGTGTTTGAGGCATCTTAAATAACCATAAATAAAATATGAATAAATCATTTGGATGTACTCTTACCAACATTCCTGTTACCACTATAATATATATATATATATATATAAATATATAATATACATAATATATATATATATATTCATATGCATGTGTGGCTTTACATGATGACATATACATATAGCTATTTAAATATATACTATGGTTTTGAAACTACCATTCTTCTAATTGTTAATTATATTAAACATTTAGGTAGTAATTATATCCTTTTACTTTGTATAAAATTTGATTTGTTTTTACAAAAGAATACAAATACATTTTCAAAGAGTGTGTGTATCAAATGTTACAACTGCATGTAGAAGCCAGAAGATCATTTTAGATCCATGAAAATGTTGTTACACACCTGCCATGTAGGTAACCAAACTCTTATTTTCTGCAAGAGCAGCAAGTGTCCCTTAACTCTTCATCATATCTCCAGCCTATTTTTCATCACTTCTTTTTACAGTATGCCTACACTGAAACTTGCTTGTTCTTTAACTATTAGCCTACATTTTATGAATTGGTATGTTATTATTCTATTTTATTAATGGTATTCCCCTCAGCAGTTGGTAAACATCTTGAAGTACCATCCAGTTTAGGATGCCCTGACTCAGATTTTTGAACATGGTTCTCCTTTACTGCCTTTTCCTTTGAAATATTTCCATCAGTATGAGAAATGTACTTGCATACTATTTTGGGTTATAAACAATGAGCAATAGAAATGCCTGGATTGAAGATAAAGTCTATTGGAAAAACTGAAAAGTTGAGAAGACAAATTTACCAGAAATATGCTGCTTGAATAATCCAGCTTTAAGGAGACTATCATGGGGCAAGGATAAAAATAAATAAATAAATAAAAATTAAGAATAAATGAAATACCAGGAATGGTGACACAGCCACAATCTCAGACCTCAGGAGGCAGATGTAAGGGGATCTCACTGATTTCATGGGCAGAAATACTTCTTGAAGAGAACTCTTTCTACCTCACCCCCCATGAGACAAACAACAAAACTCTAGCAGTGCAGAAAGGGCTGTATTTTGGAGAATTCATTCTTGTGTTTCTCAGATATTATAAATGTAAGGAAATATTCTCACACTAGTTTTCTCCAAGAGAAATACAGTGCATTGAATGCAATATTTGTAAAAATTATCTAATAGTGACCTATTTGCTAAAGAAAGTCTGTGTTTATTACTGAAGAGTCCTACAAAATTTGTGAGATCCCAAGACATCCTTCCTCCCCTTTCCAGTCACCGCAGTTTCTATGTAAATTGCTCTTGATTTCTAGGAATTTCTTTTATATTTCAGGGACAACAGAAAAAGCTTATAGTCAACTTCCCTTCTGGATCTACCAGCTGTACTCAGAAACCCAGCTGTGTGGGATTTTAGAAATGAAGAGTAGCAGTAGTTGGATCTGTGACAGCATCCATGTCAGTGTTGCAATTTTTTTTTTGTAAGCTACAACAGTCTCACAGCCTCCATGAAGAATTTACACCTGGTGAGATCCACAGTGATTTTCCAAAAGACTATTTGCATATCTGAAATAATGGCTTTAAGGCCCAAAGCACAGGCATTGTTCTACAACCCACATTATATTTACCTTAGTTAAGATCTTAGAAATCAATGAGGGTGCAAAAATAAAAGAAAGAAAAAAAAAAAACTTATCCCCATCCAACATCTTTTCTATCATCTTAAATGCCAAACACAGATATCAAAATCAGTAGGAAAAAAAAATTGGTACAGCACTACCACATTTAATTAGTTACTCTGCTGGAAAAGGAGGGAAATATTATTCTTTTTTGTGGCTTCTCACTTATTTATTTTACTGATCAATAGTGGGCTTGCTTTCTTGATCTGAAAGCCTGATTCTAATACTATTTTCCTGTGTTCTCCCAAATCTTCAATTCAACATTTCTTTGGGATCCACCTGCCTTTTCTAATCACAGGGCAGCAGTTTGATGGCAAAAGGAGCCAGTGACTTTCATTGTAAGTGTCCTCTTAAAAACATCTATCCAGAGGCACCCAGAAGTGAAAGAACAAAATCTATAGTGTGTGGTAGAGGAAGAAGCATTGTGGCCCAGCCAACAAATGGCAGACACAGACCAGCAGTGTCAGTTCACAGCAAGTGCCACAGTTACTTCTAATCATCAATCCAATTACTCACCCACCCTGGGAATCAGGGTGTCTTGGAGAGTAGCCACAAGCAGTGGCATTTTTCTGTTCAAAAGAAAGATTTCTTATACTTAGTGTTTACACAAAAAAACAATAGTCAAATCATGTTAAAGTTATAAATACTGATATGCATTATGCAAAAATTAAAATAAAACTAAACAAATTTCAATATTTTTTACAGTCTTTCAGACATGACCTATCACACTGGATCTGAATTTGTTTATTTATGAAACTCAACAAATGTAATAAATATTTATTAAATAAGTCTTTGAAGCCATCAATGCAATTGCATATGTGCTTGACACAATGTTTCAAAGGTTGGCTTTACTAAGGTTGAATAATACCTGGATTATGATTTCTTATAATTGTTTAAGGGAATTTTGGGAAATTTGAAGAAATCACTTTAGCAATTTTATGAAATGATCAGGGTTAATTTTGATATGTTCTTTTCTTTGAAGTACAGGATCTTAATGTAAAAGTGTATCCTATATAAATTACCAAAAAATGCTATAAATTTGTGCAGACACTGTAGAAATCTCTCTGAAAGCCATGAACTGAAAGAGTAGGGGGGAAGTGTACCTGGGAGGGTTTGGAGTGAGGGAAGGCGGAATTGATGTAGTTATACTATAAACACAAAACAATATTTTTAAAAAATCAAATAATCCAAAAAAGGAATTACTGTGTTCTCCAAATATCACTAAGGGCATGCATGTTAAGGAATATAAATGAAAACTCAATGCATGTAACTGAAGGCTCTATTTGTTATTAGGGCCAATCACTTTAGCCACCTTAAGGAATCAGGTTAGATCAATGTCCATTGAAAATGTTATAAATAGAGAAAACAGCATGTTGTTAGGTTAACAAAGAGAAAGAAATATCTTTTCAGGAAGAAAAAAACAGGTAAGACTATATGCATCATCATGTTAAGCAAAATAAGTCATGTTCTAAACGGCAAATATATCGTGCCTTCTCTGATGTGTGGAATCTAGATTTGTTTGTAAATATAGGGATGAAGGAATAGGAATTTGTGCACAAAGGGAGGGCACTAGAGATAGGGTCGTGGAGTGGTAAGTGAGTATAAGAGGGTGACTTTGACCAAAGTGCATAATTACATGTAGAAAAGGTCATAATTAAGCCTGTTATATTTACAATTAATATATTGTAATGAAAAGTGCTATTAATTATTCTTGAGCTAACCAGTGTACTGAAAAAATAAAGCCTAACTGACAAAAATAGAACTAAGCAGAATTATTCAAAGTGCAGCCTATTCAGGGAACTAGCAGAACCACCCCAAAAATCTCACCTGAGGGTATGATCAGACCTGTTTCAAGAAGTAAGGGGAAAGCTAGACCTTTTAGATGGGGTTTATTTGACTAAGAGTCAGCTTCAAAGACATGATTTACAAAGCCGTGAGAGATGACAAAACTATTATAAACCATCTTTAACTATTTTCTTGTTTGAAATGACTGTCTTCCATTTTATGGACATTGGCTATACATAAAGAATGAGTAAGTGTAGTGATTTCTTTAAGGAAATTTTAGAAGTGAGAAAACCTCAGCGATTGCTTTAAAGCAGGAGCTGAGTAATGCAGTACCTTTGCTCTCCTTATGATTTGTTCTGGAGTTATGAAAACAAGCAAGGCAGGGCCTTACCTTTCAAAACTTGTTCATGTTCACTGAATATGGGATCTAAATGTTTACAGGTAAATCTTAATTAAGTTATTTTCATTTGGGGGGATTTTTGTCATATGCACGAGCAGTTGAATATACCTCATCAAAATATCCAACTAGTTAAGTGTTTAACCTTCAAATTTAAAATTTCCTGATTAGGGATGTTTAACCTGTAGATTAAGAGAGATAGACATGGAAACTTTTTTTGTTTAATAATATATACGATTATTATAATTTGTTGCAATTGACTATTAGATGATTGGTAAAATTGGGCAGGTGTAAAATTTGTCTGAAAGATTGAATATTTGAGATAATTACTTCTGCAAAAACTAATGAAAAACATTGTCTAATTTCTAGGTCTTCCCTTTTGGGACAACTATAGAAAGTCCACATAGAGAAAGAGGGAGGCAGTGTAGCCTGGCAAGGGAAGAATGACCACAACATAGGGACAGTCTAGAATATTGCAGTGAGCTGGAAGGTAAGAGTTGAGTTGTCAGCATGGTACTGAGAAGTAATTCTCAACAGAAAGTACAGCAGCCTCATTTTCAGCTTTCTTTTCCTTCCATGTCATAAGATTCTTAATTGCCCAGATCCATCAAAGGTCTTCAGATTTTCCTCAGAAGTTTATTTCATTAGCCTTAAACATGAATACAGAATAAAGGCAGGAGCACTTTAGGCTACCCATGCTTGGGATAAATTCATAAGTAATCCAAGGGAATGAAACTAATGTATTGGTCTTAAGTTTGCACTGGCTCTTCTGTATATTCTAAACTACTGTCTTCAATCAGGCTGAGATATTCAGAGTTAATTTTCCATTTTTCTTATATTTATTTATTTTGCAGATATGTCAATGGAATTCATGGTCTCATGGTATGCAAGAATCAACCATTAGGCAACCTCATCATTAATTCCTTATTTGAAATATTTGAGTGGATGGATTTAGGTCATAATAAAGACTTAGTAGTATCAATATTAAACTATCAATGATCAGAATCCACAGGTAAGTGTTGAGTTTTGAAACAGAGCAAGGAAAGGATTAGACTAAATCATTAGTACCAGGAATGCTGTGATCATGATCAAGAGAAACACAGAATGTCACATCATGAAAGTACCACATACGTTTATGAGTTCCACAATTTTACTGTAACAAACAAAGGTCTCAACAAGTAACAGATAGTAATCAATCACAAGAAGGCTGGACCTATAACTCAGATTGAGAATAATTATCATAGCTGTTAACAGTATTAGCTTGGGTAAAGGGCTTGGTCTAAAATATGTTTAGTATAATTCAAATGATGTCTTAGCTGTACTAAGGTTTCCACCTGAGAAATGTTATTTAACATAACAACCCTCCAGTTTTCCGATCTGTAAACAGAGTCTGATTGTTCAAGACAGTCACAATGGAGAACTGTTGGTTCTTAGTCAGTGATAGAATTCTAGAAGTGCTGATTCTGATATTAGGTGATGGAATTAGAAGGGAAAGGGAAGGTTGCCAGTCAGAAGGGAAGCTCAAGAAAGCACAAGGCAATAATTTTTATTTTACCATGTAGTTAGGAAAATAAGTTAGAGGCATGTTTCTAGGCTGTGGCATTACTGTTTTAGTCATTACTTTTTTTTTTTTTTAGTTATAGTTAGGGAACAAGCTTGTTTCCCATGTAAGTCCCTTCTCCCTCCCCTCACCCCATCCCTCTTCCTGCACCCATAGGTTACCCCCCACTCCATCCACCCACCACTCCCCAGGCAGGATAGGGCACTCAACGGGGGCTCTGCAAAGTCCACCAAATCTTCCTGTGCTGGTCCTGGGCACTTCACCATGACTCCAGGGCCAGAATGTAACCGTTCATCCCACCCATGCGATGGGCTCTCAAAGTCCCTTCTTGCACCAGGGAAAAATACTAATCCACTACCAGAGGCTCCCTGGAGTGCAGAGGCCTCCTTATTGATGTCCATGTTTAGGGGTCTGGATCAGTCTTGTACTGGCCTCACAGACACCATCTGGGGTTGATGTGCTCCCCCTTGTTCAGGCCAATTGTTCCTGTGGGTTTCTCCAATCTGGTACAGACCCCTTCACTCTTCATTCCTTCCTCTCTTCACTAAATTCCCAATTTCAGCTCAGTCTATATCTGTGGATGTTTGTCTCTGCTTCCATCAGCCACTGGATGAGGGCTCTAGGATGGCATAAAGAGAAGTCATGAATCTCATTTTAGGGGAAGGGCTTTTAGGTTATCCTCTCCACCTTTGCCTGGATTGTCAGATCCTGTCATCCTTGTAGGTCTCTGGAGATCTCCCTGGTTCCAGATCTCTTCTCGGACCTATAGTGGCTTCCTCTGATAGGTATCTCTCATTCTGCTCTCTCTCCTCTATTCTTCCCCAAACTCAATATTTCTGCCTCTCCATTACCTCTCTTCTACACCTCTTCTCTTGCTGTTATTGTCTCAGCTCCCTCCCCCTACCCTCATGCTCACAATTAGTTCAGGAGTTCATGCCCCTTCCATTCCTGGGGACCATTAATCCCTTAGAGTCCTTCATGTTTCCTAGTTTCTTTGGTGAAGAGGATTATAGGCTGGTAATCTTTTGTTCTATGTCTAAAATTCATATATGAGTGAGTACATACCATGTTTGTCTTTTTGTGACTGGGTTACCTCACTCAGGATGGTTTCTTCTAGTTCCATCCATTTGCCTGCCAATTTCAAGATTCCATTGCTTTTTTCTGCTGAGTAGTACTCCATTGTATAAACGTACCACATTTTCTCAATCCATTCTTCAGTTGAGGGGCATCTAGGTTGCTTCTAGTTTCTGGCTATTACAAACATTGCTGCTATGAACATGGTTGAACATATGCCCTTGTTGTCTGAACATGCACTATTTGGGTATATACCCAAGAGAGGAATGGCTGGATCTTGAGGTAGACTGATTCCCATTTTTCTGAGCAACCGCCATACTGATTTCCAGAGTGGTCTTACAAGTTCGCACTCCCACCAGCAATGGAGGAGTGTTCCTTTTTCTCCACATCCTCTCCAGCATAGATTGTCATTGGTATTTTTGATTTTAGCCATTCTGACAGGTGTGAGGTGGTATCTCAGAGTTGTTTTGAGTTGCATTTCTTTGATGGCCAATGATTTTGAGCCTTTCTTAAGTGTCTCTCAGCCATTTCAGATTCCTCAGTTGAGAATTCTCTATTTAGTTTTGCACCCCTATTTTTAATTTCATTGTTTGGTGTTTTGAGTTCCTTATATATTTTGGAAATTAGTCCTCTGTCAGATTTGGGATCGGTGAAGATCTTTTCACATTCTGTGGGTGGTCGTTTTGTCCTACTGACTGTTTCCTTTGCCTTGCAGAAGCTTCTCAGTTTGAGGATGTCCCGTTAATTTATTGCAGACCTCAATGTCTGTGCTACTGGCGTAATGTTCAGGAAGCAGTCTCCTGTGCCAATTTGTTCAAGGGTAATTCCCACTTTCTCTTCTAGAAGATTCAGTGTGGCTGGATTTATGGAGAGATCTTTGATCCATTTGCACTTAATTTTTGTGCATGGTGACACGTATGTATCTATCTGAAATTTTCTGCATGCCCGAATCCAATTGTTCCAGCACCATTTCTTGAAGGTGCTATCTTTTTTCCATTGTATAGATTTAGCACCTTTGTCAAAAGTAAGTTACTCTTAGGTGCGTGGGTCAATATCAGGGATTTCATTTCGATTCCATTGGTCTATCATTCTATTTTTGTGCCAACACCAAGCTGTTTTCAGAACTATGGCTTTATAGTAGAGCTTGAAGTCGGGGATGGTGATGCCTCCAGAAGATCCTTTATTGTATAGAGTTGTTTTGGCTGTTCTGGGGTTTGTATTTTTCCATATAAAGTTGAGTATTGTTCTTTCAATGTCTGTGAAAAGCTGTATTGGGATTTTGATGGGGATTGCATTGAATCTGTAGATTGCTTTTGGCAAGATTGTCATTTTTACTATGTTAATTCTACCTATCCAAGAGCATGGGAGATCTTTCCATTTTCTGGTATCTTCTTTAATTTCTTTCTTTAAAGTCTCAAAGTTCTTATTGTACAAGTCTTTCACTTTTTTGGTTAGTGTTACCCCAAGATATTTTTTGTTGCTTGTGGATATTGTGAAAGGTGATGTTTCCATGATTTCTTTCTCATTGGATTTATCATCTGTATATAGCAGGGCTACTGATTTTTTTTTTAGTTAATTTTGTATCCTGCTACCTTGCTGAAGGTGTTTATCAGTCATAGGAGTTCCCTGGTAGAGTTTTCTGGGTCACTAATGTAGACTATCATGTCATCTGCAAATAGTGAAAGTATAACTTCATCCTTTCCAATTTGTATCCCTTTGATCCCCTTTTCTTGTCTTACTGTTATAGCCAGAACTTCAAGTACAATATGGAAGAGATGCGGAGAGAGTGGGCAGCCTTGTCTTGTTCCTGATTTTAGAGGAAATGCTTTGAGTTTCTCTCCATTTAGTTTGATGTTGGCTATTGGTTTGGTGTATATTTCATTTATCATGTTTTGGTACGTTTCTGTTATTCCTGTTCTCTCCAAGTTCTTTATCATGAAGCTTTGTTGGATTTTGTCAAAGGCTTTTTCAGCATCTAGTGAGATGATCATGTGGTTTTTCTTTTCCAGTTTGTTTATATGGTTGATTACAATGATGGATTTTCGTATGTTGAACCATCCTTGCATCCCTGGTATGAAGCCTACTTGATCGTGGTGGATGATTTTTCTGATATGTTCTTGGATTCGGTTTGCCAATATTTTATTGAGTATTTTAGCATCAATGTTCATGATGGATATCGGTCTGTAGTTCTCTTTATTACTCTTATCTTTGTGTGGCTTGAGTATCAGAGTGATTGTAGCCTCATAGAAAAAGTTTGGCAATATCCCATCTGCTTCTATTTGTGGAAGAGTCATTACCTTTTAAAAGAAGTAGATGAAAGTGAATTCAGTTCTTTATGACCCTTAAAATATTGATTTTTTTAAACAAATATTGTTTAAAAAGGTTGTGTGTCTGTTTTCCAAACCAATTAGTTCAAAATGCACTGTGTAACAAACACAAACACAGCACACCCTGCACATTCTGCTTTGTTTGTCTGGGTTATACACATAGAATCATATGCTGTTTAGTGTCTTTATTTTTCCATTCAGCCAGATTTACTTTATTCATAGTAGAACTAAATCATCTTAATTCTTTTATGTATGGAATAAACATATTTGAGGTGTAAACTGATTATTTTATTTCGGAAGAAATGTTTGTACTCATATCTTGATTTACTTCACAGTCACTTATATTCTCAATTATTTTTAAAACAATATCCTATATATTAGAATGGAACAGCCCAACAAAATGTATTGTATTTTTTTTACCACTGTATTTATGGCTATTCAAACAGAATTGCACATTCCTCTTTAATTTCTCTCTGATTCCATTGCCATTACTGTATGCAAAACTGATAACTCCCGAGTTTTGTCTGTTCCATTCTTACATATGTTTATTACACTGTTATTTATTTATGAAGCTGCATTTTCTGTTTGCTATCAGCCTTTCATGTTTTCAAACATGATATAACATTATCATACAACATGAATCATTCAGTATCTTGCAATTTTAGTAAATAGAATAATTCTGGCATATTGATGCATAAAATTCCAGTTCATTCACTTTCATTTCAGAACAAGGTTCCAGTTCATAAATGTCTCATATTTTATTTATCAATGTCATATGGATGTTTATTTAAGTGGTTTCCAATTGTTCTCATTACAAACAATGCTGTAATTACATTCTCTGGTGTATTTTTCTAAATATATGCCTAGAAGTAATTACTTCACTATGTACTAATTCATAACTTGTGTGTCTTAAAATATTCTGGGGGACATAGATAGAAGGGATTTTTGGCAATTTATTGAGCATGAAGTATCTCAGATTCTTTGGTTACAGATAAGGATGCTAATTATTACAGGAGTTTTTAAAGATTAAAGGGCCTTCTCCATATGAGTCCCAACAGATAAGGGTGATAAAGATGGTACCCTTTTTAATCTTAATTATGTTTATGGACAGAGAATGTTTAAGCAAAGGACCATCACAGCACATTCATTCATGGATGGTTTTTCTTTATAGAAAAGTCATCTATGCAAATGACAGACATCTGCATTCTGTCTTAGTGTAGCTCAGTAGCTTTCATATTCTGAACCATCATTGAATTTCTGAGTTTGTGACCTGAAAACATGGGTGGTATGTCTGTGTTTCTCTAACTTAAAAACTGAAAAAAAATTCTACTGAATCTGAATTCACATTCTCTCTTTTTTACCTTGTCTATTTTATATTCATTTGCTTTTCCTGGCTGGGGCTTCTCAGGCTTTTCAACTAAATGCAAACATGAAATGAATGTTTTCCTGCAATTTCAAAGCATAGCAATTCGCCTAAAAGGAGAGAAGGTGGTTAGTAGCTGATTGTCCACAAAAAATGAGGCTCAGCATTCACAAGAAGTGGGAGGAGGGTCTTTGATGGGACAGAGTAGGACTATGGTACTGTAGATACAAGTGGTTAGCCCTGGGAAGAAAGGACATCAAAGATTAAAAATGACAGCCTTGCTGTGAACTTGGCTTTGTGCTCAGAATCTCTGTCACCTTCATGGCAAATGGCTACTTACATTTGTGGATTTCAAAATTCTGGAGATGAATGATATTTCTCTGCCTCACACAGAAGGTTTTTCTATTTGATTATTGATATTAGATACCCCTTATGTTATCTCAACAGTTATTCATAAATGACCAAGCTGTAAGTAATAGGCATGATTTTTGTTTAAAGTGCTGTAGATTGTACCCAAGTCTTTGTGCTTTAAAAAAGCACCTCACCACTGAACAATTACATCTGTAATATAAGTATAATATTGTATAATGTATAACATTCATGGACCAGTGAGGCATAAATATTTTCCTTTGTTCAAGGATTCTATTTCTATATACAATGCATAATAATACAATTGAACCATGAGAAATACCAATATGAAATATATTTATTTTGAATTAATTTTTTTTATAAAATGTAATTAGACACATGGCTACTGGGGATAAAGGATTGCAATTGCATGCAAGTCATAGAAACAAAAGTAGGACATCATGGAAGCAGATTTCATCTGTGCAAATGAACATACTGTACATTTTTAATCCACAGAATCATTACAATATGAATATAAAACAAAAGTTATTACAACCAGCCAGGACATAGTGGTGCATATCTTTAATCCCAGCAAATGGTGGCAGAGGCAGGTTAATCCAAGGCCAGCCTGGGCCACAAAGTGAGTTCCAGGATAGCCAAAGCTCCAAAAGAAACCCTGAAAAAAAAAAAAAAACTTAAAAATGTTATTACAAACTGATGATGTTTTTGTTGTAATACATCCCATTTCTACAATAGATGTATGCTTTTGTATAGTAATAAAAGGCATATTAAAACAAAATAAAATATTATCAATGATTAAAGAGTTTTTTATTTAAAAAGGGAGTAAAATGAAAACATTAAGTCAGATCTCAAGTAATCAAGTTGCTTCAAAGTGTAACATGAACAAATAACTTACCCAGAAACAACAGATACTGGGATTCAAACTTCAAGCTGAAGAACAGAAAAACAAAATAGCAGACCACTAGTTCTAACCAATAAGTCAGGCTGAATAGGCTTCCTCTCCTCACCATGGCTGGAGAATTCTGAGGTTGAATATCTTTCTATCCTCAATGTAACTGGAGAATGAACCCCTGCTATCCTCAATGTGGCTGGAGAATGAATGCCTGATACTGAGACCTTGATCCTGTCTTATGTACCTCCCTAATGTTGGGATTAAAGTCGTATGTTCCCAGGTGCTGAGATCATCTTTATGTGAGCTGTTTCTCTTTAGGACTGGATCAATCCTGTGTAGATCTGAATGGCCATGGACTCAGAGATCCATCTACCTCTTAACACTGAGTCATAGGATTAAAGGCTTACACACAAGCCAAACTGGTTGGAGTATGCAATCTATTGAAGTTTCCTTTTCCCAAATGACTCTAATTTTGTCAAATTGATGGAAAACTAGCCTGCACAATTGACCCCTTTTCAATTTGACACACAAGGATATCACTACTCAACTAGACACTTTCCATTCTCATTTATCCCCAAGATGAAAGACATTAATATTAACAGAATAAAACATACTAATTTTGAATTCTACAGTTTTTAAAATTATAACACTTTAAAAATTGGTCTTTTAAAAATATCCAAGAACTCTTTCAAAGTTCAAAGTTTACCTAAAATACTCAGAGTTTCTCTAAAATACTCAGTCTGTGTAAAATTTAAAGTATCTTTAAAATTCCAAAGTCTTAACTGTAGGGTCCTTTAAAATAAAAACCAAGTAATACTTTTTTACTCTAGCATAGAAGAATGAGAGGAAATGAAATCAGACTGCATACAAATCAAGGCAAAACCACAGTTCAGCAACACAAAAACAAACAAGCAAAGAAACACAAAACAGTGCTTGATGTCTGGGACCCTAATGATCCTCTGGACCCAAAGGGCCAACTGGAAAGACCACTTCTCTGACTCAGCCAAACACAACTCGCACATCATCTTATGGCTCACGACAACTCCATTCCACAGTTGCTGCTGTCTTTTGTGACTGTACCATTATACTGGCTTCTAAAAAATGCAGAAATCCCCAGTCAAACTGGGCTGCAACTTTACCAATAGCCTTAACTTGGCTCTCTTCAGGGACTCTGACTTTGACCTTTTTAATGCTGGATCTTTTCAACTAAAATATCATTTTAATCAATGTATATTCCAGGCCTCTTGTAGTGAGAAAACTCAGCTGTTCTTAATGATTTCCTCATGCCTTCAAACCCAGTACTCTAAAGGTACATTTGTATCATCCTCATAAATTCAGAGAACATAAATAGAAGGACAAATATGGAACAAATATTATACATGAAGAATGGAAGAAGGATGGTAAAATGCTATCTCCCGGACATAACATGCTATTGTATGAACTTACAGCAGCAATAGCTACCTGTGAAGGGCTAAGCTCACTAACGTCCTTTCATGAATGGTGAAGAGCTGAAAAGACTCATTAGGTCTCCTAGAGGAATCAAGCAGTTAAAGTTTGCAGGGGCGGACAGGCCATATTCCCCAGAGTTGTAGTCACTGAATCATTGCTGTCATTCCTGAATTAGCTCTGCTATATTTATGTAGACATTACACACACACACACACACACACACACACACACACACACACACACCACAAAAATTGCAGTGGGCAAAGGAGAAAAATGGAATTTTATGAGAAGAAAAGCAAAAAGTAAGAATAATGTTGCAGACTGTGATCAAATTTTTACATATATGTATGCATAAATAATTATATAAGAATAAAAGAAAGTTTTTGAAGGAAAAGGTACAGTCAAAGGAATTAAACAGAAAACAAATATAAACAAACAATATGGAGAAATAAAAATTTTAATAATACTTGGGTATGTAGCTCAGTTGGTAGACTGTTTGCCTAGCATATAAATGCACTGGCATCATTCCTTAGCACTGTGTAAACCAAGTATGGTGGTGCATTCCTATACATATTTGAGGACCAAATTGAAATACGTGAGACCTTATTAAAGAGGAAAAAAAAACCAAAACAACAACAAAACAAAAATTAAATTTAACCTAAGTATCATTATGTACAGTAAATACATAACAATTATGTACTTTAGAATAATGTCAATGGATTTCAGACTGGACAATTAACAAGATGCAAGATATTAAAAAACAGGGCTTGAATATATAATATGGAATATGAATGCATCACAAATAGTAAAAACCCAGAGACAGAAAATGGGTTAAAGCTGAGGATTTGAAAAGCAATACAGCCAGTCAGTAGCTCTTACCTCTACCAAGGCTAAAATGGAGATCCTTTCTTTCCTGTGTTGGGAAACTATATCACACATGAGATTGTGTTCTTCTTCCTCATGTACTTCTTTAGTCTTGTGATAAAGGACATAAGCTCTGCTTCTTATTTAGACTGATTCATTCTTGTGTAGCCTAGGGTGGTCTTGGACTCAAAAAAGATCCATCTGTCTTTGTCTCCTGAGTCCTCACATGAAAGTTGTGTATCACCTTTGCCTGGCATCTATGGCTAACTAGTTTGACTAGATTTGCATTTTGGTCTTCAGGTACCTTTATTAGATCATAAATAATATATCTCCACATATGAGGATAATGAAAAAGAAAGGCCACATATTCACTAATACAAAGCTATGTAGATAGATGTAGTAGCATTATATAGATTAGATTTTAAGATTAGTATTGCACATCCTGCAATAACGCATCCTGCACACAAAATAATGCAAAATTATATTCAAGAACCCATTTAAAACATATTACCTGGAAATTTCTAACTAAAGAAACTTGAAAAATTAATATTCTTTTCTGAATCTGGTAACCAATGGAATCTATAGCTATCTAGTCTTCAATTCCCTCAGAGACCTGAGAAGCAAACAATATAAACTGAGTAAACAGAAGTATACGCAAGCAACTTCCAAATAAAATGTGAGAAATGACTAAAACAGCTGGATGACTGATCAGTCACTCAAGTTTCTTCTGCATCATTGGGGCATCCATCTTCAGCCTATAGGATTAGCACCTCTGACAAACTTATAGTTTCTATTGCTTACCAGACTCATAAAATAATCTCAATAAAGGTATTTAAAATGTAAAAGGTTGAGAGACATTAAAAGATGATTTGATAATGAAAATTAGAATAGGAAGTAAATTAGGGACAAGACTTTAGACTCACCAAGATAGGATAATGAAGTATTTTCTTTGAACTTGCCAAATGCGAATGGACTAGACATTTTTGACAAACTTATTGCCTATATATTTTGTATATACTTATTGTATATAGTTTGTATTGTGTTAGTAGTTTTTCTTTTGTATTAGACAAAAAAGGTTATTGTGGTGATATATTATTTATGATTTGTTAAAGCTTGCCTGAGCTCTACAAAGATGACACCAGCTAACAATCTAAGCAACAGAGGAGAGGCTACCTTAAAAGCACTCCTCTGATAATGAGATTGATGACTAACTTATATGCCATCCTATAGACTTCATCCAGCAGCTGCTGGAAGTAGAAGCAGACACCCGCAAGTAATCACTGAACTGAACTGGAACCCAGATGCAGAGAAAGACGAGTGTTACGATAAATCTTTTCACCAAAAGCTGCCTGAGCCCCACTGCCACGTGGGTGGTCTCCTTCAGCTGCCAGAGTTCTGCCTGCCGCTTGGATGTACAAAATAATAAAGAGACATATTAGGTACAAAACTTCTTGGCCAATGACTAGGATTCCTCATTTGTTAGCTCAGTCTTAATTATCATAAATCTATATATTTTATAAAACTTATGTTATAGAGGATGTCTTTCGCTGGCACCCTCTCTTGCTGGTGGCTCACATCCTGCCACTGGAGGAGGTGAAGGGGAAAAAGACACTTCCTTTTCCTCCTTGCTTAGGAGCTATCTTTTAAACCTCTACATTTTTTAAGTCATCTCTGAAGGTTGTGCTTCATAGACCATTAATTTTTGTGTTAGATTTTTTATTTTTTTGTACATGAGTACTGTATCTGCATAAACACCCGAATGCCAGAAGAGGGCAGCATATAGATGGCTGTCAGCCACCATGTGGTTGCTGGGAATTGAACTTAAGACGGCTAGAAGAGCACCCAGTGCTCTTAACAGCTGAGCCATCTCTGCAGCCTCCATAGTGCATTAATTTTAATTATATAATTAGTTTCATTTTGAAAAAAAATGTTGCTATATCTCTATACACACAGATACAGTTTTATCAAATGAAGCATGGAATTCTCACTATCACTATGTGTCTTCATTTCTACCCAATTCTTTTAAATAAATAATAATCCTAAGAAATCCATATTTTTCAGAATGAGATACCGGGGGACAACAAAAAGGATAGAATGTATTCACGAGATATAACTGACTTGTAAAATCGATAATCAGGACAAATAGCTGGAATCTGTAAAAAGAAATAGAGATTAAAAAAAAAAAGCTTGCCTGAGGATTCAGAAAGCAGAGTCAGCCTCAAACTATCGAGACCAGGCAATGGTAGTAAACACCTTTAATCGCAGGACTCAGAAAATATGGCCGACAGATCTCTGTTAGTTCAAGGCCATACATTAGAATGAATCAATCTAAAATAGAATTAGAGCTCAACCTTTAATCCTAGGCTTCATGAGAGGTATTTAAGACAGTAATAGGGTCTCAGAGAGAGCATTCATCTTCTATCCACAGTGAGGATAGAAAGACATTCAGTCTACAGCCAAGTTGAGGAGAGGCAGTGGGATCAACCCACTCAGCCTGGCGTAGTGGTAAGAGCTACTTTGCTTTTCTAATCTTCAACTTGAACTTGGAACCTGCCCCCTGGAAAAGAAAAATACACATTTGCACAGTCTTTTGAAAAATACGTTAATATGACTCAACACAGACTTGTTAGAATATTCATCAGGACAGAAATTTAAGGGATGGTCTCCTCATCAGCTTTTATTGTCAACATGACACAACCATAGCTGTCACCTGGTAAAAGAGCAAATCATCATATCAAGAATTGCTCAGATCAGAATGACCAATAGTAATGTGTATTTGGTATTGTCTTCACTGCTAATTGATGTGGGAAGGCACAGCACACTGGTGGTGACACCACTCTAGGCAGTTGAACCTAAGCTACATAAGAAAGACAGTAAGCCAGTGAAGATGTCAGTAAGTAGTGCCTCTCTGTGGTTCCTGTCTTTTCAGTACTGCCTGGAGTTTTTGCCTGGACTTCCTCAATTAAGGTTATTATCTGGAAGTGTAAGGCAAATACTTTTTTATCCTAGGTAGTGGTTTCAGTTATCTTGTTTATGACAGCATGAGAAATCAAACTTAGAAGGAAATTAAATAGTTTACTAAAATGAAAAATAATAATGTGACCATTCTACTCAAAGTTTTTTAAGAATTGTCTTTATTATTGTCCTTTATTCACCTACTACTTTAAATATTTCTAGGTATTTATTGATAAAGGTTATTTATTATTATATTGGTTTTATTTTTATGATTATTAGTGCAAGTAAAATATGCAAGTGCATATTATATTTAATTGTACATAGAAAAATACCAAAAATTCTAAAGCATAAATGCAGATGGAATAAAATGTAAGAGACAAACAAAAATTGAAAGTTTAATATCTTTTAAAAATTACATTTTGGGGTTGAAGAGATGGCTCAGTGGTTAAGACTACTGTCTGTGCTACCAAAGTCCTGTCTGTGTTCAATTCCCAGCAACCACATGGTGGCTCACAACCATCTGTAATGAAATCTGGTGCCCTGTTCTGGCCTGCAGACATACATGCAGACAGAACACTGTAAAAAATAAATAAATCTTTAAAAAAATAAAATTGTTTTTTTAAATAGAAATTACATTTTTGGGATGAGAATATTACTTGAGTATTAACTAAGTGGTAGCCTGTTTGAGCATGTGCAAAACCCCAAGTTCAATCTTTAGCAGATATTTTACTTAGAAAAAAATATTTAAACATTTAAAAATTAAGCACATGAATTCTACAAAATTAGAATAATACAGCAATGGAAGAAATCAAACTGAAAAGTAGAATGGCTGACAAATATCTGAAAGGAAAATTATACAGATAAAACCAAGATCAGTGTATTAGTAACATTATTTTTCTTTTGTTGTGATAAAACACCATGACCATGGAAACAGCATCTTGGTGTGCACGCATGGTGTCAAATGAAAGAAAGAACAGAAAACCAGAAGTAGCTCAAAGCATATAAATCTCAAAGCCTAACAACTCCAGTCCACCCAAGCCCTACCTGAAACAGACATATCTCCCCCTTGCAAGGCTGCAGTACCTAAACCTCCTCAGATAGCAGCATTGACTGGAGACCATGTGTTAAAATGCCTAAGACTAGAGGACATTCTCATCTGAACTACCACAAGCAGAAAAACTATGAGGTGGACAACATATATTTATATGAAAGACAGAAATCTTAAAAGTCATGACATTGCACATCAACAATAAGATACAAATTACTGGTACTTGGCACTAGAAAATCAAGAAAAATGTTAGTGACAAAATATAAATATGTTTATCCATAACAAAGAAAAATATTTTGTAAAATAAAATAAAATAGTCATATTCTTTGAGTAATAGTAATATCAAGGGAACAAGAGAAAGGGAAATAAAAAATAAGAGAAATCCATGTATATTAAATTTATAGACTATAGAAGTGAAATTTTCCTGTAACTAAAAATGCCAGGTTTATTGGCATTATTTGTATTATGAGCACCTGAATAAATAAAAGGCACCAAGCTCAGTTAAAGTTCTGTAGAAAATTCAATATGAATTGATATTTTCTTTGTAGAACTTGATTATATTTCTGTATCTTTGACATCAAAGCAAAAACATTGGGGAATCTCCAAGTCACACCCTCATGAGTGAAGATATCTTAAGAAAATGTCTGATTAATTATTATTAAAGTTATAATTGAAATTATTTATTATTAAATTTTCCAGGAAATAAAGCACGTCTATGTATAGGTTGTTTTTGAAAGTAGGCATGGTAGAATAGCCAGGATTCATCCAGGGCAAGGTAAAAACGATATGATTATTTTAAGACAGGGAAGACAAAATTTTATGTAATTCATTTATTTATGAAATAATCTTTCTAGAAACTTGAGATCTGAGGATATTTATTATGCAAAAAGCCTCTAACAATCACTTATAGCTTTGTACTTAATGGTAAGGGCAATATCCAGGACATTAAAAATATCCAGTGATCACAAAAGTTATTCCATTCTCACTATTCTTGTGTGTGTGTAAATATATATATATATATATATATATATATATATATATATATATATGCGTGTGTGTGTGTGTGTGTGTGTGTGTGTGTGTGTGTGTGTGCGTGTGTGTACTGAAAAATTTGAATGCCTAATAAATTCTTTTAAGTAGAAACAGATACAGGTACTTATAAATTTAGTAAAAATCTAATACATAACTAGTTATATGTAATATTTTTGTATATTAACAAATTGCTAGAATGAAAATGTAACATTTCCTCTGCTACTAAATAACATTACATATTCACGAAAGATACAGAATACAGCATGAGATAAATAAGATATTTACACAGTAAATGAAACATACAAAATTAAAAACTTCAATTAATTAATCAGTGTCTAATCAATTGAAGTAATGAATGTCTTGAAGTGACAGTTATTTATTTTAAAACGTTCCTATTTATTTTTCTTTCCCCCTTTTCTTCTGCATCACTTACCCTCTACTATATGCAGTAAAAGACTCTCCTCATGGTTTTTCCAGCTGCATTTAAAGCATGTGTGTCCCTCTATGTTCCTTTCATGATGTCTTTCTATTTTTCCAGCTTCTATTGAATTTGTAATATCAGGTTATACATTCCAATATGGATATTCAATGAACAATAGACAAATGAGAGCATGCAGCATTTTTCTCTCTGGGCCTGTGTTACCTAACTAAGTTTTTTTTATGCTTCCATCCATTTATGTGAATTCCATGTTCTCGTTTTCCTTTAAAGCTGAATATAATATCCCTGTGTGTACATATTATATTTTCATTATTTGTTCATCAGTTGAAGACATTTAGGTTGTTTTGCTTTTCTAGGTATTGTGAACAGAGTGTCAATGAACACGGCTGAAGAACTGTCTTAGTTCAGGGAAAATCACAGAAGAGAGAATAGAAAAAATATCTTAACAGCTAGAAGGCCAGGATGCTAGATTTGAGACAATGTCCTCTATTATGATAAAGAAGGTCACCATGAAATCTCAGCAATAGGGTTGTATAAATAAGACATACAATGTGATATGTTCATTGGCTCCAGGTAATATGCAAAGTGTATGGGGAAATTTCTCAAGCTTCTACCATTAGATGAAAAACTATTGGAAATCAATGGCTGTTGAGAAAGGGAAGCATCACAATTGGAATTCCCAAAATATGTACAAAGGGGCAAGTCTAAGCCAACTCAGTGGGAATATATGCATGATTATTTATTAAATGGATTTTTGTTTCTTCCCTTTTAGGTAATTGGTATTGGCTAAGATGTTTACTCTAGTTTCTTATAGCTAAAATAGTTTTTTAATGCCTACCTTATCACATTTGTGTACATCTGTGAAATATCCCACAATAGTGTGAATAGAAATTATTTCTCCATTTCAGTTCTTACACCAGGCTCTAAGGAGGGACTAGGCATTTTCTGAGTTTCATCATATGTTTAATCTCCAACACTGCACCTAATCATTTACTGAGACTGAAGAATCAATTGAATCTTGTATACTTTGGATATTCTGATGTTCTTGGAGATGATTTTACAGCCTGCCATGGCAAGAAGCAATGAATATATATGTATTATGCCAGGGCTCAAGGAGGAATTCGAAGCAGCCTCATACCTCAAGAAGCATGCTCTCATTTCACTACTGAGAAATCTGGGACCCAACAATGCTTAGATTGGTAAAGAAAATAAATTGCAGATGAGTCATTTTAATTGTAGGCAAGAGTAAGAATTTCTCTCCTGTATTATTCACATACTGCTGTGAATTTTATGGCATATATAAAATTTTATTATATCCATGTTCAATCTTTCTGGTACTGTAATGGGAAGATATCTAGTAAATTTTGCTATTAGACAGACTGTTTTCTTCCTAAGTTTTAAGTATTCTTTCTATAGTTGGATTTTGCGTCTGCAAATACTTCCACTAGCCTATAGCATTTCTGCTCTTTTAATCACTTTGTGTTTTGATGACAATTTTTTTTCCTTGATAGTGCTGATTTGCTTATTGTATTAAGTGCAATTTAGCATCCTTCTAAAAGAAATTAATCAAATTAAGGACCATACCCCACAACTGACCAAAGAAAGAATTTATCAGTCAGAGAGAACATACCTAGCAAATCATCTTTGGTAGTGCCTTCCATAATAGCCAAATCCTTGGGATAATTTTTGACAATGGCATCAGATGGTTAAGAGAAAGTCATAGAGTTTGTGCTTTCTAGCTGCACTCATCAGAGAACAGTGATGAAGATATTGAAGTCAGCAGTGCTGTGAGTGGAATTATATTCATAGATAAAAGGCTTATTCCAATTATGGAGAAAACAGAATGCTCTAATATTAGATTTGTTATATAAAATGATTTGTGTCAAGTTTATTTAAAACTCTTAGCTCTAATCAATTTGAAACCATTTTATAGATAGCAGATTTGAATATCTGACCTCATAAAGCTGCATTAAAGTTTAACTTTGTTAATGTCTAGGAACTTTGGAAGCACTAAAACTATTAGTGTACAGTAGATGCTCTTATATAAAAGTTAAAAGAATAATTCCCCATAGTGTTATAAAATTAATAACAACTGTTATTACTAAAGTGAATATTATATTACCATACATTTAATTACAATATGTTCTTATAAAATAAAATGAAATCTAACAAAACTTATGTGATTATATATCTACCTCTTAAGTAAAACTATATAACATAGTAGATGAGAGACAATCATCAATGCATATATTCTGTCACTAGAATTTAGTAAATAAAAAATATAAATATATAACAGCACTAATGGTATTTATTACATCAGTATGTTCATCTATATTTAAATCTAGGCTACTAATATTTTTTGAAATTATATGTGAATTAATTGAAATTGGTGAAGTTAATTTCTGCAGTATATTAAAGGCAAGACATTTGTAAAATTTAGGTGATCCATATGTTCAAAATACCCATTGTTCCTTTGCCCAATTCATGGGGATACAAGCAAAGTCAGAATGACCAATAGGTATGAAATAAATCTAATGGAGAAAGACAACTTTGACTATAGTAGAAGATCTTATAAACACCCTTGTACCATAGCTCCTTTTATCTTGCTTCCATTGATTTCTTCTGAGAATTCATTGTAACATGAAAATTTAAAAAACCTTCCAGAACTTGAGGGAAGAATTTAATCAAGTGTTTCTGTTTTAGTAATAGCACATACAAATAGAATACATGAATCTCTGAAATATTAAATATCAATGCAATGTATAGGTATTCTGAAGTCATTCATTTTAAATAAGATGTTAGGTCTTGAACTTCCTTCCAATTTTACTTTGTCACAAGATTCCTGATGGAATTTATTTTTCAAGCAGTGGCTATGCATGCAGATATCACTGCAGTTACATTTTAGTTTCACACTGCATGCATTACTCAAACTAGACTCTTATTCCACTAGAAATCAACATTTGTATAATGTATTTTTTGCTTTAGTTAAATATGCATTTCTTGTATGTTTTATAAGTATATATATGACTATAAATATTGAGAATCTTGTTTTCTGTAAAGCTATTTAATAAAACATTAATATTTTGAGGTTATGATAATTCAGCATCGATGGAATCTAATGACTTGCTCTATAATAAGGTGATGGATAAGTCCTTGAGACGTTGTATTCTTATTTTTATGTTTTGAATTTATAAATATAGTATTTCTCTTTTCCCTTTCCTCTCTCTATACCATCTCATATAACCTTCCTTATTTTCTTTCAAATTTATGGTCTCTGTTTTCAGTTGTTATATACATATATGAGAATACACATACATGTATCCTATACATATATAGAATATATATTATAATTACATGAATAGATTCTGATAATTCCATATAGACTTATTTTTGGCAAATGGATTCAGGATTGACTATGAAGGTATTGGATAACCAACAGGTGTGTTCATCCAGGTTGTTCCAGGTCTCAGCATTATTGTTGCTTGTAGTTCATTGTGAATAGTTGCAGCCTTCTGGACGTTCCCCTGTCCACTTTGGTATGTCTATTCTTGTGATGTTTGTCCATCTTATGTTTAGGATTCATGTTGGTAAGGCTAAAAGTCATAGCTTCTTATATTTCTAGGGAACATAATCTCACAACAATAATTGGTTCTACAGCCCTTATACTCTTCCAGTCTCATCTTCTTCAGTGATCCCTGATCCTCAGTCACAGGACTTGTGCTTTACATCTATTAGTTGTAACCAGGCTGCACAACTCTGTATTTTGACAGGGTATGATTTTCTGGAGTTCTGTCTATCTGTTACAAAGAGAATTTGCCCTTGGTAAGGCTGAGAATGACACTTATCTGTGGGTACAAGAACAAATGTTTATAATATAGTTAGGGATTATATTAGCAAGGTGGCTGTTGAAGGTCCTCTTCCACTTCATTCTCCTGTGCTCATTCCATTCCCAATTAGCAGCTCTCCTCAGCAGGCATCCCACAAATCTGGCAATGTCCAAGGCAAGAGGAATTCAGCAACCCTTGGTAGCTGACTAGGTTTCCAGTACAAGTTTAAAATTCCTGTTTCAGCAGTATTGTGAGACAGACACTTGTCATCCAAACACTCAGGATTGAGAGGTAGTTAGATAGCGGATTTAAGTTTAGCTTGAGCTACATTGTCAAACCAAGTCTAAGTAAGTAAGTAAGCAAGCAAATAATAAATAAATAAACAAACAAATAAATAAATAAATAATAAAAGCCCATTTTCAGGCTGTAGTGTTTTGTTTTGTCTTTTCTTTTGGGGTTTTTAAAGACAGGGTTTCTCTGTAGTTTTGGAGACTGTCCTGGAACTAGCTCTTATATACTAGGTTGGTCTCAAACTCACAGAGATCTACCTGCCTCTGCCTCTTGTGTGCTGGGATTAAGGGTGTGCGACACTACCACCCTGCCAGGCTGCAGTTTTTGGTACTTTAAACTCATAGTTGGAGGCATGTTTGTTTGTTTATTTTTCTATTGCTGCCATGGTTGTTGGTACCAGGAAAGAAGGACTTGACCCGCAAACTGAGATAAACATATTAACTAATAACACTGAACTGAATGAGCAAACATTTTACATATGTTGCTGCTGAGGAACACAGAGGAGAAGCTCCTTCAAATGGGAACACTCACTTGGAGTACAATGAGGGAACATTTTAGTCAATACACAGGGTCATGGGATGGAAGTAATCTAAAGTACATTGTGAAGAAATATACTTCAGATCATAAACTTTGATCTATGCATTAATAAAACAGTATCAAATGTTCATATATTGAACAGATTTGGTGGGTAGGAGCCTAGCTTGGGGTTGTGACTGGATATATAACCTGACATACTAGGTTTCTTAACCACCAATTCACCACTGTCACATAAATGATCAAAGAGATAGGATGCCCTATGTCATAAGGTATACTGCGCTTTAGCAAATCTCATTAGCTTAATATTAGAGATTTGGTACTTAAAAAACAATGGTCAGAATTTTAATTGGGGGCATTGCCATGTTCTGAAAGATCTTTTTAAAGTGTATAAACGTATATAGATATTTAGGGCCATAAGGTTTGTACCTTAGGTCATTCTTTCTTTCTTTAGCTTTTTTAGAAAGAAAATTATTATACATGTCAATCCCAGGTCCCTCTCCCACCCCTCCTCCCCTGCCCACCCGCAAGTAATGCCCTACTCATTCCCTACCCTTTCTGCTGCCCAGGTTAAGTGAGGCCTTCCATAGGGGGTCTTCAAAGTCTGTCATAGGCTATGGGATAAGGCCTAGGCCAACCCTCTTGTATCATGGCTCAGGGAGTATCCCTCCATGTGTAATGTGCTCCTAAATTCCATTCCTATGGTAACAATAAGTACTGATCCACTACAAGAGGCCCCATAGATTTCCAAGGTCTCCGCACTGACACCCACATTCAGGAGGTCTGGATCAGTCCCATGCTGGTTTCCCAGGTATCAGTCTGAGGATCAAGGGTTTTCCCTTGTTCACGAGAGCTATTTCTGTGGGTTTCAACAGCCTGGTAAGGAACCATTTGCTCATCATTCCTCCTTCTCTGCATCTCGATTTCAGTTCAGTTCAAGGTTTAGCTATGGGTGTCTGTTTCTACTTCCACCAGTTGCTGGATGAAGGCAATACCATGGCATATGAATTAGTCATAAAAATCATTATAAGGAGAGGGCATTTAAGGTAGCCTCTCCTCTGCTGCTTAGATTGTTAGTTGGTGTCATCTTTGTAGCTCTCCAGATATTTCCCTAGTGCCTGATTTCTCTTTAAACCTATAATGCCTCCCTCTATTATCTCTTATCTTGCTCTCTTGTGTTTTCCCCTCACTCAACCTCCCTGTTCCATCATGTCTCCCTCTCCCCTCCCCCCATGGTCCCAATTTGCTCAGGAGATATTGTCACTTTCCCCTTCTCCAGGGGACCATGTATGTCTCTCTTAGTGTCCTCCTTGTTTACCAGCCTATCTGGCAGCCTGGACTGTATGCTGGCAACCCTTTACTCTACATCTGAAATCCACATATGAGTGAGTACATACAATGCCTGTGTTTTTCTGACTGGGTTACCTCACTCCAAATGGTTTCTTCTAGTTCCATCCATTTGCCTGCAAATTTCAAGATTCCATTGCCTTTTTTTCCTCTGAATAGTACTCCATTTTGTAAATGTACCATATTTTTTCTATCCATTCTTCACTTGAGGGACTTCTAGGTTGTTTCTAAGTTCTGGCTATTATAATAATGCTGCTATGAACATAGTTGAACAGATGTCCTTGTTGTAGGAATATGCTTCCTTTAGGTATATGCCTAAGCGTGGAATTGCTGGATCTTGTGGTACAATGATTCCCATTTTCCTGAGGAAGAGCCATACAGATTTCCAAAGTGGCTGTAGGAGTTGGCACTCCCACCAGCAGATTAGGAGTGTTCCCCTTTCTCCACATCCTCTCCAGCATAAACTGTCATTGGTGTTTTTTTATTTTATTTTAGCCTTTCTGACAGATGAAAGATGGTATCTCAGAGTTGTTTTGATTTGCATCTCCCTGATGGCTAAGGATGTTGAACACTTTCTTATGTATCTTTCAGCCATTTTAGATTCCTCTATTGAGAATTGTCTATCTAGTTCTGTACCCCACTTTTTAATTGGTGTTTTTAGTGTTTTTGAGACTAGCTTCTTGAGTTCTTTGTAAATTTTGGGGTTGGTGAATAACTTTATTTGATCTGTGGGCTGTCATTTTTGTCTTGTTGACTGTGTCCTTTGCCTGATGGAAATTTCTCAGTTTCAGGAGGTCCCATTTATTAACTGTGGATCTCAGTGTCTATGCTACTAGTGTTATGTTCAGGAAGCAGTCTCCTGTACCAATTCATTCCAGGGTATTTCTTACTTTCTCTTCTAATAAGTTCAGTGGGGCTGCATTTATGTTGAGGTCTTTGATCTCTTTGGACTAAGTTTTGTGCATGGAGATAAACATGGATATATCTGCAGTCTTCTACATGCCACGATCCAGTTATGCCAACACCATTTGTTGAAGATGCTTTCTTTGTTCCATTGTATAGCTTTGGCTTCTTTGTAAAAAATCAGGCACTCATAGGTGTGCAGGTTAATATCTGGTTTTTCAACTTGATTCCATTGGACTACTTGAGTACTTATGTGCCAATATCAAGCTGTTTTCAGGACTATAGCTCTACAATAGAGCTTGAAATCAGGTATGGTGATTCCTCTGGTTGTTATTTTATTGTACAGTGTTGTTTTGTGTATCCTGGGTCTTTTGTTTTTCCATATAAATTTGAGAATTGTTTTTTCAAGGTCTATGAATAATTGTTCTGGGATTTTGATGGTGATTGCATTGAATATGAATATTGCTTTTGGCAAGATTGCCATTTTTACTATGTTGATCCTGCCTATGCAAGAACATGGGGTTTCCTTCCATTTTCTGGTATCTTCTTTAATTTCTTTCTTTAAAGACTCAAATTTCTTATGATACAGGTCTTTCACTTTTTTGGTTAGCATTACCCAAGGTATTTTACGTTGTTTGTGGCAAATGTAAAGGGTGATGTTGCTCTGATTTCTTTCTCAGCACATTTATCATCCATATATAGTAGGGAATCTTCAGGTCATACTTTGAAAACCTGTACTCCAAAAAAAGTTGAAAACTTAAATGAAATGTACAATTTTCTGGGCAGATATCACTTATCAAAATTGAATCAAGAACAGATAAGCAACTTAAACAGACTTATAACTGCCAAGGAAATAAAACTAGTCATCAAAAGTCTCCCAACCAAAAAAAAGGCCATGGCCAGATGGCTTTAGTGCATAATTCTACCAGAAATTCAAAGAAGAGATAATATCAATACTCCTAAAATTGTTCCACACAATAGAAACAGAAGGTTTATTGCCAAACTCTTTTTACGAGGCTACAGTTACCTTGGTACCCAAAGCCACACAAAGACACAACTAAGAAAGCGTACTACATACCAATATCCCTCATGAACATAGATGCAAAAATACTCAATACAATACTGGTAATCTGAATCCAAGAACACATCAGAGAAATCATCCACCATGATCAAGTAGGCTTCATCCCTGGGATGCAGGGTTGGTTAAAGATTTGAAAATTTGTCAATGTAATCCACCATATAAACCAACTGAAATAGAAAATCCATATGATCATTTCACTAGATGCTGAAAAACCTTTGGCAAAATTCAACATCCCTTCATGATAAAGGTCCATAAACTCCATGGACAGATTAGGAATAACAGGAACATACCTGAACATAATAAAAACAATATACAGTAAGCCAACAGCCAACATCAAACTAAATGGAGAGAAACCAAAAGCTATTCCTCTAAAATCAGGAACAAGACATGGCTGTCCAATCTCTCCATATCTCTTCAATATAGTCCTTGAAGTTCTAGCTAGAGTAACATGACAACAAAAGGAGATCAAGGGAATACAAATTGGAAAGGAAAAAGTCAAGCTTTCACTATTTGCAGATGACACGATCGTCTACATTAGTGAACCGAAAAACTCTACCAGGGAATACCTACAGCTGATAAACACCTTCAGCAAAGTGACAGGATATAATATTAACCCTTATATCATCATTTCTAGTTAAAGTCGTATACCATACTCTCTACATTGCAACTATTGGACTACATGAAATAAATATTTTCAAGTTGAATTAAATCTATCTATAATTTTAGGACATTTTTGATTAAAGTTAATCAGGTTTTTATTTTTTAACTCATTATTTTTTTAGTAATAATAAAAGTTGGATTTTGAATAGTGCTATATTATCATTCAATAGTATTTTTACAAACATCAATTATAATTCTGCATCAATATTTCTTTTAGTTTTCATTCATTTTTTATAAATTATTTTTACTGATTATCTGGGAATCTTACATCATGGTGATTGTGCTTCCTTTCAATCTTCCCTTATCTCCCCCTCCATGACACCCTCAAAATTCTATTTTGTGTTATTCATATATTCATTGGAATGTGGTCAAATTTCTAGCATCATGATTCTCATGGGAGGATGAGTCTTTCTTTTCCTGCAGTCATGACAGAAAAAAATGAACTGAGGAGAGCTGGGTGATAGGTAGAGCAGGGTGGGGGCAAACTTTCCCGTGTTCAAGCCACTCCCTGTGGGCCCCTAAGGGCAAGGTCAGCTCTCCTGTATCCAGGGACATTAATATGGCTTCAGGCATTCTCCCTGACCACATAGTCTTCGGTGATAACACATCAACATCACAGGCATCAACATGGCCCTTGGCTGTATTAGGACTTCTGACCCACTCATGGCCCTCAGTGGCTACATAGACCATGACTCTCAACATAGTCTCAGGTGATTACATCAGCATGTCATCCTCAGGCAGCACAGTTTGAGGACATTGCTAAGGCAGAGACAAAGAGTATGTACATCCACATGGAACTTGTGCTTCATTGTGCCCTGAACCACCACCACTAATGTGGCATCAAGTGGTACGGTGAGTCAAGATTGCCCTTTGAGAAGGCCAAACAGAAATTGAATCTTTCTTCATCTTGGGCTTCCATTGTGCCCAGAGTCAGGGGGGTCCCAGACTCAGTTTGGTTCTTAGTCATCATAAACTCCAGGGTCCTCTACATCATCCCCCTCACCAAACTAGGCAATGGCAGTCATTCATCATTGCCCCTTCTCTTAGCTGTCACTGCCATCATATCTCTAGTTCCACATCTTTCCACAGTGCATGAATCATTCTGTTTTTCTCTTCCCCTTCACTTCATTATGATTTTGTCCTTTGGAGTGGTGTCTAATGCCAGTAGGCCTGAGAGGCATGCATGGTGCTTGGCTTGACTATCTTCTGCTGCACCCTCCTCTCCTTACAAGGCCTACACAGTGCTTGGATTAACTCTAGATTTTACTTATTAAAACTGATATATATTTCACCATATTAAAATGATCATACACATTAAAAGTTGAATAACAATTACAGAAAATTGCATTTTAAAACTTACCTGTTTCTTTCACAATCTATGGTATAATTTCTCTATAATGGAAATGAAAGTCATCATGAATAAGACACTCTTTTTTAGTTTAGCTACTTCTAGAAACAAGTAGAGAGACCTAAAAATTGCACACTACATTTCAAGTTGTTAATGGATGGAAAATGAGTAAGAATCTATTCCAGGCCTACTCATCACAGACCAGACCAGCGCCATCCACCCAGATCCCTCCAGCCTTGTCCCTTCTTGAAACATACACGCCCAGGCAGGGAGGAGCTCCCTGAATCTGGGTACAGGACACTCTTCCTTCCCCTTCTGCCGACTCATCACAGACCAGACCAGGTGAGCGATCCCCTGCTTTTACCCAACTTCTGTCCTAAGCGCCATCCACCCAGATCCCTCCAGGCTTGTCCCTGCTTGAAACAGACATGCCCAGGCAGGGAGGAGTTCCCTGAATCTGGGTACAGGACACACTTCCTTCTGTTCCCAGCGACCGATCTGCCAGGAGGATCCCTATGGAGGCCTAACTAATGCAGAGTGAGCAGACTACGAGGAGAGGCAAGACCATCCAGAGATTCGGACATTGAATTCCTGGCCCACACACACTACAGAGTGACAAGAGAAGATAGAGAGATCCTTCCTGCACTCACTGGAAAAAGATATGGGAAGAAGACAGAATAAGAACTCGCTCAACAACAGAAAGACCAATATGACACCACCAGAATCTAGGGACTCCACTCCAGCAAGACCTGAAAAGCCCAACATAGTGCATGAAGATGAGATGGACCTCAAAAATTATCTCAGCAAGATGATAGAGACCTTCAAAGAGGAAACAAGAAAATCCCTTAAAGAAATAGAAGAAAAAGCAAGCAAAATTTACAGGAAATAGAGGAAAAGACAAACCAAAAAATTCAAGAGATAAACAAATCTCTTAAAGAAGCTAAAGAAACCCAAGATAAAACAACCAAACAAGTGAAGAAAGCTCTTGAAACAGTTCAAAGCATGAAAGCTGAATTAGACACAATAAAGAAAACACAGAATGAGGCGATGCTGGAAATGGAAAGACTGGATAAATGATCAGGATCTAAAGACGTGAGTATAACTAATAGAATCCAAGAGACAGAAGAGAGAATCTCAGCTATTGAAGACTCGCTAGAGGATATACATTCATCAACCAAAGAAAACCTCAAGTCCAACAAATCCCTAACACAAAATATCCAGGAAATATGGGACATTGTGAAAAGATCAAATCTAAGAATAATAGGTGTAGAAGAAGGTGAAGAAACACTGCTCAAAGGTACAGAAAACATATTCAACAAAATCATACAAGAAAACTTCCCCAACCTACAGAAAGATATGCCTATGAAAGTACAAGAAGCTTATAGGACACCAAACAGACTGGACCACAAAAAGAAGTCCCCCGACACATAATAATCAAAACTCCAAATCTACAGAATAAAGAGAAAATATTAAGAGCTGCAAAGGAAAAAGGCCAAGTAACATATAAAGGCAAACCAATTAGAATCACACCTGACTTCTCAATGGAAACTCTGAAAACCAGAAGGTCTTGGATAGATACCCTACAAGCACTAAGGGAGCATGGATGTCAACCCAGACTACTGTACCCAGCAAAACTTTCAATCATTATAGATGGAGAAAATAAGATATTCCATGACAAAAACAGATTAAAACAATACATATCCACAAATCCAGCACTACAGAAGGTTCTGGAAGGAAAACTCCAACCCAAGGAACATAACTACATGCACAAGAACACAGGCAATAGATAATCTAATTTTGCCAAACACAAAAAGAAGCAGGAGGGCAAAATCCACATACAATGACACCACCAACAATAAATCCAAAGCAAACAAGAATCAACGAACAATGGACATTAATATCCCTAAATGTCAATGGCCTTAATTTACCCATAAAAAGATATAGGCTAACAGACTGGATACAAAGACAGAATCCATCCTTCTGCTGTTTACAAGAAACACACCTCAACTTCAAAGACAGGCGATACCTCAGAGTAAAAGGATGGGAAAATATTTTCCAATCGAATGGCCTCAAGAAACAAGCAGGAGTAGCAATCCTAATATCTAACAAATTGGACTTTAAACTAAAAATCAATCAAAAGAGATGAAGAAGGGCATTTCTTACTCATCACAGGAAAAGTCCATCAAGATGAAATCTCAATCCTGAACATCTATGCTCCAAATATGAAGGCACACACATTTGTGAAAGAAACATTACTCAAGCTCAAACCAAACATAAAACCACACACACTTATAGTAGTAGACTTCAACACCCCCCTTACACCATTGGACAGAACCATTAGACAGAAACTTAACAAAGAAACAAAGGATCTGAAAGAAGTTATGACCCAACTGGGTTTAACAGATATCTATAGAACATTCCATCCAAACACAAAAGAATATACCTTCTTCTCAGCGCCACATGGAACCTTCTCAAAAATTGACCACATAGTTGGCAGCAAAGAAAACCTCCACAGTTACAAAAGTATTGAAATAACCCCCTGTATCTTATCAGACCACCATGCATTAAAGCTGGAATTCAACAGCAATATGAATTACAGAAAACCTACATTTGCGTGGAAAATGAATAACTCCCAATTGCACCATTCCTGGGTTGAGGAAGAAATAAAAAAAATAAATTAAAGACTTCCTAGAATTTAATGAGAATGTGGACACAACATACCTGAACTTATGGGAGACCCTGAAAGCAGTGATAAGAGGGAAGTTCCTAGCACTAAGTGCTCACATGAAGAAACTGAAGGAAAGTCACATTAGATAATTGACAGAACAACTGAAAGCTTTAGAGAAAAAAGAAGCAAACACACCAAGGAGGAGTGGACGCCAAGAAATAATCAACCTGAGAGCCGAAATCAACAAAGTAGAAACTAGGAAAACATTACAAAGAATCAATGAAACAAAGAGTTGGTTCTTTGAGAAGATCAACAAGATAGACAAACCTCTAGCCAAACTAATCAAAAGGCAGAGAGAGAGCATGCTAATTAACAAAATCAGAAATGAAAAGGGGATATAACAACAGACACTGAGGAAATCCAGAGAATCTTTAGGTCATACTTTGAAAACCTGTATTCCACAAAATTGGAAAATCTAAAGGAAATGGACAGCTTTCTGGATAAATATCACTGATCAAAATTAAATCAAGATCAGATAAACAGTTTAAATCGAACCATAACCCCTAATGAGATAGAAGCAGTAATCAAAAGCCTCCCAACCAAAAAAAGCCCAGGGCTAGATGGCTTCACTGCAGAATTCTACCAGAAATTCAAAGAAGAGCTAATTCCAGTACTCCTCAAACTGTTCCACACAATAGAAGCAGATGGGATATTGCCAAACTCTTTCTATGAGGCTACAATCACTTTGATACCCAAGCCACACAAAGATAAGACTAAGAAAGAGAACTACAGACCTATATCCCTCATGAACATTGATGCTAAAATACTCAATAAAATATTGGCTAATCGAATCCAAGAACATATCAGAAAAATCATCCACCACTATCAAGTAGGCTTCATCCCAGGAATGCAAGGATGGTTCAACATACGAAAAACCATTAATGTAATCCACCATATAAACAAACTGAAAAAGAAAAAACACATGATCATCTCACTATATGCTGAAAAAGCCTTTGACAAAATCCAACATCCCTTCATGGTAAAGATCATGGAGAGAAAAGGAATAACAGGAACATATCTAAACATGATAAACGTGATATACACCAAACCAATAGCCAACATCAAAATAATTGGAGAGAAACTCGAAGCTTGTCCTCTAAAATCAGGAACAAGACAAGGATGTCCACTCTGTCCATACCTCTTCAATATTTTACTTGAAGTTCTAGCTAGAGCAATAAGACAAGAACAGGAGATCAAAGGGATACAAATTGGAAAGGACGAAGTTAAACTTTCACTATTTGCAGATGACATGATAGTCTACATAAGTGACCCAGAAAACTCTACCAGGGAACTCATACAGCTGATAAACACCTTCAGCAAGGTAGCAGGATACAAAATTAACTCAAAAAAATCTGTAGCCCTACTGTATACAGATGATAAACTCAATGAGAAAGAAATCATGGAAACATCACCTTTCACAATATCCACAAGCAACATAAAATATCTTGGGGTAACACTAACCAAAAAAGTGAAAGACCTGTACAATAAGAACTTTGAGTCTTTAAAGAAAGAAATTAAAGAAGATACCAGAAAGTGAAAAGATCTCCCATCCTCTTGGACAGGCACAATTAACATAGTAAAAATGGCAATCCTACCAAAAGCAATCTACAGATTCAACGCAATCCCTATCAAAATCACAAGACAGTTTTTCACAGACATTGAAGAACAATACTCAGCTTTATATGAAAAAAAAAAAACCCAGGATAGCCAAAACAACTCTTTACAATAAAAGATCTTCTGGAGGCATCACCATCCCTGACTTCAAGCTCTACTATAGAGCCATATTTCTGAAAACAGCTTGGTATTGACACAAGAATAGACAGATAGACCAATGGAATCGCATTGAAGACCCAGATATTAATCAACTCACCTATGAACACCTTCTTTTTGACAAAGGTGCTAAATCCATACAATGGAAAAAAGATAGCATCTTCAACAAATGGTGCTAGCACAATTGGATTCGGACATGCAGAAAATTGCAGATTGATCCATACCTGTCACCATGCATGAAATGTAAGTGCAAATGGATCAAAGATCTCTCCATAAATCCAGCCACACTTAATCTTCTAGAAGACAAAGTGGGAATAAACCTTGAACAAATTGGCACAGAAGAACGATTCCTGAACATCACACCAGATGCACAGACATTGAGGTCTGCAATCAATAAATGGGACCTCCTGAAACTGAGAAGCTTCTGTAAGGCAAAGGACACAGTCAGTAAGACAAAACGACCACCCACAGAATGGGAAAAGATCTTCACCAGCCCCACATCTGACAGAGGACTGATTTCCAAAATATACAATGAGCTCAAGAAGCTAGCCACCAAAACACCATACAATGAAATTAAAAAGTGGGGTGCAGAACTAAACAGAGATTTTTCAACAGAGGAATCTGAAATGGCTGAAAGACACTTAAGAAAGTGCTCAAAATCCTTGGCCATCAGAGAAATGCAACTCAAAACAACTCTGAGATACCACTTCACACCTGTCAGAATGGCTAAAATCAAAAATACCAATGACAATCTATGCTGGAAATGATGTGGAGAAAAAGGAACACTCCTCCATTCCTGGTGGGAGTGCGATCTTGTAAGACCACTCTGTAAATCAGTATGGCGGTTGCTCAGAAAAATGGGAATCAGTCTACCTCAAGATCCAGCCATTCTTCTCTTGGGTATATACCCAAATAGTGCATGTTCATACAACAAGGACATATGTTCAACCATGTTCATAGCAGCATTGTTTGTAATAGCCAGAACCTGGAAGCAACCTAGATGCCCCTCAACTGAAGAATGGAAAGAGAAAATGTGGTACATTTATACAATGGAGTACTACTCAGCAGAAAAATGCAATGGAATCTTGAAATTCGCAGGCAAATGGATGGAACTAGAAGAAACCATCCTGAGTGAGGTAACCCAATAACAAAAAGACAAACATGGTATGTACTCACTCATATATGATTTTTAGACATAGAGCAAAGGTTTACCAGCCTATAATCTCTTCCCCAAAGAAACTAGAAATCATGAATGACTCTAAGGGATAAATGGACCCCAGGAATGGGAAGTGGCATAAACTCCCGAGCTAATTGAGAGCATGAGGGTAGGGGAGTGGGTGCTGCCACAATAAGAGCACAAGAAGAAGAGGAGAGGAGAAGAAATGGAGGAGCAGATATATTGAGTTGGGGGAAGAATAGAGGAGAGAGAGCAGGATGAGAGATACCATATCAGAGGGAGCCACTATAGGTCCGAGAAGAGATCTGGAACTAGAAAGATCTCCAGAGACCTACAAGGATGACACGATCTGACAGTCCGGGCAGTGGAGGAGAGGATGGCCTAGAAGCCCCTCCCCTAGAATGAGAGTGATGACTACTCTCTATGCTATCCTAGAGTCCTCATCCAGTGGCTGATGGAAGCAGAGACAGACATACACAGAAATACACTGAGCTGAATTCTGGAACCTAGTTGAAGAGAGGGAGGAATGAAGAATGAAGGGGTCTGTACCAGGTTGGAGAAACCCACATAAACAGTTGGCCTGAAAAAGGGAAAGCATATCGACCCCATACGCTCTTTGGGAGGCCAGTACGGGACTAATCCAGCCCCCTGATCATGGATGCCATCGGGGAGGCCCCTGCACTCTTGGGAGCCTCCGGAGGTGGACTGGCTTTTTGCCCTGGTGTATGTGGGGGACTTCGAGAGCCCATCCCACTTGAAGGGATGCACTCTGACTCTGAACACATGGGGAGGGACCCAGGCCCAGCACAGGAAGATTTGGTGGATTTGGTGGAGCCCTGGTTGGGGGCCCTACTCTGCCTGAGGAGTGGTGGGTGGATGGGGTGGGGGGTAGGTTGGAGGTGGGAGAGAAGGAATGGGGGTAAGGGGAGGGAGAAGGAGAGGGAGAGGGGAAGTACATGTGAAACAAGCCTGTTCCCTAACTTGAATTAACAATAATAAAGAGAGAGAAATAAATAATCAACTTTAATGAACTTAACTGGAACACTGAAATAAAATTTAAATTATAAAAAAAAATCTATTCCAATACAAGAGATAGAATATTGACTCTGTCATTTTGTTTCCCTTTTTGATGAACCATGTATTTACATATGTCCTTGAAGATAATAATTAGATGCAACTAAATTAATGTTGAAAATGAGATATTTCTATAGTATGTGTTTTAAAACAGACTGCTTATTTTTTAGGTGTTAGGACACAGATTTCATAACACAAGAATAACTTGTTTTTATTTTCTCTTTCAGCCTATTTTACAAAGAATGGGGAGTAAGTTATGGTAACAGGTGGTTAGATTGGGATAAAACAGGCAAATGGATCATTCCTTAATAGGGCATCCTATTTGACAAAAGATTAAAAATCAATAGTTAATATAACAAAGGAATAAGATAGAAATGTGCAAGACTAACACTCCTTGCATGGGTGATCTTAGGTAATTTGGAGCTGGGCAACAGACAGAAAGTGAAGAAAAAAAGTGTATATCTTGTCTACTAACTTCAAATATTACAGACCTCTGGGACTACAGTATTTGTTCATTTTGTGAATTTAAGGGACGTTTTGTTGTAGTGTAAAATATACTGTTAGTCAATGAATAATGATTTGAAAATATTGGATTTTTGGCTATGGAAGAAAAACCTTTCATTTGAGCATGGAAGAATAAAACGATAGTTTGAATGAGTTGGGTGGGTCAAGAGAAAATGCTCTTGCACCCTTGATGAACTTCCCTCTTTAAAAAGCAATATACTTCACTGCAGCTGTGCTCATATAAATTCAATCACCTTTGGATGTGGTTTGAATTTTAAAGCCAGAGTGTCCCCAAGCTTGGTGATATCAATTGTTTAGAGAATGCAAAATGGGTATCTTGATGCAAATTTAAAAGAACTGATAACTTTAAGAAGGAAGGAGAAACCAAAGGAGAATGAAAATCAGAATAAGACAAGGGGCCTTTCCATTTGCAATACAATTAAGTTCAATTTCCATAACTCTGCCCTCGTCTCAAAAAATTATCAACTAGTAGTGTGTGTGTGTGTGTGTGTGTGTGTGTGTGTGTGTGTGTGTGTGTGTGTGGTGTGTGTTTGTCCCTTTGTGAACGATTTGCTCAGAAGTAGTGAGAAAATAAATCCTATGTCCTTAATGTGAGAAATTATAGTCAGTTCAAAGAATGACAAAGTAGTATAAGGAAAATTTTATTTTATTGTACTTTATTTTATTCTGAGGTCCATGCTTGTCTTTAAAGAAGTCTTATAACAAACTGGCTCTCTTACACACCCAGCAAGAACCAACCATTCTTAAAACTTATTACAATCTCATTGCTCATCTTATTACAACCAAGAGAATATAACATGAGGGTTATATACATTATTCATTTTATGTGCAGCATATCCTCCTTACTCCCCCATTTTCCCCCTCAAAATAAAATGCTTCTTACATCAAGAACTTTTCAAGCCTTAGACATACACAAAGAACTGTGGACAAGTAAGGAACACTGAGAGCTGTAGAAGAAAATACAAATTGTCTATGTAGTACCGGATTGTCATCCCTGACATGGCATGCATGTAAGTAACAATATATACTCAGAGCAAGATACATTTGTGTATTTATCCATTTAACGTGTGTGTGTGTGTGTGTGTGTGTGTGTGTGTGTGAGTGTGTGTGTGTGTGTGTGTGTGTATGTGTGTGTACTTTAAATGAAAGGCCATTAATTAGAAACAGGGTAGGGGGAATACTTGGAAGGGTCTGGAAGTGTAACGAGAAGAGGGGAGTAATATAACTATATTATAATATCAAAATATTCAAAATATTTTAAAGTTTCATAGATAAGTAAAGCCTCTACTCTACTCTCTTTTATATTTTCTACATCCCTGTTGGTGAAATACTTTATGCCTTACGAAATCCTAAATCTTGAGTACTTTTTCTTTCACCTGATTACTATCCCAAGAAATATAATTTATAAGTTCTTTATATCTATATGCCAAAGATCCATATGTAACATGTAGATCATCTTACACATCACAGGGGATGCTGTAAAGTAAATTTGATTCTTAACTTGGCAATGGCACACATTAGTAATCCTAGCAATTGAAAGGCAAAAACAGGAAGATTTCAACTTGAAATATAAGATATCCCCTATCTCAAATTAATAATAATAATAATAGTAATAAATTTCAAAATTGGCCATTTCACAACTAAGTTTGATAAAGAAGGAAATGTTTGATAACTGATATTTGTTAACTTCAATTTGAAGACAATATCCTAATGCTTCATATTTACCTCAAACATACTAGGTGCTATAATTATCTGCAGTTTATAAGTAAGTGACCTAAGGTGGAAAGTAACAAAGATAATATCCTAAAGTTATCCTTCTGGCTGTTGGAATGAAAACCAATATTTCATAGACCAAATTCTTCCCCTTCATTTTAGGCAATGACTGAATGAAAATTGACACCAAATGTTTCTTTCATGGAATTCAATTGAGGATTCTGGGCTATTGGCAAAACATAAAGATCTAGAGATGCTGAGATAAATAGCTGAACACCAAAACATGATATTACTCTCTTGATATGTTTGCCACATATGTCTATATGTCTTCTATGCTCAAACCTATTACACAGAAGTTAAGTCCTGACTATTGTGCAAGTGTTAGTATATGATGATTCAAGTATTAATGAATGGCCAAAGTTTTCACAATGGAAGTTTCACAGACAGCAATATATGACTATTATATCACTTGTTATCTTAGATGTAGTCACGCTGGGCTTTAGAAATTAATTAACACATATTTGTATTCCTGAATAAAAATGTTGTATATCACTTAATCATTGATATAATTTTGGAAAGATTGGCCACATTCAGTACCCTTTTACAATTTGCTGCAGGTGAGCAAGTAGTAATAAAGTATTCTATATTTGTTTCTGTGGACACTACACATCTGGTAAAGTGCTTGCTTCATCAAAGAAAGAGAAGAAGAGGGAGGGTGAAAAAGAAAGGAGAAGGAGGAGAAGGAGGGAGAAGAGTAGAGAAGAAGTGGGGGGAAGGAAAAGGAACCACAGAAGCATCATTGGGGAGAAAGGTAACTTTGTGAGGGCCACTGGCCTAGCCTATTTGTTGAATTTGAGTCTAATCAGAGACCTTGTCCAAAATGAAAGTTATACAGCTTCAAACAAGAAGTACTCAATATAATATTTATGTGCAAACACATGAAACCACATACATATTCATATGTGAATATATATGCATATAAACATTTTATCCCATTAACTCTATGGTAGCTTAATATTCCTTTCATCTAATATTAGATTTCTTAGGTAGGACAAGAATAATCAAGGACAAGAATAATCAATCCATTTATTTCTTGGCACTTTAGGGATGGAAACAGTGGACGTGACCTACTGATAGCATGGAGACCTTAGTCATATTGCTGGGGAAACAGCATGGAACCAAACCAAGACTACTGAATGTCAGTGCCAGCTAGGAGGCCAAGACAATCTATAGGACCTCTAACAGTGAGGCCAATCTTTATCCTTAGAGCACAAATGGATTTGGGGGCCTGTTCCCTATGGAGGGATACTAGTGCAGCCCCGATACAGCAAGGAGGGCCTGGACCCTCCCCCAAAGGATACAATGAACTTTGAAGGTCTGCCTCGGAGGACCTCACTATCCCTGGGGAGAAATTGGGGGTGGGTTGGGGGGTTCGTGGGAAACATGGGAGGATGGGAGGGAAAGGGAATGGGGGAGTGGATATGTAAATATGAGTAGCAATTGAAGAATAAAAAAAAGAAACTACCCTGAGGGGGGGGAAAGAATAATCAATCCATTTATTTCTTGGCACTTTAGGGAGGTACTTCTGTATGAGAAGAAATCACTGTATAAGCATGATACCACTGCTACTTTATCCCACTATTTTTCTGACTGCAAATGCCTGAGCTCTCATTTGCTGTTCAGAAAAGACAGCTTTGGTAAGTGAAATATCTACAGAAATTAGACATTACAGTGTTAGTTCATGTAAGTACATAGCATGAGGCCTATTTCATCTAGAAATTTTTAAACACCATTAATCCCAAAGTCACTTGATTTTAAGAGCTTAAGAATTGGAGAATAGAAATGAGACTTTTTGTAAGTTTAATTTGTAATTCAATTGAATTTTGAGCACAGAGCAGTGCTTTCCAACTAAAATCAGGGCATGCATTAGTAAGAGTCCTTGTGCATGTACTTAGGCATGCTGAGGCATATGTGCTCTCACTACATGAGGTTTCAGTGTGTGGAGAATTGTTTGGAAGTCCAAAGTGATGAGAACTTGAGATATCCTGTAAATGTCTATCTACTCTTATCAATATCACTCTTTAAAATGTATGTAGAATGAATTAAAATAGAATATTTATAAGGAACATTTAGAATTTGAGATGAAATAAATAGAATTACTGTGATCAGTATGAAATGACAAACAGGCCTCAATTTCTTCTGTGATTTTCTAGTCATTGGATGGCCTCACCATATGAAAACAAAAGCATCTGTCTGTCTTGTGTATTCACTAAGGAATGTGTGTTTTCAACCAAATTTATTCAAATGCTCAGAGCATTTAAATACTGCATGAATATTATTCATAGAGATAGCTTCAACAGGAAACCAGAACAGAGGAAATGACTTCCTTAGGTAGAATGATGACTTAATTGAATCAGCTTCGAAAACCCTGACAAGGGTTAATCCCCCATTAAGAAAGCCAGAAGCTCTTCCAGGTTAAACATTAAGTGAAGAACTTTCCATTATTTCCAAAAAGTTTTTCTTTTTATTGAGGCCACCATGTTCCTTCTGTATTAGTGTATTATGTATTCATATTTACTTACAGTTTAATCAAAGTAAAATTTTACTGAATAATGACAAATATTTACTGAACATGATTACTAAGGTGGTTACTATGCAAATCATCAAATATGTCTGCTCATTTTTCAAGAAAGTCTGTGTTTTATATAATATATTTGACAAAAGACACCATAATAATGTTTCAGGGTTGGATCTGAAGCTCCTCAATGTACTCTTGAAGACATGTTCCTCATTTTATAGTTGCCTTTCTGACCTATTGTGTTGTTTCATTCTGGGAGAACATCAAAGAATGTGTAACAAATTCTGCACACTTCTGGAGACTCTTATACCAAATGCCAGGAAATGGTACATTTGTAACACATAAGAGATAGCTTAATATTTCAAAGAGAATCATCTCTTTAGCTTTGTGTTTTCTTTTTCTGCTATATGCTCAAACAGTGGAAAGGGCGATCAGGATCACAATGCAGGAATCTATAGAGACAGCTGATCCAAGCTTGTGGAAACTCATGAACTCTAGTCCTCTAACTCTGGAGTCTACCAGGGACTAAACTAGGCCCTCCATTATGGGGGAGACAGTTGTGAAGCTTGGACTATCAGAGGAGCCCCTGGCAGTAGGGAATTGATACAAACCTGGTACATGTGCCTACTTACTGGAGCCTACTTTCCATAATGGAATGCAATGCTCAACCTTAATGTATGGGAGATAGGCTGGGACCTGCCTCAACCTATTGTGACAGGGTATGCTAACTCCTCATGGGAGTGCTTACCTGTGAGGAGGAGTAGACTGGGATTGTGCTAGGGAGGTGGTGAGGAAGTATGAAAGGAGTCAAGGGGGTGTGAGGGAGAACTGTGGTTGGGATATAAAATGAAATTAAAAATAAAAAATGAAAAAAAGAAAAAAATAGAAAGTGGACTTACTTGGGATTTTTATGAGGTTTTTACCATTATGTTATAAAACTAATAGTCCTGATAGTGGTGCCTTAAAAATCTAATTTCCATGTATAAATTTGGAAGGAGATGAAGCTTTAGCATTCATAAAATCTAATTGCTTATTTAGAATACAGAGCATATACAAAATCTTTAAACTATCTTTAAAAGGTCTGAGTTCTGTCATAATTTCACAGTTTTACAGAATGGTAGACATGGTGGTTACAGTGGTGTTATTTGCTGAAATCTTTGCTTCCAGAATGCCATGGCACTAGCTGTATCCTCTGATATATAAATTGTGCATATTTGACATACCATGCAGTCAGTAATAATATACTAGTATGTTGTATTATACAAATTAATCTCCCTAATAATATTTCTCATTTGTAAAGTGGATACGAAAATTCATGTTGCTACTATGATAAAATATTCAGATTAAAAATTAAACTCTAGTGCCTTATTCTCCTTTACATTTAATAATTAGCAGGAAAATGATAATCTAAATTATCACCATGTATAAATTGTACATGTATTTTAGATATTAATACAAAGTTCAGTCTAGCAAATAATGGGTCTAATTATTCATACAGAATGTGTTCAGAATGAAATTGTGTTCTATGGCTATACTGAATTGCAGTATGTAGGTAACTGGAAAGCTTAGAAGAAGAGAACTATGGATATATATATATATATATATATATATATATATATATATATATATATATATATATTCTTGAGTTTCAGTAGATATTCAGTAGAGTTCGCAGCATCCAAGTAACAGCTGTTCGCTGAGGGCTTGACCTGGAAAATTCCCTAAGGGTATAAATTGAGTGGCAGTCATGTGAGCATTGAGCAGCACACAAGAAATAGGAGATTACTGATGAATTTCAAAATGGATCAAATTTCTTGAATGGTTCATTAAGCAAGACAATATTACAATATTTTTAAAATAATAATTACAATATATGTGTGTCATTTGTGCTAAAGTATTGAAATGTTTTCATAACTATCAAAATTTTAATAATTCTCTCCAGCTCAAAACTACACACAGGGGCAGAAACACATATATGTGCCCACACTTGACATGTGTTTTATCCATTTCAGCATGATTTAGGGATGTGTAATAGGTTTTATTGGTATACCATAGGATAAATTTTTCTCTTTGAAAATTTTCTAATTAAATTAATAGTTGCAAAATTCCATCAACCAATAAAAGAAACATATTTTCACAGCATACACAAGGGCATCCTCCATCAATCCTCCTTGATTCTGTGGTCAGGTTGTATATAGAAGATACCACTTTAACTTGTTCAAACTTGATATGATCATAACAGTCATCTGTCTTGGTAGAAGTGATAGTGAAAGTCATGACTCTAATGAATGGAAATGTTCTTGACAGTTCTTCTTGTTGCCAGTATTTAGCTGTGTTGGATCCAATTAATCTGCTCTTCAGCCAACTAGTGTTCTTATATCCTAGCTGGCACTGATATACATATTAATTCAGTGACCCTTATATAAATTAATTAGCTTGATCCAGGCATATTCAATGCCTAATGTGTGCTATGTTCCATGCTATACATGTTGCTTTGCTTGGACTCAATGGTTGTTAAAAAAGAAAAACCCTTGGGCTTCCTGAGTTTGTAATTGAGACAGCATTAGCTTATACTCCTTTTGGTCAGATCAGAGTCTGCTAATTACTATTACTACCATACCCTTTGTATATCATGTAATCTTTTCAAGATGAAAAAAGTATACCTAATGATCCTTTAAGGTTGTCCAGATTCTAATAGTTCCAAAATGATTAGTACAATGACAATGTCCAGAAAGACAACAGTCATGATGCTAATTTAATGATGATAACTAACATATTTTAATGTTTGTTAACTGCCAGCCTGTTTGTTAATTCCATGAATTAACTAATGTAATGACTAGATAAACATGTATGCTTCTTTACATGTTGTATATAATGAATGTCAGCCTTAGATGATTTAAACATGTAAACTGTGTAAACCCAGTTTAAACAAGAAATGGATCCTAAACTTCTTTCTGAAGGAACATTTCCCAGCTCTAGATAATTGTTGCTGTGGATAACAATAGCACCAGAGGAAAATAAGCTCTTTGTAAAGAAAAGATATTTAAAGACTAAAGATGCTTCTGCTAGGTATGATTTGGAATTGTCCTGCTAGCCATCACACTCAATGCACATAAAAAATTCAAGAAACTTTTTTACAGTCTCCCTTGCCATTTAGTTTACCTCTCCATGACTTTGGCAAAGCATCACCATGGCAACCAGTCTCTTTCAATTGTGTTGCACTAATGTTTCCATTTTAAATGCTGACTTAGAGAATTCTAACTCTGGCTTGACCATAAGGTAAGGAAAAAAGGAAAAAAACTTGTAAACATTTAAAACTGAAAAGTACAGTGAAAGAAGACTTTGAGTTGAGTCCCTGAATTGGAATAATTTACAGAGAAACAGCTGTAATACAAAGCATATTAATAGTCAAAGCTATACTTAACTAAATTTACTTGATATACAAACACATCTGGGAAACTCTGGTTACATGCATTATTTCTTTTCATTAAATAGTACTACATCATAGATATTAGAGATGAGGAAACTGAGGAACATTGTGGTGAAGGTTTTATATTGTCAAATGGTATCTAGTAAGGAATGTCTGAAAAACCAAATGGCATAATCCTCTTTCTCTCTCCCTCTTCCCCATCCATCCCTCTCTTCCCCTTTCTCTTTTAACTTAATGGTCTTTGTGGTGTAATTTAAGAACCTGGCAAGGATTTCCATTCCAATTGATTTAAATGGTCTTTTCCTGGAGAAGAGAATAGGAGTGGGTTTCTTGTGAAAGGAATTTATTAAGGGAAGGCTCCTAGGAAATGTAGTATTAGGGTGCACCCCCTTCTCACTCATACACACACACACACACACACACACACACACACACACACACACACACAGAAAGACAGACACAAATTTGTCCCAAATGTACAAAAAAAAATTGTGAATTCGTCAACGTAGATCAAGGTCATATGGCAAATACCAATCCCACTAAAATGCTTCAAATGGGCATCAATCATCATTAAATGCAAACATATATGCACACCCCAAATGTTTCTCATTTGAAGCCTGAATAAATATGTGTGACCAATATTAGTATTTCAGACTTGTAGACCACATTAATAATTTTAGTGTAATTTATACAGTTTAACCAAAAGAATTGCTCTCTGGGGAGGTAGATATTTTCCTTGTTTTGCAAATGAAAAAAGATCTGAGAAGACAAAATCAAAGGTGACCAGGTTTACAGAGCTAAGGCAACCCAATCCACAATTTAAATGCTTCCTACCACTCCACATATCCTCACAACTCAGCATCTACAAGAGAGCCAGCATTGTCAGAAATGCTGTAGGAGACAGAGACTGTATTCCTTTTCTGATTGTCTACATCCTTCCTCCTACATTAAAACAAGGTTAAGAAGGCCAACTCTGGTCTCCACAGGAAACCATTCATCTTCACTCCTGTCTTGACAGAAGATGCTCCACAGTCTGCCACTTTTACATGGCCCGCGATTTACATAAATATGTCTCATAGATCATCTTTTCTCCTTGCTCTTCTATCTCCTCTATCTCTATAAGATCCCCTCTTATTACCTACGTCTGTAATTTCTAAGGGATTTATTTTATATGAGGAGACTAATTGACCAGAAAAAATTTCCATGAATTCTTTTGAAACATAAACATCACTCAGATATTTGGACTGTAGCATATGGAGCACCTGCCATAGGAAGCACCAGAAAATAACTTGAGGATAAAAAAGAAGCAGTATATTAATATTCTGAAATGGTAAATCTGTATTCTTTATAAAAATAATTATCTATACATAGAAACAATCTATTTTAACAATCGCAAGTAGTTATTAAGTTTTTGGCATCTTCCTAATTCTGTTATTTTTACTTTTGAATGTTTTCTGTCATTATTACTAGCTGACTGATGAAATACTGAAGCCATGTTGGTATGGCCAAACCACAGTGTCTTCCATCTGATTCAAACATCCTGCTTTTCCTATTCCACATTCCTTAATCTTTTTCCTAATTAAATTATGTATAAAATTACAGAATATGTGGTGAAGTAAAACATGTTGAAATGCCCCAGAAAATGAGGATGCACAACATGTCACTTTGATCATAGAGTAGTGGTCCTATATGGTACCACAGTCTTTACAGTGAGACTGTGAGGGTTTTTGAGAAAAGGCATCATTATAAGTCATAGGACACCCACTTCTTAAAGATTTATTTTTTAAGATAAATTTTTAAGATTTATCTCATTTTTAGAATTTATTTATTCTTGTTTATATGACTTTTTTGTTTTGCTTTCATCTGTGTGAGGGTTAAAGATTCTCTGGAACTGGAGTTACAAAGAGTTGGGAACTGCCATGTGGGTGCTGAGAATTGAACCTAGGTCATCTTGAAGAACAGTCTTGCTCTTAATCACTGAGATATCTCTCCAGCCCAAGGGCATCCACTTTTTATATTGTAGTTAGTTAGAATGTTAAAGTTCAGGAATAAGGAATCAGGTACTCAGTATCCAAGCAAGAACTCTCAGCTGAAAGAAGAAGTGTCACAATATTATTAGAGAATAGATACTGAAAAGGAAGAATTAAAAAAAATAGATAAAAAGCAAAGCATGCTGTTAGCCTAACACATCAGAAGATAGAACTGCAGATATTCTGAAGGCAGAATTGAAAGTTCAACATATTGCTGTTTGTTCACTGAATGGCATCACCTGAGAGGTTTTATGTTATTTTTGAAAAGCTTTCAGGGACATGGAGGTTGTTATCAAGCTGTAAAACACATTTCAAAATCTCTCCCTTGGGATTCATGAAGGGAATTGTAGATGGGCATTCATAGATTTGGCAGTTCAAGTAATCTTACCATCTAATACGCAAAAGAAAATATTTTTCTCTTTTCTGTAATGTGTGGACTGCCTTCTTTGCCTTGGTCTGGCTATTATTATGGGATGAGGAATTGAATTGTCTTGAAGTGACTTCTTTATAGGTTTATTTTTAAACTAAGTTGCAATTATTTATTTTTATTGTTTGAAATAAGATGTTACTATATCGTCCATACAGGTTCCCAATGTTCAACCCTGTTGCATAGTCCTCTTAATGTTGAGATTACATTTGTGAGCAGCCACACCCAGCATGGAAGGCTGATTTTAAAGATTAGTGGTAAGGCGTATATTACAACATCTTTTATGTGATTGCCTCTATACATCCCACACATTCTCCAGAGGTGGCTAATGCAGAATTTCTATTTCAATAATGGAACTGGAATTACCTTAAAGTAACAAATTGCCTAAGGTCAGCATCCTCAGTGAGTTATAGCTTTGTTTTTCTGGGGACTTAAAACATAGATAGAATGGAATTTGGAGTTCAACAATGATAAATAAAATATGACTTAACAGGATTTACATAGAAGATGGAATATTTGTAATACTTAGTATAGGTAAAAATGTTTTCAATCTTTTAGCAAGTGGAATAAGACCTAGAAACATTACCTCAATATGAGTACACTACTTAGTGAAATCTTAAATGCCTATCATTGCTAGCATAATATCAACACTACGTAAACACACTGATTATCTCTGATAAACCAGGTCTGAATGACCTTGATAAATATCTTTGATTAATAAAATATTAGGAATCAAATAAAAAATTACTGAATGCATGTAGTGCCTAAGCTAGGCAAGACCCTTCAACCATATAAATGATGGAAATAGTAATGTATATCATAAAAGCTTAAAACTCCTGAGCTCATGTTCTTTGGGAAGCACTGTTCTAAGAATTTGCAAGAATTGTCTTCATGATACTGATAATGAGAGCATAAGAGATATTATGTTTTAACATAACATAACACAACATGTTCTGTACACATTAAATGTTTTTTTAAATATCAGCATAATGAGATTATCTGTAAGGTGTATGATGGCCAATAAAGGACATCAAGTCTTACTATGTGAAAGATACAGGGTTTTGGAAATGAAAAGATTAGCAATTATGTGAAAGGTACTCTCAGATAATCTTAGGTGGCATTGGACAAGAGACAGGTAAGCTTTAAATCACAGATGATAAGTCTATGTCAATTTGGATGCAGAGATGAAGTAGGTGTGACAACAAACAAGCATACTTTCTATGGGCAGTCAAAGCAAAAACAGAACAAACACACACTTTCTTGATGGTAACCTCTTTTACTCCATTCTTTTATGTTTGCTCTTTCTTGACAATCTCTTTTCTATTAAATTATTTTTTATCATTTCAAATTAGAAACAAGCCTGCTTCACAAGTCAATCCCTGCTCCCAGTCCCTCCCCTCCTCCCCCACTCCTTACCAACTCCTAACCCCATACCCACTCTGCTCCCCAAGGAGGGTAAGGCTCTCCATAGTGGATCACAAATGTCATATCATCCTGGGCAGGCCTAGGCCCTCCCCCATATGTCCAGGCTTTGAGAGCATCCCTCCATGTGGTATGGGTTCCCAAACTCCTTTTTTACTCCAGGGATAAATACTGATCTACTAGCAGAGGCCCAATAAAGTGCTGGGGCCTCCTCATTGACATCCACGTTCAGGGGTCTGGATCAGTCCCATGTCTGTCTGGAGTCCATGCACCCCCTTTTGTTCAGGACAGCTGTTTCTGTGGTTTTCATTAGACCAGTCTTGATCTCTTTGCTCATCACACCTCCATCTCTTCAACTGGGTTCCAGAGTTCAGTTCAGTCTTTAGCTGTGGGTGTATGCCTCTGCTTCCATCGGCCACTGAATGAAGGCTCTAATTCTCAACAGAGGAATATAAAATGGCTGAAAGACACTTAAGAAAGTGCTCAACATCTTGTGTAGGGGGACACTCTAGCTCCACCTCCTAGTAGCCTGGAAAGGTGTGCCAGAACACACCCATGAGGGCATGGTGAGATTAGTCTAAGGTGAGGTAGGAAAGCTTCTTAAGGGACCGCAGACACTTGGACCTTCCCTTCTTCTTGACCTTCTCCCTGCTCCCTCCTCCTCCCTCTGGCCTGGCTGCCCTGGCATGCTTTGGCCTGCGTTTGGCTGGTGTATCTGAATAAAGAAACTTTGGCCCTATTGACTGCTGATTGATCACTTCACAGTCTTCAGCCAATGGAAATGTAACTCAAACAACTATGAGGTGCCATCTTACACTGGCCAGAATGGCTAAAATCAAAACCAAAAGTGACAGTTTGTGCTTGAGAGGATATTGGGAAAGGGAACACTCTTCCATTGCTGGTGGGAGTGAAAACTTGTATGACCACTCTGGAAATCAGTATGCCAGTTTCCCAGGAAAATGGGAATCAGTCTACCTCCTCAAGATCTAGCAATTCTTCTTTTGGGCATATACCCAAAGAATGCACATTCATATAACAAGGACATATGTTCAACTATGTTCATAACAGCGCTGTTTGTAATAGCCAGAACCTGGAAGCAACCTTGATGCCCCTCAACTGAAGAATGGATAGAGAAAATGTAGTACATTTACCAATGGAATACTAAGCAGAAGAAAAGAATGGAATCATGAAATTCTCAGGCAAATGGAAGGAACTAGAAGAAACCATTCTGAGTGAGGTAACCCAGTAAAAAAAGACAAACATGGTATATACTCACTCATATATGAATGTTAGACATAGAGCAATGGATTACCAGCCTACAATCCACATCACCAATGGAACTAGAAAAACAAGGAGAACCCCAAGAAAAGAATGCATGGTCCGCTGGAGAAGGGGAAGGCAACAGGATCTCCTGAGCGAATTGGGAGCATGGGGGTAATGGAGAGGGAGCTGGGAAAAGAGAGGGGGAAAAGAGGAGGGGAGAGGAGAGGAGCAAATGGGACAACAGGAAGGTTGAGTCGGGGTAAGAATAGAGGAGAACAGGATGAGAGATACCATAATAGAGGGAGACATTATAGTTTTGAAGAGAGATCTGGCACTAAGGAGATTTCCAGAGATCTACAAGGATGACATGAACTGACAATCTAGGCAATGGTGGAGAGGACAACCTACATGTCCTTCCCCTATAATGAGACTGATGACTACTTTCTATGCCATCATAGAGCCCTCATCCAGTGACAGTCTCTTTATGTATAAACATTTCTCTCCTACACAGTATATATTTTCATATTCAGCTACAGTTACCAATCTCCATGTAGCCTTAGCTATACATATCATTTACATATGTTGTCATCATTTAGCACTTTACACAGTTCCTAGGCACAGCTTCTTATGGCAGCAGCTCTTTCACATAGCTCTCTCTCACACTAACACACAAATGCATACTTCTTCTACATTATTCCTTCATTCTTTTTTATTAGCAAGAAAATTATTTCACATGTCAATCCCAGGTCCCTCTCCCTCCCTTCCTCCCCTGCCCCTCCAACTAATTCCCTACCTATCCCATACCCTTTCTGCTCCCCAGGAGGGGTGAGGCCTTCCATAGGGGGTCTTCAAAATTGTTCATATTCTTTGGGATAGGGCCTAGCCAACCCACTTATGTCTAGGTTCAAGGAGTATCCCTCCATGTGGGATGGGCTCCTTAAGTCCATTCCTATGCTAGGGATAAGTACTGATCCACTATAAGAGGCACCATAGATTTCCAAGGTCTCCTCACTGACATCCACATTCAGGGGGTCTTTACACTTTGCTCATCAGTCCTCCTTCTCTGCATCTGGACTTCAGTTCATTTCAAGGTTTATCTGTGGGTGTCTGCTTCTACTTCCACCAGCTGCTGGATGAGGGCTATGCAATGGCATATGAATTAGTCATCAATCTCATTATCAGGAGAGGGCATTAAAGGTAGAATTCCTCTGTTGCATAGATTGTTATTTGGTGTCATCTTTGTAACTCTCCAGACATATTCCTTCATTCTATACTCACTTTCTCTCATTCATTCTTTCACACTTCTTGAATGCTTCTTCTTCTCACACTTCTCTGTCACATAGCAGCCTTCTCTTGCAAATCTCTGCCATTTCCTTCTGCTGCGTTTCATCACTGCTCCTTCACTCTCTGTCTCAACACCCCTCTCTCTTGCCTCTGTCACCCTCTGTCTTCTCCCTATCCTTCACTGTCTTCTGCCTCTTCTACACTGTCTCTTGCTCTGACAGCCAAACTCTGAACATTTATAGGTTGTTTTATAAGTCTCTACCCAAACTTAAAACATAAGTTAAGTCACATAGTTTTTATCAGGCTAGGAATGTCACAATGACCTATGCACACAGTAAGGATATCCAGATATATAATGACACTGGAAATCAAGACTTAACAATAACAATTAGTTAGCTGTTCCTTGAGCTTGATCCTGGGATTATGTGCAGGCTAAAGTTGTTTCAAGCTCTCACTTTGAATCAGCATAGCAACACCTAAAGAAATGACCTTATATATGTGTCTCTAATGATAACCAGATATTGTCTGCAGGGGTAAGCAGACTGCTTTGAATTTGTTCTGAAGTCTAAAGTTGGCTTGTCTGTGTGAAAGGCTGTCTTTTTGACTGAGAATCCTATATCAGTCTGAGAAATGTAAAAATGCTAATATTATTTCTCTTCATTGATATTACACAGCTTATACAGAAAAATCATCTTCTAGCCACACACAGTTATATGTGTGCCCAATAAGTGTAAAACACACCACCAAATAGCTGAGGAAAGGACCCCACAGCTGTTCTTATTAGGGAGGCATAGCAATGGTGCCTGAGGAAGTTAGAGAATCAACCAGACATTCAGTAAGCAAACCCACAATTTTGCCAAGTGGGGGTCTCCAGTAATGCCTGGCAAGTCAGCTTTGCCAAGTATGACTTTCAACAATGTCTAGTAGGGTGACTTGTCAAATATTAGTGTCACTGATATACAGTCCCACAGAACTCTGCACTCGCTAAACCTGTGACTACAATTGTGACCAAAATCTTGGTTTCAGAGGGAAATCCCACCCTGGGGTCTGCAGGCAGACTGAATTGGTCTATGAGGACTCTGAGACACCTGAATATGCTGGAATCACTGGGTTATTCCAACCCCACAGAGTGCAGAGGGTGCAAAGGTGAGCTATTTTGGCCCCTGCCTTGGGCTCAACTTCCACCTGCCCACGCTGGGATCTCCTGCCCAAGGGTCTGCAGATATGATGGCTCGAGACCTGAGGACCAAGCAACCCAGAGTCTGCTGATATCTCTGTGCCAGTCCTACTCTCATCTACCTGGAGAGCAAGTGCCTCAGACCTGCCTGCACCCAACTAGAGACCCATCAGTGTCAATTACATTGACCTGAAGAGAACACCAGACCCATACACACCAGGAAAGGAAGTGACACCAACTGTACCCACTGGAAGAAGAGATGGGAAGATGACAATATAAGAACACATCCAAAATCAGGAAAACCAATATGACACCACCAGAGTCTAGGGACTCTACACCAGCAAGACATTAACATCCCATCACAGAAGAAGCAGAAGAGAGCAACCATAAAAAACTGGGATGAGCAGGGAGAGAGAGTTAATAAGTACCAAGATGAAGGGAGTCTTCACCTCCTTCATTTTAAACTGAGAATACAGAAAGGCAAATACTCAATGGTAAAATTCAACAGGGAGCTAAGAGGCTTAAAAGATCTAGCTAAATCACACTTGCAGGAGATGGAAATTTACAGGTTTCCTCGGATCAGAGAGAGAGAGGCTCAGGAGAATATAAACAAGTTGCATGTGCCAATACCATTCAAACAGATCAAAGAATTAAAAATGGCTTGTGTCCAGTATGGACCAACAGCAATTTTTACCCAGAGGCTGATAAGGAATATGACTGTAAAAGCCTCACCCCTAAGAAATTGAAAGTGGGTAACCAAGGCCTACCGGTCAGGAGGAGGATATTTGTTATAGAGAACAGGCAGGGACCTAGGGAGTTAGTTCAGAATTAGTTTCTAGGCCTGTGTGGACATTAGGCCTGTGTTAGAGACACAGGTTTTGGAACTTTGAGGGTGAAACAGCTAGCTTATGAAAATGCTGGTACTGCATGCCAGACCATGCTAAGGCCTCACAGGAAGAGGACTGACGTAGGCCAGTTCATTAAGATCTTTTCAGATGTGGACCTAACTTACACTCAGGGATTAGCAATGGTGTCTGCCTTACAGGAACTTCAGTTAATAACATGTTATTCCTACAGAGAAAGCAAGGAATAGGGAGGAAGAAATGCACAGAGCCTTCTAGAGGTTGCTTTGGACATGTCCAGGAAGGGCACCAGGTCAGACAGAGTCCCAACAAAAGAGAAAATAGGGGATCAGGCTTGTGCCCAAAATACATCGGCAGATTTCCCAGCGGCCCAGAGGGATAATCAAACTAAGGCCAAGGTCAGCCCTGGCAGCGGCCTCGGTCTGCCATTCCTCAGCCAGCAGCTTGCTTCCACCTTGTGCCAGCATCTTCGGCAGGCTGAACAAAATGGCTGAAAGGGCTGCAGACAGCCTGAAGCTCCTCGGGGTAACTTACAGCCTTGGGAAATGCCACTATGGCTGATGCTAGTCAATGTATATAAATGCTATTGATACAGCAGGACAGAAACTGTTTTTGAGACTTATAGAGAAGAAAGGGCAACATATTTAAACTTAAATATGTTCAAATTTTGGATGCTCATATTTCAAGGATTAACTATAGCTGCTGTGTTGAGAAATTTCAATTTGGGATTTTTCTTTTCAACAAACTGATCATAACCTAGGCAAAAGGAGAAATGTGAGATGTATGCAAATTATGAATGAATGGGGTGGCCACACCTGGATGTATGATGTGATTGTGAATTTATGAACGAGGATGAATGGAAATGCCTAAATTGCCTTGGATATGATTAGAGAGATATTTACATTGCCTCGGATATATATTTTAAAAAATATCAAAATCACTTTAATATGGTCATAAAGAGCATCCAGTCAATCAATCCATGCCTTAGCAGGAAAAATTAATGATTAGAGTCCCAGGAGATAGTCAATGAAAAAGATAGCAAAAGCCTATAGCATTAGTTTAGAGACATGAGGAATCTATGGATGATTCTGTAATATTTGGCAGATGAGAGGATACAGATCTTCCTAATTTTTTATGGTTAAAAAAGGAAAACCTAGAAAATAAAAATTGATACATGATTTTAAAAAGGGTTTGTGAAAAGCCTCAAGAGTCATCCTGTTAGATTCACAGCTTGAATGTGTCTTTGTAAATGCAAATTAGGCCAGGTCAGATAAGATGCAAATGAGGTCTTATCAGCTTGTCAGCTTTGAAGGTTAGATTAGAAAAGGCTACTTAGAAACTTTAAATAAATCTTAAAAATTGTTAAAGACATATGTTGTATTCTAAAGAAATTAAGGCTTAATAGATAGCAATTGGAAAAGATAGTTTAAAATCTTGTTGATGTAACCCATTACTAACACTATAGGTTTTACTTTGTGGAATAAAATGTCTAGTTTGGGCATTGTCAAAAAAAAAAAAAAAAACAAACAACTACATGCAGATGATAGAGAACCTAAGGGAAGAAATCAGAAAATCCTTCAGAGAAATGAAAGAAAAGACACAAGAAATCAAGGAAATCCAAGAAAACACAATTAAACGCCTGAAGGAAACAGTTCAGGACCTGAAAACTGAATTAGAAACAATAAAGAAAACACAAACTGTGGGAATGTTGGAAGTGGAAAAGCTGAGTAAACGATCAGGAACCACAGATGCAAGCATAACCAACAGAATACAAGAGATGGAAGACAGAATCTCAGACGCTGAAGATAAACTAGAGGAAATAAACTCATCAAGCAAAGAAAATCTGAGGTCCAACACATCCTTAACACAAAATATTCAGGAAATATGGGACACCGTGAAAAGACCAAAGCTAAGTATAATAGGTATAGAAGAAGATGAAGAAATCCAATTCATAGGTGCTGAAAACATATTCAACAAAATGATAGAAGAAAACTTTCCCAACCTAAAGAAAGACATGCCAATGAAAGTATAAGAAGCATACAGAATGCCAAATAGAGTGAACCACAAAAGAAAGTCCCCTTGTCAAATAATAATTAAAAAACCAAACTTACAGAATAAAGAAAAATATTAAGAGCAGCACGAGAAAAAGGCCAAGTAACATATAAAGCAAATCTGCCAGAATTACACCAGACTTCTCCATGGAAACTCTGAAAGCCAGAAGGACATGGATAAATATTCTACCAACTCTGAGAGAATACAGATGCCAGCCCGGACTACTATACACAGCAAAACTTGCAATTATTACAAATTGAGAAAACAAGATATTCCATGACAAAACCAGATTTAAACAATATGTAACCACTAATCCCGCCCTTCAGAAAGTACTGGAAGGAAAACTCCAACCTAAGGAAGTTAACTACACTCACATAAACATAGGCAATAGATATCCCACTCTAAGAAAGCACAAAATAAAAGGCAGGGTAAATCCACATAGAATACCAGTACCAACAATAAATCAAAAAAACAAACAAGAATAAGCACTCAATGGACCTTAATTTCCCTCAATATCAATGGTCTTATCTCACCTATAAAAAGACACAGACTAACAGATTGGATAAGAAGACAGAATCCATCCTTTTGCTGCATACAAGGAATACACCTCGAATTCAAAGACAGACATTACCTCAGAGTAAAGGTTTGGGATAAGATATTCCAATCAAATGGACCCAAGAAAGGAGCTGGGGTAGCTATCCTAGTATCTCACAAGTTAGACTTCAAACTAAAATCAATCAAGAGAAATGAAGAAGGTCATTTTGTATTAATCACAGGAAAAATCCATCAAGAAGTCTCAATTCTAAACATTTATGCCCCAAATACAAAGGCACCAACATTTGTAAAAGAAATATTATTAAAACTCAAATCACAAATAAGACATCACACAGTTATATTGGGAGACTTCAACATCCCACTCTCACTACTGGACAGGAACACCAGACAGAAACGTAGCAAAGAGACAAAGAAACTAACAGAAGTTATGTCCCAATTGGGATTAACAGACATCTACAGAACTTTCTATCCAAACACAAAAGAATATAACTTCTTTTCAGAATCACATGGAAGCTTCACAAAAATAGCCCACATACTCAGCAACATAGCAAACCACAACAGGTACAAAAAAAAAAAAAAAAAGAATAATCCCCTGTGTCTTATCAGACCACCATGCATAAAAGTTAGAAATCAGAAACAAAACAAAGTGCAGAAAACCTACCAACTCATGGAAATTGAAAAACAGGCATTTGCAACATTCCTGGGTTAAGGAAGAAATAAAGAAATTAAAGACTTCTTAGAAGTCAATGAAGACACAACATACCCAAACTTCTGAGAAACTTTGAAAGCAGTACAAAGAGAAAAGTTCATAGCTCTAAATGATCACATGAACAAACTAGAGAACAGCCACACAAGAGAGTTGACACCACAACTGAAAGCTCTACAACAAATGGAAGCAAATTCACCCCGGAGGAGCTGATGGCAGGAAATAATCAAACTGACCGCAGAAATCAATAAAGTCAAAATAAAGAAAACAATCCAAAGGATCAATATAACAACAAGTTAGTTCTTGGAGAAAATCAACAAAATAGACAAATAGTTATCCAAACTAAGCAAAATGCAGAGAAAGAATATACAAATTAACAAAATCAGAAATGAAAATGGGGACATAACAATGGACACTGAGGAAATCCAGAGAATCTTCAGGTCATACTTTGAAAACCTGTACTCCAAAAAAGTTGAAAATTTACAGGAAATGGAAAATTTTCTGGACAGTTATCACTTACCAAAATTGAATCAAGAACAGATAAGCAACTTAAACAGACCTGTAACCTTTAAGGAAATAGAAGCAGTAATCAAAAGTCTCCCAACAAAAAATGCCCAGGGCCAGATGGATTCACTGCAGAATTCTACCAGAAATTCAAAGAAGAGCTAATATCAATACTCCTTAAATTGTTCCACACAATAGAAAAAGAAGGGACATTGTCAAACACTTTTTAAGAGGCTACAATGACCTGGATAAATAAGCCACACAAAGACACAACTAAGAAAGAGAACTATAGACCAATATCCCTCATGAAAATTGATACAAAAATTCTCAATAAAATACTAGCAAATTGAATTCAAGAACACATCAGAGAAATCATCCACCATGATCAAGTAGGCTTCATCTCAGGGATGCCAGGATGATTAAACATATGAAAATCCATCAGTGTAATCCACCATATAAACAGACCGGGAAAAAAATAACCCACATGATCATCTCACTAGATGCCGGAAAAAGTCTTTGACAAAATCCAACACCCCTTCATGATAAAATCCCTGGAGAAATCAGGGAAAGCAAGAATAAACCTCAACAAATAAAATCAATATACAGCAAGCCAACAGCCAACATCAAATTAAATGGATGGAAACTCAATCCAATTCCCCTAAAATTGGGGACAAAGCTGTCCACTCTTTCCATACCTCTTCAATATTTTCCTTGAAGTTCTAGCTAGAGCAATAAGACAACAAAAGGAGATCAAGGGAATACAAATCAGAAAGAAAGAAGTCAAACACAATGATCACTATTTGCAGATGATATGATAGTCTATATTAGTGCCCCGAATAACTGTACCAGGGAACTCCTATACCTGATAAAAACCTTCAGCAAAGTGGCAGGCTACAAGGTCAACTCAAAAAAATCTGTAGCCCTACTATGTACTGATGAAACATTGGTGGAGAAAGAAATCAGAGAAACATCACCCTTACAATTGCCACAAACAACATAACATACCTTGGGGTAACCCTAACCAAAAATGTGAAAGACCTGTACCATAAGAATTTTGTGTCTCTAAAGAAAGAAATTAAAGCAGATACCAGAAAATGGAAAGATTACCCATGCTCTTGGATAGGTAGAATCAACAAAGTAAAATTGGTAATCTTGCCAAAAGCAATCTACAGATTCAATGCAATCCCCATCAAAATCCAAACAAAATTCTTCATAGATCTTTAAAGAACAATTCTCAACTTTATATGGAGTAAACCCAAGATCCAGGGTAGACAAAACAACCCTGTACAATAAAGGAATTTCTGGAGGCATCACCATCTTGACTTCAAGCTCTATAACAGAGCTTGAAAACAGCTTGGTATTGGCACAACAAAAGACAGTGAAACACCCCTGCCCCTTAGCCCTTTCTTTCTCAAGTTTGCCTCCTCCTCCTCCGGTCGGCGGCTTCCCCCGATTCCCACCCCCCGCCGGCCTCCACTTCCCCCGCCACCCGCTGCACGCCCGGCCTGAGAACGAGCACCAGGTGGGCCAGCACGAGAACAAACACCAAGTGAGCCAGCCTGGGGCCCTGCCCCTGAGCCCCCGCCCAATGAGAAACACTCCGTCCCAAGGTCTCCGCCCCAAGGTCAGCCATCAGGACTCGGAGGGGGGGAATTGAGTCTGTTGTACCAGACACCAGACCTTGAGAATATGCTGATATGGAATGTCTCTGTGTCTCATTTGAACCATCCAATAGAAATGATTCTGTATTTCGCCTCATTTGAAAGACTCTGTGTTTCACCTCATTTGAATAACCCTGTATAGCGCCTCATTTACATTGACCAATGGGAATAGCTCTGTACAATGCCTCATTAGAATTATCCAATAGAATCCCTGCTTCTAGCTTGCGCCTTTTTCCCTATATAAGGACCCCTTTCCCTTGGCTCGGCGCGCTTGGCCTCACAGAAGCTAAGTCGCCCGGGTACCCGTATCTCCAATAAAGCCTCTTGCGGTTTTGCATCCAAGTTCTTGGTCTCGCTGATTCCTGGGTGCGGGTCTCCTTCTACGAAAGTACCTCTTCGGGGGTCTTTCAACAGGTAGACCAATGGAATAGAGTTGAAAACCCTGATATTAACCCACACACCTATGAAAACCTGAATTTTGTTAAACAATCCAAATTTATACGATGGAACAAAGAGAACATCTTCAACAAATGTTGCTGACATAACTGGTTGGGGATATGTAGAAGGATGCAGATAGACCCAAGTCTATTGCCTTGCACAAAATTTAAGTCAAAATGGATCAAAGACCTCAACAAAAATCCACGTACACTGAACCTATTAGAAGTGGGAAATACCCTTGAAATAATGACCACTTCCTGAACATTACTCCAGTAGTACAGACACTGAGGTCAACAATTGATAAATGGGACCTCCTGAAACTATCAATCTTCTGTAAGGCAAAGGGCACTGTCAGCAAGAAAAATCTGCAGCCCACAGACTGGGAAAAAATATTCACCAACCCCAATCTGACAGAGGGCAGATCTCCAAAATACACAATGAACTGAAGAGACTAGTATCCAAAACACCAAACAATCTAATTAAAAAGTGAGGTAGAGACCTAAATAGATTGATGTAATTGAAAGTTTCTGTCTTACCATCTGCTCCAAAGTAACTGACACAGAGAATTATATTAATTGTAAATGCTTGGTCAATAGTTTAGGCTTGTTGCTAACTAGCTCTGACAGCTTAAATTAATCCACTTCTATTAGTCTATGTATTGCCATGTGGCTCATGGATTAACCTGTCCTCCAGCAAGTCTTGCTTCCTCTGTGTCTCCTGGTGATTCCTAACTCCACTTTTCTTCATCCTAGCGTCCTCAATTTGATATTCCTGCCTATATATTCTCCCTGACTATTGGACAATCAACTTTTTATTAAACCAGCTTGAGTGACAAATCTTCATGGTATACAAAAGGCCCATAGCATACTGTTTGATGTTTTTCAGTTTACTGTAATTATTATCATTTTAAGGGACATGTAGCAGGTAACTTACCTAAAATAGACTGTATTCTCATTTACATCATTCTTTGTTGTCAAATGTAGCCAGAGCTATGGAAAGTCAGAATGTCACAAAATAATAATTTCAAGTGAAATTTTTTTCTTAAATGGTAGAATTTTAGGTTGGGGGTGACATTAGTTAGTCTAGGTCTTAAACTGCCTAAGGTATGGTTTCTTCATCTCTAACTCTAGACACACTTGCATGTTTCTGTTGATGGGGAGAAGCAAAAATGAGAGTGGGGCCATCCGCACTTTTTCATGTGAAGAATTATAGAGACATCTGAGAGAGTGTAGTTGAGATGGATTTATTGTAGTTTTCAAAATGTACCTAGACTCTGCCAACTGCATGTGGTGAATCAGGTTACAGAAAAGCTTTGGGCAATTTATGAAGTGTTTAAGAATAATACTTGAGGTTATAGAGAGAAATTTCCAGAAGTTAAGAGGTACATAATTCAAGTGTAGGTCTCACCACAGAGCCTGTAGTACTAGCACTGGGACACAGAAGAGGAGGATTAGCAGTTCAAGATGACAGGTGCATAAATGTAATTCAAGGTCACCCTGAATGTCATGAGCTTGTCTCCAATAAGGAGAAGAGTATGATATTCCCAACCCATTTATATTTATATCTTAAATGCAGTAATTTCTCTTAAACTCTCTGTGACCATATTCAATAGGACCTTCTTTGTGAAAATTTTACCAAGCACTCAAAATGTAATTTCTTCCTAACTCATGGGGCTTAGGCCCCAGTAATAGCATTTAGAACAGCCTAGCAAAAGTATCTACTGTCTAATTTTCCATGTGCACAGATCACTTGAGCTAGCCTCTGCCATCTAATTTCTAATCATACAGCCAAACTAGTAATGTATGCCGAACACTTTTAATGGTGAAACCCAGATAAGAGTAAAAGCCAAATTCTATTATAAATTTTTGGTCCTTCTGTTTTGTTGAATAGCATTCAGAGAAAAATTCTGAGTTTAAATTTATTTCCTTAAATGTCAATTTATCCAATCTTCCTTGGTAAAAGCTCCTCCATTTTATCCTTTCCCCCTCCTTAGTTATGCATTAAATTGTGTTTCAACCTAAGTGGCTTATATAGTAAAATTATGAATTAAAGCAGTCATCCTATTTCCAAGGTCTTCATTTAGGGTAATTTTTAGAGAGTTTGACATGAGATTCACATTGGTCAAACTATAAGCTGGTGCACATGGATGCTCTTTCTATCATTCTCATTCTATTTATGTTCCTTTATTATTATGAATAGGAATTGTAGCATGCTCACATTCCAACAGCAAAAACTCTAATACTCTTTTTTATTGTTTTTTTTTTTCGAGACATGGTTTCTCTGTGTAGCTTTGGAGCCTATCCTGGCACTTGCTTTTGAGACCAGGTTGGCCTCCAACTCACAGAGATCTGCCTGCCTCTGCTTCCCGAGTGCTGGGATTAAAGGTGTGCTCCAACAACACCCAGCAAAAGCTCTAATACTCTTATCAGGCTCAAAAATTATCATAGAATATATGAAAACAACTGAACATGGGGTGTTATGCAAGAAAAGATGTGCTTTAGAATTTAGGGAAATGGATTGAATTTTAAGAGTGTTTGTTGTTCTCAAGTAGGTCCAGAATTTGGTACCAAGCATACATATTGGGCAGGTTACAACTGCCTCTAATTCTAGCTTCAGGATTATAATGTCCTATTCTAGTTTCAATTAGCACCTTCACCTAAGTGGGTACTCCATGTGAACAGAAAGAGAAAGAGAGTGGGAAATATTTAAACATAATAATGTGTCTGAGCAGGGCATAGATATTGCACCCAAGAATTTCCTGTAACCTTATGGTTGTATGTTCAAAATGTGTATAAATTTAAGCCTATCAGCATTTCCTAATGGACGATGGAATGTTCCATGAGATCTCCCCCTTTCAAGGCACAGTGGGCAATTAATGCTCAGTGCAGGTTTATCTTCTCCAATGACATATTTCTTCAGAAAATTTTCAATAAACTCAGTAAGTAAGACACAAAAATAACATACGAATGTTTGGGAGGTACTCCCGAGAAGAAGGATGCCAGTGGAATCGGGAAGGAAATAAGATAAGGAAATGGATATCTTTTATACAAATATAAACTACCGAAACAATAGATATGGGAAACAAAAATAATTTCCACACAGTAGCCATGGAGATTATTCAGTTGATAAAATGTCTAGTCATGCAAAACGTAATGAGCTGAGTTCCATGCTTATAAACCAGATAAGAATGTGGTGGGGCGCATTTGCAGTCTCCTTGTTCCTATGGCAGGGAAGTGAGTGAAGAGAGGAAGGCTACACTGCACAGCAGTACAGCAGTACAGCAACAGAAACAAGAAGCAAATGATTGAATCAATAAAGTGGAAAGAGAGAATTGAGTGCAGGAAATTGTGTTTCTGAAAGTTGTGTGTGTGTGTGTATGTCTATCTGTGTGCACATGCATGGATTTCAATGCTGTCATTTGGCCCCACTAGGCACCCTCACACATGTACATACAAATACACACATAGTAGGTGGTTTAATTAATTTTAAAATATGTTTATGGTATTTAGAAAAAATAATAAACAAACCACACTCTAAGATAAAGGTCTGTAACAACATTATTCCATTAAGGTCTTAATGAGTACTAACTGTCTGGTATATACTGGAGTTGAAGTTACATATAGGAGACCCAGACAATGTTTACAGTGTAATACTGAAGATAGGCAGAGGAGAAAAACACTGTTGCAAACTACTTTGAAAGCATTTGGATGAAAAAATGACAAATAGAAGCAGAGAAAGAGGACCTAATCCATGTTCTTAAGAATTTTGTGAATGAATCTCCCCAAAATGACTCATGATGGCAAAATATACTTAGGCGTAAAGAGAGGTAGGAAATAGACCTTGCCTCCATCACACACTTCTCTATACTTCCAAATCCTCTCAAAAAGTATTTTATTTTTTTCTTATAATCTCCTCACTTCCCTCCAGCTCTTCCAACACATGTTTCTTCATTTTTGTAATACCATTTCCACTATTAGTCAGATAGGATAAGTAGTAAAGTAACTATATCTCAATAATTCCAGTTATAGAACCAAATAGGTTGCTAATGGGCCTGTTATAAACTGTGACTTACTGTTTGAGACTATTTACAGTATTTTCTTTGGACTTGTGTATCCCTCATTTATCTTTCTTCAAACAGCACAATTAGGTGGTTCATGTGATAACTGAGATTTCTTTGAAAACTGATAAGAAAGATTTGTTCTTGAGAATTATAAATCCTAATTCCAACTATCTTGCAACAGTAAATTGAATTGTCTGCTCTTATGAATAGTGACTGAATGTTCTGGGAACTTGATAGAGGTTTCACCAAATAATACAGGTACTTATTTTTTCTTTTTCTTTTTTTCTTTTTTTTTTTTTGGTTTTTTGAGATAGGGTTTCTCTGTGTAGCTTTGGAGTCTATCCTGGCACTCACCCTGAAGACCAGGCTGGCCTCAAACTCACAGAATAATCAGTGCAATCTATTCTGTCTACCAGGATCTTGGTTATGCTGTATTAACAGCAATCTTACAGTAACCTACATTAAGGATAACTCAACATTTTTAAGGACCCTTCAGTTCACCTAGTTGTAAAAATCTACTATAAAACCTGCTCTTACAAGTGAAATCAGTCTTTTTAAAAGGACATTCTGCCCTTAACTCCTCTTAAGCAGGACTTCAAAATTTGCACTCTGACTTGTTTTACTGTGAGAAATTAATCTAAGTTTTTTTGTGCATAGTGCAGTGGTAGGTCATTTCGTTAGCATGAGGAAGTTCTTATATTGTATCCCCAGCCATCTCAAAGAACAAAGTAGACTATGAATGTCCACCTTTGTCCAGATTCCACCCAATACTGATCAGGTAACTTTTGTTTCCATTCATCAGAACTGCTCTTATCTACCACATGTTCACAATGTAGAATATAATGACAAATATATCAATCAGTAATAACCACTTAGTATACAGCCTGGTGAGTCTTGTTTTAAGTACAGTACAATATAACTAAGTGTGATTTAATTTTAGAAAAACTAACTTAGAACTAGGTAAAGAAAGACATAAACTATCTCATAGGTTTACATTGGATTCAGATTCAATTTTGTCTCACAATAAACCTCACCTCACATTCTACTCCCTGGGAGAAGCCATTCTCTCTCTCAATCTCTCTCTCTCTCTCTCTCTCTCTCTCTCTCTCTCTCTCTCTCTCTCTCTCTCTCATATACATGAGAGAAATTTTAGCCACTTCAACCAGTTCTTGTATATTACAAGAAATTATACCAGAAATATATCAGAATAACACAGAACATGAAATAAAACACAGAAATTGCTAGGTAAATAAATTCTTCCATTTTTGCCTTTCAGAATCCTTGGTTACAAGTTATGCCTTTGATTCCTACACAGAAAATAATACCACAAATGCTTAAGAATCACCGTGGGAGAGGGAGGAGTAGGAAAATAATATAACAAGTGAAGATATGCTTTGAAATTCCTTTAAAGTTTTCTTCTTGTTTGATTTTATTTTTTAAATACATTATTTTTGGTTTTTCGAGACAGTTTCTCTATGTAGCTTTGGAGCCTATCTGGGCACTCGCTCTGGAGTCCAAGCTGGCCTAGAACTCACAGAGATACGCCTGCCTCTGCCTCCCAAGTGCTGGGATTAAAGGCGTGCGCCACCAACACCTGGTTTAAATATATTTTTATTTAAACTAAAAACAATCTTATTTTACATACCAACTGGGGTTACCTCTCCTTCCTGTCCTCCCATTTCTGCTACCAAACCCCCATCCAACCCTCCATCCACTCTCCAGGGAGAGAGTGAGACCCACCACGAGGAATCCTGAAATCTGACACATCATTCCGAGCAGGACCTAAGCCCTCCCGCATGTATCTAGGCTGAGAGAGTATCACTCCATATTAAAGGGGCTCCCAAAGCCCATTCATGTACTAAGGATAAATATTGGTTCCACTAGAGGCATCATAGATTGCTCAGGCATCCCAACTAACTCCCACATTCAGGTGGCTTGGTTTGGTCATATGCTGGTTCCCCTGCTGTCGGACTGGATTTCCTGAACTTCCACTTGCTTAAGTCAGCTGTTTCTGTAGGTATCCCCAGCATGGTCTTGACCCCTTTGCTCATCACTCCTCCCTGTCTACAACTGGATTCCAGGAGTTAGGCTCAGTGTTTGGATGTTAATCTCTGCCACTGCTTCTATCAGCAACTGGATGAAGACTCTATGATGGCATTTAATCAATCTTATTAAAAGGTAAGGACATTAAGGTAGTCTATCCACTATTGCTTAGATTATGGGGTCATCCTTGTGAATCACTAGGGCCAGATTTCTCTTTAAATCTATAATGGCTCCCTCTATTAAGGTATCTCTTTTCTTGCTCTCCTTTGTCTCAAACTTCCTGATACCTCAAATTCTCCTCTCCCCCCTTCTCCCCTCTGCTTTCTCCTACCTCACTCCTCCCTCCCCCATGCTCCAAATTTTCTCAGGAGATCTTGTCCCTTTCTGTTTCTCTGGTGGATCATATAAGTCTGTCTTAGGGTCCTTCTTGTTTACTAGCTTCTCTGGAGGTGTGGTTGTAGACTCTGTGCCTAATATCCATTTATGAGTGAGTGCATACCGTTTTTATTTTTGTTTCTGGGTTACCTCGCTTAGGTGGATTTCTTCTAGTTCCACATATTTGCCTGCTAATTTCAAGATGTCATTGTTTTTCTTTCTTTTGTCACTGAATAGTACTCCATTGTGTAAATGTACCACATTTTCTTTATCCATTCTTCAGTTGTGAGGCATCTAGTTTGCTTCCAGGTTCTGGCTATTACAAAATATTCCTGCTATGAACTTAGCTGCACAAATATCCTTGTGGTATGAATGTGCATTCCTTGAGTATATATGCCTAAGAGTGGAATTGCTGGATCTTGAGGTAGACTGATTTCCATTTTCCTTAGAAACCACCATGCTGATTTCCAAAGTGGCTGTACAAGTTTTCACTCCCACCAGGAATGGAAGAGTGTCCCTATTCTCTACATCCTTTCCTGATTGCATTTATCACATGAGTTTTCCTAGATTTATAATCTTTTCAGTTTTACTGAGAAAGACAAGGGATGTTTGAAAGGAAGAAGATCATCTTAGTGCCTTCCTTGGAAAATCATTGTGATTCATCGTTAAAATTCTTTGCCCTTTCTCATACTCACAAGTGATGGTGCCCGCTACCCATCCAATAATTTAGTAAAAGGGGAACATTACCTGTTAAAACACTAATCTCTACAACTATAAATATAAATACATTGTTAAAGTAATGCAACATTATATTTTATGAATTAATAATTATATTTGGTTACATATACATATATATATATATATATATATATATTATAGGCAATAAATAAGTAAATAAAGTTATAATTGAACACTTTTTTCTATAAGTGTTTCAGACAAATGTATGTCAAAAGAGGCAAAGATATGTAAGTATCAACAGATGTTTGTGAGTCAATTGTGCTGATGCAGAAAGTTCTATGCATACTGAAGAATGGAAACGAAAGGTATGGTACAAGATGATGTTTAATATTGCATCTTATCCTTGCAGAATGTAAGTGTAGAGACATGCAAGTATGGATCTGTGCCCCTGTTCATATTCAAGCATAAATATGCATTTATGTAGAATGGAATGTGATGACTATGCTAAGCTATTGAATGTGCTTATACCTGGAAAGAAGCAGCATATTTGGGGGCTTGGGTGTTACTTTCATTTTCATTTACTGAATTATTCATACAACTTAATATTAATTATCTGTAGCCAAATAGTACCTGATCATACTTCAAGAAATCCCATGCTATAAGCATGATGTGGTCAAACATTGTCTTAGTTAAGGTTCTTATTGCTGTGATAAAACACCACAATCAAAGGCAAGTTGAAGAGGAATGAGTTTATTTCACCTTATTCTTTAAAAGTGAATCAGGCATAAGAGGAACCTGTGTAGCAAGCTTTCTTATTGTATTATCTTTGAACCATCAGCCTGCAAATAATGGCCTGGAAACTTAGTCTTAGTTTAGGCCTTTCCCTAACTAGCTCTTATAACTTAATTAGCCCTTATGCTTTTTGAATCTGTGTTTTGCCACATGGCTGGGTTTCCTCTTCATAATAAGTCATGTCCAACTTACTGAGTCTGCTGGTGAAATTTTGTACCTAGATCACTTCCCCAATTTCTCTCTCTCCCCAAAATTCTTCCTTACTCTCTCCTGCTTATTGGCTATTTAACTCTATTAAACTAATCAGAAGGTACCTTAGGCAGAGGCACACCTTTATAGTGTAAACAAATATTCTGCAGCAAGTCTGAATGAAGGAACTAGCATGGAAATCCAAGGGAAAGGAGAAATAATGACTTCATTGCCATGTCTCGCTCAGTTTGGTTCATTATGCAATTCGGAAGAGCTAAGTGATAGCACTGCCCACAGTGATCTGGGCCCTCCCACATAAACCACTAATCAAAGACAATATCCTATAGTCTTACATACAAGCCACTTTTATGGGAATATTTTCTCAATTGAGTTACCCCATTTCCAGATATGTCTCAGTTTGTGTGGAATTGATAAAAATACAGCTAGCACAAACATTATAGTGGTGTTAGAAGCAAATAGACATTATACATTCACGTTTCTTGAGGGGAAATCCCCGTGTTCATATCTCTGACATACCCTTAATTATAAATTTTATGTATGGCATAAAAAACATTACAGGTATATTTGATTTGATGAATTACTTAAATAGAAAACGTAACACTTTAATCTGCTAAAGAAAGTATCCAAAATGGTCACATTCCTATTCTCTCATTTTACATATGTGAGAACTTAGACACACATGAGGAAAATTGCCTGTCAAATGACAGAGAAAATAACCAGCAGTGCCCAGCAATGTCTGGCTTGGAACCAAGAGCTGCATTCAATATTTTGGGATCATATTGGCCATGATATGTTATTTCCAGTGTTACCTTATTCTGAAATACAAAGTCATCTGAGATTATACTAAATAGTTAGGAAACAATGAGGTAGGTTCAGACTTTACTCACAACCTTTGACTTCTCAGCACCATAGTTACCTTTTTCTCCCTTTTATCTCAGCTGTGAATTTGTAAAGCCAGAGAAATGATAAATGACCATGCAATGGAAACAAAGGCTCCTTTTGTTTGTCTTACAGAATGGGACTCTAGTCAAACTGAGCAGTCATCAAGGTAAAATGATAAGAAATAAATTCCAGCCACTTTGATGAGGCTTGAGATGCCAGGATGAGAGAAAGATGACTCTTCTGACTCTCACATAATTGAATGATTATGTCTGTTTATGAATGAGCTTCCTTAATTGCTAACTGGTAATTTGGCATCCTGACATGAGTGCCTGTAATCCATGATCCTGACTCTGTACAGGAGAAAGAACATTGATCCAAGAGATGAATGGAAGGCAAGACCTCCAGAGCAGAAATAATTGGAGCAGAGAAAAAAAGGCAGAGAAAAGGTTCCCTCAAATGGAAAAAAAAGGATGAATCAGTTTCATAGGAGTAAGCTTATCAGCTGGGAACTCTGACTGGTCTATTCCAGTTAAGAGACCAAAAGGGAAAGGATATAGTCTCTGAGATAAAACCTGAAGACTTTTAACAACCCTAATTTAGAGATGCAGTAAAGGAAAATAATCACCGACCCTAGAGCCTGTTCAAAGGAATATGAATTGAAAGATGAAAGAGATGTATAAAATGAAAATGCATGAATATAGATGTTAGAAATCAATCATATTGTTTGCAGACGCAATTGTCTTTAATTCTGTGCTATATAGGTATATTACTTTCTGTTTTGACATTCAGATACTCTAAAAAATGACAATGGAGTCAAACCTGTCCTCTTGGAATGAATAAAAGAGGTTATGAATTAGAAATTACTGGCAAGTCATAACAAGTGGTTACTTTCTGTTTTTAGCAAATGTTTCTCAGCATTTTACCAGATCTTCAAAAACACAATTCCCCTTTTTCTGATGAATTTATACGTCTTTAAAATATATCCGTAAGAAACCTGATTCATCATATATGATTTCTAATGTTTGAGACATTGAAGATTGAAAGGATCATGTCACATTTTAAAGATTGTCTACAGCTTTATATGCTGTGTATTGAGATCTTTCTTCCCCAGCAGCTTCTCTCTAGGAAGGGTATGAGTTGCTCTGGCATCTTACAAATAACTAATGTACAAATTGAAATTACATATTTACTTCTATTATAAATTTTTCTTTCGTGCACTTGTTTTGGGAAATTATCTTTATTAAGGTCTCTTAGGAGACTTATAGTCCTCCTAGAACCAATGTAATATTGTAGGATTAATTTATCCTCCTTCATGTTTCCTTTTTCTCAAAGCCATATCAGCAAACCATAAGCCTCTCTCTGATGAGCTCCCCCACTGCCAAAGAAACCCCATATATCCTTAAACTCTTGTCGTATTTTTTTTTTTTTGGCCAGTCTCTTTCTCCACATATTCAAATAGGAAGGTCATTGTATTTAAAAAACAAATAAATCATTCCTCAAAGAACATGTAAAATCATTAGTTTGCTAACTCATACAAAATTCTCCATTGCTTTAGTGTGAAAATATAAATTCTAGACAAAATACAACTGCATTTTAAAATTATGCTTATATGTTTTAGCGAAATAAGTGCACATATGTTCAACAGATAAAGAAAAAGATTGTCTCCTACAGCTTCTCCACTCTCTTCTGGATATATATTGCCTGTGATTTTCTTGACCCAATGTACTTTAAACTATTCATTCAAAGACCCTACACTCAGATATGCAGCCTTTCATCTTCCATTGTTATGTATAAAGTCATTTAGCCTGATAATATGAATATTTAACACACTTGGAAGATTTGAGTTCCCCTCCACTGTTTGAATTTTCTCTAGATGGAAGTAAAGGAATATTACAAAAAATTGTTGATGGTCAAATGTGTGAACAGCTGTATAGACCCCTACAGAGCCATCCTGAGTGTCTGGTAGGATTTGCATTCCATATCTAAATTCCTGTGAGTAACTGAAAAAAGACAACTTGTGACAGTCTGGCAAATTTACTATTTATTTAAAGCTAAGGAGAAAAATTCCCTAGTGAGCATTGTCTGTTACATTAATATGTATGGTTGCAAACTAGGTGTAATTTCATGCCTCCATATCTTTGCCCATTCTGTACCTTTTTCATAAAAATAACTCCTTATCCCTTCCCACCAGATAAACAAAACACATCCTTCAAGGCTCATCATAAATACTGCTTTAATGTATTAACTCTTCCTCAAGGGAAAAGAATCTGTGGCCTTCTTTTTGCTTATATGTCACCATATTGACATTCTTATTTTAATATTTACTGTACTGTCTATTTACCATTGCAGTGATTTTGAAATGGGTTTATATAGTGGAGGGCACAGTATGTATTAAATTATGTATCTGAATTCTAGCACAATTCCTTGCATAGAGGAAATGACCATGACTTTGTTAAGCTTCACTAAGGCTGGTTAGGCACTGGATGGTTTGGGCTTAAGTCACAATCCTAAAATTTGTGCAAGATTTGATAGCACTTTCCTTAAGGTTTCCTAAAACTGTATTTTCACTACCTCTAGGATTCAGCATATATGTTTTATTGGATTAAATTGCAATGAATTGTATAGTGGTTGTGTTGCCATTGCTGTTGTTAAAAAGTTACTATGTTCTTAATTTTGTCCCCCTGTAACATACATTTGAAAGTGGTAGATATACTTGAAGATTTGCAGAATTAATTGTTATGTTTAGTAGTAGTGAGGATTAAACTTAGGAAGGCATGAATGATGGATAAGTTCTTTGCCTTTAAGCTAAATCTCAGGCTCCTAACATGATTTAAATAACAAAATTGTAAAGTGGTGTAAAGCACATGCAATAGAAATTTTGTTAAAAATATTTCTGCTCCAGAATTTAATGTATAATTAATATCATAATATAGCTGATTTTGGTACTTGAAGGAACATACCTTCCTTTGTTCTGAAACTAATAACTAAGTAGCAGCTGGTCATTCTCAAAAATGTTGTTTATGAAAGATATCATGTAATCAAGATACAAGTATTTTTTAAAGATTCAGAAGTTACAAAATAAAATAAGTATACTGATGTGCAAACACAAAGTGTTTAGGTCTGATTGCAACATTTTAACCAATAATAATAATTTTAATTATTTTTGAACATAAAGCCTGTTATTATTTGTAAAATTATAACTTTTTACTTATATTATTTAGTTAAGTGAATAAAGCAATACATGTTTTAACGTTTGTTCAGAATGTTGCTTCAAAGGCAGAGTGAATCGGTCCCTGAGGACCCTGGGAACCTGTCTCTGCTGAGTTCGCTGGGCCATTCCGGGCCCCCACAGAGTGCAGAGAGTGCAGAGGTGAGCTGATTCGGCCCCTAATTTGGGCCCAAATTCTATATGCCCACCATGGCAAACCCTTCCCAGGAATCTTCAACAGGACCACTCAAACTGAGGACCAAGTAACCCAGAGTCTGCTGACATCTCTGAGCCAGTGCTGCTCTCACCCACCTGGAGAGCTAGTGCCACAGACCTGCCTACACTCAACTTGAAACCCATCAGCATATCAAAGTCAATTGCACACACATGAAGAGAACACGGGACCCATACACACCAGAAAAGGATGTGACACCAACTGTACCCAATGGAACAAGAGATGTGAAGATGACAATATAAGAACACATCCAACAACAGGAAAAACAATATGATACCACCAGAGCCTAGGGACTCTACACCAGGAAGACATGAACATCCCATCACAGAAGAAGCAGAAGAGAGCAACCATAAAAACAACTGCATGCAGATGATAGAAAACCTAAGGGAGGAAATCAGAAAATCCTTCAGAGAAATGAAAGAAAAGACAAATCAAAAGATTTAAGAAATCAAGGAAATCCAAGAAAACACAATTAAACACCTGAAGGAAACAGTTCAGAACCTGAAAACCGAATTAGAGACAATAAAGAAAACACAAATTGAGGGAATGCTGGAAAGCTGGAGTAAATGATCAGGAACCACAGATGCAATCATAACCAATAGAATACAAGAGATGGAAGACAGAATCTCAGACGCTGAAGACAAATTAGAGGAAATAAACTCGTCAAGCAAAGAAAATCTGATGTCTAACAAAACCATAACACCAAATATTCAGGAAATTTGGGACACCAAATACCAAACCTAAGGATAATAGGTGTAGAAGAAGGTGAAGAAACCCAACTCAAAGGTGCAGAAAACATATTCAACAAAATCATAAAATAAAACTTTCCCAAACTAAAGAAAGGCATGACAATGAAAGTACAAGAAGCCTACAGAACACCAAATAGAGTGGACCACAAAAGAAAGTCCCCTTGTCACATAATAATTAAAACATCAAACGTACAGAATAAAGAAAAAATATTAAGAACAGCAAGGGAAAAAGGCCAAGTAACATATAAATGCAAACCTATCAGAATTACACCAGACTTCTCCATGGAAACTCTGAAAGCTAGAAGGACATGGATAGATATTCTACCAACTCTAAGAGAACATGGATGCCAGCTCAGACTACTATACCCAGCAAGCTTTCAATCACTATAAATGGAGAAAAGAAGATATTCCACGACAAAACCAGATTTAAACAATATGTAACCACTAATCCAGCCCTTCAGAAAGTACTGGAAGGAAAACTCCAACCTAAGGAAATTAACTACACTCGCATAAACATAGGCAAAAGATAATCCCACTCTACAAAAACACAAAATAAAAGGAAGGGTGAATCCACATACAATACCAGTACCAACAACAAACCAAATTGAACAACACGCATTTGCAACATTCCTGGGTCAAGGAAGAAATAAAGAAAGAAATTAAAGACTTCGTAGAATTCAATGAAAATTTTGACACAACATACCCAAACTTATGGGACACTTTGAAAGCAGTACTAAGAGAAAAGTTCATAGCTCTAAGTGCTCACATGAAGAAACTAGAGAATAGCCACATCAGAAATCTGACATCACAGGTGAAAGTTCTAGAAAAAATGGAAGCAAATTCACCCTGGAGGATCAGATGTCAGGAAATAATCAAACTGAGGGCAGAAATCAATAAAGTCGAAACAAATAAAACAATTCAAAGAATCAATATAACAAAGAGTTGGTTCTTTGAGAAAATCAACAAAATAGACAAACCGTTATCCAAATTAACCAAAATGCAGAGGGAGATCATGCAAATTAACAAAATCAGAAATGAAAAGGGGACATAATAATGAACACTGAAGAAATCCAGAGAATCATCAGGTCATACTTTGAAAATCTGTACTCCACAAAATTGGAAAATTTAAAGGAAATGGACAATTTTCTGGAGAGTTATCACTTACCAAAATTGAATCAAGAACAGATAAGCAACTTAAACAGACATATAACCTCTAAGGAAATTAAAGCAGTCATCAAAAGTCTCCCAACCAAAAAAAGCTCTGGGCCAGATGGATTCACTGCAGAATTCTACCAGAAATTCAAAGAAGTGCTAATACCAATACTCCTCAAATTGTTCCACAAAATAGAAGCAGAAGGGACATTGTCAAACTCATTTTATGAGGCTATAATAACCTTGATGCCCAAGCCACACAAAGACACAACTAAGAAAGAGAACTACAGACCAATATCCCTCATGAACATTGATGCAAAAATTCTCAATAAAATCCTAACAAAATGAATACAAGATCATATCATAGAAATCATCCACCATGATCAAGTAGGCTTCATCCCAGGGATGCAAGGATGGTTCAACATACAAAAATCTATCAATGTAATCCACCATATAAACCGACTGAGATAAAAAACAAATGATCATCTCACTAGATGCCGAAAATCCCTTTGACAAAATCCAACACCCCTTCATGATAAAGGTCTTGGAGAAATCAGGGATAACAGGAACATACCTCAACATAATAAAAGTAATATACACCAAGCCAACTGCCAACATCAAATTAAATGGAGAGAAACTCAATTCAATTCCTCTAAAATCAGGGACAAGAAAAGGCTGTCCACTCTCTCCATACCTCTTCAATATTTTCCTTGAAGTCCTACCTAGAGCAAAAGGATATCAAGGGAATACAAATCCAAAAGGAAGAAGCCAAACTCTCACTATTTGCAGATGATATGATAGTCTACATTAATGACCCAAAAAACTCTTCCAGGGAATTCCTACACCTGATAAACACCTTCAGCAAAGTGTCAGGATACAAGATTAACTCAAAAAAATCCATAACCGTACTATACACCAATGACACATTGGTGGAGAAAGAAATCAGAGAAACATCACCCTTTACAATTGCCACAAACAATATAAAATACATTGGGTAACACTAACCAAAAATATAAATGACCTGTACCATAAGAATTTTGAGTCTCTAAAGAAAGAAATTAAAGAAGATACCAGAAAATGGAAAGATTACCCATGCTCTTGGATAGGTAAGATCAACATAGTAAAAATGGCAATCTTGCCAAAAGCAATCTAAAGATTCAATGCAATACCCATCAAAATCTCAACCCAATTCGTCAAAGACCTTGAAAGAACAATTCTCAACTTTATATGGTGAAACAAAAGACACAGGATAGCCAAAAACATCCCTATACAATAAAGGAACTTCTGGAGTCATCACCATCCCTGACTTCAAGCTCTTTTACAGAGTTATAGTCCTGAAAACAGCTTGGTATTGGCACAAAAATAGACTGGTAGACCAATGGAATAGAATTGAAAACCCTGATATTACCCCACACATCTATGATCACCTGATTTTTGACAAACAATCCAAATTTATATGATGGAACAAAGAGAACATCTTCAACAAATGCTGCTGGCATAACTGTTTGCAGACATGTAGATGACTGCAGTTAGACAGAAGCCTATCGCCTTGCACAAAACTTAAGTCAAAATGGATCAAAGATCTCAACATATCTCCAGCTACACTGATCCTATTAGAAGACAAAGTGGGAAATACCCTTGAATTAATTGGTACAGGAGACTGCTTCCTGAACATTAATTACATCAGTAGCACAGACACTGAGGTCTACAATTGAAAAAATGGGACCTCCTGAAACAGACAAGCTTCAGTAAGGCAAAGGAGACAGTCAGCAAGACAAAACGGCAGCCCACAGACTGGGAAAAGATATTTACAACCCCATGTCTGACAAAGGGCTGATCTTCAAAATATACAAAGAACTCTAGAAGCTAGTCCCCCAAACACCAAACAATCTAATTAAAAAGTGGGGTACAGAACTAAATAGACAATTCTCAATAGAGGAATCTAAAATGGCTGAAAGACACATGAGAAAATGTTCAACATCCTTAGTCATCAGGGAAATGCAAATCAAAAAAACTCTGAGATACCATCTTACTCCTGTCAGAATGGCTAAAATCAAAAATACCAATGATGGTTTATGCTGGAGAGCATTCAGAGAAAGAGGAACACTTCCCCACTGCTAGTGGGAGTGCCAACTTGTACAGTCACTGTGGAAATCAGTATGGTGACTCCTTGAGAAAATGGGGAACAGTCTACCACAAGATCCAGCAATTCCCCTCCTAGGCATATATCCAAAAGAAACACATTTTTATAACAAGGACATATGGTCAACCATGTTCATAGCAGCATTTTTTGTAATAGCCAGAAACTGGAAGCCACCTAGATGCCCCTCAACCAAAGAATAGATAGAGAAATTGTGGTACATTTACACAATGGAGTACTACTCAGCAGAAAAAAAAAACAATAGAATCTTGAAATTTGCAGGAAAATTGATGGAACTTGAAGAAACCATTCTGAGTGAGGTAACCCAATCACAAAAAGACAAACATGATATGTACTCACTCATAATTGGACCTGCTTTATGAAACATAGTAGTGACCATGCTTTATCAGATCTGTTTTTAATGACGTTGCTCAGAATGGTTTCCTCCCAGATGATGACTGAGAAGCTAATTTTAAAAAGAATGGTGCCAAGTACCACAAGAGTAACAGAATTGCACTGCTTTCCGGGATTTTGTTTTTTACTTTGTTGTTGTTGTTGTTGGTTTTTGCTCTTTTATTTTGTTTTTGTTTTTTTTTAATGGAGTGTGCTGGATGTCTCTGCAATTTTGTTCAAATTACTGCAGAACCTGGAAAAGCTGTTGCTGCCTTTGATGCATAACATATTGCCATTATTGCTCTCTCTCTCTCTCTCTCTCTCTCTCTCTATATATATATATATATATATATATGCTAATTGAAACTCAAGTATGCGATGAATCCAAGGTGTTTCAGTGAGTGCTCACCTGTGCATGCAAATTTGATTTCATCTTTAGTAAGTAGTAAAGTTACATGCTTGCCAAAAAAATAAATAAATAAATAAGTGACACACTGGAAGACAAATGTCACACAATTTCGATTGTATGTGTACCCTAGAAATGATAAACTTATGGGAACAGAAAGAATTGTGGCTATTAGGCTTCAATGTGGGTCTTTTAACAATGGGGAAACAATTGGTTTAAGGGTATAAAACTGCAGTTGGACAAGAGGCATGGAGTCTGTGAAGTCTTGAGGTCTACTGAGAGCATGATAAATATGGTTGATAACAACTAAGCTTTATTTTAACAGTTGTGAGATAGTATACTTTAAGTGTTATCAAAACAAAAATGGTGAATGTATGTGATATAACATGTTAATTGGTTTAATTTAGCCATGCCATTGAGAACATACTGTATTGTGTATCATAATTGTGCATGACTTTATTTATGAGCTAAATAAATGATTGAAAAAAAAGAATGTTGCTTCAAGTGTTCATCAATTGTAAAATTATTCTCCAAGTTGTATGCTAATGGGAGTTAACTGTGACAGCATGAATTTCCAAAGCTTTCATGATGACATCCACAGCTGCATGAGGATAGACTACAAATAGCATGCTCATCTTGTTTGGTGGTATCATGACCTCTGCAATGGTTTGATGCATTAGGAAGTGCTCAACAACTTCAAGGCAGATATTGACACCTTGTATTCTATCTTCTAAGGGTTTCAAGGCAAATCAACCCTTTCCTTTTAAAACAAAGCAGCCCATAATATTTTGTTGCAGAAGGAGAAAGAGGGCTAAGATGCTAGTGAAAACTAATTACTTAGATGAAAAGGGCATGATAAATAATGACAGAACACAAGAATATTGGGGTCTTTGATGTTTAACAATATAGTTACTAAGATTAATAGCAAATAATTTAAAGAAATAGAATTTTAAGACATAATTTCTTTTATGTAGAATTTAGAAAATGCTCGGGAAATGACATGGGATATTAAGGAGTGATATAACATATGTGGGGTCCATTGGATAACTGATGATTAGAATTGAGTTTTTACTGAGAAGTATTACAGCCAATACTACAGGAAGACCTAGAACTACATAAGAAAGAAAGATCATTTGCAATGATAGCTTTGGGCTACTAATTGACCTCAGCCATTTTTTTCTTTACATTCTGCTGTAAAGCATATCTGGGAGCTGGTAGTAATCACTTCACTTGCAGAATTAATTGGCTGAGAAAGTATCATATCTGCAGAAAATGAACAGTTCATGGAGTATATGTTAGATGTTTGTTCTGTCTTCTCTATCTAAATATTCACAAACAAACCAGTCTTTAGTTTTAAAGACTACTATCAAGGATATAATTTACAGAACTATTTCACTTCATTGATTTTTCATGCAATTAGTAAGTAAATCACTTTAATCCTCATTCCTTAAATCTGCTTCAGCAATTTAGTAAGTTAAGACAGTGAAATGTTTTATAGATAGATAATAGACAGACAGATAGATAGATAGATAGATAGATAGATAGATGGATAGAGATGATAGATGAATATATCAACAGATAGATAGATATGAGGCACATATATAAGTAGATAATCAATAGATAAGTAGATAGATAGATGTTAGATACATGGTACATAGAGATGAGTAATATAGGTAGATACACAATAGGTGAAAAATACATAAAAGTGATAGATGATACATAGATAAATTATAGATGATAGATGAATAGGCAGATATGAGATAGAGATATAGGTAGATGACATATAGATATGTAGCTAGATAGATGTTAGTTATATTATAGGCAGAGATAGATATTGGTAGATATATGATATGTAATAAATAGATAAAAGAGATAGAAAATTAGATAAATGATAGATGGGTACCTAGAAAGATGATAGGTGATACATCATACATGTACATATATGATAGAAAGATAATTTAAATAAAATCTGGAATTGCCAGAAATACTACTTTTTTAAGTACTGACTTCCAAGTGCCGAGGATATACTGCCCTAAATGTTCTTTCTGCAACATACACATACAGCATTATTCTGTTAAATGATTCTTCACTGTTGCTGTGTATTTCAGTGTATATGTTATTGTACATGAGCCATTTGCTTATTTACCTATAAACTTGAATGTATTCTGTATTCATTTATGTTTTAGGAGTTTAACAAATATGAGGCAAGTAGGACAGAAATTATTTTAGGATAACTTAAAACCACTACTTTGAAATGCCAATGCTCTTTCTGTAATCTATACATTTATAATTAATAAAGATAAACAGCAAGAACCTTTCTTTATCACCATTTTCAAGTTTCTCTGAAGATTTAGTTACTTTCAATGTTCATGTTGCAGTTCTGTTTTAATTAAAAGTTTCCCTCTGAAGTCACCCCAAAATGTGGTAGTAAGTGCTCCTTGTAGATCTTGCACTGTGAAACAAACAAAAAAACGAAAACAAAAAAATCATAAACATTGAATTAGTCAATTAATATTTAGGGTTTTCATTTTAAGTTATATATCTAGTTGTGAATCTAAAGATGAAAGTTTAATTAATAAAAAGCATTGTATATATGCCTACAGCTATTTCCTGGTTTTCTTCATTTTTACTTAAACATTTTTTTAAATCTTGCATATCAACCCCAGTTCCCCTCCCCTTCTCCTGTGCTGCCTACCTATTTGCTTTCCAACCCCCATCAATTCCTTAGAGGGGGTGAAGCCTCCCTTGGGGAGTCAACAAACTCAACAAAGTTGAGGCAGGACCAAGTTCATCCCCTGTGTATCAAGACTGAGCAAGGTATTCCGCCATAGGGAATGTGCTCCATAAAGGCAGTTCAAGCAAAAGTGAGACAGGTTTCTAGCTACCTAGGCATTAGTAAGTCTCTGTGGTCTTTGGGGGACACAAATTTTAGAAATAGTGCCTTCCTTTAGTTGTCAAATTTTCTGTGGAGAAGGAATTTGCAGATCGACCTAACTATCTTGGCAGATGGGACAATGAATCCACCATTGCTCTGCTTGTTCAGTCTGGACAGGGTCATGTCAGTTGAGATGAAAGGCAGGTTTTTCAAATGTGTGTCTGGATTTGTCACACCCAAAGAAAGTTTTCAGGAGTGAGTCCTTCTGTGGTATCTATCTTTGTGGAGGTAATACAGGATGCATCCAGGAGATGGCATGTATCTCTCTCATTAAACGCATTTTTATTAAATGCCATACTCTCAGATCTGTATTGGCATTTAAAGATCAGGGTACCTGTTAGGTATATCTAAATTATGCAAATGTTGTATAGGCTTAATTTTGAGAACACATAATTTAAATTTGGGCATACAGCTTATCTAATAAGTTAAAGCTTACCAATGTGAGTAGAGGAAGGAATATTAAAAGAAATGTTTCAGTCTCTAGTTTTTAGCTCTTATCCCGAGAGCTAGAATGTAATCATAACCTTTAGAAGGCAGAACCAACTGTTTCTTTTTTTTTGGCAGATTATTTATTTGAATTAGAAACGAGATTGTTTTACATGACAGTCCATTCCCTTCTCCCTCCCTTCCTCCCCTACCACCTACTGAACTAAAACCCTACCAATCTCATATACTTTCTGCTTCCCCGGATGGTGAGGCCTTCCATAGGGTGTCATCAGAGTCTATCATGTCCTTCGGGATAGGGCCTAGGCCCACCCCCATGTGTCTTGGCGCAGCGAGTATTCCTCTAGATGGAATGGGCTCCCAAAGTCCACACCTATGCTCTGGATAAGTACTGAACTACTACAGGATGTCCTATACATTTCCCAGGTTTCCACACTAAAACCCATGTTCCTGGGGTCTAGATCAGTCCCATGCTGGTATCCCAGTTATCAGTCTGGGGAGCAAGGGTTTCCAGATGTTCAGGTCAGCTGTTTCTGGGGGTTTCACCAACCTGGTCTGGATCAATTTGCTCTTCACTCATCCTTCTCTGCATCTGGATTCCAGTTCAGTTCAGTGATTACTTGTGGGTGTCTGCTTCTATTTCTACCAGCTTCTGGATGAGGGCTATCAGGTGGCATATAAGTCAGTCATCAATCTCATTATCAGGGGAGGGCATTTAAGGCAGCCTCTCCTCTGTTGCTTAGATTGTTAGCTGGTGTAATCTTTGTAGATTTGCAGACATTTCCCTAGTGCCTGATTTCTCTGTAAACCTAAAATGTCTCCCTCTATTATGGTATCTCCATTCTTGTTGTCTTCTGTTCTTTGCCTGACTCAACCTTTCTGCTCCCTCATGTCCTCTGAATCTCTTCTCTTCTCCCTTTCTCATTCTCTTAGATCCCTGCCCCCTCTTCCATTGCTCCTAATTTTTCAGGGGGTCTTGACACTTTCCCCTTCTCCAGGGGACCAAGTATGTCTCTATTATGGTCCTCCTTGTTTACCAGCCTATCTGGCAGCCTTGGCTGCAGGCTGGTAATCCTTTACTCTATGTCTAAAATCCACATATGAGTGAGTACATACAATGCCTGTCTTTTTGTGACTGGGTTACCTCACTCAGAATGGTTTATTCTAGTGTGGCGTCCACCCTTGACCAGCAAGAAAGACGCCACACCGAGGAATCTTCTTTAAACACAGTTTAATCGGGAACCTCTTTGCTTTGTACAGTGTATAATGGCGGCGGCGGCGGCGGCCCCGGGCCGAGGGAGACGGGGCCTGATATAGTCTACATCTACCAATCACCTAACCCTACGTGGCGCGCCAGGATAGGTTGTCTCCAAGCAGAATTAAGAGGATACATGACCTTTACCATATTTGGAGTTGTTTACTACAGAGAGCGCTCGCTGTCGGGCTGGCGGAGGGCAGAAACCGGCGCCATCTTTTGGGTGCGGTTTTCTGCAGCTCCCTACAGTTCCCCCTTTTTGTTTTAATATTATAGGAGTAGTAGTATCTATCTGTTGTCAGATTTTAGTCATCTCTGTCTTAGGTTTAACCCCAGTGTCCCTATCTTACCCGTCAAAGAGTCCTGCATACATCACAAATCAGGTTTTTTATGATTGGGTAGGGCTGACAGCAATGGTAAACCATGCTGTACAGGCCCCATGACTTGTATCTATTTATTTCCTTTAGCTATTCTAACGTCTCCTGCCCCTCTTTTACAGCCTTGTGGCATCTTTGATCCTCTAGACAGCTGCGAACCATTTTCCAAATAGGCCTCGTCCCTGGCTTCAGTGTTCCCTGTGCCCAGACAAAATCTAGATCTTTTCCAAGCTTATCGTAACTATCCACAGTGAGATTGCCCGAAGACCATGTTGTACAGGGCCCATAATTTGTATCTGTTGATTAATAGCTCTAAGATTGTGAAGCAATCTCTATTTACCAGATTTTTTCTTAATGACAAAAATAGGAGTATTCTATGGAGATACAGAGTCTTTTATATGTCCCAGATCCAGCTGCTCCTGCACTAGAGTCTTAGCAGCTTCCAGTTTTTTAGAGGAAAGTGGTCATTGAGGAACCCATATTGGTTCCTCTGTTTTCCAGGTAATAGGAATACCTCCCTCAGTGGCCCCTAGGAAAAACCCAGACCTAGATTCTTTGGTCTTGGTTGTGGGATAATAGGACTGGCACGACCCTACAGATGTTTCCCGAGGCCTCGGCCTGGGACGTATCCCATTTGTTTTATGATACCTTGAGATGTTTTTGAGTATTTATTTGTGAGTTTAAAACCCATATCCTTTAACAAATCTCTTCCCCATAATGAAATTGGTAAGTCTAACATATAAGGTTGTATGGTCCCTGAATGCCCTTCCTGATCTTTTTAAGGCAATTGTCTAGCACTTATATCAGGAGCTTTAGCATAGCATAAACCTTGTAAAGTTTGAGAAGAAACCTGTATACGCCAGCCAGAGGGCCAATCTTTAGTGGCTATGATGCTCTTATCAGCTCCAGAATCTAGTAAGCCTAAGATTTTTTTACCATTTATTATTAACTCAAGGGTTGGACGTTGATCAAGATCTAAAGCTAGGAAAGTTAAGTTTGATCCAGTGGAACCAAAGTTTCCCTCTCCTCTCTCTTTGGCTTGTGTTGGAAACTTGTCATGTAAACTTGGCAAAAGCAGTAGCTGTGCTATCCTGTCTCCAGGAGAAATGGCTGTAATCCCTCTAGGAGATTCTACCATGATCTTTACTACACCCATGTAATCAGGATCTATAACACCAGGATGTACTCGTAAACCTTTCAATGCTGTAGATGATCTTCCTATAAGCAAACCTACTGTGCCAGGCTCAAGGGGTCCCTTAAAATCGGTGTCAACAAGCTGGACCCCCATTCTGGGAGTTAATACGAGTCTGGTGGTGGAGCGTAAGTCCAGCCCCGCAGAGCCTGTAGTGGCTCTCCTCGGTCCCTCGGATGACGAAGAGAGGGCCAGGTTTTGGGACTCTGCTCCTGGTTTTGATCCTCCATGGCCCCATATATTTGTGGGCCCTGGGGTCGTGGGCCCCGTCGTCCGTTTTTTGGACGGGCTCCTCCATACCCCTGAACAAGAGGCTGACCATTGATGTCTTTTACTGATCTACAATCCTTAGCCCAATGATTTCCTTTTCTACATCTAAGACATAAGCCAGGTTGCTTAGGGCGTGGAGCAAAGTTATTGACTTTAGTGTTTCCTCCCTGGGGGCATTGCTTTTTCAAATGCCCTTGCTTGTCGCATTTAAAGCAAGCTCCTGAACCTCCGCCTTTCTTAGTTAATTGCATCATAGCAGCTGTTAGGCCAGCATTAGTCAGCGGACCCCCTAACTCCCTATAGACTTTCATCCAGACTTTAAGGCCTTTACCCTTATATGGAGTTATTGTAGCTCTGTACTCTTTTGTAAATCAGCTGTTTGATCAAAGGCATAGCAGTATCTGGATCCCCAAACACTCTTCCTGTAGCTTTTACCATTCTTGCCATAAAGTCTGAAAAGGGTTCCATAGGACCCTGTAATATCTTTGTAAGATTTCCATTGACCTCACCTTTGTTAGGCAGAGACCTCCAAGCCCTAATGGCTATTTGATTAATCTGATCATACATTTGAGGAGGATATCCTGTTTGGCAAAAGCAGTAGCTGTGCTATCCTGTCTCCAGGAGAAATGGCTGTAATCCCTCTAGGAGATTCTACCATGATCTTTACTACACCCATGTAATCAGGATCTATAACTCCAGGATGTACTCGTAAACCTTTCGTTTTGCTGTGTAAAACGTCCTTGACCAAGAAGCATGTCCACATCCCAATATTGATCACCAGCTGTACGATTAATCGAACCTTGATCATTGGCAAACTCAATTTGAAAAGCTCTCCAATCCAAATATTGTCCTGGTGATAAGCAAGCTCTTACCAAATTTGTCCAGTCATTGGGTATCATACAGTAGCGACCGAGCGCTTCTACCTGAGCAATTGTAAAAGCTGCCGTCACCCCATAGGTGTGTACTGATTCTGCCAGAGCTTTGACAATTTTAAAGTCAATTGGTTCATGATATCTCTGTTGGTTACCGTCTGTAAAAACTGGATAAGCCAGTGGTTGAGTAACCTGAAGCTCAGTGCAAACCGTACGCCACACTTCCGGACAGAAGGTGGAGCAATCTGGACCTCCTACTTCCTCTTTCGAGCAGTAGGGGGGAGGAGCGGTAGGGCGGTGCCCTTGTTTTACAGTCGCCATTTTAGGACGCTGTTTTTCTGATACTTTTAATGAATGTTTTTCCATGAGCTCAATAATCTCTTCCTCCTCTTTCTCCATGATGTCCTCATCCTCACATATATCCTGCTCTGATTCTGAATCCTCTCCTGGTTCTTTTAACTCCTTTCTCAACCTTCCTAGAGAAGGATAAACTTGCTTCTTATCCCTTTTTTGTTTCTCCTTTGATTTCTCATTGTAAGTCGGATAACACCACCAGAAAACAAAAGCCCACACTGTGAGGTTAAAAGGCAGCCAAATCACCACTATAATAGCGGGGTCCATTAATTTACTCTCACTCTGCAAATTAAAGAAGAAGCGAGGTTTTTTTTTTTTTTACTTTCGGTTCGCTTTTGTCGCGAACAGTGTTGCTCCTTTCCGGAGACTTTTTTGCCTCTTTGCCGAGGGCTTTTATTGCTCCTTTACCGGAGACTTTATCACCTCTTTCCTGAGGGCTTTGGTGCTCCTTTACCGGAGACCTATCTCCGCATTCACCGCGGACTTTACAGTTCCACTTACCTTGGGAACTTACCCCCGACTGTGAGAAGTTCTGATTCCCCGTTCGTACGGGCCACCACTCGCGGCGGTGGTGGCATCCCCGTACGGGCCACCACTTGCGGCGTCCACCCTTGACCAGCAAGAAAGACGCCACACCGAGGAATCTTCTTCAAACACAGTTTAATCGGGAACCTCTTTGCTTTGTACAGTGTATAATGGCGGCGGGGCCCCGGGCCGAGGGAGACGGGGCCTGATATAGTCTACATCTACCAATCACCTAACCCTACGTGGCGCGCCAGGATAGGTTGTCTCCAAGCAGAATTAAGAGGATACATGACCTTTACCATATTTGGAGTTGTTTACTACAGAGAGCGCTCGCTGTCGGGCTGGCGGAGGGCAGAAACCGGCGTCATCTTTTGGGTGCGGTTTTCTGCAGCTCCCTACATTCTAGTTCTTTCCATTTTTCCTGCAAATATCAAGATTCTATTGGTTTTTTTTCCTGCTTAGTAAATACTCCATTGTGTAAATGTACCACATTTTCTCTATCCAGTCTTTGGTTGAGGGGCATCTAGGCTGTCTCCAGTATCTGGCTATTACAAATAGTGCTGCTATGAAAATCGTTGAACAGATGTCCTTGTTGCATGAATGTGCTTCTTTAGGGTATATGCCTAAGAGTGGAATTGCTGGATCTTGTGGTAGACTGTTCCCCATTTTCTCAAGGAGTCGCCATACTGATTTCCACAGGACTGTACAAGTTGGCACTCCCACCAGCAGTGGAGAAGTGTTCCCCTTTCCACATCCTCTCCAGCATAAACTGTCATTATGTTTTTGATTTTGGCCATTCTGACAGGAGTAAGGTGATATCCCAGAGTTGTTTTGATTTGCATTCCCCTGATGGCTAAGGATGTTGAACACTTTCTTATGCGTCTTTCAGCCATTTTAGATTCCTCTACTGAGAATTGTCTATTTAGTTCTGTACTCTAATTTTTAATTAGAGCTTCTTGAGTTCTTTGTATATTTTGGAGATAATCCCTCTGTCAGATGTGGGTTGATGAATATTTTTTCCCAGTCGGTGGGCTGACATTTTGCCTTACTATGTCCTTTGCCTTACAGAATCTTCTCAGTTTCAGGAGGTCCTATTTATCAATTGTTGATCTCAGTGTCTGTGCTACTGGTGTAATGTTCAGGAAGCTGTCTCCTGTACCAATTAATTCAAGGGTATTTCCCAATTTATCTTCTAATTGGTTTACCATGGCTGGATTTATGTTGAAATCTTTGATTCATTTTGACTTAAGTTTTGTGCATGGTGATAGGCTTCTTTCTATCTGCAGTCTTCTACATATCTGCATCGGAACAAAGTTTTAACATTTTAAACAATTTAGAGTTTGAAATCCATATCAAGCGATTTAATTTTATGTTACAAATCTGGATGCCAGCAAGATTTATCCTCGTATACATATGTAGAGGTGTAGCTTTAATATCTCAGAAAATCAGCATTGTACTGAACTTATCTTTTATAAACTTTGTTTTTGGACAGGACAAATATTATCATATAGAAATTATTCTAACCCAAAGTATATTGAAGACAGAATGTCTCCTTGGTGGAGACATTTACCTTCTGTAAAGACAGTGGTGGAGGTTTTTGTTTTGACCTCAACCAAAATGGTGGCTATCCACATGTTTGTATTTTTCCAGAGCAGTTGTCATCTGGAGTTACAAGCTTTACAGATTTTTAAGCAAGCCCTCATACATATGTGCGCATAAATCAAGTGTATGGTGGCCACATTATTCATATATGCATTCTAACAGACACAAACAGGGTACTGTGGCAAGTGACCAACTTAAAAAGTCTTAAAGTAAGAAGAGCAAAGCAGCATAGGGAAACATTATAAAGACAGTTCTTAGCCAAGGCAGGTGGCCTGGCACTACTGGGATGGAAATAGCAGTGCCTTATACACTGGAGCCTGGGGAACATGCCACAGGGGAGGGAAATGGAGAAGGCAGGAACAACTAAGGAGAATGGATTTGGAATAGAGGGAGCAGGCATATAGAATTATAGACTGATTGTGGACTTTTTAAGGGCAGATTGTGGGCTGAGGCAACTCTAGGGGAGGGGTCTGAGGCTTGGCACCCTGAGGGCCAGGGTTTGGGACTGCCATGTTGGAGATCCCAAACCCTAAACAAGGTAGAGCTCCTTTCTTATGAAAATATAGAAGTAGACATTATACATTGCAAACTTCATAACAAGGGACATTTGCACAGCACAAGGACTTGGCTTTCATTGTCTTGTACTGTGTGATGGAAAGTAACTATCCAGCAAAATCCCTGTTTTATTTGCTACATATTTGGTGTAGTACTACTCTTAGGAATTAAATTATATTTTTTACATTATCAATGCATAATTAAGTATTATTAGGACAGGCCGACTTCTTTAAGTTTATCTCCTGGAAGCTCAGTTAGGACATTATGTCCAAAGTCAGTGCTCAAGGTGGGGGCAGCGAGCCAGGTGCCCTTACCTGCACACACATGTGAGCCAGCATCACTGACTAGCAGAGAGATCAGTGAGGTGGCGCTAGTTGGGCACTGACATTAGCGCATGGTGGGCACGCCTAATATTGGGCCAGAGTGAACTAGCAGGGGCATGAAGGCGATTGAAGCGCTGCACTAGGTGAAACCTAGTCCCCAGTCATAGTGGGCTTCAGGTCGCATGAATGTTCACGTGGGTGCCAGGTGTAGATTCCTGGATTGAGATTCACTGGACTAGGCTCAATATAGATTGATAAAATTTTGTTCTTAGAAAAGGCACTTACATCAGAAACAAATGACCACCACAAGTTCCCTCTCCAAGCACACACAGGCTGTACTCTGTGACTAAACCAAAAGCAAGAGAGCGAGCTTGGTTCCCGACCCCCCGACCTAATGTCACCCTCTATCCTGTCAGCACCTGTGACCTCATCCAAAAGAACATGGTCAGTGCTACAGGTGCGGGGCATTTATATCTCATTATACAACATGAATCACACTTTTTCTGTCAATATATTTTTCTTTCATATTTTCAGGATCAGGTTTTACAGATAAAAAAAAATATTTCCCTACATTTGTTGATCTATTGAATCTTACCCATCTATCTTTTATTTGAGAATTTCATACATAAATATAATGACATGAGAATTTGTTTTATAGTTTGGAAAATTTATACATGGCAATAATTCATTTTTAAAACATCCATCCCTGTACCCCTTCCACAAATACTCTTTTTAGCGTCACCAATACTTTCTCCTTCTAATTTCATGATTTTTTTTTCTTTAGCTCACTGTCTATAGTGGGAAATTACCAATACGGAGCCAGGTAGAATATAAGGCTATTTGATAGGGAAAAGCCTTACAGAGAAACCTACCCAGCCCCTCGGCAGCAGTCTGTCCTGCAAGTACAAAAGTGAAACAGAAAGAGAAACGCAGTCCCCTGAAAGTATCACTCTATGTCACCCTGACCATGCCCTCGCAAGCATGGTCAGGCACACCTGTAGCCAGCCCCTAAATAAGCATGGCTACAGCTTCCCCTACAATTCCCCTTTTAGTCTAAAAGGGGATTAAAACTTAAAAGTGTAAAGTATCTAAAATTAACAATCATAAAAGGTAAAATATAAGAAGATACAACAGTCTGCTTATGTCACATCCTAACTATCTACTTTAACTAAACCCTAGAGTCATCTGAAAGAGGTGTCCAAGCCTGAACACCTCCTTTCAATCCCAACTATAAACAATAGGAAGCTATCCCTAACTAGGTATATACACTATCCTAAGTGACAACAATGGGGAAAGGGGGTGTAGCATCCTCCAAGTTACTTTCTGCTGAAATGGGATGATGATAGTCATGTGGGGTCCTGTAGGAAGAAAATATTAGTGTAGTAAAAGTCTTGAATGGATTGTATCCAGTCCATGTTAGATGGGATTCTCTTGATAGAAGATCTGGATTGAAATCCTCAACTTGATTGAAGTCAGAATCTGAAGCTTTGGCCGGAGTGTCAGTTGAAATGGACCAAGTTGGATCCAGTACAATTGAGAAGGTGAGGCCCATTTTCTTTCCAGGGAGTTCAGGGATTGCTGTCAGGCAGGTCTTCATTGGTTATGTGGGACTCAAACATAAACAGTTAATAGAGAAATGTTTGTTTGTGTATGTACACATGTTGGTGAATGCAACGATGACAGCATAACAATATGAGAGGGTGTACACCTTGAGAGAAAGATCCAAGAAAAGACAAAGACAGTCCCCAAATTCTTCTTTTATTCTGTATTACATCAATTGGCTTCTTGATACAACATAAAAACACTAAAGTTTAGTTAAATAACGTGCTTGAATTTTAGAGGAGGAAAGCCAAATCCACCTCTAAATCCAGCATTGGTTTAATTGAATAGGGACTAGGAAATGAAGAGAAATAGAGTTCTCTGAGAGACAGCTGTAAAGTTTACCATATGGCACATTCCTTTTGTTTGACTGTTATAGCTACCTTTTCTTAAAGATTTATCATAACACACTGTCCACTTAGCGCCTAGGAAAAAGCCAGCCATAGGATTTTTGGCTAAATTAACAGTTGCCTAGGCAGGAGTAACCTTTTTTAGAGTGGACATGAAATCTAGTCATAAGGCTGTTTATAATATTTTTTGAATGATTGCATTCTGATGTTATTGATTTCCTTTTGTCATTTGAAAATTTACTCTCACCTGGAATGAAAATCCTGGGATGTGCTTTTCTTGACTCTGCAGAATAGAGTTACATTCATATGTAACCATGACATGTTGACATGGCCATGAATCAAAAGTACATTTAATGAATTCAATTTATCAAACACCCAACCTCAGGTGCACATTATGTGTTTGTATCTTCTGTGATCACCATCCCTGCCTGGGATGTTCTGAGATTAATGAATATTGCTAGGCTTGGATAAGATCAAATTTGAGATCGAAGTGCAATTTCTCTTTTGTACTACCACAAAGTTTAAAGAAATAATATAATGGAAGTAAAAAGCTCATATTATAATTTCTGAGATCATTTTTTTCAGCCTACTGTAGGTTCTGTCACTGTCATACAAGAAGCCCTGGAGTCCTTTACAAAGATAAATCTGCAGTATTATTTCTCTTGGATATCTCATCACTTCAATTTTGGTTTCAAAATATTCTCATTGATTAGGATATTATGTTCAATAATCATTAAGTTATTTTTTTCATACCTGCTGCTCTGTGTCCTTCAGTTTTGGACCTAATTTGAAGGCAAAATAGGGGAAGAATACAGAGAATGTATTCTCCTAGCCACGGCATTAATTGATGTCTGAGAGTCAAGTAACATTACCTAATGAGACCGAATCAAGTGATCAGTGCAAAATGCTGATTTTCAAATGCATTTTATCTAACCATTTGAGCTGCCTAGAAAATTGGCATAATTACACAGCCTGCATCTCTAAGATATGGCACTTCTTGATTCATTTCACAGAAAAGGGAATGAAAAGTTAAGGTTTGATGTGAGTGACTTCAGCAACTATTGACTATAACAGAATATATTTTTGAACATACATGAAATAAATATAAATTATTAAATTACCTCAAGTGATTCTGAACAAGTGGTGACATCTGAATATCTATTACAAATAAAGCCTTCATTTTGCTTTTTTAAGGGAAGAAAATAAACCTATAATCAAAGAAATATGAATATTCAGAATGAAAACAAGAACAGAATATTCATGGTGCTCATTCAGTTGGAATAAAGAAATGAGACTTTCAATCCGTGAGGTCACACCATATCTGATCATCATCTCCCTGTTTTCCAATTCTGCCTAACTAAAATGTATTCTTTAAGCACAGATTTTTTTTCAAGATATATTTTACTGAGTCATGTAGAAAACAATCATAAAATCATTGATAGTTAAATATCAGAATGGTGCATGCATTGTTGTTCCTATGTATGCCTTTAAAATTCTTTAACATTATGTGTATATGCATAGACGATTATATATAAGCAGCAGGGGAAATATTGTGACTCTATCTATTGTGACTCTATCATTGTGACTCTATCTATTCAGTGAAAAACAAGTCTTATTTCTCGCATCAAGGAAAGTTTTTGCTGAATCTTAGTGTGTTCTACGAACTTCAATGGCAGAAGCTTCTGTAGACCTAACTATGGCAAAATCTCTGCCATTGTGATGCAGAAGCTAGTCATAAGGAAGAAGATAAGTCAGATCAAAGACAATGATGTATTTGCCTAGTCTTGTTTGTTATAAATATCCTATACTAGCTTTTGGCCCAAAGGCTGAAAAGTGATTTATTTCTATAAACGTCCTATCTCTCTAGGTATGTCTGGGTCCACTACTTTTTAGTGTGTTCCATTTTGCCCTTTCCTAATCTGCCTTCCACTGTCATACTGGAACAATTGATTTTTACATGCTATGAAATGTTGATCATATCTCCTTCCCGATAATTCATTTGAAAAAAGTCATTTTGTGTTTTATTTTTCAGAAATTATATAGACACCAGTCATGGATATAAACAGCAAAATTTGATTCCTCACACAAACATGCATTGCTTTTATATACTGGAAAATGTTTTCTGTGAAATATTTGATATATGGATATCCATGCCAAAGCATAGATTTTTATCCTCGAAACAATAATATTCATATACTAGCGAGAAGTAAAAGATATTTGTTTGTTCATGAACAAATATATGGAAAATTGGTATGTGGAAGAATAATCTAGTCTATCCTGCCATTTCCATCCTCATTACACAATAGTTTTATACATCCACATAGAGATGCACAACTAACCTTTAAATATAAATGAGTAGCTACATTTTTATAATACCTAGTAAAGTGAAATCTCCATTAGAGTGCTAAAAATAAGACTTTTATTTGCACAAATTCCATCAAGTGTAACTTGTAAGAACTCCACAGGTGTCAAATCATGTAATACTAATAATACACTGAAGTTCAATGCACAAGTGACATTATTGAGAAGGTTGGGTTTGATCTATGTCTTCAAACTTGACTCTAAATTATTTGTCAATTATGTCTTAGACTTTCCCCAGAAGAACTTTAACATACCAATGACAAGGAACATATGTATCTAGATTCCACCTTATCAAACACCATAATAAAACAAAGTGTTATACTCTAAGTGAAAACAAGTACCTTAAGGGTTTATCCTTTCATGGCTCAGTATTGTGTTAAAACAAATGTTTAATCCTTTCACTCTTTAAAAAGAAAAGAAAGCATGCATACAAAGGATGAATAGAAGGCTCAGAGGCTGATAGTGTATGTTGCCTTCAGAGAGGATCTGCATTGAGTTCTCAACATCCATGACAGAAGGTTGACATCCAACTGTAGGTTCACTTCCAGGGGATTTGGCAGCCCTGTCCTCTGCAAACACTCACACTGGTGATCAAACCTATGCATTACATGGAATTAAAAATGAAAAGAATTTTTCAAATATACTAAATTCATATTCACTGAGGAATGTTCCAGGGTTTTTCAATAGTTTGAATGGAAAACTGTGTTTCTGCTTTATTGAGGACATGGAGGTCGGTGGGTGTTAAGAATTGTCACAAAAGCAAGAATGTACATTATCCTCATCATTTCATCCTTTTTATCCAAATAACATGATATTTAATGTTTGCCCCTTATGCATGCATATGGTTTCACAGAAAATTATTTCACATATTATTTATTTTTCTTCTTGCCTTTTGTGAAATATATATGGATGTCATGAATTCATGTTGGAAGCTCTTCTTGCCATATTTCAGATGATAAACTAACTCAGATATAAATATGTTTCTAGGAGCCCATTATAAACTAAAGAATAAAACAAAAAATAGAAGTGTCCTGTGAGGAAACAGAAGAATGAGAGAGAGAGGTAAATGAGTTGTAGTTATTTTGCATAGATTTATGAGTCTGCCAGGACACTGAGGATTCACTCTATAATCTACAAAGGGCTATAGGAAAATATGCAATAGAAGGGATCTATTTAGAACATCAAAATGAAATGATGTTTAGGTTTTGGATGAGTGACCAAGAAAGCTAGATGATTCATTGCTAAAGTATCTATTGTGTAATTTATGTTCCTATCATTGAAGTGTGATACAATAAATGTATTTTTCCCAAATATAAATACTTACTGAACAAGTAGTGTTTCCATCATCTCACAAAGACCTCTATTCACATGATATCAGTACTCATTGGACTCCTGCAATATTCCTGCAAATGTTTACAACATGTTTCCTTTATCAATGAGGTTTTTATAATAGAAATAAAGACAAGTAAAAGTCTACCAAAATAATTTCTGATCATGATAAATTCAGAGATTTATGGGAAATCAAAATAAAATTTATCCTAAGTAATATATGATAAAAATGGTTATGATTATGGTGGCACTCATAAAAAAAATTAACCATCTGAAGGATCTCTGAAAATTTTGTAAAAACAGATGTAAATTTGATTACATTAACTGAATAAGCATGCATGGGATACACAACAGTTCAGTTTCTATATGTTCCTTCATATATCATTACTATGTAAGTGTATAGCAGGCTTTCTCAGACTGCCAGCCCCCAAATCATAACATGGAGACTTATTAGTTTTCAATGCTCAGCCTTATCTTATGCTTTTTCCAATAGTTCTTATAAGGTAATTTAACCTGGTCTCTTCATAGACATTTTGCCTTTGGACTTTTTACCTTTCTTTTATTCTGAATGTCCTACTTTCCTTTCTTCCATATCTGTCTGGCTGGGAGCTGCCTATCCATCTGGCCCCTGGCATCTCCCCTTCTTTATCATTCATTCTCTTCTGTTTCTCTCTCTGGAGGCTAAATTCATTGTCCCACTTATTCTCTCTGCTCAGCTGTCCATCTATCCCTTTACTGTCTAGCTATTGGCCATTCAGCCTTTTATTAGACCAATCAGGTGCATTAGACTGCCAAAGCAATATATCTTTGCATTGTTAAGCAAAGCAGCCTAGCCAATCTATGCAAAATAAACAAGTACAAAACACCTTTACATAGTTAAAGCAATAATCTGCCACACAAATGCTACAAAACCAAAGCTCAGAGGGACAATTATTTTGGTTATGGAAATGTTTGCCAATAAATGTCTGAGGGAGCCATGTTGATAGAACATTTGTGGGATAATGCTATGGAAATGAGTTGAGTAAATTCAGAGATGCTGCCAAAACAAAATACAAAAAAAAAAAACCTCCATGTTACTCAGATCAACTCATCTACCCAATCACAAAATTCTTAATCATCTAAAGATGTCATAATTCACAACAGAAATTGAGAAAGATTGACCAAAAGAGAATTTTTAAATGAAGGCAATAATCTAAATAATCTCTGCTGGATGACAATGAGGAAGTGATGTGGGGAAACCAACTCTAAATGAGGTGCCTCTCTTCCAAAGGGTGGAATATACTCAGTAAAAAGCAGAACATGGACTAAACACCAACATTCATTGCTATCTGCTTCCTGATGGAGTAGACCACTTGAACAGAGTGGTCTCTTGTATGAATTAACACCATTATGTACTGCATATCCTTGATCAATCTGTAAGATGAAATGAATCCTTCCTTCCTTTTCCTTCTCAGTCATTTTCTCACAAGAATGTCTACTTCATAGTTTCTGAAGTTTTGCTTTAAAATTAAGATTTCTGTGATATGACAATCTACCTGTTCAGTTTTGTGTCCCGTGACTGCCAAATGTATTACATTTATAATATAATCATGTTTTATTGTTTTTCTCTTCCTTTGCCTGTTTTACCTTTGAAAACTGAAGCTATATTTTTAAATCAATTAAAATGAAAGGTGCACATACACACACTCATATGATCTATGTGGAGACTGACTCTTTATGGTTTACATAAAAAGTAAATAAAAAATGTGAGGGACCAAAAAAAGAAAAAAAGAAACACATCTACACTGCTGGTGGGAATAAAATTAGTCCAGCCACTGCAGAAATCAGTATGGAGGGTCAAATAGAAAGATAGGTAAAGACAGGACTATGGCATAAACTAGATATTTGGCTGTTTGGTGCACACCCAAGGACTTAAAGACTTCCATATACACTTTTGCTTGTTTCAGGTCTATCCATAACAACCCAGTAATGGAATCAACTTTAATCTCTGCCAACAGAAAATAGATAATAAAATTGTGGCCTATATATAAATGGAGATTTATTCAGTGAAAAATTAAATAATTCATTTTATAGGAAAATGGATACAACTGATGATAATTAATCCAAACAAATCATGTTTAGAAAGACAAATGTCATACTTTCCTTAGAATTGGGGATCCTAGATTTACAGTTACATAAAATCATACATAAATGGTTCTTCTGACAGTTCTATTATTTTGTGTGTTCTAAATTTTGTTTGAAATTTGAAAATCCTTCTTATTCATTACTGTGTTTGAAAAAAAAAATCTCTGACTCTTTGAAAAGATGCTCTACAGATGGACAGTGCCCTTCTCTTGAGTAAAATAGCACCAAATGTCATGCTTCATTTGCAAGCAATAACATTTATGCAAATTTGAAGAGTAGGCAGGTGCAAGATCAAATTTCTTAATGCCATTTGCTGTGACAATCATATAAACGTTCCAAATATCTTTTTTCTAGTAGCTATAGGAGTCTGTTTAGTATTTTTAAGCAATAACACCTGCTCAAGGCAAAATGTAAGTATCCATGCATCAGGAAGTGGGCTGCTTTGGTTGAAAGAGGACTGCAAGGCTTGTCTCCAGCAAGCAATGAGACAGTGAAATGAACTATATTTTGAAATGCCAGGATGATGGTGGAGATAGAAGTAGGAGGGTGGAAGGCACGAGAATCTGCCTTGTGCAACTGGCAGATGTAGGCAAATGGCAGGAATTCAGCTGAACCAAGGAGATGGAAGAAGTCCACAGGACTCCATCTGGGGCCTGTTTCTTTGGCCTGGGAAACCTGGCAGAAGTTTTCTTATAGTAGTCCTGAATTTCCCTTTTCCTTTTCACACTGGACTAGAAACTGTCATTTCTCTTTTTCAAGATGATATACATCTATTCTTTTATTCTGCTGCCACAACATCAATAGTGGGTAGTTAGCATCAGCAGTTTCATTTACAGATCTTTCATATACCTGAATATCACCTGAATTTGTTTGTATCTTAAGTGAACACCTAGCCAAAATTTATAGTAATCTTGTTTTCTTTTTTATTGAGTGTGTTCTACTCCATAGATTCTAAATATATTTGTCTGTTGGTATTGCCAGTAGTTCAATCACACAGTCATCATTTATCTGAAATGGTCTACTGTGTTGCCAAAAGAATGGAAGGGCAGAGAGTCAAGGAAGTCTTTCAATGTTGTTGACATCACTCTCCTTCACTATTTTAGTCACTCACTCATACTTTTTATTTATAATCTGAATACAGACTGGTATGACTTCAATTTTCCCATTCATCTCCACGATAGGTCAGCTGATCTGTCCTCTAGACTAATACACCATTCTTGTTAACACCTCTACATATATCCCTATAAAACTACAAAAGAAGAAAGATCCCTTACTAGAGGAGTTCGACTCTATAATTTTAGATGGTGTGTATCCCCAAGGCCATGGGTTTCACAGACAACAATTTTTATGTATATAAAATATGTGATGTTTATCCTTAGTTTATATAACCTAACTCACTGTATCTTCAGTTAAAACTATTAATTTACTCCATACTCTTGTTAGTCCTATTTGGATGTTTAGGACTACCACTGATCCATGAAAAGAACACACAAATTGTTCTAATCTCATTTTCTGAGAGAAGTGAAGATAATGACCAAAACAGAAAATGTAAGAATGTTTCCTTTAAAACTAGCCATTTTACATTAATTTTCTAGGGATTAAATAACAGAAAAAAAGAGTCACTGAAGTTACACTGAGGTAACTGTCCCTTGTGTTATGACAAACAAGGAAGAACATGGGATTTAATTAGATGGCCTGTGGATTCATATTTCAGATGGAATTCTTACTGGAAGGATTAAAAAGCTTTTGAAAATGTGGTTTTGAAAAAGAACAAGCAGAAAACTCCCTTGAGTCTTTGCCACTGCCCTAGCTGATTCTGGTTCTCCTGCAACATAAAGACACAGTCTTAGGTAAGCACAAAATGAGAAACAGAGAATTGGAGACATCTTTATTAGACACCTTGATCAGTGGACATTTCTGTCACCTCAATTAATTATGTGTCTGCTTCAAGGACCAAAGTAGGGACTTGTTACTATTTCTGTGTAATGCTTGTGATTTGCAGTGCTTCTAAAATCCTAATCTGTTTTGCTTCTGTTGCCCCCATTTCTGCAGCTTTAAACCTGGAGGATACTCAAGGATCAGGACAGTATTTATTTGATACATTTATTGATTTTGCTCTAAATTTTGGTGTTATACAATTTGTCTTCAACCAGGAGCCTGTTTGTTTCTTGATGCTTGACTCATTCAGTTCTGGCTCTTCCTGACCCTCATGGGTATATGTCTCTGTGGATACCATTTTGCCTCTTTTCATACAAAGAGACTAAAGTTTTGCTTAATAAATATGCCTTATCCTTTGCAAAATCCATAGGATTGTGTGGAGTTTTCAATCAAGTAACTCCAAAGGACTATTACTGAGACCATTTCCTATAAACTGTCAAAAATATGGATATTCTTTAATGAACTGTACATGAAACTTAAAGAAAAAATAGAAACTAATTTATTCTTTCTGCCAGAATGAGAAAACTTTATCACTACAAACTATGTTAAAACTATTAAGTATGTCCAGTTTTCCGTAAACAGTTGATTATTCAAGGTAAATGAACTTATCTGTTCATGCTTTTCTAAACAAAATCTGGAGTATTTCTCATTTATATCTAACTTGCTTTATTTTTATCTTCATGGCTATATTCTGATTATAAGGTTTCTGTGTTAGGCATTCACCACTATTGATCTTATTTATATCATCTCTGTCATATATTTTATGTTTCCTGTTATCCAAATCTAAATATTTCTTACAATTACAACTATACAATTTTTATATCCGGTTCCTGTTGTCATTAATCACTAATAAATGAATTATAAATTCCCCAGTTTTCCAAGTACAAGAGCGCACAACACTATAGCCAATGATCTTTTTATTCCCGTCAATTGGTAACCCACACACTCTCATAATCTTACAGACACTCCTAAGAGGTATATATTCTCTTGCCATGACAACTATTTGATGTGAAGTACAAACACATCTGTGTCTTCTCTGGACTAACTGGCAACTCAAATCTCATAATGGCTTAGGTCAAAATCCAAGCAAATATTTTGTTATATGGAATAATAAGAATTAAGATATAGTTAATATTTACTAATCTGGAGATTGTTGGTGAAGCAAGTATCAGTCAATCTGTTAGGAGGGAATTACAATCTACAGAATGAGACAATATTATTCTGAACAATTATGTTTTTTGTAGGACCAGAGTCAAAGTAGGCTTAGAGACAGTACGTAACACACAAACTAGGCCACTCAAGTAACAACAGACAATATTAAAACACAAGCAAATACAGTGGTATCCTGTTAACACATTTTATAGGTTTTTAAAATTTATTTTAATTTAATTATTAAATCAAACTTAATTTATCTCTTGTGCCAAATACATGATTAAAAGCTTCACAACTAGATAATTAAACAATGTTGAAGGGAATAGGAAGGTGTCTCAATGGGTAAAGTACTTGCTGTGTAAATATGGGTCCTGAGTTCAGATTTCAAACATACATGCAAGAAGCCAGGCATGGAAGGACACAAGTCAGTGCTGTAAAGAGTGGCAGAGATTGAAGAATACATAAGCATAGACCCCTGACCTCTGTGTATACATACATAGACACAATTGTATACCAACACACACACACAGTAGGGGAGGTGTGATGAAAGATTTCCGGGTGTAAAGGGAGTAAAGTTTGGTATGCATTGCAAACCTAATATATATGTTTCCCACTCTCATAAAGTTATGAAGGGACTTTTTAAAAATGTTAGTCACATTAATATCAGACAGAGTACTTATTTTCCTAACTATTGAAATGAAAATGTCACAAAGACAAGAGGGACTATGAGTTAAATCCCAGAGAATTCATGTGATTTTGTTCTAAAATATCTTGCTTTGTTACAGTACTAATCCCTTTGTATTTGAAAATGTATATTGATCTGGTATGGTTTCTTATTTTTAAAAGTTTGGTTCTAAGAAAGAATAGAAAGATTCATGCATCCATAAAGTATACTTTTGATCAATTAGATGGTCCTTATTGCATCCTTCTCATCAAGGGATTGTTGGCTATTTTGCTTTTTATTATTAAATACAGTAATTTTATAATGTTCACTTTGTTCTTTAAAATTTAATTAACAAAGTAGTTTAGCTATATGCCTAGAGGAAATCCATTTCAGTGGATTTCTATATATATAGAAAGATGGTGGGTGGCTTAGTAGTGTATTTCAATCCTGCATAGAGAAAAACAAACCATTCAGCTTTGAGAGGCAGATATCACACGGAAAATAAGAGCTTGGAGTTAATCGAGGATGGCCATAATGGTGAACTTCCAGTTCAACAAGACCTTCTCTCAAGCAGTAAGGCAAGGAGTGATAGAGGATCACATCCAAAATCTTGCTCTCATCAGTTATGTGTTTTCTAATTCACATACTCATGTACTTTTATCATACATGTACACACAAAGTGTCTGAAAATTTTTTCATTTAGTGTTTTAATTTTATAATTTAGATACACAATGTATTTAATGCTTATTTAAGAATACTTTCAAAGTTTATATTTTAAAGAATAAATAACTGGACCCTTACTCTCTGCATGGCATACCATCACACTACTTGTTATATATTAGAAAAAACTCATGATGTTTGAAACTGTACATCTTGATGTTTTCCACTTACAATGTGGGCATATTCCATCAAGTGATGCTTTTTTATTCAAACTATGTGTCTTACTATTTATTTGATATTTAATTGTTTGCCTGTTATAATTGTTATAAAAGGGATTTATGGGAAAATCAAAATATTGAACAAATATTTAGTTATTTTTGATTATATCATTTCCATGTGCTTATAATAATTAACGCTGTCTCCTTAAGGTAACCAAAATAATAACAGCAATTTTCTTCCTTTAGAGGCAATTAGTATAAAACTATTTCAAGAAAATCATTTCCTTCTTAGATAAACTCCTGCACTGAGGTTTCTCCTTTCAGAATAATATGTTATTTTTGCTCATTTCAGACATTTAACTATAACTGAATATATATTTTATTTGTGGACACAGTTTATAGGAATATTGCAATGAATGTGGCTGAGATCATTTATTTTCATACCCCATATGAGGAAAAAGGGTGATTATGAGAAAAGTATAGATGAAAACAGAATTTTGCAAATATAATCACATTTTTACTCCAGAGGCAGACTTTCTTGGGTTAGTTAATATGGTAGCAAGGAAGAGTGAGATGGAACATTCAAGCTTAGTAATTAGGAAAACATTTAATCGAGTCACTATTTATCAAGATGTGAGCATACACATTATAGGGAATCCAGCAAACAGAAGCAAAATTCTCCTTGGCTAATCATAGTGAAGTATTATAATATACAAAATGATACAAAAGAGTATAAAACAGGCAGTGTAATATAAGCGAGGTGGTGGACAGATTGTATGAACCACCCTCCTTATTGAGAACCATAGTGGTCAAAATGAAGATTACATGGAGTAATTTAGTAAATGAATGTAGAGTCGTTATCTATCCTATGCTTGACCATTTGTAGTACTCATTTTTTGCAGCTAATATTATCAGTAGGAAATCAGGTAAATGCAGGGAGAATAATGCACAGATGTTCAAGATGCTTCAGGGACTGCAGAGATTGCTCAGCAGTGTAAAGTATTGTTATTCCTATAGAGGATGAAGCTTCTTCCCAAAACCCATATTAGGTATCTCTCCACTGCCTGTAACTTCAGCTCAAAAAAATCCAGTGTCTTCTGCCCTTAGTAGCAACACTTGCACATGTGCATTTATATATAGTCAAACGTATGCACCCTAAAACACTGATACAAAAGTAAAGAATAAAACTAAATTAAGAAAACTAGAATTTAGATTGGTAAATGAAAAATGCACATATCCTTGAATTAATTCTATGACAAATCTAGATTTTGTAGGTATAGTATTTTTGTGTGAGGGAGAGGGGAAGTATTACCTTAGAAACATATACTAAACTTTTCAGTTTTTGGTTTATGAATTTATTGTGGTTAAAATTCTATACTATAAAGGAAATAGAAAACAAAATGTTGTAAATTAGTCCAAAGTAATATAACTACTAATAATTACAATTCTCATAGTTTAAATGATTGATTAATTTATCTTGTCATTAGTTGTTTTCTACATATTAAGCTTAATGTTATGTGCCAGGCATCCATTCATTTATTTATCAACACATATATTAGATTTTAGATTTTAGTGGCTTGCTGCATATATATATATATATATATATATATATATATTAATAAAAAGGCAGAGTTGTATTCCACACATTTGAAAAAATGACATTACTATGCATTCTGTTTCTCTTTATTGCTTTGAAATCAATAACATGTTTTGCTTCTGCAGTTTATTTCTCTTTTTGCCAAAAATTTTACATTGGCATTTTTTTCAGGTGTTATTTCCTGGAAAACAGGCCTTCAGAAGGAGACAAAACCATGGAAGATCATTTAGTATCACTGTTCTTAAAAATCAATTTCAGAAGATATGTTGACCACGTGGAAGTGTTGCATGTAGGCTCAGGCTTAGGGATCCTTGTGTTTCATTTTTTGTTACTGTAAGACAATACTTGAGTCTGTGCAACCTCAAGGGAAATGAATGTGTTCTAGTTCATCATTCTTGGCTTTTCCTTAGAGTCTTATGGTTTTTGGCTCATCCCACTAGGTAAAAGAGCAAGTAGCTCATGCATAAGACATCCAGCAAAAGGACACTCTGATTGTTGAAAACTGATCTCAAGATATCCAATCCAGATATTTAGAACCAGTGCTGGTAACTTACAAGAGACTCCATTTGCATGCCCCAGCCACTTCCTAATAGACCCTACTTCTAAGACAAGAATCATTAATGAATCGGTTTCAGGAGATCTAATTTGGGGAAAAATACTCAAGCAATGACAGGGTCTGAAACATTGCATTCACTTTGATGACAAATACATGTTTGAGGGAAGTCCAGGAGAGAAATGAAGGTTTCATTTCTTCTGTGACAATACTCAACTTAAGAGTGGCTATTAATAATAGAGGTTGTCTTGTCACCTGTCTTGCCAAGTGGGAAATAATCCCTTACTGTAACCTATGGAGTGGAATACAGAATCCCTTTTAAACTCTGCTATAGTTTATAAGTCAAATAGAGCAACACATGCACACATGTGTATTGATTCTATTGTTCAGTTGAGAAATGCTTTTTATAACTGTCAATTGATAATAAATCCCCAGTTAAAGATAGTTATTTAATTATCACCATTTCAAATAGTTTGCAGCCAGGAAGATAGTTTAGCAGCTAAGGGCATCAGATTTCCAAGGCTGACACGCCAGCACCCACATAGTAGAAGGAAAGTAAAGACACTGAAATGCTGATCTCTGACCTCAATACATGTGCTGTGGCACACACATGCCATACCCCTCCCCACACACATGTAAAACTAAAATGAAGGTGTTTCATGTACATATGTACAACAGGAAAGATGTGTCATTTGTATGCATATCTGTGCTGTTTGTAGGTAGCAGAGACCTGCTTGTTTATGAATGCTTTTATTATTATCATTTTTCATGACTTTTAAAGATAGGGTTTCTCTGTGTAGCAGCCTTGGGTGTTCTGTAACTCACCTTGTACACCAGACTGGCCTCACAGAGACCCTCCTACTTTTGCTCCACAAATACTTGGATTAAAGCTATGTACTACCATTCCCAACTTGCTTTTATGCATTAAATTTATTTTATGTTCTTAAATTAGTTCAATATTTTTGGTTCAATATAGACAAGATATCTTATTTTACGCAACTAACTCAGTAACTATGGTTTAAAAAGTTAGTAAAGGAAAATAAATAACACCTTCTCAGAATGTCCCTGATTTTATGTTCAAAGATAAAGATATTTCACTGTTAAGGGTCCCAATGAGATCATTTATTTGACTTCCTTCTTAAGCATGGGTCTCAATAAACACTTTTCTCGAGTTTCGAAATGCCAGAGTGTACTATCTCAGATGGCTTAGAAGAAAATCTGAGGTGCTAGGACAAGGGAGCAGATAGAGCTCTATTTTATATAATGCTCAAAATAAACAATCAGAAATGATTTCCAAATGAGAAATCTGAGAGATTTTAAATAAGGTTGTCCAGTCTGCACATGACATATTTTCAGAATCAGATTTTAAACTCAGTGCTATTGACCAAAGGTGCAGTATTTAATCCTGTATTCTATTTCACTTGCTAAGAAAGTATTCAAAGCAGCTTTAACATTTGTGTTTAACTGGAAGCAGATCTAAGATGAGTACCCTGTAGTAATGTCAATCTCTTTTCTTTTCCCATTTTACCTGTTTCAATTTGGGGCTATTCGTCTGTGGAAGGAAATGGATACAGGTCTATGTAAGAAATAAGAATTATTAAAAATGTAAAGTCTCAAGCAAATGAGCCATTAAAGTATTCTTATAAAACTCAGATGAGGCATCTTGTGATTTGCTTGGGGATACGTGAGATCCTTCATTTCTAGGACAAGCCCACACCTGTCCTTGGGTTTGCCTTCTCCCAGTACTAATTCAGCTGCTGACAGTTGGACTCTGCTTCTGCTTCATTAATCTGCTCCTGGGAAGCAGTATTTTCTCAAAATTTTGGTGACATTTTCATTTCTCATCTTTAAAGCAGTCCTCTCCTACTACTCTGTAGGTCACACATTTCTTCCTTCCCAGCCAGATGGAAGCTCTCCTGATAGAACCTGGCAGTGTGAAAATTCAAAAACCTGGGTGTGCATTTTCCGATTGAATAACCTGCTCATTTACATCATTGCCCATTAGATAGAAAGGACTGTATCTTTTACCTTTCTTGTATTTCTTGCAGCTTGTTTTCAGATTACAGCTGGTTGAGCTACATTTAGTAGAGATGTTTTGATTTTTCCTAAGGATTCTTGGGCCCTTCCTGTGATAAATAAAAAGATGATTGGAGGATATAAGAATCATTTTAAAATGTTAATTTCTCAAAAACCTTTAGTGTAAGTAATGATGTATTTTAAATGTAAGTGTTTATGGTGTATGTTCATATACACAAATATAATTTAATATTTGTTTCATGTCACATATATACATATACATACATAATACATGCTTTAGAATAGTTTAACGTATACATATTTATTTTTCCTTAATATTAATTAACACAACATTTTTTTTATTTAACCACGGAGAATGTAATACATTGCATTTAGATTATTCACCCAATACTGAGGATCTATTTTTTTCTACCTGGGTGTTAATTCATTCAAGTAGTCATTTATATTTTTCTTCCAAACTCCTAAACATACAAATGTATCCATGTTGAGTAAATTATCAAATATAGTAACACACATACAATGGTATTTTTTATGAATTAGTGTGTTTGCAAATAACAAACTCCACAAGGGAATAAATTCATTTGCAATTTAAAACGTGATTTAGAACCTGTCTCCAGCCTGGCTAATAACAAGGCAATAATTTGGTTTTACCTCAATTTAAAGGTTTTACTTTTCTACATCTTTAACATAATGGCTTAGATTGTAGCCCAGTGGCCGTTTGCCTATTAAACATAAACAAATGAACTGTCTGAGCCACCTTTATCAAGCAGCAGTGGAAGACCAGCAAAGATGTTGTCCCTAGTTGAACTTTTAGGGGTTGAGGAATGCTCAAGAAACAGAATATCACCAAGAACACCACAGCCCATTGCACTGAATTTCACCATAGCAAACTGCGGTCTCTGCAGTTGATTCAGTGAGCTCTTTCATACAATGAAGCCACAAGTCTTTCATTTCATATTGTTAAAATCAGACTTTCCTCATTGGCACTCATAACGCATACCTGTGAGTAACTTTTTAATCTGGCTACATGAGAAGTTTTATACAACATACACTGATACCTCTTCTAGACAATGTTAATTCTTCCACATTAGTAAAATTTTAGTATCAGCAAGATATTCTTGCATAAAAGATTTTAATGAAATAATCACTATAACTGGTACTTGTCTTCATTTACAAAAACATTGAGAAAAACATTCAATCATTGCAAGCATACTGCTTTGTATTTAGAGCAAAGAAGAAATTTATGACAGGATGTTTGACACTCATAGATCAAGATTTGGTGACCCATGTTAAGGAATTCTAGTAGTTGGCTTCTGCTGAGCTTTGACACAAAACTGTGTTTGGCTCCTTGGTTTTGTGCATCAGTTATGAATGCTGCACTTAACTGCCTTAATTGTATACTTGAATAAAGTAACCATTCTTCTACCTATAAAATGTTGAATTTCATTTCTACAATAGCTTAATTCATATACAATTTAGAATATTTTTGTTATCTCTTATAGAAATCTTAAGAAGTCTAGCCATTATCATACTTACTGTATTACTCAGTATTCTGTTGCTGTGAAGAGACAAATAACCAGAAAACCTTTATAAAAGAATACATTTAATTGAGGACTTGATTACAGTTGCAGAGGTTTATTTTATTATCATCATGGCAGGAAGCATGGTGACATACAGGCAGAATAGTGCTGGAGAAGTAGCTGAGGGTTACATCCATATTTGCTGGCCAAAAGAAAAGACTATGGGACTGGCATGTGCTTCTGAAACCTCAAAGAACATGGTCAGGGAGATTGCCTCCAACAAGGGAACATCACACCTAATCATTTCAAACAGTGACACTCCCTAGTGTCTGAGCGTTCAAGTCTATAAGCCTATGTGGAGCATTCTAATTCAAACCACCCAATCCTCCCCTCAGAAAAAATTAAAAACCGTCTTTCTGCCCCATTCAGGAAACCACAGTTGAGTTTTCACCATAAAAACAAAATGTTTCATTTCAGTAAAAATATTTAATATGTGACATTTTGTGACTATCTTCATTCAGAAAGTATACTATTCCAAGGTTTAGCCCTCTTTTTGGTTATTCCCAGGACCCATGGAAATGTTTGTAAAACAGGCCCTAAGAAAACTTATACCAATTTGAGTCACAAGCAATTCACTCATTGCAATAGATTCAAAATAAGAAAATATATGCTTTTTTGAGTTTAAGTCAGAAAATTAAGATTACTGTGGGCATCAAATAATTATTCTGGATCTTAAATTTCAATATGAATGATATAGAACCTACATTTTCTGTAATATATCACAAAATGTATGTCTGATATCATAGGAATACAAGTAAAAGGCAGTGTAAATGATTCACCATTAAAGATGTGAGGCGCCTATAGTTTTAACCAGTTTATGTCTATAGAGCTCTTTATGATCTATACAAGATAACCACATTTATGTGTTATTATTATGCATTCTGATTTGATCTAGGAACCTTATCAGAGATAATTTTGAAGAATCAGAGCACAGTGATACAGGCCTGGACAAAGATTGATACTGTCACTGAGATTTTATTTTACTAAGTGAGTTCACAAAGAAACTATTTAATGGGAAATTGTGTGTTGAAGCTGAATAAAATATGTTGGTTCTGCATAGAGGGTCTCATGTGAAGTCAAAATGCACCAATGTACTTCAAACTAAGTGGTATTCATTGGAGGAACAATACAGTTAAAAAATCCTATGATTTTTATCTTCTAAGAGCAGGAGTTTCTGGTGATCAGGCAGTAATATTGCTTCCATTAGGTACTTTAAAAGTATAAATTAATGTCTCTACTTTATAGCTTCTCTAGCAGCCTCTTGTGATTCAGAACAGCATGAATCGATTCCACATGGAGACAGCCTCTCACATTGTAAACCAGTGAAATTAAGTTTGTGAATTTGAAGAGCTGAAAAACCACCCCTGGGACTGAGGAAAATGTGAGAATAAGCCCAGGAAGCCATGATTCCTTTTCCATCTTCCTACACACTTATATAGACCCTGTCATCCTGGAAAAAAGGAAGGCTTATATCATGCCAGTTAAGAGCTATGACTGTGACCTATATAATTCTTGAACAATTTAAGTTGAAATGTTTTCTTTAGTTCTTTGAAAGGAAAAGCTAAACCTCAATTTTCAAGAGTGATGTCATGGTCAAAACAGTGTACCAAAAGACAAAATTGAGATGCATAAAGATATACTTATACTACTCGGTAAGTTGTCTGAACATATCTGGTCATATTCTAGAATAGTCTCTTCATATTCAAATCATCAGAAATGCATGTGAGACTCTTTCTGTGCATATATATAATAACAAAAAGTTATTTTCCATCATAGAGCTATACAACTTGTTTGAAGTAATAGACATGAAAAACATAGCTAATTTGAAATTATGATGACATAATTTTCTTACTAAAATAAGACACTTTATGCCTCAGTTGAATTTTGTTTTTTCTAATTTACTTAAAATAATGAATCATATAATAAAATTTAAGAGTCTCTGTAGGGAGCTGCAGAAAACCGCACCCAAAAGATGGCGCCGGTTTCCACCCTCCGCCAGCCCGACGGCGAGCGCTCTCTGTGGTAAACAACTCCAAATTAGGTAAAGGTCATGTATCCTCTTAATTCTGCTTGGAGACAACCTATCCTGGTGCGCCACGTAGGGTTAGGTGATTGGTAGATGTAGACTATATCAGGCCCCGTCTCCCTCGGCCCGCCGCTGCCATTATACATTGTACAAAGCAAAGAGGTTCCCGATTAAACTGTGTTTGAAGAAGATTCCTCGGTGTGGCGTCTTTCTTGCTGGTCAAGGGTGGACGCCGCAAGTCTCAGCCTCTTGTTTAATTAGAACAAAACAAGGAAAAGACAATTACCCTACTTTATGCTCAAATATTTTACATAATGTCAAATACTATGTTGTTGAAGGCCTAACAGGCATATCACAAACCAGAGGAAAGAAATCTTAAGAAGTTGTATTTTTTGCACAAAAAGATACATTCTCCATGTACACCTATAAAGTACACAAAATTTAGCAGGAAAAGGAAATTGGGCATAGGTTACCCTGCTCTCAAAGAGATTGCATTCACAAAAAAAGAAGCATCTGGCTCACTGTACAGCAAACCCACAAGCATTATTATACTATAGCTTAATTTTTTGAATGTGATTATGTAGTGATTAATGAGAATGAGTAGTTAGCTGAACTGGATGATATCAAAGGGCTCTTCCAGTAATGGTTGTAAAAATGTAACTATTTCATTTTCTTTATACCTTCTTCTGTAGCTCGTTCCCTGTGGAGTGATACCTTGCTCAGCCTAGATATGGGGGGAGGGTCGGCTTTGGTCATGTCTCAAATGATAAGACAGACTTTGATGATTCCAAATGGAAGGCCTCACCCTCTCAGAGGAGAAGACATTGCAGGGAGATGGTGGGTGGAGTGGAAGGATGGAAAGGGGAGGAAAATGGGATTTTTATGTAAAATAAGATTGTTTTAAAAATAGACATGTAACTATTTCAAAAATTTAATGAAGGTTTTTTTGCTCACTAATGATAATTAATATTGAGCACTTATGTTGTTTTTCTAATTCTGTTATTTATTAATAATCAGGATTGTGGAAGTCATGTGATTTTTCTTGTTCCTTCATAGCTTAATATTCAATAGTGTAAACAAAAAGAAAACAGATATGTCAGATTCATACTGCTGGGGAGTAGGGAACTAGGAGATGAGGGGCTAGTCATTCTCTTCATTATAGTATAGTGAAGCATCCAACCATCCTGGAGATACCGCAGTGAGCAAAGTATTTATCATTATTCTAGGACCAAAGTAAGCATGGGGACATGACTCTTCAAAGTACTGGAAAGACAGAATAGAAAGCCTATTTGTCAAGCAATCATTTTCTCTCATGGTTGCACTTGTCATATATCTTTCTTCACAAATGCCATGCTGTCCTTCGTGAAGCTCATTAAAGAACTCTAGGGAAGAAAAAAATATCAATATTATGTCATGGAAAATTTTGGTTAGTCATGCAAGTGTTTGCCGATATACACGAATTAACTCTCAAGCTGCAACTAGTCAATAGTTACTATTAAATTCCAAGTGTATTGATAACATTTAATTTGGAATATTTCTGTCAAAGGCTCAAAGAAGCCCACTCAGTTATTCTTCAATATTTGCATGAAAAAATATGACAAATAAATTAGAATATTGCTTTGCAAGTAATAGAAAGCAATATAAATATATAGAGGGGCATGAGATCACTGTTCTAAATAGCAAGGTGGGACAACGCAGGTCTTTTCATTATGTAAATGACAATCATTTTCTTTTGCTTTATAATACTGACTAAGTTTGAAAAATGCTACATGCAAAAATACATATCGGGGAGGATGCCTTTAGCTTCTGTTGTGATAGTGCTTTGCTATGACTGAATATCTACCTTGTTAGAAACTAATAATTTAGGACAGGAATATGGCTCATTGGATAAAAGCAGAAATATAAAGATATGAGTTTAAATCCCTAGAGAACTGTGATAGCTAAGCAGGTTATGATGTTCCTAAAATCTCAGGTGCTTCAATAGCAACATAGAAAACAGATAAATTTCTATGGTAGCTGAGGACAGGAAGCATATATCATGCCTTCCACATGTGTGTCGTGACTCACATATCTGTATGTGCATGCACACACATAAACACACTTACATAAACACACAAATACAGAGTTTAAAAATAAATATAGTGATTATTAGTTTCATTTTGCTTATCCATACTACATGTAACATTTGAATACTTGGGTGAGTTAGATTTCAGTTTGATAGAAACACTGTGCACTATATTCTGACCTTGACACACAGACAAGCTAGGCAATAAATAGATGTGATAAACAAAGATGTAGGTGTTACTTTTCACTGTTCCTGTACGGAAGTTGGGAGGAAAATTTAAGCAACTTTCTCTAGGCAACACAGTTATAAAAAGGAAAACTTAGGTTAGATTCAGGCTGCAGTACTCTGGACTCCTAAGTTTATGGTAATATTAGAATCATTCTATGTCTTCTACAGCAACGAACTGTTTTCAAATCTAGGCAATGTGAGCAAGGGCTTATTTGGCGTTTAAGCCAATTTAACTTTTTTTCCTTAGGGACTTGATATTACTTACTTCTGTGTATATAAGGCTTGTTACTTAAATCTAGACATATTTTTATTTTAGGCTTGTTGCTTAAATCTAGACATATTTTATCAAAGAAACCACAACTACAGAAAGGAAAGAGAGAAAATATCACAAGTTTACTATCATGGTACCTTGAGCCATGACCCATCAGATCTTCTTCCAATGTAACTCAATGATTGGACATTGTAGAAATTATGTATTTATAAAATATATTCTTATTCTCTGAAATTGCCTTTTAACCTATATGCTAAATAGTCCAAATATTTTTGAGTTCAATGTAATGACTTCAAAAAGAAAATATGGATCTTTTATTCTGTCAGTTAAACTTCAACACTTCAGAAATTATATCTTAAAAACATTGTCCCTCTTTCATAAGTGCTTAAGTCTGCATTGTGTAAATACATAAATGCATTAGTCATTACTCGTGGGTCCTGTCATTTTATAGAAAACTATCATAATGAGAGTTGTTGTTATTGGTGATGGTGGTGGTGATGGTGGTGCTGATGGTGGTGGTGGTGTGTGTGTGTGTGTGTGTGAGAGCTTGTGTGTATTATTCACTTATGTTTTCTATTAGGTAGAATTCTTGATGTTTTATGTCATATTAAAAAATAAATGACTTGTGACAGGAGCATCCTTCCCATGTCAAAGGAAAGTCAGTTTTCTCTAAATGATTTACAAGATTAATGACAGCTTCTAACATGAATTGAAAGTCTGGCATTTCTATCTTTATAAGCAAAATAAAAATATTATATAATATTCAGTTTGTAAATTTATTTTTCTTTGTCTCACACAAGAAATGAAAGAGAAGCAAATTTGGATTGCGCCCTGGAGTTATTTGCCTATCCTGTCATGGAACATTGAATTTAAGGGTTTGTACTACACAGAGAGACTTCAGTGTCACTTGTGTTTGACTTCTGATATTTCTCTCCTAATCTTGACAACAAGAATAAGATTTTATCCTGATAAAAATAAAATGTATGCCATTTATCATGCTACTTCCTGAAAAACATGAAAACAAAGAGCAATCAATTATGGTTACTGATCCCCCAACTAAATCATCTCTTTCTTTTCTTGCCATGTGTTAAAACATATAGTTATATGTTCAACAGTATAATACAGTGTTTAATATGACAACAAGAAAGTATTACTCATATTTACATATTTCTTAATGATTTCACTAGGGCATCATTTAAAGAAGGGTCTAGTAAAATTTTGCTAGAATTAATATTGCAAAATGCATAGAATGTCTCAAAATTTAGACAGTAAATTATGAAAATAAAAATGTTTATTTGTCTGGAGTTTTATATGTGGTAGCATCTGTTATCTGCTTAGTCTTCTTAGTTATTAAGTCAAATTCACATATATGTAGATAGTAATAAAATATACCTTTTTATTTATCAGAGTTCAAAAAAATTGACTTAGAGAAAAATTTACCAGGCCTGTAAATGCAGACTTGTCACTTCATCTGATTAAGTAGGATCACAAGCCCAAGATCAGTCTGTGCTACAGAGTGAGTTCAAAGGTAAATTGGATGAATTAGAGAGTCTATATTTCAAAATTTTTGGAAAATTTCTGCAAATCCGATGAGTCTCTGGATATTTCTGCAACTCCATTAAATTTCACAGGAAAATTATGAAATCAACTGTCCACTGTTTACTGTTCATCCAGCAATGGTTTTATTCTTCTTACATGAGTGAAATTGAGTCCATCATTCCATTACTTCTTTACTTCTGTGCACTGTACTATAACCATCAAAACTTCTACTAGGCTTTACATTTCATCTGCTGTATCAATAACATACTGATTATTTAATAAATACTATGTAAAATTCAAATAATTTCATTGTAGTTTCTTTTCTTAAACAACTCACTTTCATCTCTGCTCTGCTAATAATTCCCTGTGATTTTAATCAATAAAGCAATAAAGATAGAGTCTAAACACCTTTTAGGTAAAAAATTCAGCCAAGGAGATTTCTAAACTTGAATTAAAGGAAAAAATACCAATTTCAAACAGAAATGATGCATTGTAAACTACTGGAAATGGGGCTAGATTGACTGTCAATTGCTCAAGATTGGAGTCTTGATTCTTGCAATGACTCAGTAGTAAACACATGTAAAAAACATGTCTCTAAACAAAGAAAAAAACACATGACTTGCTATGTGAATGTTACATTCATTTATATACTATAATGCCCTACTTTGAAAAAGTCACCTTACAATTTTTAAAATCCCAATTCCAAATCTCTTCTTTTACCAAATTTTCCTAATATTTTTTTTCTCCTTCATTTTTTGCACATTTATTTCAATTTGAGTAGATTATGGACCTGAAATAAATAAAAAAAAATAGAAATCTTGGGCTGCTTTATGATTATAAATTAACAAAATAATAGTTAAAATAATATAAAATATTAATACATTATGATACTTTTGTCATTACATCATATGTTAGAAGATAACACAACTGAATGTTAGCCACCCATTACCTTCTAGGTAATGTGAAGACATGGAATCACACAGTATTGTTTTGCTACTCCTACAGTCAGGCCTTTGCTTCTGTTGGTAGGGATTCCCTTCATTATTCAATATCCTGGAGAAAAAGAAGCTAATAATTAGTATTCTTTGCAGTGTATGCTCTCATGACACCTAGATCAGCCAGGATGTGTTTTCTAGAGAACACAATACCTAAAAAGCTGCTGTATTGTGAGAGTTAACAATATGGAATTCATTACAATGTTTAATTCAGAATAATCTCTGAAATGCTGATATGCTTTGAAAGATAAAATATATTTCTGATAATTTTTTGAAACCCTGAGAATGAACTTAATTTAAAATAAATCAATGTTTGGGATACCTGTTAGACTAAAGATAGAGATCGAAGCCCAGAATACTAGGTACTACTAACTCAACACTTAGACACCATGAATTGGAGAAACTGCCAGGTGTATGAAAAACCAAGTGTTAAATATCAGATCAGATCATGTATTTTACTAGATACTTATATAAGTTGCAATACAATGGATGCAAACTAACTACAAAGTTTGGTATAAATTAATAGAATACTCACTTATTATAAGAAACTGGTTTTCTAAGCTAGTGTAAGTTGGAAAGGGATCACTGAGACACCAAGTTCTTCTCATTTCCGTGTTTCATCATGCTAATGATGGAAAAACCTTAATAAAACTGACTCTCACCTCATGTTTGCATCATGCTGTAGGTCATGGCTGCTGTATCTCTAAATATATACTTCTCTCTTTTTCTCTAGAACTAAGGGGTGTGAAGCAAAGGCCTGAAGCATTGTGTGCCTAGGAAAAGTGCCACTGTATATTAACTTAGAATCCTATCTTTGTGTTTTTTTAAACAAAAATATATTGTTATTAGATTAAAGATTGTTGAAAAGAATTATATCTAAAGATATTATGAATGAAGATGGTCTCCCATCATCTCGGAGGTTGGAGAGGAGAATTTGATTTAACCCGGTCTCTGGGAAATCTGGTACCTACTAAAAGTGACAAACTAACCTGCCATCTAGGTTGAATAGTTAATATTTATCTTTTCTAATTTGAGGACAATTAAATTGAGACAAACACAAACCAGAGCTGAAACTAGAAAGAAGATACAAAAGGGTAGCTAGGGTATTCTTAGAAATTCATCTATTTACTATTTGTCTATTATAGATTAGTTTTAACAACATCTTTTCCATATTTAAAATGGTATCCATGTTAAAACACTCAGTTACAGCATAACAGAGTAAAATAATACTCCACAAATGCACACACAAACTATTGTAAGATTCAAACTCAATTTCTATTACTGTGAAATAAATGAGTTCTAACACGTCAAAAAGTCCAAGTATATAATCACATGTTAAATCCTGCTGTGTCTGTTATTGCTGCTGAGTAAAGCATGTATCCTTCAAACTAGACAGAAGTTAGAATTGGCTCTGCTCTGCTATGCTACAAGGTGTATTGTCAACCAAGCCATTATCAAGATCAAGCAATTGATTTAAGAAAGAAACACTTTCCTGAGTGAGTTGCTAAAGCAAAACGTTTTCCTATAACTACAAAGAATAACATTCACACAATTAAGTTGAGTCAACATTGCTTAAAATGGGGCATTATAAATAATGATAGAAAAATTCTGATCATAAGAGCATTTAACATAATGTTAAAAGCAAATTATGGGATGCAAAAAAGTTAATAATACATTGAAAAAAAAACAGGAACACATGTCATTCTTTTAAAGTATTGTCCAATGTTAAAAAAAATATTGAATGCTGGATTTCATTGTAATTATGCAAAATTATGGTGCTTATGAACTATTATATTTTTCCTCTCTAAAATATCCTCAATTTAGAGTTCTTTTGTCATTAAAATATTGGAAATTAAAACTCAATTTACACAGCATAGGCCCTACCTATAGTGGGAAATTACCAATATGGAGTCAGGTAGAAATATAAGGGTATTTAATAGGGAAAAGCCTTACTTACAGAGCGACCTAGCCAGCTGGTGTGGCAGCGGTCTGTACATAAGCCCAAAAGTGAAACTGAAAGAGAGACGCAGTACCCTTCAAGTCTCGCTCTACATCACCCTGACCACGCCCGTGCAAGCGTGGTCAGGCACACCTGTAGCCAGCACCTAAGTAGGCGTGGCAACAGCTTCCCCTACACCTACCAGTAAAGACTATGCATTCATCTAAGAATATAAATCAAAATAGATACACCCAAGGGGTAACTTAAGAACACAGCATCCATTGCCCACCTGAAGCATCAACAAAGTTTATCCTGAATGGCTCTGTCACAGGTATAAAAACTTTTAGGACATACTTTAAGGTATGAAATACTAGGGTATAAAACTAAAGTAATATATGTATTCTTGTACCTTATAATACATTTTTCTCAAACTCACATTAGTGAATGTCATTCTAATTGTTTTAGTCAGTAAGTTTGTTTACATCCAATCAGCTTCATAACTTGAAGAAAAAGGAAACATTAGACACTATGATTCTGGCTCCAATTTACACCTGACTAGACTAATTTATCAAGGACAATCCATTGGGTCACTCAAGAGAATCAGGACATGTCTGAAAAAGAATCAAAATATATTTGTGCTTCAGAGCTAATACCTGTCAAATGGGATATTCTTTATAGTCAACTCATTGTTGCTACAGCTTAACTTCTTTTCACAGTGGAGCAAAAGTATAGCAATTTTGAAAATGACATTTTAAGTGAAACTATTTATTTAAATATCACACTCTATTACTATGTTTTGAAACATAGTACAACCCAGCATGTTTCCATGAAAGATTATGCAGTGAGTACAATGATACACTTTTATGGGTAGAACATTGGATTCTGAATTGTGTAAGCATGAACAGCTGTACCCAGAGAAGTTGTAGGAAAAGCATTAACCTTTGTAGAAACCCCAAGGTCATCTGTACGGTGCTGATATTCATGGCCATGCACTCTGAGCTGGAGTGGCTCTTGCTCCATTGCTAAATGAAAGATAAGGAGCTATAGAAACTTTCCCTCCCTCCATGTTAAAGTTCGTATATTTAATTGTTGAAAATATGTATAAATTGTGTTATAAATATATGTGCTTATTTACAAGAAATTCTGTGAGTATTGAAATAATAAAGGTGATTATTTTAAATCTATGTTAGTGTTCTTTCAAGAAACAGGCATTGCTATTTAAATAAAAAGCATCCCCATTGGCTAACGTGTTTGAACTTAAGGCCCTTCCTTTATCCTTTAGAAAGTGGAGGCTTAGTGGAAGAAATATGTTACTAGGGATGACTTCGAGGTTTTGTAGCCCAGCAGACTTCCACTTCTCTCTCAGCTTCATTAGTGACAAAACAATTTGAAAGGCTGAAAATGTTTTAGCCAATATAATATACTTTATCCTCTCTAGAACTATAAGTTAAAGTGCACCTTTCCTCCTGTAAGTTTCTTTTGTCAGGATACTTTATGAGAGGAACAGAAAAGTAAGTAATATTGACACTGAAGTTATAATCCTTTGAGATGTTTTTATGACACCACCATTTTCTAAAGGGCACAAAGTTCTAAGAAACTTTATCTGCAGCATGCTACTTTGTTTCACACTCAAAGGAGTAACTAAACAGAAGAGTTCAAGGACTCTGAAAAGAAACTACTCTCCTATGAGTACATCCTGTTTCTTGTCCTATCCCCTGGGCTATTTTCCTTCTGTTTGTTTGTTTTGTCCAGTTCTGATGCATTAATTTTTGTCTTACCTTTCTTTATTTTATTATTATAGTTTAGAAGCTCATTTGTTTTCCAACTAGACACAAAAAGAGGGTGGATAGTGATTGGAGGGGTTGTGGTGGGGGTAATTTAGGGTAATGGAGGAGAGGAAACTGTAATTGGAATATATTACATGAGAAAAAATACTTTCAATATAAGGGAGAAAATAAAAAAAAAACAAAAGATAAATGGGTTCTTTGGTGAAATTCACATCTGTCAGTAGGTTGAGTGGGGATGAAATAGAGAGTAGCTTTAGCAGGTGGTGGTGGCTTTAATCACAGCATTCTGGGAGGCAGAGACACAGGCAGATGCAGAGGCAGAGGTAAGTGGATCTCTGTGAGTTCAAGGCCAGCCTGTTCTACAGAGCAAGTGCCATTACAGGCTCCAAAGCTAAACAGAGAAATCCTGTCTAGAAAAAGCAAAAATAATAATAATAATAATAATAAATAGTAAAATTAAAAGAGTAGCTGTGTGAATGGCATGTACTATGAATGAAGCTGCACGAGCATTACTCACTCAGTGGGCTTGTGTATTTTTAGTCCAATTATTGATCTGTATCAGATATTTCGTTGATGCAGAAAATTACTGCCATTTCCTACAAATCACCCTTTCATGTCAATTAACCTCTCAGTTATTGGTTTACCTTAGGAAACATAGAGAATCGGTCACACTATGTTCTAGTATTCAAACCTAAAGTTACAAGCTCCAAATAACGAAATACTGGTATCAATGCATATATGGGAACTCTCTAGAATTTTCATTGGAGTCAATACCTGTTTCTGAACTTGTGCATACAAACATATTCACCTAACAAATCACACACACACACACACACACACACACACACACACACACACACACTTGTAATTAAAGTGATTATTTCAAATTCAGTGAACTTAACTATAGGTACTGTCTTAGAGTTTCTATTGCTGCAGAGAGACACCATGACCACTGCAGCTCTTAAAAAGCAAAAATTTAATTGGTGCTGGCTTACATTTTCAGATGATTATAGTCCATTATCATCAAATTTCAATATGGTGGTATGCAGACATGTTTGGTTCTGGAGAAGGAACCAAGCTGAAAGTCCTACATCTTTGAAATGAAGGCAACAGGAAGTGATCTGAGATACTGGGCGTTCCTTGAGCATATATGAGAACACAAAGCCTGCCTCCACAATGACACACTTTCTCCAACAAGACCGTTACTACTCCAACAAGGCCACTTGTGCTAGTAGGACCACTCCCTTTGGGGGCCATTTTTTCAAGCCAGTACAAGCACTTATTATTATAAACATACTGCAGATAAATCAGCATATCCAATTGCTTAAGAGAAGAAGCTTTCATTTCAACCCATGCTTTGCTCCCTTCTATCTACATGTTCATGGTAAGAAATTCAACTTTTTTAAAGCCTCAATTACCTCAACTACAATTCATTGATCACCTTAATGTATTCGAGGTAAAGGATGAGAAGACTTTAATATATATATATATATATATATATATATATATATATATGTTGTAAATATATATATTCATAGTTCAGTTTAAGAGATGGTATGTGGCTTTATTTATCCTTATAAATTTATTCAGAACATGATATAAACATACAATGAGTTTTTGTCTAATTAACGCTCCTCTTTTTTTCCCTGAAATTCTTCCCTAGACCCCTCATTGTTTCCTCCAAATTTCAGGTGTTCTGGGTTTATTTGGGTTGCCTTTTTGTTTTCTTTTCAAAACAGTGAATATATTTGGCTATGTTTATATGCAGAAAATTGTAGGATCTTAATAAGAGAAGAGGTTCCTGACATGTCCACATTCCTGAAGACAACTTTCTCTCAAAACTATCTATACTCTTTATTAGTCATCAATGCAAATAGCTCCTCAGCCAGTGTCTGGGCTTCAGAAAAAGAGTAGTAATAGTACTTTGTGCTCTGTATAGTCCAATCACTTGTATGACTAATAATGTTGCTACTTTGCATGAGGAAAATAACTACAACTTCAGGGCACATATGCAAATATTATCTAACACAACAGTCCAATAATTAAAGATGGTCAAGACAATGAATGCCATTCCATTCTTACTTGATTTTACTAAAGTGTGCCAATCAATCAGTTAGCAATGTATTAGAAATCACCTTGTTTATTTCCAACTGAAAATCCACCTGTTTTAAATAAAGGGCAGTTACTACAATACCTTCTCTAATCTGTCATAAGCTTTAAAACCAGGGGGAAATGGTGTGCTCAGCCATCACTTTGTGCATTCATTTATCTGATCTTCTGAAACCCCTGTAGTTGATTTCAACAGGAATGTGTGGAGGAAGCCTAGATGAATACCTCTTCCAGAGGCAAACACTTGCTCTTAATTTATTTTCTTTGGAGCCTGAAGGAGACCAGGAATACTGGGAAGGACAAGGGTTAAGATTACTTGTCAGTAAATAAAGCAAAACAAGCACACTCATCAATAGGATGAAAGGCATTTACTAACTAGAGTGCCACGGTTGGAGGCCTAGATTTCCATTCCTGCTTAAAATCCCCCAACGTTTACTTAAGTGGAAACTGAGGTCATACAGACTCATGCATATATTTGAAACCTTGATATATTCTAGTTCAACAGAGTTTGACAGGATAAGCCTAATTCAATTAGGAAAAGAAATGTTTATTCTCTCCCTACTTCCTCAGTGGAATCTATCAGGAAAAGGAACTAACAATTAAGAGCCTTGTATATATCAAGCAAAAGAGTAAGAGGTTTTCATGTAAAATTTTACTTGCATGGGCTTAAAATGAATAGGAAGGAGTTATCACTGTGGATGGTATTCTTAATGTGTACCTAGGTGAATATTATGAACAGTAATCAATTTTGCTGCAGGCATTTTCTGCAGTCTAATAGTTCTACTGCTTTTAGATTGTAAACAAAGCAATAATCGTGAATTCTCTTGTGAAGCAGTTTAGAAGCTGTGCAAATAGAATAGATATTTCTCATTCTAAAGTTGAGGTAGAAATAGGAAAACTTGGATGGTAGAAATTCCTCATATCCTTTCTCCCCCAAACTATAAGGAACTTTGGAAGCTAATGGAAGTGATCCACACTTCTGTTCATATACAAGCATGACTACATCAAGTAGAAGGACATGGGACTGGGTATCAGACATGTAGTCTTTATCAAAATACTGTCACATTGGTTGTCTGATAAAAATGCTTCTATGTATTGCCATCTATGATCAGCAATATATCTCAGACAACATTAGTGGTACTGATCAAATACAAGGAAAATTCCAATAATTTTTAACATTATAAATTTCAGAACTATATTTTTATTATTTTTCTTTTATTGAAAATGGAAGTCGGGCATTGGTGGTGCATGCCCCAAACATGACAAAATAAAATATAATAAAATAAAGTAAAAAAAATCATATTTAATTTGGACAAGGCAACCTAGCGGAAGGGAAAGAGTGCTAAGAGAAGGCACAAGAATCAGAGATCCACTCACTCTTATGCTTAGGAATCCCATAAAAACATTAAGTTAAAAGTTATAAACAGAACCTGGGGCAGACCCTTGCAGGCTCCGTGCTTGCTGCTTCAGTCTCTAGGAGTTCATGTGTGCTTTGCTTAGTTGATTCAGAGGACCTTGTTCTCCTCTACTCCCCCATCTCTTCTGGATCTTACACTTTTTCCCATCCATTTTGGAGAGGGAGTTTCCATGAGCTCTGAGGGAAGAGATTTGATGGAGACATCCCTTTAGACTCTTTCTACAAAATGGCTAGCAGTGGGTCTTGGCATCTATTTCCATCTGCTGCTATTGGAGGAAGTTTTGATGATCTCTGGTCAATAAATATATCAGGATATCATTATTAGTCATTTTATTGATAGTTTTTTCCTTTAATATGAGTAGTGTTTGCTTTTATCCTAGGTCTTGGTGACATGCAGTCTCTAGTTCTTGGTAACACAAGCTATGTTGGATATGGGTCCCTGTTAGTATTTATGCATTTTCATTGTCCTGCCCTTAGGGTTCTGACAGGATATGCCCTCAGCTGCTGTCACTAAGAGCACCAACTATGCCTATTCACTATATTCCTTTTAAAAGGGCCCTGCCCACTTCCCATGCTCTCTCTCTCTCTCTCTCTCTCTCTCTCTCTCTCTCTCTCTCCCTTTTTTCTTCTCTCTGTCTATTCCTCTCTCTCCCTTTCTCTCTCTCTGCTCCTTTCCCAAGAGCTGGTTTCCCCCTTCCCCTTTCCACCTTTTACAATCCTTTTTCCCCTAATTAAAAAAAAAAACCCTCTGCTTGAACTCTGTCACATAGTGTCTTTGTCTCTCTTGACACTTTTTAAAAATTACAACAGACCCTTCTCATGCATTGGGCCTTAAGTCAAATCAGACATTGGTTGACTACTCCCAGGTGTTCTGTACCATCATTTCCCTAGAATATCTTTCAGGCAGGACAAACTGTCAGAGGTTTTGTGGTTGCATTGATGTTTAAGTTTCTTGTTCAGGGACTGACAGAGTTGCTTGCTGAACCAAAGATACTAGAACATAAGAGAAAGGCTCCATGTGGACACCAGCTGGACTTCTCTATGTTCAATGTGTTGTGTGGGTGTTGTTCTCAGCAATTTGGCATCACTGTCAGTTGGCATTGAGTAGACCTCTGTTTTAGAAACAGTCTATGATATTTAGGAATTTTTTGGGACCCCACTTTGCTAGAAATTCAATTGAGTGCAACCCTGTCCTGCTTCTGAAAGCCTTGTTTGGTAACAAGAGATGACCAGTTGAGACTCCATATCTGTTGTTACAAGATCTCATTGGAATCACTTTCATATATTTTAGGAAATTTCCACTGCTGTAGGTTTCCATATCATCCCTCAAATGCCCCACAATTGCTTTTGAAATTCTCTTAGTTTACCCTATCTCCCCTCCCTATCACAACTGATCTTTCCTTCCTTTCCTGTTTCCACCTGCACTGACTCTTCCCATAAAATATATTCTATTCCCTGCTCCCAGCAGAATACATGTGTCTCCCTTTGACACTTCCTCTATATCTTAACTCTCTTGATCTACAGATTGTATCCTAGTTGTCATTTGCTTAACTGATAATAGACACATATAACCAAATTCATACCATATCTATCCTTCAGGGTCTAGGTTACATCACTCAATATGATTTTTTTTTATTCCATGCAACATTATTGAAAATGGTAAAGTCATCTTCCAATGCAGCAACACAGAGTAGACCCTTTCTTCTAAGGCCTTTCCTCTTATGTCTAAAGAAGACATCAGCTATATAAAGATAGCAGAGCGTGGCACTACACTACTACAAAATTTCTAGGTTGTTTCCTCTGTTCGAGTGTTTCATTGAATCTTCTATATACAGGGATTTGTGATAGAGACAGACCCTGAACAACTGACAATTATATAGCCAGTTATAGATGTATGTATATATGCATATATAATTGTGTATACATTCTTACATATAAAAATATCTTATAGGATTAGGAAAATAGTGGTTTAACATCAGTGGAAAACCTGTATTCCTATTAATTCAGTGAGACCAAATGAAAGTTATCTTTGGCCCTTTCACAGCCCTACCTTTAGAATATGATATTAGGACATCCATTCTATAATCTGTTTATGTCAGCAACACTAAATAAAAACCTTGTCTTCAATCCTTTGATCAAAAAGAGGAATTCTAAATCTTCTGCTAGGACAGTGGCAAAGAGGTATGGCTAGAAGTTCTTTTGAGTGCTACTGTGATGCAAACAACAGTGTTCTATCACCACCACTGGGTACTGACAGTAGACTCAGATCATTACTAGTACTAGAAAGCATGAAGAAACCACATAAGCTAGACTAGCATGTACAATGCTTTCCCTAATCCTTCATGTCAGCCATCTAGTGCCTGACTCACCTTCCTTCCTTTTCTTACATTAAGTGGGTGTGTACTTAAAGGGCTTATTTTCGTTGGTATGAATAAAGTGATTGTTCTTATTTTGATGGTGTTAAATGTAATGTGTATGGCTGAAATATGTTTCAATTTTAGGTAATATATAATAATACAAGTCTCTGATCATCACACTTAATATTTTCTTGTCGTTTCTTAGAAAAATATGCATGGATCAAAAGAGTTCCATAATTATCATGCAATGATTCACAAATAACTTTTTACCACGGATTATTTTAAATAAAATATCAAGTTAATATTCTCAAAAGACAGAATAAGTTTCTCAACCTGAAAACATTAGAACAGTCAATCTCATTAAAAAACAGGGTGTAATTCAGACATCTTCAAAACAAGACCATGGGACATGAGAATGAAAAATAATTTATTCTTCGTACTTGTCTTTATTTATATGATTTTGAAAAAAATATTCAATATTCAAAGTTTTTTCCACTTAGCCTTCATTTAGATATATACTATAATATACCACAATTTATAAACAGATAATGTATTCTATGTATATCATTATTGGCCATCTTGAGAAGAAAAAGTAGCTGCCAAGAGCTTGTCAGCCATTAAAATGACAGCTTTGAAACATGAGTATTTATCAAAGACTGGTGACTCTCTTGTCACATTTCATATGCTCCAAAGAGTGTCTACCCCATGCTGACAGAATTTGAACTGAACTTTTATGAAACTGAGTTCCCCTTCTCAAATCCCAACACCTCCTGAGTCTGAACACCAAACCAAAGAACATTGCCTGAAGATGTGTGTGATACCATATGCTGCCGATTTTGCATAATCAACTCTGAGCAGATTGTGATCATGCCTAACAGTTTAATTTGTTTCCCTTGAGTCACTTAGCAGGAGCTTCAAGTCAATCTGGAGAATTAAGTTTTTTTCAATCATCAAGACATTAGAAAATAATGAAAAATTGTTGGATTAGGATGAGGGCATTGTTGGAACTAAGTTTTACTAGGGCTAGAGTTTTTTAGGGTTAGGATTAGTGTTAAGGCTAGAACTAGCATTAAGGTTATGATACATTTTAAGTACTAATGGTTATGTCTATCACCAGTCTCTATAGAGAGCCAGTGTACATTTTGAGGCTCCCACTAACATGTGTAGAATTTTAAGAAGCACTTCACAAAGTCGATCTTTAGATGATGTACAAAATGAAATTATAGCAAAAAAAAAAAAAACCACATCTATTGAGAGAACATGTTTCCAGGAAGAAATATCAAATGCCATGTGAAGAAATGATATTAGAAACAGAAATTATGCATTTAGGGTTATATTTAAAAAGCATTAATCTGCAGGTACTTACTTCTATTTCATTCACTACATTTCCCATTCACTCATTCATCAGTATGAAATTTTGTCCTTTTAGTATTTAGGAGTACATGTGAGTATGTGAGCATAAAAATAATCAATGAAAAATGTGCCATGAATTTGAAAGAGCACAGCGAAGGTACATGGGAGGGTTTGGAAGGACAAAAGGAGAGGAAGAGATGATGTAATTATATTATAATCTCAAGAAATAAAATAAATAATAAAAACAGAATCATCAATATTGAAACATGACCAAAGCATACCTTCATAAATGGGATAGGCTACTTCACTTTCAGTATCTGTATCTATGTATCTCAGGATCATGGGATATTCTGAATAAAAATTACTAGTACACATTGAGCTTAGACCTACTATTCCCATTTCATCTAGGAGAGCCACAATGTCCGGGAGTTTATTTAGCCTTTAGACCTGAATTCTAATCATTAATATTGTCTATCTTTGGAAATTGTTCCCATATGAATCTGTATTGTTGCTACAAATGACTACTTACATTACCATATTTGTTTTTTTAAGTTTCAAAGTCTTTACATTTTTTGATTTCTGATGGGCCTTAATTCAAAGGAGGAAGAAATACAAAAATAAATAGGATAAAAATGTGAATATTGGCATGAAGCACAAAGTATGATGTCAAAGCTATCAAATGTCATCACATTTGATTTAATGGAAGTTAGTATGGATTTTGACATAGTCAAAAAACTCAAAATATTTGTGAGTTGTATTATCTTTAGATTTTCTGCTGAAGCCAAGAGTGAAAACCAGGCTTTTTTGTGGCCTTGTCTATTTTGATTCAATCAATTTATCTACTAGCTGGGTACAAAAGAGATTAGCATCTTTATCAATTTACTGATACTTGGGGAACTGATTGCAAAATAAATGACAAGAGTTGACCTTAACTGTGTATGGGAATTTAAGGGTACAAGAAGACAGCATGTAACTTGTTCTGAGTATCATAGAAGGTATACAGTCAGTTTGATCTTTCTTTTTCTGTTGTTTTTTGAACTTCTAAAATATTTTATAGTGTGTATTTTCTAGTGTTAGTTAACAAGAGGCCTGAGACCAGAGGAATAGAGGAGGGCAAGAAAGGAGATGCCTTGATAGAGGGAGACAACACAGGTTTGGAGAGAGGTCTGACACAGGGGAAATGTTAGGAGATCTATAGGGATGACCCCAACTAAGAAGCTAGGTAGTGGGGGACAGGATGACATTGATGGCGCCCTCTATAATGAGATTGGTGTCTACCTTGGTTACCATTCCTAGAGCCTTCATCAAGTAGCTGTTCAAAGCAGAAACAGGCACCCACAGCTAAGGACTGAACCATACTCCTGGAATCTAGTTGTGGAGAGGGAGGAGGGATGAACGAAGAAGCCAAGATGGTGCTGGAGAAACATACAGAAACGGTTGGCCTGATCTACTGATAGCATGGAGACCCTAGTCATAAAGTTGGGGAAACAGCATTGGACAGAAACAAGCCCTCTGAATGTAGGTGCCAGCTAGGAGGCCAACACAATCCATGGGACCTCAATCAGTAGAGCCAGTCTTCATCCCTGGAGCACAAATGGTCTTTGGGAGCCCATTCACTATGGAGGGATACTATTGCAGCCCAGATACAACAAGGAGAGCCTAGGCTCTCCCCCAAAAGATATGACAGACTGTGAAGGTCACTGGTGGAGGGCCTCACTATCCCTGGTTAGGAGTTGGGAGATGGGTTGGGGGATTGACATGGAACATGGGAGGATGTGTGGTTGAGGGAATGGAGGGGAAGGATATGTAAATATGAGTAGCAATTAAAGAATTTAAATAAGCCAGACATTGGTAGCTCGAACCTTTAATCCCAGCACTAGAGAGGCAGAGGCAGTTGGATCTCTGTGAGTTCGAGACCAGCTTGGTCTACAAGAGCTAGTTCCAGGACATGCTCCAAAGCCACAGAGAAACCCTGTCTCAAAAAACCAAAAAAAAAAAAAGAATTTAAATAAAAAGAAGCAAGTCAGCAGTCACCCAGAACTTTCTTCCCTTTTTATTTTTCTTTTGTTTCTGTAACTTACCCTTAAAAACAAAAGGGAAGCTACACCTGGAAGAAAAAGGTGGTTGTGGTACCAAGAAAAAGGAATACAGCTTCCACCACTCAGCTCCCTCGGATGAGAAAGTAATACAGAATCTACTTTGGCTCTAATAGCAGGTATGTGGGCCTTCCAAGCAGACCAAGCTTCAGAATAACTTTGCAATCCTCACAAGTTTCAAATCCAGTTGTAAGTTTTTGTAAGACAGTGACTCCTCTCCTGGAACATCAATGTATATAAATCTCATTTTGTCACTCCTTGTTATTCAGAGGGTAGTTTCTGGGTGTCACCTAGATGGGAAAATCTATTGCTAAATATTGAACAACCCCTGGATTTGAGTGAGTAACCTGTATTCAGATCAACAAAGCTCGGAATAAAGCATGGTACCAATATACTGGCTGCATAGAAACTAGAAGGTTCAGTGGCTAGCCAGTCTCACTGAAATGACAACCATCAGATTCAGTGAAAAAAAAAAAAAGCAAAAAACCCACTTGTCTTAAAAAAACAAACCACGAAACAAAACAACAACAACAAAACTGTGAAGAGCAACAAAGAAACAAGGCCAAGTTGATCTCTGGCTTCCATATTTCATACACTTTCAATCATAATAAATATAAGAGCATAACAACACAAAATAAAACAAAAATAACTGAGCTACTCTTGAAACCTAAGAAAATAATACAATCACAAGTCCTGGAGCCGCGGATTGGTGTGTCATGGTTCTAGGGAGACAACATGCTAAGGGAGGCAGGTGTGGGAGCTGGGAGTTCAGACATAGAATGCTTAATTGTATAGGCAGCATAAGAATCAGTTCATGGAAGGAAGATAATTCTGCCCTCAGTAACTTTTAGCTAGGGATAGGTATCCAGAACTATAAATAACCTTGGTTTGATAGTTCTGAGTCTGAGGCCGATTCATAGGTGAAATTATATATCAACTATTTTCTGCGTACCTGTGTATCTACTATGTATTTTCTACCCACTGCTAGAGAGACCAGGAAGTAGAATTTCAAAAATTGTAGATCACTTCTCAATTGGTCACATAAAGAAGGTGATTAATAATCAGGAGATCTTGGGAACACAAGGAGATATCCTCAATCACTTCTGTGTTTGCTTCCCACACTACCAATGAACTTCTGAGATGCTCACATAGAGAATGTTACCCGCTGCAGGAATATGAGTTGGGGTGTCTTGGGACAGTGAGGGAATCTGTCTATGCCACAACCTGAAAAACTATGTTTGGCAGAAGCCACAGATACATAAAGAAAGAGAACTTCTAAAAGGAAGATAGCAGTGGCAGGCAATGATCACTTGATATTCTTTCATCAGTAGTATAAATCAAAGTAAAAGAAAAAGAGGCAAAAATATGATACCCTCATTAATATCCAAGGAACTTGCAGTCTCCAGTTCTTGACGAACAGATATTGTATCAATTTATCTTGTTTTTAATGTTTTTTCTTTTCTTGAATTAAGATTCCTTTTCTTCATTTTACTACCCATTTGACAAAATATTATCCTATTATTTAAAATATAGTATGTTGATAAATCAGACCATGGAAATCAACACAGAATCCAGCTGTAGTAGGACCATGGACTCAGACATAGTCATTGGTAGCAGCCTGACCCTGGCTGTCTGGCCCCAGGTAGTGGCACATGTCACACAGATTGGGATTGGAATCATCTTGGTTGCAAGGTGGGTCTCAGACAGCAGGTGAGACCAGGCCCCAGGCATCCATAGGACCTTTGATGGTAACAGACATCATGGATATCAACATAGACCTTAGGTGCATAGCCCCATAGACCCAGGCATGACCCTCCTCTGTAGGTCAAGTGTCTTCATGGCACCAGGTAGCAGCACAGGCCACGCAGATTGTGCTTGGGATAACTGGCTTTTCCCCTCACCTAAGGGGGATGGTCCCAACAGTCCTGCCAGACCAACTCAGCCACAATATAGACAAACATCCAGGGATGGGAGTTAGCACTCTCTAACATGTAATACCATGTATTCCCTGTTGGAGCATGTGAAGAAACAGGACCTACGTAGTCTTAGGAAGCTCCATGACTCTAGGCAATGTCAGGATATCTGAGAAGAGTTTCCAATGAGCATCCAGTATTGATAGTATACCAGAACCCAGAGGCCTGAAACAGACCAACACTGCATTAAATAATAAATATTTGCAAGTAAAGCTGTATGGGAAAATGAGTATACTCCAGGATATACAGCAGCTCTCAGTTCCACTAAGTTGAATGAAAAGGTTATGGAAAAGTGGAAAGGATGGAGGAATTAAATGGTTTTTTGTTTGTTTGTTTTTTCATTGAAAGATTTAAAAATAATATTCTTATTTTATTTTTATCTTATTCCTATTACTTCTCTTTTGGTTTTCCCTTGTTCAGGAAATAATACAAGGGTAAGGACCAATGCAGAGGGACTAAAAATATTAGTGGGATTGAGGTACATGATGTCTAATTTCCAAAGAATCAATGAAAAATTGTTAAAAAATATTTTGATTTTCCACCTCATACAGTCACCTATTTTTTTTGACATGGTATTGTTCATTTTTAGGCAAATATTTTATTTTCCTTTTATTCTTTTCTGCTATTTTAATTTCCTCCTTTGATCCTCTTTCTACTTTTAATAGTATTTTTACTATGCCCTTTTATACTCTATATAGTTTTATTTTTAATGATCTTCCTTGTATTTGTCTAATCCTTACTTCAGCTTCATAATAAGTTTTGTTATTGTCTCTTAATGTCTATCACATCCTCTCCATTTATTTTTCTTTTTTTAGTTAGCTTTGTTTCGTTTCTGTTTTTCTTCTTATTCTGCCTCTTGCCTTTGTTTAATCCACTTATCAGTTACCCTAAAAAATGTTAATTTCATAACAATATATATATATATATATATATATATATATATATATATATATACATATGTTTAATTTTTTGTTTTTCCTCATTGTCATTGGTGTGTGTTAGTGGGTTTTCACATATTTTAAGGGTTTCTATACATATTGTATAGATTGATATTTGTATGGTCCAATAAGTATATTTTCTCTTTATTTAGTTGTATCATGGACTGAACTTTCAAAACTTGACAATGCAATAATAAATTGCTCAAAAAAGGAAAGAAATATCTAGACCAAGAGCTCTACAAATCAGAACACAGAAATAAAAGAAAACAAACAATAAAATGACCTTTTCTTTCTGAAGAAACCAAACTCCTCAACTACTGAGGGCAAAAATAAAATTCTGAGTGAAGAATTCAGAAGTTTACTGGTAAAATAAACAATGATATGAAAGAGGATACATACAAGCAGGTGAAGTCAATACTGAACTTAGGATGTCAGCAGTACATAAGACAATAGCAAATTATATGAGAATATAAGTCATACAAATGAAAAAGTCAGCAACTTGGTAGATCAATTAAAGGAAAAAAATTAATTGGAAAAATTAATAGAAGTATTAAAATGAATATTTTAATGAGTCAAATTAAAAGGGGTAGAAACTATCACCAATAGATTTCATAAACAGTAGAAAAAAATATAAGGAAAGAAAACCACATTTGATTTTACATTCAAACATCAGTCCTGAAAAGAAAATTATCGGGGACACACTCTCTGAGAACTCTGGGATATGCTCAAGTAATACAAGATAAAAATTAATGAGTAGATTAAGGAAGTAACACAAAGAGCAGATTTATATAATTTATTAAATAAATTATAACAAATAAAACCTAAAAACTAGAGAAAGAGAAATACAAGCAAAAGAATCATTCATACCCTCAAATAGACACGACCAGAGCAGAATTTCTCCATGACATTTATTGTAAAGATATAAAAAATACAAATCAAAGAAACATATTAAACGCAGTAAGGGAAAATGCCAAGTGATCCACAAATGAAAACAAATCAAAATAACACCAAATCTCTTATCAGAAACCCTACATACCAGGAAAACATGGCATGATATAGTTAATGTCTTCAAAGTAAATAACTGCTGAATGAGATTGCTAGCTACAGCAAAGCTATCTATTAAAGTTGACAGAGAAATAACATTTCAAGTCAAGCAGAAACTAAGTTATTTTATACCTACCAGCCAATACTGCAAGAGTTACTGTTAAAATGCTACACAAAGAAAAAAATAGAGATTATCTCAAGAACACAGAAAGAATAAGTATCATGAGATAAATAAATAAAGGTAGAGAGACTTCATAAGTACAAAATACAAATAAAACAGGGAAACTCCTAATATTAATATGAACATAAATCAACAAACCATGATGCAACCATGTAGGATAATTGCATTATTTAGAAAATACTTCTCAATAATAATATTAATTATAAATGGTCTCAGATAACAGCATTAAATGAAGACTGGCTGGTTGGTATAAAAGATCAAACTGGCAGCTGAATACCAGAAAAACAATTTATTTTCTTTTATCTTTTTGGTGGAGTGGTGGTGTGAGTTTGTTTCTCATTTTTGAATTTAAAATGTATATTTAACACAATTTATACTTATTATCATTTTCTTCCACCACATCATCCCAGACCCTACTCATTTCTACAACCTATTATATTATACCCCTTTTCTTCTTCCTTTAGGATTTAACATAGTTTCAGAGAAAACAAGCAGATTCTCCAATTGTCAGTCCAAGGGGCTTGAGCTCCTTCTAGCTTGGGTCAGCTGTCTCTGGTTTTACCCCATTGTGGTCTTGATCCCTCTTGTTCGTGTTCATGTCATCCCTCTTTCCCCTCTTCAACTGAACTCCAGGAGTCCAACACAGTGCTGGCTGTGGGTTACTGCATCTGCTTCCGTCAATCACTGGATGGAGTTTTATGATGACAATTAGGGTAGTCACTAATCTGATTAAAGGAGAAGGCCTATACTGACAGCCTCTCCACTATTGATAGGAGTCTTTACTAATTCAGCATAATCACTAACAAGTATCTATAAACATTTATCCTTATACATAGATGTAAGTGTACTGTTCATGCTTAATTAAGGAATCTTTTCTTTGCAACAGATGAAGGCCATCATAGAAATACCATAATTAATAAAAAATGTAGCACTATGGAGCCCAATTTCAATGTGCTACAAAACATTCCCATATGTAAAGGTCAGAGAACATCATAGAAGATGAGACACAAAGATAGTAAGAGACAGAGGATCAGAGAGTTTATTGTGAGAATATTCAAATAATAACATAATAATCATATAATAACATTGGAAGATATACTCATAAATCTCACCAACATGAGCAGAACATGTGCTGAATAAGAAGGACACGATTGAATATATCCAACTAGATGGGGATAAAACTATTTTTAAAAATATGCACCAATGAGTGTGAATATAACTTAGCAAGTTAATAGATTTAAGGGCAGAAAACATGAAAGTTTTTAAAACTAATAAATACTTTCAGGAAAAGTATCAGGGACAAAATCAACACATCAAAATCAGAAGCTTTTATATAAATCATAAACAAGTTTGCTGAAAGAGAAATCTGCAGGAAAGTATCATTAATATCAGCTTGAGAAAATATTCAGTGATGAAGCTAATCAAGGTGATAAAAGACCCCTTAAAACAAAAATGTAAGAAAATAACTGTGATGGCCACCATAGGCTCCTTCATTTGAATACTTAGTCTTCAGGATTGGGAATGTTTTAAAGGATTAGAAAGATTAGGAGGTACAACCTTGTTGGAGGAAGAAAGTTGCTGTGGGTGGGCATTAAGATTTTGAAAGCACACAATTACTTTGCTAGCACCATACCTGTCTTACATTCCTGCCTACCCTGCTTGCCCTGCTTGGTGTCAGTTTACTCTGAAACAGTAAGCACAACTCAATTTACGTGTTTTCTTTTTAAGAGTTGTTTTAGTCATAGTGAGCTTTCATAGCAATAGAACAACAATTAAGATACTAACAATGAAATTGAGAAAGACACTAGAAGGCAGAAAACCTCTATCATCCACATACAGCTAGGTTAATATTTATAAATGGCTACCTTTCCAAGGATGATTGTCATATATAATGAAATTTGCTTCAAAATCACGATGAAAATTTTCATAGATTTAAAAAGATCCTAAAATTAATATGGAAGCACAAGACATCACCCTGAGTATGTACCAACAGATGAATAGATAATGAAAATATGGTTCACATACAAAATAAAATTCAGCTGGAAAAAATTACATTTTCAGGAAAATTGATACAAGTTGTTATTATTTTACTAGACTCATATAGACCAACATTTTATGCTTCATTAATATAATGACCATAGATGCTATATTACACACACACACACAGAGAGAGCCATAAAATTAGGAAAGAATGTAAGAGAGAAAGAAGGAATCTAAGGGATAAGGGAAAATAATAGTTAATGTAATAAATTGGGATGGAAAAACTTAAGGTTGAAACAGCAGGACCGAATGGACCAGATAGAGAGTATAGAAAAAATGAGAGGGAAATACCCGAGAGGGGATGACACAGAACAAAGTGCAGAGACTCATATTAATCATTCAAGTGTCAGTATTGTCTAAATGACTACAATGTATTAAACATGTATGTAAAATAATCAAGAAACTGTCAGAGAGAGAAACAGATAAACAATCTCTTTGAATTTTCAAGAATATCAGCATAAAAACCAGATAAATCTATTCTCAGACACTTGATAAATAAACAAATATCATAATAAATTTAATTACCTTTTATATTTTCTCAATTTATATAAAATGCATTTTAAAGTAATTATTTCAACAAGATTCCTTATTAAAAATAATGCTATTGTTAAAAATTCTCATATCATAAGTTAATTTGACCCACTGTCATAGAAAATCAAGGTCCTTATATCTTTGTCTACCTGCTCATCTATATGCAGTATAACCATAAAATAACATTATCCCATATTATAAGTGAATGAACATCATAGTTATGGAGTCAAACTTTCCTGGCTCAGAGGTTTCACTGGAAAAAAAATAGAATATACATATTCCATCTCCTGGATATCAAGTATAGAGACTACATTCCTGAATAGTTATTTCACACATCTTTTCTCTAAATTAATACTTGAATTAGCAACTGAATTAAGTAAATAGTTTGTGATGTTCCAATTTCCATCGTACTTCTTGTCCAAGAGCTTATTATGACAAATGAAAGCAATGGATATTCAGAAATGTGTGTGTGTGTGTGTGTGTGTGTGTGTGTGTGTGTGTGTGTGTGTGTGTGTGTTTTAAAAATTATTCTTTATGTTGTGGCTTTGGTCCAAATTTCAGATTTCCTTTTTAATTTATTTTTCTTATTGCTTATACCATATATGTGCATATATATGTTACATATTTATTAAATAAAAATGTCTTAATGAAGTGGCCTCTTCAAGGCAAAGAAACACATATATTTCTCTATTTACTCTTTGGTAAGTCCAACCTTAGAGAGAGCTTAATCTTACCTTCATTGTTTAACACATAATTCTCTTTTATGTAACCATATTTAAAATTTCAAAAATCTTTGTGTATATAAATATTTCACTATTAAAGATGATTGGAACACCCAAGTGTGTGCATTATTTTTTTGACCACAAATTTTTGTAAAGGTATATTAATTATGATTAATATTCCATAAAACTAACTAGAATAAATAGTGCACAAAATTTACCAAATAGGCTAGTAGTTATAAAATACACTTAAAAGGAAAAGCTAGTATATTTTATTTTCCTCTTTTAATTAAAAATGTAATTTTTCTCACATATTATATTTTTATCAGCTTTTTTTGTCTAATCCTCCCAGTTTCTCACCATCTCTCCTTCCATTCGTATCCACTCCTATTTCTGTCTCTCAGAAAATAAAATTAGGTATCTTATGGGTAATAATAAAATAAAATGATATGAAACAAAAACTAACACATCAGAATTGGACAAATGAAACAAACAGGAAAAAAGAGCCCAAGACAAGGTATAAAAAACAGTGACCCACTCATTCCCTTAAAAACGTTATAGTTTCAGAAATCTCATTAAAAATCACTAAACAGAGATGGCATTGGTAGCACATGCCTTTAATCCCAGCACTTGGGAGGCAGAGGCAGGGAGATCTCTGTGAGTTTGAGACCAGCCTGGTCTACAAGAGCTAGTTCCAGGACAGCCTCCAAAGCAGCAGAGAAACCCTGCCTCAAAAACAAACCAACAAACAAACAAAAAACAAAACAAAAAATACACTAAACAGTAGATATAATATATACATAAAGGGCCCAAAATATAAAAAGAAAGAAGAAAAAATTTAAATAAGTAAAACAAAAAAATAAGGTTAAAGACAAAATAAAACAAGAACAGAAAAAATAAAAAGTCCTGTCATGATATTATGGCTCCTCTAAAATCTATTTAAATTCTTTTTCTGTTGGCCATCTACTACTGGGCATATAGTCTATTAGTTCGATTCCATAGTGAAACTCCCTTGGAAGAAAATAAATTTCATTTGTATATGATTATCAATTGGAGATTTCCTTCTGGGTTACATCTAGAGCTATGTGCCAACTTCTTTGAGCTCTAAAATCCCATTTGCTGGAGACCTGTGCAGGCCCTTTTCATGCTGCTTCAGTCTTTATAAATTCTTATGTTCGTGGATTATTTTGATTTATAGGCCTTGTTGTTTTGGTGTCCTCCATGCACTCTGACTCCTATAGTATTGTCGCCTCCACTTCCCCTGTGTTCCCTGAACCTCAAGGACAAGGATTTGATGGTGTTATCCCATTAAGAAATGTCTGTTCTAATGTCTCTAGCTCTCTGGTTTGTATAGCAGAATATCAGTAGAAGACATGTAATTATTACTTTCTTTTCTTTTAAACAATAGTATTTGCTTTTACTTTAGGTTCCCAGGCTAGCTAGTCTCAAGTTTTTAGTCACCAAAGAATGTCACATAATGGGTTCTTTCTTATAGAATGGGCCTTCAGTCAAATCAGATGCTGGTTGGCTATTCCCACAAGTTTTGCAGCACGGTTGTACTATCGTATATCAAAAGATGTGCACTATAGTATATCAAAGGGTTTATGGATGGGTTGATGTTTAAGTTTCTATATTGGACCTGTGAATAGTTCCTACCTGTACCAAATATGCTAAAAAAATGGGTGAAGGTTCTATGTAGGCACCAGCTCAATTTCTCCATGTTCAACAACTTGTATAGGTGTTGATTATGTAAATGAGGCTTTTGGGACAGGTTTTGGAGAGCCCAGGATTTCCATGTGACCCCTTTGACCAACAGCTCAATTGGATGTAACAAAATCCCAGCACAGGAAACTTCATTTGGTGACGAAAGATGGTCAGCTGAGGTTCTGTCTCCTTAATAATTTGGGCTTTTATTTAGATCACCTTCTTATTTTAGAAATCTACTACTATATTAGGTTTCCATACTACTCTCAAATGGCCCTTCATTTTAGCTGTCTCTCCTCTATTCCCCACCTCATCCCCATCTTTTATTGCAATTTCCATTTGCTCTCCCTACTCCAGGTACAGCCATTCATCCACAGGTTATCTTTCATATTTCCTACCAAGATTCATTTGCCTCCCCCTCAGTCCTCTGTGGATTTCTGGTTAGTAGCTTGGTTATCATTGACTTAATAGCTAATGCCTACACATAAAAGAATACAAGGTTTTCAACTGTTTGGCTAGTTACTCCAAGATATTTTATCTTATTTGAGGATACAATAAAAAGTGTTTCCCTGATTTCTTCTTGGTCTGTTTACTAATTATATATAGGTGGGCTATTGACCATTTTGAGATACTTTTTATACAGCTACTTTGATGAAGCATCAGCTGTGATAATTTCCTGGTGAAAATTTTATGGTCACTAATGCATATTATGTGCAAATAAAGATACTTTGACTTTTGCTTTCCAATTTAAATTGCTGGATCTCCTTCAGCTGGATGGTTTCTAGCTAAGACTTCAAGTACTATACTTAATAAGTATGAAAGATATAGACAACGTTGTCTTCTTGTTATTGATTTTAGTGGAATTGCTTTGAGTTTCTATCAATTTAAATTGATTTTGGCTATGGGTTTGTTATAAACTGCCTTTATGATTTTCATTTTTTATTTGAATTACAAACAAGATTGAATTACATGACAATCCCAGTTCCCTTCTTCCTCTGTTCCTCCCTTACCACTGCCCAACTAAAACCCTACCTATCACATATCCTTTCTTCAAATCTACACCTGACTCAAACTTTATGTTCCCTCATGACCTCTGCACCTTTCCTCTTCTTCCCTTCTCATTCTCGTAGCTCCCTACCCCCTCTTCCCATGCTCTCAATTTGCTCAGGGGATCATCACCTTTTCCCCTACTCCAGGAGACAATGTTTGTGTTTTTTAGGGTCTTCCGTTTTTTATCAGTTTCTCTGGCAGTGTGGATTGTATGCTGGTAATACCTTACTCTATGTCTAAAATCCACATATGAGTGAGTAGATATCATGTTTATATTTTTGTGATTGGGTTACCTTGCTCAGTTTGGTTTCTTCGAGTTCCATCCATTTTCCTGCAAATTTCAAAATTCCATTGTTTTTTTCTGCTGAGTAGTACTCCATTGTGTAAATGTATCACATTTTCTTTATCCATTATTCAGTTGAGGGACATCTAGGCTGCTTCCAGTTTCTGGTTATTACAAATAGTGTTGCTATGAACACCATTGAACAGATGTCCTTGTTGTATGAATGTGCTTCTTTTGGGTATATGCCTAGGAGTGGAAATGCTGGATCTTGTGGTAGACTGAATCCCATTTTCTTGAGGAGTCGTCATACTGATTTCCAAAGTGGCTGCATAAGTTGTCACTCCCACCACCAGTGGAGAAGTGTTCCTCTATCTCCACATCCTCTCCAGCATAAATTGTCATTGGTGTTTTTGATTTTAGCCATTCTGACAGGAGTAAGATGGTATCTCATAGTTGTTTTAAATTACATTTCCCTGATGGCTAAGGATGTTGAACACTTTTTATGTGTCTTTCAGCCATTATAGATTCCTCTATTGAGAATTGTCTATTAAGTTTAATTGGATTGTTTTGTGTTTTAGAGACTAGCTTCTTGAGTTTTTGTATATTTTGGAGATCATCCCTCTGTCAGATGTGGAGTTGGTGAATATCCTTTCCCAGTATGTGGGCTGCTGTTTTGTCTTGCTGACTGTTTCCTTTGCCTTATAGAAGCTTCTCAGTTTCAGGAGGTCCCATTTATTAATTGTTGATATCAGTGTCTGTGCTATAATTACAATTGCCACAAACAACATAAAATACCTTGGGATAACACTAACCAAAAAAGTGAAAGACCTGTACCGTAAGAATTTTGAGTCTCTAAAGAAAGAAATTAAAGAAAATACCAGAAAATGGAAAGATCTCCCATGCAATTGGATAGGCAGAATCAACATAGTAAAAATGGCAATCTTGCCAAAAGCAACCTACAGATTTAATGCAATCCCCTTCAAAATCCCAACACAATTCTTCACTGACCTTGAAAGAACAATTCTCAACTTTATAGGGAGAAACAAAAGACCTAGGATAGCCAAAACAACCCTGTACAATAGAGGAACTTCTGGCGGCATCACCATCCCTGACTTCAAGCTCTATTACAGAGCTATAGTCCGGAAAACAGCTTAGTATTGGCACAAAAATAGACAGATAGACCAATGAAATAGAGTTGAAAACCCTGATATTAATCTACACACCCATGAATACCTGATTTTTGACAAACAATCCAAATATATATGCTGGAACACAGAGAACATCTTCAACAAATGGTGCTGGCATAACTGAATGCAAACATGTAGAAGACTATAGATAGACTCAATCCTTTCGCCCTGCACAAATCTTCAGTCAAAATGGATCAAAGACCTCAACATAAACCCAGCCACACTGAACCTGTTAGAAGACAAAGTGGGAAATACCCTTGAATTAATTAGTACAGGAGAGATTGGTACAGATTCCTGAACATAAACTGCCTTTATAATGTTGATATATGTCTCTTGTATCCCTAATTTATCCAGGACTTTTATCAGGAAGAGCTGCTTTATTTAGTCAAAGGTCTCTTTTGATCTAATGAGAGATGATTATGAGTTTTTTGTATTTCAGTTTGTTTATATGGTGGATTACAGTTTTTGATTTACTTATGTTGAACTATTCTTTATCATGGGTATGAAGCCTATTTGAACATATTGGATGATCCTTTTCATATGTTCTTGGATTTGATTTGCAAGTATTTTCTTGAGAAATTTTGCAAATTATAAGGGAAAATGATCTGTAATTCTTTTGGGGGGATCTTTATGTGGTTTGTGTGTTAGGGTAATTGTCATTCATAAAACAAAATCATCAATGTACATTCTGTTACTGTTTTGTGGGATAATTTGAGGAGTATTGTCATTTACTCTTCTTTTACTCTGATAAAGTTCTATGATAAAATCATATGACCATGTACTCTTTGTTTAGTAAGGGCAATGAGACACTGTTTTTAGTCACTCCTTTTATGTCACTAGGTGGAATAGGTCTTCTTAAATTGCTTATATGATCTTATTTTCACTTTGTGAAGTGGCATGTATAGAGAAAATTATTCATTTATTTCAGATTTTCCTACCCATTTCCCTCCCTCCCTCTTATGTTTCTTCCTTTCTTCCTTTTCATTTTTTTTTCTTGTTTCTATTTTATTTTTTTCTCCTGAGTTTGGCTGCTTCCTGTTGTCTACCCCTTCTGGGTATGGTTTTATTTTATTTTTTGCCTTTTTAAATTTAAATTAAAAAAATCTTATTTTCTATACCAATCCCAGTTCCATCTCTCTCCTGACCTCCCATGCCACTACCAACTTCCCATCACACCTTCTTCTTCTCCAGGGAAGGTATGGCCTTCCATGAGGATTTATCAGAGTGTGTCACACCATTTGGAGCAGGGTCTACATCCTTCCCCATATATCTAGGCTGAGAGATTATTCCTCTATAGTGGTTTTCTTTTTTTTTTTCACAAGAGATTTCAGGTGTGCTGTTAAGTTACTAGTATGAGATATTCCCAAATTTTAATGCGCACACTTAGTGTTATGAACTTGTCCTTTAAAGTGATTTCATTGTGTTCCACAAATCTGGTTTGTTGTGTATTAGATTTCCTTCAATACTAGGAAGCATTAAATATCTTCCTTAATTCTGGCTTTATCCATTTTAATACAGTACGGAGTTGTTCAGTTTCCACAGGTTTGTAAGCTTTATATTATTTGTGTTTTTGTTGATATATAGTTTTATTCTGTAGAGGTTTAAGTCTGATGAGGCTTACTATGAGACTATGTTTATGATCAATTTTGGTGAAAATTTCCATGGGGTTATGAAAAGAATGTATATAATCCTTTGATTGGTTAAAACCTTCTATAAATCTGTAAGGTTATTTGGTTTATTTTTTCTTTTTATTTACTTTTTATAAATTAGAAAAAAAGCTTGTTTTGCAAATTAATCAAAAGTCCTTCTTCCTCCCATTCTTCACTTCCCTCACTGACCCAATATCCCATCCCTTTTCTGCACTGCAGTGGAGGTAAGGCCTTGTATGGTACATTTTCACAGTCTGTCATATCATTTGGAGCAGGGCCTAGACCCTCCCACATGTGTCTAGGATGAGAGAATATCCCTCTACTTGGAGTGGGCTCCAAAACTCCATTTGTGTACAAGGAATAAATACTGATCCACTACCAGAGGCCCCATAGATTATCCAGTCTTCCAAATTGACCCCCTTTCCAGGGTGTCTGGAACAGTCCTATGCTAGTTTCCAGCTATCACTCTGGGGTCCATGAGCTCCCTCTTGTTCAGCTCAGCTGTTTCTCTGAGTTTCTCCAGCCTGGTCTTGACCATTTTGCTCATTATTCCTACCTCTCTGCAACTGAATTACAGAGTTAAAGTCAATTTCTAGCTGTTGGGGTCTGCTTCTGCTTCTGCTTCTATTAGCTACTGGATGAAGGCTGTAGGATGGCATATAAGGTAGTAATCAATCCCATTATTGGAGAAGGGCATTTAAGATAGCCTCTCCACTATTGCTTATATTGTTAGATGGGTCAACCTTGTATATATCTCTTGACATTTCCCTAGTGGCAAATTTCTCCTTACGCCTAAAATGGCTCCATCTATTATAGTATCTCTTTTCTAGCTCTCCTGTATTCTTCACCTGACCCAAACTTCATGATCTTTCATGTCCTCCTCTCCCCTCCTCTAATCCCCTTCTCTTTCCCCCAATTCTATATCCCCACTCTCCATGCTCCCAAGTAGCTCAAGAGATCTTTCCACTTTCCCCTTCTCTGGGAGATAATGTATGTCTCTCTTATGGTTCTCCTTGTTTCCCAGCTTCTTTGGAGATGTGGATTGTAGCTGATCCATTGCTCAATGTCTAAAACCCGTATATGAATGTGTACATATTATGGTTGTCTTTTTGTGACTTGGTTACCTCACTCAGGATTTTTTTCCATTTGCCTGCTAATTTCAAGATTCCATTGCCTTTTTTTTTTCACTGAGTAGTTCTCCATTGTGTAAATATACCACATTTTCTTCATCTATTCTTCAGTTGAGGTTAATCTAGTTTGCTTCCAGGTTCTGGCTATTACAAATAATGCTGCTATGAACGTGATTGAAGTGATGTCCTGGTTGTATGAATGTTCATCTTTTGGGTAAATGCTTAAGAGTGGAATTGCTGGATCTTGTGGTAGACTGATTCCCATTTTCCTGAAGAACTGCCACATTTATTTCCAATGTGGCTATACAAGTGTTCCACTTTCTTCACATCCTCTTCAGCATGAACTGTCATTGGTGTTTTTGATTTTAGTCATTCTGAGAGGAGTAAAATGGTGTCACAGAGTTGTTTTGATTTGCAATTGCCTGATAGCTTAGGATGTTGAGTACTCTCTTAAGGCATTTTATATTCCTCTGTTGAGTATTCTCTATTTACCCTGCATTTTAATTGTATTATTTGGTGTTTGACTTACTATCTTCTTGAGTTCTTTGTCAATTTTTGAAAAAAAATCTCAGATGTGGGGTTGTTGAAGATATATTCCCATTCTCTGGGCTGGTGTGTTGTCTTGTTGATTGTATCCTTTGTCATAAGAAGCTTCTCAGTTTCAGGAGGTTCCATTTATTAATTGTGCTTCTCAGTGTCTGTGCTATTAGTTTTATGTTCAGGAAGTGGTCTCATCTTCCAAATTGGTCTGAGGTACCACCTATTCTCTTCTAAGAGGTTCAGTGTGGCTGGATTTATGTTGAGGTCTTTGATCCATATGGACTTTAATTTTGTGCATAGCATTAGATATGGATCTGTCTGTAGTCTTCTACATGTCCACATCCAGTTAGGCCAGCATTTTTTTATTGAAGATGCTTTCTTTTTTCCATTGTATAATTTTAGCTTCTTTGTCAAAAATCAGGTGTTCCTAGGTGTGTGGGTCAATATCAGGGTTTTCAATTCTATTCCATTGGTCTACCTGCCTATATCAAGCTGTTCCAATATCAAGCTGTTTTCAGGACTAAAGCACTGTTATAGAGTTTGAAGACAGGAATTGTGATGACTCAGGACTTTCCTTTATTGTAGAGGGTTATCTTGGCTATCCATATAAATTTGAGAATCCTTCTTTCAAGTTCTGTGATGAATTGTGCTGGGATTTTGATAGGGATTGCATTGAATCTGTAGATTGCTTTTGGCAAGATTGCCATTTGTCTTGTGTTGATCCTACCCATCAAAGAGCTTGGGAGATCTTTCCATTTTCTGTTATCTTCTTTAATATCTTTCTTTAAAGACTCAAAGTTCTTGCTTTACATGTCTTTCACTTGTTTGGTTAGCATTACCCAAAGGTATTTTGTATTGTTTTTGGCTATTCTAAAAGATGATGTTTCTCTGATTTCTTTCTAAGCCCATTTACCTTTTGAATACATTATGGCTACTGATTGTTTTGAGTTAACTTTGTATTCTGTCACTTGGCTGAAGGTGTTTATCAGCTGTAGGAGTTCCCTGTAGAGATTTTCAGGCCACTTATATAAATTATCATATCATCTGCCAATAGTAATAGTTTTACTTTTTCTTTTCCAATTTGTATCCCCTTGATCTCCTTTTGTTGTCTAATTGCTCTAGCTAATACTTCAAGTACAATATATGAGAGGTATAGAGAGATTGGACAGCCTTGTCTTGTTCCTGATTTTAAAGGAATCATGTGGAGTTTCTCTATTTAATTTGATGTTGGCTGTTCGCTTGCTGTTTGCTGTTAATTGCTTTCATTATGTTTAAGTATGTTCCTGTTTTCCCTGATCTTTCCAAGACCTTCATCATGAACAGGGAGTTTGGATTTTGACAAAGGCTTTTTCAGCTCTAGTGAGATTATCTTGTGATTTTTCTTTCTCGGTGTGTTTATTTGCTGGATCACATTCATGAATTATGTTGTGTGTCATTGCAGCAATGTTCATGACACATATTGGTTTGTAGTTCTCTTTCTTAGTTGTATCTTTTTGTGGCTTGGGGACCAAAGTTATTGAAGCCCCAAAACTGGTGTTTGGCAATGACCCTTCTGCTTCTATTGTGTGGAATGCTTTGAGGACAATTTGTATTATGTTAAAATTGAATTTCTGGTTGAATTCTGTAGTAAAGCCATCTGGTCCTGGGATTCATTTTTGGGGGGTGGGAATCTTTAATGACTGCTTCTATGGGGTTATAGATGTATTTAAATTGCTAATATGTAATTGATTTAATTTTGTTGTATGATATGTATCCAGAAAATTGTCCATTTCCTTTAGATTTTTGAGTTTTGAGGAGTACAGTTTTTCAAAGTATGACCTGATGAGTCTCTGGATTTCCTCAGTGTCCATTGTTATGCCCCCCTTTTCATTTCTGGTTTTGATAATTTGCTTCTTCATTCCCTGCCATTAGGTAAGTTTGGATACAGATTTGTCTATCTTGTTGATTTTCTCGAAAAATCATATCTTCTTTATGCTGATTCTTTGTATTGTTTTCCTAATTTCTACTTTATTGATTTCAGTCCTCAATTTGATTATTTCTTGGCATCTACTTCTCTGGGTGTGTTTGCTTCTTTGTGTTCTAGAGCTTTCAGTTGTGCTGTTAATTCTCTAATGTGACTATTCTCCAGTTTCTTCATGTGGGCACTTAGTCCTATGAGCATTCCTCTTAGCACTGCTTTCAAAGTGTCCCATATATTTTAATATGTTGTATCTTGATTATCATTGGATTCTAGGAAGTCTTTAATTTATATTTCTATTTCTCCTTGACCTTCAATTTCCGTGAGTTTGTAGGTTTTCTGCAATTTGTTTTGTTGTTGAATTCTAACTTTAATACATGGTGGTATGATAAGATATAGGGGTTATTCCATTTTTTGCACCTGTTGAGGTTTGCTATGTTGCCAAGTATGTGGTTGATTTTAGAGAATGTTCTATGCATATCTTGTTCAGTTTTAATTTTCTTTCTAATTTTATTTTTATAGTCAGGTCTTGAGCTATTTTATTCAATTCCTTCCATAATTTGTGTTTTCATAGTGTTCTTAAGGGATTTATTCATTTCCTCATTAAGAACCTCTGTCATATTTGTATAGGCTATATGTCTTTGTCCTTTGTACAGCTTTTGCAATATTGAGAATCTACCATGGTAGGGTTGCTGAGATCTGCTGGAGACAAATTGTACTGGATGTTATTGGTTGTGTTTTTACTCTGGTGTCTAGGCATTTGAGTTTGGGAAAATTGCAATTCTAGGTTTTATCTTTGTTGGGCAATTTTGTCCTTATTTATTGTTGCCAAATCTGGTGTATTAGCACAGTTTGTGCTGTCTACAAAGACAAATTCTTCTAGATTTCAGATTGGTTTTCCTCTGGGGTTCAATGTAAAATGTTTCTAACAGCTAACATTTAGGAATGTGCATGGGCTTGGTAATGAGGAGTTCTACAGGAGTAAGGAAAGTAGCATGTTTCATCAGAATCTGCTTATTCTCTTGGGAATGAGGGTAGAACATGAGGTGAGGCCACAATGGTAGTCTGATACAAAGCTAGAAAATAAGAATGGTAGATTGGATATAGAGGAGCAAAATGAGTATACATATCTGAATCTTCTCTATCTGTTTTGACTTACTTGCTTATCTGGTTGCTTTTCATGGTTTTCTCTTTTAGAATGACTGCTTGATTTGGGGACATAGATGAAGAGACTTTTTTGGGTGGGAAGTAAGTTTGGAGAGGAAGATGTTTGTGTCCAATTGGAGATGGTGGCAGAGAGGAAGGGAGGCTGAGGCAGATGGTTTCATAAAGTACTGGAATGATTATGGGGGATTGAATTTAGAGAGGAGTGGTAATGAAGATATAGAGTTAGTCTACCTCATTCTCTAGCCAGTGTGACATATGTGGTGCCAGGGAATGTCTACTGATTGTTGGGTTAAAGCAATGAGTAAAATGATGGAAGGTTTTAGTAGAGGGTCTATGTGATCCACTAGAGATAAGTAAAGGGAGAAAGATAGTTTGGCTAAAACAGGTTATCTGCTACAGAGCTGGCATATGAGACTGGAGAATTGGATTTGGAGGAGCAGATAGAGACATGAAGATCTGAACTGAGCTTACCTGTTTTCCTGGCTGCATAAGCATGCATTAATTATATTTTTATTACATAGTGTTTTGTAAAATGAATTATTCCTAAATGTGGGCTGCATAAAGGTAGTAAACAAGAAATTACCAACAAGAGAATTTATAGTGTCTAATTCACTACTCTATTTTTCTTTCTAAAACAATACCACATGTTCAAATTAGTATAGAAAAATAGGTATAAAAATGAACACAATTGATTACTACTCAGCAGAAAAAAAATATACAATGAAATCTTGAAATTCACAGGCAAATGGATGTAACTGGAAGAAACTATCTTGATTGAAGTAGCCCAGTCACAGAAAGACGAGCATGGAATTTACTCAATCATGTATGAATATTATATAGAGAGTAAAGGACTACCAGCCTACAATCCACACTACCAGAGAAACCGTGAAACAAGGAGGGCCCTAAGAGAAAAATATATGGTCCCCTGAAGTAGGGAAGGGGGCCAAAACTTCCTGAGAAAATTGGGAGCACAGTGGGGGAGGGAGGTAGGGGAAATAGAATGGGAGAAGAGTTGGGGGAGGAGAACGAGAGGAATCAGGAAGAGTGAAACAGGGAAGGAAAAGAGATACCATAATAGAGGGAGGCAGTATAGGTTTAAAGATATCTGGTACGAGGAAAATGTTCAGAGATCCACAAAGATGACCCCAAGTAAGAATTTACGCAGGAGTGGAGAGGACCCCTTTGATGCCCTGTGCCTATAATGAGATTGATGACTACTTTAATTGCCATCATATAGCCTTAACTAGTAGCTGATCAAAGCAGAACCAGGCACCCAGGCCAAACTCTGAGCCATACTCCTGGAATTCAGTTGCAGAGAGGGAGGACAGATGAGCAAAGGAGTTAAGACCCTGCTAGGAAAACCTACAGAACCAGATGACCTGAACTAGTGAGAGCACATGGACCCCAGTCATAATGCTGGAGAACCAACTTTGGAGTGAACCAAACCATCTGAATGTGGGTGACAGCTAGGAGGCCTGATAAGTCTATGGAGACTCTAACTGTGGAACCAGTGTTTATCCCTAGTGCAGAAATGGACTTCTGGAGCCCATTACCTATGGGGGAATACTATTTCATCCCAGATACAAGGAGAAGGGCCTAAGCCCTCCCCCAAATAATGTGACAGACATTGATGGTCCCCCATGGAAGGTCGCACCATCCTTGGGGAGCAGGTGGGTGGTGGGTTGGGGGTTTGTTAGCCAGCTTGAAAGGATGGGAGGGAGAAGGGATAGGGGGATTGATTTGTAAAGTGATGGCTTCTAAATAAAAAAGAAAAACCCTAAAATAAAAGAATGAATGAATGGCTGGTTAGCAAATAACATATTACCTTTGCTAAAAATAATCATGAATGTGCTTATTCAGTAAATATTTATTAAACACATGCTGCAATATATGTCTCATGCCTGTTTTTATTGGGAGACCTTGAGTTATTAACATTCTCATTGTTTTAAAAGTTAAGTTCTTTGGAAATAATTCTTTCTATGATTTCCTCAAACCTTTTGCTCTTCCACCAATAGTACTAATTAATTTGCATTAGACCTCATGGCATAGGCGTGCATGAATTTTTCATTCCTGTTGAAATTATGGAGGACTCTCAATTTTTAATCAAGAGCCCCTTAATCCTTTGTAATATGCGTTATCACATTGAAAATATATCTCTTTTGGGTTTAGTTTTGTTTTGTTTTTTCCCTTAACATTCTTATCCAAACAGAGCTTGCTTCTTATTTCTGGAAATATGTTACACACAGAAAATAAATAACTATCAGCAAGAAAGGGTAAAGTAATTTTAGTGTCATTTAAGAGTGACAGGTCTTGCCTGTTGGTGGTGGCACACACCTTTAATCCCAGCACCCAGGAGACAGACACAGGTGGATTTCTGTGAGTTCCAGGCCAGCCTTGTTTACAAGAGCTAGTTCCAGGACAGCCTCCTCCAAAGCCACAGAGAAACCCTGTCCCAAAAAACAAAACAAAACAAAACAAACAAACAAAAAGAATGTGAGTTCTATTATTATAGATGTGTATGAGAGGAGAACATACAACATACATTCGTAGGAAAGATTGCAACATTAAAAAAACAAATGCATTGAAGGCTTTCTTAATTTCAGAGCAGAATTACAGTACTTTACAAATGAAACTAAAGTGAAGAACAGTAAATGAAGTAAATAATGCTTTATGTTTTGTGAATCAAGCACATTATGATATTTAGGAATATCGCTGGGTAAGGGATCAGAATAGAGTTGGTAGAATTTTCATTTTCATTTTTATACTTCTATAGTGACATATAATTGTATATAAATTGAACTGGATCCATACTAGCCCTCAGCCATCGTTCTAATACTGTATTTGCTAAACAAAAAAGACAATGATTTATTTTCTTTCTTATTCATTAAATCAAGCAATGTTTATTAAAACTTAATATATGCTAAATACTATTCTGGGCAATTGATAAATGATAATTAACAAAACAAATACCATTCCTGATCTCAAAGTGAAGTTTCTTGTAAACAACAAATTTCAGTATATAGTCTAGTGAAAAATCTGTAATCAGATAGGGAGAAAAAATGATATGGTGCTAGTAAACAAAATGAAACTTTGATGAAGATTAGATAATAGAATCCTTGGGATAAGCTTATCTTGAAAGATCTGATAACACAGCAATAAAGAAATCAGTGTAATATGTGCAGGACAAGAGGGAGATCCTTGTATGTTTTTAATTCTGTTACTGGAAATTTTAGAGAGTACTTCCATACTTCAGAAATCAAAATCTTACTGTGATTTTAAAATACAAACTACTTATAGAAAAATATAATATGTGAAGCAAAGATATTTAGTTAAAAGTTTAGTTGGGAAATTCTTACACTATAGAGTACCTTCTTGATTTGATTATTAGTTTATGCTCAACACATTGAAATCATTACTTAAAATCAACAGTGGCATTGTTAAATTCATTTATTTGTATATGATTCTAATTCCTTTATGAATAATGAGTTACTATAATACCAATAAAAGTAATGCATGCTATTTATTGTAGTCTAATTTATGTGTTACTGTAAGTAAGCTAGTGAATATCAGGAGAAAAAAATAAGCAATTATAACTGGTTAGTGCCCTCAAAGTCCCATAGGCTACTAGAAGATATTAGTGTTAGTTCTGAAACCTAGGACAAATGGCTACCTGAGGTGTCCGTTAACATATCAAAGTGTACCTTAGGCCAGGATTTACCCCTCAGTCCCTACCTGTGACAGCATATGACTGGTATACCCTGCAACCTGTCCCAAACTTCTCTAGCTCGGGGGTTGAGCTACCCTTCCCCAGCTGCCCTTCCATACATAATCTAGCTATTTTAGTTACCTGGCCTTTTGGCATACACTTTAGCGTCTTCGCCCAGGCTATCTCTCATGGTCTGCTGATTCTCTCTGTCCCACCCTGTCTCATCACATGGGCCAACTTAGTCTGATCATGTTCTCTCTGGACTCTCTCAGATACCCATGTTTTTGGCTATGCTCTCCATTTTATCTACAATAAACTTTCTCCTCCTCTGTAGAAGAAATCATGTCCTTCCTTTTTAATTTCTGTTTTTCCATTCAATTACATTTTAAGTCACAATGAAAATACCCTTGGAACAATGTGAGTAACTGTCATCTAATCCCGTGGAAATCTGAGTATAACAATAAAAAAGCGATAGAATTGAGAATTTGCTACCTTTAAGAGCTTGGGATACTGATACATCCACATACTGGTTTTGTTTGGCTCTCGAGCATTCAGTCTGACAGATTTTTTTTCTAGTTGGCAAACAATTCAGAGACGTTTTTGGACATGCATAATCTTTTGATTGGTATATGTATATCATATTAATCTTGTTTCTTTTGGCAATTCTTATTAATATACAACAAATATAAATAAATGTATCTTTCCTTTGTAATTTCATTTTGAGGCAAATAAACACAGGGTATTAAGGGCTATTCCATATGAATTATTTTTATTATAAGATCATATAACAAGTCTTTACTATCCTGAGCTTACATAATGCTGGTAAAGTTCTTTGTCCTATTTGAGCTAACCTCAAGACTGTGACAGCTTTTTCAAACCCTCAACTTGATTTGTGTTTAACAAAACACTAGGGCATTAATAAGGCACATCTGTGGATATGTCTGTGTGAGGGCATTTACATAGGGGAATAACTGCTTGAGAAGACAGTTTCTAGGTTGGTAGTGTCATTCTAATACAGAAATCCTGCAACAAGCAAAAAGGGCAAAAGGAAAACAATACCTGGTATTAGTGTGCTCTTTTCTCTCCTTTCTCACCTACAAAGATGTGAGCAAGCAATCTTATACAGCTACTGTCGTTCTCCAGAGACTCTCTTATGTCCTGTCTTCCCAGTCATAATAGATGGTGTGCACAAACCAGAAGCTGGAATAAATGAATATTTCCTGGCTTATCATTCTATCAGATATTTGGTAACAGCAATGAAAAAACTCTAATATAAAAATATTTCCAGTTTTGAGATTATTTCAGAAAATCTTTACATTCCCCACAGTCTGAAATTAATCTTTATTCTTTAAGTCATCCTTGAAATTTAGAAAACCCAATGTCTGCACAGAAGTAAGGACTGGACATTCATCTTCATTGAAAAAAAGTCCTTGTGTATATATCCATCCTTATATTCTAATGAAAAAGGACGACTGATATTAGATGGGCTCTGTATATAAACAATACTTTATGCTCCACAAATTATTAAGAAATATATAATTCATAGTTTATATGATTCACCTCTTTTTCTGGGTTTAGTGAAATCAGTGCAGACCTTACATGAGACAGCCTGTTAGAATTCTGTTATTAGTTATCTATATTCTGAGCCTAGTGAAAATAATGTGTTGTTAATTATGTTTTTTCAAGTAAAATAATGAAATGTGATTCTCATTTCTTTCTTCTATTGCACAAACAAGAGTTCTTCTTTAAGTTCCTTTCCTGAGCAACAAGGAGAAATCAATATTCTTGGAGGAAATTTTTAAAACATCAGAAGGATGGTCTCCTTCTCCTGGTCTTATGTCTTAGAAATCATTGTACATGTAAATTTTCTTCAATATGGAATTTTAACCCATATGAATATTGACAAGATGAGGGAACTAGAACATATTCTACATATTTTTTCAAAATTTTTTGAAAATGTTGAATTTCTATTCAATTTAATTCTCCTCTTGCTTTGTGCTGTATTTAATGTGTACATCTCCAAACATAACAGCCTTCTTTAAAGAAATTCTTAGTCCAAAGGGCAGTTACTAATGAGTAAATAACAGTCTAATGTGAAAGGTTCAGTAAAGTATAAATAAAACTATAATCCTATGAGATTGTGAACATGGATTTTATTTTCTTTGATTTCCCAAACAAATATGACTTTTCTGGAAACTGTCCCAGGTCTAATTGCTTCGTGAGCGATATCCCAATAATTCTAATGACAGTTTATTGTATAATTGGACAAAGTGTTGGTTCAAGAATTCTCTCACCGCATCAAGTTGAAAGTATCTTCCAGGTCCTTTTCTGCAAGCTGATCAATACTGACTGCACACCACATTGTCCATTCTAAATTTATTCCTATAATTTATCTTAGCTTTGAGTGATGCCATGGTTAATTGCTAATCCATATTCATCAAGCATCACAAATGAAGCCATATAGTAAGGAGATACTTCATGCGCCTTCTCATCTACCATGGAAAGTTTCAAATTGTCTTCTGCTTTTATAGTTGCTTGAATTTTTAAACTTGTTCAAATAAAAAATATAAGACAATTATGGCTTCATATTATCAAATAATTTGCATGCTGATGCTCAGTAGGTAATGACTTCATTAAAAATAGCAATGTAATGTAAATTGCTGCCATATACCAATTGAATTGCTTTAATTGTGCTGTTAAAAATCTTTTCTACTGTGAGTGAATTTTTGTTTCTCAAAGACCAAAATTGAATATTGCAATCATATTTCTCTAGACTATTTCCTTATTTCTATTTGAATAACCTCAAAATTAATGTGAGGCATGGAGTTGGAAACTTTCATTGTGAATGCTAGCCTCCCCAGTGATAGGATTAGAGTGTATGCCAACATATGCATCTTCAGTGTTTGTTTTGTAAATTTTCTTAGCACATTCCACAAGTTAGAATGTACTAACTTTAGAAGACAGGCATGTATCTTTTTTTTCTTCTTTTTTTTTTACAGAGGCAATCATAGGGATTGTGGTATTGGTTTTCTTTCTTATTTATTTGAACAAACAGGTGGGAGTAAGCAAAAAGGAACATTGCAAAATTATCAAGTTCTAATCTTAAGTAGATTAGCCTAAACATTGATCAGCATAAACAGTTTTATGGAAAAAAACCAAAACCAAAAACTAATGTCACTATTAATAGAGACGTTCTGTTAGTATTTCTCTGTTTCTCTTTCTAACCCCTCTGTGTGTGTATGTGTGTGTGTGTGTGTGTGTGTGTGTGTGTGTGTTTATGTGTGTGAATGCACATATATATTTTGCAATTAAGGTTGAGTCTTTTAAATTACTTAACATTTATAGCTGTCACTTGTGGTTGTAATATAAATTTCATTTCCAGGGCTACTATTCCAAGTCAAGTTTAGAAGTTACCGTCTTTATTACACATAGAAAATTCACAATTCCCAAACAGCAGGCCCTGGGTTTCTCAGTGCATGTTAGGTAATTTTTTTATGCCTTATGTATTAAAAATTATTGTTTATTTTAGACTAAATAGTTTGGGCAGTTGGACCACAGTCTTGCATGAATTTAAATTGCTGGAGGGACATGTGCATTATAATACACATCCAGTTATGGTCCTGTCTTCACTATATGCTGGGGAACTAGTGAGTATATAAAGTCTCCTATAACATCTTCTCTTACTGCACACAGGGTTACTGATTTCAGCATATTCAAGCAAATGATGCTAACACTTGTTAAATAAATGAGACTGTAGTTTTCACCAAAATAACTCATATATTTAATTTAGATACCTTGTTCATTTATTTCGTATTTGTATTTTATCTTCAAGTGTGCCAAATAGTTACACCTAGCTTATAATGTAGATATCTATTGCAAATCCATTTTAATGACAGAAACAAGAAATAAATGAACAGCTAAACAACAATAACACAGAAATATAAAAATAGCATCCACAAATGAGCTTTGTGAGAGGTAAATTAGAAAATACTTATAAAGCAAATAACTCAATGACTAGAACCTAATAAAAACATGATTAAACCATTATTTTCTTACAGATAAGTTAAAAATCCAATGAAATAATAAATTAAAGACATTTGACTTTCTTCTTTACTTATTTTTTTCTGAAATTTGAAACTAGCGCTTTCAGTATGCTAACCATATGAGCTGCCATTGAGTCACGTCGCATATGGCTGTAAGAAGCATCTCTTTTGTCCAGCAATTGCATGGTGTCTGAGCTAGTGTTTTCCCTAAAATCTGTCCACACCACAGTATTTTCGTTTACCTATGACATTTGATTGAACAATTTTCTAATGGCTTTGCCATTAAAGAATACCAATTATACTAAGTCCCTGGTAGGTAGTATTGTTCCAGATATTTCTGTACATGCTCCTACTCCAACTGAAAAGTAAAGTTTCTTGATATACTATATAGTTTAAAATTTTTAAATTTTTTGCTACTGTACACTGATATTTGAAAGACTAATGAGCTCATTTTAGGCAAAATAGAAGAGAATAAACAAATTTTAGAGAAACAGATTCCATGATTTAGCAAGCTGGATATGTTCTGATTTAAGAATAATACTTAGAACTTCACATTGTCAACACAAGGGAAATTAGCATGTCCATATTTTAATTTAGTACATCATTTGGCATTCTGTGTAATACCATAAATATGCGGGTACATGCCTGTATAGAAATTTGTGGTATGAATCACATGTAGTATTTTTGAGGAGTTAGCTATAAAACACATTTGGAAATCAAAATTAACCAGATGATATTTTATTATGCAGTTGGTCTGATGGAATGTAAAATTTAATTGCATAATATTTCATACACAGCTGTGAAAAAACACATATGAGCTTTCAAGTTTCAAGACTAAGCTGATATGGAGATATTTAAGCAAGATGATTGAAGTGGGCAATTCTCACTGGAAAAATAAGCATTTATAAGTATGTCAGTAGTATCTTTTCTTAAATACTGAAATACTACTCTTGCTAAATGCTTCTGGAGATGACTATGCCCTGTTATATTTCACACAAACAAAAGTCACTACTGAAGTAATTTATCTGGATCACTTCACAAAGCTACAGAGCGTCACATGGAGTTGGTAAGCTTGTCCATCTTTAATTCCCACTTGTGTTTACAAAACCAAGATTTTTTTGCACTTAATTGCTAACAAAATGTATATAATCAAATGCGCTTTTCAAACCAAGTAAGATCTGGGTTCATTTTGTGGCTACATTTTCTTGTCTAAATTTTTTTATCTGAAATGTGCTCAATGAGAAGCTGGTTTTCAAGTAGAGAGAAAATTTTAAGTAGAAGAAAATGAGTAAGTTGCCAATTCCATCAATTCAGCAAGCATTTATGGGGTTTTTCGACTTATAGAGCACTATGGAAGGAGCTGGATATCCATGGGATAATGATTTTCTTAAATTCGTGCATTTCTTGTACTGATGACACATGGTGCAGTGGGAAATAAGGTCATGACTGCTGAAGAGATCCTGTGCATCATTCCACACTAGTCAACAATGAGCAAGAGTAATTCCATAGGTTGCTTTAATGATTACAAGTCCTTAGTAACTCCCAGACAGAAGTAATGCTATTTTATCCTACTCAGAAGGCCTCTCTGTCTGGATGGCTATTGATAAGATCTTTGGCATTTCTTCACATGTGTTTCAGGTGAAGAAAACAAAAAGAATAGAATCCCAGGGAATAGGTTGTCATCAAATTATTTTGAAGGGCATCATATTCTGCTACATCATGACATTTTAGCCACAACTTGAAGATACAAGTCAGGATGTGTCATCAATATAATAGTAGGGCTGACTTTTAGAACATTCTTGATATGCAATGGTAAGAGATTTTCAAAATTATTAAAAGTAAATAAAATATGGCAACCAATTTATAGCCATAAATTGGAGACAGGCATAAGAAATCTCAGTGTATTCATTAGGGCTATGGAAAAACTTCCAGCTTCAAGCCTTTCTGCAGTTTTATCCTTCAGAGCAAAGTAATGTTTTGCTGCATGCGGAATCAAGAAACATGGGCTGAAATGATAGCTCAACAGGTGATTGTTGACAAATCTGAAAACTTCACTCTCTACAACTGACATAATAGAAGAAGAGAATAGACTCATATTTTTACCTAAACACACATGCACATACAATCAAACACCCACATAGACACTGATAACCATGCAACCCAAATAAATAAATTTGATAAAAAGAAAATTAAACTGCATGTGAACTTATAAACGATGCTATATCAAAGCTGTATTATAGGAGGGAAAGCACAGGTACCTTGAGGGATGAAAAATTTGTGTTGGTTTGTTGATAGTGCTGCAGTTCTTTTTAAAAAAAATATAGGTTGAATATAATTTATTTTGGGGAGAAGTCACTTACATAAGAAGCAGATGGCCACAGCAGATTCCCACCCAAAGGATCGGCACAGGCTCCTCTCTGTGACCTCACTTGATGCAAAAGATTGCCAACTGCCCATCCCAAGACCTAAACTCACTCCCCTTCATGTCCTCACATGTGACCACACCCATTTGGTGTTTGCAAAGTGGATATCTAACTATATTTTATATTATGTAATAACTTGATCTTTCTTACTTATTTTAAGTGCTGCAGTACTTATAGGTGCTCTATTAAATGGTTCCCTAAACTTGGAGTCAATAAAATCAGAAGATTAATATTATATAAGCTCACAAACAAACACTTGTTCAGAAAGCTATCTTAAGATAATATATGAATTGTTTTTTTCTAAAAGAAAATATAGAAAATTTAAACCAAAAGCTAATTTAAAACAATGTTAAATTTTAGCACATGAGATGCCTAAGCAGATAATGATGCTTGGTTCCAAGTACTATGACCTGAATTTAGTTCCCAGGACCAACATGGTCGGAGGGAAAAATTTGTTCCTTCAAATTGTCCTCTAAACTCTTGGTCAATAACACATGCCCATGTAGGCACAATCTAAGTGTGGGCTCACTCATTTGTGTACAAATATAATACACAATAAATGAATAAATACAAGAAAAAATAAGTTAAACAGTTTTTCATCTTGAGGCACTTTAGTCACTGTCTTACATTTTTGTTTTGAAACATTGACAAATGGTAAGTTGTAGCACTACATAGTTCCACATTAAAATAATATAGATGCTTGTCTGCTGGTTGTTAGATAGATAAGACACTAAAATTTAAAAATCGCCATAGTTACATGATAATGTGAACCAGGCATCAGCAATATGTCAGCTTACCTCAAAATATTATATTTAATCTTTTCATGTAACTTCCATTTTACATTTTCCCAGTTATTAGCCAACTTTGTAGAGCCCAGTAACTTGCTTCTATCATCAGAGATGGGCAACATATTTCATATGTTTAAACATAAATGGACTGAGAAAGAAATAAGAGAAACCTCACCATTTACAATAGCCATAACATCATAAAATATCTTGGGGTAATGCTAACCAAACAAGAGAAAGATCTTTGAGTCTTTAAAGAAAAAAATAAAGAAGCTATCAGAAAATGAAAAGATCTCCCATCCTCTTGGATAGGTAGGATCAACATAGTAGAAGTGGAAATCTTGCCAAAAGCGATCTACACATTCAGTGCAATCCCAATCAAAATACCAGCACAAAACTTCCCAGACCATAAAAGAAAAATACTCAGTTTTATATGGAAAAACACAAAACCGAGGATAGCCCAAACAACCCTGTACAACAAAGGGAAATCCGGAGGCATCACCATTCCTGACTTCAAGCTCTATTATAGAGCTATAGTCAGGAACACAGCTTGGTATTGGCATAAAAATAGACAGGTGGACCAATGGAATTGAGTTGAAAACCCTGACATTAACCCAAACACCATGAACACCTGATTTTTGACAAAGAGGGTAAAAATTATACAATGGAAAAAATAAAGCATCTTCAACAAATGGTGCTGGCATAACTGAGTGCTATCATGTAGAAGACTGCTGAAAGTTCCATATCTATCACCATGTAAAAAAGTTAGACCAAATGAATCAAAGACTTCAACATAAATTCAGCCACACTGAACCTCCTAGAAGAGAAGGTAGGTAGTACCCTTGAACAAATTGGTACAGTAGACTGCTTCCTGAACATAACACTAGTAGCACAAACACTGAGATCAACAATTAAATGGGACCTCCTGAAACTGAGAAGCTTCTCTAAGGCAAAGGACACAGTCAACAAGGCAAAACAGTAGCCCAAATGATGGGAAAAGATATTCACCAACCCCACATCTGACAGAGGGCTGATATCCAAAATTTGCCAAGAAATCAGGACGCAAGTCTCCAAAACTCCAAATAATCCAATTAAAAATTGGGGTACAAAACTAAATAGAGAATTCTCAACAGAGGAGTCTAAATTTTCTGATAGACAAGAAAGTGCTCAACTCATTAGCCATCAGGGAAATTCAAATCAAAACAACTCTGAGATACCATCTCATTCCTGTTAGAATGTCTAAAATAAAAGACACACACATTTATGCTGGAGAGAATGAGAAGAAACATTCCTCCACTGCTGGTGGGATTACAAACTCTTACAGCCACTTTGAAAATCAGTAAGGAGCTTCCTCTGGAAAATGGGAATCAGTCTACCTCAAGATCCAGCAATTTCACTCTTAGGCATTTACCCAAAAATACACATTCATACAACAAGGACATATGTTCAACTATTCTCATTGCAGCATTATATGTAATAGCCAGAAACTGGAAGCAACCTAGATGTCCCTCAACTGAAGAATGGATAGAGAAAATGTGATGCATTTACACAATGGAGTACTACCCAAAGGGGGGGCAGTGGAATCTTGAAATTCGCAGACAAATGGATGGAACTAGAAAGAAACTATGCTGAGCGAGTTAACCCAGACACAAAAAGACAAACATGGTATGTACTCCCTCTTATATGTATTTTAGACATAGAGTAAAGGATTACCAGCCTACAGTCCATACCTACAGAGAAGGTAAGACAACAAGGAGAAGTCAAAGAAAGTACTACATGTTTTCCAGAGAAGGGGAAAGGGACAAGATCTCTTGAGCTAACTGGTAGCATCGGGGAGGGGGCAGAGAGTTAGGAAAAAGAGAATGTGAGAGAAGAGGAGTGGAGAGGACATGAGGTAGCAGGAAGGTTGAGTCAGGGGAAGAATAGAGGAGAGCAAGGAAAGATGCCAAAATAAAGGGAACCATTATAGGTTTAAAAAGAAATATGTCACTAGGAAAATATCCAGGTATCTACAAGGATTACCAATTAACAATTAAGGAATATTGGATAGACTACCTTAAATGCCCTTCTCCAATAATGAGATTGATGAATACATTGTATGCCATCCTGAGGCATATAATGTATTCATCAATCTCATTATTGATGAGCCTTCATCCTGAGCCTTCATCCAGTAGTTGGAAGCAGAGGCAGACACTCACAGTTAAACACTAAAGTGTTCCTTGGTATCCAGTTGCAGATAGGGAGGAGTGATGAACAAAGAGGTCAAAAGAATGCTGGAGAAGCCCACAGAAACAGCTGATCTGAAAAAGGGGAATCTCATGGACCCCAGACTGATAGCTGTGAAACCAGACCTAGCATCTCAGTTTGGAGGTCTAGTTAATCTACGGGGTCTCTGCTAATGGATCAGTATTTATCCCTAGCACACAAATGGACTTTGGGAGCCCACTCCACATAGAGGGATACACTTTCAGCCTAGACACATGGGTGAATGTCTAGGCCCTGCTTCAAATGATACGACAGACTTTGACAATCACCTATGGAAGGCCTCTCCCTACCTGGGAAGCAGAAAGGGAATAGGATATGGGGGTCCGTGGGGGAATGGGAGGAGGGAAGAGAGAGAGAACTGCGATTAACTTGTAAAACCATCTTTTTCTAATTTAAATAAAAATATCTGATAAAGATAAAATAAATGGAATTTCATTGAAAATATATGTATGCTGATATATCACAGTGCATGTTGCATCTTCACATTTTGGAATAATGGATGCTTCTCAATTTTATATTCTTATAAGAAAATAGAGTCACCCACAACTCACTCTCTCTTTTTACTTTACCCAATAAAGAAAGAGTATTTCATGGCATGTAAATAAATGCCTGGAAATGTTTATTAAAAGTATATGGATTCTATGTACTGAGTTCAACCTGGAATATCCAACCAAATCTCTGACTAAGCATGGGAAAGAGGAAATGCAGATAATGCTCTGCAAACAGACTCTCCACAATTCAATATAGAATTAGGTAACAGCATTGATGTCAGCCACTATTCTGAACAAGATTCTTTGTATCCATAAGGAAATTAAAGCAGACAAAAATGAATGATTCTTTCCATTATAACACACACACACACACACAGAGAGAGAGAGAGAGAGAGAGAGAGAGAGAGAGAGAGAGACAGAGACAGAGAGAGACAGAGACAGAGACTACGAAATTGAAAGAAGGGCAGACAGGGGAGAAGGAGAAATGTGGAGGAGAGGCAAAATTCCTCTAAATAGATGCCAACAACTAAGGATTGTGCACTGTAGAAATGTTCTTTGATAAAATATTCCTGTGGGAATGACCACATCACACACTATCTTTTATGGTAAAGATGATGCTGAATGTTTCCAATGGCTTCAAGTCTAGACACTCGTCCTTCTCAAATGTTTGAAATTCACACAAATTCAGTTCTCTATGGTTGTTTTTCTGCACCCAAGTAATACAGATTTGAAGAAATTATTTAGGTACCCCGCATTTCTCTTTTTCATCTAAAATAGTGGCTTAAATTATGTTGTTGCAATAATTAAAAATGTTTACTTCATAAAATAGTTAATGAAATATTTTATTTATTTAATGAAAAATTTAATTAAATATTTATTTAATGAAAAATTTAAATACATAAAATATTTAATGTATAAAGTATAAATTAGATAAATAGCATCAGAAGACTATTATTTATGCTATAGAATTATAATTAATATATCACTATAGTATAATATATTGTTAATATACTATATTATTAATTTTAACAAGATCTGTAATCCATAAGGTTAAAATGTCTTTATTCAGGAGTTCCAGGTCCTGCCAGACTGGCAGTTGGAGGCAGAGTTGTCACGGGGCCTCGGTGTGTCGGATGCCATCCCCCCCAAATCAATCTGTGAGCAGGTCATTTATGTCTACCACAAGATCCAGCAATTCCACTCTTAGGCATACACCCAAAAGAAACACATTCATACAACGAGGACATATGTTCAACGATGTTCATAGCAGCACTATTTGTAATAGCCAGAAACTGGAAGCAGCCTAGATGCCCCTCAGCCGAATAATGGATAGAGAAAATGTGGTACAGTTATACAATGGAGTACTACTCAGCAGAAAAAAAACAATGGAATCTTGAAATTTGCAGGAAAATGGATGGAACTCGAAGAAAATATTCTGAGCGAGGTAACCCAATAACAAAAAGACAAACATGATATGTACTCACTCATTTGTGGATTTTAGACATAGAGTAAGGGATTACCACGCTACAGTCGACATGGCCAGAGAAACTAGTAAACAAGGAAGACCCTAAAAGAGACAAACTTTGTCCCTTTAGAAAGGGAAAAGGTCATCATCCCCTGAGCAAATTGACAACATGGGAAGAGGGGGGAGGAAGCTTTGAGAGTGAGAAGGGAAGAAAAGGAAGGATGCAGAGTTCATAAGGAAGTGGAAATTTTGAGTCAGGTGTAGATTAGAAGAAAGGATATATGATGTGTAGGATTTTAGTTGTGGGGGTGGTAGACGAAGAAGGAAGGGAGAAGGGTACTGGGATCATCATGTAATTCAATCTTGTTTGTAATTCAAATATATAAAAATAAAAAGCAAAAACAAAACAAAAAAAGATATCTTTATTCAGATAAACATCAGCCAAACACAATCCAGGGCTTGCCCAGAGGCAGCAAGCTAGTGAGGCCAGAGAGAAGGGGCTCCCCACATGTCAGTGGACTCCTTAAGAATTTTCTGCCTGCATCATCCTCAACCTCACCTGACCACACCCTCACGAACATGGCCAGGCACACCTCTAGCAGCGCCTATGAGGCGGGGCTATAATGTCTCCCTACAATTAATTATTACTATGTTATTTCTATATTTTAACATAATATATAATGAAATAAAATTCTGAAAAATTGAATTTGCACACTACTGAATTCTTACATTAATGAATAAAGGCACATTGATATGCTAATACAAAAATGACCATTTACTCTGAGTCAAGAAATAGAGATATGGACAATATCTTCATGTTCACTAGAAATGTAGACTATTAGACATGCCTCATGTGTCTTGAAACAAGTCCATTATTTTCATCAGATCTCAAATTGTTTTGTACGTATATTAGAATTTGAGAAAAAAGTGATTCTCAACATAAAATGGTATATAATTTCTTGGTGTTAATGAGTAGCTGGGATCTTTCTGGTACTGTGATATGGTCTTTTATGCTCATTAGCTAACCTACTGATATTTTCAAAATGAGGAAACTATAAGTGAATTCAAACAACATAATTTAAAATTTTCTGAATTAACTTTCAGATTAATTTCTTTTCTAACGTCCATCCATGTTTTTCATCATTTAATATTTTTTAATATTAAGTGTTTGTTTCATTGAAGATTGCAAAACTTCAGATTACAGACTACTTTTAAGGTATCTTGTACAGTTTATGAAAATGGTACATAAAAAAAACTATAAAACTTTGGTCGAGATTCAAGACTACAAGCTAGAATAAATCTACTAGAGCAAATGGAAGTAAAGAAAATCAAGAGTGAAGATGGGATGTGTTGACTGAAGTTAAAGCAAGCTCAATAAGTCCAAATATCTTGGAAAATTTCCTGATGGAACAAATTCAAAACAACTATAAAACAAAAGAAACCAAACATTGAATATCAAGTTTCCCTTCCTCCTCATATTGGTTTCCTTTGGACAGTCTACAACAGAATCCATAGTTTTAGTCTATGTAGAAGTCTTTGCTACCAAATATAGCACAGGGATTGTATTAGTCAAGGTTCTTTAGAGAAACAGATTCAATAGAATGAACAAGGATACAAACATATTGAATATTAGTAAACTGAAACAGTAACAACTGTTTCACACTGAAGGGGTTGAAAACCCAAGTAGATAGTATAGTTAATCAGTCCATGAAGTTGAGTGATGTAGCATTCCCAATATGGCATTGAAAATCTGGAGAGTTTTACTTGAATAACCACTTGTCCTCTGTTACTGATGGAACTCTAGGAAAGTTGGTTCTGATGTCCTCGATGGAAGCAGTAGCAACAGCAAGTGGATAAATCATATCAATGGTAAGAGGGAAAGCTAAGGAAATGAAAGATGGATAACTTTCCTTTTACCATGTCCTATTTTATCTGGGATAAAACCAGATAGTCTTGCCCGCATTTGCTCTGGGTCTTCCCACATCAATTAAGTTAATTAATGAGGACAATTACTTTGTTGAAGTGCCTAAACAGGTAATTCTAACTTGTTGCAAGTTGACATTAAAACAAAACATCACAGTGAAATACAGAAATTGAAATTAAATAGAACAAAAAAAATCTAGACATAGTGGTTGATTAGTTTATGAGAAAATGAATGATGTAGTTGGAAAATAACAGCAACACATAATATATGGGATCATATGCAGAGAGAAAGAAATTAAAATTTAACATTTGCGTTGTCAATTGTGCTTGGCTACATGATTATCTTTTGACATGTTAAGTTTTGTCACATTAACATTGTACATTTTAAAATAACCACAAGCCAGAGAGTAGTAAAAGACATATGATAAAAAAAAATAGAACCTCCCAAATAAAGAAAAATAGAAACCCACAGAAACAGTTGACATGACCTAGTGAGAGCACAGTGACCACAGTCATAAAGCTGGGAAACCAACATTGGACCAACCAAGCCCTTTGAATGTGGGTCAGCTCAGAGGCCTGGGCCGTCTATGGCATCTCTAACAGTGGATCCAGTGTTTATCCAGTGTACAAATGAACTTTGGGAGAACATTCTCTATGGAGGGGTACTATTGCAGTCCAGATACATGGAAGAGGGCCTAGACCCTCCTCCCAAATGAAGTGACAGACGTTAAAGATCCCCCATGGAAGGCCTCACTTTCCTTAGGGAGTGGAATGGGGGGGGGTTGATGGGAGGTTTGGGAGGATGGGATGCAGTGGAATGGGGGTTTATATGTCAAATAAGATTTTTTCTAAAGTAAAAAGTAAAACAAAGGAAATATAGAGTTAAGTACATTACATCATAACAGTGATGATTCTTTACTCATTAAATTATTGTTTACAGCCTTTTTACTGTGTATATAAATTAGATTTGATAAAGATAACCCTTTAGTGATTTACAAAATTCATATATTATCTATTGATCATATATTGTACAGCCTGGGTACTTCACTTTGATATCTCTTTCTCATCAACTTCTCCACGTTATTCTCCTAATACTCATATATTTCAGTTATTGCTCAAAATCAATAGCATTAATGTTGATGTAAATTCTAATTAGAACTAAAAAAAGTACGACATGAATAATCTTACATCACTTTTTATAGGATTCATACATAGTGCATTTTACTTATGTAATTATCTCAGTGCCAGTTTCAAACAGGAATAGTCCAGAATATATGACAACTGTTAGATAACAGGTGTGACAAGAATTGTCCAACATTATTTCTTGCCTCTGATTTTCAGTAAAGGACTTTGTAGAATCCTAGACTTCAGAAGCCATGTTCTTAGAGCAGTGGCAAGGATAGATTCCACTGTTCCACTACAAGAGGGGGATGTCTTTTAAGCATATTCAATAAGGTAATGGTGTAGTTCTCTAAATCATTGGGTTGTAGACACAAAGCTTGGGTTATAGATGCTGCTCATTCCAGAGACAGCTGAACCGGTAAGCAAATGTGAGTGCATTGCTGCTATATCATATTCCTATATATTAAGCCCCTGGTGATGTCTAGTGTAAAGCTGGTGATCAAATATACTTATAACTTGAAATTCCTATGGAATCAAATTGTGAGTCTTTTCCCAAGTCTTATACCTCTTTTCTTAAATTTAAAATACACAGACTCTGAAAGCAATAAGCAAGGGTGAGCCCCCTGCTTGATTGATATAATTCTCATGAGATTGCCACAATAAATAATGCTCTAAGAAGCCTGCACTTGTGGGCTTCTTGACTATTTGTCCTTGTTTTCTTGACAGTAAGAAATGTCCCCCACCATTCATGTTCTAACCCATAATTGAGGCTTTCATTTTAATGCCACAATTTATGTTGGTTGTTCTCTTCAAAACCTAAAATCAAAAATTGAGATTACTGAAGTCTTTGGGAATCTATTTTCCATTCTTTTGATGCAGAATCATGTTTCTTATATCCTATTAAATTATTTCCTTCTAGCCCATATTTTCATTAATGTAAAATTTCCAATACTTTACACAAAAGGATGGTTATGTAATTTTTATCTCTTCGAGTTCTGTCATTTTACTTCATTGATAATGCCATTTGTTGTAGATATCTAAAGTGGCAACATTTTCAATAGGAACTCTGAATTCTTACAACATATTTTATGCATTCTATTGGTGATGAATCTAATAGTGGGATGGCTAGGCTTTTGTCAGCTTGACACACAAACTAGAGTTATTTGAAATAAGGGAACCTCAATTGAGAAAAATGCCTTCTAAACTGGTTGTGGGGGTCAGTGAACGAGACAGGATGGGGGATAAGAGAATGAGGAAAAAGGATGGCCCATTTGTGGGTGGATGCAGTGGAAGAAGAAGGAAACAGATATCTTTTTGTTTGTTTGTTTGTTTGTTTGTTTTTGTTTTTCAAGACAGGGTTTCTCTGTGGCTTTGGAGACTGTCCTGGAACTAGCTCTTGTAGACCAGGCTGGTCTCGAACTCACAGATATCCACCTGCCTCTGCCTCCCAAATGCTGGGATTAAAGGCGTGCACCACCAATGCCCGCCGAAACAGATATCTTAATAGAGTGAGCCATTATAGGGCTAGGGAGAAACATGATTCTAGGGAAATTACCAGGAATCCACAAAGATGACCCCAGCTAAGAACACTAGCAATAGTGGGATGGGAGCCTATCCTAGCCTTCCCTCTAATCAGAATAGTGACTATCCTAACTGTCATCATAGAACCTTCATTGAGTAACTGGTAGAAGCAGACACAGATATACACATCCAAGCACCAGGTTCCTCAAGCTACTGGAGTCCAGTTGAAAAGATGGAAGAGGGACTATATAAGTAAGATGGGGTTCAAGATCATGACTGAGAAACCCACAGATACAGTTGACCCAAACTTTTGGGAGCTCAAGGACTCTAGAATACCATCTGGGGAGCCTGCATGAGACCAAACCAGGACCTCTGTGTGTGGAGCACAGATTTTTAGCCTGGTCTGTTTGTGGGACCCCTGACAGTGGTACCAGGATCTATCCCTAGTGCATGAGCTAGCTTTTTCAGGCCCATTCCATATGGTAGGATGGCTTGCTCAACATTCATGGCTCCAGAGGGGAGTGGAAAAGGGGAGGTTTGGTCTTACCTCAACTGAATGTACCAGGCTTTGTTCTCTCTCCAATGGAGGTCTTATACGTCCAAAGAGTGGACTGAGATGGTTTGGAGGGAGGTTGGAGGAGGGGATGAGAGGAGGGAGGAGAAAATGTGGTTGGTTTGTAAAATGATTAAAAAGTATAAATGAACTTCAGGAAGCATCACCATCCCTGACTTCAAGTTCTACTATACAGCTATAGTAATGAAAACAGCTTGGTATTGGCACAAAAATAGACAGGTAGACTAATGGAATCAAATTGAAGACCCTGATATTAACCCACACACCTATGAACACCTGATCTTTAACAAAGTAGCTAAAACTATACAATAGAAAATAGAAAGCATCTTCAACAAATGGTGCTGGCATAACTGGATGTGGACATGTAGAAGCTTGCAGACAGATCCATATCTATCACTATGCACAAAACTTAAGTCCAAATGATCAAAGACCTCAACATAAATACAGCCACATTGAACATCTTAGAAGAGAAAGTGGGAGTTACCTTTGAACGATTTGGCACAGGAGACTACTTCCTGAACATAACACCATTAGCACAGATACTGAGATTGACAACAAATGGGACCTCCTGAAACTGAGAATCTTCTCTAAGACAAAAGACACAGTAAACAAGAGTAAACGGCAGCCCAAAGAATGGGAAAAAATCTTCACCAACCCCATAGCAAACAGAGGGCTGATTCCAAAATACACAAAGAACTCAAGAAGCTAGTCACCAAAACACCAAATAATTCAATTAAAAAGTAGGATACAGAACTAAGCAGAATTCTCAATAGAGGGATCTAAGCTAGCTGATAGACACTTACGAAAGTGCTCTACATCCTTAGCCATTAGAGAAATGGAAGTCAAAACAATTCTGAGATGCCATCTTACTCCTGTTAGAATAGCTAAAATAAAAAACACCAATGATAGTTTATGCTGGAGAAGATGTGGAATACTTCTCCATTGCTGGTGGGAGTGCAAACTTGAACACCTACTTTGGAAATCAATATGGCAGTTTCTCTGGAAAATAGGAACTAGTCTACCTAAAGATCCAGCAATTCCACTTTTAGGTGTATACCCAAAAGATGCACATTTATACAATAAGGACATCTGTTCAACTATGTTCATAGCTTCATTATTTGTAGTAGCCAGAAACTGGAAACAATCTACATGCCCCTCAACTGAAGAATGGATGAAGAAAATGTGGTACATTTACAAAATGGAGGATTACTCAGCAGAAAAAAATGATGGAATCTTGAAATTTGCAAGCCAATGGATGGAACTAGAAGAAACAATCCTAAATTAGGTAACTCAGTCACAGAAAGACAAAACTAGTGTGTACTCACTCATATATGGATTCTCGACATAGTGAAAAGGATTACTAGCCTAAAATCTACAACTCCAGAGAAGCTAGGAAACAAAGAGGACCAAAGAGAGACAAACAGGGTCCCCTACTGCACAAAAAAAGTACAAGAGTCCCTGAAAAAATGGAGAGCATGTGAGGAGCACGCAGGAGGTAGGGGAAAAAGGAGGGGAGAAGCGGAGGGGAGACAAGAACATGAGAGATCAGGAAGATTGAGTGGGGAGAGGAATAGAGGAGAGCAAGAAAAGAGATACATCAATAGAAGAAGCCACTATAGTTTTAAAGAGAAATCTGGCACCAGGGAATTATACAGAGATCCAAGAGGATGACCCCAACTAGGACCCTAAGCAATAATGAAGAAGCTACCTTAAATGCCCATCCCCTATAATGAGAATGATGACTACCTTAAATGTCATACTAGAGTCTTCATTCAGTAGCTGATAGAAGCAGAAGCAGAGATCCACAGTCAAGCACTGAGCCAAACTTCTGGAATCAAGTTTCAGAGAGGGAGGAGTGACGAACAAAGGGGTCAAGACCACGCTGGGAAAACTCACAGAAACACCTGACCTGAGCAAGTGGTACCTCATGGACCCCAGTCTGACAGCTGGAGAACCAACATTGGACCAAACCAGGCCCCCTGAATGTCGGTGTCAGTTAGGAGCACTGTAGAGTATATTAGACCTCTGGCAGAGGAACCAGGATTTATCCCTAGAGTAGGAAAGGACTTTGGGAGCCCACTTCCCATGGATCGATACTCTCTTAGCCTAGATACACAGGGAAGGGCCTTGGCCCTGAGCCAAATGACTTGACAGGTTTTAATGATCCCTTGTGGAAGGCCTCACCCTTCCTGGGGAGTGGATTGGGGTTGGGATCTGGGGCTTATTGGGGAATATGGGAGAATAGAAGGTCGAGGAGATTGGGATTAATATGTAAAAATAAGATTGTTTCTAATTTAAATAAAATTCATATATGTGTGTGTGTGTGTATAAAACACACAAAAATATAAATTAAAAATATATTAAAAATCTATCTGTAAGTCATTTTCTTAATTAGTCATTGATGGGAAAGGGCCAATCCCATGGTGTGTGTGTGTGTGTGTGTGTGTGTGTGTGTGTGTGTGTGTGTGTGTGTGGTGCTGTCTCTGGGCTGGTAGTCCTGAGTTCTGTGAGAAATCAGGCTTAGCAAGCCTGAGTCCATGCCAATAAGCAGCACCCAGGGAATCTGCTGCCTGGTGTATAGTTTCCTGCCTTGTTTGAGGTTCTGTCCTGACTTCCTTCAATGATGAACAGTGATATGGAAATGTAAGCAAAATAAAACACAAGCTTCTTCCTCCCCAAGTTGATTTGGTAGTGGTGTTTCCTCACAACAATATTATTATTATAGTCATCATAAAGTTGGTTAGACTATAAATACACTTCTATGCAAAACCTGTGCATAAAAGATTACATCTACATAAGTTTGGTTAAACACCAAAATTAGTGGTAAACAGGAAAACTAGAAGTCATCTGAGTAACTCTGAAGAAAAACAGAATGATCAGGGATTTTAGACAACTTATGATCTTAAAATTTATACTCTGTTTTCACCTTCCCTTTATTTCTGTTTGATGCAAATTATCTCTATAGAGGGTTATATGTAAAGTATGGAAATAGTTCTAATATGAAATAATTTTCAAATTTTGTTTTATATCCCACTTTTATGTATTTCAAACAAGTGCAGTATGATCTCCTTGCAGTTAGAGCAGGCAGTTTATTTATTGTGTTAATTCTAATGCTAAATATATGACTTGAGCCCCAATGAGTGTCAGACAATTTTGGTTGGATAAGTGAAAGATTAACACCAGACTGCAACTAAAACATTATTTGAGTAATTGAAAAGTGACATAATTATGATGAAACTACCCAGAAGATTTTACTGAAATATTTTACTCAGCTAGATGAATTAAGATGACAAAAGTTCCTTCTTCCAACTCACAAGTCTGTATCTCTCTGCCAGGTATGATATCAGCAGCATCCTAAGAGGCACTCAGCAAACCTCGAGTGACTTTGGAGATAAGTTTCCAAAGAAGTGCTCTTGCGAGGAGAAGAGAATGATTTCCTGTTGAATTCCACTCACTTCTGACAGGGGCTTACACTATTCCCTGAAGCAGTAGGCTCTGCCTAACAGCAGCCAAGAAAATCAGCAACTGCAGGGAGATTCCCCTACCTGCTGATGATAGACGAGTTTTTAGAATGGAACTTATTGATCCTTTGTAAGTGAATGTTGCAATTGTGAATTCTCACTCCATGATGTGGAAGCAAAATCCACCCTAAGAGATACCGTGCCTGCCCCACTAAGCTGACTCTATTGAATGACTTGACAAGGGCTCCCCATTCTTTAGTGATGTATTCCTGGAAAAAAAGCCTTTCCAGTAAATGTGAGCCCATTTGGAGTGAATCATGTAGTTACCTGTCTCTTGCAGAAGCAGGTCCATTAGGCAATATCTTTGAGGAGGGGAAGTACTATGGGCTTAAGAGTCAAAATAAATTACTGGCTCAAGATGTCTGCTTGGAAAATTCTCAAAGTAAATCCTGTATCATGAAATCTGCTGTTCTCAAGAGTTAGAAAGTTTTGTAGTGGTAATTAGATGCTATAAGCACTAGCATCAGTATGAAATAGAATAAAATTTCCCAGCTCTGAAAAACTTCAAAAATCACATGGTAGTACACAGGCTCTTAAATCCCTGCACAAATTTTCTGCTGTATAGAGTCTGTTTGCAACTAACCTCTGACAGGAACCACTTACGTACTCTCACACAGTTTATGTTCATAAGAGTTTTAACTGCAGATGTTCTATGCAGATTCTGTGGGTACAATGATCAATACTGGTGACTAAGATGACTGTTTGCAAGCTAACTGATTGAGACAGCAGAGGTATTCAGTAAGTCAGTGAGTATAATTTAGATGGTTGTTATTCTTGCTTTGTTGCTGATGTGATAAAAGTGAGAGTTATCAGAGAAAAGGTGACCACATTGAGAAAATCTCTCTATAAGATTAGCCTGAGGGAAGCTCTTTGGTCATTTTCTTAATTAGTGCTTAATGGGGCCATTTCCATTTTGTTGTGCGTTGTACTGTCCCTTGGTGGATGGACAGGGGTATATAAGAAAGCATACCGAGCACGTCATGAGAGCAAGCTAATAAACACCACTCTTGCAGGGCCTATGCATTACCCTTGCCTCCAGTTAGAGTTCTTGCCAAGATTTCCCTCAGTGATGGACTGTTACCTATTAATGCAAGATAAAATAAACTGTTCTATCAGAGCTTGCATAATAATAATGTTGAGATTAATGAAGATGATGAAGGACTGGCTTGTGACATTTCAGAGGAAACAAAGATTCCATTAGGGCCTTGGTTCAGGCGAGCTGGGGCTTAAGAATCAGATGAGATTAACAAGAGACCAGTCATTACAGTGAAAAATTTGCTTTATTGTGACAATTAGTGATGGTTAACTGGAACTTGTAAATTAGCTATGATTTCAAAGAGATCAGTATTACTGAGGTGGAATTTGGGGGAGAATTATTTCAGGGTCAATAAACAGATGCTGTTCCTCATGCTGGAAGTAAAACTTTGTGACATATAAGAGTGTCCTGAGTGCTACTAGTTTTGGAGGTGCAAAGTGGTTCATGGAAAGTAGCTGAAGCTTGACACATATTAGAGTCTGGGAAGGGGGCTGGGGTAGTATGGTGGAGGTAAAGCCTATTTAGAGTAGAGATCCCAGCAATTTGGAGATACCAGTGCCATGGGGAGACCACCATTCTATGTGTTGATTTTAAGTGATACACATTATTTTCACATGATGTTAGTTATCATTCTTTTCCATACTTATCTAATTCATGAAGACTTTACTATGGTTACTTTATCATCACATATTGCATGAAATATTTTTTAATTATTTAAGTAAAAGAAGGAAAGTTGCTGCCTTCGTGTGTGTATAAATTGTTCTAATTTTAAACAGTGGCTTGAGAGAGAAAGCCACCATGCGACAGAGTTCAAGTGAAGGCTTTAAAAAAATAGGGTAAAAGAATTGTAAAAAGGGGAAATAGGAGGAGGAAGACCTGTCTCTGGCGACAGGAGCAGCTGGAGAGAGGAAAGAGAGAGAGGGGAAAAGAAGGAGATAAAGGGAAAGAGAGAGAGAGAGGGAGAGAGAGGAACATAAAGGGAACATAGTGAATAGGCACATGTGTTGCTCTTAGTGGCAACAGCAGAGGGCCAGTTCAAGTGAATAAACATAAACATAAAGCATATGCTTTTTTTTGGCTAAGGAGACCTTTTCCTACAATGGAAAGCTGAGCTACCACAACAGAGACCTGGAACCATGCACCCTCTTTATTATTTTACAGATCCCAGATATAATAGTTTGAAATGTTGATCCTATTTATGATTCTCGAGTTGCTAGTAATTTATCTATGTGGCTTCTTTGTTTTATTATATCAAGAAGACAGTAGATAATGTGCGCATAACTTCATATTTGAAATTAACAGATTATCTAAAACATTTATTCTCTTTGTAGCAAAAAGTATCTTTTATGACAATTATATTTGTATGTGACTATGCACAGTCAGACATGTGAATTTTCAAGGTTGACTTATCCTCTTTGGAAATAGACTGGACTTGCACAAAAATGCTTACACACAGATATAATTTCTAGTTATTCTGTGTACACAGAGGTTATGTCTACATGTTTCTGCCAGGGAAACTATGTCATCATTTATGTCAGTCACTGAAGCCATTACCTGTTTTCCTGCTAGGTATCTAGAACAGCTTGCCATCCTGAGGCACATTTCACTCCTTTTCTGCTATAATGCCAAAACTGTTGTATGGGACATGTAAAAATACCTGCTTTTATACAGTACTGCACTACTGCACTGAAAGAAGAAGCATAAGTTAACATTCCAGGGTTAAACCATTTTCTAGAGGAGTACAAAAATCCAAGGAATAAGTTCTCCCTATGCCCAAGGATCCTCTGATGTTTTCTGAAACTTCAGAATATCATATTATGACCTTTTGATAACAGAGCCTTAGATTGACAACCCTTTTCTGCTCTTTGTAGCTCCTAATTTGCAGTCTCTAAGGTTAGTTGTAAAACTGAATTTATACCTTCACTGACAGCAAAGGATACAAAATAGTCTACCTAGATATTTTATGTAAATGTATGTGTACCAAAGATCATTCCAAATGTGATTTCCATAGTGTACTGCTTAGTTTAGAATTGGTAAATGAGAATTAAACTACCAGCAACTCCCTTGTACTATAATGTGCTTTGCTTATTTTCACCTACAGTTCTTTGGATCTTATGAGAAATTTCTGAATCCTTCCAAGTACAGAATATGAAAAAATCTCTATTTAATATAGAGTTGCCACTGAAACCAAAATGCTCTACAATATCAACTGTGTGATATACATTAGAAGCCAAATAAAATGTGAATTGTGAATATGATGATGGAGGGAAGGCAAATAATCAAAGCATAAATATTGTATGAAGTGAATTCTCAATAGCACATTTATTAATATATTAACCTAAGAACATGACAATTTAATATTATCTAACATTAATTTTTCTAAAGCTATAATAGAATTAAGTGAAAACTGGCAATATTAAAAGAATGGCTAATATGGCTTCTACTATGAATGAAAAAACAGAACAAAGACATGTAAAACAAAAGATAAGCATTAATACACAGCTGTGCTGTGCCTTTGCTCAAACTTATGAACATAAATTGGCTTAACAGAGTTCATTTGGCCTAACCTTTGTTCTTAGGATTTCAGTCTTTAAAATGGATATTCTTCATATCTTGGAACAGAAAGAAAACATATAGAAAACATTAAAATATGAAATAAATGTTATTTGGTAATATTTATCTCACTGACTTGTGTGTCCTGTCAATTACACTACGAAACTTGTTGATAAGGGCCTAATATAACTGATAATGACAACTATAAGGCCTAAAGACTTTTCATTTTCACATCTAAAAGTTTTATATCATTTAACAATTTCAGACATTTTTGCTTTTGGAGCTGGCTCAGAAAGCACTAACCTTGAACAGTGATCTTCCTGCCTCAGCTTCCCAAGTACTGGCAATACAGGCCATGTGCCACCATGACTAGCTTAGAGAACAGATTAAATTGCAAGTTTAAAGAAAAAGAAAAAGACATGCTTTTAAAAATGATGTTTCTTACAGTTACCTTCAATAAAATCTGATGCCATGATATTATATTGTTACTCTGTAAAGGTACTTTTATGTCTGCTACAGAAATTATGATGTCTACTGCTGTAAAATTTGTCCTCCATCCACAAGGGAAAAAGTTCTAAAGAAAATAAAGCCTCCTAACGCAGTTTAATATGATAGAGCTATTACAGGGAGTAGCAAGATATTCATAAGTCTTCATCTGGGATGTGTATGTGTCCTTCTGTGACCCTCATCTCATTCCTAGCAGATGAGTTTTCTATTGCTGCCATAACAAATTAACACAAGTTTAATGGTTTAAAACAAGATTCATTTATTGCAGCATAGTTATTTAGGTCAGAAGTTAGACACAAATCTCATTAGGGTAAAACCAAAGTGATAAGTAGGCTCTATTATTTTTCTTTATCTCTTCTGGTGCTAGAGGCTCATGTAAAAATCTCCCTTTTAGCCTGAGACAACTTGGTTTACTGAGACATCTCGTTTCCTTTCTGCTGCTAGTGTACACAATGTCTGCTTACTTATAATTAACTATAATATAGTGCCTATTGGTTCTAGACTCTGCACTTTCCAAATTTTAAAGGCCATATTGGGGTGGATCCATTTTCGGAGTCATGGAGGGAAAATTGGGATGGACTAGAACTCTTTAATAGTTTTAAATAATTTAGTTTATTATTTTAAACTATGCATATATGAGCATGTCTTATTGGGTAATGCGTGTTAGTGAAAGTGCCTTTGGGGACCAGAGGTATTAGATGTGAGCATCAAGAAATGGATGTTGAGAAACATTGTGGTACTATATAAAACCAGGACACATAAAAAAGTGTTCAACATCCTTATCCATCAGGGAAATGCAAATCAAAACAACTCTGAGATACCGCCTCACACCTGTCAGAATGGCTAAAATCAAAAACACCAATGACAGTTTATGCTGGAGAGGATGTGGAGAAAGGGGAACACTCCTCCACTGCTGGTGGGAGTGCCAACTCATACAGCCACTTTGGAAATCTGTATGGTGATCACTCAGGAAAATGAGAATAAGTCTACCACAAGATCCTGCAATTCCACTCTTAGGCATATACCCCAAAGAAGCACATTTCTACAACAAGGACATCTGTTCAACGATGTTCATCGCAACATTATTCATAATAGCCAAAACCTGGAAACAACCTAGATGCGACTCAACTAAAGAATGGATAGAGAAAATGTGGTATATTTACACAATGGAGTACTATTCATTGGGGAAAAATGGAATCTTGAAATTTGCAGGCAAATGGATGGATCTAGAGGAAACCATTTTGAGCTAGGTAACACAGTCACAAAGAGACAGACATAGCATGTACTCACTCATATGTGTATTTTAGACATAGAGTAAAGGGTTACCAGCCTACAATCCACACTGCTAGAGGAGCTAATAAACAAGGAGGATGCTAAGAGAGACATACATGGATCCCTGGACTAATGGAAAGGGACAAGATCTCCTGAGCAATTGGGGAGGATTGGGGGTGGGGATAGGGAACTAGCCGAATGAGAAGGGGAGAAGAGGAGAGGTGAGGAAGACATGATGGGGCAGGGAGGTTAAGCTGAGGGGAGAACAAAAGAGAGCAAGATAAGAGGTAATATAATAGAGTGAGACATTATAGGTTTAAAGAGAAATGTCTTGAGATCTACAAAGATGACCCACTAACAATCTAAGCAACAGAGGAAAGGCTCCATAAATGCCCTCTCCTGATAATGAGATTGATGACTAATTTATATGACATCGTATAGCTTTCATCCAACACCTTGGGGAGTACAAGCAGACACCCACAGCTAAACCTTGAACTGAACTGGAATCCAGTTGCAGAAAAGGAGGACTCATGAGCAAAGTGGTCCACACCAGATTAGTGTAACCCAATGAAACAGCTGACCAGAACAAGGGAGAGCTCTTTTTCCCCAGACTTATAGCTGGGAAATGAGCATTTGACTACTCCAGACCCCATGAAGGTGGGTGTCAGTGAGGAGGCCTTGGAAATCTATGGAACCTCTTGTAGTGGATCAGTACTTATTGCTACCATAGTATTGGACTTTGGGAGCCCATCCCACATGGAGGGATACTCCCTGAGCCTAGACAAAAGGGCGTTGGCCTATGCCCTATCCCAAAGAATAAGACAGACTTTGAAGACCACCTGTGGAAGGACTTACCCTCCTTGGGAGCAGAAAGGGTATGGGGTAGGTAGGGTGATATTTGGGGGGGGGCAGGGAGGAGCAGAGGGAAAGGGACCTGAGATTGACATGTAAAATAATTTTCTTTCTAATTGCAATAAAATTAAAAAAAAAAAACAGGATACACTCATAACTGCTAAGCTACCTCCCTAGTCCTTGAGAAGTAATCATGCTGGATAAAAATCCATTAATATTTTAATTCATTTATGTAGTAGGACTTCTTCAAGCCTAATAACATTCACTAGGCCTCATCATCATTGTTGCAATGGGACTGCGATTCTAAACATAAGTTTTGGGCAATGCCTTCAAATTATGGCCTTTCTGTTTCTGTGTTTCAAGTTGCTAACAAAGCATTAATTTGGCCATTTTTTTGTTTTATTATCCCAATCTCTGATCATGAATAAGAAAACATTTTCCACTTTTAAAACTCCTGCAATTTGAGTAGCTCTATTATCATGGAAGTAAGGATTTCATTCTGCATAAGTTTCCCCTGCCGTGTTTTAGTATGTTAATCTAATATATACTAACACTTTTTCCATGTCTGTTAAAAGCCATTCAAAGGTTCTGTACATCATCATGTGGAGATTTTCATGTAAAAAGCCATAGTACTAGCTACCAGATTCAGTAAAGGTATTAAAATATTTGATTCGCATAAGAATGCACAGTCCTGCTTGAACTTTGTGCTAAAATCAAATGTAGAATGACATGTATACTTAATTTCCCAGGGGAGGATTTATGAATAATTTTCCAATCTCCCATTTTATTAAGCATCTATTTACTATGATTAATCATGAATCTGACATAGTTCATGATGAACTGTCATCCATGATGAACATCAAGTGGTACTGAATCATTGGCTGGTGCCACTAAATTAGGAGAAGACATCTTAGGAAGTGAGAAAATAGAATTCCATTGCTTCATAGAAGTAGACAGATTCATAGAGATTAAGTATCCACTAAGTAAGAATACTGTCTGCAAGATAATAGATAAAAATATTTTCTATCACTTTCTAAGTATGATTTCAATGTCAATAACCAACCTCATGTGACGTTTACTATTATAGCATGCCATCTTTGAATACAGTGATTTTTGTTTTAATTGTTGAAATATTTTTATACTGAGTTTTGCATGTAAACAAGTATACATTTAAATAATACTTTATAATTATTAGAATGAAATGTTTATAAAGTATATACCATGCATTTCATATGTGAACGTATTTTAAGAAATGCTATAGGATGCAACTACTCATTCATATTTGTAGTTTGTGTGAGTGTGTATATATGTACATATATATATATATATATATATATATATATATATTGTTTGATTTCATCACATATCCATTAATGACCCAACATACGATAATGGATGTTTAGATGAGAAGTATTTCAGATTATGATCATAGCAAGGTGAAGGCTGGTGGTAAGATTATCATGTACTGTTGGAAAGAAATATTGGAAATTGCATTTTGTATTCAAGTTGTAGATAGCAGGATCTTAGAGATATCAATATACTATGAACATATAAATGTTAAATTAAAAATTATGCTGTCAGCTATGTTTATTCATAAGGGTAAAAAGAAAGAAGCAAGGAAATTCACAGAATGAGACCGAGATTTATGTTGGGATACAAATCAATCTGTAGGTCAAAGGGGCCTGGGTTTAATCAGTTTTCTACTGGTTTAAAGTGGCAGTTCTGCCATTCCTTTTTTCTTTGTTTTATTATTTTATACATATACATAATCAAGAAACACAGTATACTGCAAGATTTCTAGCAATAGTGTTATGTCTCACAAACCAAGATTTGTAATAACAAACACATTTTACTGGTTTGTTCCTGTAAAGTACCCCCTCATATCACCAGTGTGATATTAACTCATAGTGGAAATGAGAGAAAAGTTTAGAAACAACTCCAACTACATAGATATCCTCCTGATAATAGCAAAACATTATTCTTTTTGGTTGTTTTTTTTTTAGTTTGTTTGTTTATAAAGGGAATTGAATTTTATTGTGATGTTAAATAGAAAGCTGTAATAGTAAGTAGTGCAGACACTGTGTTTTTTCTGTGTTTCTTAATATATATCATTTGTAAAATTGATTTCTACTTTTTAAAAATCTATTTTTCATCTTATATGTCAACCCCAGTTCTCCCTCCCTCCACTTCTCCCTCACCCGTGCCCCTGCATCCCACCTCACCATCCTTTTGACTTTTCTTCCTTCTAAGGAACTCACATTATACCTTAAAAATGTGGTTTGGCACAAAAGGCTAGCTGTTTGGCAAGTTCCCTGAGCTTAAATGTTGTTTCTTTTATAGGCTCTATTGAACAAACTCACAGTGAAATAGTTCACCTTTTTTGAACTCTTAGTGTGTTAATAATTACATTGTTCACTTAGGCTGCCACCTTATTATAAGAAGGTAGAATTTGAACACATAAGGTTGTTAGGAGACTAGTAGGCAGGAATTTTGAATTCAAAGTATGTTCTGTGTTAGTAGACCAAAATTCACTGATATTTTAGTATGTTTCAGAATCAATTTGTAGCATAGGTTTTTTTAAAAAAATATGTTCACCATAATATATTATGATCACAGTTTCCCCTTCCCCAACACAGCACAGATCCTTCCTGCCCACCCACATTTTTAACAAATCACAGAATTGTATTAAATAATCATTGACATCAAATGTCTGCTACTTGACCTTAAAGGAAAACAAACAAGGGTCTACTTTTTCAACTCACACCACAACAATACTGGACATAAGAGATATTTTTTTAAACATTTATTTTTGTTTTTTCTCGATTTTTTATTTAAATTAGAAACAAGATTGTTTTACATGTCAATCCTAGTTCCCTCTCCCTCCCCTCCTCCCCTGCTGCCCACTAACACCCTACCTATCCCATATAATTTCTGTTCCCCAGGGAGGGTAAGGCTTTCATGGGGGGGTCTTCAGAGTCTGTCATATGGGATAGGGCATATCCCTCAATGTGGAAGGAAGTCCCACAGTCCATTCCTATGCTAGGGATAAGTATTGATCTACTTACTACAAGAGGCCCCATACATTACTGAGGCCTCCTCACTGACACCCACATTCATGGGGTCTGGATCAGTTCCATGCTGGCTTCCCAGTTATCAGTCTGGGGACCAAGAATTCCTCCTTGTTCAGGTCAGCTGTTTCTGTGGGGTTCACCAGCCTGGTCTTGACCACTTTGCTCATCACTCCTCCTTCTCTGCAATTGGATTACAGTTCAGTTTAGTGTTTAGTTGTGGGTATCTGCTTCTAATTCCATCAGCTACTGGATGAAGGCTCTAGGATAACATATAAGTTGGTCATCAATCTCATTATTAGGCGAGGGCATCAAGGTAGCCTCTCCACTGTTGCTTGGATTGTCAATTGGTGTCATCCTTGTAGATCTCTGGATATTTCCCTAGAGCCTGATTCCTCTTTAAACCTGTAATGGCTCATTGGAGATATTTTTAAATTCTCTGACACCGTAAAGTCACTGAAAAGCTAACAGGTATCATCTTGGCTTTGCCAAAGGCTATAAGCTTTGCCTATTGATGGAAGCAAATTATGGATTCTTAAAACCAGTCCTGCCTCAACAGGATCATACTAACTTTCTGTTTTTTGTAAACAAAACTAATTTGGGTCCTTTTAGATAAGCTCACTTTTCAAATGTTGTCACCTAAGGCCAAAGAGAATATTGGAAGAATACCAGCTGGTAGAAGTAGATAGGGTTGTTTTTTCTCTATGAATCTTTGGCTTATAAAATGTGAGTTTTGCAGCCATATATACAAAATCCTGTGAGCGACTACTGCTGAAAATAGTCACTTTACTTATGCATTTAAAACATCCAGAATGGGTTCTTTCTTAGAACTCTCATGTTTGTCTAAGCTCACAGAGAGCCCTGGCACCTAACTTTTGTATGTCTTCATTTGAACCTGATTTAGGAATAAGTGATAAAGTGTTAATTTCAAAGGAGAAGTAATTGTCACAACAGAAGATGTCACATATTCAGTGATAACAAAGATTTTTTTCTGATGTTTGTGTATTATGTATATTATTGATTAAGTCATACAAATATTTTATAACTTGGCTACTAGTTTTAGGATATTATCATATATTACTATTATTATTGTGTTTGTAAAGAAAGCTTCCTAAATCATAAAGTAGTAAGTTAATATTTATTTTAGGACATTATTATATATTACTATTATTGTTTTTGTAAAGAAAGCTTCCTAAACCTTAAATTTGTAAATTAATATTTATATAAAGAAATATGGTTGAAAGGTAAACTAGGCATCATGAAAGAGGTTGCAAAGTAAGTTAGAAACAGATCCTGAACCAGTCAGTGGTGGCACACACCATTTATCCTGGCACTCAGTAGGCAGAAATAGGAGTATCTCTGTGAGCTCAAGTCCAGTCTGTTCCACAAAGTGCAATCCAGGGCAGTCGTGGATGCACAGAGAAACTGCCTCTTGAAAAAAACAAAAGAAGAAAAATAAGTGGCAAAAAATGATGAAGAAAAACACATCATTGACCACTGCCTTCAACATGCTCAAAAATACGTGTTTTTACATAGATCATCATATGTGAACAAGCACCTTCACATAAAATTATGCAAAATTAACAACTAAATATTGAATGAAAGATACTTTACAAGGACACATTAGTAAGAAATATAACTAAACTGAATTAAAATAAGTGGACTCAAGACATTTTTTATTTGATGACTGAAGAGCCACTTTGTAAGTGAACAAGAAAATTCCATGTTAGCACCTGCCCTTTTTAAATTCCTTCCTTCCTTTCTTAATTTCTTTCTTTCTGTCCATATGTATGAATGTATGTGTTTATTTATTTATTCACTGAATTTGGTTCACTTCTTAATGCTAAACATCTCACAGTCTGTGTTTTAACTACATGCTACATTTTAAAATTCTCTATTCACTATAAGCTATGTGAATTTTAGTCATTATCTTCTGTAGTTATTTCTCTAGAATCTGAAATTGTGGCAGTTTATGGAAAAGAATTTATTAGTTTTGTTTTAGTTTATAATTTGGGAGGCAAACCAAGAAGGAATAGGAAAAGAAATGGAAGGATAGATGGGAAAGAGGCACAATTCTGTCATGTGGGTAAACACAGTTCTATCCCTCCTGAGTGGTATAAGGCACTTCAGATATTATGTACCAGAATATGATGCCCATTGCAGAAGATCGGTGACCATCAGAGCACATGGGCAGCACTGGAGATTGTCCTGAGCTCCTCCATAGAGGGAAGCCTGCTCTAGTCACAAGAATAATATAACATACATGTGTCAGAGATTTTCATTGTAAAAAAATAGCACATACATATTGAAGTAATACCTTCTGAAATGGAAGACTGACAACATCAACTAAACTCACAGAATCCAAAGGTTTCCATCCATACAAATAGATAGGTCCATGATTTGTTCAAGGCAAAAACAATATAGATTCTAAAATAACTTGAAGAAAAATCTTTACACAAATGAAACTTGTCATTAGGTTTTGGTGAATTTCCAATGCTATTATTATACAAAACACTTAATAACCACATTAAGATATTTGAGGTGGAATGGCTAGCCTCACAACTCAAATTCGTTTCATCATGACATGATCTCTCATTCTACAGTTCCTCTAACATTGATGAAACTACTGAAGCACTGTAACTACTTGATTTATTCACCAAGTGAGTTTCCAGATGTTGCTTTTACATAACCTGGAGAACATGCCTTTCTAGACATGTGATCTGTTGATTTTAGATATTAGGCTTCCCTGCCTCTAAAAATATGACACACAAATTTCTGTCTTTAGAATCACTCATTCTATGACGATTTCCATAGTGGTGTCTACTGGCTAAAAGAGTATACAATTTTTGGCTGTCCCAAAAGACAAGTGGTAACTTGTACATGAATGGGGAAGAGCATTCATTACCACTGAACTCCACCTCCCAGGGTTGTAATAGGGAGTAATAGGCATAGAATCCTTCCTTTAAAATAATATGAGCAGAAGACTTGGAACCCCAATTCTTCTCTAATGGTGAATATTTGTTATATTTTTTCCAAATACCTTACTATAAAGACCATGTTGAGTAAAAACTAAGAACTAAAGGAAGGTATAGTTTCCTGGCAAAGAAAATCTATCATTAGATCTAGATAAGCTTTTCAGACAACTCATGAAGTTCAAGTCTTTAAAAGGGTAGTAAGTTTTGAAAACACCTTAGACTTCTTAGCAATTCTTACTAATAAAATATTAAAGCAACCAGACAATAAACAAACATATAATTTCATTTCCAGATGTGTTTCTGGTTTTTTTGTTTGTTTGTTTGTTTGTTTTTTAGAGACAGGGTTTCTGTGTGCACCTTTGGAGCCTATACTGGCACTCGCTCTGGAGCAGGCTGGCCTCGAACTCACAGAGATCTGCCTGCCTCTACCTCCTGAGTGCTGGATTAAAGGCGTGCGTCACCAATGCCCGGCTCCAGATGTGTTTCTTAAATAATACAAAATAAATACATATTCAAAGGCTTGCATGTAAGTGTTTGTAGTTTATGTGTGTATAATTATATATAGCCCAAACATCTTGCAAGAAGTGCCTGGATAAACAAATAATGATATGTCACTTTTAAACCACTATTCAGCAATAAAAATAAACAACTATATTTATTATTCTCTATCAAAAATAATTTGCATTAGATGTGTCCATGTTAGGTTGCTCATGTTCCCTTGGATGATACCCTACATATGCAAACATTAGAAATTCTCAATGGACTCAGAGAATTAAAACAAAAACAAATAGAAAAAAAGACAAAATCAAAAAAGAACTTAACTTGGAAAGGAAACATTCCAGAGGAGTGATCTGTAAGGAGCTGCAGTGGCAAAGTTTGGCACATATATAATCAATAGACAGACATTGTATTCTTCATTTTATACATCTATGAATTCTCAAAGAATAGGTAAAAATACATTTGAAGGAATAAAGAACTAATTACACACAAGACAAGTTGGATAAATGTCAGAAACTTGCTGAAGAGTGAAATAAATCAATATTTATAACCATGTCTCTGGAGCTGTGGAGCTGGTGGATTATTGAGAGGATAGAGAGCATACCTGCAGTTAAGCAATTGGCTGTACTGTATCTCTTTGATTAAGAAGGTGAGTTTGTGGAAAACAAAGAAACATATAATTAATTTTGCATGGTTGAGGAAATGTTACTGGCATTGTTGGTACTTGGCTCATTGAAAACAAAAAAGACTGTATATGGAAGTAATATTTCTAATAAGGTAAATGAGGTAGAATAGTATTACAGAAATGGGCCTTTGATCCTATAAGATTGATGTTTATGTCAGAGATTTATAAGATACACACAAACTATCTGTCATCTATGTTTGTCTGTCTGTCTTTTCTCTCTCTCTCTTCCCTTCTCCTGTCATGTGAGAACATATAAATAAAAAGATTGCCACCCACATACTAGTAATAGAGCCTTCATTGAAACAGTCTGAATTTCTTCCTTAAGTTTATATACTCAAGAAGTATGGAAAAATTTTCTGTTGGTTAATCACACAATCTTATACTTTACTACAGCAGCCTTGGATGCTTAATAAAAGGAGTTTGCTTGTTTAAAGCTTACTAAACTGTATTTTAAAACACACAAATGCTACTATATAAAAATTATACTTCAATATTCTTTTTTAAAGCATGTAATAGTGAGAGCACATTGCTATTCATATGATGCATTGGAAAAAATGGATGACTAGGGTAGGGAAAATGTGTAGTTACTATCATTATATAAAATCATTTGAAATCAACATTAATAGGAAAATTATAAACAATCTTGTCTTGGGGTTACTTTTGCAGTGAAGAGACATCATCACCACAGCAACTCTTATAAAGGAAAACATTTAATTGGGTGATTTAAACTTCAGAGGTTTGGTCCATTGTCATATGGCGGGACATGTCAGCATTGAAGCAGACATGGGGCTGGAGAATGAGATGAGTATTCTACATCTTGATCTGCAGACAACATGAAAGGAACTGAGGCACTTAGTTGCTGGAGTTTCCTTCCAACCTGGTCCCACACTTAGTTGCTGGAGTTTCCTTCCAACCTGGTCCCACAATTAGCCACAGATAAAAACACAGATTCCACATTAATTATAAAACTGTTGGGGGATGGCTGGAGCTTCTTACAAGCTAGCTCTCTCTTAATTTTTATCCCAATAACTATTAATCTATGTTTTTCCACATGGCCTTATCTTACCCAAGAATACCTGGCATATCCTATCTTCCTGGTCTCTACCTGGTGTCTCTTTTAGTGACCTCCCTCTCTGCCTCTCTCCACAGAATTATTATCTCTTAGCCCTGCCTATCTCTACTTGCCAATCAGTGTTTTATTCATCAACCAATAAGGGAAACATATATACATGCACCACCAGCACTTGGCATGTATTGATCATAGTAGACCTTAAAGCCTACCCCCACAGTAACACACTCTCTCCAACAGGGCCATGCTTGCTCCAACAAAGACACATCACCTAATAGTGCCACTACCAATGAGTTTTACTGGGGAAATTACATTTAAACCACCACAAACTTAATCTGGATTTTTTGGCAGATGAAAGAAATGTCTGTTTATAATTCACATATATTGAAGTTTCTAGATTGTGTTGTGATGAAAAAGATGAAAGAGTAGATACATAAACTTCTGGGTTAAGTGACTAAGTAAATGATACAGAGATTTATTTGGAATCCAGAGAACCACTCAACTATCAAATAGAAAGCATGATGATACTTTTTAAATATGATAAGTATGCAGTGTCTTATGCTTCTTCAAACCTCTGAGGTATAGGCACAAAGTTTTGAATTTTAGAATGAGTTCTTGTGTGCCTATAAATTAGAGAGTCATTAGCATTCAAATGAGAATTGTAACTATGGGAGTGGAAGAGATCATCCATTTGGAGAGGTTTGAAACAGGAAAGAAATTACCTGAGAACACTTATAACCATGATTATTTTTGGACTGGAGAGGAAGTCCAGTCTGTGAATGAGGCACAGAAAGATGAAAGATTAAGTAAAGAAAAATGATATCACTGAAGTCAAAAGAATATAAACTGTGGTGATAAATTATGATTTAATAAAACCACTAGAGTTTTAAAATGCAAAGCTATCCATTGCCACAGAGCCAGGCAGTGGTTATCACACCTTGAATCTCAACAGCCATAATAGTTAGCCATACTAGCTAGCCATAGAGACCAGGCGATGTTTCATACACCTTTTATTCCAGGACTCGGGTGGCAGAAGCAGATTTACCTCTGTTAGTTCAAGGCCACAATGTACTACACAAAATCGATCCATTCTAAAAGAGAAACAAATGACACAAAGGTGGTCTCAGCACTTGGGATCACATGGCTTTAATTTGAGTACTAGAGAGGTAGAGACAAGAGTGATATGGTTGGACAGAGAGAGGAATATAAGGCCAGAGGAGACAGGAACTGAGGGGATTGCAGTATGTGATTTGGTGGAGACAGGATTTCAGTCTGAGCCTTAGTGGAGAGCAGTACAGTCAGGATTGCATTCTGAGGATGCATGAAGACAGGATAACCCATTTTGGTCTGAGGTGGAGGTAAGAGCTAGAAGCCTGGCTGCTTGGCTTTTCTGACCTTCAGCTTGAACCCCAGTATTTGTTGCTGGGTTTATATTATCCATGTTACAAAATACCTTTGCAAAGGGCAGCATCAATAGCAACAAATGCACCAGAGAAGACTGGTAAGGATGTCCATTTAGATCTAAAACACCTTTATTCGTGTTGGCACTGAGAACTGAGTTTGACCAGGGAAAATAAAAAGAATACCGGCACTTGGATATCTGAATACACATTCAATACACTTGTAGCTGCTCTGCCACACACTCTAAATAGTCACACCACCCACTACCATCACATGGACCTGTACAACTTCCCCTCAAAGAAGATAATAAAATCCAAATTTGAAGATGAACTAAATAAAATAACAGCATGAAACATTCCTTATGTTTCATTTTGTTTGCTGTTTAACAAACTAGTCTATTCTGTGAGTACCAAAATTTTAAGACATATAAGTATTTATTTTATTAACATTGAATAATTGACAAAATCAAACAACTCTGTGTAATCACTCAATCAAATTTATTCTTTCCTATCTATGTACATATCTAGCCTCAGTTCATTGTGGATATATGTTCATTCATTCATGATATACCATGATGCAATCCGTTGAGAATGTCTTTGGATTCAGTCTGTCATGGAAAGGGAAAACTAAAAGTAAAGCATTAGGAATAACATGCTTTGTTCTGCAAGATGTAGGTCAAGGCTTCTGATATTTTTTGTTGATAAAACTATAGATCACATCCAGTGTGAGAAGGTTAGGGAATTTTCATCCTTCAATTTGTATCCTATGATTAATGGGTCATTACATGAAAAGTCATTATTATGTATGAGATATATCCAGAGATATTAAGCAAAATAGGCACTTATTTGAATTTTGGATGTTCTTTGTAATTAGAAGCAGAATATTTCAACTCTCAAAGAATCATCTGTTTTATTTACATAATAAAGATAGTATACAATTTCTAGATTTTTTCTGAAAGTTTAGATTTGATAAAATAAGTTGCTGAGCAAAACAAGATTGGTAAATTTTCCTCTTTATTTATTCATTTTCCCCATGACAATTTTAGCCTAGTCAAACGCATTATGTTTTCATGTCATTGTGAACTTTCCTGTATTTCTTTAGAGTTAATTTATAAAATAAGATATGTGCATCTTTGTAGAGTCAATTTAAGTCCATTAAATAAAAACTGCAAATGTCAAGAGAAATAGTCTTACCATCCATGCAGTTTACATCTTTGTCTGGCAGCCTTGAATGTATTCTTCAGAAAGAAAGAGCTGCTACCTTTGGGATATGGAGTTCCTGGTGCAGAGTCCCTATCTTGCCATTTCTATTGCATTGTGTTTTCTATGTACTTTTGGAAACACTCAAATAATGAAGCTGCATAGTGGGGACATCTCAGCTCCAAGGACTCAGTCATTCATTTTCAACCTTCAAACACTGTGAATGATTTACTCACTCTTCCACACAATGGAAGAGGTGGTGACTTTGGAAATATTGTCATCGTGCTTCACATTATGCTTTTATTTAATTGCAAAGTTTTCCAAGATTTCATGAATTAAAGTCAATGCTTTACTCAGAAAGATTTCTCAGTCTCCCAAATTGTTAACAAGATGACTATTAAGCAATCAGTTATTGTCTGTTTTACTGCATGATTGATGCTTTCAGTGGTAACATCTATATTTCTGGTGTAAATGAAACCTGTTTCTCAAGGGAAAATAATTATAGTGCTCTCCTTAGCTCTTTCACAGTCTTGTGTGATTTGTTCTACTGCAGTATCACAGGAGAGACTACTAATAAACTCTCAAATATTTTCTCTTGGTTCTTGTTCTGGGATACTACTTCAATATGTTACAGATGCTGTAATTTGTGTCTTGTGCAGTGTGAAGGCTAGAGCTTACAAGTATAGGCTCTGACTGACATGTGACTACTTATCCTATGTTATCAGAGAGGAGCTCAGAAACAACGTGTTCAAATTTAGAAATGTCGAGTTAGCATCAAGAATTTGAAAACAGTCTATTTGCAACAGACTGTGAGTGATAGACTCTGCACAATTCCCTGACAGAAAAACTACTCTCTGATGTGTTCTTTGAAAAGGGAATAAAAAGTTTTATCATGACTGCAGGAAAATAGAGGAGTATAAAAATACAATAACCTTTCCTTAGAAATAATTTATTGCATCAATATAAGTCAAAAACCAAAAAGTCACAGAATGTTAAAATATGATCAACCTTTTAAAATCAGATCAAATTTATATTAACATTTGTACCAAATAGCGGTTTCAATTTTAAAAATGCAATCATATGTAATAACAGTAACAGACACAAATCAAAATCCAGCTTCATTTTTGAAAATGCTTTTCTTGCTTATTTTTAAGATAATACAAAAAGCACCTCTAGTCCATTGGAGCAGATTTTAACTGAACTACATTTTAGCTTTCAGTGATTTAAAGCTGAAGGGCTGATTAATAAGAAGTGCTGATTAATTCTCCTAATCCTTAAGAAGATTATCTAGAAATAGATTGATTGCTGATGACCACTGACAGTGCATCATGAAGGGACAGTTTTTTCTCTTTATATTTATTTTAAAACAAGAAATTATTTGAATAATTTTAAAATAAACAGAATTCTAAAATAAAAACACCCATGCATGCATGTCTAAACAGCTATACATATATACACACATATAAATTGTCACCATTGGTATGATCTATGATAATCAAAGAGGAGTAGGTGTAAAGAGTCTTTCTCTGTCCTACCAGTCACTGAGACTTATTAATTATAAAAGCTCAGCCTACTGCTAATGCTTGTTCATAACTAGCTCTTATAACTTAAATTAACCCATTTTTTATTACTCTATATTCTCCCATGTGGCTTTTACCTCTGTCCTATTCTGTGATTCCATCTCATTCTGTTTCTAGCTGCCTCTCTGCCTCTCTTCTTCCTAGTGTCCTCTCTGTGTCTGGAATTCCTCCCTATCACTCTTGCTTAGTTATTGGCCGCTTAGCTCTTTATTATGCCAACCAGAAGGCACATTGGCAAAGACAGATCTACACAGTGTGCAAAAAGATTGTTTTTACAACGAATAGATAAACTGAAGATTTCACAAGAAAGTTATACATCAAAATGATAGTTTATATTTTCCATTTTAAACTTCTTTTGAAAAATTGTCTCTAGAAGGATAATTTAAGAAAAAAAAACAAAATAATAATATTTATATTTTTATTTATTTTTAGATACCCATATACATAATATACAAAATAATATATGATGCATATATGAGCGAGAACAACTTTAAAGAATTAACTCAAATCATTATGTATGTATGTTTTCTTTTTTTCCTTCTGGCTAAGAAGACTGGTAAGCTAGAAATTCAGTGAGGAACTAACAGTGACTCTTGAAGCTGGAGGATTCTGATTTTAAAAAGTTTTCTTCCTTAGCATATCATAGTCCTTCTGATGGGGAAAGTCCTTCTGTATATGTCCTGGCAGCAGCCAGGATAGAAAGCTCCAGCAACATCCTTATTTTAAGACTTTCCAAATTCTTGATCGAGACTACCCCAGGTATGTAGGATAAGCCCCCTTTTAAGACTATCTTAAATTTAATCACATAAGAAAACAGCATTTATAACATATACAGACAGATGACTGCCCAGTAAATCAATGCCATAGCCATAGTAGATGATCACATATATAATTATCACATACTGTTGATTTACCTTGGTTTGCTGGTTTAATAGCTGTATATTATTTTGAATAACTAGTTATCAAAATATTCTTGTACGGTTTATATATTGTGAGATTATGTTGATAGATCCATTTACCTAACTCATCAATTTTCTCTAATGCTGTATGGCTGATTCTTGATGCTGTCTACAATAATGAAGATAGACTATTTTTCATTTAAATGTTACCTTTATAGAACAGAAATCTTATAGGTTTGAGTCTCTGCTTCATAACTGTTAACAAGTTGCCAGGGCTCATAAAGAAATAAAATATGTATATAAATAAATCAGGTGGCAGATTGTCATCTAAGGTTATTTTAGATAATTTAGACATTTTCTCAAAACATACAAGAAGTAGGACTGAAGTTATAACTCTATAGAGTGCTCTTGGATTGAATATGTGAGACCCTAGGTCTCACAGTGTGTTAAGTGTAAGAAAGAAAAAAGGGAGGAAGGAAGGAAGGAAGGAAGGAAAAAAGGAAGGAAGGAAGGGAAGGGAAGGAGAAGGGAAGGGAAGTGAGGGGAAGGGGGGAAGGGAAGGGAAGGGAAGGGAAGGGAAGGGAAGGGAAGGGAAGGGAAGGGAAGGGAAGGGAAGAGGAAATTAAAATAATTCACAGGTAGCAAAAGGAACCAGTGACTCATCCACAAAAACTGCCTACTGAGAATATTATTGTCTTTTAAAGTAAAAATTATCATTAAATGAGGCTATTACTAAGACTGCAGGGAGAACATCCCAGCCTTCCTTGCTGAAACAGGAAAGATTTTGACAACCTGAGGGTAGTCAAAAGCTATCACATAGTGCTAATCACAAAGAAAAGTATTTCTAGAGAACTCAGAATCCATTTTAGAGATCTGGTAACACCTTGGAAAGAACAGACAGCCAAGAACTAAGAATAACACAGAATACACTAGAAGTACAGTCTCCTCTGACAAGTACCCTTCTTCACCCAGGCTGACTCTGTTCTGAGCTGATGGGATTGTCAATCATACAAGTTCTCCTGGCATTTAGAAAAGCAGGAAGTAAGCCAGCACCTCTCATACTCAGCATTTCAGGGCACTAAATATTTGCATTGGTTTCATAGCATATAGATTGTCAGGGATACTTTCATAACTGTGACATCTGGATAAGGCTAGTCACAGAGGCAATGGGCGGAACTGCAGTATCAACCACACAGTGGTCTCAATTTTTATTCTTTGCATTGTCTAACAATGAGAGCTTCAGACATGGCTACTTTTACCAGTAAGAAAAGTGCAGTTAACACATCCCATGTGGATTATCTGATTAACTATAGTATTACCCATTGCAAGGCTGCAGTAAACACACACACACACACACACACACACACACACACACACACACACACACACATTCTTGTATTATACATATACACATTTATATATATGCATATGTACAGAAACACATGTGTTTGTTAGTTGTCCTCTCTTTCTCTGCCTGTCTCTTTCTCCTTCCCCTCCCTTCTCCCCCCTTCTTTCTTCCCTCCCTCCTTCCTTCCCTCCTTCCTTTCTCCCCCCATTTTTTTTTATTTTCTAGAGAGATCTCTGATTAGAAACCTGTCAACATCCAGGTGTATCCATCAACCCACCAATAGCCTTACCTAAAATAAAGTGCTTCACTTCTAGCTCCTCCTGCCACAGGTGTGCATGCCACCATTCCTAGGCCCTCGTGAAGCTGCAGCAATACACTTGCATGCAGCAGATTCCAGGCAATACTAAATATTGACTCCTGTTGGAGAGATTAACTAGCTATTGTCCTTAGCCTGTATAATTAAGTTCATGCCATAAGGCCAGTTACAATCACTAGAGCTGCACCCATGTGTGACAATGTGGCATTCCTGTCAACAACCTCAACCTATATACACTGCCTGTAGCTGTCATACAGTCAAGCACATTGCCAGTTCCAAACCTTACTGGTCACTACAGACAGACGGCACAGCTCTAACCTCATCAGAAACAATACATTTTGAAAGCATTACAAATCTAGAAAGACACTATGACACAAACCTGTAGTTATACCACTTGGAGAGTAGCTGCAGTAATGTCAGGATACCCATTCACCCTTGGCTGAAAAGTAAAGGAGAGCCCAACTGGAGCTACATGAGGCACAGTCTGGAAATAAAATAAACAACCTTACAACTGTCTAATGAGCAAGGATACCTTTCAAAGGAAACAAAATATTATTGGGACAATTTATGACATGGAAATATCTTTATCATTTCTTAGAGGATTAACATGATAAAATTAAAATTAAAGAGAAGAGAAAAGATAGAATAAAGAATCTACGTCTTGCTTGAAGTTGGTGCAGTTCAACCATTCTAGTTATTTAAAAAAATAGGAATTTGATCTTCATATTTATTCTTTCCATATGTGAATTTAGCAAATCCAGAAAATCTATTTCTTGTGTTGAGTACCCATACCTATTGCATTCCTTACAACTGTCTGCTTATGTCTTTCCCACACAGAATAATAGCTGATTAGTAATGTGACATGTCATTAGTGTTGTTTCTAATGGTTCTTATCTAATGCTTTTCTCACTTTTGATTTAATGTTGCATAAAATAGGATCCTTTGGTGCTTTTCACATATTTAAATATTTTATTGAAACAAATTTCTTGAAGCACTTGAAATGGGGTTGATAACTGAAACTCAAAAGTATGCAATACTTATAAACAATATTGCAGATTTGGGGATTTTTGTACAATAGTATAAAAGAGTATTTTTATTTTAATTATTTAAACACTTTCTACTGTGATTATTTTGATAAGATGAAAGAAATCTGGCACTGGAGAAATGTCAAGAGATCTACAAGGATGACCCCAACTAAAAATCTAAGCAATAGTGAACAGGCTACCTTAAAAGCCCTTCCCCTATAATGAGATTGATGATTACCTTACATGCCATCCTAGAGCCTTAATTCTTTAGCTGATGGAAGCAGAAGCAGATACCCACAGCTAAACACTAAAATGAACTCTGGAATCCTGTTGAAGATAGGGAGGAAGAATAAGCAAAGGGATCAAAGCCAGGCTGAAGAAACCCATAGAAATAGCTGACATGAACAAGGGGGAGCTCATGGACCCTAGAATAGTTGCTGGAAAACCAGAACAGGGACCCAGACCCCCTCAATATGGGTGTCCTTTAGGAGGCCTGGGCACTCTTTGGGGCCTCTGGGAGTGGATCAAAATTTATCCCTACTGTATGGATGCACTTTGGGAGTTCATTTTACATTATCTTAGTGATACTCTCTATGCCTAGACACACAAGACAGGGCCTAGGCCCTGCTCCAAATGATGTGACAGACTTTGAAGATCCTCAAATGAAAGGTCCCATCCTCCCTGGTGAGCAGAAAGTGGATGAGATTGGGGGAAATCAATGGGGGGCAGGGGAAGGAGGGAAGGGAGATGGAACTGGGATTGACATGTAAAACAAGATTGGCTCTAATTTAAATAAAAAATCATAAAAAGTTATGGTTGTCTTCTTATTGCTTTCCACTGCACATAAACTGTCATAAGCTTGTTATCCTATGATTTCCCTATGTGCATCAGAGTTATATAGAAAAATAATTACGTAATAACTATGTCCAAGGAACCAAGCCTTGTAATAATGTATATTGTCATCCTAGAAATGAAAACCTTGGCTTCAAAAGATGGAATTGAGATGATGAAACAGGTCTCTAACGAGAAAGGGGCCAGATGGACAGTGAGAGGAGAAAAAGCTCTGCATGTGTACTCTCCAGGCAAATGAACATGTCAAATATCTGCTGAGAATTTACTGTGTTCCCAGAACACAAGATCACAAGAGTGAGACAAAGAAAGTATACTATGAGGACACTGTCCTGAAGGTGTTGCTAGTATACTCAGAAAGAAAAGAGGTTGTAACAACTTGGAATCTGTTTTTTGATAAATAAATAGCAAAATCAATATACATGTGGACACCAGGGTGGGGCTGGTACAGACACTTAGATCCCACAATAGGACAGAGGATGGGGATATAATGTAGTTGGATAACTTGTGTCAATGAGATTGACCCTTAAGGAAGCATAGCTGGACCCCATCTCAAAAAATGAAAGAAAGAAAGGAGGGAGTAAGGGAGGGAAAGAGGGAGGAAGGAAAGAGGAAATGTGCAGTGTTGTGTGAGGATAGTTTTGATTGGAAAGTAAGATAGGTCTTCTCTGTTGAGTTGATCCCTAGAATAGTTACTGACCTATAGGAAAGCTTCCTGCAGATGAAAAATCCAGTGCCACAAAACAAAAATTACCATAATCCCTTTTGTCAGAAAACAATATCCCATAGAATTTAGAGTTTGCACACCTATGTTATTCACTACTGTTCCCAGTCTATGAAAATAAAACTGGCTGGAGAATTGTGGGTAAAATTAATATATATTACTTTATTCTTTATGCACTAGAGAGTGGTGAAGGGCCTATATTGCTGAATATCTGTCTAAGCACTGAAGATAAAATGAATATGGCGATGATAATAAAATCTCATCTAAAGATGAGAAAAGGGAAATGGGTATAAGAAATTTCCAGAGGCAAGTGCAGCAGAGGAATGTAGGCATGTTGGATGACCACTTGCTTTTGTTATTAACAAAATTCTTGTAAAAGATAAAGCCTTAAAGTTGTAAATTTTATATTCTTTGGTTGTAAGCCTAGCCTTTAAAGATTGAGCCATCTCTCAAGCCCTAAAGTTGTAAATTTTATTTCATTTACTAAATTCAGTAAAGGATGCACTAGGGTGACTTCAGAGGAATTTGGATTAAATTTAACTTGCTCTACATTTTGAAATGTGCATATCCCAAGTCTTTACCTGTGGAGTCTCCTCCTCCTCCTCCTCCTTCTCCTTCTTTAAAATGGGTTTTGTAGTGAGTCTTGTGGCCACGGTCCCTTTAGGGAAAGGCACCATGGAAAGTCATTGCTCAGGCATGTGATACTGTCACTAAAGGGAAGACACAATCCAGCTATTTACCACTCCCTTGCTGTACTTGATTTGAGAAGAGAGCCTTAATCTTTAAACTCAGAAGAAAGCCCCATATCAATCTCCCATTGAGCAGGTGCCTCTCTTGCCCATTACATTTCTTTTAACTGTGACCAAGTATGGGTTTGCACTCTCTATTACAGAAGTGACTTCTTAGTGATGCTCTTAAGGTCCATCTGGCACTAATCCTAGAATATGACAGATACTTAGACCAAATTACACAAGATTGAAAGCACCATTTTTTCAGCTATTAAGCCAATGAAAAGACACTTTGTTAAGGGAAAATATGTAGTAAGGCAAAAATCTGTAAAATATCAACATCTTTTTCTTTGTCTTGGGAGAATAAAAATACTAACCTTATGTCATAAATATTTGAAGATGCTTTGATATTTGTTTAAGTTATAAATACAGCTGACCTCTGAAATGGCATTTTCTTCTGCAATCTATGTGTGTAATCCTCCTTACATAAATTTTGACTCTTTAACAGCTGTTGAAACAAAGAACAAAGGTTTGCTTTGACTTAAGTATATTGAAATGTCATATTTCCAAGTCTCATCCCTGCTACAAAATTAACACAGGACTCAGTAAGGTAATAAGCTAAATTTAAGAAGATATAATAATCTAAATTGAGGACAAACTGAGCCAAATCTGCCTCGTATGCTCTCATATTCTTATTTAGCATCTCATTTATTCTACTACTCAAATTAAAAATTCATCAAAGCTAAAAAAAGAAAAATAGTTTCCTCATTATTTCATTTATCTCTCCTATAGCTGAGATTATAGTTAAAATACACTTAAACCTTATTTCAGATATGAGATGATGTTGTAGCATGATGATAAATGTGTTTGGATACTAGATCTGTAGGTGTTTAGCTATAGAGGATAAAGTTTCAGCAAAATCAGGGTTTCATTGTTTTTGTTTCTTATTTCTGACTATCCTAGGTATATCATATCGCATGTGGAGAGACAACTTTCAAGAGACAATATATTTCACAGTAATAAATATATGATAATTTTTATTTCTTTGTCTTTGTTAGTGTCACCTCTCATCTTAGTGTCCAGGAACCTATGGGCTAAGTTGGGCTCTGAACAGGAATGTTTATGGTCACTTCTGCCTTCTTTCTGAACTTTACTATTTAAGAGAAATGCCCTGAAAAAGGTGGTTTATGGGAGATCCTATGTTTATAGCATGAATTAAGTTTACTCTGGTCTGAAGGTGAGACTTTCCTTCCCTTTACTTACCTCATCTGTCGTGTTGCATTTTGTTGTCTGCCTCATCACAACAAAGATGTGGATTGTGCTTGGCATTTGTATATCCTTTGGGCACAAAACCAGGTCAGACATGGGGCAGAAACCTGGAAAGCACTTGTCAAATATCTGAACTGATGCATGCAGCCATCCATGCATAAATGGATAAATAAATAGTGTCCTTTAGAAAATAAATGCCTGAATTCACAAGAATGGGTTATATTCAACTTATGTAGATATTTGCATGTTTGCTTCTTTCTAAGGAAAACACTGTGCCCAGTGATAGATTTCTATAACTTTTCTTACTCCAACAATAAGGGTATACTACTTCTTATAACCTATTAGTATGGAGTTCAAATCATGTTTATTTTCAAGAGAAAGTGAATTGCGATTCCATTCAAACTATTTGTATTTTCAGATTACTAAAAATTATGGTAAACTAAATGTCTCTAGGATAAATAAAGGTTATTTTTATAATTCTTTCTTTTTACAGAAGCACTAAGTTTTTGGCTTCCAGAATATCTTTGTTGTTGCAGTTAATGGCAACTGTTTCCAGCAATCAATAAATGTGAGTGAATAGTCAGAAGCACTGGAGGATAAAATTGCAAACCCAGTGTTCAAAACACAGCTCAAAAAATTATTATCTCATTACTGTTCAGGTCACTTTTATGGACATTACTTTTAATTATTTGTATTTTTCCCAAAGGACAGCAAATCTATTTTGCTACAATGGAAATCACTACAACTATTATTCTTGATTTTATTTCCCTTGGATTTTTTAGCAAGTTATACTGCCATTCACTTGCCATCTTATTTAAGGGACTAGAAGGTTTTAGGAATTGTATTCTTTGCCACAATCTAGTCTAGCAACAAGTCCAGAGCCAGTGTCTGTATGAGCCTAAAGTGGGAACAGAATGGATATGCATCATTGTATCTTACATAGGAATGGAGTTAGACACAATCTAGATAGTTCCTCAGAAGCAATATTTTTTAAGACAGGTCCTTCATCATGCTTAAGGTCAATATTTCCTCAGCCTTCCATTTCTTTCTTCATGGGGTTGAGTAATTGTAATATTTCCCTTGTTAAGAAATAGCTGAAAAGATTTATCTGTTATCTTCATTAACTGGTGAGATGGAAATGTCCCTCTATATGTGTCCTACATTAGGAACTTTTGTGTGTTCTTTAGTATATACATGTGAAATACTTAAAATTGAAAGTATCACACATTGGGGTAAATGTTTTAAGTAATAAAATGTTTAAAAAATAATCCACAGTACCATGTTTGCCTTCTTTTTTTCTTACTCTAACAGAAGCAATGGAATTCTTTGACATTTTTGAATAAGACGAATACTTGAATTCACTTAGTTTTATTGTTTGGTAGTTAGCTCTGTGCAGCTAGATGATCTGTGAATCCTGATCATCGTCTGAGTGATCAAATTTAGAATTTATATATGCTTACATTTAATAATACACAAATACAGAGGGGCTGATAACATTCAGAAATCATTATTTTACCATTTCCATTGAATAACTACAAAGTATTTTTAAAGTTATGTTTGTTCTCAGTAAAATTTAGCACTAAACCAAGAAACAATAGTATAGAGTGAAAATGATGGGGCAAAAGGGACCAAAGTCAATGGAATGATACCGCAAGGAAATTGCGGGGGTCAAGGGAAGGTGTAACTCAAGTGAACTTGAATGAATGGGCTCCTTAAGAAGCTATTATCTTGCAATCCAAGGAAAATATGCAATAAGATTGAATAATGCAACAGATCAGCAACAAATACTGAAAGCTAAAGGGTCAGTCAGGTCTGGGGATAGGGACATGGGGAAGGGAAAGTAAAGGAATAGGGTTAAACAAAACAAAAGAACCCTTATGAAACCACATTAGTTCATACGTTAATTTAAAAATTTTCTGAAAGCAGGGCATTGGTGGCATACGACTTTAATCCCATCATTCAGAGGCAGAGGCAGGTGGATCTCTGTGAGTTCGAGGCTAGCCTGGTCTCCAGAGCATGTGCCAAGATAGGCTCCAAAGCTACACAGAGAAACCCTGTCTCGAAAAACCAAAAAAAAAAAAAAAATTCTGAAAAGAAGTTAGAAGAGAGATACTCCACATTAGTAAGCAGTTCCAACTCCTAGATACATGTGTTATTAAATGCAAATCTCCAGGTTGAAAATGGGCTTCTGTCGTACAAATTGTCGATCATGGCGGCAACTAAGACATCCAAAACATACAGCCTATTGCTATTGCTCCACTTGTCCAACATAATTAGCTGATAAGATATTACTTTCTAATACACCACACACTTTGGTTGCAGTACATAGACAAATTCATTCTGAATTTAGTAGATAAAGATACCAATGATCTTATCCATTTACTGGACACTGTATGATATACCAATCTTTCAAGGCAGGGTTGCCCCTTGCTTCAATGGTGGCAAGATTATTTATGAATCTATCCAATCACTCCCCTGATGGAAATTGAGTCTTGCTCCTGATTGGTGAATTCATGCCCAATATTATAAACTTGGAAATCAATCAATCAATCAATCAATCAATCAATCAATCATTCAGTGAAACAAATAAACAGACAAACAAGAAACCTTGACTAGGTAAGACATAGGCCCTCGGGAACACCGCTCTGACGTTTTCTGAACGATTATTTTGTTCAACTGCTTTCTGAGAATTTCTGTTAATGTTCCAGAATTTATGCTTCATTCATCCTTCGCCAGAAAGGCACCTTATTGCAGTAATGTTTAGTGTAGAGCCTTAATAACATCAAAAGTGTTGAGAATAACTCACTGAGTCCTCATCTGTATATGAGACATCTATATAAGCCCCTCCCCTCAGGATTAGGTAACATGGTGGTAGAGGAGGCAGAAAGATTGTAAGGCCTGCAGTATGATGAGGAGCACACTGAAAGCACGTACTGCTTGTCAAATACATGAACTCCTAGCAGTTGTGGTTACCTGCAAAAGACCTGCACAAAATTCTCTCAGGAAGTAAGAGTGACTGTTGAGTTACCTTAGAAAGTCAGAGAGTTACTGATAATTGGCTACTACAAGGGAAGGGGAAGTTCATTTTCTTTAGAACAGTGACAATTGGTTCTCTCCTGCCCACAGGATGACTCCCACCCATGTGCATATTGTCAGCACTATCTAGACTCAGTGAGTTAGATAAATCAACAAATAATTAGGACGACATGTATTTAGGAGGGAGATGTAAATTGACTTCCTGGGAAGTCTTAGAAGGAAAAGTGATGAGTGGGTATGATTGAGAACCATTATATGAATGTATGAATTTTCATATAATAAAAATATATACTTAGTCAGGGAGAGGAGCAGATTAGACCCTAAGATCTACTTGCGACACTGGATGGAGCTGTCACATTTTGATCTTTCCCAAATATTAGAACATTATTGACTATGGACTCCTGCTTTTAAAAATCCTGTAAGTTAGCGGTTCTGGGCCCAATGCAGAAGAATCATGATTCCCTTGAAGATATGCTAAGGAATTGGGACAACTAAGTATCCCCTTAAGAAATAATGTTTTATTTGTCCTTTCTAAAATCCCAGTGTGGAGATGATGCTTCCATCAAGCATCACTGTGAAACCTATTTCCTTTTCTGTGTTCTACATTGGAAAAGAAAAACCTTTCCCCCCCTCTTTTTATTTCTCTTTTTTTGGGGGGATAGTGACCAAAATGTCTAAGCATGCTTTCCTAGACACTTAGTGGGTTTTGTCAATAAAAATAAAACAAGCAAACAAACAAACAAAAAAAAACCTTCCTCTTCCCCATCTCAGTTTCCACAGTGTAGCCGCTGGTAGACCCCTACTAGAGAGTGCAAGGCTTATTTTTCTCTGTGCCTCTTCTCATTTCCCTCTGATCAGCAGCTATCGAGATTTACCCTCCTGCTACTCGTGTTATTTTTCTCTTAAATCCCAATAGAAGTATTTTCGTATTTCAAAAGTACAAAAGAAAAATGCATTGTTGTTTAATCCCTGATTTTGAATGATGATTTGTTCTTTGTTTTGCTTTCCTATAATTCGGATCCTCGAAGTCCCCCAGAAGCCTATGTCTTGAAGGCCTTGTCTTGTAGGTAAATATGTATTGAAGGGCTGGTCTTCTAGATAAATACTGGGAGACAGTGGACCTTTTGAGGGGTGTAGCCTGAAAGGAGGTCTTTAGGTCATTGCAACTGTGACCTCAAAGGGCATTTAAAACCCTGGATTTTCATGATTTACCTCTACTTATCTGCCATGAAATATTGTTTAGGTACACCCTACATGACTACAATAATATACACATCTTTATCAAAAATTCAAGGAAATAAAACCAACCCTTTATACACTGCAACTCTCTAATGGCGAGGGTCTAAAGATACTTCAATCTGATTGGAACTGTTTTGTTGTTTTTTTTTTAATAGTTACATAATGTGCTCCAACAAAACCTTTTTTAAATTATTGTCTCACTTTTATTTTCTTAATGTACTCTAAATTTGTATTCTTAAAATTTAAAGAAATTACAATGTGAAAATTACACCAATACCATGGTAGGATAAGTCCCTAATATTCTCAAGCTGAGAAGTGGAATTCACTTGGAGATGCAAGGATCATGAGGACACAGACATCAGAAAAAGGCCAAGGTCCTTCTATAGCAATGATTCTCAACATTACCAACGCAGTGACGTTTTAATAAGTTCCTCGTGATGTGGTAATCCCAACCCTAAAATAATATTCATTGCTACTTCATAACAGTGATTTTGCTACAGTTACAAATCATAATGTAAATATGTGAGTTTACATAGGCAACCACTATGCTTATGCCCCTAAAGGGTTCAAGACTCATTCTACTTTGAGAGGAATGGAATTTTTTGTCGATTCTTGAAAATTGGGCATGGCATAGAAAGGGAATGTACTACAAAATGTTGTAATCAAGTTCAACAAGAAATCACAGAGTTGAGAGATTAAAATGGACTATATCAACCTCAGCACTGCAGCTGAGAACTATAGAAACCTGAGGAAAGGAAGGATTCTATAAGAGTGCCCTCACATCCATTTGTAAATAAGGGATTAAAGGATGAAAAGATGTCAGCAGCAGTGAAAACTCTTTCCCTTTTTTAACTAGCCAGTGCCTCCCTTTGTTCTGTGCCATCTGGCAGGATGTATTCTTGTTAACATTTGTATTTCATTATATATTACATCCTTGCATTGATTCTGTGGTACGTGGTTCTCAAAGACTATGGTCATATTAGAGACAAAAATAAAAATAAAAAAAATTGTGAATTGATTGAGCTGTAACTACCAAAGAGCAGATTGAGACATCTAAAGTGAATATACACAAGCATTTGAATAAGTAGTTTTTAAAATACCATCCCTATTCATGAGCTTAAAATTAACAGTTGTTAAGCAAGCCAAGACATTTTTTTAGTGTTAGATGAGTTTCCCTTTGTTCACAATTTTTAACAGTATTAGAAACAATTTCTTTTATTACTACTGAGCCCCAGAAACTCAGAATCTCTAAAGGTCAGCTAGAAATTTTCAAAAGGGAAAGGCTTATTCCATGCATGTGAGTCCTGTGCAGGGGGATGTTAGAGATGGTTTTCTGATTTTTCCCTTCTCCTTAAATGTTGCAATGTTCAATGTTCTTTAAATTCCTATATAACTTTCATTTCTCAACTCTAGTGAGTAAAATAAACTTTTCCTTGTATGCTAAGGTAAATGACATGTTTCTTGTAAAGCCTAACCAATAAAAATACTAATGGGAATACAGTTGCATATGTTATATACTTTATTTATTTAGATAAGCATATATTAAGAAGTCAAAATAAAATTCACTGCATTCATTCAATATCTTTAAGTTGAATGATCCCCTGCCTGCCACCATTGTTGGTGTTCCATCTACATAGTTTTGCATGTTTGCATGTTAATCTCTGTATTCAAAGAAAGAAAACTGCCTGATTATGAAGCAAATACGTAACTCAATAACAAATGTTTAAATAAATTATAATTGGCTTATGAAATATTTTGTGATATGGACAATATTGAACATGTATCTTTAAGAAATACAAAAAATTCAAAGAATAAATTGATCAATATAATTTAATAAAAAACTTTAATGTTCACTTGCTTAAATTTTTCTATTGAAAAAAATCACAGGAATCTACGGGGATGCAGTTACTGAAATATTGTTTGAAGAGCAAATGGTTTGTGATTTATTTTTCATCATTATATTGATGCAAATTGCAGCAATCCACCATCTTTCATAGATGGACACTTCAACTAATTTTAGAAAATTTTAAAATCTATGTAGAATATATACGTTTAAAGTGATTTTTCATATATGAAGCAATGAGGATGTTAAGCAGACACTCAGGGCATTTTGGTAGAAATATCAGAATCAGGGAGCACAAGATGAAATGAATTCCTGGAGTATGAGAAATCCTGGTGATAGCAAGAAAATAGCTAAAACTAGAGCATTCCACACAACCTGTCAATGCACTGTGAAGACCTAAGGACTTACAAAATACAATTAAAATTATATGCCTAGGCATGGGGTAATGGGTGAAATTCTTCCAGAGAGAATTTATTGATTTCACAGTAATACATTTTCTGAGAAATTTACCTTATAAGAAATTCTGTATGTGGTAATGTCATTGGGGATTGAAATGCTATTATTGTATCTGTAAAAGAAAGTTGACTAGTTTGATATTATTTTCAGAAATAGCAGATTATCTTTGCCAAAACTGAATAGCATATAATACCTAAATTATTGGATAAATATAACAAAAATTATACTACTTTACTTCATTAAACTTTTAAGAAAAATATTTTAGTTCTCAAACTAAAATATTTGGAAGCTAAAAGTCAAAGATCACAGTGACATTTTCTACATTGTGGCAATATCATTCAATCCCAGTCCAATGAGGTGCTGTAGGTATAGTCTCAGTAGGAAATGAACAAAGAATCAGACAAGGTCAAGTATTATCATTAACACAGAGTGGTGATCAATCTACAGTTAAAGAGAGACAAAACTATGTATATGTATTTGTATAAATAAGTACTGGTTTATGCACTTAAGTGTGAATGTATATGCTATGCACATATAAGAGAGAGAGAGAGAGAGAGAGAGAGAGAGAGAGAGAGAGAGAATAGTGAAGTTGCTTTCTAGGTGTTATTGCTTCAGTCTTTCCCTCCATCTTATCTATGGGGAGGAGAGGATATTTATTCCCTCCATCATAGACTTTCATAGGCTTACCTTTGGCAAAGACACACATTTTATGATGTGTCATAATTTTGTGGTGTCATATTGGTTCCTTGTCTTGACCTGTTTTATTAACACATAAATGAGAAACTCAGAAGGCATATTTAATGAGAATGAATTCACACTACAGTCAGTGGACATATACGATTAGACATTGTATAAGATAATAGTTTTGAGTTATTAAGTGTAAGCTATCTGGCATCACACTGTAAGTTATGATTTGTGGCATACTAAGATAAAGAGATTATAAGGAAATGACTCCATGTAAGAACAGTTGCTGTGTAAGCTTAAGGACCACGTTTGAATCTCCAGTACCCACATAAAAGCTGGTGTGTCCTCATGGTGCTCTAGCCCAGTGCTGAAAGGAAGATACAGGTAAATCTTGGGAGGTTAATGAGCAACCACCCTGACTTCAATGGGCAGTTTCATGTTTAGTGAGAGAATGTCTCAAAGGACTATGGAAGGTGGCGATGGGTAGAGGAAGAAGCACAATGAAGTTCTCTAAATTCTGCATATTTTCCTAAATATGTGTACCCATGCACCTAAAGGCACACACATGCATATGCAATATAAACCACACACACTACAGAAGAAAAATATCCACAGTAAAGCATTATTTTAGAAGCAAATTTTGCTTCTCTTCCCCAATACAATAAAAATGTCTGTAAATTTGTAAATTTATTGTCAGCCTGTTAAGATATATCTTCAATAATGGTATATCAGTGGTTCCTAGGACACTAAATGTAGATATAAATGCCCTCTGTGGTTTTGAGTTTTTCAACTATCAGTATGTGACTTCAGAAAATTGAAATATGGGAGTAAATCTATAGGCATATCTGACTTCTATTTCAAATAGCTAACAAGATAGCACAATTAAGATTTTGGATGTCTAATACTGAGATTCATTTACAGATAGGAAGTAAATTATTGTTTCATTTTTACTTTTATTTATTTATCTTATTTATTCTTCTATCATATATTGCATGCCACTATCCAAACCTCTTTTCCTCTCCCACATGTACCCTCTCCCCCATATGAACTCTTCCTCCATTTACCTTCAGAAAAGAGCAGGCCTCTCAGGGATATAATAAAAAAAAAACAGCACTTAAATTTACAATAAGACTTGACACACAGCCTCATATCAAGGTTGGACAGTGCAGCCCAGTAGGAGGTAAAGGGTCTGAGAACAGGTAAAAGAGTCAGAGACACCCCCACTTCCACTGTTGGATTCCAACAAGAACACCAGACTACACATACATAACATATGCTGAGAACCTAGCTGAGATCCATACAGGCTTTCTAATGGTCACTTAAGTCTCTGTGATCACCTACAAACACTCCTTATTCTGTGGACCATGTTCTCCTGATTCCTCAATCCCTATGGCTCCTACAATTCTTCCACAGGATTCCCTGAACTCCACCTAATAGGTAGCTATGGGTCTCTGCATCTACTCCCATCAGAAACTGTATGAAGCTTCACTGATGACAATTGGGCTAAGCAACTATCTATGAGTATAGCAGAGTGTCATTAGGAATCATTTTATACACCCTTGTCGGGGTAATTTGTGTTTAGTTTTATGTTAAATCTCTGGGTTACCCAGTCTCTGGTTCCTGGCCATCCAGGTATGGAGCACAAGTTGGACTAGTCATTGGTTAGCCACTCTTGCAAGATCTGTGGCACTATTCCCCAGTACATTTTGCAGTGAGCACAAATTGTAGGTTGAAGGTGTTGTGACTGGCTTGGTGTCTCAATACCACCACTGTAAGCCTTAATTGGTTATAGAAACTGGAAGATTCAGACTTCATATACCCTATTATTGCATTCTTCACTAGTATCTCCTTTGTAGATTTCAGGTAGTTTACACAGCACTAGTTCCATATTGTCTTCCAAATGCCCCACAAGTTTCAGTCATCTTTCTGGATTCCAGTGGTCTGTTCCTCCCTCAATCTCCCTTTGCCCCTGCCTGATCATTCCTGTTTCCATCCAAAACTGTGTGCATTCCACCCATAAAATCCATTTTAATATCCCTTCCATAGAGATCCAAGCTCTTCTTGTTACATAGCTTCCCTGGGTTTGTGGATTGTAGCATGATTATCCTTTACCTTACACCTAATATCCACTTCTACGTTAGAACACACCAATGTTTGTCTTTCAGTATCTTGGTTACCTCACTCAGGATGTTTCCTTCAGGCTCTATGCACTTGCATGTGAATCTCATGGTGTCACTTTTTAACAACTGAGTAAAAATCCATTGTGTAAATGTACTACAGTTTCTTTATCCTATCTTTGGTTGAAGAATAACCAGTTTCTGGCTATTATATGTAAGGATGCTATATTTTTGAGCAAGTATTTCTGAGGTATGACTGTACATCCTTTGCATATATGCACAAGAGTGGTATCCAACAGTGGCATAGCTAGATTTTGAGATAGATAAATTTTCAATTTTCTGCAGAATTGACATATTGATTTCCTTGGTGACTGTACAAGTTTGTACTTCCACCAGCAATAGAGCAGCAATCTCCTTACTTGACATCTTTTCTACCTTGAGCTGTCACTGGTGTAATTGATCTTAGCCATTCTGACAGGTGTAACTGAAATCTGAAAGCAGTTTTGATTTGTATTTCCTTAGTGGCTAAGGATAGTGAATATTACTTAAGTGTTTCTCAGTGATTTGAGATTCCTCTATTGAGAATTCCCTCTTTATATCTGTACCCCATTTTCCATCTTTTCTTATCTGCTTTAATTCCTTTCTTCAAAGTTTTTGTCATATATGTCTTTCTCTTGCTTGGTTAGTATTACCTGAAAATATTTTTTATTATTAGAGGCTAATGTCAAGTGCATTTTTATTTTTGTTTTGTTTGTTTGTTTGTATGTTTGTTTTTGTTTTTGAGATAATCTTGTGTCCAGCCACTTCAATGAAGGTGATTATTAGCTATAGGAGTTCCTGGGTAGAATTTTTTGGCTCACCTATATATACTATCATATCACCTGCGGATAGTGATACTTTGACATGTTCCTTTCCTATTTATACGTCTTTGATCTCCTTTACTTGTATTGTTGCTCAAGCTAAACCTTATAATTCTATATTGAATAGATATGGAGAGAGTGGACAGGCTTATCTTGTTCCTGATTTTAGTGGAAATGCTTTGATTTTCTCTCCATTTAATTTGATGTTGGCTGTTGGCTTGATGTAAATTCCCTTCATTATGTTTACATGTCTCCTGTGTCCCCAATCTTTCCAAGTCTTTTTATCAAAAAGTGGTGTTGGATTTTATCAAACTCTTTTTGTCATCTAATAAAATTATCACATATTTTTCTTTGCATTTTTTATGTAGTGGATTATACTGAAAGATTTTCATGTGTTGAACCATTCTTGCATCTCTGGGATAAAGCCTACTTGATCATGGTAGATGATATGTTTGATGTTTTAGATATGTCCTTGGATTTGGTTTGTGAATATTTTATTGAGTATTTTTGCATCTATGTTTATGTGGGAAATTAGTCTTTAATTACCCATTTTCTTGAATCTCTATGTGGTCTGGGTATCAAGGTGGCTGTGGCCTCATGAAATTAATTTGGCATTGTTTCTTCTATTTTTATTTTGTAGAATAATTTGAGAATTATTGGCATTAGCATGTCTTTGAAAATCTGGTAGCATTCTGTGCTAAAACGACCTGGACCTGGGCTCTTTTTGGTTGACAGATGTTTAATGACTGCCTCTGTATCCTTAGGGGTTTTAAGACTACTTAAGTTGTTTATCAGATCTTGATTTAAATTTGGTCAGTGCTGTCTATTGAGAAAATTATGCTTTACTTTTATATTTTCCAGCTTTGTGTAATACATGTTTTTAAAATATGACCTAATAAGGCCAGGAATTGGTGGCACACACCTTTAATCCCAGCACTTGGGAGGCAGAGGCAGGTGGATCTCTTTGAGTTTAAGAGCAGCCTGGTCTATAAGAGCTAGTTCCAGGACAGTCCCCAAAGCCACAGAGAAACCCTGTCTCGAAAAAAAAAAAAATATGACCTAAGAATTCTTTATATTCCCTCACTGCCTGAAGATATAGAACTTTGGTCTCTGATTTTGTTAACATAGATACTCTCTTTGTGTCGTTTACTTACTATGGATAACAGAATACTATCTTATTGATTTTCTCAAAGAACCAATTAATTTTGTATTGTTTTATTGTTTCTATTTTTGTTTTTAATTATTTCTGCCATACTCTTCTCTTTGGTCGTCTTTGTTCCTTTTATTCTAGAGCTTTTAAAGGGAATGAAGGGACCAGCTCCCCATTTCAGCAGCCCTAACAGCCGAACAAGTGCTTGTCTGACCTTGTCTTAGTCCCTAAGGTCAGATGCCTGAATCATGGCAAGGAACCAATGAGAAGTTAGCTGGTGGCACTATGCTTGATGGCTCTGGTTATGCTTCATGGACAAGTGCACAGCAATGAAGTACAGAACATAGCAACCACCCTGGGAGGGCCTATGGGACATAACAACCAGTTGGCCAATCAACACAGGTCAAGCCCTCCAAGCCTGGATGCACACCATTCCTGAGCCGGTGTGTATCCCCAGACACTCCCCTTATGCTGCCCTATAAGATCTCTATGCAGCCGGTTCCAGCTGTCTTTCCTAGCCATCCACCATGCTAGATGAATGGAAGGCCTGAGCTAACATGGGGTTAGCTCATTAAACAACTATAATAAAGCCTCGTGCAGTTTGCATCAATCTTTCGACTCCACATGGTGATTGGGGTGGCCGAATTCCTGGGCTAAGATCCTGGAGGCCTGAGCTTCTGGGGGTCTTACACTTTCAGGTGTGCTGTTAAGTTGCTGAATGAGATCTCCCCATTTTCTTTATGTAGACACCCAGTGCTATAAAATTTTCTCTGAGCATTGTTTACATTGTATCCCAGAAGTTTGGGTCGGTTCGTCATAAATTTTAAGTAAATTCTTAGAAGTCTTTAATTTCTTTATTTCTTCCTTGACCCAGTATAATTCAGTAGAGTGTTGTTTAGTTTCCATGAGTTTGGAGACTTTATGTTATTGAAATCCCACTTTAATTCACTGTAGTCTGATAGGATGTGGGGTGCTATTTCAGTTTTCTTGTATCAGTTAAGATTTATTTTTTAAGACTAAGTATCTGGTCAATTTTGGAGAAAATTTTGTGAGGTGCTGAGAATAAGGCACATTCTTATGTGTTTGGGTAAAATGTTCTGTAGATATCTGTTGGCTCCATTGGGCTTATAATGTCTGTTTGCTCCAGTATTTCTCTGTTTAGATTTTGTCTGGATGACCTGTCAATTGGGGAGAGTTAGGTAATTAAGTCCTCCACTATCAGGGGAGAGGGTAGAAACATTATTGATGATTTAGTAATGTTTATATTTATAAATATGGGTGCCCTTATTTTCTTTTTTTTTACATTCCTTCTTTTTATTTCTTCATTTTTTTATAATTAGTTTTTTTTTAGTTCAAATTAGGAACAAGCTTGCTTCACATGCCAATTCCTTCTCCCTCTCCTCCCCCAACCCTCCCCCACAACCCCCCACCTGCTCTCCAACCCATTCACCCTCCACTCCCTAGGCAGGGTAGGGCCCTCAAAGGGGCCCCCTCGAGTGCAGAGGCATCCTCATTGACATCCATGTTCAGGGGTCTGATTCAGTCCTGTGCTGGCCTCCCAGACAGCAGTCTAAGGTCCATGTGCTCCCCCTTGTTCAGGCCAGCTGATTCTATGAGTTTCACCAGCCTGGTACTGACCCCTTTGATCTTCATTCCTCCCTCTCTGCAACTAGGTTCCAGAGTTCAGTTCAGTGTATATCTGTGGATGTCTGCATCTGCTTCCATCAGCCACTGGATGAGGGCTCTAGAATGGCATAAAAAGTAGTCATCAGTCTCATTGTAGGGGAAGGGAATTTAGATTATCCTCTCCACCATTGCCTAGATTGTCAGCAGAAAAAAAGCAACTGAATCTTGAAATTTGTAGGCAGCTGGATGGAACTTGAAGAAACCATCCTGAGTGAGGTAACCCAGTCACAAAAAGACAAACATGGTATATACTCACTCATACATGAATTTTAGATGTAGAGCAAAGATTACCAGCCTACAATTCTCTTCACCAAAGAAACTAGAACACAAGAAGGACTCTAAAAGAAAAATGCATGGAAACCAGAGAATTGGAAGGGGCAGGATCTCATGAGATAATTGGGAGCATGAGGTTAGAGTCCAGGGAGCTGCCAGAATGAGAGGAGGAGAAGAGGAGGGGAGAGGAGGAAATAGAGGAACAGAAATGTTAAGTTGGGAGAAGATTAGAGGAGAGCAGGATGAAAGATACCGTATCAGAGGGAGCCATTATAGGTCCAAGGAGAGATCTGGCACTAGGGAGATTTCCAGAGATCTACATGGGTGCCCTTGTTTTCTATGCATACAAAGAATTGAAAAATCATCTTGGTTGATTATTATTTGGTAATAATAAAGTGTCTTTTCATGTCTGTTTTAATTAATTTTGATTTGATTTCTATTTTTGTCAGGTCAAATTTCCCTTCTTTGAAACCTTACTCCAAAACTTGATGATGAGGTGATATTTATCTCTTAAGTTTAGTTTCTTGTATGCAGAAGGATGGATTCCTGTTTTTGTATCTATTGTTTTAGTCTGTATCTTTTTATTTGAGAATGAGTCTATTGATATTGAGAGATATCAAGGACCAGTGAATTTAATTATTGTTATTTTGTTGTTGGTGGTTGTGGTTGTGGTATGTCTGCAAGCCTGTGTGCATGCATGTCTGTGTGTGTGTGTGTGTGTGTGTGTGTGTGTGTGTGTGTGTGTGTGTGCTTCCCTGCCTCCCTTATCTTGGTTTTGCTGGCATGAGATTATTTTTTCCCTTGTTTTATTGGTTGTGATTAACCTCCTGTGGTTGGAGTTGTCTTTCTGGTATCTTCTGTAGGGTTGAACTTAGAGGTACATATTGCAGGAATTTGAGTTTATCATTTGCTATCTTGTTTTCTTCATCTATAACAATGGAAAGTTTTGTGGATTATAGTATTCTAAAATGACATCTTTGGTCTCTTGGTGTCTGCAGGATATTCTGGGATATTCTGGGATATTCTGGATTTTAGTGTCTGCAATAAAGGTGTTAGTATTAATTCTAATAGGTCTACCTTTGGTATAACTTTCTCTTTCTCCCTTGCATCTTTTCATATTCTTTCTTTTTGTTTTAGTGTTTTGATTATGTGTGGCAAGTAGTCATCTTGCCACAAACAAACAATCTAATTTGGTGTTCTGTTTGCTTCTTCTATGCTTGTAGGCAACTCCTTCTGTAGGTTAAGAAATTATTCTTCTATGATCTTGTTAGAAATATTTTCTATGTCTTTGAGCTTGGGTTTTTATCCATTATTCTTAGGTTGTGTCTTTTCTTTTTTTCTGAATTTTATGGATATTTTTGGGTCAGGAATATTTTTCATTTAACTTTTTCTTTTACTGATGTATGTATTTCTTTCTTCATATCTTGAATAACTGAGATTCCTTCGTATGTCTTTTACATTCTGTTGGTGATTCTTGCATCTGTATATCCTATTCACTAATCTAAATTTTGAATTTCCAGAATTTCCTCAGTTTGTGTTTTATGCATTGTTTCTATTTTTGTTTTCATGTTTTTAAAGTTTTACTTATTTTCTTCAATTTTTTTTTCCTCAGCTCTCTTGGCTTTTAAAAATAGGATTTTTGGGACTGGGGAGATGGCTCAGATGTTAGGAGCACTGGTTGCTCTTCCAGGGGTTCTGAGTTCAATTCCCAGCCACCACATGGTGGCTCACACACATCTATAATGAGATCTTATGGCCTCTTCTGGCTTGTAGGCATGCATGGAGGTAGAACACTGAATTTTTAATAAATGAATAAATCTTTTAGAAAATAAAAAATGGGTGTATTCATTTCTTCCATGTTTTCTATTTTCTTCCACTTTTAAAAGGATTTTTAATTTATCATCATCAAATGTTGTTTGTAATTACTTTTTCTTGTGCTTTAAATACCTTAGTACATTCAGGTATCTGAATATATTGTAGTAGGATAGATGGGTTCTGGTGGTGATATTTTGTCCTGGCTGGTTTTAATTTTTTTTTAAATAATGTAACTATTTCTATTTTGTGTGCATTGATGACCTGACTGCTTACATATCTTTGTGATACTGTCAATCTTAGAGTTAAAGACCGTTTTGGGCTGCCATGTGTGTGCTGGGAATTCAACCAGGTCCTCTGTAAGAGCAGTCAGTGCTCTGGGCAACTGAACCATCTCTCCAGTACTCTACTTTTAGGCATCAGGTTATGGAATTATTATAGGTTTAGGTAACAATTTCTGGGTTTGTCTTTGGTGGATGGGTGTTTGTTCCTTGGTTTCTGTTACTTTTCTAGTCTTCTGGCCCATGTGGCATATAGTTAAGAAAAGGTTCTCCATTGGAGCTGGCGTCTGGACTTCTACAGCTGAAGTATGCTCTTGTCTATCAGGGGGGTCTAGAGTATTCCCCTAGAGCAGGGGATCTTATTTATTTATTTTATTGTTTTTACTTGTGACGATGTCTCTTGATACTAAAATACATTTGCCATGATTGAGTCCTTTCAATTATCTCAGTATTTGTTGATTCTTCCCACATTGTTTAAGAAAACTTTGCAGGCTATAGATATGTCAGTAAACAAATATGGGAAACAGCATAGAGGAGGGTATGAAGGAACAGGGATAGTATACAAGGATGTAGCTAGAGAATGGAGGAGGTCTGTAGGTGGGAGTCTATTTGCATGTCAGGTGGCTTACTTGGCAGCTGGGCCAGAAGGGAATCTCTTCCTGTGTTTGCCTTCCTGTTTTTCTGGCTGATACTGCCTGTACTTGAGCAGGGAAAATCTGCTTTTTTGTACATGGAAACAGCAACAGTGGCAGACAGGTTTTGTTGGAATGGTGGAAATCTGTGTGACTGTGTGTGGGGGGAAATCAAGGGAGTAAGGAAAGTCCCAGGGTAGGAAACCTACCTGTTCTTCTGGATAACATGATCTTCACTTGAAAAGGGGAACGTTTTTTTAAATTTAGAAACAATCTTATTTTATATATCAATCCCAGTTCCCTCTCCCTCCCATCCTACCATACCCCACCCACTGACACCCAACCCATCCTTCTGCTCCATAGAAAGGCTGAGGCTTTCCATTGGGGAGCATCAAAGCCTGTCACATCATTTGGGGCAGGGCCTAGGCCTTCCCCCATGTGTCTAGGTTGACAGAGTATTCCCCTAGAGCAGGGGATCTTATTTATTTATTTTATTGTTTTTACTTGTGACGATGTCTCGATACTAAAATACATTTGCCATGATTGAGTCCTTTCAGTTATCTCAGTATTTGTTGATTCTTCCCACATTGTTTAATAAAACTTTGCAGGCTATAGATATGTCAGTAAATAAAGTATTTTATATACAAGAACCTCAATTAGGATCCCTATTTCCAAGCACTCAGCACCCAGTATAGTAGCATGCATCCATCATCCTAGATCAAGTACACAAAGACAGATGGATCTTGGGGCCTTGTTGGATGGACATTCTAGCCAAATTTATAAGTATTAGGTTCAGATACTCTGTCTCAAAAAATCAGGTAGAGAAGTACTTGAAGAAGGATCTCGATGTTGACCTCTGAATTCTACATGTACTCATAAGTGAGCTCATCACAAAACTGATACATACCCAAAACACTTGCATTTCATGCATTTGCACACTTGCCTTGTATGAGAAATGCTTATGTGCAACTACTGCATGCTTTTCTTAAAATAAATATTTTACTTCAGGTCTATACATATCTTCAAGAGTCAGGAAGCATTGATAGTTGGCATATTCACAACTCTGTTTCCAATAATAAATGATCAGAGCAGTTATTCTCAATGTGTCTTCTGAAATAAAGGAAATAAAATGAAAAATTTACTATCTCCTACAAGTCCTTTAATACTATTGACCCATGAAAACATTTCTCATCTAATTATTCAATTACGTCCCTTTAATAACAATCTGAATTTTTCAAATAAGTAATATTTGTTTCTTGTCACCATGAAACATACAAAATTGAGTCCAAAGGAGATCATGTAATATCATAGGTATTTTCATTCATTCTGATATTTAAGTCTATAAAGTCTATAAAGTCAAATTCTTTTTTTTTTTTTTTTTTTTTTGGTTTTTCGATACAGGGTTTCTCTGTGTAGCTTTGGAGCCTATCCTGGCACATGCTCTGGAGACCAGGTTGGCCTTGAACTCACAGAGAACTGCCTACCTCTGTCTCCTGAGTGCTGGGATTAAAGGCGTGTGCCACCAACGCCCAGCTGTGTCAAATCCTTTAAATAGTCATATGTCAGATAACTAGCATATTTTTCCTTACTTTGTATTTTTATTCAGACGAAGTGAAAACTATCATCTGGCTTATATAAACAATATCTCACCATTTCTTCTTATAAGAGGGCAGAATGTGAAATTTACTTGTAATTGTTGATAAATAGGTAAACAGCTAGAGAATAAGTGTCTGAACTGATATCTAACTTTGGTTTCTCCTTCCACTACAAAGAAGAGGAAAGAATTTGCTGATTCCAAACAAGTAGTAATTATACAGAATCCAGGCAAGTTTCATGTTATTGCAGTCGGGGTTATCCATTTGGAACAATGAAGTGATTGAAAGGGTAGAACTCTTTTACTTAGAAAAGTAATTTCTCTCTTTTGATGCTGGTGGTTGTTAAAAACAAAGAAGAAACACACCCTTTCGCGAATCCATATAGAACAAAAACAATTGTCATTTTTAAAATTGAGAATCATATCAGAAAACACAGAGACAGGGACAAGAAATACCATGATGAAAGTCATAAGCTAAGGGAAGATGGCCTCAGATAAATGCACCAAAATCAAGTAAAAGAAACTTGACAATAACTTTGTTACTAGACAATTTCTAGCTTAAATATAATGAATTGATAGTTTATCCTCAAAATTAGGACCCTTGTCAAGGAAAGATTGTCTGGGTTTTTGTTGTTGTTGTTGTTTGTTTGTTTGTTTGTTTGTTTGTTTTTCAAGACAGGGTTTCTCTGTGTAGCTTTGGAGCCTATCCTGTAACTTGCTCTGTAGACCAGGCTAACCTTGAACTCACAGAGATCTGCCTGCCTCTGCCTCCTGAATGCTAGGATTAAAGACATGTGCCACCGATGCCCAGTGGAAAGATGGTCTGAAGAAGAATTATATAGAATGAAGTAATAAGCCAAAACTATCTCAGCAAGTACAACCTTCTTTTATTTTGAATATGTAATACCAATCTGCCCATACGCATAATTGGTTACATTTGATGCCTGCTTATTATTCTTTGTATTTTGCCTTATCTGTTGTTAAAATAGCATCTGCTAAAGTACTAGACAGACATTTAAATGTTTGATTTGAAAAGGTCAAAATTTCTTCATGTTCTAAGTTGTTTTCTATGGTCATGAAAACAGGTTTTCTTTTTAAATTAACAAGATAAGAAAGCACTGCTGGTTTTCTTCATCTCCTTTTCTTGTAAATAGCTGATTGAAAATGAAAAGTTTCATAAATTGCCTATTTCCTCTCCTATATAGTAGAAAACTTAGCTCCAAATTTATGTTAGAACTTATTGCAGGAAATGATCCCTTTGCCAACATCTCACCATCAATAGTAAACTTTGAATGGGTGAGATAAGTGTCCCAAGCATTCTTTCTGTGCTCTCACACAAATGAGCATATTTGTGACAATAATCCCTTACTTTCATATGCCAGGAGAATCTTACAGGTTCTGCTTAAGCTATCGAACAAGAAACAGAAGTATGTATCTTTTGATTTCTTCAAATTCCAAGGTGGATATAAGCAGAGGAGATGAGTGATCAATAATCATACGGCACCAAAATCTGAGTCTATTTCTCAGGCATCATTTGTTCATTTCTGTTTACTCTTTTGTAAGTGTTTGGCCAGCTGTTGTCATCAAAATAAATCAATTCAAGGCAGTGTGCTCTTTCCATTGTTATGAGATACTGCACGATCACAAAAAGGAGCCATTCACAATGCAAAAATTGTTACAATGGACCCTATTTCCAGAAGCCAAAAGAATGGCCTTGTGGATAGTGGCTATAGTTTTTTCATCAAAAAATGTAGAATCCCTTTGTGAGTTCTGCAACACTGAAGACTATTTTCATACACTTGTCAGTTCTTTGAAGTACTTTAAGAAGCAAGTGAGCTCCAATTTTAGTTACAGCTGGAGATCAATGGTTTCTTTAAGGAAATAAAAGTAGATTCTAAGTGAAAAATAAACTATAACACAGTAGCATTCTGCCTACAAGGAACACAGGTACACTGGAGCCTAGGTCGAGCTGACTTCTTGGTTCAAAATAATTAGTTTCTCCAGGTTTGCTGGGATGCAATTATGATGAAAAAGTATACTTAAGAGCTGACAGTGTGGCTCAGTGGAGGTAAAACAACTTACAGTACAAGTTTGATATCTGAGTTCAAGCAGTATAACCCACAATTAAAGGAGAGAACCAACTCCCAATAGATGTCCTCTGATTTTCAAATGTGCCCTGTGGTACAGATGTACCTGCAATCATACATCATACATGTATAGACAAAATTATATATATATATATATATATATATATATATATATATAGATAGATAGACAAAATATATATATGCATATATATTTAAAATATATAAAATGTTTTAATATATTCACATATAATTGAATGCATGTAATTTAGGTGTTTACTGTGAAATTATTAATTTGATCATGCTGACATAACATCATTTTATTTACCTAGTACCCTTGTGTATATGTGTTTGATAAGAAAATTTATCTTCACTCAGCAAGTTGAGTTGAAGTTTTACATTATTAATTAATCAGTGTTATGCAATTTTGCCCTCTATAACTCATAGTCTTATACATTGAAAATTTGTACATTTGATCGATATGTCTCAAATTTCTCCTTGCTCCCTATCACTGGTAATGAATATTCTATGTTTTATGTTATGCATTTGGCTATTTCTTTTACATTTCTAATATAAGAGAGATCATGCACTGTTTGTCTTTCCATGTTATCTGATTCCACAATGTGTAAAGTCCTTTTGGCTCAAGTCTGCCTGTGTGTATATATCAATGTCTTTGCTCTCATGAGTATATTTGCTACTCTGGCATTTCTTATAATTTTAATTTGTTTTTTCTTTTTTGTATATACAACACCCTTAATCCCTACTTAGATCTCCTATGGTAATACTGACCTTCTGTTGGCCTCCTTATCCTCTACTCTTACCTTTTCAATGTTTACTTCATTGGTCTAATTTTTATCCTCTTATTTACAAATGAATTTATATAGCTTAACCTTTGATAACTTGCATATTAAATAGTAGAATTTTTAATATATTCGCTCTTGTTTCTTCATAGAATTTCGCTTCTCTATCTATAAGCATGAAATAAAATATAATACCACTTTCTGTTGTACATAGTTTAAAAACTATAATATATTATCAATACAAACCAAAACTTCCAGGGCCATTGAAACATTCTAATGAGGGCCAAATAGCACAAGAGAAATGGATTTATTTGTCTGTTTCTAATACTAAATACTGCAAGATCTATATTTTGAAGGAAACAAAAAAAAAAACATTTTCAGTGGATATTTCAGGAACGCTCCATAGACTTTGTCACAGATCTTCTACCTGAATTCTTGGAAAACATCCATGTGCTCTTCCATTTTACTTCCACCTACTGAACTGATTTCCCTAAGATATAAAATATACCATTTAATCATTGATGTAAATACTTTCTTTGATTCCTGCTGCTCAGGAAAAGACCATCTACTCATTAACTTTGATGTTATCCATCCTTCCATAATTGACTCGACCTTCACATTTCTACAACTGTAGCCTGGCCTTTAACCCGTACACAATCATCACTCTAAGCTTCAGTAACTCTGCTTTGTTGGGACCCAGTCCCCATGGAGTCTCTGTGAGTTGTTTTGCAGCATAAACACAGGTACCTCCTGTTTTTCTAAGCCCCGCCCACTATCATCCTGTTATGAACATTTCTTGTTATTGAAACATTATGCCTTGCCCCCATCCCCTTCTTGCTTCCTTGGCAGTAGGTGGGGGTTGTGCTTTCCTTGTTTATGATAAGTCATGGTAGTGCATTCTGCTAGCAGGTCGTGTTTTTCCATCTCCTCTTATATAGAAACTGCTGGCTGCAATAAACCGATGGCATTTATTGTCTTTACCAAATGACCCAAGTTTTGTCCTTCTTAATCCACAGACTCTCACTTGGTCCGGTTCTTCGGTCGCTGAGGCTGGCGCCAGTGACACTGCTTTTTCTATTCTCATCTACTTACTGAATGAGACACCTGTTTTTAACTTGTAAGATAAATCTGAAATACAGGACATGTATAGAACTTTTATTCGTCTCTGTTTTTAAAGTCATTTATTGTCCATTTACATATTCTGTCAAAAGTGTATCTTTGTGCTATCTATGTTCATGATACTACTTTTAATGTCATGGAAAATTTGACAAAATATAGAAGGTGAATATTAGGTTTCATGATAACATTTTAGAAAAGTTGTGAATTTGATTAATATGTCTCAAAGATGTATTAAAGCAAACTAATGAATAAAAAAATATAAAATACAAAAAAGCACAATGAAAAGTTAAACACATAAAATCAGGACAATAGTGGAAATTTTGTGGGAGGAGTGAGTGGAGCAATAATGCATTTTTATAGAGGAGTGGTGGATTATAGAAAGTTCCTTTTTTTCCTTTAATTTAAATTATAAACAAGATTGTTTTACATATCAATCCTAGTTCTCTCTCCCTCCTCTCTTCCCCTGCCTCCCACCATACCCCTATCATGTCCCTTTTCTGCTCCCCAGGGAGGATGAGGCCTTGATGACTACCTTATATGCCATCGTAGAGCCTTGATCCAGTAGGTGTTAGAAGCAGAAGCAGACACCCACAGCTAAACACTGAGCTGAAATTTGAGATCCAGTTGCAGAAAGGGAGGAGTGATGAGCAATGGGGTCAAGACCAGGCTGGAGAAACCCACAGAAACAGCTGACCTGAACAAGGGGTTGCTCATGGACCCCAGACTGATTGCTAGGAAACCAGCATAGGACTGTTCCAGAACCACCTGAACGAGGAGGTCATTTTGGATTTCTGGACAATTTATGGGGTCACGGTTAGTGGATCAATATTTACTCCTAGTACACAAACGGGATTCGGGAGCCCATTCCACATAGAGGGCTAGTCTCTCAGCCTAGACACAATGGGAAGGGCCTAGGCCCTAATCCAAATGATATGATAGACTGTGAAGATTCCCCCATAGGAAGTTCTTCTAAACAAAGACATGAATGAATACAGGCAGCAAGAAGATAGAGAAAGATATGTGAAATACATAGAAAAAAACCAAGTCACCGAGGGGTACCAGATGTATTTTCCCCTCTTTCAGAAAAAAATTGCAAAAGCAACAGTGTAATGGCCCAGTTAGAATAATGTCACCAAGTGGATATTGGAGGAAGAAAAGTCACACTTTTTCTTCCTGAGGGGAGTTAAGGACAATTGTCAACATCTATGTCTCCTTTGCTATTCTTCAAAAAATCTTATATAGCATTGTGAAAACACTTTTTTTTCCCACATGCTCTTTTCCTTTGTGCAGTAACTACCAAAGCTCTAAAGTCATTGGGAAAATCCTCCATGTAAGCAAATTCTATATACTTTAGCATATGTCTCTGCGTAAAAAATAACCAGGAAGGAAAATAAGATGTGAAGACACATCTGTTTCTTCATGATTTCATTTCTAATTCTATAATTTCATCCTGAGAATTCAATTGATAAAAGTTACCAAGTTTCTGAATTGAAGATGGCAGGCAAGTACCTATTTGTGCAGTCCCAGACTTTATTGCACTGCTTTCAACTATATGGGATTCAGCAAATAACAGCAAAAATTAAAATTTTAATACTAAGCTGGGTGTGGTATTACACATATCTCATACCAGCATTGAGGATGCTGAGGCAGAAAGACCATAAATTTGAAATCAGTCTGATCTTCATTGATGATGTAATACACTTAACTAAAATTCCAGTGGATATATTTTAAGAGATGTATTATTAGTATATGTATATATATATATATATATATATATATACATATATATATATATATATATGTGTGTGTGTGTGTGTGTGAGTGTGTGTGTGTAAAAGAAACAATACTAAGTATAAAAAGGCTAATTTTCCACATATGTAAGGAATCTTAGCGTTTGCATTAAGAGCAATGGGGAATTAAAGTTTCATCTAAAATATCCAACATGAACCCACCTTCTATCTAATCAATCTTTCTTGGAACTGGTTATAGTGCCATGCATTTTTAAAGCTTGTTTTTTATTTTTTTATTTAATTTATTATTATTATTATTATTATTATTATTATTATTATTATTATTATTTTGGTTTTTCGAGACATGGTTTCTCTGTGGCTTTGGAGGCTGTCCTGGAACTAGCTATTGTAGTCCAGGTTGGTCTAGAACTCACAAAGCTCCACCTGCCTCTGCCTCCCGAGTGCTGGGATTAAAGGCATGCACCACCACCGCCCGGCTTTTTTTTTTTTTTTTTAATATAATGTAATCACCTTGTCTTAATGTTTCTCTTTTATTCCTCTAATCCCTCCTATTTATCATCCCCCTTGCTCCCTCTCAAATTAACAGCTTCTGCCCTCTCTTGCTTTAACTGTTGTCATACACTAGATAGATAGATAGATAGATAGATAGATAGATAGATAGATAGATAGATAAATAGAGATGAAATTAGTTAAATACATACAATGTTACTAGCTCACAGAACACCATAAAGAAGGGGAGGAAGTGAAAGAGAGGGAACTGGGATTGTCATGTAAAACAATCTTGTTTCTTATTCAAATAAAAAAATCCGCAAAAAGAAAAAAAAAAAGAAACGGGAGAGCAAAGATTGTAAAGTTCTAAAGAAAAGGAAATCTGTGGTTAGATTGAATATCTTTGAAATTGAAATTTCAGGGAAGTTATACCCATGAAGTCTCATGAACATGGTTGTTTAAACAAAGGGGCGGGAGGGAGGATAATACCACTAGACACGTGTGATGGTTTAAAAATAAAATAGCCCCCAAAGGGAGTGCCACTATTAGGAGTTATGGTGTTTTTAGAGGAAGTGTGTCACTGTGGAAGTGGGCTTTGACATTTCATATATGCTCAACCACACCAGTAAGACAGATCATTTCCTGTTGCCAGTGGATAAAGTATAATGACTCTCAACTCCTCCAGCACCATATCTGCCTGCATGCTGCCATGTCCTGCCATGATGCTAATAGGCTAAACATCTGAAATGTAAGCCAACAAAAATAAGCATTTTCTATATAAGAGTTGCCATGGACTTTGTGTCTCTTCATAACAATATAAACCCTAATGCAACATCTTAGCATGGCAGAGAAAAATCTCATATGTTTCCAGATGTAGATATAGAACTAGAAGCAACTGAGGAATCCTGAGAATTGGAGACAGAGTTTTACCATGAAAAAACTCCCACATTTAATCAGTTACTTAATACCAAGAGATCAGTGCTGATATTATAAAATATATTTTCTTTAAAATTATTTGAGATTATAATTTAATTAGAATATTTATTGTTTCCCTGAAAGTGACTCATCATGTCAGGTCTATCTCAGCGGTCTTTGAACATTGTTTCTAAAGTGCATGGTTACTTCAACAATAGGGAACCTCTATCTATAGGGAGTAACCCTAGGAAACATTAATTGCCCACGTTTCTGGGGAATTCTTGGCTAGCCCTGACCAATAATGTTAAAATGAGCCCCACATCTGATATTGTTTTTGTTTTTGTTGTTGTTCATTTGTTTTTTATTATATTTTATTTATTTAAAATAAATCTTGAATCTACATATATTTTGGTCATATTCTTACCTTCCCTCAAGTTCTTCCAGAACCTCTCCTCTTCTCTGCCAAGTCAACTTTTAAGTTCTTTCTCAAACAAAAAAAAATCAAAAGAACAAAACCTAACATAAATACAATGAGAAAATCCTCCCAAACAAAGAAAACACAACAGCATCAAAACAGAAAAGTAATTAAAAAAAGATAAAATGAACACAACAGAAAATCTCCACTAAATTTTAACTACAAAAAGCACATACAAAAAAGTCCCCATGAAGGGGATTATGTGTTGGTCAACTACTCTTGAACATGAGGCCTACTCTTGAGTAGACGTTAGACCCAGTGTTATTCCATTAGAGAAAACTGATTTTCCTCTCTCAGCAGATATATAAGACTGTTCACATCTTTACCATTACCCTAAGGACCATATTTCCATTCATTCACTCATTTATTTTTTAAGTATGACAAAATAAAATATAAGATAGAACAAAATATTTTACCTTGTGTTGGACAGGACATACTAACAGAAGGAAAATAAACCAAGAGATGGCACTAGAATGAGAGACCCACTTGTCTGCACCTTCAGAAATCCCATGAAACACTAAACTCTAAAACACACCATAAGTGTTTCTCTGTGTTACTCCCAGGAAATAGAAGTTTCCCTATAGCTGAAGTCACCCTGCACTTCAGAAACAATGTTCTAAGATGCCTGAGATAAACCTGACCTGAAAGTTTCTCACCCGAGAACTATTCATGGTACAAGAGAGCCCTGTGCAAGCTTCAAAGTAAGTGCAGAGGACCCAGTACAATCCACTACAGATCCCATGCAAGATGCTATAGTCTCTGTGAGTTCTTATTAGCTTCCAGCATTTTGCTTCAGAAAGCCTTATTTTCTTGGTGTACTTCATTTCCTCTGACCCTTATATAATTTAACCTCTTTACTGTGGTGTTTTATGAGCTCCAAGGGGAAGGATTTAATGGATACAATCCATTTAGTGCTGAGTTTTCCAAGGTCTCTCATTCTATGTATAATGTTTGACTATGGGTCTCTCTATACTTGTTCCAATTTGTGGCAGGAGGAAGCTTTTCTCGTATTGGCTGAACCTGGCACTAATCTATGAACAGAATACAATGCCACTAGGACTCATTTTATCACTCTGGTTTTTATTTGTTTGTTTTTGTTGTTATTTATTTGTGTGTTTATTTATTTATATGTGGCCATGAGTATTTGGTCCCTAGTATATCTAGCTTCTGATTCTTGCTTAACCAAACAATGGCAGGTATGGGTTCCATCTTGTGAAGTTGGCCTTCTATGGATCTGTTGTTTGTTGCTTACTCCCACCAGCTTTGTGCGACCATTTCCAAAGCATATGATGCAGGATTTGTGGCTAACATGGTTTTTACCTTTCTCTTTTGGTAGCATACAGAATACCTTCCTGTACCAACCATGAGCAAACATAGAAATGGCCTCTCTGTGTAGGCCCCTTTTGACAACTTAATGTTCTATGAGTTATATAAGTTATCAATGGGGCTGTGCATTTAATTTGTAGAGGAGAGTTATCTTTGGTTTTGGGAACAGCTTGGGTTGTTTGGGAATTCCCATGGAGCCCATATAACCAACAATTCAATTAGATATAAACCAAAGCACATACTGGCAGCTTTGTTTGGTGACAAGAAATAACAAGTTGATACTATCTCCCCCAGTATTTGGTGATTTAATTTAAAATACATTCATATATGTATATATTCTATGAAGTTGTTAATGTATTAGTTTTCTATAATATCATCAAATGCCTGTTAATTTTGACTTTCTTTTCCTGTAGTCCCTCCCCTAAACCACTCACATCACACTCCCATTCCAGTCCCACATAGTCCATCCATATTTAACTATTATATTACCCTTCCCTAATGAGATCTATCTGTTTCCTCTAGCCTCTTAATTTATACCTACCCTAGTTGTTGCTACATATTATAACTTGCATATCATTGACTTAAGAAATAGTATCCACATATAAACAAATACATACCACATCTGTCTCTCTGGGTCATCTGTCTTACCTCAATCAGAATGGTTTTGATAGGTCTCTGCCTGTAAATGTCCTGCCATTTTTTTAACTGTTGAGTAATACTTCTTTGTATAAATGTATCACATTTTATTTATCCATTCTTCTCTTTAGGGACATCTAGGTTGTTTTCCATTTCAGGCTATTATGAATAAATGAGAAATGACCAAGTTTGAACAAGTGTTTTGTGGTAGGATGAAGCATCCTTGGGTATATGCCCAATAGTGGTACAGCTGGATCTTGATGTAGACCAATTATCATTTTCCTAATGGACTGCCACACTGACCAGCAATGCACAAATGTTCCTCTTACTCCACAGTCTTGCCAGCATGAACTGTCACTTGTTTTATTGATCTTAGCCATTCTTACAGCTATAAGATGAAATTACAAAGGAATTTTGATTTGCATTATCTTTACAATTAAGGATTCTGAAAAATTTTTAGAGTGTTTCTTAGGTACTTTGGCTTTCTCTATTGGGAATTCTTTATTTAGAGAGCACTAAACACATTTTTACTTGTTCTATTTGTTTCCTGATATTTAGCTTCTTGATCATTTATATAATCTGAATATTAGCCCTATATGAGATGTGAAGCTTTTCAATACCATTTATTGATTGTTTATCTTAGTGCCTGTGATAATAAAATCCTTTCAGAAACACTTTTCATGTGCCAATGAAACTAAGGTTATTCCCCACTCTCTTCTTTCAGCATCAGTGTATATAGTTTTATGTTGAGGTCTTTGACCAATCTAGTTGATTTTGTTGTTGTTGTTTTAGGGTGAAAAGTATGGATACATTTAAAGTATTTTACATACAACCATCCAATTTGACCATCACCATCTTTGAAGATATTGTCTTTTTTGCAGTGTGTATTTCAGGCCTCTTAATAAAAATTCAGATGTATGTAGATATGTGGTTTTATGTCTGGTTCTCTTATTATATTTCACTGATTAATGTAACCTTTTTTGCCAGTACCATATTGTTTTTCTTTCTTACTATAATTTTGTAGTACATCATGAAATCTGGAAGGTAATAGCACCAGCATTTCTTTCTTTTATTGTTTTGGATTGTTTTAGCAATCTCAAATTTTTTGTTGTTTGCCTGTAAAGGTGAGAATTGTATTTTCAAGATTGTTGGAGTATTTTGTTGGCATTATGCACTGAAAATGGAGATGACTCTTTTTTACTATGTTAGACCTACACAAACACAGGAATGGTAAATCTTGGCTAAGGATCTCCCAATATATTTTAAATTATTTGTTTCTCAGCCCATTTGACATTTATATAATAGGTGAGTTACTGATTTTTCATGACTTAATTTTATATCCAGTTACTTTGCTGAAAGTATTTATCAGCTTTAGAAATTTCACAGTGAAAATTTTCTGAACACTTATGTAATGTATCATATCATCTGCAAATAGGGATACTTCAATTTCTTTCTTTCCACATTGTAACACTTGGGGCTCATTCTTCTATTTTTTTATTTATAATTAAGACTACAAATACTACATTTAGTAGACATAGAGAAAGGACACAACCTTGTTTTGTTCCTAATTTTAGTGACATTGTTTGGAGTTTTTCTCCATTAAGTCAATGTACATAGAAGCTTGCTGAAAACTGCCTTTATTAGGGTGACATATATCTCTTGTATCCCTAATCTCTCCAAAACTTTTAAAATGAAGGGGTGTTGGATTATTTCAAAGACATTTTTCTGAATTTAATGAGATAATAATGTAGGTCTACTTTTTCAATTGTTCTATAAAGTTAGTGTTATGACTATTAATTCAATCTTTTGCAACTCTAATGCTTCTTGTGGCTTGACAAGCATCTTAATGTTTAGGTTAGGAATATTTTATTCTATGATTTTGTTGAATAAAATCTGTACTTGACCTCTCTTTCTTCTCATTCTTCTACTCCTATTATTCTTAGATTTGGTCTTTCAGAGTCCCAGATTTTTTTGATGTTTTCTGCCAGGCTCTTCTTGTACTTAACATTTTCTTTGACTGATATATACATTTCTCTATTACATCTTCAATGCCTATGATTCTTAATTCATCCATTGTTCTCTGTTGGTGAGGTTAGGTTTTGAGGAACCTGTTTAATTTGATTGACTTTTCATTTTCAGATTTCCAAAGTCTGAGTATTCTGATTGATTATATTTATTTTTTTATTTGAAATAGAAACAAGATTGTTTTACATGTCAATCCCAGTTCCCTCTCCTTCACCTCTTCCATTATCACCCCCTCTCTCACAACTAAAACCCTACCTATCACATATCATTTCTGGTCCAAAGGGAGGGTGAGGCCTTCCACAGGGGGTTATAGGAATCTGCCATATCCTTTGGAATAGGGTCTAGGTCCACCCCGTGTGTCTTAGCACAGGGAGCATCCCTCTATGTGTAATAGGCTCCCAAATTCCACACCCATGCTAGGGATAAGTACTGAAATACTACAGGAGGCCTCATAGATTTCCGAGGTTCACTCACTGACACCCACATGTCTGAGGTCTGGATAAGTCCCATGCTGGTTTCTGAGCTATCATTCTGGGGACCAAGAGCTCCACAATGTTCAAGTCAGGTGTTCTTTTGGTTATCACCAGCCTGGTCTAGACCCCTTTGCTCATCACTTGTCCTTCTCTGGAACTATATTACAGTTCAGTTCAGTGGCTAGTTGTTTGTGTCTGCTTCTATTTACATCAGCTGCTGGATAAAGGCTATAGTATGGCATATAAGTCAGTCATCAATATCAGCATCAGAGGAGGGCCTTTAAGGTAGCCTCTCATCTTTTGCTTTGATTTTAAGTACATGTCACCTTTGTAGATATCGAGACATTTCCCTAGTGCCTGATTTCTCTTTAAACCTAAAATATTTCCCTCTATCATGGTATCTCCTTTCTTGTTTTCTTCTATTCTTCCCCTGGCTGAAACTTTCTGCTCCCCCATGTCCTCCTTACCCCTCATCTTCTCCCCTTCTCATCCTCCATGCTCACAATATGCCCAGGAGATCTTGTCCCTTTCCCATTCTCCAGGGGACCATGTATGTCACTCTTAGGGTCATCCTTGTTTACTAGCTTCTCTTGAAGTGTGATTTGTAGGCTAGTAATCATACATTTATGTCTAAAAATTACAGAAGAGTGGGTACATACCATGTTTGTCTTTTTGTGACTGGGTTACCTCACTCAGAATGGGTTCTTCTAGTCCAATCCACTTGCCTAAGAATTTCAAGATTCCATTGTTTTCTTTTCTTTTCTTTTCTTTTCTTTTCTTTTCTTTTTTTTTCGTTTTTGTTTTTCCTGCTGAGTCCTATTCCATTGTGGAAATGTATGACATTTTTTTCTATCCATTCTTCAGTTGAGGGGAATCTAGGTTGTTTCCAGGATCTGGCTATTATAAATAGTGCTACGATGAACATCGTTGAACAGATGTCCTTGGTGTATGAATGTGATTTTTAGGTATATGACTAAAAGTGGAATTGCTAGATCTTTTGGTAGAGTGATTCCCATTTTCCTGAGGAGTCACCATACTGATTTCAAAAGTGGTTGTACAAGTTGGCATTTATACCAGCAGTGGGGGAGTGTTCCCATTTCTCCACATCCTCACCAGCATAAATGGTCATTGGTATTTTTGATTTTAGACACTCAGAGTAGAGTAAGATAGTATCTCTGTTTTGTTTTGATTTGCATTTTCCTGATGGCTAAGGATTTGAACATTTTTTTATGTGTCTTTCATCCATTTTAGATTCCTCTATTGAGAATTGTCTATTTAGTTCTGTACCACATTTTTAAGTAGATTGTTTGATGTTTTGGAGACTAGCTTATTGAGTTATTTGTATATTTTGGAAATAAGCTCCCTGTCAGATGAGAGTTTGTTGAATATCTTTTCCCAGTCTGTGGGATACCATTTTGTCTTGCTGACTGTGTCCTTTAACTTACAGAACCTTCTGAGTTTCAGGAGGTCCCATTTATCAATTGTTGATCCCAATGTTTGTGCTACTGGTATAATGTTCAGGAAGTGGTCTCCTGTACTAATAAAGTCAAGGGATTTTTACTTTATCTTCTAATAAGTTCAGTGTGGCTGGAGTTATGTTGAGGTAATTGATCCATTTAGAGCTATGTTTTTACATGGTAATAGACAAGGATCCATCTTCAGTCTTCTACATGCCAGCATCCAATTATGCCAACACCATTTATTGAAGATGCTTTCTTTATTCTATCATATAAATTTAGTTTCTTTGTCAAAACTCAGGTGTTTGTAGGTGTGTGAGTTAATATCAGGGCTGTCAACTCTATTCCATTAGTCTACCTGTCTATTTTTGTGGCAATACCAAGCTGTTTGTAGAACTATATCTCTGTAATAGAGCTTGAAGTCAGTGTTGGTGATACCTCCAGAAGTTCCTTTATTGTACAGGTTGGTTTGGCTATCCTGGGGCTTTTGTTTTTCCATACAAAGTAGAGAATTATTTATTTTTTTAAGTTCTGTGAAGAATTGGGCTGGCATTTTGATGGGTATTGCATTGAATCTGCAGATTGCTTTTGGTAAGATTGCCATTTTTACTATGCTGATCCTATCTATCCAGGAACATGGGAGATCTTTCCATTTTTTGGTATCTTTTTAATTTCTTCCTTTAAAGAGTTAAAATTCATATGGTAAAGTTCATTCACATTTTTTGGTTAGCATTACCCCAAGGTATTTAATGTTGTTTTTGGCAATTATAAAGGGTGATGTTTCTCTGATTTCTTTCTCCACAAATTATCATCTGTATATAGTAGGGCTACAGATTTTTTTTGAGTTAATCTTGTATCCTGCCACTTTGCTGAAGGTATATATCAGCAGTAAGATTTCCCTGGTAGAGTTTTTCGGGTCACTTGTGTAAACTATCATATCATCTGCAAATAGTAAAAGTTTGGTTCTTCCTTTCCAATTTGTGTCCTTTTGATGTCTTATTACTCTAGCTAGAAATTCAAGGACAATATTGAAGAGCTATGAAGAGAGCGGACAGCCTTGTCTTGTACCTGATATTAGAGGAACTGTGTTGAGTTTCTCTCCATTTAGTTTATTGTTGGCTATGATATTGCTCTATATTGCTTTTATTATGCTAATATATGGTCCTGTTATCCCTGATATCTCCAAGACCTTTATCATGAAGGGGTGTTGCATTTTGTCAAAGGCTCTCGCGGCATGTAGTTAGATGATCATGCGTTTATTTTCTCTTTCTGTTTATGTGGTGGTGGATTACATTGATGGATTTTTGTATGTTGATCGATTCTTGTGCCACTGAGATGAAATTTACTTGATAATGTTGGATGATTTCTATGATGTTTTCTTGTAATCGATTTGCCTGTATTTTATGGAGTATTTTTACATCAATGTTCATGATGGATATTGGTCTGTAATTTTCTTTCTTAGTTGTGTCTTTGTGTGCCTTGGGTGTCAAGGTTATTGAAGCCTCATAAAATGAATTTGGCAATGACCTTTTGCTTCTATTGTGAGGAATTCTTTGAGGAGAATTGTTCTTAGCTGTTCGTTGAATTTCTGGTCGAATTCTGCATTGAAGCCATGTGGCCCTGGGCTTTTTTTGGTTGGGAGAATTTTGATGACTACTTTTATTGCATTAAAGGTTATGTGTCTATTTAATTTGCTTGTCTGTTCTTGATTTAATTTTGGTAAGTGAAATCTATCCAGAAAATTGTCCACTTCCTTTAAGTTTTCGAATTTTGAGGAATACAGGATTTGGAAGTATGACCTGATGATTCTCTAGATTTCCTCTGTATCTGTTGTTAGGTCCCCCTTTTCATTCCTTATTTTATTAATTTGCATATTCACTGTCTGCCATTAGATACATTTGGATAAATCTTTGTCCATCTTGTTGATTTTCTTGAAGAAGTAACTTTTTTATATTGATTCTTTGTATTGCTCTCCTAGTTTCCACTTTATTTATTTGCCCTCAGTTTGTTTATTTCCTCATGTCTACTCCTACAGGGGTTATTGGCTTTTTGTGTTCTAGAGCTTACAGCTGTGCTGTTTATTCTCTATTGTGACTATTCTCCTGTTTCTTCATTTGGGAACTTAGCTATAAACTTTCCTCTTAGCACTTCTTTCAAAGTGTCCCATAAATTTGGGTATGTTGTGTCCACATTCTCATTGAATTCTATGGAATCTTTGATTTCTTTTTTATTTGTTCCTCAATCCAGGAATTGTGCAATTGGGCATTATTTAATTTCCATGTGATTTTAGGTTTTCTGCAATTTGTGTTTTTATTGAATTCTAACTTTAAGGCATGGTGTTCTGATAAGATACAGGGGGTTAGATTACCTTTTTTTGTACCTGTTGAGGTTTGCTTTGTTTTCTAGTATGTGGTTGATTTTAGAGAAGTTTCCATGAGGTACTGAGAAGAAGGTATTTTCTTTTGTATTTGGATGGACTGTTCTATTGATGTCTGTTAATCCTAATTGGCCATAATTTCTATTAGTTCCTTTGTTTCTTTGTTAATTTCTGTCTGGTGTTCCTGTCCATTGGTGAGAGAGGGGTGTTGAAGTCTCCCTTATAAGTGTGTGCAATTTTATGTGTGATTTGTGTTTAAAAATATTTCATTTACAAACATGGATGCCTTTGTATTTGATATATAAATGTTCAGAACTCAGACTTCCTCCTGAAAGATTTCTCCTGTGATGAGTAGGAAGTGACCTCCTCCATCTCTTTTGATTGATTTTAGTTTAAACTCCAATTTGTTGGATATTAGGATTACTCCCCCTACTTATCTCTTGGGTCCATTTGTTTGGAAAATATTTTCCCAACATTCAATCCTTAGGTACCATCTGTCTTTGAAGTTGAGGTATGTTTCTTGCATTCAATAGAAGGATGGATTCTGTCTTCTTATTCTTTCTACTAACCTGTATTTTATAGGTGAATTAAGACGCTTAATATTGAGACATATTAATGACTATTGATTGTTCATTCTTGTTGGTTTTTTATTTGGTGGTGGTGGTGGTGAAATTATGTGTGGGTTTCCATCCCTTTTTTCTTTTGGCTGTTGGTAAATTGGAATTATCTATTGCATATATTTTTCTGGTAGTAGTTAACTTCCTTGGGTTGTAGTTTTTCTTCGAGAATTTTCTGGAAGGCTGGATTGGTGGACATGTGTTGTTTGAATCTGTTTTTTTCATGGACTATCTTGTTTTCTTCATCTGTAATTATTGCCAGCTTTATTTATAGTAGTCTGAGCTGGCATCTGTGGTCCCTTAGTGTAGGTAGAATATCTATCCAGGACCTTCTGGCTTTCAGAGTTTCCATAGAAAAGTCAGGTGTATTTCTGATAGGTTTGCCTTTTTATGTTACTTGACCTTTTTCCTTTGTTGCTCTTAATATTTTCTCTATATTCTCTATGTTTGGAGTTTTGATTATTATGTGTCGAGGAGACCTTTTATTTTTGGTCCAGTCTATTTGGTGTTCTGTAGGCTTATTGAACTTTCATTGGCATGTCTTTTCTTAGGTTGGGAAAGTTTCCTTCTATGATTATATTTCTTCTCTTATGTTTTGAACTGGTTTGTTGTTAGCTTCTGTGTTTTTTCTTTGTTTTAGTTTGTATGTGTGTATTTGTGTTTTTATAGATTTCTCTGAGGATGTTACTCATTTTCTATCTAAGAAGCTCTATTGTATTCATAAAGAATACTTTAATATCTTTGCCTTGTTTTTCTGCTATTGCAGTACTAATGACCTTCTGTAATAGTGTTCCTGGTCTCTTGTGAATACATATTCCCCGATCTACAATTTCTTGTATTTTCCCTTGGAGTCTAGACTTCTGGAATTAAAAAAGATTGTACCCAGTTTTGGATATTGGGTTTTTCCCTTTGTTGTGTGGGTGTTTTTCCCTTGATTCTGTTTCCTTCCTAGTTCTTTGAAGATTGATGTGGCTGTTGGTGTAAAATGAGCATCTTCAGTGACCTGATAGGTAAGGACATTTGGGATTCTTGGTGATTTTGGTTTTTGTTATTGAGATCTGCTACTTATGAATCATAATTGCATGCTGGTGTTATAGTGTCTTCACAAGATGGAAGACAGCATGGTATTCTACAAATGTCTGTCTAGTTAGTCCAAATGGAATGGGAAAAATCTGAGGAGAGGGAACTAGGGAATGTTTTCTACAGACTTGGAGAGATTAGGGATAACAGGAAAATAACTAAACATGAGAAAAATCTATATACTCCAAACCAACAGTCAACATCAAAGTAAATGGAGAGAAACTCAAAGTGATTCCTCCAAAATCAGGAACAAGACAAGGCTGTCAACTCTTTCATACCTTATCAATAATGTACTTGAAGTTTTAACTAAAGCAATAAGACAACAAAAGAATATCAAAGTGATAAAAATTGGAAAGGAAGAACTCAAATTTTTCCTATTTGCAGATGATATGATAATTTGCATAAATGACGTGAAAAACTCTACTAGGGAACTCCTACAGCAAATAATTACCATCAACGAAGTTGCAGGTTACAAGTTCAACTCAAAAAATCAGTAGCCCTACTATATACAGAAGATAAATTGGCTTAGAAAGAAATCAGAGTAGCATAACCCTTTACAATTGCCACAAAAACACAAAATGCCTTAGGGTAATGCTAACCAAACAAGTTATAGAATTGTATAGCAAGAAATTTGAGTCTGTAAAGAAAGAAATTAAAGAAGGTAACAGAAAAGGGAAAGATATCCCATGCTCTTGGATAGATAGGTCAATGTAGTAAAAATGGCAATCTTGCCAAAATCAATCTACAGATTCAGGAAATCTGCATCAAAGTCCCAGCACAATTCTTCACAGACTTTAAAGAACAATTTTCAACTTCTTAGGGAAAAACAAAAGACCCAGGATACCATCTTACTCCTGTCAGAATGGCTAAAATCAAAAACACCCACAACAGTTTCTGTTGGGGAAGATGTAGAGAAAGAAGAACATTCCTCCGCTGCTGATGGGAGGGCTAACTCATACAGCCACTTTGGAAATCAGTATGGAGATTCCTCAGGAAAATGGGAATCAGTTTACCTGAAGACCCAACAATTCCACTCTTGGGCATATACATAAAAAATTCACATCCATAAAACAAGGACATCTGTTCAACCATGTTTTAGTAGCCAAAACCTGAAAGCAACTTAGATGCCTCTCAACTGGAAAATGGATGGAGAAAATGTAGTAAATTTACATAATGGAATACTACTCATTGGAAAAAACAATGGAATCTTGAGATTCACAGGCAAATGATTGGAACTATTATAAACCATTCTGAGTGAGATAAGCGAGTCACAAAAAGTTCAACATGTTATTTACTCACTCATATATGGATTTTAGACATAGAGCAAATGATTACCAACCTACATTCTATACCTCCAGAGAAGTTAGGAAACTAGGAGGACCCTAACAGAGACATACATGGTCCCCCAGAGAAGAGGACAGGGAGAAGATCTCCTGAGATAATTGGGATCATGGAGGGAGGAGAGAGGGTGTTAAGGCAAAGAGAAGGGGAAGAAGAGGACTGTAGAAGATGACATGAGGGAGTTGGAAGAGCAAGTCAGGAGAAGAATAAACGAGAGCAAGAAAAGAGATAACAAAATAGAGGGAGCCATTAAAGTTTTAAAGAGAAATCTGACACTAGAGAAATGTCCAGAAATCTACAAGGATGACATCAATTAACAATCTAAGAAATAGTGGAGAGCGTACCTCAAATGCCCTTCCCTGATAATGAGATTGCCAACTACCGTATATGACATTCTAGGGCCTTCATCCAGTACCTGATTGAAGTGGAAGTAGACATCCACAGCTAAACACTAAGCTTAACTCTGGAATCCAGTTGCATAGAGGGAGGAGTAATGACCAAAGGGGTCAAGACCAGGCTGGTGAAACCCACAGAAACAGCTGAATTGACCAAGGGGGAGATAATATACCCCAGACTGGTAGCTGGGAAACCAGAATCAATCTGCTCCAGACCCATCAGTGAGGATGTCAGTTTGGAGCTTTGGTTAATATATGGGTCCGTTGGTAGTTGATCAGCATTTATCCCTAGTACACATATGGACTTCGGTAGTCCGCTCCATATAGAGTGATACTTTGTCAGTCTAGACACAAGGCAGAGGGTCTAGGCCTGGCTCCAAATGTATGACAGTCCTTGAAGATTCCCCAATTGAAGGCCTCACCTGCCTTGGGAGCAGAAAGGGGATAGGATAGGGGATAGGTGGGGGTCAGGGTAGGAGCAGAGGTTAGGGAACTGGGATTGACATGTAAAACAATCCTGTTTCTAATTTAAATAAAAATTGAAAAGAGGATTCTTACATTCCGCGGCCGAAGACTGACCTGGAACTAGGTGAGTGAGCTCCTGCCCGCTCCCGACCCCAGACCAGAACACCCCACCACCCCCATCCCACCACCCCCTCCTGAGCCTGCCGGCTTGGGCCAGACACGCCCAGAGAGGGAGGAGCCCTCTGCCCCACCAATCTGCTAGCACTCCATTCTTACATTCCGCCGCCGCAGACTGGCCTGGAACTAGGTGAGTGAGCTCCTGCCCGCTCCCGACCCCAGACCAGAACACCCCACCACCCCCATCCCACCACCCCCTCCTGAGCCTGCCGGCTTGGGCCAGACACGCCCAGAGAGGGAGGAGCCCTCTGCCCCACCAATCTGCTAGCACCCCATTCTTACATTCCGCCGCCGCAGACTGACCTGGAACTAGGTGAGTGAGCTCCTGCCCGCTCCCGACTCCAGGCCAGAACACCCCACCACCCCCATCCCACCACCCCCTCCTGAGCCTGCCGGCTTGGGCCAGACACGCCCAGAGAGGGAGGAGCCCTCTGCCCCACCAATCTGCTAGCACTCCATTCTTACATTCCGCCGCCGCAGACTGGCCTGGAACTAGGTGAGTGAGCTCCTGCCCGCTCCCGACCCCAGACCAGAACACCCCACCACCCCCATCCCACCACCCCCTCCTGAGCCTGCCGGCTTGGGCCAGACACGCCCAGAGAGGGAGGAGCCCTCTGCCCCACCAATCTGCTAGCACTCCATTCTTACATTCCGCCGCCGCAGACTGGCCTGGAACTAGGTGAGTGAGCTCCTGCCCGCTCCCGACCCCAGACCAGAACACCCCACCACCCCCATCCCACCACCCCCTCCTGAGCCTGCCGGCTTGGGCCAGACACGCCCAGAGAGGGAGGAGCCCTCTGCCCCACCAATCTGCTAGCACTCCATTCTTACATTCCGCCGCCGAAGACTGACCTGGAACTAGGTGAGTGAGCTCCTGCCCGCTCCCGACCCCAGACCAGAACACCCCACCACCCCCATCCCACCACCCCCTCCTGAGCCTGCCGGCTTGGGCCAGACACGCCCAGAGAGGGAGGAGCCCCCTGCCCCACCAATCTGCTAGCACCCCATTCTTACATTCCGCCGCCGCAGACTGACCTGGAACTAGGTGAGTGAGCTCCTGCCCGCTCCCGACTCCAGGCCAGAACACCCCACCACCCCCATCCCACCACCCCCTCCTGAGCCTGCCGGCTTGGGCCAGACAAGCCCAGGCAGGGAGGAGCTCCCTGTGCCCCAAATCTGGTAGCACCCCACTCTTCCATTCCGCCGAACGACCAAGAAACTAGGAACTAGCGAGGAGACCACCAGGAGCGTCGAGATCATCTAGAGTTGTGGACATCGAATTCCTAGCCCCCACACACCACTGGGCCACAAGAGGAGATAGAGAGAACCCACCCGCACCCACTAAAAGGATATGGGGAGAAGACAGAATAAGATTTCACTCAACAACACAAAGACCAACATGACACCACCAGAACCTAGGGACTCCACTCCGGCAAGAGCTGAAAAGCCCAACACAGAGCATGAAGATGAGATGGACCTCAAAAATTATCTCAGCAAGTTGATAGAGACCTTTAAAGAGGAAACAAGAAAATCCCTTAAAGAAATAGAAGAGAAAACAAACAAAAAATTAAATGAATTGGAGGAAAAGACAAACCAAAAAATTCAAGAAATAAATAAATCTCTTAAAGAATCCAAAGAAAGCCAAGAAAAAACATCCAAGCAAGTGAAGGAAGCTCTTGAAATAGTTCAAAACATGAAAGCTGAAATACACACAATAAAGAAAACACAGAATGAGACCATGTTGGAAATGGAAAGGTTGGATAAACGATCAGGAACTAAAGATGTAAGTGTATCCAACAGGATTCAAGAGATGGAAGAGAGAATCTCAGCCACTGAAGACTCGCTAGAGGATATACATTCATCCACCAAAGAGAACCTCAAGTCCAACAAAACCCTAACACAAAATATCCAGGAAATATGGGACACCGTAAAAAGGCCAAACCTAAGAATAATAGGTGTAGAAGAAGGTGAAGAAATACTGCTCAAAGGTACAGAAAACATATTCAACAAAATCATAGAAGAAAACTTCCCCAACCTACAGAAGGATATGCCTATGAAAGTACAAGAAGCTTACAGGACACCAAACAGACTGGACCACAAAAAGAAGTCGCCCCGACACATAATAATCAAAACACCAAATCTACAGAATAAAGAGAAAATATTAAGAGCAGCAAAGGAAAAAGGCCAAGTAACATATAAAGGCAAACCAATCAGAATCACACCCGACTTCTCAATGGAAACTCTGAAAGCCAGAAGGTCTTGGATAGATACCCTACAAGCACTAAGGGAGCATGGATGTCAACCCAGACTACTGTACCCAGCAAAACTTTCAATCACTATAGATGGAGAAAACAAGATATTCCACGACAAAAACAGATTTAAACAATACATATCAACAAATCCAGCACTACAGAAGGCTCTGGAAGGAAAACTCCAACCCAACGAACATAACTACACTCACAAAAACACTGTCAGTAGTTAATCGAATTTCACCAAACACAAAAAGAAACAGAAGGGCAAAATCCACACGCAATGATACCACCAACAATAAATCCAAAACTAAGAAGAACCAATGAACAATGGACGTTAATATCCCTGAATGTCAATGGTCTTAACTTACCCATAAAAAGATACAGGCTAACAGAATGGATACGAAGACAGAATCCATCCTTCTGCTGTTTACAAGAAACACACCTCAAATTCAAAGACAGGCGATACCTCAGAGTAAAAGGATGGGAAAAGATTTTCCAATCAAATGGGCTCAAGAAACAAGCTGGGGTAGCAATACTAATATCTAACAAATTAGACTTTAAACTGAAAGCAATCAAAAGAGATAAAGAAGGGCATTTCATACTCATCACAGGAAAAGTCCATCAAGATGAAGTCTCAATCCTGAACATCTATGCCCCTAATACAAAAGCATCCACTTTTGTAAAAGAAACATTACTAAAGCTCAAACCACACATAAAACCACACACACTTATAGTAGGAGACTTCAACACCCCCCTTATACCACTGGACAGAACTACTAGACAGAAACTTAACAAAGAAACAAAGGATCTGAAAGAAGTTATGACACAACTGGGTTTAACAGATATCTATAGAACATTCCATCCAAACACAAAAGAATATACCTTCTTCTCAGCGCCACATGGAACCTTCTCAAAAATTGACCACATAGTTGGCAGCAAAGCAAACCTCCACAGGTACAAAAGTATTGAAATAACCCCCTGTATCTTATCAGACCACCATGCATTAAAGCTAGAATTCAACAGCAATACGAATTGCAGAAAACCTACATTTACGTGGAAAATGAATAACTCCCAATTGCACCATTCCTGGGTTGAGGAAGAAATAAAAAAAGAAATCAAAGACTTTCTAGAATTTAATGAGAATGTAGACACAACATACCCGAACTTATGGGACACCCTGAAAGCAGTGCTAAGAGGGAAGTTCATAGCACTAAGTGCTCACATGAAGAAACTGGAGGAAAGTCACATTAGAGAATTGACAGAACAACTGAAAGCTTTAGAGCAAGAGGAAGCAAACTCACCAAGGAGGAGTAGACGCCAGGAAATAATCAACCTGAGAGCCGAAATCAACAAAGTAGAAACTAGGAAAACAGTACAAAGAATCAATGAAACAAAGAGTTGGTTCTTTGAGAAGATCAACAAGATAGACAAACCTCTAGCCAAACTAACCAAAAGGCAGAGAGAGAGCATGCTAATTAACAAAATCAGAAATGAAAAGGGAGACATAACAACGGACACTGAGGAAATCCAGAGAATCTTTAGGTCATACTTTGAAAACCTGTATTCCACAAAATTGGAAAACCTAAAGGAAATGGACAACTTTCTGGATAAATATCACTTACCAAAATTAAATCAAGATCAGATAAACAGTTTAAATCGAACTATAACCCCTAATGAGATAGAAGCAGTAATCAAAAGCCTCCCAACCAAAAAAAGCCCAGGGCCAGATGGCTTCACTGCAGAATTCTACCAGAAATTCAAACAAGAGCTAATTCCAGTACTCCTCAAACTGTTCCACACAATAGAAGCAGATGGGATATTGCCAAACTCTTTCTATGAGGCTACAATCACTTTGATACCCAAGCCTCACAAAGATATGACTAAGAAAGAGAACTACAGACCGATATCCCTCATGAACATCGATGCTAAAATACTCAACAAAATATTGGCCAACCGAATACAAGAACATATCAGAAAAATCATCCACCATGATCAAGTAGGCTTTATCCCAGGGATGCAAGGATGGTTCAACATACGAAAATCCATCAATGTAATCCACTATATAAACAAACTGAAAAAGAAAAACCACATGATCATCTCACTAGATGCTGAAAAAGCCTTTGACAAAATCCAACATCCCTTCATGATAAAGATCTTGGAGAGAACAGGAATAACAGGAACATATCTAAACATGATCAAGGCAATATATACCAAACCAATAGCCAACATCAAAGTAAATGGAGAGAAACTCAAAGCGTTTCCTCTAAAATCAGGAACAAGACAAGGCTGTCCACTCTCTCCATATCTCTTCAATATTGTACTTGAAGTTCTGGCTATAGCAATAAGACAAGAAAAGGGGATCAAAGGGATACAAATTGGAAAGGATGAAGTAAAACTTTCACTATTTGCAGACGACATGATAGTCTACATTAGTGACCCGAAAAACTCTACCAGGGAACTCCTACGGCTGATAAACACCTTCAGCAAGGTAGCAGGATACAAAATTAACTCAAAAAAATCAGTAGCCCTACTATACACAGATGATAAATCCAATGAGAAAGAAATCAGGGAAACATCACCTTTCACAATATCCACAAGCAACATAAAATACCTGGGGGTAACACTAACCAAAAAAGTGAAAGACCTGTACAATAAGAACTTTGAGACCTTAAAGAAAGAAATTAAAGAAGATACCAGAAAATGGAAAGATCTCCCATGCTCATGGATAGGTAGAATTAACATAGTAAAAATGGCAATCCTGCCAAAAGCAATCTACAGATTCAATGCAATCCCCATCAAAATCCCAACACAGTTTTTCACAGACATTGAAAGAACAATACTCAACTTTATATGGAAAAATAAAAAGCCCAGGATAGCCAAAACAACTCTTTACAATAAAGGATCTTCTGGAGGCATCACCATCCCCGACTTCAAGCTCTACTATAGAGCCATAGTTCTGAAAACAGCTTGGTATTGGCACAAAAATAGACTGATAGACCAATGGAATCGAATTGAAAACCCTGATATCGACCCACGCACCTATGGATACCTTATTTTTGACAAAGGTGCTAAATCTATACAATGGAAAAAAGACAGCATCTTCAACAAATGGTGCTGGCACAATTGGATGCGGACATGCAGAAAATTACAGATAGATCCATACCTGTCACCATGCACAAAACTTAAGTGCAAATGGATCAAAGATCTCAGCATAAATCCAACCACACTGAATCTTCTAGAAGAGAAAGTGGGAACAACCCTTGAACAAATTGGCACAGGAGACCACTTCCTGAACATTACGCCAGAAGCACAGACATTGAGGTCTGCAATTAATAAATGGGACCTACTGAAACTGAGAAGCTTCTGCAAGGCAAAGGAAACAGTCAGTAGGATAAAACGACCACCCACAGAATGGGAAAAGATCTTCACCGATCCCACATCTGACAGAGGACTGATTTCCAAAATATATAAGGAGCTCAAGAAGCTAGCCACCAAAACACCAAACAACGAAATTAAAAAGTGGGGTGCAGAACTAAATAGGGAATTCTCAACAGAGGAATCTGAAATGGCTGAAAGACACTTAAAAAAGTGCTCAAAATCATTGGCCATCAGAGAAATGCAACTCAAAACAACTCTGAGATACCATCTCACGCCTGTCAGAATGGCTAAAATAAAAAACACCAATGACAATCTATGCTGGAGAGGATGTGGAGAAAAAGGAACACTCCTCCATTGCTGGTGGGAGTGCGATCTTGTAAGACCACTCTGGAAATCAGTATGGCGGTTGCTCAGAAAAATGGGAATCAGTGTACCTCAAGATCCAGCCATTCCTCTCTTGGGTATATACCCAAATAGGGCATGTACTTACAACAAGGACATATGTTCAACCATGTTCATAGCAGCATTGTTTGTAATAGCCAGAACCTGGAAACAACCTAGATGCCCCTCTATTGAAGAATGGATTGAGAAAATGTGGTACATTTATACAATGGAGTACTACTCAGCAGAAAAAAGCAATGGAATCTTGAAATTCGCAGGCAAATGGATGGAACTAGAGGAAACCATCCTGAGTGAGGTAACCCAGTCACAAAAAGACAAGCAAGGTATGTACTCACTGATATATGAATTTTAGACATAGAACAAAAGACTACCAGTATATAATGCTCTTCACCAAAGAAACTAGGAAACATGAAGGACTCTAAGGGTTAAATGGTCCCCAGGAATGGAAATGGCATGAACTCCCGAACTAATTGGGGGCATGAGGGTGGGGGGGGGAAGGAGCTGCTACAATAAGAGCAAGAGAAGAGGAGAAGAGGAGAGGAAATGGAGGGGCAGAAACATTGAGTTGGGGGAAGAATAGAGGAAAGAGAGCAAGATGAGAGAAACGATATCAGAGGGAGCCACTGTAGGCCCGAGAAGGGATCAGGAACCAGGGAGATCTCCAGAGACCTACAAGGATGACACGATCTGACAATCCAGGCAATGGTGGAGAGGATAACCTAAAAACCCTCCCCCTAAAATGAGATTGATGACTTCTCTTTATGCCATCCTAGAGCCCTCACCCAGTGGCTGATGGAAACAGAGACAGACATCCACAGATATACAATGAGCCGAAATCGGGAATTTAGTTGAAGAGAGGGAGGAATGAAGAACGAAGGGGTCTGTACTAGGATGGAGAAACCCACAGGAACTGTTGGCCTGAACAAGGGAGAGCACATCGACCCCAGATGCTGTCCAGGAGGCCTGTACAAGACTGATCCAGACCCCAGAACATAGATGTCAATAAGGAGGCCTCTGCACTCCAGGGAGCCTCTGGTAGTGGATTAGTATTTTTCCCTGGTGCAAAAAGGGACTTTGAGAGCCCATCCCATATGAAGGGTTACACTCTGGCCCTGGACACATGGGGAAGGGCCCAGGATCAGCATAGGAAGACTTGGTGGACTTTGCTGAGCTCCCGTTGAGGGCCCTACCCTGCCTGGGGAGTAGTGGGTGGATGGGGTTGGGGGGATGGGCTGGGGGTGGGGGAGAAAGTTTGGGGGTGAGGGGATGGAGAGGGAGAAGGGACTTGAAATAAGCTTGTTCCCTATCTAGAACTAATAAAATAAAATAAAATTAAAAAAAAATTGAAAAGAGTAAGATAATTCTCAAAAAGCATAATTTTTTTCTCTGTCACCCCTCTCATGGCATACACTTTTAATTTTTGAAATCTGTACCCATGAGAAGTCTACAATTACATGTCTTTGCTTTATATAATTTATGCTAAGTGTAATGTTCATACAGAGAACCAATGATAATTTGGGCTAAAAAATTGTTTGTCGTAAACCATTCTGAGCATTTCAGAATTTTCAACATTATCTCTAACTTCTATTAAACATACAGGACCTGTATTCTTCTGTCCTATGATTATAATACAAAAGTACTCAATAGATTACTACGTGTCCCCCAATGTGAGGAGTGACAAGTACTGAATTACTAAATGAAGGGCCAAAAGTGAGATGAGAAATATACTAGGTAAGTCACCTTTCACTATCCTCGAATGATTAATTTTCAACTATATTTGAAGTGTGTGCATTTTTGTGTATGTGTAGCCTGGCGTTGCTTTACAATTACATATCATTTGTAAAGTATTTATTGTTTCCTATGTTCAATTCATGCTGAAATTAAAGTTCAAAAACCTAAATTTGCTCTTAGTTGTTAAATTTTATAAAAGATAAGTTTTGAATAACAACCACAATTATCTTATGTAAAAACTGACATTGTAGCTTAATTACAATTTAATGTTATTGCTTTTCTAATCAGATTCTTAACATCTCTGGCTTATAATCACCATTTTATCTCAAGTCCATACTAAAAGGCACTCTTGCATGAAAGAACCCTTAATGTTTTCAATGCACATATATGTTATACCACCCCCAGCAAAGAATTCTGAGATCAGCATAGGACAAATCAATATGACGATATTAGAGCCAAGGTAACAGAGAGTAACTGAATCAAATGAGGATGGCCATTTTGTGACCAAACTTTGACTCATCTAAATCCAGCCACAATTATTTAATGCACACAATTATATAAATAGACTTTAGACATCTAGGTTTTTACTTGTATCTGTACATATGCATACATGCATGTGTGTTTATGTACATGTGTATCTGTGTGTGTGTGTGTGTGTGTGTGTGTGTCTGTGTGTGTGTGTGTTTGTATATTATCAGATTGTTACAAGTGCCACAATTTTGAGAATGTTCTGGCTTAATATACCTCACAACTGTATAGTAAACAAATAATTAATGGAAACTATAATAAAAATAACAATAAACAAGGAAGAACATTTAAAACACTCACATGGTTTATATTTTTTTATGGATAAGAAGTTTTACATTGGGAGGTTAGGGTGAGGAATATAATATAATGAAATGGAGCAGGAAGGATCGATTTGATACCAGCATGTGCTACATCTTAAGGTTAGTGCATCTGTAGTTTAGAGCACTTGCTCTTGTTTCAGAGATCCTGGGTTCCATACCCAGAATCCATAGAAGACAGCTGAAAGGACACTATGGCTCAAGCCATTGGGATATCTGATGGCTCCTATTGTCTTCACACACAGCTGCAAGTTTGCAATGCACGTACACACACTAAGACATAAACTTCCACATACAAGCGAAAAAATAAAATTTTAAAAAACTAAAATCTTAAAAAATTTATACTGAAAATTTCTTTCCTTTACCTCTCTCATTATGTTGCACAAAATATTCCAAACAGGTTTCTCCTGTCATTTATGTTTTAGTATTTTTTCTTCTTTTATTGTTCATTCTTCTTTATAATTTTCATAAAGTTTGTGTTTTAGATAATTGTTTATGCCAGTAATTTTGAGTAATTATATCATGAAGCACCATGGTGTATTCTTTGAAGTTTATTGTTTTAAAATTTAAATACTTCTAATTTTTAATTATTTATTTCAATAAATCTTCTAAGCACTGTTGCTACCTCTAGTATTAAAATTGAATGTATTCTGTTTCACTTTGATTTATCACATGCTCACTGATAAATGTCAACCATCATCTATCTTTTTTTTTGTACATAGTAGGGTTCAATGTCATTCTTCTCTTTTTTTTATTAGTTCAACTTAGGGAACAAGCTTGTTTCACATGTAAGTCCCTTCTCCCTCTACTCACCCCCATCCCTCCAACCCCACTCCCAACCTACCCTCATCTCATCCACCAACCACTCCCCAGGCAGGGTAGGGCCCTCAATGGGGGCTCTGAACAGTCCTGTGCTGGTACTGGGCCCTTCCCCATGTGTCCAAGGCCAGAGTCTATCCCTTCACGTGGGATGGGCTCTCAAAGTGCCTTCTTACACCAGGGAAAAAATACTCATCCACTATCAGAGCTCCCTGGAGTGCAGAGGCCTCCTTATTGACATCCATGTTCAGGGGTCTGGATCAGTCTTGTACTGGCCTTCCCGACAGCATCTGGGGTTGATGTGCACTCCCTTGTTCAGGCCAAATGTTCATGTGGGTTTCTTCAAACTGGTACAGACCCCTTCGCTCTTCATTCCTCCCTCTCTTCAACTAAATTCCTGATTTCAGCACAGTGTATATCTGTGGATGTCTGTCTCTGCTTCCATCAGCCACTGGATGAGGGCTCTAGGATGGCATAAAGAGAAGTCATCAATCTCATTTTAGGGGATGGGCTTTTAGTTTATCCTCTCCACTGTTACCTGGATTGTCAGATCGTGTCATCCTTGTAGGTCTCAGGAGATCTCCCTGGTTCCAGATCTCGTCTCAGGCCTATAGTGGCTCCCTCTAATATCTCTCATCCTGCTCTCTCTCCTCTATTGTTCCCCCAATTCAATATTTCTGCTCCTCCATTTCCTCTCCTCAACTCCTCTTCTCTTGCTCTTATTATAGCAGCTCCCGCCCCCCTATCCTCATGCTCCCAATTGGTTTAGGAGTTTATGCCACTTCCATTCCTGAGGACAATTTATACCTTAGAGTCCTTCATGTTTCCTAGTTTCTTTGGTGAAGAGGATTATAGGCTGGTACTCCTTTTCTCTATGTCTAAAATTCATATATGAGTGCGTACATACCATGTTTGTCTTTTTGTGACTGGGTTACCTCACTCAGAATGGTTTCTTCTAGTCCCATCCATTTGCCTGCAAATTTCAAGATTCCATTGCTTTTTTCTGCTGAGTAGTACTCCATTGTATAAATGTACCACATTTTCTCAATCCATTCTTCAGTTGAGGGGCATATAGGTTGCTTCCAGGTTCTGGCTATTACAAACAATACTGCTATGAACATGGTTGAACATATGTCCTTGTATGAACATTCACTATTTGGGTATATACCCAAGAGAGGAATGGCTGGATCTTGATGTAGACTGATTCCCATTTTTCTGAGCAACCGCCATACTGATTTCCAGAGTGGTCTTACAAGTTCGCACTCCCACCAGCATTGGAGGAGTGTTCCTTTTTCTCCACATCCTCTCCAGCATAGGTTGTCATTGTTAGTTTTGATTTTAGCCATTCTGACAGGATTGAGGTGGTATCTCAGAGATGTTTTGAGTTGCATTCTCTGATGGCCAAGGATTTTGAGCACTTTCTTAAGTGTCTTTCAGCCATTTCAGATTCCTCTGTTGAGAATTCTCTATTTAGTTCTGCACCCCACTTTTTAATTTCATTGTTTGGTGTTTTGGTGGCTAGCTTCTTGAGCTCCTTATATATTTTGGAAATCAATCCTCTGTCAGATGTGGGATCAGTGAAGATCTTTTCCCATTCTCTGGGTGGTCGTTTTGTCCTACTGACTGTTTCCTTTGCCTTGCAGAAGCTTCTCAGTTTCAGGAGGTCCCATTTATTAATTGCAGATCTCAATGTCTGTGCTACTGGCATAATGTTAACGAAGCGGTCTCCTGTGCCAACTTGTTCAAGGGTAATTCCCACTTTCTCTTCTAGAAGATTCAGTGTGGCTGGATTTATGCTGAGATCTTTGATCCATTTGCATTTAAGTTTTGTGCATGGTGACAGGTATGGATCTATCTGCAATTTTCTGCAAGTACGAATCCAATTATACCAGCACCATTTGTTGAAGAAACTATCTTTTTTCCACTGTATAGATTTAGCACCTTTGTCAAAAATAAGGTAGTCATAGGTGCGTGGTTCCATATCAGGGTTTTCAATTCGATTCCATTGGTCTATGTCTATTTTCGTGCCAATACCAAGCTGTTTTCAGTACTATGGCTCTATAGTACAGCTTGAAGTCGGGGATGGTGCTGCCTCCAAATGATACTTATTGTAAAGAGTTCTTATGGCTATCCTGAGTTTTTAATTTTTCCATATAAAGTTGATTATTATTCTTTCAATGTCTGTGAAAAACTGTGTTGGGATTTTGATGGGGATTGCATTGAATCTGTAGATTGCTTTTGGCAAGATTGCCATTTTTACTATGTTAATTCTACCTATCCAAGAGCATGGGAGATCTTTCCATTTTCTGGTATATTCTTTAATTTCTTTCCTTAAAGTCACAAAGTTCTTATTGTACAGGTCTTTCACTTTTTTGGTTAATGTTACCCGAAGATATTTTATGTTGCTTGTGGATATTGTGAAAGGTGATGTTTCCCTGATTTCTTTCTCATTGGTTTTATCATCTGTATATAGTAGGGCTACTGATTTTTTTTTTTAGTTAATTTTGTATCCTGCTACCTTGCTGAAGGTGTTTATCAGCTGTAGGAATTCCCTGGTAGAGTTTTACAGGTCACTAATGTAGACTATCATATTGTCTGCAAATAGTGAAAGTTTGACTTTATCTTTTCCAATTTGAATCCATTTGATACCCTTTTCTTGTCTTATTGCTATAGCTAGAACTTCAAGTACAATATTGAAGGGATATGGAGAGAGTGGACAGCCTTGTCTTGTTCCTGATTTTAGAGGAAGCGCTTTGAGTTTCTCTCCATTTAGTTTGATGTTGGCTATTGGTTAGGTGTATATTGCATTTATAATGTTTAGATATGTTCCTGTTATTCCTGTTCTCTCCAAGATCTTTATCATGAAGAGATGTTGGATTTTTTCAAAGGCTTTTTCAGCATCTAGTGAGATGATCATGTGGTTTTTCTTTTTCAGTTTGTTTATATGGTGGCTTAAATTGATGGATATTTGAATGTTGAACCATCCTTGCATCCCTGGGATGAAGCCTACTTGATCATGGTGGATGATTTTTCTGATATGTTCTTGGGTTCTGTTCGCAAATATTTTATTAAGTGTTTTAGCATCGATGCTCATGAAGGATATTGGTCTGTAGTTCTCTTTATTACTCTTATCTTTCTGTGGCTTGGGTATCAAAGTAATTGTAGCCTCATAGAAAGAGTTTGGCAATATCCCATCTGCTTCTATTGTGCGGAACTGTTTGAGGAGTACTGGAATTAGCTCTTGTTTGAATTTCTGTTAAAATTCTGCAGTGAAGCTATCTGGCCCTGGGCTTTTTTTGGTTGGGAGGCTTTTGATGACTGCTTCTATTTCATTAGGGGTTATAGGTCAATTTAAACTGTCTATCTGATCTTGATTTAATTTTGGCAAGAGATATTTATCCAGAAAGCTGTCCATTTCCTTTAGATTTTTGAATTTTGTGGAGTACAGGTTTTCAAAGTATGACCTGAAGATTCTCTGGATTTCCTCAGTGTCCATTGTTATATCCCCCTTTTTGTTTCTGATTTTTTTAATTAGCATACTCTCTCTCTGCCTTTTGGTTAATATGGCTGAGGTTTGCTATCTTGTTGATCTTCTCAAAGAACCAACTCTTTGTTTCATTGATTCTTTTTACTGTTTTCCTTGTTTCTACTTTATTGATTTTGACCCTCAGGTTATTTCCTGGCGTCTACTCCTCCTTGGTAAGTTTGCTTCTTTTTGCTCTAAAGCCTTCAGTTGTTCTATCAATTCTCCAATGTGACTTTTCTCCAGTTTCTTCATGTGGTCACTTAGTGCTATGAACTTCCCTCTTAGCACTGCTTTCAGAGTGTCCCATAAGTTTGGGTATGTTGTGTCTATATTCTCATTAAATTCTAGCAGGTTTTAATTTCTTTTTTTATTTCTTCCTCAACCCAGGAATGGTGCAATTGCATGTTATTCATTTTCACGAGTATCTAGGTTTTCTGCAATTCGTATTTCGGTTGAATTCTAGCTTTAAAGCATGGTGATGTTATAAGATACAGGGGATTATTTCACTTCTTTTGTAACTGTGTAGGATTGCTTTGCTGCCAACTATGAAGTCAATTTTAGAGAAGGTTCCATGTGGCGCTGAGAAGAAGGTATATTCTTTTGTGTTTGGATGGTATGTTCTATAGATATCTGAAAACCTCTGTTGTGTCAAAATTTCTGTCAGATCTTTGTTTCTTTGTTAAGTTTCTATCTTGCAGTCCTGTCTAGTAGTGTAAGGGGGTTGTTGAAGTCTCCTACTATAAGTGTGTGTGATTTGAGCTTTAGTAATGTTTCTTTTACAAATGTGGGTGCCTTAGTATTTGGGGCATAGATGTTCAGGATTGAGACTTCATCTTGACGGACTTTTCCTGTGATGAGTATGAAATGCCCTTCTTCATTAATTTGGTTGATTTTAGTTTGAAGTCTAATTTGTTACCTATTACGATTGCTATAACAGCTTGTTTCTTGAGCCTGTTTGATTGGAAAATCTTTTCCCATCCTTTTACTCTGATGTAACGCCTGTCTTTGAAGTTGAGGTGTGTTTCTTATAAACAGCAGAAGGATGGATTCTGTCTTCATATTCATTCTGTTAGGCTATATCATTTTATGGGTAAGTTAAGACCATTGACATTTAGGGATATTAATGTCCTTTGTTTTTTGGTTCTTGTTTGTTTTGGATTTATTGTTGGTGGTGGCATTTTGTGTGGATTTCGCCCTCCTGTTTCTTTTTGTGTTTGGTAAATTTAGATTTTTTCCGTGTGTTTTTGTGAGTGTATTTATGTTCGTTGGGTTGGAGTTTTCCTTGCAGAACCTTCTGTAGTGCTGGATTTGTGGATATGTATTGTTTAAATCTGTCTTTGTCATGGAATATCTTGTTTTCTTCATCTATAGTGATTGTAAGCTTTGCTGGGTACTGTAGGGGAAGCTGTAGCCACGCCTACTTAGGGGCTGGCTATAGGTGTGCCTGACCACACTTGTGAGGGTGTGGTCAGAGTGATGTAGTGTGACTGCCTTTGCTCTTTTGGTTTCACATTGCTTCTTGCTGTAGAGACTGATGCCATGCCTGCTGGCTAGATCGCTCTGTAAGTAAGACTATTCCCTATTAAATAACCTTATATCTCTACCTGACTCTGTGTTGGTAATTTCCCACTATATCTGGTTGTCCGAAGTGGGATATTGGAAACCTACACCCCATTTGGGACAGGCTGTGGGTTCCATCGGGCCCTCGGCCTAGGCCCGGAAAGCACACTCTCTCTTGTAGGGAGCTGTTCCTGCATTCTCCATTACAATGATGGTGCCTGCAGGCACCAAATGTAAATTATTTCACAGGCGCTGGGTAATTTCCATTCCTTTGATCTCTGCCTATCCCGTGGCTCATTTGGCCTGAGGAGCTGAAGCCATTCATAGGGTAACACGTCCCAGGCGGCCGCGGCCAGCCTTTATTAAGGGATGGAATTCTTGGCTCAGAGTCTCCGCTCTGGTAAGCTTATGCTCTCCCACTCTCAAGATGCATTAAAGCTTTCCTGCAGAAGGATCCAAGTGTCCTGCGTGTTTCTTGCCGGCGAGAACATAGCGCGAGGGACATCTGGTGCCGAAACCCGGGAAGCTTAACTTGTTAACATCACCGGCACCGCAGAGACCCCTTGGCTACAAGGCGGATTCAGAACTGCAGGGTGGTAAATTTGGAGAGGTATGTCTTTTCTGGACTTTGGCTTGGGAATGTTGCTATTTTGGGAGGTTAGTGTAGAGGCTTCTGTGCTTTTACTAGGAGCTGTTTTGACCTTTCTCACTGTTGTAGCAATCTTAAAGAAGTCCAGAATTACATGTCAGAAACCGAATGTAGTGAGAGATGGGGCGCGCCCAACAATAAAATATAAGGAAAAAGGACCTCCCGGGATGTCTACTGACAAGGGAGTGTGTAAGGAAAAAGGACCTCCTGGGATGTCTACTGACAAGGGAGTGTGTAAGGAAAAAGGACCTCCCGGGATGTCTAATGACAAGTGAGTGAATAATTTGTTAGATGATTTTGTAAATAAGTTTAAAGCTTTAAATCTTGATAGCTCTGATGACTCTAAAAGCTCAAGAGATAAAGTTTTAGAGGAAACAGCTCAGCTAGGTAAAAAAGAAACAAAAAAGGAGGGAGAGAAAATAGGGGATAACCGGTCACACCCCGGTAAATTTAAGAGACCTGTTAATCCAGCGGGTGTACTTCCATCAACACCCCCATTATTTGGTACCGACTCCTTCTTACCATTAGAGGAGCGGAGGAAATTACAGATGGCTTTCCCAGTCTTTGATAGGGGAAAAGGCCGTGCATGTTATTCAACACTTCTTGAAGGCCTGGAATGCTTGGGGCTTTAAAGCCTCATAAACATTGACGCTCAGGGCCATACTACGGCCAAGCGTCATACCTCAGAACCTAAAAGGCCAAAGAAAATGATAAAATAAAAAGATATCTTAACTGATCTTTGGAGAGGCCCGGATCCTATTCTCATAAGATCCATGGGAGCTATTGTGTTTTTCCACAGGATGAAGAGAATCCCCTGTGGATCCCAGAAAGACTCACCCGAAGAGCCCCTTCGGACCTTCAAAAGTTGAAACTCCACCATCTCCCCGGGAGTTGAGAGCCGCTATTATTATCCAGATTAACTCCTGTCCTTGGCGGGGAGATTGTCATTGCTTAAGGGGTGGGGGTGGGATTGTTTGGTGCAGCCGTTTGCTGAGGATTGGTGTTACTTCTCTGGCTGGTCTGTAAGCTCAAGGCTCAAACTAAAGAGAGACAAGATGGTTATCGCCCAAGCGCTTCCACTGATATTTGGCTAACTATGCTTAAGCAATAGGCCGCCGGCCAGACAGCTCTTGCACACCCGGAGCCTAGGCTCATTGCACAGGGTAGAGTGTCTGGTTTGAGCAGCCCATGAGGGATGTCGAACAAAGCATCACACAGAGAAGTTGCCCAGTATGCAGGCTTCTCTGGGAGGCATGTTGTCCTGCATAAGGGTTGCCTGCCCCAGTTTCCCTTTCCCAGAAAAACAGCAGAGGACAGGTCGAGAGTGCTTCGGGTCAAGCTAACAGCCTAGTCGCGACTCTCGTACACAGTCTTATTGTTTGATTTGGGAAGGTACAACCTCTGCCTCTATCCCTCAACATATGGGTGACCTATTTGCTTGTAATAATATAAAGCCTTATCATTAATTAATAAAAAAAGGGGGATATGCAGGGAGCCGTTCCTGCATTCTCCATTACAATGATGGTGCCTGCAGGCACCAAATGTAAATTATTTCGCAGGCGCTGGGTAATTTCCAATCCTTTGATCTCTGCCTATCCCGTGGCTCATTTGGCCTGAGGAGCTGAAGCCATTCATAGGGTAACACGTCCCAGGTGGCCACGGCCAGCCTTTATTATGGGATGGGATTCTTGGCTCAGAGTCTCCGCTCTGGTAAGCTTATGCTCTCCCACTCTCAAGATGCATTAAAGCTTTCCTGCAGAAGGATCCGAGTGTCCTGCATGTTTCTTGCCGGCGAGAACATAGCGTGCGGGACACTCTCTCCACAGGCATTCCCGGCTAGCAGCCAACCCACTGCAGATGAGCTGCTCAGAACCATCCACCCAGCTCAGAAACAGTTTCTAGCTGCCTAGAGTGGAGGTAGGCCTCGGCTTTCAGCATATATAATTGATTGTCTTGTTTCTGGATCTGTTACCTGTAATTCTACTGCCCTAGTTAACCTTTGTAAGAAATCCTGGAACTGTTCTGTAGGTCCCTGCTCTATTCTGGTATAAGCTTCTAGGCATTCTCCTGGCTCACGAACCTTATCCCAGGCATTTAATGCTGCTTTCCTGCATAGAGACAGTATATCGTCGTCATATTCAACCTGAACCTGTGGGTCAGCATAAATACCCTGACCAAGAAGCTTATCTAGAGGGGCTTCAAAACCTTCCTTTATGCCCTGACACTCAAGGAGCTTTGACTCTTCCCTTACTAATGCCTTCCACTGGAATTGGAATGAATTCTCAAGTACAGCTGCTACCAATCGTTCCCAATTTGTGGGTGTCACCCTGTTAAAGGTTGCCCATGAATGTAATAGCTGTCTTTCATATGGGCTATGGAGACCATATGAGACAACTGATTCTTTAATATTCTTAAGATCCTTCAGCTGTATAGGTTGCCATTCATAAGCCATCCATCCATGAGGGTGTTTCTTAGAAGCTGGCTTTTCTACCACGGTAGCTGGGTACACTAATGCTGTACAAGTAACAACCTTAGAAGAATAGTCAAGATACCTGGGTGGAGTAGGTGCCTGGGATAGGAGTGATTCTGCTTCTGAGGCATCCCAATGATCTTTAAGCCTAGCAATGATATCCTTTTGAAAAGTTTCAATCTCCTTAATCATAAAAGATTCCAAGCACGTTAGTGAATCTGTAAATTGCTCTAACTGCTCATCTACATGTTTTTCTAGGTCTTTAATATGATCACCCTTAGGCAGCATCTGGATGGCATGGAAACTGCCTTCTAGGTATTGGAATCTAGATTCCTGTAATGATTTGCTAATTTTGAGTCCTCAGCAATTGACCGCATGGACCTATGAAATCTGTCAGCCCTGTTTGGTAAATTGTCTTCCAAACATTCAAATCTAGACTCAAATTTCTGATCTGCTACCTTGGATGCTTCAATAAGTGATTGAATGGCATTGTCCAATTCTTCAACCCTATGCTGGGTATTTTGCACCGTTGCATCTAGTTTATGAGTAACATTGCCTATCTGAGTTTCTAGCTGGCTGCAGATATTCTTTAGCTGGTCATGGTCTTCTGACAGCCTAGCCTCTAAGGCCTCAGACATGGAGGATCTCTCTGTGTTTATCTTACCATAAATACGATGCATCTCATCAGACAGCTCGGTCTTTAGTGTATTGGACACAGAGCCAAGCTTATCATCCAATTTCTGTTCCACTTGCTGCACAATTGTGGTCTGACCTAATCGTAAAGCTGTTATTTCCTGCAAGTAGGTGGTGAGGTTATCCTTATCCCTATTCCTGAGTCCTCTGGCTAGTAATACTATTTGCACCAGCAAGCTAACTGCCATTATGGCATATAGGCCAGTAATTGACACATTAACATGCTCCTCAAACAGTGAATTCACGTAATAAGCAAAAATATTACCAATTTTAGCAAGTGATAAATATTCTGCCATAATTTTACCTGATTTCGACTCCAGATGCAGTAAATATATTTGACCAGCAGGTAGCACAGGTGTTCAGTTATTCTGAGGCGTTTGGCAGCAGTCAGTCAGCAGTTGAGAGAGGTCACAAAAGCGGCTGTGCTTATCTTAGAGAGTGTATGTTCTTGAGGCAGCAACCACTAAAACAGATGTGTCTTTCCCGCAGCAGCGGGCAGGGGAAGCCTCTGCTGAATGCCGAGGCTTACTCACCTCTAGGCAGCTAGAAACTGTCTCTGAGCTGGGTGGATGGTTCTGAGCAGCTCAGCTGCAGCAGGTTGGCTGCTAGCCAGGAACTCCTGTGGAGAGAGGGTGCTTTCTGGGCCTAGGCCACGGGCCCGATGGAACCCACAGCCTGTCCCAAATGGGGTGTAGGTTTTCAATATCCCACTTCTGACACCAGATATAGTGGGAAATTACCAATACGGAGTCAGGTAGAAATATAAGTGTATTTAATAGGGAAAAGCCTTACTTACAGAGCAACCTAGCCAGCTGGCAAAGTAGCAGTCTGTACAACAAGCAGCAAAGTGAAAGCAAAAGAGCAAATGCAATGACACTACATCCCTCTGACCATGCCCTCACAAGCGTGGTCAGGCACACCTGTTGCCAGCCCCTAAGTAGGTGTGGCTACAGTTTCCCCTACAGATCCAATTTGCTCCATTTCAACTGACACTCCGGCCAGAGGTTCAGGTACTGAGTTCAATCAAGTTGAGGATTTCAAGTGAGATCTTCAATCAAGTGAATCCCATCTCACATGGACTGGATACTAACATTTTCTTCCTACAGGACCCCATATGACTATAGTCGTCTGATTTCAGCAGGAAGTAACTTGGAGAACGCTACATGCTCTTTCCCAATTGTTGTCACTTAGGATAGTGTATATAACTAGTTAGGCATACCTTCCTATTGTTTATGGTTTTGATTGGAAGGAGGTGTTCAGGCTTGGACACCTCTTTCAGTTGACTTTAGGGTTTAGTTAAAATAGATAGTTAGGATGTGACATAAGCAGATTGTTGTATCTTCTTAAATTTTACTTTTATGATTGTTAATTTTGGATACTTTAAACTGTTAAGTTTTAATCCTCTTTTAGACTAAAAGGGGAATTGTAGGGGAAGCTGTAGCCATGCCTACTTAGGGGCTGGCTACAGGTGTGCCTGACCACACTTGTGAGGGCGTGGTCAGAGTGATGTAGTGTGACTGTGTTTGCTCTTGCGGTTTCACTTTGCTTCTTGCTGTACAGACTGCTGCCACGCCGGCTGGCTAGGTCGCTCTGTAAGTAAGGCTTTTCCCTATTAAATACCCTTATATCTCTACCTGACTGCATATTGGTAATTTCCCACTATAGGGTACAGTAGTCTGGGTTGATATCCATGCTCCCTTAGTGCATGTAGGGTGTCTATCCAAGACCTTCTGGCTTTCAGAGTTTCCACTGAGAAGTCGGGTGTGATTCTGATTCGTTTTGCCTTTATATGTTACTTGGCATTTTTTCCTTTGCTGCTCTCAATATTTTCTCTTTATTCTGTAGATTTGGTGTTTTGATTATTATGTGTTGGGAGGACTTCTTTTTGTGGTCCAGTCTGTTTGGTGTCCTGTAAGCTTCTTGTACTTTCATAGGCATATTCTTCTGTCGGTTGGGGAAGTTTTCTTCTCTGATTTTGTTGAATATGTTTTCTGTACCTTTGAGCAGTGTTTCTTCACCTTCTTCTATACCTATTATTCTTAGGTTTAGGTTTCCATACTTCCTGGATATTTTGTGTTAGGGATTTGTTGGACTTGAGGTTTTCTTTGGTTGATGAATGTATATCCTCTAGCGAGTCTCCAATAGCTGAGGTTCTCTCTTCCATCTCTTGAATTCTATTAGTTATACTCACATCTTCAGTTCCTGATCATTTATCCCTCCTTTCCATTTCCAGCATCGCCTCATTCTGTGTTTTCTTTATTGTCTCTATTTCAGCTTTCATGCTTTGAACTGTTTCAAGAGCATCCTTCAGTTGTTTGTTTGTTTTTTCTTGGGTTTCTTTAGATTCTTTAAGAGATTTGTTTATTTCTTGAATCTTTTGGTTTGCCTTTTCTTCCATTTCATGTAATTTTTTGCTTACTTTTTCTTCTATTTCTTTAAGGGATTTTCTTGTTTCCTCTTTACAGGTATGTAACATCTTGCTGAGATAATTTTTGAGGTCCATCTCTTCTTCAAGTTCTGTGTTGGGCTTTTCAGATCTTGCTGGAGTGGAATCCCTAGATTCTGGTGGTGTCATATTGGTCTTTCTGTTGTTGAGTGAGTTCTTATTCTGTCTTCTTCCCATATCTTATTCCAGTGGGTGCAGGTGTGGTCTCTCTATCTCAGCTTGTGACCCAGTGGTGTGTGTGGGCCAGGGATTCAATGTGCGCAGCTCTGTATTGTCTTGTCTCCCCTGGTTGTCTCCTCACTCTGAAGGAGTTAGGCCTCAGTAGGGGTCAGGTTGGAGGAGACAGGGAGGAAGAGTGGGGTGTTTGCAGACTCAGGGAGTTCCTCTCTGCCTGGGCAGGTCTACCCCAAGCAGGCACAGGCCAGAGGAGATTGGGGTGAATTGGGTTTGTACCGGAGTTGGGTAAGAGCAGAGTCTCACTCACCTTGTTGTGGTCAGTTGATGGAAAGGGACGGAAAAGATCCCATCCTCTATCTTTGTATACTCTTTCAGTATATGTGGTTACCACAGCTTCAATTCTGCTATAATTGTCTGTAACAATTTTGTCACCTACAATTTCTAACAATTATATAGTAATTTCAGTATATAGCAATTTTAATATTTAGAAATCCAACTTGTGTCTTTTTATATTTTCATTATCTACATTTAACTGTTGGTACTTATAAACCATTTCTTTATTGATTACTATAGGTTCACATACTCTGTGTCACTTATGGTTTATCCTCACCTATCTATTCTATCTTCACCATGGTGATGATATGTGTGCATTATTATAAATGATGCTAAACTTTGCTTGAGGACAGTTGTGCAGTATGTAAACAGTTTAGACGCTTTGGATCTCATAGTATGATGCTGTGAAATATACAAAATTTTGTTCATAGCTACTCCCCTGTTTATTGAATTCAATGTTCTCTGAGTTCTGAAACTTATTCATTTCACTTTTCAGAAGAAAATGTTCTGCTCTATTCACTTAGAAATATCAACACAGTTACCATGTTTTCTTTCTTGATAGATATGTTTACTGATCTCAGAATGTGTGTGTTCAGCAGAGTTTCAGCAAAAGCAACAGTTCTAGGATACCCAGGGGACAAGGCTCAGTGGCTAATCCCAGTTTTAAACAAACACTTAACAACAACAAATGAGTTTTAGTGATAGGCAAAGAAGGAAGCTTTAACCAATACGATTGCAATGGGGAGAACTGGTGAGAGGTTTGCCAAGTAGATAGTAATAACCACTTGGTCTCCTAGGAGATAGTTGTGTCTACAGCAAAGACAGAACAGATAATCTCATCAGGCCAATGGTCCAATGGATCCTTCAGTGGATCTCCCGTAAAGCTCCAAAGACATTGCTACTTTTGTGATGACTAAGGAAATGTAAGCTGTTCAGCTACTCAAGTGGGAATGTATTGATCTCATAATGGGGTGATTTTTTCCTGTGCTGTAACATATGGGGAATTTGGGAAAAGATTAAAGTGGTGAATAACTGATGTGAAATCTGTAAGATTAGGATAAATTTTATTTATTTAATTTTGTGCATTTTTTCTCCATTTTTATTTAAATTAGAAACAAGATTGTTTTATATGTCAATCCCAGTTCCCACTCCCTCCCCTCCTCCCCTGCCCCCACTAAGACCCTACCTATCCCATGCCATTTCTATTCCCCTGGAAGAGTGAGGCCTTCCACGGGTGCAGTCTTCAGAGTCTGTCATATCCTTTGGGATAGGGCATAGAACCTCCCCAATGTGTCTAGGGAATATCCATCTAAATGAATAGCACTGATAAATGTCAACCAACAGCAAGCCAGAGCATGCAAAAGCAGCAAGGCCAGACAGCCCCATGTGCCTTGTCTGTCCCTTAAAAACATCTTACATATCACCCTGACATCACCTTGACCACACCCAGATGGGCATGATTGGGCACACCAGTAGCGTGGTTATGGTGTCTCCCTACAGAAGATTGTTTGCCTTTCTTGTAGTTCGAGGTGAGTGCAAAAGGAATGCCTTTAGAACGTTAAATATCAAATACAGAAACAGAGCCAGGAAGGAAAAATAATGTTTGTTAGACTCCCAGACAACAACAGTCTTTCATTTTTCTCATGAGAACACAAAGAATTGGGTTTCTTTTGCAGGAAGGTAAACTTTTTTTTTTTCTGTGGCAGCACTCTTCTCTCTCCTTCTGCCCTTGATCTCTATAGAACCCATGTATTTCACACAATTAGGGTTGTCAACTCTGAGGGAGACCTACATGATGTGTGGGTCTTTTCCCAGCATAACTACCTAGACAGTTCCTCTAGGGAATATGCAGTGCCAATGGAAGGCTACCTGTCATTTGTCATTTTGAAGGCACAATATTTGTTCCCTTTGTTGTCTGATATCTGATGCTTTGAAAACATTTTATTGATTTGATAAGTTTTAGTGGAGGGGGTCATTCTCAAGTCAAAGTCCCCACTTTGTTAAGGCACAGATCTCATCTGTGATTTCAAGCTCAAGTTCTTCTGCAGTAAGGTACATGTTGGAAACATTTTCTCCTCATATCTCTTCTTCGAGACCAAGTTTTGTATGCTCCATAAAATTAATTCGTGTCAATTATCCGAACTTACAATAACTTTTATATATCCTTTTTTATCCTGTTATTCCTTTCTTCTTTGACTAGAGAGTTTCTTTTATCTCAAAGTGAACAACTAGAATCCCAAGAATTATGTGCATGGTCTATCATAATTATTTATTAAAATTGATTAAATTAATGAATTTTTCATGATTTTTTTCTCTTATTTACATTTGCTTCTCTTCTTTTTATTTACCACTTCTTATTGAACAAAGAACTTTAATAACCAGAATACAGGATAAAGGAGATACAAACTATACTTTCTGATCATCTCTTATGCAAGAACTCACCAAGCTTGTTGAGCAGCATCAAGAAGGAATGACAGAGAGCAGAACATTTGTTCTGGGAAAACACATTGGATTCAAATATGCTTTGGTACAATCCACTCACTATTTCCTGACTAAATATAGCTCTGCTCCCACAGTTGTACACTTGAAACCAAGTTTCTTTAAAAGCAAATGGAAAATAATCAAAGGTTGTAGAAGGGTGAAGAAAGCAAACTAAATTGCTCCTGTGATAATTTGAAGATTGACATATGTCTCCCACAATCAGTGATTTTTCCATTCCTTCTATTACAAATATTACTTTGAATTACTGACATATTAAATGGTGGGCAAAATGAGCCATAAACCACACACACTATGTTGATAGCTTATAAAATTATTTATCTCATCTTTCTTATAAACAGACAACTCTAAAGTTACTATTTTTCTCAACTTTTCGAAAGTCATGTATTTATTCAATATATTATCTAAGTCATCTAAGATGGAGAAGAATCAATAGTTATTAAGAAGTTCAACTTCCCAGAGCCTTTGATGGATATTTTTCATAGAAAATGGAGCCATGAATGTCAAGCATTAGATTTCAATTATAGTTCATTAAATACTAGATGTAGCATTTGATGAAGAAAATATTATTGAGTCAGAAGAGACATGCTGCAATCTTTGAGCATGTAGTGTGTTACACTAGGAAATGCAGAAATATTTAAACATTTTAATGGCAATCAGTGCATATTAATAAAAAGAATTGCCATAAATTATGAGAATATTTATTTCCCCCACACAATTTGTCTGTTGTAGTTGACTAATGTCAGCATTGAAGTGGATAACTCAATCTTATTCCCACAGTTTACTGGATAGCCTGGACTGCAAGAGTGTTATATCACATATAAAGTAACACTATAGAGACTTTAAGTTGCCTACTTCAGATAAAACATCTAAAAATGATAAAATGATAAAAGCAGAAGTTCAAGTTTAGCTCTAGTTTAGAAATTTTGTTTTCTAGATTTGCATAAAGAGCAGTATTTATGTCCTTAAAACAATATCTTCTACCACAGGGGTCAGTACAAGGCTGGTGAAACCCACAAAAACTGATGGCCTGAGTAAGGGGGGCACATCGACCCCAGAATTCATTCTGGGAGGCCAGCACAGGACTGATCCAGACCCCTGAACATGGATGTCAATGAGGAGGCCTCTATGGTGCCCCTGGGAGTAGATCAATATTTTTCCCTGGTGTAAGAAGAGACTTTGATTAATAGCTTCTTTGGCAGTGTGTATTGTAGGCTGGTAATCCTTACTCCATGTCTAGATTCCACATATGAGTGAGTACATACCATGTTTGTCTATTTGCAATTGGGTTACCATGCTCAGAATTATTTCTTCTAGAACCATCCATTTTCCTGAAAATTTCAAGATTCCATTGTTATTTTTTCCAGTGAGAAATGCTCCATTATGTAAATGTACCACATTTTCTCTATCCATTCTTCAGTGGAGGGGCATGTAGGATGCTTCCAGTTTCTGGCTATTACAAATAGTGCTGCTATGAACATCATTGAACAGATGTCCTTGTTGTATGAATATGCTTCTTTTGGGTATATGCCTGAGAGTGGAATTGCTGGATCTTGTGGTAGACTCATTCCCAATTTTTTTTTTGAGGAGTCACCATACTGATTTCCAAAGTGGCTTTACAAGTTGGCACTGCCACCAGCAGTGGAGAAGTTTTCCCCTTTCTCCATATCCTCTCCAATGTGAATTGTCATTGGTGTTTTTGATTTTGGCCATTCTGACAGGAGTAAGATGGTATCTCAGAGATGTTTTCCTGATAAACAAGGAGAACCCTAAGATAAACATACATCATCCCCAAGAGAAGGGGAGAAGGTCAAGATCTATTGAGCAAATTGGGAGCACAGGAAGAGGGGGGAGGGAGCTAGGAAAATGAGAAGGGGAGAAGAAGAGGAATGCAGAGGATATGAGGGAGCAGAAAGTCTGAGTCAGGGGAAGAATAGATGATAACAAGAATGGAGATATCATAATAGAGGAAGACATTTTTGGTTTACAGAGAAATCAGGTACTAGGGAAATGTCTGGAAATCTACAAAGATGATACCAGGTAACAATCTAAGCAACGGAGGAAATGCTACCTTAAATGCCTTCCCTGATAATGAGATTGATGACTAACTTATATGCCATCCCATAGCCTTTATACAGCAGCTGGTGGAAATAGAAGCAGACACCCACAACTAATCACCGAACTGAACTAGAACCCAAATGCAGAGAAGGACAAGTGAAGAGCACAGGGATCCAGACCAGGATGGTGAAACCCACAGAAACAGCTGACTTGAATATCTGGGACTCTTGCTCCCCAGACTGATAGCTGGAATACCAGCATGGGACTGAACCAGACCCCAGGAACATGGGTTTCTGTGAGGAAATCTCAGAAATCTATGGGACCTCCATTAGAAGTTCAGTACTTATCCCTGGCATAGGTGTAGATCTTGGGAGCCCATTCCTTGTGGAGGAATACTCCCTGAGCCAAGAAACACGGGGCTGGGCTTAGGCCCTATCCCAAAGGATACAATAAACACTGATGACACCCTATGGAAGGCCTCATCATCCAGGGGGAGCAGAAAGGATATGTGATAGATAGGGTTTTATTTGGGGGAAGTGATAGGGGAGGATGCATGGGAGAAGGGAACTTTGATTGTCATCTAAACCAATCCTGTTTCTAATTCAAATAAAAAAGTTGGAAAAATAAAAGAAGGGACTTTAAGAGCCCATCCCATGTGAAGGGATGCTCTTGCCCTGGAAACATGTGGGAGGGCCTAGGCCCTGCCCAGGATGATATTACTGACTTTGGGGGATCCCCCATGGTGGTCCTTACCCTCCATGGGAAGCAGAGGGGGAATTGGTTGGGGAGTTGGGGGGGGGTTGAGGGAAGGGGTGGGAGAGGAAGTAGGGATTGACATGAAAGCAAGCTTGTTCCTAATTTGAACTAATAAAAAAACTCAATATCTTCTGATTGGTGTATATATCAGCTAAAAAACTCATAGGTGTTTATGAAGTTTATGTGTGCATGTGAGTGACTTGAAATTCTTAGGGTAGATGAGCCTGGGACTTTCTGCTATGTTTCTCAGGCTGAGATTACTATTGGCCAGTGGTATCCTTGGTAAAGTTAACACTGACTCCATTCAGGCAGAAAATGGATTTGAAGACAATGAGAAATGTGCCACTTTATTTCCCTGAGACTTCCTCTGCACAGGAGGCCTTGAGCAAAAGTCATTTATGGGGAGAGATAAACAATCAAGTTAATTTCAAATGTAAAAATTTATTGTGTTTCTTCAAATTGTTTTACTAAGTATTGATTTCCCAGTTCTTATTATTCATCTTCAAATCACAGGCCTCGATGTAGATTTGCTTATATTCTGGTAACAAAATTCATAATGAAAATGAAATAGGGAAATAATCCCACCATGGTGCATGCTATTTTTCTATCCATGAATTTCTATCACAAATTGCTTATATGAATAAATAGCAATGAATGAGAAAGTTACAAGAACTGAAAAATTAAAATATTATATAAATGCTAAGTTGGCCCACTGATTTTCCTACCTCACAAAAGGATTATTTTATTTATTTGTTTTTTTGAAATGTAACATTTCATTGCTTTTTTACATGTGGTCATTATTTGTTCTAGTTTGTTTTTTTGCTGCTTTTAGGAAACAATAAAACAGATAATGAGATTGAGATTGATGACTACCTTATATGCCATTTTAGAGCCTTCACCCAGTAGCTGATATAAGCAGAAGCAGACACCCACAGCTAAGCACTGAACAGAACCCAGGAATCCAGTTCAGAGAAGAAGGAGTAGTGAGCAAAGGGGTCAAGATAAACCCACAGAAACAGCTGACCTGAACAAGGGGGAGCTCAAGGACTACAGATAGATATTTAGGAAACCAAATAGGACTGTTCCAGACCCCCTAAAGGAGGAGGTCAGCTTGGATGTCTGAACAATCTATGGGGCCACTGGTAGTGGATCAGTATTTTCCCTTAGTAAACAAATGGACTTAGGGAACCCTCTCCACATAGAGGGACACTCTCCCATAGCATAGACACACTGGGGAGGTTCTAAGCTCTGCTCCAAATAATATGACAGACTTTGAAGATGCCCCCATGGAAGGCCTCCCCTCCCTGGGGAGCAGAATGGGGTTGAGACAGGGGGTCTGTGAGGACAGGGGAGGTGGGGAGGGAGAAGGAACTGAGATTGACATGTAAAAGTAGCTTGTTTCTAATATAAACTTTAAAATGCAAAAGAAAACAATAAAACAAAATCAACTTGCGGTAAGAAGGTTTTTTGTTTGTTTGTTTGCCTGCCTTACAGGTAACTATCTGTCCTTGAGATAAGCCAGGTAGAAACCTGGGGACAGAAACTCAAGCTGAGACTATGGAAAAAACATTGCTTATTGGTTTCTTCACATGGCTGGTTCATCTTACTTTCCTATGCAAACTAGGACCCACCTCTTTCGGGCTAGAAACACCTACAAGGGGTTATATGCTCACTCATCACTCAGACAACAGAATATCCTACAGAATGGCCACAGGACAATCAGATGGAGGACATTCCTCAATTGAGTTTATCTTCTGTATTTGTGTGAAGTTAAAAAATAGCCAGAATACCCTGTAATCTCAAAGTTTCTAATATAATAACTTGGTACTTATGTATTTATCATGGCTTTATATCATTCAATTAATAGACAGGTCAAAAAAGTACAGAACTTAAAATAGCTATTAAAAATAGATATGAATATAACACAAAATTTTCTCTGAAATCTACATTAGTCTCGACCTTCAACACTACCTACATGTTCTACTGGAAATAATTGTCATAGCTTTTCCAAGTGAATTCTGTGATTGCATAACCCTGTTAAAAGACTCAAAGTGAGTAAAAGTGAGCTGATTCCTTTGAGATGAGGAGACCCACTTTATAATCATAAAGATCAATCAGAAACACAGATTGGAACTTAAACACATACTGGTTTTGGTGATAGAAGTATTTAGTCTAAGATACTTGGAAGGCCGGAAGATTACAAGTTTGTTAGCTTCCTGGACAATCTAGTCAGCTCAATATCCACATGCTGCCTCAATAGATAGATGATAGATACATAGATAGACAGATGATAGATAGATCAATACATAGATAGACTGAAAGAGAGATATATCATATATTTGATGAGGGGTACAGTTTAGGTTGAAATGTACTGGCCCAGCATATGAAAGTTTTGTGTTAAATCTCCAATGCATTCAGCAAGAAAAAAATATAAACAAAAAACCTTGAGTGTAAAAGGTGAATATGTTTCGAAAAGTGGGATGGTTTAACAGGATTTGCCTGTCTACTTGCCTATTGATAATGATCTTTTTCTGCCCTAATACTGCTAACATACAAGGTCTTAAATTTCTCATAGGGAAAATCAAGTATACTCTGAAAGACATGTTTAATTTCTAAATGTGTTTGTTCAGCCCAAAATTTGTTTTAAAGATCATTTTTATGCGTCATGACTTGGTCTGATTGGTCAACAGTGATTCCAAGACCTTGCCAACCATCTTCCACATGAATGAACACAGATTAGTGGATGGAAGCCTCCACTACAGGCCAAGACAATATGTTAATTATGCTGCTCTTAAGTAAGCTGGGCAAGGACTATGTGTTACTGCTGTGAATAGACATCATGATCAAAGAAACTGATAAAAGAAAACTTTTAATTGGTGGGGCATGCTTAAAGTTTCTGAGCATGAGTGCAGAACCATCATGGTAGGGAAAATGGAAGCAAACAAATAGATATCATGCTGGAGAAGTAGCTGAGAGCTTACATCTGACCCAAAAGTTAGATGAAAAGAAAGACAACAACTGGGCCTACCTGTGGGTTTGGAAACACCCACTCCAGGGACACACATACCTCCACACACAAAGCCAAACCTCAAAATCTTTCCAAAACATTTCCACAAACTGGGGATCAAGCATTCATTCTTACCACCACAGCCTACTTGAAAGTTGTTATGAGGGGAGTAAAGAGATGAGCAAGATTATTCTGAACTGTTGCATAATATAAGTGAAGTGCAATATGCTTTATTGTTATATAATAGTTTTCTGAGCTTAGGTATTTGGCTTATATTTCTATCATCAAATGTTGAACAGTCCTGAAGACACTGTGTTACATTCTTTCAGCCAACAAAGTCATAATGCAACTAATATATTTGTGTGTGTAGCTCTACCTGTGTTTGCTTGCTATAATCCTTTTTGTTCATGCACACTCACCTTGCACAAGTGGACATTAGAACTTCAGGCTGGAATTTTATTCTTTTGCAGATGTTTTATTTTATTCAAATTAGAAATAAGATTGTTTTACATGTCAATCCAATTCCTTCTCCCTCCCCTCCTTCCCTACTAACCCCCAACTACAACCCTACGTATTACACATCCTTTCTGCTCCACAGGGAGGGGGAGGCCTTCCATAGGGTGTCAGAAAGGTCTATCATATCCTTTGGAATAGGACCTAGGCCCACCCTTGTGTGTCTTAGCTCAGGAAGTATCCCTCTATGTGGAATGGGCTCCCAAATTCCACACCTATGCTAGGGATAGGTACTGAACTACTACAGGAGATGCCATAGATTTCCAAGGTATTCTCACTGACACACACATTCCTGGGGTCTGGATCAGTCCCATGCTGGTTTCCCAGCTATCAGTATGGGGACCACGAGCTCCCTGTTGTTCAGGTCAGATGTTTCTGTGGGTTTAACCAGCCTGGTCTGGACCCATCTGCTCATCACTCATGCTTATCTGCAACTAGATTCCAGTTCACTTCAGTGATTACTTGTGGGTGTCTTCTTCCACTTCCACCAGCTGCTGGATGAAGGCTCTAGGATGGCATATAAGTCAGTCATCAATCTCATTATCAGGGAGAGCATTTAAGGTAGCCTCTTCTCTGTTTCTTATATTGATAGCTGGTGTCATCTTTGGAATTTAATTTTTAAGACAGGATATCTTACTCAACATAGGTATCACTGATTGTCTAGTCTATCTGATAAGTGAACTACTGGGATCATCCTATTTCAGAGCATATGGCCTGTATCCTTTCATTGCTACGATTATAAGTGTTACCAGCTTACCCTAGTTTTTTGTTAAAATACTACACATCTGAACTTAGGTCTTCATAATTGCATAGCAAGTAGGTTGTCCCTGGGCCATTTCTCCAAACTGCATTGCCATATTTCCAGGTGATGAATTGATTTTCCTGCATACAAGCTTGTGAACTATGAAGGACTGGTAAAACTCAAGGTAATTTTATCCTCTTCTAATCTTTTACACTTAGCATTTTCATACAGTCTTATCCATAAAATGAAGAACATTTAAAGAGGATTAGACACTATACTTTGCAGTTTTGTATGAAGAAACCCAGTTAATAGGATAGCTATTCGCTAATGTATAAATGTCTTTGATCACACAGCTATAAATAATACCACAGCTATAGATTGTACTTTTCTACTTTGATGAGTATGGCTGTGGTGCTATGGAGACAGCCTATCCTAGGTTGAGTAATCTGCTATGTCCTCACCCCGACAGTAATGTCCACAGAATCCAAGCACCTTTGATTTACAGGCAGGCCCTGCTGCCATAATACTTTATTTTTTTCTCAGAGGCCAGAATAGAATGACAGCCATTATTCATCTAATTAAAGTGCCTCTTAGTTCAATCAATATTTTAAGTTGCATGATAAACATTTAACACAGTTCACTGTTTTATTCAGGTTGTGATCAATATGTTCAATACTTGACTGCAATGCCTGAATTGTTGTCCTCTGATGATGACAAAAGTTTACTAAGATGTTGGGGACTTCTAATGCATCAGTAGCACACAAATTTCTGTCTCTTTTGAATATGAGAAAGTGACATATTCCAAAACCTTTTATGTTCAATGGAGCATCAAATGACCAAAACTGGCAGGAGGCCATATTGTGAAAAACTAGAAGCTTGGGTCCAAATATGAGAAGAGACTCTCTATTCTTCAATTGAATTTCAGCTACTCCTTAGAATAAACTGTGTGATTAAATATGTCAAAAAGCAAGGGAAATGTTAATCTTAATGTTGCAGGTTTATGAAGGTAATGGCCATAGTTTTATTTAATACAACATGTTGGATGTGAAGATAACTTGAAAGGTAGAAAAGTGGTTTGGAACCTGAAAGGGATCATGGAGATATTGTTGTGGATTTTTCTAATGCTCAAAAAATTATGGCAAATTCATGCATTGTTTTGTATAGCTTCATATGATCTCAATATTCCTTTGATTACTTCATGTCCATTATTCACTATTTTAGTGACTTAGTCACTCAGCGAATGAATGCTCATACTCCCTAAGTTAATACTGTATTGTTTTATTCACTAAGTTAATACGTTCCTGTGGACAGGATAGTTTTAAAAAAGTTCTAGTATCATTTCTTAATAATGCTAAACAGGCTTAACTTTTGTCTATGAAGTTCTGAGTTAAAAATATATCAGTTAGACTGATGTATTTTTCTTTTCTTTCCTTTTTCTATTTCTTTGTCTTTTTTTAAGTTTTTCCAAATCAGGGTTCCTCTGTGTAGCTTTGTTGCCTGTCCCAGCACTTGCTCTGTAGACCAAGCTGCCTGGAAGTCACAGAGATCCAACATCCTCTACTGCCAAAGTTCTGGGATTAAAGACATGTGCCACCAATGCCCAGCCCCAGATATATTTTTCAAAGTGTATTTTTTCAAGACCATTGCTGTTTCCTTGGAAGAGTAATGGTTTCCAAACCCCACCTCTAATCCAACAGCTCATCTATCTTACTGAATAACAAGTAGGAACTTCATCCATGCTAATGCCACTGCAATTTTCAGAACATCTGGAGACTGTAAACTCTCATTAGGAATGCCTTTTGTGAGATGAGCTATACTGAAGGATATCTGAATCAGCAAATAGCATTCTAGAAATGAGGCTCGAGATTCCTTTAAATGCATGTAATGAAAAGCTGAAGGTTGCACTTGAATTTTCTATCTGTGGAACCTTATGAAAGTACATAATTCCATAAACATTAAACTCATACACAGTAATTTGTTCTCAAATTTAGAACTAATTAGTACCACAGTTTTTTAGTTTAGTAGCTGTTATAGTATTACTTTAATTGCTAAATATATATCTTAAAATGTACCACTGGGGGCCACTGAGATGGCACAGGAGGTAAGTTAACATGCCATACAAGCCTGATGACCTGGCATTGATAACTGAAACCCATTGTAGAAGGAGAGAATTAACTCCTGAAATTGTATGTAATCTCTACAACTGTACCATAGAACACACATCTGGATACTCATAAAATATAGTAATAAATTACATTTTTAGATGAAAATAAGTTCTTTTAGGGCAAAAAGGCTCCCATTTAATATGGAAATACAAATTCCACAAATTGAACTGTTATTAGACAATTCTAAGGTTTCATGGAGAATTGTATCAAATAATTCCTATTTCTTATTCTCTAGTAAGTGAAAGTAATCCACTCAAATAAGGCTTCTTGGCCTTCTTGCATCCATTGCACTCTACACTGGCCTTGGAGAATAACATGAGTAATCATACCTGAGCAAGAATTAACACAGCCCACCTTCTCCTGCCCATAGTTAGAAGGGAAAAATGAGCAATATGTAGTGGCATACCAACCCACCCTTGCCTCTGAATAGCAATGAATGAATCACTGTTATGTCTAGACACCTATCAAAATTCTCAGGAAATCTTCATTTAAATGAAAGGACTGGCTGGTGATTATACAGAAACCAGAAATATTTCTCAGAGTGAATTTCTTCCAGGCAGCAGGTACCCTTTATGTACTCTAAGTGTTCTTTTCTCATTTTTAGAGTCAAAGCAATACAAAAGATGAGTCTCAAATTTATCATTCCATCAAATGAAAGACTAGATTTATGTAGCCAGAGATGTAGAGAGAATGGCAAAATTAACATTAAAATCTCCTTTAATTTTTATAGAGAAGACACTGATATATTTGTGATTGGGGTCTTCTTACAAAAGACATAGAAGGCAGGAGAGAATTTATTAGCAGTGAAAAACATACTAATAAGACAAGAACCCACAGACTCTACAAATTCACATGTGACTGTCCCTGATGAATTCTATTCTGTACACTGTTTTAAAATCTAGTAAACTGCTTCAGTCTCTTGCTGTTCTACCCCAATCTAATTTTCAACTATCTTTCACCATTTTTACTGTATTCTGGCAACACAAAAGTACTATTATTTTATTTTTATTTTATTTTGTTCTATAGTTTTATTCTTTACATTTTTACTCAAGTTTCTTAATTTAAAAAATCATGACTCATAGTCATAGTGCAGAGGGTGGCTGAACTGGCCATCTACTATAATCAGTTTGGTGACTACCCTAATTGTCATCAGAGAGCATTCATCTAGTAACTGATGAAAGCAGAGACAGAGATCAACAGCCACCATAGGACTCACTCTAGGACTCCTCTTGAATATAGAGAGGAGGGATTGTAAGAATTAGGGGTATCAACATCATGATTGAGAAACCCACAGAGACAGCTGACCTGAGCTAGTGGAATCTCACAGGCTCTGGACTGATAGCTAGGGAGCCTGCATGGGACTGATCTAGGCTCTTTGCATGCCTGATAGGTGCTTAATTTGCCATGATTGTGGACCCTCCTGGCGGTGGTATCAGGAACTGTCCCCGGCATATGAGCTGGCTTTTTGGAACCTATCCCCATGCCCGAATACCTCACCAAGCCTTGATGCAGATGGAGGAATTTGGTCCTGCCTCAACTTGATATGCCATGTTTTATTGACTCCCATGGGAGGCTTTCCTCTTTCAGAAGGAAGGAGGAGGGGATGGGGGCATATCTCTGCGGTCTGATCTTCACGAAACTTTGTTTGATTGCAAACAAAATATCACTATAACTTAGGACCGATCATGCCATGTTCTATCATTCTTTATATATTAAGTAGTTGTGAGTTTCTATATTTATTGGTATCTATTGGGCACATGGGGGAAGGGGTGAGATGAAAACAAGCTTTTTGATGGGCCTAAAAGTCGCACTAACTTGTAAGAATAAATGCAAGTGTTTAGGAGACAATTTAGTGCCGGGTTTGTTTACTAACAGGAGTAGGTTTTCCTCTAGAGCCTATAACCTATATTGCTATATTTATAAGGCAGTTATCTGTCCCAGCTATGAATTCTGCCTTAAGTAGTGATTCTTAATCTTAATCAGAGAGCAAGTGGTGATTCCAAAATCATCTACAACAATGTTGCACCAATGAGCAATCTTGTCAGGTTGCTTGGTGGATAAGTTTGTTGATTAAATATTTTTGGTGTTTGCTATTAAGGTGATAGATATAGATAGATAGATATAGATATAGATATAGATATAGATATAGATATAGATATAGATATAGATGATATAGATTCCATAATGGCTCCCTCTATTAAGTATCTCTTTCCTTGGTCTCCTTCTCTGTTCTTCCCCCCACTCGACCTACCTGATCCCTCGTATTCTCCTCCCCTTTCACCTTCTGCCCTCCTCTTTCTCCTAACTCCTTCCCCCTCCCTCTATGCTCCCAATTTACTCAGGAGATCTTGGTCCTTTCCTCTTCTTGGGAGTCCATGTATCTCTTATCTCTTTTAGAATCCTCTTGTTTCCTAGCTTCCTTAGGTTATGAATTATATGCTGGCTATCCTTTGCTCTATGTTTAATGCCACTTATGAATGAACACATATCATGTTTTTCTTTCTGTTTCTGTGTTACCTCATTCAGCTTGGTTGCCTCTAATTCTATCCATTTACCTGTGAAATTCAAGATTTCATTTTTCTCTTCTGCAGAGTAGTGCTCCATTGTGAAAATGTACCACATATTTTGTTTACTTTTATTTTATGTGCATTAGTGCTTTGCCATGGTGTGGGGTTCCCTGAAACTAGAGTTATAGACAGTTGTTGGCTTTCGTGTGGGTGCTGGGAATTGAACGCCAATTTTCTGAAAGAGAAGCTAGTGATTTTAACCTTTGTGCCATGTCTCCATTCTCTCAAATCATATTTCTACATAACACATATTTGAGACTAGGACTTGGCAACATAACATTTTATGTATAGTGGTAGATTAATATACTTTATATAATAGATATAAACAAAACTAAAGTACACACTAGAAGAATCATGGCATGACCATTTACAACCTTCTAAAAGGTGATATTCTGCTAAAATAGGTTATTAGAGGAAAGTTAGAATAACATGTGCATATTAGAAAAAGGTCACAATCAAGAATCTAAGTTTTCAAAGTGAGAAAAATACATGAAAATGACAATATGCATATTTAAAAATAGCAAAAAAAATGGACATGAGAAAAGCCTACTCCAATTTCTAGTGAGTACGCCAACTAACAAAATCACTTTTTGTTACATTTATTTATTTATTTATTTATTTTACATCTCAATTCAGTTAACCCTTCCTACTCTCTCTCCTACCACTTCTCTTCTGCTTTCCCTTCCTATAGAATCCACTCCTTCATTTCTCTTCAGAAAACTGCAGGCCTTCATGGATTGTGACAAAACACAACTTGTATATACATGGTTGTAGTAAGATTAAGCACTTTGCCTTTCTTTAGAGAAGGGCAAGGCAACTCAGTATGAAGAAATAGGGCCCCAAAAGACAATAAAAAAGTCAGAGACAGCACTTGCTCCCATTGTTAGGAGTTCCACATGATCAAGCTGTCACATATATGCAGAGGGCCTAGGTCAGTCCCTCATAGGCACCCTGAATATATCTCCAGACTCTGAGTTCTATTAGCTCAGGTTAGTAGTTTCAGTGTGTTTTCCTATTATGTCCTTGAGCTCTCTAGTTCCTACAATCCTTCCTCCCTCTCTTCAATGGGATTCCCTGAACTCAGACTAATGTTTGGCTGTGGCTTCTGCATGTGTTTGCACCATTATCTGAATGAAAGCATTCTAATGATTGTTGGGCAAGGCAACAATCTATGAAATATTCTCTCTCTCTGCCTTTTAGTTACTTTGGATAAAGGTTTTTCTATCTTGTTGATTTTCTCAAAGAACCAACTCTGTTTTTTATTGATTCTCTGTACTTTTTCTTTTTGTGTCTATTTCATTGATTTAAGCCCTGAGTTTATTTCAGTCAGTCTATTCCACTTGGGTGTGACTGCTTTCTTTTGTTGCAGGTCATACATGTGTACTGTTAAATTACTGGAATGAGAATTCTGTAATTCCTTTATGCAAGGATTTTATTTTGTTTTATTTCATTTTGCTATGACCTTTCCTCTTAGCATCACATTCATTCTGGTTCATAGCTTGTATTCCTTTTCATTGAATTCTAGGAAGTGTTTAATTTATTCTTTGACCCTGTGATAATTCAGTACAATTGTTCAGTTTCCATGAGTTTTCAGGCTTTCTGTTGTTGAAATTCAATTTTAATCTATGGTGATATGACAGGATACAGGGCTTATTTCAATCTTATGGTATCTGTTGAGACTTACATTGTGACCCAGGACATGGTCAGTTTTAGAGAAAATCCATGAGATACCTTTGTGTTTGGGTAAAATGTTCTATAGATATCTGTTAGATCCATTTGAACATAATGTCTGTTAGTTCCACTATATTTCTCCTTAGTTTCTGTCTGTATACCTGCCCACTTGTAAGAGTGGAGTGTTGAAGTCTCCAACTATCATTGCATAGGATTCAATGTGTACTTTACCATTAATAATGTTTCTTTAACAAATGTGGGTGTCCTTACAATTGGGACATAGTTGTTCAAAACTTATTCTGAGGAAATATGTTCCTTTGATGTTGCTGTTTATTTCCTGTACACAGTATAAAGATTGATGCTGTTTTTGTATCACTTCTGTTATCCTGTTAGCCTGTGAATTCAGTCCTTTGATATTGAGAGATATTAATGACCATCGATTGTTTGTTCCTGTTATCACGTCCTTGTTGGGTTGTTGGTGGTGGTGGTAGTGTGTTTGTCTACTGTGTTTGTGTGTGTGTGTGTGTGTATGTGTGTGTGTGTGTGTGTGTTTCCCTTCTTTTGATTTTTTGGGTGAATATATAATATATATATATATATATATCATATACTTTACTTCATTAGGGTGAAATTTCCCTTTTACTAACTTCTGAAGGGCTGGATATGTAGACAAATACAAATTAACTCTGAATTTGTTATGAAATACCTTGTTTTATCAAACTTTCTAATTAAATGTATTGCTAGGTATATTAGTCTGGTCTTCTATCCATGGTCTCTTAGATTCTACATTTGAACACGCCCTTTTTTATTAGAAAGAAAATTATTTTACATGTCAATTCCAGGTCCCTCTCCCTTCTCCCTTCCCCTGCACCACAAACTAAGACCCTAATTATCCCACATGCTCTCTGCTCCCCAGGGGATGAGGCCTTCCAAAGGCATCTTCTAAGTCTGTCATATTTTTGGGATAGGGCCTAGGCCAACCCCCTTGTGTCTAGGCTCAGTGAATATCCTTCCATGTGGGATGGGCTCACAAAGTCCATTCCTGTGCTAGAGATAAGTATTGATCCACTGCAAGAGGCCCCATAGATTTCCAAGGTCTCCTAACTGACACCCACATTCAGGGGGTCTGGATCAGACCCATACTTGTTTCTTAACTATCAGTCTGGGGACCAAGAGCTCTCCCTTGTTCAGGTCAGCTGTTTCTGTGGGGTTCACCAGCCTGGTATGGACCACTTTGCTCATTGGTCCTCCTTCTCTGCATCTGGATTTCAGTTCAGGTCAAGGTTTAGCTGTGGGTGTCTGCTTCTACTTCGACCAGCTGCTGTATGAAGGCTGTACTATGGCATATGAATTAGCCATCAATCTCATTATCAGGAGAGGGCATTTAAGGTAGCGTCTCCTCTGTTGATTAGATTGTTACTTGGTGTCATCTTTGTAATTCTCCAGACATTTCCCTAGGGCCTGATTACTCTTTAACTTATAATGTCTCCCTCTATTATATTATCTCTTATCTTGCTCTCTTCTCTTCTTGGCCCAACTCAACCATCATGTATTCTTCACCCCTACTACTCTTCCCTTCTCATTCTCCTCGTTCCCTCTCCCCTCTCCACATGTTCCCAAATTGCTCGGGAGTGGAGATCTTGTCCCTTTCCCCTTATCCAGGGAACCATGTATGTCTCTCTTAGGATCCTCCTTGTTTACTAGATTCTCTGGCAGTGTGGATTGTAGGCTGGTAATCCTTTACTCTATGTCTAAAATCCACATATGAGTGAGTACATACCACATTTGTCATTTTGTGATTGTGTTCCCTCGATCAGAATAGTTTCTTCTAGTTCCATCCAGTTTCCTGCGAATTTCAAGATTCCATTGTTTTTTTGTTTGTTTGTTTGTTTGTTTTTCTGCTGAGTAGTACTCCATTTTGCAAATGTACCACATTTTCTCTATCCATTCTTCAGTTGAGGGAAATCTATGTTGTTTCCAGGTTCTGGCTATTATAAATGGTGCTGCTATGAACATCGTTATGATGGGAAATTACCAATACAGAGCCAGGTAGAAATACAAGGGATTTTAATAGGGAAAAAGCCTTACTTACAGAGTGACCTAGGCAACCTGATGGCAGCAGTCTGTACAGCAAGCTGAAATGAAACTGGAACCGAAAAAGACCACTTGACCACCTCTCACTCTACATCTCCCTGACCACGCCCTCAAAGGCATGGTCAGGCCAACCTGTAGCCAGCCCCTAAGCAGGTGTGTCAACAGCTTCCCCTACACAGCCTTGAACAATTGTCCTTGTTGTATGAATGTGCTTCTTTTGGGTATAGGCCTAAGAATGGAATTGCTGGAACTTGTGATTCTCATTTTACTGAGGAATCACCATACAGATTTGCAAAGCAGCTGTTTAAGTTGGCACTCCCATCAGCAGTGGAGGTGTGTTCCTCTTTCTCCAGCATAAACTCTCATTGGTGTTTTTGATTTTAGCAGAGTTATTTTGTTTTGTATTTCCCTGATAGCTAAGGATGTTGAACACTTTTTATGTGTCTTTTATCCATTTTTTATTCCTCTATTGAGAATTGTCTATTTAGTTCTGTACCCCACTTTTTAATTGGATTATTTGATATTTGGAGATTAGCTTCTTGAGTTCTTTTTAAATTTTGGAGATCACCCCTCTGTCAGATGTGGGGTTGGTGAATATCTTTCCACAATCCATGGTTTGTTGTTTTGTCTTGTTGACTCTGTCATTTGCCTTACAGAAGCGTCTCAGTTTCAGGAGGTCCCATTAATTAATTGTTGGTCTCTTGTATGTGCTATTGGTGTTATGTTCAGGAAGCAGTCTTCTGTACCAATTCGTTTGAGGGTATTTCTTACTTTCTCTTCTAATAAGTTCATTGTGAGTGGGTTTATGTTGAGGTCTTTGATCCATTTGAAATTAAGTTTTGTGCATGAGAATTAGACATGGATCTATATGCAGTCCTCTATATGCCAGCATCCAATTATGCCAGTACTATTTGTTGAAGATGCTTAATTCATCTCATTGTATAGATTTGGATTCTTTGTCAAATATCAGGCATTCATAGGTGTGTGGGTTAATATCAGGGTTTTTAACTTGATTCTGTTAGTCTACCTGTCTATTTTTGTGCAAATACCAAGCTGTTTTCAGGACTATTGCTCTATATTAGAGATGGAAATCGCAGATGGTGATGCCTCCAGAAGTTCTTTTATTATAGAAGGCTGTTTTGGCTATCCTATAGCTTTTGTTTTTCCATACAAAGTTGAGAATTGTTTTTTTTTTAAGTTCTGTGAAGAATTGTGCTGGGATTTTAATGGAGATTGCATTGAATCTGTAGATTGTTTTGGCAACATTGCCATTTTTACTATGTTGATCCTACCTATCCATGAACATAGGAGATCATTCGATTTTCTGGTATCTTCTTTAATTTTATTCTTTAAAGACTCAAAATTTTTATGATATAGGTCTTTCACATTTTTGTTTAGCGTTACCCCAAGGTATTTTATGTTGTTTGTGGCAATTATAAAGGGTGAAGTTTCTCTGATTTTTACTCAGCACATTTACCATCAATATATAGTAGGGCTACTGATTATTTTTGAGTTAATGATTTATCCTGCTATTTTGAGGAAGGTGTTTATAACCCGTAGGAGTTCCCTGGTAGAGTTTTTTGGGTCATTATATAGACTATCATAACATCTGCAAATAGTGAAATTCCTTTCCAATTTGAATCCCCTTGATCTCCTTTTGTTCTCTTATTGCTCTAGCTAGAGCTTCAAGGACAATATTGAAGAGGTATGGAGATAGTGGAAAGATTTTCTTGTCCCCGATCTTAGAGAAATAGCTTTGGGTTTCTCTCCATTTAGTTTGAGTTGGCTGTTGGCTTATTGTATATTTTTTTTATATGTTCATGTACATTCCTATTATTCCTGATCTCTCCAGGAACTTTATCATGAAGGGATGTTGGATTTTGTTAATGGCTTTTTCAGCATGTAGTGAGATTATCATTTGATTTTCTTCTTCAGTTTTCATATGTTGGATTAAATTGGTAGATTGTCTGATGTTGAATAAACCCTGCATCCCATGTATGAAGCCTACTTTATCATGGAGGTTGATTTTTTTCTGATTTGTTCTTGGATTCGGTTTCCCAGTATGTTATTGAGTACTTTTGCATCTATGTACATGAGGAATATTGGTCTGTAGTTCTCTTTCTTAGGTGTGTCTTTGTGTGGCTTGAGTAACAAGGTGGTTGTAGTCTTGTGAAAAGAGTTTGACAATGAACCTTCTGCTTGCATTGTGTGGAAATAATTGAGCAGCATTGGTATTAGGTCTTCTTTGAATATTTGGTAAAATTCTGCACTGAAACAATCTGGCCCTGTGCTTTTTTTGTTTTGTTTTGTTTTTTGTTTGGGAGACTTCTGATAACTGCTTTTATTTCCTTTGAGGTTATAGGTCTGTTTAAGTTGCTTATCTGTTCTTGATTCAATTTTGGTAAGTGATATCTCTCCAGAAAATTGTCCATTTGTTTTAAATTTTCCAATTTTGTGGACTACAGGTTTTCAAAATATGACCTGAAGATTCTTTGGATTTCCTCAGTTTCCATTGTTATGTCCCCCTTTTCATTTCTGATTTTGTTAGTTTAATTTTCTCTTTTTGCCTTTTGGTTAGTTTGGATAAAGGTTTGTCTATCTTGTTGATTTTCTTGATATGTTTCGACTTTATTTATTTCTGTTCTCAGTTTGATTATTTCCTAGTGTCTACTCCCCTGAAGTGAATTTGCTTCCATTTGTTCTAGAGATTTCAGAGGTGATGTCAACTCTGTGTTGTGACTATTCTCTAGTTTCTTCATGTAAGCACTTAGAGCTATGAACTTTCCTCCTAGTCCTTTTTGTATACCTGAATAAATTGAAAAGCTGCATATTTATATTAATGATTTTATGGATTCTTCACAATAACCTAAGGTCAGAAACCACGGTGTTTGTGTATAGAAGATATAACTATCAACAGAATAAGTGAGCTATGTTACTACATAAGAGGAGGCTGAAGACCAAAGATCAGTGTGCATTGAAAGAAGATCCATATCTATCAACCTGCATAAAACTCAGGTCAAAGAGAATCAAATACCTCAACATAAATCTAGTTACACTGAACCCAATAGAAGAGAGAGTGGGAAATAGTCTTGATCGCAATGGCATAGAAGACAACTTCCTTAATAGAAAACCCATAGCATAGAGACTAAGATTCACCAATTAATACATAGGACCTCATAACACCTAAAGAGATTCTGTAAGGCAAAGGACACTGTAAATAGGACAAAATGACATTTCAGAGAATGGGAAAAGATATTTACTATCCAAACATCTAACAGAGGGATGACTTCCAAATATATAAAAAAAAAACTCAAGAAACCAAGTATTCAAATAAAAATATGCTAGAGATATTTCTCAACAGGGGACTCTAATGGCAAAGAAACACTTAAAGAAATGTTCAGTAAGCCGGGCGTTGGTGGTGCACGCCTTTAATCCCAGAACTCAGGAGGCAGAGGCAGGCAGATCTCTGTGAGTACAAGGACAGCCTGCTCTCCAGAGCAAGTGCCAGGATAGGCTCCAAAGCTACACAGAGAAACCCTGTCTCAAAAAACCAAAAAAAAAAAAGAAAGAAAGAAAGAAAGAAAGAAAGAAAGAAAGAAAGGAATTCTCAGTATCTTTAGCTACCAGGGAAATGCAAATAAAAAAATTCTGAGATTTTTTTTACACCTGTCAGAATGTCTAAGGTCAAAACCACAAATGAAAGCTTATGCTTGAGATGATGTGGAGCAAGTGAACACTCCTCCATTGCTAGTGGGAATGCAAAATTGTACATCCATTTTGGAAATAAATATGGTGTTTTGTCAGAATTTTGAATTGATATACATTAATGCCAAGCTATACCACTTTTAGGCATATATCCAAAAAATGCTGAATCATATCACAAGGACATTTGTTCGACTATGTTTAATGCAGCTTTATTCACACTAGCAAGATCCTGGAAACAACCTAGATGCTCCTCAACTGAAGAATTAAGAAAGAAGTTATGGTAGATTTACCCAAAGGAGTATCACTCAACTTTTACAAACAACATCATTAAATTTGAAGGAAAATGAATGGAACTAGAAAAAATAATCCTGAGTATGTATTGGTAATAATCTGAGCTATGTATTCATTTAAAAGTGGACATTCACTGTAAAGTAAAGGATAATCATGCTACAATCCAAAAACACAAAGAGTTTATGTAGGAAGTAGGGCCCAAGGTGGGAACACATATATCTCCTGGGAATATTAGCAGACAAGACTTCCAGTGGAGGGATTGGGAGACCAACCTAGCCATACAACCTTTGACCTACAGTCTGTCCTGCTTATGGGATGTGCTGTGGTAAGTGTGACACAGAGATTGATGGAGAGTCCAGAAGATGACTGGTCAACCCTGAGACCCATGTCATAAGAGCAAGTCCACTCCTAACATTGCCTGGAGTTCCTTGACCCAGAATATGATTGGAGAAGAAATAATGCTTGTTGACATGTTCTTATACTTATAGATTTGCTACTCACTCGACTGTCATCAAGTAAGAGATATTTCATTAAGTAAGTGATGGAAACAGATGCAGAGAGCAAAAGCCAAACATTAGGCCTTGTTCAGGGAATCCTGCTGAAAAGTGTGGGGAAGGATTGTAAGAGCCAGAGTGTTCGATGATGTAAGAAAACACACAGAAACATCTAATGTGAGCTCATAGAAACCCACAGAGTCTGGACGAATATCTAGTTAGCCTGCATGGGATTGAAATAGGCCCTCTACATATATGTGGCAATTGTGTACCTTGGTCTACTCGGTGGACTCCTAGCAGTGGGAACAGGGCCTGTCCCTAAAGTTTTGGTTGGTTCTTGAGAATATATTCCTAATACTGGGTTGTGCTTCCTAGTGTTAATAAAAGGAGGGGGTTTAATCTTACTGCAACTTGATATGCCATGCATTGTTGATACCCATGGGAGCCCTGTGCTTTTCTGAATGGCAAAAAAGGAGGAGTTGATGTGAGACAGAGGGGATATGGGAGTTGAGAGGGGATAAAGGAGCGGGAACTGTGTTAAGGATGCAAAATAAATAAACTTAATTAATAAAAATGAATAATCATCATCTGAAAAATCTGCCTTCCATGTGTACACCCCAAATGATAAGGTACTTTTGAAAAGTCAATATGTGAAAATGAACAATGCGATTAATGCCAAAGGCTACAGAATTGGAGGCAGTTATCAGTTTTGATTTTTAGTTTATGTTTAATATATAAGAACTATTTATCCTGATTCTATAATGACTGTGTATTTAAGTCCTCATAATATAATAGAACTAACCATACAAATTAAAAATAGAATATGAGAGGACAACAAGCATCATGAAAAGCAAGCAGAATGTGGTAACACTTTCAAAGCTGCACTACAGGTGCATGGAATGGCTTTAGGCTCAATGGTACTGTCTTTGATTAGTCACATTTTATTGTTGTGATATAATACTTGATGAAAAAAGTTAAGATAGAAAGAGTTCCTTTGGGCTCATAGAGTGGATTGAGTAAGTCTTGATGGGAAAGGCATAAATGCAAGTGCATGAAGTGGTTGGTTGTGTGTGAGGTCAGGAAACAGAAACAAATGTCGAGATTTTCAGCTCATAGTCTTTTTTAAAAAATGTGTGTATATATGTGTTGTGTGTGTGTATGTGTGTGTGTGTGTGTGTGTGTGTGTGTGTGTGTGTGTGTGTGTGTATGTACACACTTATGCTTCTTAGAGTGCATTTGCTGTGGCCAAAGAGAAACCTTGGGCAATAGTTCTAGCCTTCTGCCTTGTTTTATAGGAGGTTCGATGTTCTGTCTAGGCATTGCTAGGATAGCTGCCTTGAGAGCTACTGGAGAATTGTTTGTACTTTCCATCTTGCTGTGGGAGCTTTGGTATTAAAGTTCTACTATGTGTGAGTTTTGTTTGGTTCTGGTATTTGAACTCATATCTCCATGCTTATAATGCAAGCTCTTTACTCACTGAGCCAACTCTTCATCTCTATTTCTACTTTGTATTCACTCTGAGACACCAATGGAATAATAGTACTGTGAATATTCATGTCAGGCTTCAATATCAGTTTAAACTTTCTGTTAAACTCCATTATGAAGATGCCCTGCAGTTTGTTTCTAGGGGATTCCAAATCCCATCAAGTTGACAGCATTAACCAGCACATGACCTAAGTGACTTTATGGATGGGTGTAGACTATAAGTCTTTGAATAATGAATCATTTATATGAAATACATTCTAGTTGATAAGGACATTTCCTTCTGGGTGCTGAATTACCAGCTCTGACAATTCTCTATGTAGATTCTCAAATTCAGCTATTCAGCAAATGCATAAGTAGATTGCCAGTTTTCTCAATCTTCAAATATACAGCAAAGTAAATTTGGTGAAAAGTTATAATGATTCACATGGTATGGATTAGCATCATCTTTCTCATAATATCCCATAATTGTAGGCTTGTAATGCAAAAGACATCAGACAAATCCTATTTAATGAATCATCTACAGACCATATAATCCATATTCCTTAAAATGCCATGATCACCAAAAAAGAGAGAGAGAGAGAGAGAGAGAGAGAGAGAGAGAGAGAGAGAGAAGTAAGTTGTCACAGGATAAAGAAGGATCAGAGCAAATGTGGAGATTAAACATAGATGTTGCCCTGTTGCCCTGTATACAGCTGTGAATGGAAGTGGAAAGGCAATTTTAATGAGAGCAGAGATTTAAATTAATAATGCAACAGTATCATCTTATTGATAATGGCAAATACAGAATAATAATTAAATATTTCACTGCTCAATTCACATGGAATAGAGTTTAAAGAAGTCTGTCTTGTTTTCAAAATTTTTCTGTAAGTCGGGGAACTTCTAAAAGTAAACAATAAACTTTCTAACATTATAGTCACACAAACAGAAGAACTAGTGAGCCAAGAAGTTAAATCCATCCATTAAAATTGCATCTATTCAATTCTTTATTAATTTATTTAGTTTTGCAGCTTGTAGAAACAGAATGGAAATCCAGAAGTTACTAAAATTATAATGCCTACAACAATATTGTTATCATGCAAATATTTTTCTTTGCCAAATATATCTAGACCAGCTCTTTAGGAATTCTAGTTCATGCTGGCCTTGTGGGGCATGCAGGAATTCTAGTAGCTCAGTTGGTGCAAATAAAAGACTCTATGGTCTCAATCTAGCCTGCATAAATAAAAGGACCCTATCATTAAAGTGAACAAGCAACAACTAGATGAATATATCAAGAAAGGCTGCTTGACAACATCTTATAACACATCCTGTCCTGTTTTTTCTTGGTAATTTTGCAAAAAAAGAATGCAACAAAATTAACATAGCATAATTTTCCCAGAATTATTCTAAATGCCCCCCAAACAGACTTTGATTGTAGGTGAACATATTATTGATAGTTTAATTTCTGCTATTAATTATGTTCTTCAGTATGTTTATAATTAAAAAATGAAAAGTAATTGGACAATGGCAAAGATGAGAAACATTAGAGTTACTGGGGTATAGAATAAGTGATTTGGTAAATAGGTAATTGCCTTTTGACTTTGGTAAATTTAAGTTACAAACACAAACTAATATGTTTCATTATTGTGTTTTCACAGATATGTGACTATATACTGTGCCCTTAACCATCACACTTACCCATCTTCTGCTGATCCTGTTCATACACATAAATAGCCTCCTTTCTGCTTTCATATCCCCCATCTATGTCATTACTTATCACTTTTCACAACTCTGTCTCTTTTTCCAGGATTTTTATACAATTCTCTCTCTCTCCCTCCCTGGCCCCGAATCCGATCCCCTATATATGGGAAAACACACAATAATTTTCTTTGAGTCTAGATTATTGAACTTGTCATCTGATCTCCAATTCATTCATTTTCAATTAATATCATTTTATTTTTATCTGTTAAAAATACAATCTGCATATACACAATGTTTGCTATCCATTTCTTTGTTGATGGATATAAAAGAGAATAAAATGTGTATCTGTCATTGAGGTTTGTTTCAGTGAAAAAAATAATTTAAAAAATAACTTGGGGGAAAAGAATCTAAGAATATTTTGTGATTTGTGGTCCCTAATATCCAATGTAAACTACATATATCATATTTGCCATATTGTATATGCCATATTGTATAGTTACTGTTGATTGGCAAGTTGGGAAAATCTAGACTTACCTAAGATACACACCCCTTAAAGAATGCTTATTTTGAGTGTTTTAGAAAGGAAGATAAAACTTCAGTGTTAGTGGGGAAATGGACTGAATCAAGAAGAGAAAAAGAGTATCCATTTCTCCAACTAATTCTGCATATAATGTGGTCATCTTCATGAAACTCCCATTGTTATAACATCCATGCCATAATGGACTATACATTCTACCATGATTCAAAATAAATACCTTTCTTTAACTTGCTTCTTGATGGGTATTTTGTCACAGAATGAGAAAAGAAATTAATTAAAGCTGCTATCATTTTATTACAAGCATAGTTCAGATTGTACCACTATAACAAATACTACAAGAATCTTGGTCATTTATTTCTAAACATGAGTCTTACCCTGTTAATTTTAAGAATTAAGCTTATAAGTTAGTTACATCTTTGCCATTGTCTGGAAAGAAAGTCTTTACTTGTGACTCCCATAAGCCTGGAATTAGCCCAAAGGGATCCATGGAGAGTTGGTAGAATGGAAGATCCTATTGTACTAATTCAACCACACTTAGTCAAATACAGATTTTTCCTAAAGCTGGAAAGTATGAGTTCATCTTTAAAATGTCAGCTTCTGCTCTGCTATATCTTAGTGCTGGTTTCATATCCTGTCTCCTACCATAATGACAATTTGAACATGTTATTTTTTACCCACTGCAAGCAACCTTAAATCTTCCTTTGTTATTTTTATTTCTGAGATTATAACAGAATTAACTAATTACTCACTTTCCTTTATTCCCTCTAAATCCTATCACATATCCCATTTGCTCTTTTCTTTATAATATGCATACACGGTTTGTAACTCTGTGTTTTAAAAAACAAATTCATCTCACATTTGGTTTTATTTCATAAACTTCAGGAAATATTCATACATATTTACCCCTTAAAATATTATTCAACAAACTTTCTTTTCTTAAATAGAAATTTTCAAATATATGTAAAAAAAACATATGTTGTATGAACTCAAGATTATGGTAGTCAGTATAGGGATCACATAATATATACTAAGCATGCAGTTATCTCTGACTCACTGACAACAGTATTACTAAGGAAAGAACATGATGATAATTAAAACAGATGTCAGAAGATGATGAAAATGAAGTTAATGCCTCTATGGCTTACACATTAATAGGAATATAAGAAGCTAATTTTGTATAAATGCTGAAATCTAAGAGTGCATTAATTTAAAGATTGACTAAATGCAAAAGCTTAATTTTTTTTTTTTTTTTTTTGCAAGGAGAATGCCACTTATTACAAAGGAGGGAAGGCTTATATACCAGTCAACAGCCATGGTGGAAAACTATCCAAGTCAGAAGTTCATGTCCCCAGACCCTTCCAGCAGTAAGGATGTGTGGATATTTTTCATTCTTGCTTTCAGGCCTTGTCCCGAGCGATCGTCTCGCCAGCAAGAATGACACAGGACACTCGGATCCTTCTGCAGTAAAGCTTTAATGCATCTTGAGAGAGAGAACATAAGCTTACAGGGTGGAGACCTCGAACTCCCAAGAACCCATCCCTTATCTAGGCTGGCCTCGGACGTGTTACCCCCTGACTCGCTGCAGCTCATCGGACCATATGATGCCATGGGAGCGGCAGAGACCAAGGGATGGAAAGTTACCCAGCGCCTGCACACTAACTTGTTTACATTCAGTGCCTGCCAGATGCAGGCACCATCTTGTAATGGAGAATGCAGGGACGGCTCCCTACATCTCCCCATTTTTTATTAATTAATGATAAGGCTTCATATTTTTACAAGCAAATAGGTCATCCAAATGTTGAGGGATAGAGGCAGAGGTTGTACCTTCCCAATCAAACATTAAGACCGTGTACGAGAGTCACCATTAGGCTGTTAGCTTGACCCGAAGTGCTCTCGACCTGTCCTCTGCCGTTTTTCTGGGAAAGGGAGACTAGGGCAGGCAACCCTTATGCAGGACAACATGCCTCCCAGAGAAGCCTGCATACTGGGCAACTCTCTGTGCGATGCCTTGCTCAACATCCCTCATGGGCTGCTCAAGCCAGACACTCTACCCTGTGCAATGAGCGTAGGCTCCGGATGTGCAAGAGCTGTCTGGCCGGCGGCCTATTGCTTAAGCATAGTTAGCCAAATATCAGTGGAAGTCCCTTGTTCCAAAGCTACAAGCACTTGGGCGATAACCACCTTGTCTCTCTTAGTTTGAGCCCTGAGCCTACAGACCAGCCAGAGAAGCAACACCAATCCGCAGCAAACGGCTGCACCAAACAATCCCACCCCCACCCATTCCTTAAAATAGGAGACAGCTGAAGCGATCCATGATGACAATCCCTCCATCAAGGACAGGTCAAGGTGCATGGAGTTTCTTGATAATAGCGGCTCTCAACTCCCAGGGAGAAGGTGGAGTTCCGACTTTTGAGGGTCCGAAGGGGCTCTTTGGGTGAGTCTTTCTGGGATCCACAGGGGATTCTCTTCATCCTGTGGAAAAACACATATAGCTCCCCTGGATCTTATGAGAATAGGATCCGGGCCTCTCCAAAGACCAGTTAAGATATCCTTCCATTTTACCATTTCCTTTGGCCTTTCAGGTTCTGAGGTCTGGCACTCAGCCACAGTATGGCCCTGAGCATCAATGTTTAGAAAATTAAGGGTAAAGAGTGCCATGGATATTGCGACTCTTGGCACTGAGGGTAAGGATGCTCCCATTCCCTCCTTTTGTTTGATTAAATAAGACTTAAGCGTGCAATGGGCATGTTCCACGATGCCTTGTCCTTGAGGGTTATAAGGTAGGCCAGTCAGATGGGTAACCTCCATCTGTCTGCAGAAGTGCCGGAACTTTTGAGAGGTATAGGCCGGCCCATTATCTGTTTTTAGGATATGAGGCTTTCCCCAGGCACCCCAGGCCTCCAAGCAGTGTTGAATCACATGCACGGCCTTTTCCCCTGTCAAAGGTGTGGCGCAAATTATGCCTGAGCAGGTGTCCACTGAGACATGAACATATTGGAGTTTTCCAAAGGAGGCAACATGTGTAACATCCATTTGCCACATCTGCAGCAGCCTAATGCCACGCGGGTTTATTCCTACATGAGGTGCAGGTAAAAATTCACAGCAGTTTTTACACTGAGTAACAATTTGTCTAGCCTCCTGCCTTGTCAAAGCAAATCGACGGCGCAGGGTTTCAGCGTCACATGAAAGCGCTGATGAAATTCTTGTGCAGCTTGTATCTGGGTAGAAAAGGCGGCAGCCATCAACTTTGTGGCCCGGTCTGCCAAATCATTCCCAGAGGACATAGGTCCTGGGAGCCCTGAATGTGCTCAAACATGGGTGACAAAAACAGGGAAGCCCCTGTTTGATAGGGTAATCTGTATTTTTTGAAAGATACCTGTAACTCTGCTGGAAGGTCGTATTATACCAGCAGTTTCAAGGAGGTTGACTGCATTAACCACATAGGAGGAATCTGACACAATGTTAAGTGTCCCCGGAAAGGCCTCAAGGACTTCCAGCACCACTTGGCATTCAACGATCTGGGGTGAGGTTTCATCGTATTGTTTAGAAACTACCTTATTCCCTATAACATAAGCCCCTACACCGGTTTTGGAACCATCAGTATAAACCACCATCCCATCCGGGATTGGATGCTTTGCTGCCATCTGTGGAAACACTATAGCCTGATTTTGTGTAAATTGTAGGATTGGATGTTTTGGGAAATGATTATCAATTTTCCCTGAAAAGGAGGTGACCAACACCACCCAGTCATTAGATGTAGCTGTCAGAGTTTGAATTTGTGCAGCAGTGTAAGGTACAACCAAGAGATTAGGGTCCCTGCCAAAATGAGTGACAGCTGCTTTTATTCCCCGAAGTGCGAGCTGCGCGACAGCATCAGGATACCAATCAATGATCTTAGTGGGGGAAGCATTTGGGTGAACCCAAAGCAACAGCCCATGCTGCCATAAGACGGTGGTCGGTAACTTAGCCGTTTCAAAGACACATAGGCTGAATAGCAATGTCTCATCTATGCGATGCAATTGTGCATCCTGTAGGGCCTTTTCCACCTTTAGTAGGGCTTGACAAGCAGCCGGAGTAAAGCTTCTGGGGGCAGAAATATGAGGTTACCTTCCAGGATGTCGAAAAGGGGTTTTAAATCTGCAGAGGGGATCTTTAAAAGGGGTCTCAGGCAATTTATATCCCCCAAGAGTTTCTGGAAGTCATTTAAGCTTCTCAGATGATCCTTGCATATTTCTATTTTTTGTGGGATTATTTTTGTTGGGGTAATTACCGAGCCCAAGAAGAGACTGGTATCTGAGACCTGGAACTTCTCTGACGCTATCTCCAGTCCCCATTGTTTTAACTCAGCTACCAGCATGGGGAAGGCTTGTTGCAGGACCTCTATCTTCCTATGGCAAATAAGAATATCATCCATATAGTGAATCATAATCATGGATGTAAATTGCTTCCTAACAGGTTCCAATGCCTTTTGGACATACTATTGGCATATAGTTGGGCTATTGGCCATGCCTTGTGGTAACACCTTCCATTGGAATCTCTTATCTGGCTCCATGTGATTGAGTGAGGGAACAGTAAAGGCAAACCTTTGCCAGTCCCGAGGATAGAGAGGAATGGAGAAAAAACAGTCCTTAATATCTATAATAATAAGCTTCCAATTTTGGGGTAATTGGAAGCACAGAGAGCAAAGGGAGGCCTCTCTGGACAGGGCCCAGAGGGTGCATTTGGTTATTAATAGCCCGTAGGTCATGGAGCAACCTCCATTTTCCAGATTTCTTTTTGATAACAAAAATTGGTGTGTTCCAGGGAGAAGTGGAGGCTTCTAAATGTCCCAACTGTTCTTGCTCCTGTATAAGTCTTGTGACTGCTTCCAGCTTTTCAGAGGATAACAGCCATTGAGAGACCCATACGGGGTCATCTGTATTCCATGGTATGGGTCGTGAAGCCTCAACGGCCCCTAAATAAAACCCAGTCCTTTTCTACTTTGATTCCTTTTTTGTACAATGGGCTCTATTCTACCTTGCTCCCTTCTGCCCAGGCCCCTTCCTGGTATATAGCCCATTTTTGTCATTATAGCTGATGCCTGAGGGGAATACTCATTGGCAGGGTCATGCCCATGGCTTGTAACACATCTCGCCCCCACAAATTTACCGGGAGGGGCAAAACATAAGGGGTAAAGCCTCCCTGCCTGCCCTCAGTGCTCCGCCAGACCAGGCCCGCAGCACTAACGGCTGGAGAGAATTGATATCCAAGGCCTTGAAGAGAATGAGATGAAACTACAGTGGGCCAGGATTTCGGCCACCAATGCAGTGAAATGATGCTTTTGTCTGCCCCTGTATCCCGTAATCCCCTCAAATTCTTTTCCGTTAACCGATAGTTTCATAGTTGGTCTCTCATCTAGGGGTATGGCCAGATATGCTGAATCATTACCAGTAGACCCCATGGCTCCTTTTTGGGAGGTGCAGGTCTCTCTATCCCCAAGGGAGGGCAGTAGCACTAATTGTGCGATCCTATCTCCCTGCTTTATGGAGAACACGCCCCGAGGGCTGGAGCAGAGGACCTGGAATTCTTCCTTATGATACGGATCCACGATTCCAGGATAATCAATAAGTCCTTGTAAGGTCAAGGAACCGCGGCCCAAAATGAGCCCAATGGTAGCAGGGGGTAAAGGCCCTGGAGACTGGATTGGGACCGGCTGAACATTCATTTGGGGCATTAATAAGAAGTCGGAGGCGGCACACTTGTCCACTCCAAAGTGTCCTCGGGAGTCCCTTCCTTCTCTGAGTTGCTTTTCTGGAACTGGTTCCCATATTTCTGAGGGCCCTGGGACCATGGGCCCAGCGGCCCGTTTTTTGGTTGGGATGCTTTAGGTTCCTCCATAGGGGGTAAAAGCTTACCTTTTATGTCACGCACAGATTTGCATTCGCTGGCCCTATGATAACCTTTTCCACAGCGCTTGCACAGCTCCATTTCCCTAGTCTTTTCAGGGGCTCTACAGTCCTTTTTAAGGTGCCCTGTTTTTCCACAGTTAAAGCAGGCTTTTCGGTCAGACATATTTCGGCACCTTTGAGTTTGTAAGATAGCTGCGGCCAAGCCTGCATTAGTAAGGGGCCTTCCGAGTTCTCTGCAGATCTTTAACCAGTCCTGTAAACCTTTACTTTTCCGGGGGCTATGGTTGCTCGGCATTCTTGAGTTGCTTGTTCAAAGACTAGTTGTTCAATCAGAGGCATGGCTTGTTCTGCATCACCGAATATCCGGCTAGCGGCCTCCATCATTCTGGCCACAAAGTCTGAGAATGGCTCCTGAGGCTCCTGGACTATCTTTGTAAGATGTCCACCTGATTCACCCCTTTTTGTCAGTGCCTTCCATGCTTTAATGGTGGCAGCTGATATCTGGGCATATACGCCCCAAATGTAATTAGTTTGGTTAAGGGCATGTGGCCCCTGTCCTGTCAGCATTTCAAAGGTCCATTTTCTCTGATTTTCATTTTCTGCTGTGACATTGGCCTTTGTCTGTGCCTGGGCTGCGTCATACCAAAGAGCCTTCCACTCCATATATTGTCCCATATTGGGGAGCACTGCCTTTACTGTTGTCTCCCAATCAGTGGGTGTCATAGCATAGTTAGCTAGCCTTTCTACTTGTATTGTTGTAAAATTGGCATTGACCCCATACTTCCGGACTGATTCAGCCAATTCTTTGATCTGATTATAGTCTATGGGAGTATGTACTCTCGCTCCCTCATTTTCAAAGACTGGAAAAGCCATCTGCAATTTCCTCCACTCCTCTAATGGTAAAAAGAAGTCGGTACCAAATTTTTGTTGTAACTCATATAATGGGGGTGCTGATGGAAGTACACCCGCTGGATTAACAGGCGGTGGCCTCATATTTGCTTTCACTTTTGGCAGCCGATATCTATAAGGGTGGTATCTGTCCTCCTCTAGCTCTGTTTCCTCACTAGAGTCTAAAATCTCAGAGTCTGAGTTGCTCAGCTCCAAGTCCTCTAGTTTCACCATAGGGTAGAGACTAGGTTTTGAGTCTTTATTTCTCTTAAATTTACCAAGGTGTGACTGGTCATCCCCTATTTTTTCTCCCCCCTTTTTTTGTATCCTGGGGAGGGCCCTTTTTCTTAGACATGTCCTTCCTTTTTTGAGCTCCTAATCTCTCATCTCGTTCGGTTTCTGATATATTATCCTGTACCTCTTTAAGCGTTTTTTGACTCTCTGCTACCGTGGGACGGCAAACCTCATCCTCTAGATGGTTTTTAATTAGGTCTCTCTGTTTTGAAGAGCCCATTATGCTGGCGGCTACCTGGGGTAAGTTTGGTCGCGAACTGAAACACCAGCCATGATGAGCACAATATAAGACCAATATGAACAAAAGAAGAATGAAACTAGAGTTAAGGCTTTTACTGCCCCATCCCATGGTGGTGACAAATTAAGGACAAAGTCAAAAAAAAGTATCAGGATTAAGCATGCCTCTCCAAACTTACCACCCTGCAGTTCTGAATCCGCCCCGTCCTCCTAGGGGTCTCCGAAGTGCCGGTGATGTTAACAAGTTCCCGGGTTTCGGCACCAGATGTCCCTCGAGATCATCTCGCCAGCAAGAATGACACAGGACACTTGGATCCTTCTGCAGTAAAGCTTTAATGCATCTTGAGAGAGAGAACATAAGATTACAGGGTGGAGACCTCGAACTCCCAAGAACCCATCCCTTATATAGGCTGGCAACCGCCGCCTCGGACATGTTACCCCCTGACTCGCTGCAGCTCATCGGACCATATGACACCACGGGAGCGGCAGAGACCAAGGGATGGAAAGTTACCCAGCGCCTGCCCCCTAACTTGTTTACATTCGGTGCCTGCTGGATGCAGGCGCCATCTTGTAATGGAGAATGCAGGGACAGCTCCCTACAAGGCCTTATCAGAAGGAGGGAAACAAGAAGTAAGCTCCTAGTGTTATGTTTTTATTTGAAAAGAGGAAAAGAGAAAGATTCAAGATGAGACATGTTGACTAGTTTATTATATGGCCGGGCAGAGTAGGGAGAAGAGGAACAGGGGTAATGGCTGACTGTCATGGCCAGTCACCATAGAGAAACAGAGCACATAGGTGAGAGGGAGCCAAGAAGAAACAGAGAGAGAGAGAATAGAGAAGCAACGTAAAGAGAGGAAGCAGAGAGACAGTGAAGCAGGAAAGTTGGAACTTTTAAAGGGAAGACTGCCCATGAGGACTGAGGTTCCATTCATGCCCAGAGTCCTCAGCAGGCCATAATGCATGGCGGGTGACATGGCGATGACTTAGCAAGTTTTCCTGTGCATGCCCCGACTGTTGTCACGGGGTGGGGTCTGTCTCTTAAGGAGGTAAACACGATCAGCATCAAACCCTGAACCTTTCATTTCCACCTCTACTTATTATTTAAAAAAGGTGGGGTGTTAGACATGGCAGATTAAGGAATAAGGGTGTATAATTCTCAACACTGCTTCCTGCTGATGTGGGGGGCATTGACCATCTTTGGGGGACCCAAGAAGGTTGGAGTGCTGCCACATCCTGGGGTAGCTGATTGTTTCATTGCAGTCCAGGCTGTACGGAACTCCCTGATGCCTCTTAGACCTGTTTGTTTGGATCCAATTCAGCTCCCTGGAACTTACAAGAATCCTTAGAGTTTGTGGAAACATAAGTATTATACCCATTAGCAGCATATTCATGTTAGAAGCAACTTGGCTAAAAGCATTACCATTTTAAAATTGACAAATTCGTTTTTTAGGACAATCAAAAGCATCTTAATCTTGACCTTGTAGTTATGATTGTACAGTGGTATTGTAGAACTGACTATGAACAGTAACATTAGAAACAGAGAAATCAGGAACATATTTCACTATTTTTAATGTCTCAACTCACTTTATCATCATTTAAAAGGTTTTATCCTCAGACCTTTAAAACTTTAATTCATACACTTTACATTACCATCGTAGACCTTCCATTCTCAGAACTTCATAACTTGCATTTATCCACCATGTTAGACCTTTCCATCCTCAGACTTTTGTAACTACATTCTTAGACCTTCATACATCATACACTTTCCTATCTTCACATAGATAAACCCTAAAATACTTGTTCCTGGAATCTCTTTTGTTTTAAGCTAGCAAGACTACCAGTCATCAAAAGCATCAGAGATCTTGAGAAGGATAAGATTTTACCTGAATAAATGATTAAAGAATAACAGAGACTTGCCAGAAGGCTGCATGGACAGCCACCCCCAAGGTCCTTCATCCATAGTAGTGGGCTGCAGGACATCTGCCTTCTTGCTGATAGCATGTGACCTGTGGATTATAGTCTATAGGAAGATTTGCCTACTGTTGGCCCAAGCAACTCGGGGAAAGTCGATTCCACTGTCATCTTGTCCATGGTCTGGAGTACTTTGTAGCAGTTGAGGTGAAGGGCTAGTCACTGAGCAGTGACTAGTGTTGACACTGACTTGAGTTGAAGTTTCTTCAGTACCCATCAATCTTCTTGGAGGTAATGGGGTGGGGTCAGCAGTGGCCTATCTCTCTGCTATAAAAAGCTTTTTAACAAAACATTTTAAATGCCATATTCTCTAGATCTCTGAGCATTTGAGGGCTGTATGTTTAGTATCTCAGCAGTTAAAAGTTTTCTTTTGTTAGAGAAAAATCCCTTTTTGTAATAAAAGCTGTACGTTTGTAAATGGCTTACAGGATGGACTGAGTGGTATAAATATTTTGTTAGTTTGAAATAGACCTTTATGATTTTGAACTTTCACCATCATTTAAAGATACATGAGTTAAATTTAAGTTGTATAGACTTAGCTTTTATTTTAAATATAGTTAAATTAGACCTTTATGACTTTAAATATTTACCACCATTTCAAGATACATAGCAATTTAGAAATATGAGACTTAGAACAGTTTAATTTAAGTTGCATATACAACTAGATAAATATAAAGTTAAATTACAGTTACAGAGACAAGCAGGACTGGATAACAGTAAAAGGGGGAAACAGAATGTAATCTCTGATCCGTACATTGTAGCAAACAGACAGGAGATTTAAAGGGATAGAGTAGACTTAAACAGAGGACCCTGGAAAGGCACAGTATTTACTAAACAAGCCATGAACAACAGAGCTAATGAAAGAAGAAATCACAGATAAAAAATAAAATAAAATAAAATAAAATAAAATAAAATACAAAAAGATCTGGCAGAAATCAAAAATCCGGCAGACAAGTTTGCTGGCACAGGCTGCTGGAGTGGGTGTGCCTACAGGTAGGTCACATGACCAAGATGGAAGCCCCCAGGTCAGTTCATATGGCCAAGCTGGCAGTGGACCACAAGCAACTTTTATTATCTGTTTACTTGCTTGTTGGCTACAACCAGAAAGGTTCTTTTATGCAGTTTCCATGGGTGAGGCAAGTGGAAAACCAGTAATAAGCTCCTCTTTGGATGCCCGTTGGCCCATGGGAGTTGCCAGAGGCCTGGCCCCAAAGGGGACACAGCTGTTCTGAAACTGAAAAAGGACCCAGTGGTCTGAACTGAAAAAGCAAAAAAAGCACTGCTCCTGGAGCAGGATCCCATGCCTGACCTTCAGGAAATGCACTCAACAAGCGAAAGAGGAAATAAAAAGCAAGATGTCTGGTGGCAGTGCTTGCTTGTGCAAGTCACTGAACTGAGTAGGCAGGCTTAAGCTAGGTAACATGGCTAGGATGGCACATGACCATGATGGTGGCCCCTGTAAGTACAGTATCAATTGCCGGAAGTTTTTCTCCATGAATAAAACCTCTTTCATGTGGAAAAATAAAAACCAGCAAACAAAAAAACTCTCAGAGCATCTCGAGCAGACATTCCCAACCAAGAAGAAACACGGTCAGAGATAGAACAAAAGGATGAGGGACATTCCCAGGTGAAAGAAATTTCCTACTGGAATGCAGAACTCTACTTGCTGGCAGTAACTGAAAGATCCCATAAAATGTATTTCCCATGGGTGAGGCAAAAATGGCACAGATTTCTCTGTCTGACAGCACATGGCAGGAAGGCTGAAAGAGGCTCAGTAGTCTGAAACTGAAAAAAAGGACCCCGTAGACCAAAAGGCAGTAAACCCCAAAATGGAGTGTTGGGTCTGCCCCATGGGAAAAGGGATATCTTTCCAGATGAGTGAGTTCCAGAGATCCTTAGTTGGAAAAGCAGCAAGTTGATGTGTACAGAGTTCCAGCATCTCAGGCTGCTGCAGGTAGGAGGAAATGCCAGGAAAAATTGAGATGGAAGTGGGTTGTTAGTTCAGACTTAGGATCCCTAAAATTTCCCATGTCCATGGCAGAAGTTACAGAGAAAGCCTATCCTTCCAGCAAGCTGCAACAGAGTTTACGGAGACAGCCTAAACAAAGTCGGGCACCAATGTTATGTTTTTATTTAAAGAGAGGAAAAGAGAAAGATGCTGGATGAGACATGTTGACATAGTTTATTATATGGCCTGGCAGAGTAGGGAGACTAAGAGAGAAGAGGAACAGGGGTAATGACTGACCTCTATGGCTGGTCACCATAGAGAGAAAGAGAGAACACGTAGGTGAGAGAGAGCCAAGAAGAAACAGAGAGAGACAGAGACAGAGAGTAGAGAAGCAGTGTAAAGAGAGGAAGCAGAAAGGCAAATGCTTAATTTTAATTTATATGTTTAATTATTTTTTTAGATCTAGTGGTCCAAGTATCAACTGCCCACTAAAATCCCCACCAGATCATTTAAAATTACAGATCATCCATTTTATAAAACATAAGTTTTGTAGAATTTAGTTGAAACCTGTGCAACTTTATTAATGCAAAAATATATTAGATCTTCCCTGAGGATATTGTGATGATTAGCTAAGTTATGGAAGTTTAAATGCAAATATATTATCAGGCAGTTTGATATAAAATGGTTCTGCCTAAACAATCATTAATGAGTTAGTGTTCTCTAATCACAGGAATGACATTTTATCTTTTATAATTAACCTCCAAATAATTAAAGGTCATACAAGAATATTTCGTATATAATTATTTGAAAAATCAAAGCAATATTTAATGTTTTTCACAGATATCTTCCTATTTAAGGTTAATTCCTATTTAGAATGTGAACTAGGAATTTTCATTCAGTTCTTTGTGCAATGTTCAGAATGCCCTATTTCTGCACATTTAAAACTTTTTACTTCTAACTTTCTTTTAAAATTGAATAAACAATTGATTATCTCATCAAATCATTACTTAAGTACTGTTACTATGGAATGGTCGGTAGGTAAAAGTGTCTGTTAAAATTGCTATAATCTGCTGCATTCAGTGCTAGTTTCAGCTCCTGCCAGTAATAGTATAAATTAAAAGAAGCTGATCTAGTCAATATTTTGTACAAAGAAGCAGAATTTTGAGAGTCCATTGTTGTCAAACTTGTCTTTCATCTTAAAGAGATCAAGTGTGGGTTGTAAATAAGAATCCATACTCCTTAGAAAACAAGGTTTTTTATTCATTTTGTTGTCATATCCAAATATAACATATTTTATAGTCAAAAAGGAAATACAGCTCTTGAATGAGTCATTTGTGATATTACTAATCTATTCCATTGTCATGAATTGACTACTGCTTAGCATTATTGCCTTAGCTGCTGTTTGTGTAATTCCAGAAAAGTACTACAGGGTATATCAGGGTTCATTTCATGACACATGATGCCTAAAAAGTCTGTTAGGTGCAAAGTCCCATACTTTTTTTTCATTTAAAGGATGCATGCTCTAGGTGTACTGCTTCAGATAACCATTTAAATTCTGTGTGTTTTTCTTACTTTTAGGACAAAACTAACTTACACATTAACATAGTTTCCTATATAAATACATTTCCATGTTCCTTTGTCCTTATTACTCAAAATAAATTTCATATAAATTTTGGTGGTGTTTATTGTACTTTCTGGATTGCTTTTTAGCTGTTTTTATGTAATTTACATTTTTTTTTGCATATGCCCTATGTTCCCTTACATCCTTTCAATCTTATGTTACATAAAGCTTGTGTCCCCATTACTCAAAAAGCCTCTTGAGTCCAATTTGTGCTTCCTACACAGTCCTTAGTGTGTAGATAACACTGGGCTCACAACTTAAATGAAAACTGATTAGTCCTCTCACGGCAGATACCAATTGTTAATAGCTTCTCAGAAAGGAATGGTATTTTGTGAACACATTAACTGTTATTTCTCAGATTTTGTTTAGCTTGAGCTTGTGTAGGTCTTTTGCATGTTATTACAACCACTTTAAGTTCACATGGCATCACCAAAACTCTATTTCTTTGTAATCATTTACCCCCTCTCATTTACCACTACTATCTGCCCTGTGCTTTCTCTGTAACAATTTCTGAGGCCTGAAAGAAGGAATATGATATAGATATTGCATTTGTAGCTCTGCATCCCACAGTCTCTTATTCTCTGTGCCTTGATAAATTGAGGATCATTGTGTTCATTGTCATTGTAGAAAGAAGCTTTTTGTGATAATAGCTGAGAGATATATGAAATAATCAGTATAATGGTAAGTAATTAGGAATCAGATTAATATTGTATCTATTTAACATTATGTATAGTTCAGGAAATGTGGTGGTTTGAATAAAAAGTATCTTTATAGACTCAAGGGCTTGAAAAGACTCAAGGTCACAAGGGAGTAGCACTATTTGAATATATTAAGAGTTATACCCTTATTGGAGGAAGTGTGACACTGGAAGCAGGCCTTGACATTTCAGAAAGCCTATTCCAAGCACAGAGACACTTTTTCCTTGCTACCTGAATATTCAGAAGTAGAATTTTCAGCTACTTTTCCATCACCATGTCTGACTCCATGCTTGGCATCATTGTATAAGTGAACTAAATTTCTGAACCTGTATGGAAGATCTGATAAAAAGATAAAATACTTTCCTTTATAAGAGTCGCCATGGTAATATACCACAAAAGTAGTTTTACCTGATGTATTAAGTTACATTAACTCAGACACTAGGATGGATGGCAAATGACTATGAAGGAGACCAAAGACAGCACAAGATTATTTGACTATGGATTTGCAACATTCCAATGCTTCTACTCAGCTAACATTGAAGAATCTTTCTTGAGAACTTTACACGTAATAACATAACAATATTTAGAGTAGATGTTTTTACTACCAAGGCAGCTATTGTCTTCAACAGGAACTGCCAACTGGGGCTCTTCTGGAATTAAAAATGCAAGCAAAATGAAATATTCATAATCTAAGGGTGCTCAAAATATATATGTATACAAATACCTAAATATTTGTCTTTAAGTGAAGAAAGTTGTAAATATTTTAAATGCTTTCCCTTTATAGATGGAAAAGGAAGTTGTATAGAAGATGATAATACAGATATAAAAACACACTGGATTCATAGAAAAAGGGAGTGAGTCATCATAAATACTTCTCTGGAGTCTCCATAGTCTAATGTCACCCTTGTTAAGCTGGAACCATGTGCTCTATGCCGCCAAATTTTGTTGTCTTCTTTGGGTGGAATCTAGTACTCTCCTTGAACTACATTTGCAAAAGTGTTGATTGTTACTCTTCAAGAACACATAATTCCTTAGGCTTTTTCTTTTCAGAAGTTTCAGGATTAGCATCACACTGCTTATTTCATTTTTCCTTATCTCATTTGGTATAAACTATGGATAGCTACAAATTGAATTTCCCCTTATTCTTTTTCTCTTCAGAATGTGCACTTTTCATTTCCTTTTCCATCAAAGACCTGCATAAGAGTGATCAATATTGACACATGACAGAATCAATACTATGATGTCTTGAAATCTCCTCTGCCAATCATAATAACTCAAAACTCTTCAATTTTACTTCTAGGAGATTGTTGAGACAAGGAAAGAAAACAGTCACATTGTTTTCCAAAACAGCACGAGAATTTTCTCTATTGCAATTGTTAATAGCAGTCTCATCTGTAACCACTTTAGCTAAAACACTCCACTCCACTCCACATAGCTCTCAGTATAACTGTCTTCCATGCTTCTACTAAGATGACCCATTAAGACTTGCTTACTGTATTCAGCTGCCTTCCTACTACAAAGTCTTCCATGGAAACCCAAATTCCATCATGTTTAAGCTTGTCATAACAATAACCCTCTCTCTGGTGCTGACTGTGGACCAATAATTAAAATATATGAGCCTATAGGGTCAATTCTCATTGGAGCCACCACAGGTAATTTATTAACTTAGTCACACTTTTCACTTTGGGTGTATTTTTTAATTATTTTTTGCTTAAATTGCTGAAAGTGCAACAGTGAAGTCTTTGCCCCTGTAGTATTGATGCTGTTTTTTATTTACTTTGACTGCAACATTTTCAGTGGAATTCTAGAATGTGTATTTCAGTAAGAGGTCATGTTCATACTGAATTTCAAATGCCACATTCATTCAACTAAGGGGATATTAGATACTGAGGAATCATTATTATTGGACATGTCTGTGAGTTCCTTTGGAGGGGCATCTAATTCACTGGTCTGAGTAAGAAAGACTCCTTCTCAGTTGATGGAAATGTGTACTATGCAATCTATTGAGTTCCTTCCTAAAACAGAAATGCAAGATAAAAGAAAAGTACAGTCTATTTTCTTCTCCAGAGTTGAGAAACTTATCTCCTGTTTGGAGATGTAAGAATTTCATCTTGCGAGGACTTTGGAACTCTTTTGTCCATGTCCCTCTATTCCATTGCCAAGGTCTTCAGTTTTTGGCTGAAAGCTGAATCACTTCCCACCCTTGTTTAAAGGCTCTACTACTCAGTAAATTATGCTACCTAACTTCTTGTCAGCTAAGAAAACAGTTTATAATGGATGACTTGTATAAGATTAATTCTCCCAAAAAAAACTTCATACATGCTTATAAGTGGCAATATAAATCATCTACTTCTTTTATTCTTGAAACTCTATGAGTCCTATGAGAGCCCAAGAGATCTTCTTTGTCTTAAAGATCTTAAAATCAGTCCATAACAGGACAATAGTTAAATGTAAATGACTATCATCTTTTGAAAAGGTGTGAGTCACAAAAGTCTACATTTTAAGAGATATGCTCAAATGCAACATATGGACAAACTGCATAGCATCTCTAAACTCTATTCTGCACATCTAAAGAAAGTGGACACATATTGATCATTATGATGTGGATACAAATCACTTTTGATCCACAAAAGTTTACATATAACATATTAAATATAATTCCTCTTTCTTGTGTCTTTTACTTTGGAAGGACCAACATTGAACCCATTAGTGTTTCCATGAACGCTGGATGTGATGGTGCTCCATTTAATCACAGCATCTGGGAGTCAAGGAGAATAGAGTCATGAGCCTGAGGTCAACCTGACTTGCATAGTGAATGGGAGATCAGTATGGCTCACATAGACACTGACTAAAATTATTTAGGTTTGATTTTTGAGATGACATCTTTTTTTTAAAACAGTAGTAAAATTAAATTATCAGTGCAACTATTTCAAAAAATATAATGTAAAAAAGACTCTCTATAAATGGATTTAAATGTTTGATGAGGAAAAATCTCCTTTACATCTGCAGAACTTCAGACCCTAAGGGGGAACATTGTGAAAGAGGAGATTAGAAATATTGTAAATACCAGAGGATCAGATTGTATACTATAAGAAGGAGTCTTCTAACAATGACAGATGCGTAATGACTCAACAATATGGCTGCCTCAACATGTGGTGAAAAGGGAAGCAATAATAGACATGCTTGAGTGGATGCAAGAAAGATCATCTTGCTCAGTCCTACACAATAATTACAGGCAACTAAATGTTACTGAGAGTTGAAGAATTATTCTTCCCCAGGGAAGATACCCCCATTGGTCATCTAATACATAATGGTCAGCAATGAAAGCTTGAATGCAAGTAACAATATACATATTGAAAAAGGTATACATATGTTCAGGTCTAATTATACATTTATATTTAGAAGTATATATGCATGAAAACAATGAAAAAAAGTCATGACAATGAAAAAGAGCAAAGAGTGGTATAGGAGGCTTTTAATAGAGAAAAGAGAATGGGAAATGATGTAATTATACTATAATCTCAAATAACAAAAAATAATAAAAGTGAAAGAAAAAATAAAAGCTGTTTATGAACGATTATTGGTTTTTATTGCATAGTTTAATTAGTGTTATTGAAATCCATCAAATCATAGGAAGCCAGTAGTATAATCATGAAAAAAAAAGATTATGCTTCCTGTTTCTTTTCATGCTACTTAGTTTCATCTTTGTTTAAAAATGGAATGACTAGAGAGGCAGTAGGTTAGTATTGTTTCTTATCCTTGCAATGATAATTTATTTGAGATTGTGAGTAAGCATTACCAGTAAGAACCATTTCAAAAATTAGTAATCCTCTGTTGTGCACTCAGATAGCAGTAATAAATTCCTAGTTCAAGTCATCATGTATTTAACTCATCTGTAGCTATGATGCACATAGTTGCAAACTGGATAGGTAACATCATCTATTCATTAATAATTTCTGAGAAGTCTAGTAAACTTTATTTTTATGAAGGATTACATCAGCACCACACAATTATGCTATTTAAAATTCAAATGTACTTAGTAATTTCCAAATGGTTCTGAACAGTTTGTCTTCTTTTTCACATATAAAAACAACCACCTTAGCCGGGCGTTGGTGGTGCACGCCTTTAATCCCAGCCCTGGGGAGGCAGAGGAAGGTGGATCTCTGTGAGTTTGAGACCAGCCTGGTCTACATGAGCTAGTTCCAGGACAGACTCCAAAGCCACAGAGAAACCGTGTCTCGAAAAAAAAAAAAAAAAAAAAAAAAAAAAAAAAAAAAAAAACAACAACAACAACAAAAAAAAAACCTCACCAGCCATTTCAATGTATATTCATTATCTCCAATATGATATTGAAAAAAAACAGAGGGGGAGTAATTTTTCTATCTTTGTAATCATTTATTTTGGAAAGTAATCAGGCTAATATCTATGACAATATGACTATCCCTTCTGATATTTTCTCTTATTTTCATAAAGTTGATAGACCATGTTCTCGATGCACTGTGTGCTCTATAATTTATTATGCAATTCCAATGAAGTCAATCAGAATCTAGCACAATCCAAGTAAAATGGATATTATATCGGGAAAATAATTGTGATTTTGTGCACACTACAGCCTCCTCTAGACACAATTAATTAGTAGGACTGCACATACACACACACACACACACACACACACACACACACACACACAAATATACCAGTAATAGCTATCTTTTATGGTACCAAAAAGTCTGACACTGCAATTAATTTTGTTTGATCATTACAGTTGTCTGATGAAAATATTAAAACTAATCTTTCTATAATCAAAGTAACTAGAAAAATAATTCATTTGAATATGTATATACAGTCTATGCTGCAGTTTTACCTGTTGGTAGATAAGTTACTCAGAATACCAGTAAATGTATGAATAATTTATTTCATGAAATAAAAAAAATATTGACTAATGGGCTTTTGTTTGTAAACAAAGTTGAGATCAGCATACTATTTCCCCCTGTGTTTCATTGCTGTTGCTATATAGGTACATCCCAACAAAAAGTTTTTGAAGTTCATATGAACTCATGTGTTAATCCCAATAAGTAAGTGTCTAAAAAACTTAAAGAAAATAATTAAATAAATTCGAGCAAGCTCTGAGATTTCTCTTTAAGTCTCATATTGACAGTACATCATGTGGTTAGTTTATTAACTCTAATATAGTATCTCCCAATTTTACTTATTTCCAAAATAACAGGGTTGTATACTTTGCCATGTCTGAAGGATATGAAATACACAATATATTCCACTTATATGTTAACTTAATCAATATATCATGTGTAATTATATGAGCATAATTAATATATGAATAAATTATTTTAAATTGATATGCTTATATAAAATTATAACTTTTAATTATGTATAAATAGAAAACTATACAAACAAGGGATCTTTTAACTATTTATGGATGAATTATAGATTATATATTGAATAGTAGAGAAAACTTAAGATTTCTGTTGTCCTTTTGTGTGCTTCAATTTATGTATCTTTCTATCTATTGATATGTCTATGTATACATGTATGTATGTATTTATCTATCAACCATTAAACTCTCTGGATGTCCACTTAGTATTGTATTTTATTCTTATTCCCTCCTTCAGTTTTCTATTTTTTAGTTGAGCTTTCTTGTCAGTTCCTTCATTATCTTCTATTTCTTTTATTGTTGTTACAAATTAGAAGACAATGTTCCGTGAATAAGCATAAAAGTTATGTGTGTGTGTGTTTGTGCGTGTGCAAGTATGCTCACATATATATTCACATAGGTCTTAGTTTCATGGCATGCAATGTCGTATTCATCAGGATCTTCCAGCAATGTAAGAACTTAAGGAAGAGCAAGCCAGAAATGGGCTTTCATTTGAAGAACATTTCATGATCTTTCCTTAAACTTAAACTTCTGCCATGCCTGTATTGTAGAAATTCGTATTTCAAACAGATGTTATCAAATCTACTCACTTCAGGTAATCTATGAAGAGTCAAAATCATGCTGGACTACCGCAATCTTTGCTTCTTTTTTACCAGGTGGGTGGTGATTCTTATTTTTATTTATTTATTTATTTATTCTGTTTCCAATCTGTTCCATTATGACCTAGATTAATTTACTGATTTATAATTCCTTCTATATATGCTATGCTGTCTCTTCCTGTACTCCTTCCATATCCAATTGTTCTGAAGTGTATGGAGTAAAAGCTGCATTTCCTCTTTCTTGTCATACTGGGTCTTCTATGCCAGAAATTGTTATTTATAGTGCTCAGCTTTGCTCTGGTGCCTGGCCCATTATGATAACCAAATCTGTTACTGAAATTTCCTTTTGGGTCATAATGAACTGCAGCCTAAATGAGAGACAAATCTGGAGATGTTGTTGGCACCTATCTCTGGGTTCCTGATGTTCCTTAGTTTTAATAACAAGGAGCCTTCATTATCATAGGAAAACAAATATTTTCACTCTTCTGTTATTTATCACACTGAACATCATGTGTTAGAGGTTGATCTCTATTGTGACATTGACCATACGGAATATACATACAACTGTACATCCCAACAAAAAAGTCATGAAGTTCACATGAATTCATGATTAACCCCAACAAGTGTCTAAAGGGTTAAATGATAATAATTAAATAATTCAAGAAAGCTCTGATATTTCTCTTTAATTCAAGTGTCATCTTAACATGGTACTTTATGTGATTAGTTTGTTACATCTAATACACTCTCTCCCCCAATACATTGTGTTCCTATAACTACTTCTTTACTTTCAAATCGCTTTACCCAAAACTTCATGTTGATAATAGTAATGCTATACTATGTTTATGACCACTTTGCAAAATGCAAGTCTTATAAGTCTGGAATGTGGACAAAATTCAGGTATACAGAGTAAAAGACAGAACTGGAAGAAGGGTGCTTGGAGAAGAAAGTAAAAGGAGAAGTGATGATACACCTCTAGCAGCTTTCAGATGCAAACACAGGTAAGAAATGCTGTTTTCCTCAGGGCCACCATTCTCATGCTTTTGCCTCCATTACAAAGCTCACATGTTCCTGCCCCTGGGTTTCATGCATCTCTTAAATTCATACAATTCTTATTTTTGGTCTTGGGTTATTAGAATATTCATCCTTCATGGTTAAAGTCAAATGCCAACACTGCTGGGATGCCTGTCTCAATCTCTCAAGCCCTAATTAATCATTCTTCATTGACATTCTCTCAGAATAGCATTATTAATATATTAAAAATTAATTTTACTCTAATGTAATCATTTAGTAATAAATCAGTCATCCCTCTATTATAAATTTCTATTCAGATAGTGATCATGTCTGGTGTAAATATGTGTATACAAAAGTCTTGTGTTTAATTAAGAAAACAGAACAACTTTTAAATCTAAAGTACATAGCACTATGTCAGATACTTTAAAAACAAATATTAAAATTTCTATTGTAAGTACCATAAGAAACATGTAATTTCTGTTTTTATAATAAGAAAACAAATTTTGAAATGTATCTGTATTTATATTTAATAGTTATTAGTGGAATAAAGATTCACATCACAATCTTTTTAAAGCCAAGGCACATTCAATTCAATAAATGCTGAAGTAAACCTCTATTTCTATTTTGTTCTTTGATCACCTAACCAAGATGAAAGGCTGACCTTGGATCACAAAACTTTGTTTACATTAACATGGGGTGAACTAAGCCTTGGTGTTATTGACAGTCATTAACAAGGCTTTGATAGTGTCTGTAATCTTTCTTCTTTAGCATCCTGGGATATCTTAGCTGTAAACACTTCAAAGAAAATCAGACTATCTCATCTCATAATGATTCTCTGTATATCATCAGAAAGAGAAGAAAACCAAGCTTATTAAGAGAGAGTGGAAGAAAGAAGTCTGACAAAAACCTCTTGCTCTCTCTCTGTGGGGTTGTCTCTGTCAGTGGCCAGAGAGAAAAGCAAAACTGTTAGTTCATGCTTCGATTGAGTAAGGGCTAAGGTTTCTTTAATTTGAAAAGTATATTATATTTCAAGCACAGGCTAATTGAAAAACTCCAGTTTAATAGTATAAAAAATGAAACTTAATATGGAGAATGAGAGTCTAAACGAGAGTGAATTTTCAGAAGAACTTTGGTATAGAAAATTAAATGTGTTTTAACCAGGTTTAACAATACATATTTGAATACAGGCAACATGCATTCTTCATGTGTATTTTTTAATTACTGTTAAACAAAACTTACTATTCCAAATTCAACATAGTTTTTCACGCCCTACTACCTTTTTTGGAAAACTCAAACCCATTAACATGCCCTGCAATGACCTTTCCTTCTTTATGAATTTTAAAATTATCACACCATTGGCTGGGCGTTGGTAGCACAAGCCTTTAATCCCAGCACTCGGGAGGCAGAGGCAGTAGGTTCTCTGTGAGTTCGAGGACAGCCTGGTCTCCAGAGCAAGACCCAGGATAGCATCCAAAGCTACACAGAGAAAACCTGTTTCCAAAAGCCAAAAAAAAAAAAAAATCACACCATTGATTGAAATAGTATCCTGAGACTAGACTAAAACTCATACACACATACAATTTTTATTTAGTATGCAAATTTTCATAATAGTATTTTCAAGGAAATTTTGTTCATATTGATTTTCCTCTAACTTCTTTCTTGCTCTCTGGACACCAATTTGATCCATCAACCTAACCTCCATATCGTCTTTTCTAATTTCATATTTCATGGATCTTACTGTCTTCCCCATTTGACAAAACCACATATTTTGTCTCTACATGTTTGCTTTAAAGTTTCATGCTTACCTCTGCGGTAAGTACAAGTATGTGACATAATTTAGAATCTTTATATGAAGAAAATTTGTAACACTACATTTTAGATTCAGCTATTTGCCTTCAAGTTTCATGATTTCACATCACACACACACATTATTTAGATAAATAAGCTGAAATTAGAATCAAGCTCTAAATTCAAATGTCATACAGTGTCATTCTGTGCTCTGTAACCTGGAAGAATACACAAATACTTTCTATCTAACACAGATACATCAGAAGACAAGACAAAACTGGAAGTAAGATTTGATGATGAAATATGACACACTTACAAAAAACATCAGATTCTTGTCTATGCTCAAAAAAGCAATTTCACTGTTTTTATCTGAAATCAGAGTTGAATTTTCACTATACCCTATTAACAATTCACTGGGGTATTCAATTGTGAAGCAGAATAGAGCAGCCTACCTCCTTAAACAAAATTCCTATTTAAATATTTTAAGATATTTAATAATTCAAGCAGTTTTTTTACTCCAACACAGCTTACTCTTAAGATACAATTATTCCAAATCAGTGAGGTTAGTGTGACAAGTACCTGTTGCCAGTGAGTAAAGAGAGTTGTTCTTGGTCGTGCTGAGCCTGAACAACATCCCATCAATACAGATATAAGCAGCAAAATCAATGTGTAGCCTGGTGAATAGCAGTTTCATTAAATTACATACTTGGGGACTATGCAATGGCAGATAAAATCATGCACAACAGATACTGAAATAGGATAGAAATCCAAAAATATTATGAACCTATCACATTGCTAAAATTGACAAAGTCCTTTGGGAATTGTGCAAGTCATTAATAGTGTTGAACACAGCTTGGAAGTCACATAATCGTGCCACAAATTTATGAACACCTTCCGGAGTCAAGGCAAGCACATGACTGGTCTGAAAATTTGAAGACAATGGGTCTCAACAGTTCCAGCACTTATGTATTTTGTAGTTATCCTTCTCTGGAATTCAGAAGAGGAAAGCATAATGTTCATTATAACACTGACATATTCAACTCATTGCTAGATGCTTGCTTGACAAATTAAATGGGAGATCATCAGAAATCCCTGCAAATGAATGAGTGTGTCAAGAGTAGCCTTAATTAAGGTTCATTGAAAAGTTAACCACATCAAAAGATAGCAACATTGAGATTATTTCTTAGGTTTTCAGTAGCATTGAAGGAAAGAAACAAATATTGGAAAGTGCAGTATGCAAGCCCTGCCACAGAGCAGAGTACTCAATAACTGTTCAATAAAGAAACAGAGGACAGCACAGTATGTGTGGGCTTGAATACAGATCTCTTGCTTGGTTTGATTTTATGTTTATTGGTGTCATGTATTGGTCTCCCTTATTCTAGAAGCAGAATTTCTGCTCAAGTTAAAAAAAATGGCTAGAACTTTTACTAGTGATATTTATTTGCTAATAGTTTCTTGAAATGTGTAGTTGTGTTATTATATTTCAAATTGAATCATGAACAGAGCCTAACTTTTTTGCATATAAAATCAATCCACCAACGTAGAAACTATATTTTATTTCTCACATATACATTTATGTGACAGAGATTATTAAACAATAGCAATCTGTCCTGTATTCATGAATATACTACTTTTCAGTCCTCTAAAGATGAGTATATTATATGAGAAGTTTCAGTTTCATAGATGACTTGTGATGTGACAATAGGTGAAGCATAGTAATATTGCTAACTACTTCAATACAGGTCAGCAATGTTCACAAGTTTAATGTTGTTTTTTCATAAGTGCTACAAAAAAGTTTGTGTGTTTTCAATGTATCCCTCAATATGACAACTATAATGTGAAACATCACACCTATTCCAGGATGCAGAATGAAAGGAATAAAAATGAATGAATTCTGATTGTGTATAAGAACAACTAAATTTATAATAATTTCTTTTCTATTTTAAGAATTACTGAGACTTTGCATAGCTGTTTTAATTCATAGAGTGCTTCCTCTCCAAGCATAAGGACTAGAGTTTAGATTGCCAGAACCCATCTAGAATGCTTATTAGACATAGTAACCAGTAACTTGTATTCCCAGTATTAGGAAGATGGATACAGCAATTTAATTTAAGCATAAAATTAGTAATTTAAGCATAAAATTATTCTACAACCACAGAAACAGACGAGGTTCTCATATAATCATTATCCAATCTCATTGTCAGAATTTATTTTCCCTGGAAAGAACTGAGGATCACTGAAGGAGAACATAGATTCTAAGCAGTTTAAGGAGTTGATACACCTTCACCAAATACATATAACCTTTATTAAGTAAAAGAAATAGAAGACAGTGATGTTGGGACCAACTGTAAAAAAATCTCTCTAAACTACTGATTTCTACACTTGTCTTGGCTTCTGACATACAGACCCTCAGGATAATTAGGCAAGCTCTCTGGGGGCCTCTTTCTCTACCTGGAAATTCAGAGGTATAAGTGGGTTTCCTAGGGGTCTTTTTAGCTATAACACTCCACACAAACATGTATCTTGTTGACACTTACAATCAAATAAAATGGTCTTCAAGAATCAATGTTTTCACCTATGGAACTTTGATTCATTTAAAAGGAATGTGAAATTTATACATGTACTTCATAGTCTCAATATTTTCAAATTCTTATCTTACATAAAGTCAGCAAAGGTGCTATTTTTAGAAATTCCCCAAAGGAATTGGAGGAGAGTCTCATTACCTTTAAGAGCTGGATCACTGATACCTGCTGTTTTTTACACTGCATGTCCAACTCTTGCTTGTAATTCTTGCTGAAATCAACACAGGGTCATGACCTCTGTCAAAATTGAGAATCAAAATGAGATTTTATGTTGAAAGATGACGTGCATTTGATTTCCTGTAGCTTGAATTCACTCAACAGCAAATATGCAAGGAGATGACCACTAATTAGCTTTATTAAGACTATACAAACAGCCTCGGCAGCTCTACCTTTGAGTCTATGCCTTCCAAATTAAATTTATACAACATGGATACACTAGATACACAAATTTATAATACTTGTATTGATGTCACAGAAAACCAAAGGAGATGTCCTCATTAGTAATGGTGATTATTTTTTCTGCCTGTCAATTTGTCCTAAAGTTTCAAATGGATACTCAACTAGGCAAAATAATCACAGATAGGAATGTGATAGAGATAGGTATTTGAGTGATATGCTTGGTAGTTTCTTTAGCAGTCAAGACAAAGCAGTATTTGCTTCTCATTTAACACATATTAAGGTATTAACCCATTACATTTTCAATATAATTTCAAAGCGATTATGTATCTGGGTATGTTACAAGCACATAGCTAATGTGAGCAATCAAGGGGATAACTCTTTTTTCTATATTCTGCTATCTTGGTGCATAAAAAAAAATTGGTTTTGACATCTACATCTGAGTTGAGGACACTTTTCTTGTACATTTAATCTTCATTTAACTTTTCTCAGTAGCTGCTCTTTTAGTTGGTAATGGATAGAAATTAACTGCAAAGGCTTTTCAGTTATACCTAAGTTTAGATATATTGATAATAAGCATTTTGGGCTGTTTAAACCATCCTAATATATTAGAGTAGAATTAGGGCATTCAGAGTAGATATAGGCACAAGGGAAAACAAAAATAATTTGTAACATTTAATGGGGTGTATTAAGTTTAGTTCTTCCTCTAACAGTCCATATGATGAAGTCTTTACTCTGAATATCCCCTGCCCTATCAATAATGAGAAGATGCCTTATCATGTAATTGTTTACATAATAGTTTTTGTTTTATAAATCCAAACACACATATTCTTCTGTAATTTTGTGTGATCCTTCTTTATAGAAAGCCAAAGGCTATTTATAACACACAAATGGGCAGATATTTGACGGATATTGTTGTCTTCAACTTTCACATACAAACAAGTTATGAACTTGTCTTATAAGGGATAAAATTTAATATTCAAAGAGGTCAACTAGGGGTAGCTAGTCATAAAGGAATTTATTTATACGAATTAAAATTTGGTTTTAAAATTGGGATTGTGCCAGGCAGTCGTAGCTAATATGTTTAATCCCAGCACTCATGGGCAGAGACAGGCAGATTTCTGTGAGTTTCAGGCCAGTCTGATCTACAGAGTGAGTTCCAGGGCAGCAGTCAGACCTACACAGAGAAACCATACCTTGAATCTGAAAACAAACACAACCACAAACACAACAACAACAAAGCAATTTGGGATTGCTTCTTCAGCCTAATTGTGGTGAATTTAGTTTTCTTCATGTTTCTGCCTGATAGCCACAAAGCATTTTTACCAAGAAATTTATCTTTGTATCTCCCTGCTGTTGCTGACTATTCTCTGGATTTATTTTTATTTTTTCCTGAGCTGTGTTGGTGGTAAATGTAACAGCTAGGTTGAGATAACTGTCTTTTCACAAGGATTTGAAATAGCATTGCATCATTGAGATGAATTTCTATGATGGAGTTCATCTCATGGACGAACAATTTAATTAGATTATTGTTCAATTATGTACCTGGAAAACTGGAAGTTGAAGTTTACATGTTGTCAGAAAATTTCCTGTCCATTTGTGGTTACTTATCTTTGGGGTCATTTGAGAAGTTTGTCTGTAGTTCATGCAAGTTACAAACTCACAGCAGTTCTCCTGCCTCAGCTTCACAAGTGCTAGGACTCGAAGACAAAAGCCAAAATTCCCAGCTCCTACATATCTGTTTTCTCTTTGTTGTTGTTGTCTTTTATTTCTTTGTGATAAATTATTTCTCTTTACTTTAAACTTGAAAACTTTTTGATTTTATATTATTTTAGTGGTTTCCTTTGGAAAGCTGAGTATTGGGACTATAATATACCTGCATATTATCAAATAGAAAAATCATTTTGGGAGTAGAATTTATACATTTCACTCTTATTTTATCTGTGTTGAACTACAAAGGTTGGAAAATTGAATCTTATGCTACTATCCGGTCAACAAATGTGCCCATGCAAGCAATGATTTATGCTGACTTTTCAGAGCTGTACCAAGTCCAATCCATGATTAAATACAAACTTTCACCTTCTTGCTTCAGACAGAAAATGAGATTTGTATCAAGGAAATTTTTCTGAGATGTTGAGCCCAACAAAAAGTCTCATTTTGCCATGTGGATTTCCTTTCTATCACTTCTATTTGCATTCTATTAGCATAATTTTAAAAATGGAAGCAATAAATTTTTGTTTTCATATATTTTTTTGTAACTGAGCAGTGAGAATAATGGAATATCTATCACTATTTTCAAGTGCCTATTACTTTGCGGATGGGCATGTGTCACATTAAATAATTACAAATTGATTCTTTTGTTTTTCTTGAGCCTATATCCTCTCTGTATCCTCTACTTAGAATCTTATATATTATATGAAGATGAAAACAGCCTGAAATGTTTATTATCAATGTGTGTAAATTCATATGTCATTGAAAAGTGTTTTCAGGCTATCTAAAGGTAGCTCCTCAATCCTGTTGCATAATTGTTCCTATTTAACCATCTATTTTGGTATGTTGTCTTGTCACAATTCATGTCTTATTGAGCTTGATTTTGAAACTTAGTGTTAAAACAAATTTCTCTATACCATTAAGACATCTTGATAGAGGAAAAAGCATTACAGAAATAGCTTGCTTAAAAAGGAGATATAAGCTCTAAAACATCCACTCTTCTTGGCAGAACATTGCTCCTTAGATCTTCAGACTTCTGAAGAATAGTCATACTTGTGTTGGCTCAAAACATTCAGCTTGTCCTATTTTGAGGAATTTGTCAATGTGAGCTACTTCCCTTTGAGAGTCACAATAACTACATGCTTTTTGTAAATGGTGGAACTGTGGTAGAATCCAAATAGTGTCATGTCAGGCTTGCCAATGTATATTTTTGCCTGAAATGCACATTCAAATTGGATGTTTCAGTGATAGAGTCTGTGTATATTGATTGGAGTACTGGTGGAGACAGTAGTTAATTTGTATGAGATGACCCAATGAATGTGCTCAATTTTCTTAAAAAGAAAATGAAAATGGCCATGCATTTACCATTCAGCCCTGCTGCCAACCTGTGATCAGTGCATCCTTAGACACTTCAACCATGAATACATTTAGTTACTGAAATAGCCCCAAAGGCCTCTCTATTGTTAACACTGAAATTGACTTGACTGTACATACAAAGAAAGAAAGCTACAGCTTAGCTTGGGATATTTGCTTTAAGCAGCCTGGGTGCATGTTACATGTGGCTTTTGTCTTTGTTTTATGTATAAACAGAAATATTGGGGCAGTGAAAATATACATGAAGCTTCTTGAAATAATTCTGACATTATTTCTTCCTAGATTTAGACTCTCTCAAAAATATGTACATAGGATGGTCTACCTTTAGAAATGTGCAGGCATTTTACCAGAGGCAACTTAAATTGAAAAGATTTTGACTAATAATGATAACCTAAAGGATTTTGCAAGATAATTTTTAAAAAATAAGCTATGTAGTAAAAGTGAGGGGGCTTCAAAGATAGCATAAGTTTAGACATTGGAGCAAAATGGCTTGGAGAGGCAGGAGGGACGGATCTTACAAAATAATCCCCTACATTATCATGTTAATTTTCCACATTACTCAAGCACCTTACTGAGAATTATAGGACAGAAACAAATGGAGTCTGTCTAGCCTAGGCTCCATCCTCAGAATGCTGAGGCTAGTTTACACAGGTGGTATGTAGAATGCACATTTCCAACCTTATTTGTGTTCTCTGCAGGACTCAAAGTGAACACTTGGCCATTTTCTTGTTTTTTTTTTCTCCCAGACTTCCTCTTGGCTGGTTCCTGGAATCTTTCTAAAGTGAATCGATTGTTTTTCTGCTTTCATAACCACACTCTATTTCCAGTCCACTGCCAGCTTCCAAGACTTTGCATAATTGTATCTGAAAAGGAGTCATCCTTGCTTCCAAATGTTGTCATACTGTGGTGATGCCTCTATGGCTAACTTTCTAACAATGTCTCACAGAAGGTTAAGCATTAATATGCATGTTCAGTTGGGTTTTGTCACAATCTGAAACTGGCAAAGGATCTCTGAACAGCTGGTGTATGTTAAAGAATCAGTCACAGGATAAACTACTAAGTCTATGAGGATTGGAATGGCTATGTAGGAAGAATAAAACCAAATGAAGATGAGATTTCATGTGAGGTTTCAGGCACAGCATGTCTCCTAGTAGAGCTTTAGTGAATAAATTACAGATGAATTCACCTGATTTCAAGCAAGTGACATGGATTTTTTCCACCAGATATTGAGTGTAGGCTACCTAGAATTGAGGACAGAAGTATGGTAAGTAGGTGTGTTACCCTCCTGTTTCTATGATTAAGGAGTGAACAGCCAACAGGTAGTAGGGTCAGAGATTCTTTTTAAAAATATTTAATTTAAAACAATCTTATTTTACATATCAATCCCAGTTCCTTCTCCCTCCTATTGTCCAATGTCCCCCCACTGATGGCCCCTTCTCACACTTCATCCTCTCCTCAGCTAGGGTTAGGCCTCCCATGAGGGATCATCAAAGTCTGACACATTATTTGGGGCAGGACCTAGGACTTCCCCTGAATATATTGGCTGAAAGAGTGCCCCTCCACAGGGAATGGGTTACCAAACTCATTCATACACAAGAAATAAATATTGGTTCCACTGCCAGAGGCCCCAGAGACTGCCCAGGCCTCCTAACTAACATCCACATTTAGTGGGCCTGGTTTGATCCTATGCTGATTCTCCAGCTGTCAGAATGGAGTCCATGAGCCTTACATGCTCAGATCAGCTGTTTCTGTGGGTTTCCCCAGAATGGTCTTGACCACTTAGCTTGTCACTCCTCCCTCTCTTTGAATGAATTATAGGAATTCAACTCAGTTCTTAACTGTGAATTCATGTTTCTCCTTCCATCAGCTACTGAATGAAGGCTCTGTGATGGCATTTGAGGCAGTCACCAATCTCATTATACGGGGAGGGAATTTAAGGTAGCCACTCCATTAACCTCTTAGAAGAGAAAGTGGGTAGTACCCTTGAATGAATTGGTACAGGAGACCACTTCTTGAACTTAACAACAGTAGCACAGACATTGAGATCAATAATTAATAAATGGGAACTCCTGAAACTGTGAAGCTTCTGTCAAAGAACACAGTCAACAAGATGAAAAGGCATCCCACAGAATGGGAAAAGTTCTTCACTAATTCCACATCTGACAGAGGGCTGATTTCCAAAATATACAAAGAACAAAAAAAGCTAATCATGAAAGCACCAAATAATCCAATGAAACAGTGGAATATAGAACTAAATAGAGAATTCTCAATAGAGGAATCTAAAATGGCTGAAAGTCACTTAAGAAATTGGTAACCTTATTCACTAGGAAAATGCAAATGAGATACCATCTTATACCTTTCAGAATGGCTAAAATAAAAAATACCACTGACAGCTTACACTGGAGAGGATGTTGAGAAAGGGGAACACTCTTCGATTGCTGGTGGGAGTGCAAACTTGTATAACCACTTTGGAAATCATTTTGTTGGTTTTTCTGGAAAATGGGAATCAGTCTACCTCATGAACAAGAAATTGCACTCTTAGGCATAGTCCCAAAGAATGCACATCTATACTATAATAACAGCTGTTCAACTATGTTCATGGCAGCATTATTTGTAATAGGCAGGACTTGAAGTCATATTTTCAAACTGTTGATAGCAAAGTTTTCATATATGTGAATGATAGAATTAAAGAGGTGGTAAAATGAAGTTCACAGGATCTTCAAGAAGTAATAATTCACTTGCACTGTTCTTTATATGTAATTTATAGGAAAAAATCTTTTCAGAATCTAGAGAGAAGCAGTCAGTAACACAATCTTTTACATTATTATTGTGTTAGTCTTATTTTGTTAAGAATGAATTCTCTTTAAATGGCAAAGCAATTTCTCTAAGTATTAGAGCTGAAATCAGGAACAGAATACTGATAAAATGAAAAACATTGACAATGTAGGTATTAGAGGGTAGTTTATTTGTTAAGTGTGTTTGGTAGGCAAACATGAGCATCTTAGTTCCAATATTAGTACCATGCAGATAGCAGGAGAGCACTAAATGGTGGCTTTCTAGATTCCTATAGCCCTTGAACTGTGGCATGGGGCCAGAGAGAGGAACATAGAAACAGGTTAACTAACAGATTCTGCCTCAGTGAAACAGGGCAGAGAGTTAAAGGGTAGGATACTCGGTATCTTGATTTAACCTCAACTGCATGTGAGCACACATGCCTGGGCATGCATGCACATGCAAACACACACACACACAAACACACTGCAGTCTGAATAATTTCCCCTATGCTTGAAACATTATTCTTAGTATACTTAAAACAAGTGTCTATATTCATCATAAATGTCATTATAAATCCTGAACAACAGTGATGTTTGTAGAGTCTGAAGAAGTCCCATCTTCAGCTTTAGTCTCACCTTTCCACTGGTGTCTATCAGTAAGAAACAGCATGAAATTAAAGCAATTATTCTACGAAAGGAAAGAAAAAGAGGAGTGAATGTAAAGAGAGCTGTACATTTAAACTGTAAATTGCATATTGACTTATCATTTCCACCTTTACTTTATAGCTTTAAAGTTTTAAACATTGTGATCAGCTATACATTACCAGACATATCCTTTTTCAAATCAGAATGTTAATCAGCCTGCCTCAAAAATGTTTTATCAGTAAAATAAATCTCTTTCCTTAGAGTAAATGTAGATAGGCAAAGAGAAAGGATGAATATTTGTGCAAGGATGTTTTAATAAATGGGGCAAAAGCATAGCTGCATTTGTATGATAACCATATGTATGCAGTGCAGAGTAGATTTAATAATGGCATAAACTGATATTAGATTTGATAAACAAAGGATCTGGAACGTGAATCCTGAGGATCTATCACTGCCTGAATGATGGCACAATGGGATTTTTAGAATGGTGTCTGCTTAGAGAGAGACTGAATTCTTCCCAAAGCATAGTTCTAAGACTCTTAACCAATCTTTAAGCTCCTTCTGACATCCTTGATTATGTAATAGGTGTATTTGTTACTTTTCTCTCAGTGTGACTGAATAAGAGATAGAAACAAGGAAAGATTTATTTTGACTTTATATGACTTCCATGCATTATGGAGTAGAAGGCAATTTCTACTCAGTTCAAGGAAGTGGAAATAAACACATAACAGAGAGTGTACACATCATTGTGAACATTAAGATAGAGAGCAGGAAATGGATGAGGGTCCAGGTGTGGCCTTCAAAGCCTCAACCTACTGACTTATTGCTAGAATGGCCTTCCCTTTTAAAGATTCTACCACTAAAAACAACTTGCAGTACCTACTGGGGACAAGTTTTCAAACAGGAGACAACTGTGAACATTTCATAAGAAACTTCTAACTGTCTATATAACAAAGTAAAATTGTGAAAGGAGGATTAACATTGTAACAGACACGCAGTCAGTACAATGTCATAAGAAACTCTTTTGCTGTACAGCCTACTAAGACTTAGTCCATAACTCCTGGACTAAGTAGTAGTAGTAATGGATGGATGAAATCTTAATATCATTCATCAGGATTCCTAAAATGTAACTATTAAAAGGTGCACTCATCCTGAATTAATTTGCTACATTGTCAAAAATGATACACCTTCTCCATTGGTTGATTCATTATGATGAACATTGTTTGGATTTACTGAGGTCCTGTCTTGTCACATGTCATTTTGTTTCTATGGTTTCCCCTATGTATTACACAGGGTTCTCCAGAGTAAAAGAACCAATGAAATATGTTATTAAGGTAAGTTATATTGAAAGAGTAAGTAAGCTGTGTCACATCAAACATGCTGAGAATCCAATAGTTTCTCAGTTTTTTGAAGTTTGGTCCCTCAGCAATCACGGTTGTCCCAGAGTGGTTGTTTTATAGTGGAGGGGCTAAGAACTTGGCAGCTGCTCTACTGACAAGATAGGGTGGCTCAATATTTCCAAATTGGATCCAGAAATCTGGGCAGTGTTTTTTAAAGATTCTCTGGTCCTTAGTCAAAGATAAAAGCATGGAAATGTTGTTACCTATATAAGCAAACAAATTAGCTTATATAATCTATAGCTTATATAGCTTATAGCAACATGTAAAATAAACTCAGTGTAAAGAGAGAAGGTGAAACCAGAAAAAGGTCATTTATCTTCTTCTTCAATGTCTTTTATATTTGGCCTACTACCAGAAAGTGCTGTCTCCAGTTGAATGAGTTCTTCCCACATTGATTAAGGAAACCAGGAAAATCCTTGAGTTTCCCTAATAAGAATTGTCCAATTTTCACTGAAGTGATTATAATTTATGACACCTTCCCTTTAAAACTAATCATGACACCCTTGGAATATTTCTAAACCCTCATTTGAGAACTAACAGTGCATTCCTATTTATGCAATTTGCACTTCTCCCTTCATGATTTCATGTCTTCATACTAATTGTTTCCACTTGGATGTTTTTTGCTTTACTTGGATTTGTAGAATTCCTTAAATCTAACAAGCATGGGAATGGCCCTTCTTTTTGTGGCCTCACAAATTTCTTTACATTATTACCAAAAATTTATCTCCAGATGTTTTCATGATATCTATCTGCTCTCTCTGTGTCCTTCACATTTGAAGGAGAACAGTATGCACAATATAATATTTTGAAACAAAGGATGGTAATGTCTTAATTAAGAGGTAAGTGAGAAAGAGGATAGCAAAGCATGAAATAACTTTGCCCATGTCATCTTCACCAGAGTTAAAATTGCTGTAAGAATAACTTTAACCCTCAGTGATGAAGTCTCACCATCAATGAAACAAAGGTAATATTTCACAATGGGAAAATTACTAGCAGTTAAAGAGTGAGTAGTACTATTAATACTTGTTGATACTTGAAAGTATAGAGATTATTAATATTTTATTTCTCAAGATTCTGTTAAAATAACATAATTGATCTTTCCTCTCACTTGTTATTTAAGAATTGAATAGTCTGAATTTCTTAGTGTGTTTGCCACTTTGAGGGCATGGGGATATGACTCAGAGACTAGGGTCACTTGCAGTTATTATAGAGACATGGAATATAGTTCCTAACACCCACAACCATCTAAAAGTCAAGTTCCAGGGGATCTGGTACCTTCCTCCATTTGTGGACACCAGGCGAACATGTGGTGCACCAATAAATGAGTAGGCAAAACACTCATACATATAAAATAAAAATAAATATAAAATAATTCAATGATTTATTATGTGGAACATAACAGAGAAAGGGAGGAAGAAGAAGAGGAAGAAAAGGAAAAGGAAAAACAGAGGAATTAGGAGCAAGAGTAACAGAAAAAGCAAGAGGAAAAATGGCTCAAAATAGTGATGTCTCTGCCTCTAAGTATACTGGGTTCTAAACATATGTATTGTTTTCTCTCAAGGCTTTAGAGATGTAGACAATTCAGAATCATCCTCAGGGATGTACATAGTGACAATATTTATTTGCTAGAAGATTCATTTCATGGCAACTTATGCAGTAAAAAAATTGCTGTAGACATCTTGCTGTAATATTTTTGGAAAAACAATCATAGGTGGTATTTTCATTAGGGTTTATATTGCTATGAAGAGAAAACATGTCCACAATATCTCCTTTTTGCAAACTATATGAGGATTTATTAAAATTGTTTAATGAGCTAACCTCATGTTTGCTTGGGCTTTCTATCCAACCACCATGGCAAGTGGCTAGAAAAGACAGCTCAAAGAATCTGCATAGAGAGCTTATAGGGCAGCTTAAGGGGAATGTTTAGGGGTAAGTACAGGCTCAAGATTGGTGTGCCTCTAGGCTTGGAGTGTTTGCCCTGTGTTGATTGGTCAACTGGTTGTTATGTCCCATAGGCCCTCCCAGCGTGGTTGCTAAGCTTTGCGTGTCATTCCTGTGCACTTGTCTGTAAAGCATAGCCAGAGCTGTAAAACAAAGCACCACTAGCTTACTTCTGATTGGTTCCTTGCCATGAGGCAGGCATCTGACCTCTTAGTGACCAATGCAAGGTCAGACAACCATGTGTTTGGCTGTTATGGATGCCAAAAGGGGCAGGCATCTGATCTTAGTGACTAAGACAATGTCAGACAAGCACATGTTCAGCTGTTATGACTGCCGAAATGGGGAGCTGCTCCCTTCATTCCCCAATTATTTTTTTTTTTGAAATTCCAATCATGGAAATGCTGTCTCTCTAGTGTCCCCATCAGGGAGCAAGACGTATTGGCATCCCTATTCAAGGGAGTTCCTTCTGACTTAGCATTATAACCAGGGACCCAAGAAGGCTGAAATGCTAGTCAAAAGCAAAAAAAGGAATTTAGTTAATGGGGAATCCATCAGGAGCTGTTGGCAGACTCTGTTGCAGAGACAGGGGGTGTCCATATCAGCTGGACTGGTTCACATCTACAGCAAGCCCAGGGTTTGCAATCTACTTAGGAACAGCCTGTAGTCAGCAACTGCTATACTCAGATGTGTCTGCTAGAAGCAGAAACTTGTTTAAGACATGTTTAAGCTAGGAACAGAAGTTAAAACTTATTTACTGAAGCCCACAGTGTAGAAAAAAGCAGATATCTGGATATCTGTTCATACAGCAGGAACATATTTGTAATTTTGGGTCCTAACAGAAATACAGATTTGGGCTAGAAGCATGTACATTTTTCTTCTGTCCAGAGAGCCAGGTATGGATTGGACAGAGGTGCCTTTGGCCTGATGAAAAGCCCTTTAAGTTTATACTTAGATGAACCAAAATAAACCTAAAAACCTTGAGCTTGTTACTGAACAGTAGGTAGTCATTACTTTATCAGCTAACATGCTGACTATAGTCTTGTGGATCTGACTGTCTGATGCTGTCAAGCTGACAACCATTAATATTTCAGAGATCTGGGAAGGGTGTATTTTTTTCTGAATCTACTAAAATGTGAGAGAAGCCAGTCCATATACAGTTAGCCATACCCAAGTCTCCCCATTATCGCTGGAGGCAGATGTCTCAGAGAACAGCAATTTTGCCAGGCCTATAAGGTGAGTTTTTTCTTCTCTGTGGAAGAGGGATATGGAAAAGTTTGACCTTGTTTTGTCTAGGCAAAGGGGGTGCAATCAATTTCCCAGTGTCCAGCAGCTTTATCCACAGTCTTAGCCAGGTTCTGGCAGGCAGCAGGTATGGGGGCATTGTGATAGGCACTTTTAATGATAGTGCCTAAAGGCAAAGCTACTTGGATAATTATTATTTTTATTTCAAATTAGAAACAAGCTTGCTTCACATGTCAATCCCTTCTACCTCTCCCACCCCTCCCAACCCTCCCTCCCTCCCAACCCATCCACCCTCCACTCCCCAGGCAGGGTAGGGTGCTCCACGGGGGCTCCGTAAAGTCCACCACATCATCCTGGGCTGGGCCTAGGCCCTTCCCCATGTGTCCAGGGCAAGAGTGCATCCCTTCACATGGGATGGACTCTAAAGGCTCTTCTTACACCAGGGAAAAATAATAATCCACTACCAGTGGCCTCCTAGAGTGCAGAGGCCTCCCCATTGACATCCATGTTCAGGGGTCTGGATCAGACCTGTACTGGCCTCCCAGACAGTATCTGGAGTAGAGGTGTTCCCCCTTGTTCAGGCCAGCTGTTTCTGTGGGTTTCTCCAACCTGGTACTGACCCCTTCATTCCTCATTCCACCATCTCTGCAAGGAAGTTCCAGAGTTCAGTTCAGTGTATATCTGTGGGTGTCTGCCTCTGCTTCCATCAGCCACTGGATGAGGGTTCTAGGATGGCATATAAGGCAGTCATCAGTCTCTTTATAGGGGAAGGGCACTTAGGGTAGCCTCTCCTCCATTGCCTAGATTGCCAGTTGGTGTCATCCTTGAAGATGTCTGGAAATCTCCTTACAGCCAGATCTCTCCTGGGGACGACAATGTCTCCCTCTGTTATGGAATTTCTCATCCTGCTCTCCTTCATTCGTCCCCCGACTCAAAGAATCTGCTCCTCTGTTTCCTCTTCTCCCTTCCTCTCCTCCACACTCATTCTAACAGATCCCTTTCCCCTACCTTCATGCTCCCAAATAGCTTATGATATCCTGTCCTGGGATCCATGTCTGGGATCCTGTCCTGTCTCTGGGATCCATGATTTTTTCTCTTAGAGTAATTCTTGTTTCCTAGATCCTTTGGTGATGTGGATTGTGGGTGGGTAATCCTTTGCTCTGTCTAAAATTCATATATGAGTGAGTACATACCATGTTTGTCTTTTTATGACTGGGTTACCTCACTCAGGATGGTTTCTTCTAGTTCAATCCATTTGCCTGCAAATCCAAGATTCCATTGTTTTTTTTTGGGTGGGGGTTTTCCCACAGAGGAGTACTCAAATGTGTAAATATACCACATTTTTTTCTATCCATTCTTTAGTTGAGGGACATCTAGGTTGCTTCCAGCTTCTGGCTATTACAAATAATGCTGCTATTAACATAGTTGAACATATGTCCTTGTTGTATGAATGTGCATTCTTTGGGGATATAACTGAGAGAGGAATTGCTGGATCTTGAGGTAGATTGATTCCCATTTTCCTGAGAAACCACCATACTGATTTCCAGAGTGGCTGAACAAGTTTGCACTCCCACCAGCAATGAAGGAGTGTTCATTTTTCTCCACATCATCACCACCATAGACTGTCATTGGTGTTTTTTATTTTAGCCATTCTGTCCAATATAAGTTGGTATCTCAGAGTTGTTTTGAGTTGAATTTCCCTGATGGCTAAGAATTTTGAGCACTTTCTTAAGTGTCTTTCAGCCATTTTAGATTCATCTGTTGATAATTCTCTATTTAATTCTACACCCGACTTTTTATATCATTGATTGGTGTTTTGGTGACTAGCTTCTTGGGTTCATTTTATATTTTGGTAATCAGCCCTCTGTCAGATGTGGAGTGGGAGAAGATATTTTCCCATTCTGTGGGCTGTCATTTTGGCTTAGTGACTGTGTCATTTGCCTTACAGAACCTTCTCAGTTTCAGGAGGTACCATCTATTAATTGTAGATCTCAATGTCTGTACTACTTATGTTAGGTTCGGAAAGCAGTCTCCTGTTCAAGGGTGACTCAGTGTGACTGGATTTATGTTGATGTCTTTGTTCCAATTGGACTTAAGTTTTGTGCATGGGAGTAGATATGGATCTATCTGCATTCATCTGCATGTCTGAATCCTGTTGTACCAGCACCATTTGTTGAAAATGTTCTCTTAGTTCCATTGTATACATTTAGCTCTTTGTCAAAATTCAGGTGTCCATAGGTGTGTGGGTTAATATCAAGGTTTTCAATTTGATTCCATTGGTTCATCAGTCTACTTTTGTGCAAATACCTAGCTGTTTTCAGGATTATGGCTCTAAAATAGTGCTTGAAGTCAGGGATGGTGATGCCTTCAGAAGATCCTTTATTGTACAGAGTTGTTGTGGCTATCCTGGGGCTTTTGTTTTTCCATATAAATTTTAGCATTGTTCTTTCAAGGTCTGTGAAGAACTATGTTGGGATTTTGATGGCAATTACATTGAATCCATAGATTGCTTTTGGCAAGATTGCCTTTTTAATTATGTTGATCCTACATATCCAAGAGCATGGAAGATCTTTCCATTATTTTTTTTTTGGCATCTTCTTTAATTTCTTTAAAGAATCAAAGTTCTTACTGTACAGGTCTTTCACTTTTTTGGTTATCATTACCCCCAAGATATTTTATGTTATTTGTGGATATTGTGAAGGGTGATTTTTCTCTGATTTCTTTCTCATTACGCTTATCATCTGTATATGGTAGGGTTAATGAGCTTTTGAGTTATATTTTTTCCTGCTACTTTCCTGAAAACTGTTTATCAGCTGTAGGTGGTCACTAGTAGAGTTTTTTGGGTCACTTATGTATACTATCTTATACCACTACTTCTTGTACATTAAAAATATTTAATTGGAATGTCTTACATTTCAGAGGTTTAGTTCCTTATCATCATGGTGTGACATGGTGGCATCTAGGAAGACATAGTGCTGGAGATGCTGAGAGCCTTACATCTTGATTATGGAGCAACAGAGAGTAATGTGAACTAAGTGTTCCTTGAGTATAGGAGAGCTCAAAACCTCCTTCCAAAGTGATATACTTCCTCCAATGAGGTGGCACCTACTTCAATAAGGCCACCTATCTAAATATTACAATTCCCTATGAGCTCATGAGAATTAATTATAGTCAAAATACTGTAGAGGGCTTCCTTCCTAATTGATTTCCATTTCTTCACTGAAAATTTTAAGGTGGCATCCTTCCTTTAGAATGTTATACATATAATGTCAGTCTTCTGTGCTAAAATAATCTCACATGCATTTGGAACTAAAGAAAGAGAGAGGACATTAATTGTTTAGAGGCAAAAGCAAATGATAAATAAAAGAACAAATATACAACAATAGGAAAAGGAAAAATAAGAGTGCAAATTATTACATCTCTGGTTCTCAGTCATAGGAAAATGATTTAATGGTGTTGAGAAAACTCAAAAGCAAAACAAATGCTAGGAACAAAATGTAGGATAGTTACCTTTCAATAGTAGACACTTTGTCCATTGGGGAAAGACTCTAACCTGCTGTTGTTCTAACATGCCACATATAATATCTGTGATGGTCTAGAAAGAACAAAAAATAGTCAAGGTATATATTGTAAACCATTTAAGAAAGAAAAATATTCAGTGATAGTTTGGCTTGGAAGAAAGTAGGCTTTATCTTTCTCTTATGAAAATTGATAAAGGAATTTCTCACCTTTGATGGGTTTTCTGGCAAATCAAAACTATGATTTAATCATGTATAAATTAAAAATTTGCCTTAGGTTTAACCCAACATTATACAATGATAGGGGTTGCTACTTTTTGTGGAGTCTCCTAGAGGTACACAAGTACTTTTTGTACCCATACACTATACATCAGGCTAACAGTAGTTAGTCTTAAATCTCATTATCTAGACAGAGCATAATGATAGCGATTTTTGGCTTTAGAAATGGATGCTGGACATTCAAAATCAAATCCTCATGCTTGGATAACAAAAAAGTTCTCCCACTCAGTATTTCTACTTCTTCTACTATATATGCACTTGGTTTGGTATTTTTAAACAGAGATTTATCATTTTTTTCTAGCATGTCATACTTTCCAGGAAGGTATCACTTATCTGCCTCATCATAAAAGACAGGCATTTACTTGTCAGTTAGAGAAGGTATTTTATACATGATACTGATTTTACTGGAACTAGCAGACACTGAGCCAGAGTTATTTGTAAATGCTGATCCTGTCCCAATGCTGGGATCCTGGACTTGCAACACATGCGTTTTAAAACCCTATACACAGTACTGGAAAAATCCTCTAAGCTCTCTCTTCTTACTGAAGATATGAATGTAAATTGTGAAAGCCAGAGAGTTCAGCCACCATGGCAATACAAGCCATTACATTGTATTCTGACAGTTGAAATAATTAAGGGGTCAAAAACTAATTATTCTAGCAAAAGGATAAATTACTTTAAAATAGAATATAAACTAATATGGCACCTCTTTGTTTCATTTTAGGCACAAGTAGAAAATGCTGTTAAATCCAAAGAAAAAAGAATGAACTTCTACAGTTCTGATTAGTATTCCAACTCCATTTTTGCCGGTTTATAACATCTACTCAAGTCTATCATAAAACCAACATCAACAAGAATAAGTTTCTTTGAAAATGAATCTTTTCTAGATACTACACAACCCCCAATTTTATCTGCAGTGAACACTAATCACTCTCTCTAAATATTGCTAAATTATTTGCCAAATTGGAAAGTGGTAGTTGAGTTATATTGTCACTCCAAGAAGTACTGTCTAAATGTTGGTGCTTTGTAAACCGTTAACTGTCAGTTTTCATCAAATGATAAGATACAAGCAGGTTCTTTGATTAAATAACATTAAATTGGTTTTGTGGCAGTCAGATTTTCAGTTAGCTTTTTCAATGAAGATTTAAACCATATTTTTGTATGCAGTACAATAGGTTAATTTATCAGACCATGCATGCAGGAGCTATTTATGCTGCATTTAAAATTTGGTTAAGGAGTGGATAGTTTAATCTTGCATTTTGTATAATGAAGAATGTGTTTTGTTGTAGTGCTTTCTCCCCATATTGAATAATTATGGATGAAGCCTGATCTAATTGTGCTTCAGTAAGTCTATGTTTCTTGCCTGTGCTTGGTGATCACATATATTCTTATAATCAAAAGAAGAGTAATTTATAGTAAGTCATAGGATGTCTTTCATCATTAGTATCAGGCATCATGGATCCACTAGAAAGGAATCTTTTCTTGTTTTTTTAGGCTGTATTTATGTATTTATTTTTATACATTAATAAATGTATAATGATATAGAAAAAAGAGTCCATGATTTTGAGAGGGAATGCATTGTGGAATGGAGAGAGTTGGAAGGAGAAGAGAATAATGATATAATTTTATTTTAATTGAAATAGAATAAATTGTGAAAATATTTTAAAAATAAATGATTTTTCTTTTAGTTTTTGTTTCATTTTTAGTGCCATGGCTTATGCATGTAAGGAAAATGTTCTTTTCAATCTAGATGTAAAGGCCTCTTCCTGAGTTCTCATGTGCACCTCACCTGGAGGACATGTTTAAATCTGTACTCAGAGTTGTTTTCCCTCCCTTAGAATTTATATCTGGAGTCTTGCCTCATAGGATCCTTTGCTAAAAGTGTGACTCTCAGCTTCTTGTTTTTGGGATGACGCTAAAGCTTTGAACTCCTATGTCCATGCGGGAGGTCTTCATGATTGGAGGGATGTCTTCCCACAGGAGGTACTGGGGGACATTGTTTGCAATTCACTGTCTATGTCTCTGTATTCAAGCAGGCTACCATAGTTAGTGCGGATCAACCATGTGCCCTTTACTTTGACATACTTACCCGAGGTCACAAAATAATGTGACTATCAATAATAGACTTGAAAAATACCAAAGTTTCTCCATTTGAAATTGACTGTTTCTCTGGCAATTTTGAAATTCTATAAATCTAGCACACAACAATGTTTCAGGATTTAATAAAACTGTTCAGTAGGCTCTATCTTGTCATATTTATGTAATATTGTAGGAAACAGGATTGCACAACTCTGGCATACTGATCATTGATTAAACAGTACAGATAAGATGTGCAGTTTGAATATTTGCTTATTTCTCTTTTGGTGTCATATGGACAGAAGGCTTCTGATTTCTGTAGACTTGTGAGTGTTCCAAGCAGAAAGACATATGGTAGCACTACAGTGTTTATAGTGTACCAGGACAGGGATCTAGGACACTACAATGTTCTATTCTAAGTTACTAGGGAATTTTATGGCTTTAGAAATATCCCTAGAATTACACACTAGTCAAAAATAAATTAGAATACGTATTTCCTAAAAGAATGTAACTCCATACAAGTCAAAGTTGGAAAAGATCAACAAAACCTGAATAGTGTAATTGACATAAAATTTTACTACATTCTTTAAGATACAGCCATCACTAGAAAACTTCAAATACTAAGATATACAAACCCATCAATGATATAATTGTGCCTAATAAAGTTATTCTGAAAATAATACTGACAGTGAATTTATTACCGTTTCTTAATTTTCAAAGCAAAGCACATAAAACAGCTATGAGCATAGACGTATTTGTAGATATGTGAATATATATAATAAGTATATTACAACAGTGACAGTAACATCTTCAGTATCAGACTTTGAGGTGGGATATTTAAAAACAGTTGCTTAAATAAGTATGAAATCAGAGAATGTCACTTTGTTCCTTTTCATAATTTAATACCTTAAAAATTTGTAAAACTTGTCAGGTGTAGGTGGCACATGCCTTTAATCTGAGTACTTCAGAGGCAGAGGCAGCCAGATTCCAGTGAGTTCCAGGCCAGCCTGGTCTACAGTGCAAGTGCCAGGATAGGCTCTAAAGCCACACAGAGAAAACCTGTCTCTAAAAACAAAACAAAACAAAATGTATAACTTTATTGAAGATGCCTAGTCCACATGATGGGATGTCAAGAAGAATATAAACTGGCATGAAACAAAACTATACAAGAAATGCATTCAGTAAACATTTAAGCTACGCATCATAGACAGAGATTAGGAATGTATTTAATGAATGGATCTGGCCATGGCTGTATGTAGGGATGTTAATTGTCATATTTTATCTTATATTATGTTCACCTTCTGTCACTGCTAGCAATATCTAATAAATAGGCATGGCTTTTAAAATGTAAATCACCTATTTAAAATGGCCCTATTTGTCTCCTTTCACCTCCACTGGTCTCTTGGAGAGTTCTCATCGATTTCTTTCAGAGCTCTGGGGAAACAGAGTAAATATTTACTGACAATAACAAGAAAAACTGTCCTTCAAAATAAAATGCAAGCAGATCACTATGGGCAAAAGGGGATTTGTTAGCAAACATCTATAAAAATTTAAATAGAAAAACTCAGGTCCCATTTTACTTAGTAGGCACTGGAATAATAAGAAAATGAGAAGACTGGGTTTCCTACAGAGAATCTTACTGTGAAGTACATAGGCAGTATGTCTACCCAGGGCAATTGTATTTTATTGAAGGGGAAATGTCTTAATGTAATCAACTTTTAAAGAGAGTATGGTTTAGACATTGTCACTAAACATGATGATCTTGTATTGTAAATCCATCAAGAATATGGTCAATTACTGACAATATATTCTTTAGAAAACCTTAGAAACAGATTATTATATTGTATGTTATGCAAAGCTTTATTCCCACAGGCAAAACAATCTGTAATGCTGATACACTTAGGCCTCTAATTGTAAACCAACTCTTCCATAAGTTTGGTACAATTTATTTGGTCTGTTGTACTTTTCCCATATTGAAGTATGCACACACATTGAACAAAATATGGTTAGGGTTAAGTTAGCAGTATTCTTTACTTGACACAGTACATGTAATTTATAAAGAGAAGGTTGCTGGCCATGCAGTGTCAGAGGTATTGACTCAGTTGAAAGCCAAACTAACATGAGAAAATTTTCATTTCATCACATTCTTTTTTCCTTTCATCTTTCATTGATTTTCATCTCCTTTTTTTTAACTTTCTCCTCTTTTTCTTTTCATTCGTATTTCTCTCTCCCTTCTACCTTCGTCCTCCCCCATTGTCCCATATAGTCCAGGCTTGTTCTGTAGCTGACAGTAAACTTGAATTTCTAATTCTCATGTTAGGAGAACATTACTGAATCCTGAAGATCATGCAGTAACTTCTTAAATAATTCTGTGACTATTATAATTTGGAATTATCTCCTGTATTGCATTATAATTGTGATTTAGCCATCATTACTAGTTTTCTGTCTATATCTTTATATTATATTCTAATTAATCTGTTGTAAATAGACTACCTTGTTGCTTTTTAAGTTAATTTTTTTCTATCTAAAGGTTTCTCTTCATTAAAATAATAACTAAATTGTCACAGTGCTTAACAGGTAATTATGTTCTCATCTTTATTTATTTGTATTACCTTAGTTCATTTTAAGTGATGGGAGGTAGTACTTTTGCAAAAGCAAAATAAGTTCCCAATTCTGTCACTTATGGAAGGAATTATTAGAGTGAGTACTCACATGTCAACAAATATCTTGCCTAAAAGGTAGATAGCTTTGTCCATATATTTGTACAATCATGTGTGTACTTCTCATCTAAATTTTATGTTGCTAAGAAAGCAGAGGAATACTGTCATTTCTAATATCAAGGCCATGCAAGTTTCTAAGCTGAGTTTGAGAAATAAATCACTTTGCTATAATAAACAATGCAAATTAATTGCATGATGTGAATTTACTGTTTTCTCAAGTTGGATGCTTTCATGTCTTCAAAAATACAAAGTCTTTGTTTAAACAATTGGAATATGTTTTCTTGTAAAACTCACCAAGATGACAGTGTCCTTATATGGCTTTGATGTTTGGTTTGTATTTTAATACCCTTTATTCTGATTACTAAGTGATATATTTGGTAGCGCTTAAGAAGAAATACATGGATATGAAGCAACTCTTTGAGTCCCTTTGATAGGGTTTCACAGTGTTTTGGTATGTATACTTAAATCTTCACATTGATTGGTTTAGAAAGTGAGCCTTAATTTTGTGAACGGCGATAGATATGGATCTATATGCAAGAAGTAGAAATTCACATCTAAGCACTGAGCTGAAGTCCTGGAATCCATTTGTAGAGAGGAAGGAGCGATGAGCAAAGGGGTCAATACCATGCTGGGGAAATCCACAGAAACAGCTGACCTGCACAAGTGGGAGCTCTTGGACCAGTATTTATCCCTAGTGTGCAAAAGGGCTTTAGGAACCCATTTCATATGGAGGGATACTCTCTTAGCCTAGATATATAGGGGAGGGTAAATATTCTGCCATAAATGATGTGATATATTTTGATGATTCCTTATGGGAGGCCTCACCTTCCCTGAGGAGTACATGGGGTTGGTGGGATGGTGGGGGAAATGGGAGGACAAGAAGGAGAGTAAACTAGTTTTGATATGTAAAATTGGATTGTTTTTCATTTAAATAAAAATTAATTTTAAAAGAAGTGAGCCTTAGGGATTCCCTGATTGTCTTGTAAAAATCCGGCGGTTTGTAACTTTAGAATAAATGTACTAAGTCATTCTGCCCCCACTTTGCTCTATCCCAACTGTCTTTCTGTTCACCTTAGTTTGTATGAATATGTGTTTTATGAATATGTTTCTAAAAAAAAGAGTTTTATGACATTTCCTTTTCTCAAGAATACCAGCTAACATTAGCATGTCTGCTTTCCTGTGTTTGGATTTTTTTTTTTTTTTTTTTTTTTTTTGTGGAAGGAATGTTATGTTAATGTGAGGTAGAGAACATTAGCTGAACACCTTCACTTAATTTTGTAACTAATCTTTGTTGACAGGTGGCATGCCCTCCAATTTACAGAGAAGCACCCTGTCACAGAGATTAACAAAGTTACAGAGTTAAGATCCAATAACCTACCCGTCTGGCCCTTAAAATTTCTATGGCTCCACACTGTATCTCTCTTTATAAAACTAGTTGCATTGTGTGTGTGTGTGTGTGTGTGTGTGTGTGTGTGTGGATGCCCTTTGTTATTATTGAGTTAAGCTATCACTGTGCATTAAGAGTTGACCTGGAGCTACTCTCCTCTTGTTGTTGGCTCCCATGTGCCAGCAACATCATTTTGCAGGACTTTTCCTAGTCATATATTTTTTAATTGCTAGACATAAGCATGTATTCATATCTAAAATTATTCCAAGGTTATCTTGACTGGAAACATTGAGGTTATGTCTTCTGACAGATAAGCAGCCAAAGCCTAGGAATAATTCTTCATTGATTCAGTTTATTCTTTGGCAATTTTTAGAAGTATAAATTATATTACTTCTTTATTTTTCCCTTCACCTCTATCACCTTTACTGTCTTTGCTAACATCTGTTCCATATTCATGACATCTTGTTATTATCTGTGGGGGACCGAATATTGGGTCCCAGGTTCTGGCCAGCGGAGACGCCAGGAAACTCCCGGCCCACTATTGTATTGTTAATGTCAGCAGGGGTACTTTGTTTACCATGGCCTGAGGGTAATAAGCCTCTTATTTGCTTCTGTATGTGCCTAAGCATCTGAATAGGCCCTCATCTGGGCAGAGGAGCAAGAGACAGAAGGTTAGGAGCAAAGTGGGCGAGCACAGACAGGAGAACAAAGAGAGAAATAGTTGCCTAGTAGTATTAGCAGGATGGTTAAGAGACACCAGAAAAGATGGCTAATAAACAAATGACCCCAGTTCCACAACATGGAATTGAGAGCTCTCTGAAGATGACAAGATGCCTGTGTTTGGTCTTTGTCGACATTGGGTTCCTCGAAGCTTGCAGGTCCACACACCCCGACTCAGGTAGAACCTTATGCAGTAAGGCTGAGACATGCTGGGTCACGACAATTATCACTTTTAGACTCCCTGAATTTAACTCAAATTATCTTTGTGACCATGCGTTTGGAACTGTCCATTGGACCCTGATGATCTCCGCAGTGTGTAGCCAACAGAAGACAATGACTACAATTTGCTCAGTAGCCTATAGTTCAGAGGGAAGATTAGGGTCCTCTGTGTACCTCCTTGATCTTTGATCCATGACTGAGTGTTGACTGTCATAGTGAAGTCATGACTGCATTTTCTGTGCTATACCTGAAAGACAACATTCTACAGCCACCTTTCTCTATTTTCTGGGACTTACCTTCTTTCTACCCTCTCTACCATAGTTTTTCCCGAGCTTTAGATGCTAGTCTATAAATGTACTGTTGGCGTTGAGCACTCAGCCATCACATCATTGCATCTCTGCATTCATTGCCATTTATCTCAAAGGGAAGCTTGTCTGATTTACGGGAAGGATGGAGAGAGTGTTTTTCTATGAGGAAAACCATAAATATTCAGCTGGCAACTTGGTGCCATATGAGTTACTCAACTTTGCTAAGTTCATCCCCAAAGTCTAAGATTTTCTCAACTCTGGATTTTTACCAGATCTCTAGTACCAGGTAAGAATTCCTTCTTGCTGAACAGCCGCCTCTAATCCAAACATAGAGTGGTTAACTCCTCTCATTAGTTTGTGTCACTATTGTCCCAATGGACATATCTTACCCTGTAGCTTCTTATTATAGGTCATAGTGTTCACAAATGCAGGATATTACTGCTGCCTTTTCTCCCTTTATAATCACCTTCCAGCATAATGAAAACTAGGCAACAGGACAAAAGTTTCAGGTTACTTTCACTTGGATTTGTCTGTACTTTGCAACCAATGTTTGTTATTTTCAGCAATCATTTCTTAACTGTTTGTTCTGGTGGGCATCCAAGTAGAGTTTCTTTGTCTTTTTTCTTTATTGCTTGTTTGTATGTTTGATGGGTTTTATTATTTATTTTCCATTGAGAACATAATCTTGATATGTATCCCTAGTTGTTCTGAAACGTTTTAGGCAAACCAGGTTGGCCTTGAAGTTTTGTCAGTCCTGCTCCTGTCTTTGCTTCTCTGACAATAAATTTTTATGCATGCACACAATACCATCATGTGTTTCAAAAGAAGCATCAGCTCTCTCATCATATTTTCTTGCTTCTTTCAATAAAAGAATACATTAAAGAGCAAGTGGTACACATCTGTAATTCATACTGCTTCAAAGAGGAACAAGTCAGTCAAATTGCAAAAGATTATTTAATTTGTACCATAGCCTTTACACATAGTTTTCAAAATTTCAAACTTCATTTGTCCCTTCAATAATTGTTAATTGAATCCCCTCACTTTCTCACCAATGTTACAAATAAAAACACCATATCATTAGCAAATGCAGCCCTTATTTTCACCCCCATGTCACTCACAGTGTAATGGTGCTAAAGATGTTAATCAATTACATAAGTGTAAAATTCAACTGGAAAGTGCTGTGGAGAATACACATGCTGCTGTGGCTATATTTAGAAAGAAGCTTACACCTATTCCTGAGTTCAATGAAGCAGTGATGGAATCCACTGAATAAGAGTTTGCAAAGTTAACTCTTATGAGAGTGAAGGAAGAAAAATCAACTTCCTTTATGTGGGAAGAGAATGGAAAACTTACCTGTGAGAAGGTGGAGCATGGTGAATTAAATGACACAGAGAGGGTGGAGGGAAAAACATGGGGTGATGTTGTGCTGTGTAACAGGAAGGAGAAGGTTCATGTATTAGATCAGGAAAAGGCTGATTTTTCAGAAATACCTTTTGAAATTGGAAGTGGTATTTAATGATACCTTTCTCCTTTGTTATTTTTAAATTCTTTAATTACTACTCATATTTACATATCCATCTCCCCATTCTCTTGCCCTCCCATCTACCCATGTTCGCCACCAACTCCCCAACCCATCCCCCAACTCCTTCTCAGGTATAGTGAGGCCCTCTACCAAAGACCTTCAAAGTCTGTCATATCATTAGGGGGAGGCCATTTATCTTATCTTAATTTAAAGGAAATTTCAGAATGAAATGGAAAGACAACTACAGCAGAGTGTGTGTAAGCAAGCTAATTGTGTAAAGTGGAAAGTACCAAGAATAATGTAATAAAATAAAGTATTTATAGACTCCTAAAATATTTTGATCCAATTAAAACCTCTGGGACTAAACTAGAGTTGTGTAGTTTAAAAACCCTCAGAACAAATTGTAAGGAGAGACTTGGCAGAGAAAGAGAAAGAGAGAGAGAAACAGAGAGAGAGACAGAGAGATAGAGACAGAGAATTGGGAAATGTTGAATGGTGTTATGTATTTTTATTTTCTTGGCTTGCAAAGAAGTTCACATCGTTTTCAAGATGGAGATTCAGAGATATCCCACAGTTAGCCTCCTGACATTGGCACTGATGCTGCATAAAAGGCAGACTTTAGTTCACTCCACCTTGTCATTTCACAGCCAAGAAATGAATTGGGGTCTTCCTTACTACAACTTTCCAATAGAAAACTGATAAGAAAATGCTGCTTTTAAAAATATTTACAGGAAACCACTCAAGAAAACTGGATGCATCTCAAGTCAAGAATGCTTGAAAAGTGCTTATCTTCATGAGGCTACTTTGCCACCAATGAAACTTAGTTTCCTCTAAGCTAATGCCTCATTTTGTTTTAAAATCAGTAGTAATATATCTGATACTAAATATGTGCAACCATTTTATTTTGTAGACAATTTATAACATTAAAAATTCCTAATGGTTGTTGGTTCATGGTTTATTAAGTAGTTCTGAAATAATCATCTGGGAAGAATAGAGAAGTGGTATCTTCTGAGAGGTATTAAGCCTGAAGTCCAATTTACTAAATTTTTCACTCTGATGGGAAATAGGAAACAATCACAAAGGACACAGCAGGGATGCTCTGTTACCCAAAAGCATTCTCACTGTTATAAAACAAAACACAACATACAACTAAATGGTCTGCAAAATCAAAAGACCAGGCTGTTGTTATTCAATTTAGGATGCAGATTAAGCACTTACTCATTGAAGTAAAAAAGAAAAAAACCTTGTATTAATCTGTTTATATTGTTTAAGGGTTTTTCAAGGCCATAATAGAAGTCCCTGATAAAACCTGCATTTGAATTTTCTACACCAGGGATTTCTATTCAGATGAGTTTTAAGGACCCAAAGATTATTTAAAAAATGATGAAGCTGGTCACTGAAAACTGTCTCAGACAAAGTGGTAGCTGATCAAGATTTTCAACTTAACTTGATAAGAGCTCATATATGCAATTACAGCATTCATGTGAGAAGATGGAAGATGGGGACAGGGAAATATCTGTAAGACCATTGAGCAGACATTTGGCATATGCAGTACTGAGCAACCAGAGACTGCCTCAAAAACATGGTGGAAAGTGAATAAATGATACCCTATATGCTTTTGACTCCCACACGCACACTATGACGTATGTATTTGAACCTACATTCATGTGTATACACATGTATGTATACCGAGAGAAGGGGTTAAAGAGCAAGAGAGGAAACAGACAGGAACAGAAACAGAATATACAGATAAGGGGGGCAGGGAGAGAATAGGGTAAATTAGGGTAGGATAAAAAAGATAAGAGGAGTAAGGGCATATAGAGGAGGGAAAATAAGGTAACATTTGCTACTCTCCATTTTATATGTAGTACACAACACCTTTATGCATAATCATCTGTCTCTTCAAAAGTCTAGGAATTTACAAACATTTTACAAAGAGAATGTCATTTTTATATGCATTCAAATAAAAGTTACCTAAATGTCTACTGTTTTTCACTGATTTTTATAAAATAAATGATATTAAATAGGACAGATTTGATTGTAGCCTTTAACATTGTGGATATTTTCATTGTTGATAGAACACTAATTTCAAGGGAAGTTGTCCTCTGCCCATTTTTTTTGCTGGAAAGCTTGTCTTCTCTAACATTCCAAGAATAGTTTCCTCCCCTTTAAGTTTCTGACTCAAACCCCACCTACTCAAGCTCTTGCTCACCACAGTGTTGCATTTTCTGACTCATCTGAACTTTGTATCTTGTGGATGTTTCAACTTATAAGATCTTATTCATTAGTCTCTTTTACTTCTCTAAATAAACATTGACCAAGCAAATGACAGAAATAATTATTCCTGGATTGTGGTTGGTGTCCCTGTTGTATGGAATGTTCCAATGTGTTCACATATTTAGTTTGAGTTTATATTAAAGCTGTCTGGAATTTGAGTCAAGGTGTCATGCTTACTTAAGTTAGTATTTTTTAAAGATTGCTAAAGTTTCATGTGGAGAATAAAATCATAAACTATCCCCTGAGTTTTATAGGCTTTGTGTATAAGAGACATAAGGGCTTCAAAGATTGTCTGCAGTATGCTAGGCACTCAAAGTTCAACATTAGTAATAATTTGGTAACACACATTAGGCAGTCATTAAATACAGCATCACTGATTATATAAGCAATGAGCATGGTAATCATTGGAGGAATAAAAATTTGTGTATAGATAATACTTCTCATGCTGACACGTGGGTCTACATGATGTGAAATGTGCATGTTTAAGGCCTAAAGCAGCATTTCTTTCTATGATAACCACTTTTGATACCTTTTCCCAGGGTGCCATTATAATTATACCAAATCCATGAAATGTCAGGCATCTGAGCAAAATTTGAAATGAAAGATCACATTGACTGGCTTTATACTGCCATATAATCTGCCATCAACACACACATACACACACACACACACACACACACACACACACACACACACACACACACAAACACACACACAGGCAAATCTACAGAAATAGGAAGCAGATAAAAAGTGCCTAGGATTGAAAGTATAAAGCTTATTGGTGGAAAGTGATGGTGGATCAAATATAAACAAAGATGTTCTTTTGGTGAAGAAATTATAAAATTATTCTATAATTAACTTTGTTGGTGATTCTGCAAATGTTAATATAGCAAAACCACTGAATTTTACAGTTCATGGTCATGAAATATGTGGTATTCAAATTGTGCTCAATAAAACTTTTATTTAAAAAGAAAAAAACATCAAGCCAGAATCATATACTCTTAAAAATTTTGCTAGCCATCAATCATTTTTTTATTTTAGCTTTTTCTGCAATTCTCTCCTACAGAAATAATGAAGTCTGCCTCCTGATTTTTCCTACTCTTAAAGAGAAAATCATCCTAAGAATCCTTCTAAAATCATTACAGTTTGCTAACAAAGGACTCCACTTTCACTCTGTGTTACTCTGCTTTTTTTTTGTATTGTTTTATGAATCTGGAACTCACAGAAAGGCAGAGATGAAGCCATCTTCTTGCCTTTAATTCTCATATTAAGCTGTACAGTGTATATACAAGGCAACACATACAGCTCAATAAATTGAATAGATACCCAGTTCATAAAGGTGTCAGGATTTGTCATAGTATGTGGCTCCAATGACATTTACTGGCTGGCATTTATTAACTTTTAAGCACCAGAAGAGAAGGAGATATCTAGTTTAGTATTATTGTTATGTGAGCTCTCTCAAGAATTGCCTGACTGCTTAGCAAGCCATGCATTCCCTTCTATCCACATCACTATTTTTCAGGCAGATTAATCTCTATCTGGAGCCTGGAAGTTCCATTAGATTGTGTTTGACAACTAAACTAACAAAACTTGGAAGACCTTTGTACTGGATTTCTCAGACTGTCACAGGACTTGCCAGAAAGATTTTCATATAGAAGCCAAGGCTTTTTACTGTACCTGTGATTTCACACATGGTCTAGGGAGAGGGGACCTTTAATGTTTTTACTTTGCAGAAACCACCACAAAACAAACTGGAATATGAGCCTCTTGAGGAATTATTCTTCAGGTTTTTAAAGAGTGTTGTGTGTGTTAGGTTGAGCTCTGTGGTGGGATCAAGGACTTCCCGTTTTGTTATGTTGTTGACACCTCTCAGAATCTTGATATTTCTATTGTGGATTTTTCTTATTGTTGATATTTCTTTGTTGTGATGTTTAGTAGTATATATCAAGTGCCTAACAAGGGATAATTGTTGTGCTGTCTATAATTTCATTTTAAATTAATATCACTGCTAAAAGTGATAACATGATTGTATAGAAAATTTAAGGAGCCTACTAAAGTGATCTGTGTAATGAGGCAAACACTAAAATACCTGTTTCTGAATTACACATGGGAATTTCTAAAATACATGTCTGAATGTTCATGTTAAATTTTCACTGATATTGTTATAAAAATAAATACTTATTTGTTTAGAGATTACATTTCATACCAAAATTCTTTGATTAGTAGTCAAGACAAAATTTGAAAACTATATATATATATATATATATATATATATATATATATATATACATTTGTCAAAAGATTACCATGTCATAAAACAAGTCTTACCACTCACTCACTGTTTTGTATGATTTTAAGAAAACCTTTGGGTGAATAACTTACTAAATTATATACACATCCCTCAATAATAGAGTTTCAATGTCACTTACCATGACCCTTTGTGTTTTGTTTTATCTGGATATCAGTGTTACAAATTAGAACTGTATGGTTACAAACCAAGTGGTCTACCATTACGCTGTATTATAAGAATCTTTTGGCTTTTTATTTGTTTGTTTCAGTCCAGTATTAATTTATAAGACTGTCCAACAATGATAAGTTAGGATCACTGTGTTAGTAGAGCACCATTCCATTGAAGGATCAACTGCCAACCCAGCTTTTAGCCAGGAGTCCATGTTATGCTATTCCATTTGGTGACAGTCAGCATGAATGAGGAGAAAGAGTCCAGGGTTAATGTTTGCAGATTTATAGCCTCTACATGAAGCTAGATGTCATAATACTCATAGAACTCTTCCACATATCTACTATTGTTTCTAAGTCAACCCTCTGCAGTGACAATACCTGTGACAAGCAAAATGCAATCTTCTCTTATCTAATCCAATTCAGATTATCAGTCTCTGACAGGGCCTCACTAAGTTGACTGGGTAGACAACAAATTAACTCTGTACACCATATAAGCCTAAAATTTATGTCCTGCTGCCTTAATATCACAAGTAACATGGATACAGGCTTGCAGCACCAGGGCCAGATACCATAGTCTATTAACAATATGCAACTGTAGAAAACATACTTCACTGTTGAGCATGGTACATGAGTGTACAGTATGATGTGTGACCAGTTACAATACTTCCCTCGCTATCTAGCAAAGATTAGCCACTATTCACAGAGATTTCATTATGAATAGACAGAAAAATATCTATTTATATTACCTTATTTTCTTGTGGTAATTGACCCATGTAACACCTAACATAATTTCATAATGAAAAGACAGAATATTCAACAAAGATGACAGGCAATAAGTCTTAATTAATGTTCCTATCATTACCAGAAAATGTCATAATCAAAATAACTTGTTTTGGAAAGTATTTAGTCTCATCTTATACTCTTACATAAGAGTCCATCCCTGAGGTGTGTCAAAGTAGAAACTTAAGATAGAGGCACAGTGGCAAGAATTGAAGTATAAGCCACAGAGGAGAGATGCTTACTGGCTTCTTCCCCAAGTTTTCTTTCTTATGTAACCCAAGACCACTTTCACAGACATGTTAAGCTGACAAATAAAGTTCAATGTGGCCATAATGAAAGACAAGAACAAACAATGGTGATATTAGAAGTGAAGTTGAACTATTGAACATTTAATCTAATGACTTGTAGAACCATGGAAGGGATAACAGAAAACAACAATAACCTATTACCTGATAATAATAACAAGCATATTACCTGACAAAATTGTTCATTATACCATAAAATCGATTTCAGGGTTATAGTAGGAGGTTATCGCAAAACAAATAAGCAGTTGGTGTTTGTATCCATTAACACCCAGAATAACTAGGAGACACACCTTTGGGCATACTTGTGATGGTGTTTCTAGAAAGAATTGACTGAGAAAGATAAGAGTAAGACAAGAATTACAGATATTTCTACATGCACTGCAGTAGTCATAAAGAAACCACTGGATAGTTTGAATCTTTTCATCTGCTGTGAATGCATTAAAATGTAAGATTTAGTGAAATGATTCATTATCACTGGTGTTTTGCCTTTTACTTGGACAGCCAATGTTGACTAAGTGATTTTTCCTTGTCATATGCTTCTATCATGATGGGCGTCTAAATGTTCAAAGTAGCAAGACATGCTAAAACTTTCAATGTTTTGACATGAATAAACTTTCTATCTAAATTGTTTGTACCAGGATTTTTTTTTAGTGAAAATACTTGAAGAACACAAACAGATGAGTTCCAAGAACTTTCATGTAACCATCACTTCAATGAATGACCATTACCAAACATGGGAAACTGACTATAAAATAACTGTAATGAATAAGCCCTCACAGTGAAAATTATAAATGTTGTACTGAAACCCAATAATCTTCAAGACATAGAAAAGTATACATCTAACTGAAACATGGGAACAATTAAAAACCTGAGATGAGAAAATTCCTAGTTAAACTAAATAATCGTCAAAAGTGTTATTAGTAGAATAGATCACACAGAGGAAACTGCTTTTAAAACTTTAAAATACATCCAGAGTAGAATATGAAAATACAATGAAGACATTTTTAAAATAAAATCAATAATACAAACATTTGAGTTACTGTGTTTCAGAAGGGACAAGACTACCACAGGAACAGAGGGAGAATTGAGAGTTAATTCAAAGGAAGTATCAAAATCTATAGATTAAGAACATTGTGTTCCCAATAGATCAAATCACAAGTGAAGTTATTTCAAATAGGGACACACCAATATTACTTGAATCAAGATTGCAAAGGTCCAAGTAAACTTCTGAAGAAAAGATAAAATAAACCAATAGCACGTGTGAATATCCTAGAGCACCTGACAGAATACTTCAGAGCAAGAGACCAAGAGAAATAAAATCAACTGTTATCACAAGTGCTGGAAGAAACAAAAAAGGCAAACAAAAATAATGTAACCAGCAAAGCAAGGAACAGTTCAGAAATGATGAAGAGCTAAAGGTCTTTCCATATAAACAAACATTATGAGAATTTATAACCACCAGACTTTCCCTACAAGAAATAGTAAAATAGGTTCTTTAAACTAAAAGGAAACTGTATCAAATAGCAAACAGAAAACATGCAAAATTCTCTGTTAAAAAAATCTTCAGATAATTTCACAGTTGTATAACATTGCAATAATGGTGTCCAATTTATTTGAATTTTACAGTGATAATTAGATATTAAAGCATTAAACACAGTAAATATTGACATAATAAGAGACAGGCAATATAGAAAAATTAGTTAAAAATCAGTTCATTGAGACAAATGGAATGTGTGTTTTTGATCTTTCTTTAATATATTATTTCTCTGTTTTGTCTCTTTTGTAATAATGATCACATTATATTGTCATTTAAAACACATTTTATAACCAACAGGTTTATTTGGATGCCTCACAGTAACCACAAAATCAAAAATCTACTAGTAAATATTTGAAATCAATAAGCAAGATATACAAAAACATATCTAGAGAAATTCATTTAGAAAGTAATTCATAAAGAAAGACTTTAGGGGAAGGATAGAAAAAATAATTATAATCAACAAATAAAAGAAGTTACAAAATGCTAGAGTAGAATTTTAATGAAAAACACCTTGTATATACATGCATTAAATTTTCCAGGAAAAAACATAGACTGACCAGATTTCTAGAAAACAAAGACCTTATGAAACAGTTCCTTACAAGAAACTCAGTTACTCTTATAAGAAGAAATATAGACTGAACTGTAGTTATGAGAAAATATTCTATACAAATGAAATGCAAAGGAAAGTTAGAGTAATCAATCTTAAGTAAGTAGAAAATAGCTTAAATAACAAAAATATGAAAGGAAAAGGATCACCTATAATGATAAAGGATAAGTTCATCTGAAGAAAATGAAAAATTATCACAAAGATTATCTAATATAGAAATCTGGAAAACAGATCTAGATACATAATTCAGTTAATAGAGCACTTGCTTAATTTACAGGAAACTCTGGGTTCAATACTACACATAACTATACATAGACCTGGTGTTGAGGGAGTAGAGCAGATGCCATCACAGATTGTTCAGTCTTCAGTCAATGATTAGGCCTTAGTTTCAATGTTCTGAGACTAAGTAAGCAGTTCTGAAAGAACCGGGAATAATGTACAATCAGTCTTCAACATCTGTGAGATAACAGATATCAGGCCTGAGAAAGCCCCCACGGTACTTCAAGACAAACATAGGCAAAAATGGAGGAAGATTGCAGCCCTAGACAGCCCCTGCTAGCCCTAGTCAATCAGAAATGTACTAATATAATTGATACTTGTTTAACCAATTACTTTGAAATGTCCCTGAAACACCTCCTTACTGAACTTAAAATATGCTTGTGTACTCTTCTCAGGGTTGCCATTTTGCATTTGTGTCAGATGTGTGGCTCCAGCATGCTGGTACTATATATTCTCAAGAATTAAACATTCTTGCTGATTGTATATGTGTATGTTGGTCATTTGTGGGACTTCTCCGGGACCCTAAAAACATGAAATATATACAAATATGTTACTAACATATAACATATTATATCAACAGTCTATTATATATGTTGGTAAAAATAGCCTAGGAATAATGATTTAGCTCAAGAAGTAAAACTATATACAGTAAAACCTTTAAGTTATTGACAAAATATTGAAGAAGACACATGAAAAGTTGTTAGTATAAATTTTGTTCTCAAGTTGGAAGAATAAATTGTTAAAATGGCCACACTATCAGAGAAAAATCTATAGCATTAATCAGTCTCCATTTAAATGCTGAGATCATTCTTCATAGTCCTAGAAAAATTTACTAAAAAATTGGGTACTCATACAAATTTTCCAAAAGACAAACTAACTGAAGCAATTAAACTTACAGTCATCAAAGTACAACACAATGTTTTAGTGAAAAAGTCAGAGATATATTGGAGAAGAACACATGCATTAATGGTACTGGAAAAGAGAACTTAGAAGTAATTAATTCATCTACAAGTGATTTTCAATAAGGCTACAAGTGCTAAGGACATTCATTGGAGAGAGACATTTCTTATTAATGGTGCCAGGGGAATAGGATATGTTCATGTAAAAGAATAAAACTAACTTCCATTTTCTCAAATTTACAAACATTAATCCCAAATAAATTAAATATTTAAAAAAAGTAAACCTGGAAACTAGAAGAAATACACAATGGAAATCCTTTAGGAGATTAAAATGAAGATATTATACTGTAAGCATGGGAAAAGAAATAATTATAGAGTAAGGAAATTATGTTAAACTAAAAAGCTGAAAAATAAATAATAGTCATCATACAGAATTTGACAAAGATATTGCTGTAATGCAACATCATGTCCAAAGCAATGTAAAGAGTAAAGAGTTTATTTGGCTTACAATTCCATATCAATATTCATCATTAAAGGAAGCCAGGAGAGGTGCTCAGACAGGCCAGGATCCTGAGTGGCAGGAGCAGATGCAGAGGCAATGAAGGAGTGCAGCTTAATAGCATGCTCCTTATGGCTTACTCAACTTGACATTTTATAGGATCTGGATCACCAGCCCAGGATGACATCACCCTCAATGGGCTCAGCCTACCCCCAAACATCACTATTTATGAAACTGCCTTAGAGTCTTACTTACAGCTAGAGCTTATGAAGACATATTCTCAATTGAGCATCCTTCCTCTCTGATAATTCTAGCTTTGTAAAGTTGACATAAATCTAACCATAACAAACATTTCAAACCACATCTGACAAGGACTAACCATCAAGAACAAAGGCATTCAAAATTCTCAAGGACATTTTTTTAATTAGATGAGAGAAGCATTTTCTCTAAAAATATAGACTCTGATAAGTTAACAACATTCCAATGGCAGCCCAATCATTGAAGAACATTGGATCTGCACAAATTGGTCTTGATGGTGGAAAGAAAGGACATAAAATTGAGGAGAGTTGGTTCAGGGAGCAGTGTGGGAAAGGGGAATAAGTAAGATCAAAACACATTGTATTGAATTATCAAATAATTAATGAAAATATTTAACTTCATAATTTAAAAAATGATAGTAACCATTTAAAGGTAGGCAGTGGACTTGAGCCTGTATTTCTCCAAAACAGACAGATTCTATCTAGATGCAAATTGATACATGAAAAAATAAAACATGTACAATTAATGGACTTTTACTCATTCATAATTATTAAAAATTCCATAATTTCTAGAAGAAAGAATAGAATTTGGGATTCTTGTACAGACTTTGTTTAGTATGACTTCTTGGCTCATTAGCACCCCATTTTTATAGATAATAACATACTTAGTAAATATTACTATGATATTACATCCAGCATAATGGGATATTTTCCATTTTCTAAAAGTAAATAACGGTAAAAGAGACATTACTTACAGCATGGGACTGACTTCAGACATCTTCATATACATGACAGTTGTGTAGCTTCGTCTTCTTGCAGGGTTCCTAATAGTGGGAACAGGCAGTATCCCTAACACTTTGACTTGCTTTTGTGAATCTATTCCGCTTACTGAATTTCTTTAGCCAGCCTTAGTACAATGGGAGATAATTAGTCCTATCACAACTTAATATGACATATTTTGTGGATATGTATGGGAGGCCTGCCCCTTTCTGAACAGAAACAGAAGAGGAGTGGATTGGGGAGTACATAGAGGGGACATGAGGGGAAGGAATAGGAGGAAAGGTGGGGGGCAGACAGGATATAAAATAAATAAATTTAATGTGAAAAGAGAAAAGAAGCTGGACAGATTTCTTAGTGGCAAAGAGCACCTGATGTTTTTACTGAAAATTCAGGTTGTTTTCCCAACTGCCTGTATTCCACCTCCAGGTTGACAACCTAGAGCATAGGTGTGCAGATGGTATATAAATTGAAGTGACATAGGCACACAAGCATACATATAAATTTAAAACAGAACATATCCATTTCAAAAGATGTTAAGAAAGATTTTTTTAGAAATTTTCCCCGTTTTTTTATTTAAATTGATTCATTAGTCATTGATAACCTTTATTTGATGCAATCATTTATCACTTTTAAGTTAACCATTATTTCACTGAGCCAATATCTATTACCTAACTAAAAATATACTGCTGTAGCCCACTGATAATTCATATCTTCTTTTGAGGATGTTTTTATATATTTCTGGTGAGTAGAATGTCATATTCTGCCTATTTTTCTCAAGCAGACATCTGGCTGTGGTGTAAGAAATCAATTCCCCTGCAGTCATTAAACCCTAGGGCACTGAGTGTCATGCCCAAACTATGCTTCTCTCAATATCTGTAGCACAAATGACCTTTTGTTCTTGCAGAAGCAGTCTCAATTGGAACAAGAAGAAACCTGTCAAGCCATTTCCCTGCTACAATATTCATTAGTTGGGGGCCATGATCTTCAGAGTCTCTACAGAAGATTCTTGTTAACAAGCCTCAAGTCAGCAATGTGTGCTTTTTCTCAGCCTCAGTAATGTTTTATCAGGGGATGTAATTCTTAAATGAGCCTACTCCAATGGCATAACCTCTTAATTCTTTTTGACACTGCTCCTCAGAAGCCCTCCTTTGATAACAGAAATCTGTACAGTATAGTCTGTCATTTAAAACTCCCACAGACCAGTGCCATCCCACCATTTTTGCTGAGACTATCTTCTTAGTTCATCGCTGAGCACACATTGTGACTTAGTCATCAGGAATTTATAGAGCTCTTGTTTTGATGTCTGTACCCAAACACAGAAAGGTGAGTGAGGTCACTTCATATTGGAACCTTTTTTTATCTGTAAAATAATAGTATATTTCATTTACTTGCATTTTCACACTCTCCAATCATTTTGAAAAACAGCTGCAGGGTTTACAACAATGTAGAAGAAAATGTTAAAGAACACATTTCAATATAATAGATACTTTAATGAAGCTTGTATTTGATAACAGTATTACCCAATCATACCTTCTTAACAACCATGGTACATTCTGAAAAACATATTGGTGGACATGTTTTCAACATTTGGGCACTGTAGAGTAAATGTACTGAGACAGATGTAGATGGAAGGGTGTAAGTTTCTTGTGGAACACATGCATAAACTGTGGGCTCCTGTTCATAAAACACAGCATCTTTTATAGCAAATTATAGAAAACTAGCAAAATATGCATTTAGGAATAGTGATACTAGAGCATGCTTTATAACTACAGAATAGTTAAGGTTTACTGTTCTATGCAATCAAATATTATATACTCTAATTATACCTATTATTCTTTTGTTTAGTAGATATATTTTACACTAATATCACAACTGGCATGGGAAAATGACATCATATATGTTGATGGGAGGTTGCAAAGTTCTTGTCTTAGGTGAACTTTTGCGTCCATCATAAACTTATAGGAATCCTCTTATATGCCTGTATGTATACTTGATTGGAACATCTTCTAGAACCCAACCTCTTCTATTATATTTTTAATTTATAGACGTCTTCATAATATGTTCAGATTTACAGAAAGGAATGGGGAAACATAGGGAATGGTAAAAGATTTTCAATTAAAATAGTTGATGAGACTTTTCTGGTAGCCATGCACAAGCCCTAGGGAACCATGTTCTAATGGAAACTATAAGATAATGCACTTTCACAACTCTGTGGAACTCATGCTTGGAGAATGTGAGGGTAGCTAGCCATTTGCAAAGTAAATATATAGGATACGATGTCATGTTTCCATCAAAGTAGCAAAATCAGGTTTTCCCATAATATTTCTTTCATGTTTTGAGATTATAATAAAATTATGGCATTTCCTCCTTTCTTCTCCTCCTGCAGAATCATTCCATATACACGTCCTTGCTCTTTTTCAAACTCATGACCTTTATTTCATTTATTGCAGTTCATATATATATATTTACTCTATGGAGACACTGCTTATATGGAGACACTTTGTATAACATTATTTGTATGCATTCTTTCTGGCCTGATCGTTTGGTATTGAATAACTACTTGGTATACTCTTTCCTAGAGAAGACTAATTCTCCCACTCTCAGCATTCTTTAGTTGCCAATAGTTCCTTTTGTAGGATTTAGGCCTCCTGGGATTTTCCGCATTCACTTTGGCATGTCTTTTTTGGTTGGCTCATATTTAGTAGTCCTGCTGGTAACACTTTATGGGTGTAGTTATTGACAACAGTAGGAAAAAGAATCTCACAACAGACTGGTACTTATTATCATTCTTTCCTATCACCCTTTTCCACATAATCTATGTAGAAGTTATGATTTATAAAGGTGATTAAGAAAAAGGTGTTTCTCTACCTGTAAAAATATCCTTTATTATTGTTTGGAAACATTTTCCAAGATTTCTTATTTAACAAAAACTAATCAAACATTCTTTGCATTATTAAAAGCCAAGCACTTTGAGAGTGTTACCTCTTTAAATAATCCTCAATTTGAATTTATTTACTACAGAACCACCACAAATTGGCAAGGTAGTAGACATACTTTTTCAGAGATAAGAAGTATTAGCAATTGATGTAAATTTTTGGCTCAAAATACTTGGTTTTTTTCCTAATGCTACATAATAACTATAATTTTACCTGATGGAAGCTAGTTTTGTGCTCACAAAATTTTAGCCTAGAAGAAAACCTAGATGTGGGAAAGAATCCAAAATCCAGCTACCTGCTGCTAAAGCAAATTTATACCTAGGAAGACATTTTATTCACTCAGCAATTACATGCAAAAGATTTGGGTCAGACACTTCCAGTCTGGATTAAGTACTTGAATATGACAGGTCACATTTGAGCCTAATATTGTTCTACTTGAAATATAACAATAATGTTATTTAAATATCTGTAGCATCAAACTCAATGCAGCAGCACAGGAGAAAAATGAAATAAAAAGATAGCTTTTCCATAATGCTATTTATATTTTTATATACATCATTCTTCAAAGTTTTGTCTTAGAAGTTCCCTGAAAGAGTACAGAAAAGCGTAAGGAAATAGCATGCAATCATTGCTCCACTTACTTATGGATGAACACCTAAGTCTTATGTATGTTAGCAACACATTACTTCAGTTAACATTCACCTTGAATAGGAGCTGCTAACCATCCTCTGTTGAGGATGGAATGAATTGATAAGTTAAGTTGCAATTTCAAGGTCACAAAGTAGTGTAGTGTATCCAATATTTTCTGTCAGGCTCCAGATTTGTACAGTTGCTAATAAGTTTCTATGAATCTTTCTTTCAAAGGAAAAGATTTAAAAGGGAGAAAAAGAGAAAGGTCAGAGGAGAAAATGATGAGAGCCGTTTACAATCTTGTGACCTTGTAGGGTATTTCTCAACTGGCATTGAACCTCTCAGTAATTCTAAAACAATTATTCTGCAGTTAACTGCAGTTAATGACTAAGCTTAATATCCTTCTACTGGTAATTATTTTTTATTTTAGTCTCTTTGGTACCTTCTTAAGCATAACAGAGAATTTTAAAGCCTCGATTCATGGAATAGCCCAATCTAAAGTTACTTTCAAAACTTAATACTCCTTCATACACTTTTCAAAAGAGATACAATTGAAAAATGAGGTAGATAGCATTAATGTTTTGTTCCTATTCATGTGTTCTGTCCAAAACCACAACCTTGCCTTTGTTCTGAGCAAAGATTTGGTTAAATGAACTTCAAGATTCTTGATGATCTGTGTCTGCTTGGCTTTACCTCACTTCTAAAGAGACATTATCCTCCAGCCCTGTTACTGCCTTGGTATTTTCCTTCTTGTAAAGAAATTGTTATACGTTGAAAGACAGACCTGGACAAACTATATAGAGTGACTTTCAACAGCTGAAAAAACATATAGAGTATTGGAGACTTAAAAATAGGCATTAAAACTGGATGGATGAATGTATCCATCAGCATGAAAAACTTTGTGCCATCAATTTCTACAGGCACAGGATTAGAGAGGTAGTTTATTATTATGAAGCATGTCTGTCTACTAAATTAGCATAAATAGACACATTAATGTTTGTCAACTTTAAAACAATATTTTACATACAAATATGCAAGCATGATTTTTATGACTTTACCGAACATTAGAAACTGAGTCCCAGGATGGAAAATTTGGGTATTACTTATCTTAGAGCAGGAAAGATATTTCACCCTTCTCGGAACCATGATGCAGCATATGTAAGGTGAGGATAATTTCCCATGTTTTTACTAGATAAGATGGACTCAGGAAAAGGAAAGCATTAAGAATACCATATTTTATAATGTATTAGTGCATCCATAGAAAAATAATAAAATGGTGCAGCTTGGTTTGAGGATTAAAAATTGAGTCAAGGGGCCACTACAAATCAGGTTTCAGAATTTTCGAATTGAGCCCAACCTTTGCCTTGTACAAATCTGTACTTAATTGATATCATGTTTTGAGCACTACTGAGCTCCCATTACAAGAATCGCTTTGCACAAAATATGTGTAGACTGTCAGGACATCCGATACTTTTCCTGAAAAACATCTAGGAAAAAACAGAATGTCTGATCAACACATGACAAAAGTATACAAAGACACTCTTTAGGACTTAAAAACATGTACACATGGGCATAATTTGATAGTCTCAGACTGTAGCATTCTAGATGGTTCTTTATTTGCCTAGATTGAATACCAATTAGCTAAATATAGGTGTGATTTTCTTTGTTCTCAACTGATATGGTTATATTCTACAGCAGTATTACTGATTGTTAAATGTGACTTTTCTATTTAAGTAATTAAAAATTGGTTTGAATTCAGATAAACAGTGAATAATGAGGGGAGGACAGGGGAGGTTTCATGCTACCATTTGCAGAGTAGAAGCTTAAGGGCTAATATATTTTAATTTTATGATCCTGGTGTAATGTGTAAAGTTTTGGTTTTCCTTTTTTTTTTGAATTAGAAACAAGATTGTTTTACATGCCAATCCCTGTTCCCTCTCCCATTCCTCCTTCCCTACCACCACCCCAACTTAAACCCTACCTATTACTTACCCTTTCTACTCCTCAGGGAGTCATCCATAGGGGGTCATAAGATTCTGTCCTATTCTTTGGGATAGGGCCTAGGCCCACCTCTGTGTGTCTTGGCTCAGGGAGTATCACTATATGTGGAATGAGCTTCCAAAGTCGACAACTAAGCTCAGGATAAGTACTGATCTACTACAGGAGGCCCCATACACTTCTGAGGTATCCTCACTGAAACCCACGTTGTTGGGGTCTGGATCAGTCCTGTGCTGGTTTCCCATCTATCAATCTGGGGACAAAGAATGCCCCGATGTTCAGGTCATCTGTTTCTGTGGTTTTCACCAGCCTGGTCTGGATGCCTTTGTTCATCACTTGTCCTTCTCTGCAACTGGATTACAGTTTAGTTCAGTGATTAGACTTGGGTGTCTGCTTCTGCTTCCACCAGCTGCTGGATGAAGGCTATAGGATGGCATATAAAATAGTCATCAATCTCATTATCAGAGGAGGGTATTTAAGGTAGCCTCTCCTCTGTTGCTTAGATTGTTAGTTGGTGTCATCTTTTTAGATCTCCATGACTTTCCCTAGTGGCTGATTTATCTGTAAACCTAAAATGTCTCCCTCTGTTATGGTATCTCCTTTCTTTTTTTCTTCTATTCCTTCCCCAACTCAAATTTTTTGCACCCTTATGTACTCCTCACCACTCCTCTACTCCCCTTCTTATTTTCCTATCTCCTTCAGCCCTCCTCCCTTGCTCCCAATTTGTTTAGGAGATCGTGTCAATTGTAATTGTCCTGGGGATCATGTATGTCTCTCTTAGGGTCCTCCTTGTTTATTAGCTACTCTGGCAGTGTGGATTTTAGGCTGGTAATAATTTACTCTATGTCTAAAATCCACACATGAAGGAGTACATACCGTATTTGTCTTTTTTGACTGGGTTACCTCCCTCAGAAAGGTTTCTTCTAGTACTCCATGATGTAAATTACCACATTTTCTCTATCCATTCTTCAGGTGAGGGGCATCTAGGATGTTTCCATCTTCTGGCTATTACAAATAGTGCTGCTATGAACATCCTTGAAAAGATCTCCTTGTTGTATGAATGTGCTTCTATTAGGTATATACCTAAGAGAAGCATTGCTGGATCTTGTAGTAGATTGATTCCCATTTTCCTGATGAGTTGCCATACTGATTGCCAACGTGGCTGTAGAAGTTGGCATTCCACCAGCAGTGGAGGAGTGTTCCCCTTTCTCCACATCCTCGCCAGCAGAAACTGTCATAGATGTTTTTGATTTTAGCCATTCTGACAGTAGTAAGATGGTATCTCAGAGTTGTTTTGATTTAATTTCCCGATGGATAAGGATGCTGAGTTCTTTCTTACGTGTCTTTCAGCCTTTGTAGATTCTTCCATTGAGAATTGTCTATTTATTTCTGTCTCCTAATTTTAATTGGATTATTTGGTGTTTTGGAGACTAACTTCTTGAATTCTTTGTATATTTTGGAAATCAGGCCTCTGTCAGAAGTGTGGTTGTTGGATATCTTTTCCCATTCTTTGGGCTGCTGTTTTCTCTTGCTAATTGTGTCCTATGCCTTACAGAAGCTTCTCAGTTTCAGGAGGTCCCATTAATCAAATGTTGATCTCAATGTCTGTGCTACTGGTGTAGTGTTCACCTACAGGTCTCCTGTACCAATTACTTCAAGAGTATTTCCCAATTTGTCTTCTAGCATGTTCAATTTTACTGGATTTATTTTGAGGTCTTTGATCTATTTGGACTTATGCTTTGCCCATGGCGATAGATCTGGATCTATCTGCAGTCTTCTACATGCCAGCATCCAGTTATGCCAGCACCATTTGTTGAATATGCTTTCTTCATTCAATCATATAAATGTAGCCTCTTTGTAAAAAATCAGGTGTTTGTAGGTGTGTGGGTTAATATCAGTGTTTTCAACTCTATTTCATTTGTCCACCTGTCTTTTTTTTGTGTGTGCCAATACCAACCTCTTTTCAGGACTATAGTTCTATAACAGAGCTTTAAGTCAGGGGTAGTGATGCTTCCAGAAGTTCCTCTATTGTACAAGGTTGTTTTGGATATCCTGGGTCTTTGTTTTTCCAAATATAGCTGAGAAGTTTTCTTTCAAGGTCTGTAAAAATTTGCTACAATTTTTGTAAAAATTGCATTAAATATGAAGATTGCTTTTGGCAAGATTGCTGTTTTTACTATGTTGATCCTACCTATTCAAGAACATGACAGTTTCTTCTGTTTTCTGCTTTCTTTAATTTTTTTCTCTAAAGAATCGAAATTCTTACAGTACAGGATTTTCAGTTTTTGGTTAGCTTTACCCCAAGGTATTATATATCATTTGTGACAATTGTAAAGGATGATGTTTCTCTGATTTCTTTCTCCACAAATTTATCATCTATATATAGTAGGGCTACAGATTTTTGAGTTAGTCTTGTATTTGACCACTTTGCCAGCTTTATCAGCTATACGAACTCTGGTAGAGTTTTTCATGCCACTTATGTAGACTATCTGCAAATAGTGAAACTTTGCCTTCTTCCTTTCTGGTTCATAATCCCTTGATCTCAATTTTTGTCTTATTGATCTAGATAGAACTTCAAGGACAATATTGAAGAAGTATGGAGAGAGTGGACAGCCTTTTCTTGTCCCCAATTTTAGAAGAATTGTGTTGGGTTTCTTTCCATTTAATATGATGTTGGCTGTCGGATTGCTGTATATTGCTTTTATTATGTTAAGTTATGATCCTGTTGTCCCTGGTCTCTCCAAGTCCTTTCTCTTAAAGGAGTGTTAGATTTTGCCAAAGGATTTTTCGGGATCTAGTGAGATGATCAATTGTTTTGTTTTGTTTTGTTTTGATTTGTTTTTCTCAATCTGTTTATATGGTGGATTACATTGATGGATTTTCTTATGTTGAACAATCCTTGCATCACTGATACATACTTGAACATGGTGGATGATTTCTCTGATGTGTTCTTGGATTCGATTTGCTAGTATTTTACTGAGTATTTTTGCATTAGTCTTCTTGAGGTATATTGGTCTCTAGTTCTCTTTCTTAGTTATGTCTTCATGTGGCTCGGGTAACAAGGTTATTGAAGCCTTGTAAAAAGAGTTTGGGAATGGCCCTGCTGCTTCTATTGTGTGGAATACTTTGAGGAGAATTGGTAATAGCTGTTCCTTAAATTTCTGGTAGTATTCTGCACTGCAGCCATCTGGCCCTGTGCTTTTTTTGCTTGGGAGATTTTGATGACTGCTTCTATTTAATTAGGATTTATAATTCTATTTAAGTTGCTTACCTGTTCTTCATGTTATTTTGGTAGATGAAATCTATCCAGAAAAATTTTCATGTCCTTTAAATTTTCAAATTTTGAGGAAAACAGGTTTTTGAAGTATGACCTGATGATTTTCTGGATTTTCTCAGTGTCTGCTGTTATTTCCCCCTTTTCATTCCTGTTTTTATTAATTTGCATGTTCACTGTCTGCCATTTAGTAAGATTGATTAAAGGTTTAACTATCTTGTTTGATTTCTCAATTGATTAAAGGTTTGACTATCTTGTTTGTTTTCTCAAAGAACTAACTCTTCATTTTATTGATTCTTTGTGTTGTTCTCCTAGTTTCCACTTTATTGATTCCAGCCATCAATTTGATTATTTCCTGGTGTCTACTCCTCCAGGGTTCATTGGCTTCTTTCTGTTCTAGATCTTTCAGTTGTGCTGTTAATTCTTTAGTGTGACTATTATCCTGTTACTTTTTGGTCACTTTGCACTATGAACATTCCTTTTACCACTACTTTCAAAGTGTCCCATAAGTTTGGGTATGTTGTATCCACATTCCCATTGAATGATTGGAAATCTTTAATTTCTTTCTTTATTTTTTCCTCCATCCAGTAATTGTGCAATTGGGAGTTACTTAATTTCCATGAGTTTGTAGGTTTTCTGCAATCCGTGTTCTTGTTGAATTCTAACTTTAAAGCATGGTGGTCACATAAGATACCGGGAGTTATTTTAACTTTTTTGTACCTGTTGAGGTTTGCTATGTTGACAAGTGTGTGGTCAATTTTAGAGAAGGTTTCATGTGGCACTAAGAAGAAGGTATATTCTTTGGTGTTTCGATGGAATATTCTATTGGTGTTTGTACAAACCAGTTGGATCATAACTTTTATTAGTTCCTTTGGTTCTTTGTACAGATTCTGTCTGGTGTTCCTGTACAGCGGTGAGAGTAGGGTTTTGAAGTCTCCCACTATAAGAGTGTGCAGGCTTATGTGTGATTTGAGTTTTAGTAATGTTTCTTTTACAAATGTGGATGCCTTTGTATTTGGAGCATGGGTATTAAGAAGTGAGACTTCATCTTGATTTATTTATCCTGTGATGAATTGGAAGTGACCTCCTTCTTCTTATGTGATTGATTTTAGTTTAAAGTCCAAGTTGTTGGTTATTAGGAAACCTACCCCTGCTTTTTTCTTGGGCCCATTTGATTGGAAAATCTGTATCCAACCCTTAATACTTAGGTATGGTTTGTCTTTGAAGTTGAGTTGTGTTCTTGTATGCAGCAGAAGGAATGATTCTTTCTTCTTATCCATTCTGCGAACCTGTGTCTTTTTAAAAGCAAGTTAAGACCATTAATATTGAGGGATATTAGTGCCCATTGATTGCTCATTGTTCTTTTTTTTGTTTTCATGGTGGTGGTGAAATTATGTGTGAGTTTCCACCCCTTTTTTCTTTTAGCAGTTGGTAAAGTGGGGTTATCTATTGCCTATATTTTTCTGGTTGCAGAGTTAACTTCCTTCAGTTGCAGTTATCCTTTCAGAACATTCTGCAGGGCTCGACTGGTGGATATAAATTGTTTGAATCTGTTTTTGTCATGGAATATCTTGCTTTCTCCATCTATATTGATTGAAAGCTTTGCTGGGCATAATAGTCTGGGCTGGCATCCATGGTCTCTTAGTGTAGGTAGAATATCTATCCAAGACCTACTGGCTTTCAGAGTTTCCATGGAAAAATCAGGTGTAATTCTGATAGGTTTGCCTTTGCATGTTACTTGCCCTTTTTCCTTTGCTGCTTTTAATATTTTCACTTTATTCTGTATGTTTGGGGTGTTGATCTTTATGTGGTGAGGAGACATTGTTTTTTGGTTCAGTCTATTTGGTGTTTTATATTTTTCTTGTACTTTCCTTAGCATGTCTTTCTTTAGCTTGGTAAAGTTTTCTTCTATGATTTTGTTGAATATCTTTTCTGCACCTTGGAGCAGTATTTCTTCACATTATTCTATACCTATTATTCTTAGGTTTGGTCTTTTCACAGTATCCAATATTTCCTGGATATTCTGTGTTAGGGATTTATTGGACTTAAGATTTTCTTTGGTTGATGAGTCTATTTCTCCTAGTCTGTCTTCAACTCCTGAGATTATGTCTTCCATCTCTTTTATTTTGTTGGTTATGCTTGCATTTGTTGTGAATGATTGTTTTCCCAGCTTTTCAATTTCCAGCATTCCCTCAGATTCTGCTTTCTTTATTATCTCTATGTAAAAATAAGTCTTTCCACCAAGCCACCCAAGCCCTGCTGTCACAAGGGCAGTTTCTGACCGGCTGCCCAATTTCCACCTGCCACCACCTTAAGGTCCCAAGTAACAACTAAAGACTTACTTAAAGTACAAATGCTGCTTGACCAATGACTAGCATTTCTTTTCTGCTTTCTCAGTCTTAATTATCATAAATCTAAATATTTTATAAGACTCATCTCATGTAGGACACCTTCCACTGGTGTCCTCATCCCGGGATCACATGGCAACTCCACAGCAGATTCCAGAAAGAAAGGGGATGGAACAACTTCCTTCTTGCTGTTGCTTATATAAGATTCTTCCTGCTATGTCACTTCCTGCTTGGATCACCACTTCTTTACTACATTTCCCAGAATCCTCCTTGACTTCTAGTCCCACCTAACTTGCTGCCTCATTGGCTAAACAGTACCTTATTTATCATCCAATAATACAAACACATACACAGAAGCACTTTCCCTATCATCTCCTCTTATCTTTCTAAATTAAAAGAAGGGTAACATCTTTTATAATAACTGAAAAAACTGTAACCATAACTATCTCTCTTCAACTCCATCAAATAGCACAGAAGGATAATATATAAACTCTATAATTGACAGAGCCATCTAGCTGATTGTAACAGTCACCCAAAGTTCCTCTGTAATGTTGGGGCATCCATCTTCAGCCCATAGTCCACAGTGTTTTTGGCAAAATGTGTTCTCCATTTTGATAGGAACCCTTCATATTTATTTCAGTTTTTGGGTTAAACTGTTTCCATGAAAGGTATGTCGATATCTTATAATTATTGGGATTTTTTTCTTCCATTTCTTTAAGGGATTTTCTCATATCCTCTTTGAGGCCCTCTATTATGAAGATGTTTTTAATGCTATTCTCTTCTGCTTCATCTGCATTGTGATATTCAGATCTTGCCAGTGTATGGTCCCTAGTCTTTGGTGGTGTCATATTTGTTTTTCTGTCATTGAATGTGCTTTTATATTGTCTTCTTCCTATCCTTTCTTTGCTGGGTGTAGCAGGAGTCTCTTCATCTCCTGGTGGGTACACAACCAATGTTCCCTTCTGATGTCTGTCCTTTTCCTGTGGATGGAGGTAAAACTGGTACTGGGGCCTTGGCAGTGTCTGGGTGTGTTTGATCCTGTGGAAATATGATCCCTTGAGCTGTTACCTGGCCTCAGGTGTCCCCCAGCAGGGCAGTGGAACCCTTACTGGAAACCAAGATGTAAAATTTTGATTTTTGATGATAACACACTCGAAAGCACATAGGCAAACTTGATTTCATATTCATGGGTCCTAAAGCAAAGGATGGATACTCACAGTTGTGTAATAAATTACATGAATCCTATAGGTCTTGAAGTCCACAACCTAACATTTAAAATCCTCCAATGATTTCCCACTTCTGCCAAAATAAAGATGCTTAGTACTGCCCATATATGTCCTCACCACTGACATTTAACCCTATTCCCACAATAGTCTCTTGGTCTCTCTTGTTTATACACTCACCACTCAGATCTTAAGACATTCTTTGGAGCTTCATTTGTAATATTTTTGCTGATGACTGTTCCCTCTGTAGTGAAACATGATCCTACCTTTTCTAGATTTTTATTTTTATACTTCAGATCAAGGACTTGTTGAAAAGGGAAGCCTTCCTTGACATCTGAGAAAAAGATAAAGTAAATTGTGCCTCATTAAATTCTGCATTTTCTTTTCCTAACTATAGACAGAATTAGAAATTGTCCCTATTGCTCTATAATATAATTGAAGATTAGATATGGTAATACCTTCACCATTAATTTTAATATTCAGTAAACAAAAAATTGATCAAATATCTCAATGTAAAACCTAAAGCATTAAAATTGATAGCTAAGAATTTGGAAAATACATTATAACATTGAGGCATAGGTAAAGACTTTCTCAAGAGGTTTCAGTCACTCAGAAGATAAGGCCAATGATTGACACATGGGACCTCAGGAAACTAAAAAGCTTCTGTCAGCATAGGAAACAGTAGATTAAAGTAACCCAAAATTGTCAGAGAAGCTTTGCAAAATATTAATTTAATAGTGATTGATATCTAAAATTTATTTTTTAAAATTAAGTAAGTAATTAATCCAAAATTTGGGAGCTATAATCTGGACAGAGAATTATCAAAATACACGTGAATTGATAACAAGCATTTCAAAAATGTTCAATATTCTTATATTTTTGTTGTGAGCCTAGCCTTTAATGGCTGAGATATCCCTGCAGCCCTAATATTCTTAACCATCAATATTGTGATGCCATCTACCTCCAGACAGAATGGCAATCATCAGGAAAATAAATGCTAGAAGTCCTGGTGAGTTAATAGGGAAAAGCGGAGCAGTTACACATTGTCTGTAGGTGTGCCAACTGACATCGTCACAGTGAAAAACAGTATGAAGATTCCCCAGAAATCTAGGAAAAGAACTACCACATGATGCAGCTGTAACACTCCTGCCCATCTACACAAAGAACTCTTAACTACAGAGGAATTCACTTATATATGTTAATTTCTTCTCTATTCACAATAGCTTGCACACAGAAGCAGATACCCACCAATTGTGTTGTCAATGAAACTGTTTTACAGTGAAATTTTATTCTTCCATAAGATTTGTCTTAAGTGAGTAGAACTGTAAAAACAAATATTATTGATTAGTGCAATCTGAGCCATAGAAAAACAAATGTATCTCTTCTCTCCTAGATCCTTGTTTCTCTTCTCTACTTTTATGTGACCTATTTAGAATACTTTTAGAAGCTCTGGTGATGCTTTAGGCTAGGGACATAAGAGAAATCAGGTGTTATGAAAGTAGAAGAGAGAGTGTAGGAGGAGGGAACAATTAAGGAGCCAAGACACTGAGAATATACGGGAAATAAGTATGTTCAGGATGGTTAAAAAAAAAAGGGGGATAGAAAATATTTTCATGGAAACCTACTGTTAATTAAGACATTCAAACATAAAATTTATATTGAAAACAGTGCTTCAAGAGACACACCCTTCATAGGAAGAAAAAAATGCTTTCACAAACTGTGTGTTATTAAACTTCTATGCCAGGGTTTGCTTAAATCTTTATACGTTGCTGGTCAAAGAACCCCGAAAGGCTCATCCAACCCTATAGACTCTTGTCATTCCTTTTTGTTGTCCACTATCACACAGATAGGAAGAACATCTTAGAAGTGTTGAATCATTTGGCTATTTCTATGGTTCTGAGAATGTGAATGATTCATAAAGAGCTATTATTAAGGGAAATCATCGCTGAAAGACATCCAAAGTCATTGAGGTTACAATCTTCACACTAAAACTTGTGATTTAAGACCGTTATTAGTTGTTGCTTGGTATATAATATAATATTCAGAAAAATTGAGTGTTTTTAAAAAAAGCAACCAAATTGTAGTATTAACCTTGAGAGGAAAGGATAAAGTAAATTTTCTCAAGAAACAAGAGAAAACTGTCACTGTGTTACTTAATCAATCAGAGGAAAACATTGAGTTTGTGCTCTTCCCTCTCAGTAAAGTGCCTTATATTGTCTATCTTAACATGGCTTTATTTCTATAGTGCTCTAAGCAGTGACAATCAGTGCCTCAGAACTGCCATTTGAGTTTAACATGCTTTCTATTTGGGAATCAATAAGAGTGCATCCGAATATCTAGAATGAATAATAAGAAAGAGAAAACATGTGTAAGAAGATCAATGAGATATGCCAATATTCATTGTGCAAAACAAAATACCATTGCTTTATTTCTTGTTATCATTTTCCAACTCAGAAACTTGGTAAGTGAAAAATAAAAAGACTTGAAAGGGCAGGACTAAAATCTCTAGTATCGCAGAATCTAGAATACACACATCTCTCACACCAAAAGATATATTCATCTTTCAGGTTGAAAAAACTTGAAAGAATAAAAGCACAATACATATGCAGCATGCCTTGTGACCTAGATTCCTGTTGGCTACAAGTGTGGTCCTTCAATGTTAGAGTTAATCAGATCCTTAGAGCTGAATTACTGCCCAAAGAGAAATGACACTGTGTGTGTGTGTGTGTGTGTGTGTGTGTGTGTGTGTGTGTGTGTGTGATGTAATATGATGCCAATGTCGTTCCTGATATTAGATATTCCTGTTTGTCTTTTTCTTCTCATGGTCTTTTAGGTATGTTGTTAAGCATTGTGGTGAAAGGTAGCATGAGCTTAACAATACAATGAGTGCTGCTTTTCTGCCTTGCTCCCCCACAAGCATTCCCAGAGTAGTAGTGTGCTCAAATTTTTGGAAAATTCAAATTCCAAAACATAAATGGATGAATGCAATCACTGCTTCAACATCCAGGTGTTCACCCAAGCAAAAGATTCTGTTAAAAACCTATGTTTTCACTTTGCTTATACAGATTCTTGCCATATTAATGCACTAAAGCCAGAGTCTTACAATTATGAGGCTAAAATTTACATTGTATTAAGTATTACAGATACTGTAGAGATGATAAAATTATACTGCAAAATGTTATTAGTCTACATACACAATGCACCCTATTTTATAGAAAGGTTTATAGCTTCCAAGGCTTTTGTCATTGAAGGGTGGCTCTGGAAGTTGTTCCTCAGTTGTTACAATAGTGTGTATGAAATGAAAGCTTCATGTAGAGAGCACTTTATTTTTCTTCAAATTTCAAATTTCAAAGTTTTCTTCAATTCATGCAAAATTCTCCAGCATTCATTCATTGGGGATTAGTACATTATTGTTTTAAACATCAACAGAGAAACTTTAAGATAAAGGGAAATCAAATTGTCTAAGGTCACAGGAAAACAGGAAAGTGAGATTTCAGGTTCCAAATCCTATAATCTGCCCATGGGATTTCTAATACAGCAAAATAATATGTTTGTCTGGGTCTACCTTGCATATGTCATGATAAAATCTGGAAAAATATGTGATCCTCTTCATGTTACAATATCGAATTCAAATGTGACATTCTCATTCCCCCACACCCTCTTTACTCTGCAGTCTCCATACTGCATGTATCCCAGCAATGCTATGAATGTAGCCCAACACAAAACTTTAAAATTATTTTACACATGTGGCTTTGTTGTCATGGGAATTCATAGCAAAGAGAAGAAGAAAAATAGACAGATATAAAATCATGTTTGGATGAATGATATATCAAGCAACCTGGGTCAAAACAATCTGCACATCCCACACAAACAACCTTATTCTGTAAATTTCTTTCTAAATTGAAGAGCAGATTCCTGTGGGCTTTGAAAAGAAATTCTTTTCTAAATTACTGGGTAATTTTCTCCACTCCAGTTGAGCTATATAATCAGACATGGTCAAAACATTGTACTAGGAGCACAATAGAACATGAAAAAAGGAAACCATGATTCCATGGACCTGCAGCTATAAAAAGTGGTCAGAAATGATAAGTGTATATACATGAACAGGACTTGGTTGATATTATATGAAACAAGAATTCTGTATTTGAACTGTAGTCCTGGTTAAAACTTAAAATATGTGTTAAAGTGTCCATTTTTTTTACCATATTAGACTTTTTGAATGCTTGATGATGTGGGCTACATATGTTCTTATTTTGTACTCCTATTGACAGTTACAGCAAAACACGGCCTAGGAAACTGCACCTATGCACAGAATATCTTTTCTAAACAGGACAAGACTTAATTTTGTTTCCTAGCCAAGCTGAAAACTGAGCAAGCAATTTTATATTTATTTGATCATTGCAATTGTTTTAGAAAATAAAACAAGACACACTCCCTAAAATACAAACTGATTTTCAAGAAAAATATTGTATATTCATTTTCATGCAAATCAAGTATACATTTTTGTTATGAAAAGTATCTATTTGTTTGCAAAACCTCTTTTCAATGACTTTGGACAGCTTTCCTGGTTGGGGATTTATCAATGGAAGAGATGTTCAAATTGGGTCCCTTTACAAACTCTTAGTGTTCTGCCCATGTATTCTTGGCTTTGAAGTGGGGAGAATACATCAGATTCTTGTCAACATCTGTATTTTAAAAATGCATTATAAAATTTCATTTGTTTTCTTTCTTTTCATTTTTCATGAATAAATTGATATACATAAGTTCACAAGACACTGAGTAAGGACTTCAGTTGCCGGAATACTTAGTTGTGTGACAACAAAATTGGAAACTTTCATTTATCCATCCATATATTTAAGCTATTATTTTTAGAGCACCAAGTATATGTCAAGCAACATTGTAAATGCTATTGTCTCAAAGATCAACAAAATATATAGTCGCTTGCTCTTGGTAAATTTGATTTGAATTGGCTAGGAAATTTAGGAGGATGTTTTCCTCTCTTTTCTCTTTTCCACAACACTTTCAGAAATTTTGTTTTACTAGGGTGAGTTGCTTATATTCCTGTCAACAGGAGTGTGAGACAAATTTGAAGCCAAGAATGAAGGAGAGATGTTGGAATGAATGGTTAAGAAGAATCAATGTAAAATTCAGGTTGATTTCCCACCAGAAATTTGCTCTATGTCTTTGGCATGAATAATAAAAACTCGGAGTCAGATATTAGGGTTCAAGCTTAAGATGAGAATAGCAAAGCAGCCAAGTCACCAGAAAGTTCTTTCTTAAGTCTGGGGGGATCCTGTCCTCAAAGTGGTTGGAGACTAATTGTTGAAGACTGAATACTGAATACCACATGTGACCCTCAGCTCCTGATTTATATACCTCTCTAGTGCTGGGATTAAAGATTTGGGATGCCAAGTTCTGAGATCGCCTTTGTATGAACTCTGTTTCTCTTTTACACTGATTCACTCTCATGTAGCCCAGTGTGGTCTTGAACTCACAGAAAACTATCTGCCTCTGTCTCCTGATTAAAGGTGTGTACCACCATTGCCTGGCCTCTACGGCTGTGCCTAATTTTGCATTATGATCTTCAGGCATATTTTATTAGATCATAAACAATATATCACCACAGATGACAAATTCTAAACATTCATATATGTTATAGACTTAAGTCCATTTTATGCCATATATATATATATATATATATATATATATATATATATATGAGTTTGGTTCACTAACTAGAATTTTTTCCATTGATTGCCTTTTTTCTTAAATTTAGGTAATAACTACTAATTTGTTTTAGATGGGAGCTTGGGTTCCATATACCCTGTGACATTCCTGTGACCATAGGGTATACGCTTTTATGAGTATTTCTTCTGTTTTTGAGACAGAATGTCATTCTGTATCCCAGTCTATCTGAGAACTTAAAACAATCCTGCTGTCTCAATCTGGTGAGCATTAGGATTACAGAAGTAAGCTGCCATGGCCTGATGTCTTCTTAAATGTATGAATATTTGCATACATAATTTCATATATATGATTATATGAATTGTAAAATGTCTATATTTCATATATATATATGTGTGTGTATGTGTATGTATATATATGTCAAAAATTTAAAAATAATTTTAAGAATGCAAGTAAAAAAGATATTTTTCAAGGTGAAGACAAATCCTGTCAGGAGTTGGCAAAGTTTTGGATATATGTTCACACAACTAATGAGGTGAAAAATGACCTATAATATCACATAACACATCTTCTACATATCTAAAAAGAATACATGGCATCAAATTTATATTTGCTATTTCCTGGAATGGGATAATTACTCCAATGTTTATAATAAAAATATGAGTAAAATTGTTTCTGAGTCTACAGGCAGCAAAGTGACATCCTGGTACATTCTTTTGCAGTGCAGTTACCATGCTGCACTGGGTCTCTGCTCTTTCATGTATTTCATCAAATGAAAGTTAGAAGGTGATCAACTAGATAGAATACTCGGAGAAACTCCATTCTAGTCACCATGGCAATCAATAAAGAAACAAGTAAAACCCTGGACCTAACAACACACCTATGATTTAGTGTCAATATCCTCCTCATATCAAAATGCACCTAAAGCTGACAGGGACTGGAAACTTGTCCAATATCAGGAAAGCAGTTAATCAATCTCAGAGTTCAGATTAAACTCTGGCAGTCTGTCACTGAATCCAATTTCTCAAAATTTCGTTTAGTATTTAATCATGGAATGAATGAACCTACAATCATTTTGTAAAACAAATACCTGGACTATATATCATCATTACACAAAGTAATTTAATTTGAAAAAGATGTTGCACCTATATTAATGGCTCTGGATATCAGGTTAGTTTTTTGCAGTTGCATGAAAGTACCATAGAGGACAGCTATATGCACACTTGATTTCTGCATCTGGAGGTAAGGAAACACTACTGGCAGAATGTACAAAATGAAGCATCCTGCATGTTGTTATGTACTTGAAAAATAACCATAAACAATAACCGTCTGGTACAAAATGCCAAGGAATCTTCTGTTAAAACATACCACTATAAGCAGTATACGAATTTACCTAAACTTTACTGAAATTCACTCCCCTTTTCATTTAAAGGAAGAATTATATATAAGGCAGGACAATAAAAATCAATATGGATTGCTTCATACTTAGAGCTGAATTTGCTTATAGAAGAATCTCAACAGTTTGTGGTGATGCTGGCAGATGCCACGCTTATCATACATTGTTTGTAATATGAATTTAGAACTCCCTCTTTGATGGGACTGGTGGAAAGAATAGACACGATGAGACTTTATAGGGGCAATTAGTTAGGAAGTTGGGGTAGCTGAATGCACACCTGAATCAGAGTCTGCACTGGAAATTTGAGTAGCATGGAGCTGGCATTGATTGGAACCTGAGAGTTTGGTTTTTGTTTTTCCTTTTTGGGTTGCTTTTGCTTTATAAGATTCATCTATCATTATAAACCTGTGAGTAATGTGAATTTAATCTTTCCTCACTACTGCAGTGTTTCCTTTCTTATATCTAAAAGCATTTTAATCTATGAAATGAATTATCTGTTCACAAATCAGACTGTCATCTTCAGGTGAGCTGTGCCTGCATGTGCACACATATATACACATAAATCCAATTTGCAGTTGTGAATTATTATTTGAAAGGTGTAGGTTTCACATGAGAAGTTTCATCATCTGAAATTGTATTGTCATTGAGGATAATAAGAATTGAATTTAGCTACTGAAAGGAACAAAGACAAATATTGAAATATGGGAGGCTTTTCTAATCCACTGCAGAACTGGAGAGTCTTCTGTGAGATTAAGCTGAGACACCATTTGCAGAAATCAGTAACTGTTTCAGTTTATTAAAAGCTTAAGAGTAAATCTATTTAGGTAATATGTGGTTCACAAGACAAGAAATTTCTTCAGCATCAATTCTTTCCCTGTTTTCATTTCCTCTCAAGTCTCCAAGAAGTAATCAGCGTGGGAGTAGCTCAGATCACACGAAGAGAACATTCTGGCCTTCATTAGTGCAGGGTCGATGCCAGAAATTTTATTTCACATCTAAAATCTACAGACCGTTCCCCTAGAATCAAAACCTTCCTCTGTTTCAACTCGTCAAGCTACGGGTGTTCATAATCCCTGTAATTAGTAAACTACTGAGCACACAGCTTTCTAAACAGGACTTTAAAAGTTGCAAATAGAAGACTCATGTTGTAAATCAATAAACTGAGATCACCATCTCCCTTTATTGGTGTTTTCTCCTTGTTAGGGGAGATTACAGAGGAGTGAAATACGAATGATGAGAGACATTTGTCGTAATTTATCTAATGTTCAGTTCTCCTTCTAAGCAGCAAGATACACAGGGGAGGAGCTATGAGTTGCTTTTTGGTGATCTTTCCATACATAGTTATTAACACATTGTTAAATCTGTTCCTTTATGCACTCTGTCAATATAATATTTTATGATACAGTCTTTATTGTGCTGACATAAGATGACAAACCTCTTCAAGGTCAGAACCTCTTATGGAGATATGGGCCAAGAAACAACAGAATGTATTAACAATGATGAGATAAGGTCCATGATTAAAATAAATACACTAGGGATATTTAGGTTAATTTTTTTTTCTAAGGGTCTTTGGGAAAGTGTGAGGGAGGAAATGGCCACTGTCAAATTGGGTACAGTCAAAAAATGGGGGATCAACTCAATGATCGGTTACATTTATGTTTTACATAAAAGAGGGGTGATTAAGTGGAATTAGCATATCATTGCATCTCTAGAAACTTTTGCATTTCAGGTTAAGAAACAAAAAGATAGTTAATACCAATGTTTTTTAAGTTTCTAGTTTTGTTGTTATGATTTTCTAGCACTCTACATGTATGTCTCTCTGTGAATGCAGTTGCATGACATCATTGATCTTTCCTGTTTCCATTGCGATTCAGAGTGATTCAGTTTCTTTGGTCCATCATAGTTACACAGCAAAATGCTGAAAGTCTTTTCACAGCCTGGGAAACCTCTTTATGCTCATGAGGATAATTGCTGACCTGTCAACTCTAACAATCAGTGGCCTGCTGCCAGGTATCAAGACCCATTTTTAATGATTTATATTCTCAATCTAGCATATATCATTGAGTATTAGCTTCATACAGAGGCATTTGTCTTGTTTCCACTTTTTTTTCTGGTGCATAAAAACAATGCATCAGTAAGTATAGACCCATATGCTCAGAAACAGTGTAATAGTAATAGGATTCAATATATGAAAATTGCAAGGTAATAATAAGCCTCTATTTAGCATATTTGAGGTAATGCTTAATATTTTTTAATATTGGAACTCTCTTCACCATTATAAGGATCTTCATGTAGAAATATTTGTGCAAACAACACAGTTTTTTATCTACCAATTTATCACAATCAAACATGTTCTAAATGTGATGCTTTCATTTATGCTACCTCAAATATTTATTTTCTCCACGGGAAATCGTCTTTCACTAATTATCTATTACTTTCTCTAAAATTTATTTGATTTATTTTCTCATTGAATTATAAAGTTCTTGTATTTTAATCAAATCAAGTGATTTGTTAAAGACTAATGTTGCTCTATAACATGTTTCTTTTGATCAATTTGCATTGTACTGTTACAGAAATGTGTGCAAATTCTTCAAAAATACCATGGGGAAATAAGGGAATTAACATGCAAAAAACAAAGAAAGATGGGTGGAAAATATAGCACAGTGATACCTCAAATTTCCAGTATGATTGTAGTCCTCGATTCAATGCTTAATACTGGGGCAGCACAATAGGATTGAGGAAGGAAGAACAAATATTACCTTAATGTTTAATTTAGATTACCATTGTATATATACTTTAATTAATCTTCCAAGATAAAATGTTCTGAATAACATTATGTTGGTCTGCTGCTAGTTTTGCTTTGTAGTTTCCTCTAAAATTAGCACTGGTTTGCCTAATAATCTAGAAATTATCCCAAGCTACAAAATGTAAATTATTTAAGAGAACGTATTCAGCATTTTAGCATATGAGAGTAAGTTACATTTTTAAAGTATTTGGACATGATTTGGACATTTAGTACCAGAGAATTGATTAAAGCATGCACACTTTAAAATTGTTTTCATTTATATTTGGGTTTTGAGTAATCACTTCACTGTGGACAGAAAATAATTTCTTATATGCACAGTTATTTTAGAGCTACATGGACTTAGGCTTCAGGAGCAGAACCTTTCTGTCTTTAACCCTTACTCTAAGGACTTTACCAACTTCGACTTCATTTCCTCTTTGACAATAAATACATCAGGTGCCTTTGTGTAACCTTATCACCACCCTTCCTTCACAAGGCACTTGGTGTTGTCCTTCTGAATGTTCAGCAAGATGTCCTGTTGGGACATGGGTACATCTGGCATCTCTGACTATTGTCATGAGTCTAATTGTACCATGTACAGCTTACTTTAGTTATAATATATTTTGGCTTATCATCTGTTTAATGCCTTGATACTCAGGAAACCAGAATGAAGAAGATCCTTAAATTGTAATTTACATTATGGATCATCATTTTAGAATCAGGTTTTTAAAAATACTTAAGTAAACTATTATTTTTCTTTGAGAAGCTGCATTATGAAATTTATTGAATTTTTGGTTTGCTTGTTTTTTCATTGATGCCTAAAAGTCATGGACCTCTGTATTCTAGGCCACCACTGAGGTACACTTGCACTCCTTCAAACTTCATTCTTATTAATACTTTTGTTTTTAGTATAGCTGATTCGTATTCATAATTTATTAGTGACTGACAAAATCCAAGCCTTCTTGAAGCATTCTGTCCCTACTTCTGTAGAGGGCTGTGACTTCATCCTCAAATTTCAATCTGTCTAGCCCTTCTAAAGGAGCTATGTGTCAGTAGAGGATCTGATCATATGGCTCAATGTGGATCAGCAAGATACATATGCTTAAATCTGGATGTTTTATAGACAAACTATTTTACTTAAAAATATTAAAACAGAACACAGGAAATTATTCCTATTTGCTTATTGCCATTTTGTGTAGTAAGTCACATATTGCAACAAACTGGTAACTGTGGGAAGCATTAGTCCAAACAGAAAATCAATACATTTAGAAAGAAAACACATGGTTTCTTGAAAACATATGTGAGGGACATGACAAGTAAGCAAAATGTCTATTTTTCCAAGCTCTTACTAGGATATGAAAGATATAACCTCTCTTTGTTTTTCCAAATACATGAACACTACATTTATACCAATTAACTTGGATCAAGCCTTACATACACTAAAAAAATATTTCAATTATTTATAAAATATTTTCCAAAATAAATCATCCATCTTTAAATTAATTTACTAACACACAAAACAATGGAGTATCACTTCTAATTTATGGACAATTAGAGTTCAGAAGTTCAATGAGACTGAACCTATAAAAACACTCTTTTCTTGGACTCTGAATCATGGAAGAAGCAGGAACTGTCTCATTTACCCATCAGAAGAATATGGTTCTCTAAATAATTATATGTCCCATTTCCTCAAGGAATAGAACACCTCAAAACAAATTTGAAATCAAATTTGCCATCTCAAAATGGCGCAGAATTATGAATACCAGAATGCAGGCATTCTCCACTCACTACATCATCTTCAGGTCCTAATTCAATCACTCCAAATAGGAACCATTATCATTTCATATGAAATAGACATTGACAGAGATGAGGCAATTAACTTTGTATCTGGCATTTAGATGTGGATCATAATGTTTATACTTAATGCTACTCATATAAATTGTGGAGTTGGTGGTATATATCCATTTAGGCTGAAAACTGTAAATGAGATCTGTATGTTTGACTAATTGATAAATATTTTACTATACATGGGGAAATGAGACTGAACTACTCAAATTCAAAAATGAAAGGCCTTTCATATAACACTTTATTAACTCAAAATTTCATTCCCTTATTTTTGCTAATGCTGTTTCACTGGCTTCATTAAAGTTTCCTCTCACTGAGTGTAAAAATGCTAGGAAACAGGGAGAGAGAAGGGAAGAGATGGTGGGGAACATGATGGAATAAGAAAGAAAGAGAGACAAAGAAATGTGCGTGAGAGAGATAGAGAGGAAGAGAGACAGAGAAAAAGGCAGATTTCATGCAAATGAATCTCAATAAGAAGGTTAACATGAAAGCCACAAACAAAAATGCCCAAAATGAAGACATTAAATGCATGAAGGTAACTCAGACAGCTGGATGGACAGACAGACAGACAGACAGACAGACAGACAGACAGACACACACACACACACACACACACACACACACACATACACACATGTAGGGTAGGGACTTTAATTACATGGGAAATATTTTTGCAAACACAGATAAATATGAATTTACTATCCCAAAGTTTGACTTTTGAAAGAGCAGCTTGAAAGATATGATATATACAACCATTTCTGAATGACCCATATGACTTTTATTCAAATATCCAAAAATTTTTGACAACTCCAATTATTATTTACAAGTAATTCCTAGCTATTTTAAAAACAAATTTAAATATTTTAAAAGAGTCATGGGTTGCCATATTGCTATATGAAAATTATTTTTGACCTAAGCATTGTTAGTACTTATAATTAAATTAACTATCTAGGATTTCAACAATACTGTGGTTAGTTGGTCCATGGTTCTCATTTCCTTATGAAAATAGTGAAAGACCCTCCCTTAGCTCTTTCTCTTAAGTTTGCCTCCTCCTCCGGTCGGCGGCTGGCTGGGCGCGCGAGGATGCATCCTCCCCTGCACTTCCCGATCCCTGATCCCCACCTCTGCCAGCATGTACTTCCCCGGCGCGACGCGAGGCCGGCCCCGCCGGGGCCAGGACGCGAGCTGGGACCAGCCAGCAGCCCATGAGCACAGAACGGCTTAGCCCTTTCTCTCCCTCTCTTGCACACTCAGTGACACTCCCGTACGCGCGCCCGGCCGCCGACTCCCCCCCAGCCGGTTCACCCAGGCGGGGCTCGCGTCCCCGGCACGCCTGCCTGGCACCGCGCCCCCACTTGATGGGGAACGCTCTGACCCAAGGTCAGCCATCTGGACGCGGAAGAAGATAAGTAAAGCCAAGGCCGTTTCGCCTGACTACTAGACCTTGAGAAAGTGCTGATTTGAAATAACTTTGCACCTCATTAAATTGTCCAATAGAATCTCTGTAAATATGCTTTTCGCTTCTGTACTGTGCTTTTTTTTCTATATAAGGACCCCTCTTCCTGGGCTCGGCGCGCTTGGCCTAACAGAAGCTAAGCTTCCCCGGGTACCCGTGTAATAAAGCCTCTTGCTTTTTTTGCATCCAAGTTCGTGGTCTCGCTGATTCCTGGGTGCGGGTCTCCTTCTACGGAAGTACCTCTTCTGGGGTCTTTCAATAGTACCTATCTATCAATAGAAGAGAAAGCCTTTGAAAATTTTAGCACCCAAAGATGGGGCTAAATACTACCTGCAATACTTAAAAGAGAATGCCACTAATCTATCACAAGACATGTCACCTCACTGAAAAGGGTTCTTCATGCTTCTAGCTTTTCCAATGAGAACAGATTTATAAATAATCATGTAAATTTTCCAGCATTAAGAATACTTTCCGGAAGACCCACTGGGTCTCATGGATGACACTAGCATAATTGGGAAGATTATGCAATGTAGGATAGCAAGGACCATAACACCAGAGAGTGTAGAACTCAGTGTAACCATAATTCATCTTCTCTAATGGCTTCAAACAAGTGGGGAAAATGGTTAGCATTTTTCCCTCACTTGGAATCTGTCCACCATATATGTCTACAGAGAATGACCAGAAGTTCTTCTCCCAAGAGAATACCTGCTATTGTTTCTTTCTTGGCAGTAAACAAATAGGATGACCCTGCCAAGGAGAGGAACAAGTCAGAAACTTAATTGGGCTGTGCAGTGTGATTTCATCCACTCCTGGCTACATAATAAGACTATGGATCCAAAGCACTGAAGTGTAAAGAGTGAACATGGGTAACTGAAGATCACAGACCACAGCCATGGCCAACTGTGGGACCTGGCTAACAATATCATCCTACTGCAGGACATAGCCATCAACACTACCTGAGTTCAGCTTGCAAACCTACCCATGCCTCATTGGTAGTACTGTTTGGATACAAAGTATACTCAGAATTCCCATTCTTTAAAGAACATAGGCTTCAAGCTCACCCTAGTCAAGGCAGTTATAGAGCCCAGACTGAAGCTGTGCCAATGTAGGAAACTAAAATGTACAACCTATTCTCAGAGTGGATAGCAGCTTGACCCATCCAAGCTGAGTAGGAAGACACCCATCCCTAGACTGTATGGCTGGAAAACCTCATTTCCTGCCAAACAAAATATCTGAGGATTGGAGTATACACAAGAATAAAAGAAGGTATAAAAGAAAAAAGTCATCACACATGAATGGATGATGTTCCAGTTTGTTCCTCTGATGGTTTCAGAATGGTCTTGTTCTTCAGTGTGGACTGTACCTCTGCTTATCTTCATCTGCAAGGATGCTGATGTTTGAGAAGACAGACATTTATATTGAAATTAATTCTAAAGTGGACTATCAGTCCATTTGTCTTATGCCATTTATATATAAGAGGGCTACTGATTTATGTGTGTTATTTTTTCTGTCATGCTAGACTGCTGAAAGTGTTTATTATTCATAGAAGTTTCCTAGTGGATTTTTTCTGATCACTAAAATTTGACAGAAGAAAACAAACAATTTGAAGAATGGGGTACAGATGTAAATAGAGAATTCTCAAAAGAGGGAACACAAGTAGCCAAGAAGCACTTCCTTAGTCATCACAGAAATGCAATTCCAAACAATTTTGAGATTTCATCTAACACCTTTCAGAAAGGCCAAGATCAATAAAACAAATCATGCTGGCTGGGATGAGTGGTGACATTCATCCATTGTTGTTATGGCTACAAACTTGTACAGCCACTAAGAGGATCCATGTGGAGGTTCCACAGGAAGCTGTGAATAGTTATATTTCAAGTTGCAGCTATACTACTCTTGGGCACATACTAAAAGGATGCTCTGTTCATAATAAGATTGTAAACACACTAAATGTTTCTCAGTGAATAAATGGATAAAGAACATTTACAGAATGGACTATTGCTCAGCTGTTAGATGGACCTAGGAAAAATTATCCAGAGTTAGGTAACCCATACCCCAAAATATAAATATGCTACATATCAGCTTAAATATGGACATTAGCTGTCAAGATTTGTGAAGCAGTCTACAATTTGCATAACCTCAGAATTTAGCTACAGAATAATGGAATAGGGGTGTGGTGGACCTCACTAGGAAAGGAAAATAGGAAATTATGGATAGGGGGTGAGTGAGTTAGGGAGGTAGAAGGAAGAGTAGTCAAGGGATGGAGTACTGGGAGGAACTGCTAAAATTAAGGGCAAATTAAGGTATCCTCTATGAAGTTAATACAGTAGATAGTTTTTGAAGATATATAAGTGTATGAAGATTATCTGAATGATATTACAAAACAATGGGGGAGATGGAGTCTCAATTCAACACCCAGTTTCAACAAACAATACTTAAAGGGAAAGGAATTCATTATATGTAGTCTAATTGTTGGCCAAAGTGGTCCCATAGGAATCCCCAAATAACCCAGGCTATTGAAAAACATATATGGTTGCCCTCCACAGACTGATGTTAAGGCCCTACAGAGGAAAAGACAATAGCTATACTGTTCATTGAAAATGAAGAAGTCAAACTAGTGCCTACATAAAGATTTTACCTCTACAGGTTAGTATTTATAGTTATAGGTATTTTGCATGTTTCCAAAGGAAAACTGTCAATACTAATCCAGCTATAAAATCTTTAATGCACAATGATGGTCTGCTTATAAACTGCACTACTGAAATAGTGGCACAAAACTTGTGGGGTAACCAACCACAGAGTGGAGTTACAGCCCACTACGGTAGTTGGAACACATCCCTGACACTGCTTGGGTTATAAGATATTTTCTTATAACATATATCAGTATCTCACTTATCCATCATCAGAGAAACTTCCTCCTGTTGTAGATGAAAACAAATGCAAAGACCAACATCTCGACCATGAACAGAGAATGGGAAACCTTGGAAATTTCACTAGTAAATGGAAAGTCATCATTAAACCCTTCTCTTCTGGATCAGGGAACCCTCAGGAACAATAGATGGAAAGATGCTAAGTGCCAGAAGCAAGGTAGGACACCAAAGAAACAAGGTCATATCAAATATAGCAGGACTGATGTATATATGAACTCACAGAGACTGAGACAACATGCAGAGTGTATGTATACATCAGTATTATTCTGGGTCCCATCACTGAGGGAAGTGGAGAAAAAATCTCCATCCCTAACTCAAAAGCCATGTACAAATGGTAACCACTCACAAATGAAAAATCAGTTATCTTCAATGCAGTGTCATTGGGGATACAAACTATTATTAAGACTCTATGCCCAGCAAAGGCCAAAACAAAGTGAACTCAGTGGCATAATTGGAGAGATTTTTTTAATTATAAGTTTTTGATAGGTATTTCTTTTTTAAACTTACAGTTCCTTTGCACACACATTATGGCTCTGGTTTTTATTTTTGTGGAGTTAATGTGCATATGAACATAGGTATCTCTGCATCTACATATGTATTGCCTGCATTTTCTTTGGCTCTTTTTTGTGGTTTATTTGTCTTTTGTGTCCTATTCTGTTTTGAGTTTGTTTTATCTTATTTTATTAATATTCTTTAGATGGCTACTTATTTTCTAAAAGAAGATAAGAAGAAAGTAGATTCTGATGGATGGGGACAGGGGAATCTTAGAGAAGTCAGGGTAGGGAAAACTGTGATCACTATATACAGTAGGAAGAACATCAACTTTAAAAAATAAATTGAAAACCAGTAATACAAACAAGACACTATTTTAAAAATAATCCATGAACTTTACATTTGTTGGAGTGATCTTAAACATCTTAAAGAAAACTATCAGGAGGTGATAGAGAAGCAAAACTGTGAATAGAGGGGATGAGCATTTTTCAATACACTTAAATAAAAATACAAAAATATACATAAAATGTCTGGTGTTGTTTGGAGACATGTTGTACCTATTTTATTAGATTTAATTCATTTTTGTTCCTAACATTATTACATTAAGTTGTTCTTTTAATTGTCATTCACTTATGTTTGGTTTATATTTATCTAAAATATGCTTAATATTGGTTTGGTTTCAAATAATGTAGTTGTGTATATGCACCCTAAGAGATTTGAATAATAAATATTTTGTTTGTTGATAGTTCTAAGTCTCAAAATTTTATTTACTGCCTTCTACAGAGGCAGAGATATGTAATGTAATATTTAATGGATGGAGACAAATAAGGATTTGTTTATCTGTTTTGAGACAAGATTTCATTATGTAACTTTGGCTGACTTGTAGTTTCCTATGTAAAACAGGATGATCTCAAACTCAGAGAGATTCACCTGTCTTAGCTGCTGTACCAAGTGTGAGGATTAAGGCCATGCCACTATGCCCAGCTAAGCACATTTTATCTCTTATATCAAAATGAAACTTTCCTATGTACTTTGAAAAGTTTTATTATACTAATACTGTTTATAACTATGATAAATATATCCCATCTCGATTGTAATATAAAAGTTTTGTTGCATAAAAAACCTTCTGGTCTTTTTCTCCCAACTTGTTCCTCTGCCCCAGACCCCAAATCTAGTGGGAAACACCTGAAAAACCAATGACCACTCCTTCCAGGGAACCAGTATTCTGAATGCAGACCCACCCCTCTCCAACTGCTTCTGAGATCCACCCCACCAAGTCTAATTACCAGCTTTGTAGCAGAAAACTTCTGTGGTTTTCTTACCTTTCTGAACCATCCCTTAAAGATCACAAACACTGTCTCCTACATCCTTCCTCCTCCATGTTATCCAAGTATCCTAGCTTCCAACACTAGCAAGCATTTTCAGTGAACACAATGCTGAGCTTGCCAGGAAAACAAGCAATATACAGACACCACACTCTGAAAACCCAGAAAGAAAATGAAACCCAAGGAAGAAAACACCCACAAGTTAAATCAATAAATAAGACCTAGACAGGTAACCATCCAAAACCCAGATGCCTAGACTCCAGCTAAATAACAAAATCAATAGCAACCAGGGAATATGCATCCACTATAGCCTACCTATCCTACCACAGCAGACCTTGAACATTCTAACAAAGTTGAAGCACACACCAAAAAAAGACCTTGAAACAAATTATATGAAGATGCAAGATTTTTATTCCTCATTGAAGAGGAATAAACAAATCCTTTTAAGCTATCCAGAAAAGCACAATTAAATGATTGAAAGAAATGAATAAAATCATTCAAGGCCTAAAAATGGAAATAGAAGAAATAAAGATAAACCAAATTGAGGGAATTATAGAAATTAAATTTTAGGAATATAAATAGGAACTACAGTGGTAGCTTGACCAGTAGAATACAAGACATGGGAGAGGGAATGTCAGGCATTAAAAATACTATAGAAGAAATGGTTATATTTGTGAAAGAAAAAGTTAAATCTAAAAAAATGTTCCTGATAGAAAACAATCAGAAAATCTGATACACTATGAAAAGTCCAATCCTAAGAATAATAGTAATAGAAAAAGGAGAAGAGTCTCAGCTTATAACCCAAGAACGATTTTCAAGAAAGTCACAGAAAAAATCTTAACAAGAAGAAGGATATGTGTACAAAGGTATAATAACTAGGAAGATCACTAAATAGATGGGACCAGACAAGAAAGTCCCATCATTACATAATAATCAGAGCATCCAGAACACACAAAAATATATTGAATGATTTAAGTAAAATGATCAAGAAATATATACAGGCAGACCATTTAAAATTACACATGACTTCTCAATAGGGGCTCTAACAGCCAGAAGAGCCTAGAAAGATGTGCGGCAGACTGAAAGAAATCACAGAGGCTAGCCCAGAATATTATACCTAAAATTTTTTTCAAACAAGTTAGGAAGAAAAGATAGCCCATTGTAATGTTAAATTTAAATAATATCTATCTACAAATCCTACCCTACAATACATACTAGAAAGAAAACACCAACCTGAGTAGATTTATTATACTAAACACAGTATATAATCTCATACTAGCAAAGCCAAAATAAGGAAAGTTTTAAAACACACACAAACACAAACACAAACACACACACACACACACACACACACACACACACACACCATATTCTCTTTTTCTCACACATACCACCACCTCTACCAAAAACAACAAAATAATAGTAATCAACAAAATTGATCGTTGATATCTCCTGATATCAATGGTTTCAATTCTGTATTAAAAGACAGAAATTCGGGGGCTCCTCACAGTATCCAAACTTGGCCGGATCCAACACACCCAGAGACTGCCAAGTCCCCAGTAACAGTCCTGCCTCCATCCACCAGACAAGGTGAGCCAGGGGCTGCTTCGGGATCGGGATCCCCTGCCCTGCTGGGGGACACCTGAGGTCTGGGGACTGCTCACAGGATCTGAACTCAGTGGGATCCAAGAAAACCAGAGACTGTTAAGGCCCCAGTAACAGTCCTGGCTCCATCCACTGGATAAGATAGGCCAGGGGCCTGCTTCTGTTTCAGGTTCTAAGACCTGGGCCACCTGAGTTCCAGGGACTGCTCACAGGATCTTAACTCGGTGGGATTCAACATACCCAGAGAATGCCAAGGCCCAGGCATCAGTCCTGCTTCCATCCAGGAGAAGAGGACAGACATCAGAGTATTGGAACTGTTTTCATCTACCAGAAGGGAACCTTGGTGGTGTACCCACCAGGAGTGAAAGACACTCCTGCTACACCCACCAGAAGAAAGATGGGAAGAAGGAAATATAAAAGTACATTCAACAACAGAAAAACAAATATGAAACTACCAGAGATTAGGGACAAGACTACAGGGCAAGATATGAACATCACAGTGACAATGAAGCAGAAGAGAATGACATTAAAAATATCTTCATGATAGAGGGCATCAAAGAGGATATTAGAAAATCCCTTAAAGAAAGGGAAGAATATGCCGGGCATTGGTGGTGCACGCCTTTAATCCCAGCACTCGGGAGGCAGAGGCAGGTGGATCTCTATGAGTTCGAGGCCAGCCTGGTCTCCAGAGTGAGTGCCAGGATAGGCTCCAAAGCTACACAGAGAAACCCTGTCTTGAAACCGCCCCCCCCAAAAAAAAAGATAAGGAAGAATAAACAAACCAAAAATACAAGATATAGAAAAATCTTTCAAGTAAACAGTTCAAGACCTAAAAACTGAAATATTGAAAATAAAGGAAGCACAATCTGAGGGAATGCTGGAATTAGTAAAGCTTTGTAAATGAGCGGAAACCAAAAATACAAGCATAGCCAACAGAATACAAGAGATGGAAGACAGAATCTCAGCAGTTGAAGACACACTAGGAGAAATAGACTCCTCAACCAAAGAAAATCTTAAGTCCAACAAATACTAACACAGAATATCCAGTAAATATGGGATACTGTGAAAAGACCAAACCTAAGAATAATAGGTATAGAAGAAGGTGAAGAAATCCAACTCAAAGATGCAGAAAAAATATTCAACAAAATCATAGAAGAAAACTTTGCCAACGTAAAGAAAGACATGCCAATGAGAGCACAAGAAGCATACAGAACACCAATCAGAATGGACCAAAAAAAAAAGTTGTCCTCCCAACATAATAATAAAACCACAATTATACAGAACAAAGAGAAAATATTAAGAGCAGCAAAGGACAAAAGTCAAGTAATACATAAAGGCAAAACATTCAGAATTACATCTGACTTCTCCATGGAAACTTTGAAATCTAGAAGGTCTTGGATAGATATTCTACCTACAAAAAAGGACCACAGATGCCAGCCCAGACTACTATACCCAGCAAAGCTTTCAATCAATATAGATGGAGAAAACAAGATATTCCATGACAAAAAAGATTCAACAATTCATATCCACCAATCCAGCCAAACAGAAATTTCTGGAAGGAAAACTTTAAACCAAGGAATTTAACTACAGCCAGGAAAATATAGGCAATAGATAATCCCACTTTACCAATACCCAAAAGAAAAATGGGGTGGAAACCCACACCTAATTTCATTATCACCACCACCAAATACAAAATAAACAAGAATGAACAATCAATGTTCATTAATATCCTTCAATATTAATGGTCTTAACTTGCCTAAAAAAAGACACAAGTTAGCAGAATGGATAAGAACACAGAATCCATCCTTCTGCTGCATAAAAGAAACACAACTTCAAAGACAGAGGTAACCTAAGAATTAAAGGCTGGGAAAAGATTGTCCAATCAAATGGACCCAAGAAACAAGCAGGAGTAGCAATTCTAAAATCCAACAAATTGGACTTTAAACTTGAATCAATTAGAAGAGATGAAGGATGTCATTTCTTAATATTCACAGGAGAAATCTATCCTGAAAATGTATCAATTCTGAACCTTTATTCCCCGAATAAAATGGCATTCATGTTTGTAAAAGAAACATTGCTAAAACTCAAATCATACATAAAACTGTACACATTATAATGGGAGACTTCAACAACCCACTCTCATCACTGGACAACATCAGCAGACAGAAACTTCACAAAGAAACAAAGGAAATAATAGAAATTATGGCCTAATTGGTCTTAACAGGCAAAAATAGAACATTCCACCCAAATATAGAAGTATATACATTTGTCTTAGCACCACATGGAACCTTCTCTAATATTGACCACATAACTGCCAACATAGCAAACCTCTGTCCCGCGCCCGCTCTGTATTCCTCGCCAGCAAGAAATACACGCAGGACACTCGGATCCTTCTGCAGACAAGCTTTAATGCATTAGACTGAGCAGAGACTAAGCAGAGACATTGAACCAAGAAAACCATCCCTATATAAAAGGCTGACCAGCCGCCTGGGACGTATTACCCTATGAATGGCTTTAGCTCCTCAGGCTAAAATGAGCCACGGGATAGGCAGAGATCAAAGGAATGGAGATTACCCAGCGCCTGTGAAGTAATTCACACCTTGGTGTCTTCAGGCAGCATTATAATGCAGGAACCGGCTTCCTACATATCACCCTTTTTTTATTAATTAATGAAAAGGCTTTATATTATTACAAGCAAATAGGTCACCCATATGTTGAGGGATAGAGGCAGGGGTTGACCTTCCCAAAATCAAACATTAAGACTGTGTACGAGAGTCACCATCAGGCTGTCAGTTTGACCCGAAGTACTCCCGACCTGTCCTCTGCCGTTTTTCTGGGAAAGGGGGTTCTCAAGGCAGGTAACCCTTATGCAGGTCAACGTACCTCCCAGAGAAGCCTGTATAATAGGCAACTCTGTGCGATGCCTATGCTCAGCATCCCTCTTTGGGGCTGCACAAACCAGACACTCTACCCTGTGCAGTGAGCCTAGGCTCCGGGTGTGCAAGAGCTGTCTGGCCGGCGGCCTATCGCTTAGCCAAAATATAAGCGCTTGGATGATCTCTTGGTTTGAGCCCTGGAGCTTACATGCCAGTCAAAGAAGTAACAGCATTTCGCAGGCGGCTGCATCGAACAATTATACCCACCCCTTTTCTCACAGACCAGCCAAAAATAACAGCAATCTGTAAACGGCTGCATCGAACAATTACCCCCACCCCTTGCCATCTCTCCGCCAAGGACAGGAGTTAATCTGGATAACAATAGCGGCTCTCAACTCCCGGGGGTAGAGGGTGGAGTTTCGACTTTTGAAGGTCTGCAGAGGCTCTTCGGGTGAGTCTTTCTGGGATCCACAGAGGATTTTCTTCATCCTGTGAGAAAACATAATATCGCTCCCCTGGATCTTATGAGAATAGGATCCGGGCCTTTCCAAAAATCAGTTAAGATATCTTTCCATTTTACCATTTTCTTTTGGCCTTTTAGTTTTTGAGGTGAGACGCTTGGCCTCGGTATGGCCCCCAGCGTTAATGTAAATGAGGCTTTAAAGCCCCAGGCATTCCAGGCCTTTAAGAAGTGTTGAATAGCAGGCATGGCCTTTTCCCCTATCAAAGACTGGGAAAGCCATCTGCAATTTTCTTTGCTCCTCTGATGGTAAGAAGGAGTCGGTTCCAAATAGTGGGGGTGCTGATGGAAGCACACCCGCTGGCATTTTTGGCAGCCGATATCTATCGGGGTGGTATCGAGCTGCTTCTTTCTCTAGCTCTGTTTCCTTGTTAGAGTCTGAAATCTCAGAGTCTGAGCTGCTCAGCTCCAAGGCTTTCAGTTTCGTTGTAGGGCAGAGGCTAGGTTCCTCATCTCTCCTAAATTTACCGGGGTGTGACCGGCCATTCCCCATTCTTTCTCCCTCCTTCTCTGTCTCTCCCTCATCTAGCTGAGTTGTTCCTTTTAAAACTTTATCTCTTGAGCTTTTAGAGTTATCAGAGCTATTAAGATTTAAAGCTTTATACACTCCCTTGTCAGTAGACATTCCAGGAGGTCTTTTTTTCTTATTTGTTGCTGTATACACTCCCTTGTCACTAGACACCCCGGGAGGTCCTTTTTTCTTATACGTTGCAGTTTCTCTTCTTACATACACTCCCATGTCACTAGACATCCCGGGAGGTCCTTTTTTCTTATATTTTATTGTTAGGCGCGCCCCATCTCTCACTACATTCGGTTTCTGATATGTAATTTTGGACTTCTTTAAGATTGTTGTAACAGTGAGAAAAGTCAAAATAGCTCCTAGTAAAAGCATAGAAGCCTCTATATTAACCTCCCACAATAGTAACATTCCCAAGCCAAAGTCTAGAAAAATCATACCTCTCCGAATTTTTCTCATTACATTCGGTTTCTGATATGTAATTTTGGACTTCTTTAAGATTGTTACAACAGTGAGAAAAGTCAAAATAGATTAACCTCCCAAAATAGCAACATTCCCAAGCCAAAGTCCAGAAAAATCATACCTCTCCGAATTTACCACCCTGCAGTTCTGAATCCGCCTCGTTAGAGGGGTCTCTGAGGTGCTGGAGATGTTAAGCTTCCCGGGTTTCGGCACCATATGTCCCGCGCCCGCTCTGTATTCCTCGCCAGCAAGAAATACACGCAGGACACTCGGATCCTTCTGCAGACAAGCTTTAATGCATTAGACTGAGCAGAGACTAAGCAGAGACATTGAACCAAGAAAACCATCCCTATATAAAAGGCTGACCAGCCGCCTGGGACGTATTACCCTATGAATGGCTTTAGCTCCTCAGGCTAAAATGAGCCACGGGATAGGCAGAGATCAAAGGAATGGAGATTACCCAGCGCCTGTGAAGTAATTCACACCTTGGTGTCTTCAGGCAGCATTATAATGCAGGAACCGGCTTCCTACAAACCTCAACAAGTACAAGAAAATTAAAATACTCCTTCAATCTTATCAGACCACCATGTTTTAAAGTTAAAATTCAACAACAACACGAATTGCAAAAAATTTACAAACTCATGGAAATTAAATAACACTCAATTGCACAATTCCTGGGTCGAGGAAAAAATACAAAAGGAAAGTAAAGATTTCCTAGAATTCAATGAGAATGCATACAAACATATGCAGACTTATAGGACACTGTGAAAGCCGTGTTAAGAGGAAAGTTCATAGCGCTAAGTGCCCACATGGAGAAACAGGTTAATAATCACTGTAGAGAATTAACAGCACAATTGAAAGCTCTAGAACACACAGAAGCCAATAAACCCCGAAGGAGCAGATGCCAGGAAAAAATCAAATAGAGGGTTGAAATCAATAAACTGGAAACTAGGAGACCAATACAAAAAATCTATATAACAAGTTGGTTCTTCGAGAAAATCAACAAGATAGACAAACCTTTATCCCAACTTACCAAACTGCAGAGTGAACATGCAAATTAATAAAATCAGGAATGTAAAAGAGGACATAACAACAGACAAAGAGGAAATCTAAAGAATCATCAGGTCATACTTCGAAAATCTGTATTCCTCAAAATTTGACAGTCTAAAAGAAATGGACAATTTTCTTTTAGATTTCACTTAACAAAATTAAATCAAGAACAGGTGAGCAACTTGGATATAACCACCAATTAAATAGAAGCAGTCATCAAAAGTCTCCTAACCAATAAAAGCCCAGGGCCAGGTGGCTACAGTGCAAAACTACACAAAGACACAACTAAGGAAGAGAACTGCAGACCAATATCCCTAATGAGCATTGATGTAAAAATACTCAATAAAATACTGGTAAAAGAAATCCATGAACAGATTAAAGAAATCATTCAACATGATCAAGTAGGCTTCATCCCAGGGAGGCAAGGGTGGTTTAACATGTGAAAATCCATCAACATAATCCAAAATATAAACAGACGGAGAAAAAAAAACAAAAACAAAACAAAAAACACCTGATAATCTCACTAGATGCTGAAAAAGCCTTTGACAAAATCCAACACCCCTTCTTGATAAAGGTCTTGGAGAGATCAGTGATAACTGGAACATACCTTAACATAATAAAAGCAATGTGCAACAATCTGTCAGCCTACATCAAATTAAATAGAGAGACACTCAATGCAATTCCTCTAAAATCAGGGACAAGTCAAAGCTCTCCACTGTCTCCATACTTCTTGAATATTATCCTTGGAGTTCAAGATAGAGCAATAAGACAACAAAAGGAGATAAAGGGGATACAAATTGGAAAGGAAGAAGTCAAACTTTCACTATGTGCAGATGATTTTATAGTCTACATGAGTGACCTGAAAAACTCTATCAGGGAATTCCTACAGCTGATAAACCCCTTCAGCAAAGAGGCTGGATACAAGATTAACTGAAAAATATAATCTGTAGCCCTAATCAATACAGATGATACATTTGTGGAGAAAGAAATCAGAGAAACATCACCCTTCACAATTGCCACAAATAACATAAAATACCTTGGGGTAAAATTAATTTTGAAAGTGAAAGACCTATACCATAAGAACTTTGAGTCTCTAAATAAAAAAATTAAAGAAGATACCAGAAAATGGAAGGATCTCCCATGTTCTTGGATAGGTAGGATCAAAATAGTAAAAATGTCAGTCTTCCCAAAAGCAATCAAGTGATTCAATGCAATTTGTATCAAAATCCCAGCATAATTCTCCACAGACCTTGAAAGAACAATTCTCAACTTTATATGGAAAAACAAAGGACCCACGATATCAAAAACCACACTGTACAATAAAAGAAAATCTGGAGGCATCACCATCCCTGACTTCAAGCTCTATTACAGAGCTATGGTCCTGAAAAGAGCTTGGTAGTGGCACAAAAATAGATAGGTAGACCAACGGAATAGAGTTGAAAACCCTGTCATTAAATTTATACGATGGAATAAAGAAAGCTTCTTCAACAAATGTTGCATACACAACCGAATGCTGGCATGTAGAAGATTTCAGATAGATACATGTCTATCGCCATCCACAACACTTAAGCCCAAATGGATCAAAGACCTCAAGATAAAGCTAGGCACAATGAATCTATTAGAAGAAAAATTGGGAGATACCCTTGAATTAAATGGTACAGGAGACCACTTCCTAAAAACTGCTCCAGTTGCACAGACATTGAGATCAACACTTAAGTAAATATAACCTGTTGAAACTAAGAAGCTTCTATAAGGCTAAGGACACAGCAATACAAAACGGCAACCCATAGAATGGGAAAAAATATTCACCAACCCCACATTTGACAGATGGCTGATTTCCAAAATATACAAAGAATTCAATAAGCTAGTCTCCACAAGACTAAACAATCCAATTAAAAAGTAAGTTACAGAACTAAATAGACAATTCTCAAGAGAAGAATCTAAAATTTCTGAAAGACAAAAGAAAGTGTTCAACATCCTTAGCCATCAGGGAAATGCAAATCAAAACAGCTCTCAGATACCATCTTACTCCAGTCAGAAAGGCCAAAATCAAATACACCAATGACAGTTCATGATGGAGAGGATGTGGAGAAAGGAGAACACTTCTCCACTGCTGCTGGGAGTGCCAACTTGTGCAGCCACTTTGCAAATCTGTATGGTGATTTCTCAGGAAAATGGGAATCAGTCTACCACAAGATCCAGCAATTCCATTCTTAGGCATATTTCCAAAAGAATCACATTCATGCAAAATGGACATCTGTTCAATGGTGTTTACAGCAGCACTATTTCTAATAGGTAGAACCTGGAAGCAACCTAGATGGCCTTTAACTGAACAATGAATAGAGAAAATGTGGTAACATATACATAATGGAGTACTATTCCACAGGGGAAAAAAAACAATACAATATTAAAATTTACAGGAAAATGGATGGAACTAGAAGAAACCATTCTGACCGAGGTAACCCAGTCCCAAAAAGACAAACATGGTATGTACTCACACATATGTGGATTTTAGACATAGAGTAAAGGATTACCAGCCTACAATACACACTGCCAGAGAAGCTATTAAATAAGGAGGACCCTAAGAGAGATATACATGTTCCCATGGAGAAGGGGAAAGGAAGCAGTTCTCCTGAGGAATTTGGGAGCATGGGAGGAAGAGGGAGGGAGCTCGAAAAATGAGAAGGGAATAAGAGGAGGGGTGAGGAGGACATCAGGTATCAGAAAGTTTGAGTTGGGGGAAAAATAGAAGAAAACAAGATAGGAGATATAATAGAGGGAGACATTTTAGGTATAAATAGAAAACAAGCACGAGGGAAAGATCTGGATATCTACAAAGATGACACCAACTAACAATCTAAGCAATAGTAGAGAGGCTACCACATATGCCCTCCCAGATAATGAGATTGATAATTGACTTATATGCCAACCTAAGCCTTCATCCAGCAGCTGGTAGAAGTAGAAGCAGACACCCACAACTAATTCCTGAACTGAACTGGAATGCAGTTGCAGAGAAGGATGAATGATGAACAAAGTGTTCCAGACTAGGCTAGTGAAACCCAAAGAAACATCTGACCTGAACAACAGGGAGTTCATGGTCCCCAGACTGATAGCTGGGATACCAATATGGGACTGATCCAGAACCCAGGAACTTGGGTTTCAGTGAGGAGACCTTGGAAATCTATGGAAACTCCTGTAGTATTTCAGTACTTATTCCTAGCATAGGTGTGGACTTTGGGAGCCCAATCCATATAAAATGAAACTCCCTGATCTACGACACATGGGGGTGAGCCTAGGCCCTATCCCAAAGGACATGATATACTCTGATGACCCCCTGTGTAAGACTTTACCCTTTCTGGGGAGCAGAAAGGATGTGTTATAGGTTCGGTTTATGTTGGAGTGTCAGTAGGGAAGGAGGAGAGGGAGAGGGACCTGGGATTGGCATGTATAACAATCTTGTTTCTAATTCAAATAAACATAATCAGACAATAAAAAATGTTTGATTATGTGGTAGGGAAGATAATATAATTGCCTAAAGGTAACTATGTTATCAATATTTTGAAAGCAGTAACAATTTGTTTTATTAATACTTACTTTATCAATTCCTGTAAATAAAAATACATTTAAAATACAGAGATTAAAAAAAGACACAGATTCACAAAATGAATGTGAAAACAGGATTCTTCCTTCCACTGTATTCAAGAAATAGCTCAGCTTTAATAATAGACATTACCTCAGAATTAAGCCTTAGAAAAAACAAAGAAACAAAAACCATTGTATAAATATAACACATTTTCTCTATCCATTCTTCAGTTGAGGGACATCTAGTTTGCTTCCAGGTTCTGGCTATTACAAACAATGCTTCTATGAACATGGTGGAACATATGACCCTGTTGTATGGATGTGCTTTATTTGGGTATATGCCCAAGAGAGGAATTGCTGGATCTTGAGTAGACTGATTCACATTTTTCTGAGCAGCCACCCTATTGATTTGCAAAGTGGTCTTACAAGTTTGCACTCCCACCAGCGATGGAGGAGTGTTCCTTTTTCTCCATATCCTCTCCATCATAGATTGTCATTGGTATTTTTGATTTAGGCATCATGGCCAGTGTAATATGGTTTCTCTGTGTTGTTTTGAGCTGAATTTCTCAGATGGCCAAGGATTTTGAGCACTTTCTTAAGTGTCTTTCTGCCATTTCAGATTCCTCTCTTGAGAATTCCCTGTGTAGTTCTGCACATCACTTTTTAATTTCACTGTTTTGTGTTTTGGTGGCTAGCTTCTTGAGTTCATTATATATTTTGGAGATCAGCCCTTGGTCAGATGTGGGTTGGTGAACATCTTTTCAGCAGAAAAAAAGCAATGGAATCTTGAAATTCACAGGAAAATGGATGGAACTAGAAAAAAAAAATCCTGAGTGAGGTAACCCAGTCACAAAAAGAAAATCACGGTATGTACTCACTCATGTTTGAATTTAGACATAGAACAAAGGATTGCCAGCCTACAGTCCTCTTCACCAAAGAAACTAGGATACAAGAAGGACACATGTACCCCAGGAATGGGACGGCTTCAGAAACTCCTGAGCTAATTGGGAGCATGAGGGTAGAGGAGCGGGAGCTGCCAGAATGAGAGCATGAGAAGAGGAGAGGAGAGGAAGAATTGGAGCAGGAGAAACATTGAGTTGGGGAAGAATAGAGGAGAGCAGGATAAGAGATACCATATTAGAGGGAGCCATTATAGATCCAAAGAGAGATCTGGCACTAGGGAGATTTCCAGTTACCTACAAGGATGACAGGAACTGACATTCTAGGCAATGGTGGAGAGGATAACCTAAATGCCTTTACCCTAAAATGAGATTGATGACTACTTTTTATGCCATCCTAGAGTCCTCATCCAGTGGCTGATGGAAGGAAAGGCAGACATCCACAGATATACACTGAACTGAACTCAGGAACTTAGTTGCAGAGAGGGAGGAATGAAGACCAAAGGCGGCAGTACTAGGCTGGTGAAACCCACAGAAACAGCTGGCCTGTACAAGGGGGAGCACATGGACCTCAGACTGCTGTCTTGGAGGTCAGTACAGGACTGATCCAGACCCCTGAACATAGATGTCAATTAGGAGGCCTCTGCACTCTAGGGGACCCCTTATAGTGGATTAGTATTTTTCCCTGGTGCAAGAAGGGACTTTGAGATCCCATCCCAGGAGAAGGGATACACTCTTAGCCTGAACAAATGGGGTAGGCCCTAGACCCGGCCCAGGATGATGTGGTGGACTTTGGGGAGCTTCCATCAAGGGCCCTACCCTGCCTGGGGAGTGGAAAGGGAATGGTGTGGGTGGTAGGTTGGGGATGTGGGGGAGAGGCATCAGGGGTGGGGGGAGAACAAGAAGGTATTGACATGTGAAGCAAGCTTGTTCTTAATTTGAACTAATAAAAAATTACAAAAACAAACAAAAACCACAAAACAACAACAACAAAAGTTTTTCCTGGAGCCACAATAACATATCAGGCACTGGTAGATAAAATTACAGAGACTAGGGTGAGGGGAACACTTGGTCTATGCAAAGGCAGCCGGATGAATCACAGAAGACTCAGAAGACAAATAAATGGATATTTTCATAGGAAGAAGATGGAAAGAGTCAACTTCAACAGTGAAACCTATCAAATCAAAAGCCACAAAGGTAGTTTGTGGCCTACCTGGGCTACATGAGTCTCTCTGAAAAGATGAAATAGATTTCCTTTTTCTGTTATTTGAGAGATAAAGGTATGTTTTAAGTTTAATAACTCTGTTTAAGAGACCTATTAAACAAAATCTCGGCTTTAGCCTATAAACACCACTTTCCTGAGGACAAAAAACTGGAATACTGGGGACTGTTGTTCATATAAAATAACAACAATCTACATACTTTCACTTTTGTAAACAAGATTAGTTGCCGAAATTGAACAGGGTGTGCTTGATCACACATAGGTGATAGGTACAAGGGATATGTGCTTGCTCTGGATTGGATGAAGGTGGGAAGGAAATAGGCTTGTGGATTTTGCCTCTATGAGCACTAGATTAATGTAATTCACTGTCAATCTTTGGTAATCCCAGGCATGGACATGGCCAGTGTTCATCATTCTGTGGGTATCTAATAAAGCCTTCTAATTTTGCTGAAAAAATATTGCAACTAAATGGATATTAGAAGCAAGCTAGTATAGCCATTTTCATATCTACAAAATAGATTTCAAACCAAAATTAAGCAGAAGAAATGTGGAAGGAAAGAGCAAATTCATAAAAGGAAAAATCTATCAAGATGACCTTTCAGTTTTTACCAACTTTGTCCCACATATGAGGACACCAAATTTGAAAAAATACAAAACACTATTACAGCATAAATCTCATATTGAACACCACACACTGATATTGCAAGAATGCAATATACTGTTCTCACCAGTGGATAGGTCATCATGACAAGTATTAACATAGAAATAGAAATACTGGCACTAGTAGAGGTTATAAATTAGATGATAGACCTAACAGATTTTTACAGAATATTTTAAACAAATACAAAAAATATACCTTCTTTTCATCACCTCATGTAAGATTGTCCAAAACTGACCACATATTCAGACAAAAAGAAACTCTCTGCAGGCACAAGAAAATTGAAGTTACTTCCAGCATTTTATCAGATCATCATGGATTAATCAGCAAAGGTACTTGGAAACAAGAAGGACTATGAGAAAGGAATGCGTGGACCCTAGAAAAGGGGAAGGAACATGAACTCCTGACATAATTGGGAGAATGAGGTTAGGGGAGAGGGAGCTGAGAGAATGAGAGGGAGAGAAGAGGACGGGTGATGAGGAAAGAGAGGAGCAAGAAGGTTGAATCTGGGAAGAATAGAGGAGAACAGGGTAAAAGATACCATAACAGAAGGAGCCATTATAGGTTCGAAGAGAGATCTGGCACTAGGGAGATTTCCAGAGATCTACAAGGATGACACCTTGTAGATAATGGTGGAGAGGCTACCCTAAAAGCCCTTCCCCCATAATGAGACTGATAACTGCCTTATATGCCATCCTAGAGCCATCACCCAGTGGCTGATGGAAGCAGAGCCAGACACCCACAGTGAAACACTGAACTGAACTCTGGAACCCAGTTGCAGAGAGGGAGGAGTGAGGAGCAAAGAGGTTGGGACTAGACTGGTGAAACCCACAGTAACAGCTGACATGAACAATGAGAGCGTGTGGACCCCATACTGACGTCTGGGAGGCCAGCAGAGGATTGATCCAGACCCCTCAACTTGGAAGTCAATGAGGGGACCCCATCACTCTATGAGGCCCCTGGAGGTGGATCAGTATTTATCCCTGGTATAAGAAGGTATTTTGGGAGCCCAACCCACATGGAGGGATGCTCTCTCAGCTTGGACACAAGGGGGAAGGCATAGGTCCTACCCAGGATAATATGACCAACTTTGTGGAACTCCCATGATGGACCTTACCCTCCATGGGGAGCAGATTGGGGGTGAAGTGGTGGGTTGCGGGGAGGGGGGGGGAAGGATAGGGAGAAGGCTATGTAAAGCAGTCTTGTTTATAATTTGAACTAATAAGAAAATAATCTTTTGGGAAAAGAATAAGACTGGATATCAGCAACAGAAAGCTTACTAAGTCATGGAAATTAAACAACTCTTTTCAAATTAAATTTTACCAAGATAGAAACACAGTAATTAAATATTTCCTGGAATTAAATGAAAATGAATTTACAACATACCCAAACTTATCGGACACAATGAAAACAATGGTAAGAGGAAAAGTTCATAGCCCTAAGTTCCAACATAAGAAACAGTTTGATGTATTGCATACTAGCAAGTTGACTGTATACCTGAAAGTTCTAGAAAGGAGTAGATGGCAGGAAATATTCAAACTGAAGTTGGAATTTAAGAGAAAAAGAAAAAGAAAAGGAACACAAATAATGAAGGAAACAAAGAATAATATTTTTTCTTTTTAAGAAATCAATCGGATAAACAAACCCATATCCAAACTAAATAAATGATGCACATAGAATATCTGTATTGTTCTTGAGCTCTTGAAATCTCAAATCCCTCCCCTGAGACATGATTCTTCCAACTAGGTCATATTTCTTAAAAGTGTCACTCTCTATTAGCCTGGGGGTGCATTGTTGTTAAAACCATCATCCTCCCAAATTCATGAACTTTTCCTTAATTATTTATTTTACACATAAACACAATACCCTATTGAGTTCATTTAACATTGATTATATACACAGGGATAAACAATGGATTTGGTAAACATATTATCAAGTTCATCATTGGGAAATACTGATTTATTTTATCTTGGCAGCCATTGATTATCTATAACTCTCCATCTAGGAGTCGGACCTTGTGATATTAACCCTTTCCTCATGGTCATGCCAATTGCTGTTACTATTATGCAGATGTTAATTATACAACCAAAGTTTTGAAATTTCATGGATGCATTTCCCTGTTATGTTTGAATTTTTTTGATTATTGTCTATATGTGTATACTATTTACGTATTGCTCCAGTCTCCCCCTTTCAACTGCTTCCTTGCTCCTCTAGCACTCCTGTTGAGTAAACACAATTACTGTATCCAAACCTGCTGAAACATTGGCCCCCCATTTTTGTTTGCTTTGTAGGTTTTTTGTTTTTGTTTTTGTTTGTTTTTTGTTTTTTGGGGTTTTTTTTAGATTGAGTTCCTCCATGTAGATCTAGCTGTCCTGGTACACTTGGTGTACCAGGTTGGCTTTGAACTCCTCCTCCATAGTGCTGGAATTAAAGATGTTTGCCCCCACTACCTATTGGGCATTTCTTTTATTTGAATGTGATTAAGGATGTCCTCATATGGCCATTGTCCTGTTCCTGAGAAAGAAAAAAAGGAAAAAATAAACTTGTTCTTTCTCTCTTAGCAGTTTTAGCTGCCTGAATGTCTTCATCTATATCTGGGTCCTTGGGGAATTTTTGCCATCTTTGGGGAATTTTTTCTATCCATGTAAGCCTATTGATTACTGTGGGTTTTATAAATTATTTGTGGGCTATGTTATTGAGAATTTGTTGGAATAACATCCCTGCCATGTCTAGAAGAAAGAAAACCATGACTGTATCATGTTACAGTCATCTTGGACTGCAAGGCCCTATACTATATCAGGCCCCATTTCTGCAATGTTCTCTGAACCTTAGGTGTTGTGTTTTGTTATAAATGTCCAATTTGGGGTTGGTACCCAAAAGGCCAATTATTTTCAGGATTTTACTTTGCTTTTTATCCTCCTAATACTCTGAGTCTCCTTGAAAAATAGGATTCTCTCTTAAGACATGAGAGCCGTACTTATCTATGATTTTGTAGAAGGTAGTTGGGAACACTATTACTTTAATAATATTGTATTAATTGGCTCACTTCTAGGGTCTATGACCTCTACAAGCCATGCTTTTTGTTGAAGTATACAGTAACATGATTTGAAGACTAGTAGTTTAGTCCAATAGTTTAGGTGATATCTGCCTCCCAAATACAAGTGCAACTGGACCTTCTTTGTATTCCTCATACTTGGGCTTGGAAGTTAGGTAGTAGTCTTGATGTATTTTCTTCCTTTACAGGTTTCATAGCATTTTAAAATGCTGTGGTAGATAGCTTTGAAGAGGCTAGATTCCAGGTAAATATTGGGTGGTTCTTTCTAAGTACTGCTACTGAAATATTTGGTGTTTTCAAGAATGAGATCTTACTTTCTCATTTTGGAAGACATCCAAGAGTATTGTCCAAAACCTTTACTGTTTTGATGGTTGTATGGTCCCCAATGACAATTCTTTGAGAAGTATCACCTGTCTGGTACTAGGGTTTGTTTTGTTAAATATTCTAGAGCTCCTGGGGGGAGCATTATATTACTCTTTATAATGTGTATACATATTCTAATAGAATATACTCGAAAGAAAATATATACATGTGTGTGTTCTAAGTGAGATTATAAAATAATGTTTCCCTATTGACTTTCCAAATATCCATAATGTTCTTTATACCCTCTCCCTCCCTTTCCATATGCATTACCCTCCTGCCTCCCTGCCAAATTAAGTACACTCTGATTTCTTCTCTGTCTCTGTCTCTGTCTCTGTCTCTCTCTGTCTCTGTCTCTCTCTCTCTCTCTCTCTCTCTCTCTCTCTCTCTCTCTCTCTCTAAAGCTCCTAGCTACATCTGCCCCATCCTAATAGCCACATATTATTTTCTTGGATTCTACTGTCATCCCAGGTCATACGCTGACACCTAAAGCTCCAAATATAAGTGCATAAATTAGGAACAAGAATCATTTCTCTTTCTGGATCAGAGTTTCCTCACGACTAGTCATTGTTGTTTGTTGTTGCTTTTCAACAAAAATAGATGGTTGATAACTTGTTTTCTGGTTTCATTCATTTCTCTTAATTTAATTATTTTACTTTTTCATGCACAAACCCAGACTGGAAACAAAGTAATTCAGAATTCTGTAGTTGTGAATGTCTATGTAATTAATTATATTTCTTATGAAATTTTTTTTGAAATTATGTCTATAAAATGTATGTGTTTTCAGACTTACTAATATCAAATTATTGCAAACTTGTTTTTATAAAAAACACTTTTTGCATATATATATATTTGACTTACTTCTATGATATAGTCTTCCTTTTTATTTTTCGAAAAAAAGTGTCTTGAAATATTATTTTATGTTCATTTGATTATTTTGCTGTTGTTTTTTGTTGTTTATAGGGTAGTCTTGTTTGGCTTTTTTGTGGTTTTTTGTTGCTTTTCTATTAACTTAAATGGATAACTTGTTTACAGAGTTGTGTTTCTATTTCCCAGGTACCTGGTAATGTTTAGGGTAACCTTTTTTTCATATACTGATTATTTTTTATTGGGAGTAGATTGCTTTACATGTCAATTCCAATCCTCTCTCCCTCCCCTGCCCCCCACTAACTCCCTATTCCATCACCTTTCTGCTCCCCCGGTAGGGTGAGGCCTTCCATGGGGTATCTTCAGTGTTTGTCATATCCTTTAGAGCAGGGTCTAGACCCCCCCCCCCCGGTGTGTCTAGGTTGAAAGAATTAAAAAGTTCAGTTTTACCTGAAAATTACTTAATGCATGTCAGATAGAATTTAATGTTCAGCTTGTAATTTTTTATTTGATTATAAAATGTATAAGAGAGACCTAAAAATCTTAAAAAAATGTATAAAACAACATTAATAGAAACATCCTACATTTATATGTATGTTGTCTGTTTGTAGGCAAATGTACATTCCTCTTAATTAAAATTTGTCAATGTTTACTTTAGTTTCACCTGAGGTTTAAACACATAATTTAACACTGAATGTCATTTCTGCAAAGTGAAAACTAAGCTCTCTCCAGGGAGTCTCTTTTTCCTTCTTATAAATGCTAAGCTCTTCAAACAGGAAGTTAACTCAAGAGCAGCACCACTATGTGTGTTCACGCTTGTGTTTAATACTTTTAAAAGCCATATGAAGTCTAGTTGAGGAGCACATTCATTATTGTAAGGCTCACTATTCTAAAACCCAGAGTTGCTGTCATACACGATTGACATTTTCAGCTGCCTGTTTATTCACCTGCTTTTCTGATATGTTGAAAGCCATCAGAGGCTAAATAGAGGACTGTTTTTTACAGGTACATTGGTCTATTACTTTGATTTGCAGTTGGCTTGTTGAGAGAAGAGTTAAGGCTGAAGGAAGCATAGAAATTAAATAATATTTCCCAAGAAATTATTTTTTACTAGTTCAAATTAGAATCAAGGCACCTTTACATGTCAATCTCTTCTCCTTCTCCCTTCCCTCCTCCCCCACCCCCCACTAATCCCCCATCCCAACCACCATCTGCTCCTCAGGGAGGGTAAGGCCCTTCATGTGAGATCCCCAAAGTCTGTCACATCATCCTGGTCAGGGCATAGGCCCTCTCCCATGTGTTCAGGCTGAGAGAGCATCCCTCCATGTGAGATGGGCTCCCGAAGTCCCCTCATTTTATTGCTTTTTGTTATTTTTATTTTTTATTTGAATTAGAAACAAGATTGTTTTATGTGTTAATCCCAGTTCCCGCTCCCTCCCCTCCTCCCCTACCACCCCCACCAACTAAAACCCTACCTATCACATATCCTTTCTGCTCCCCAGGGAGGATGATGCCTTGCATAGTGGTTCATCAGAGTATATCATATCCTTTTGGATAGGGCCTAGGCCCACCCCCATATGTCTTCACTCAGGGAATATCCTTATATGTGGATTGGGTTCCCAACGTCCACACCTATGCTAAGGGTAAGTAGTGAAATACTAAAGGAGGTCTGATAGATTTCTGAAGTCTCCTCACTGAAACTCACATTCCTCGAGTCTGGGTCCGTCTCATGCTGGTTTCCCAGCTATCAGTCTGGGGAGCAAGAGTTCCAGGATGTTCAGGTCAGCTGTTTCTGTGCCTTTCACCAGCCTGGTCTGGACCCTTTTGCTCATCACTCGTTCTTCTCTAGAGCTCTTATCTCTGCTCTTCTAGGTCATCAAATCTTCTTGTAGGCTTTTATTATTCTTACAGATTTACATACATAGAAAAAATTTCCTTTCTTCAATATCATAAAAATTTTTTTTAGGTTTGGGCAGTTTTTATATTCTTTAATCACCACCATTTTCTGCTGAGCTCAGTAAGAAATACATTTCTCATTTTGCTTACATATAAGAGTAACATCACTATTCATGAATGGCAAAGGATTGTAGGCTCCAATACCAATCACAGACATTTGTAGGTTGCTTAGTTATAAAGTGGCCTCAGTGTTGGTCATTAACTCAGTTTTGTACTCCACCAGGACTGGTATGTGTTCTTGAGGTCAAATAACCCTTTTGTTCCTCTGAGCAAGGTATCTCTTACATTTCTCAATAGTTTATAGGAAAAATTATGGAATTTCTGAGGCATAAGATAAAAGAAATCACATTCTGTTTATTAATTATAATTCAAATTTGTTCACACCCATTAAACTTGTGATGGGCCATAATGATTGTTTTATGAGTAGGCCATCCAGCTACTTCTTGTTTCTGCTATAACATTTAAAAAGTTAAAAATTATCCACTACAATACTCAAAATATGAAAAATTGTAGAGCTGAAAATGAGAATGTAGCAAAAGTTAACAACTTGCTCAGAGTGCTCAACTTTACACTTTACAGATAGATAGATATAGATATAGATATAGATATAGATATAGATATAGATAGATATCAGTTGGGCTGATAGAGGATGAGTGTGGACCAAAATAATACTGAACATTTCCTGAGAGAATCATGGTATATTTCCTAGTTTGAGTGCAAATTTCTTCCAGCAATTCATTGTGAGGAGCCAAAAAAAAAAAATGCCTTGTAAATAACACTACTCAAGAACTTTATGGAATAACCCCATAATGCCAACAAAAAAGCTTGAGAGATTTTACTAGAGGCCTGTACCAGCTTGGAAAGTTAGGAGTTTTTAAGGTGGGCATTTTTTGGTTTGTAACACAACAGCCTCTTTAACCTTTCCTATCTTACAAGCAGGCAATAACAAAGTAAAGAGAAACTGAGGACATTTCCTGCACAGTGTACAAATTCACTAAGAATCAGAGTCAATCATATCATAGGATAATTATTTTCATAAGATTCAGCATCATTTACACCCATATGGTGAGAAACAATACAGTTGAATTATTTATAGGATATAACTTGGTTCTTAGAAGGAGTCATAAGAGAAAATGAAGACAAGAATGTACACAAAAACAAAAAACTGCGGTTTTGGAAACTCTGAGGCCTACAGATGCAAAAATCCACCTGGCCAAGTTGATAAAACATTTAGAACTTTTTTGATAAACACATGCAAGGAGTTATACTTATTATTCCTAGTACCAGTGCAAAGCATCTGACTGTATATATATGAAATACAAAGTAATGCTGAATGCAAGACAAACACATTGTGAAAAGATAGTGATATCAAAACAGAACTGACTTCATGGAATGACCAAAATAATGTTATGAATAATGATGGTTAATATTTATTGGCTAAATAGCTAGGCTTGACAACAAACAGTAGAAAGTGGCTAATATACAGAGACCTGAAAACTTTAAGAATCCAAAGGAAATTCTAAGCACTATAACAAACCTCACTGATGTTTAATTGGATTCATCAGTAATGTGCACAAACAAGTAAATGACAGTGCACATACATGGAGATCCATTGAATCTTCCCCAGTTATAGAAAGAATAAATTCAATAGAAAAATTATTAAAAATGAAAAATAATCATAATTTTCCAAAATAAATGACAGATTCAGAAATTGAAAAAAACAAAAAGAGCCTAAAGACCCTAAAACAAAAAGAGGCATGAAAAACTTGATCAAAAGCAAAGGAAAAGCAAAAATCAGAGAATTTTAGATTGTGAGGAAGTGTTCACATTTTCTGAAGTGGAAAAAAATAATAAAATTTACAGTTGGAAAGAAGGTATCAATATATTTTCCTGTGAAAGCTATCAAAGTACAGAAGAATAAGTTTTGTCATGCATATAAGAAACTCAAATAACTTTCGATTACAAAAATTATGTCTCATGGCTGCAGAGATGCTGCAGTGGTTGAGAGCACTGGCTGTTCTTCTAGAGGAAGCATGTTCAACTCCAAACATCCTCATGGCAGCTCAGAGCTGTCAGTAATTCCAATGCCCTCATACAAATATACATGTAGGCAAACCAGTAATGCATATAAATAAAAAAATCAAAAACATAATTATGTCAGCAGAGGTACACCTAAAGAAAAATGATCTTTTATGTTTTCATAGTAATTTAACTAATTATAACTATATAAATACTACTTATATTGCCTAGAGGCATGATATTAATGGTAAAAGCACATAGTGCTAAGGCGGATGATCTAAATTCTATGATCAGGAACCAAATAGTGGAAAGAGGGAACAAAATCCTGTTATGTTAAATCTTTCCACCAAAGCTGCCACAGCCCTACCAACACGTGGGCAGTCTCCGCCAGCTGCCCGAGTTCTGCCCACCACGTTGAGGGACAAAATAATACAGAGATATATTAGGTACAAAGATGCTTGGCCAATGACTAGGACTTCTCATCTGCTAGCTCAGTCTTAATTATCATAAATCTATATAATTTATAACACTTATCTTTATAGAGGATGTCTTTTGCTGGCTCCCTCTCTTGCAGGTGGCTCACATCCTGTCACTGGAGGATTCAAAGGGAAAAACGGGACACTTCCTCTTTCCTATGCTTAAATATGAGTCTCCTTGCTATGTCATGTCCTGTCTGGATCACCACTTCTCTACTACATTTCCCAGAATCCTCTTTGACTCCTAGTCCTGTCTAACTTGCTGTTTCATTGGCCAAACAGAACTTTATTTAACAATTAATAAGATAAACATACACAGAAATACTTCCCCAATCATCTCTCCTTTTCTGTCTAAATAAAAAGATAACTTATCTTTTATAATAACTGAAGAAAACTATAGCCATAACTATCTGTCTTCAACTCTATCAAAAAAACATAAAAGGAAAATATATAAACTCTAGAATTGACAGAGACATCTCACTACCTGGACAGTCACCCAAAGTTTCTCTGTAACACTGCGGCAACCTTCTTCAGCCTATAGGCTACAGTGTGTCTCGCACATTTCTCCATTTTTAACAGGAACCCTTCAGTACTGTCTTGTTTTGTAAGTTCAGCAGTCATTTTCTTGCGGGTCCTGTTTATGCAGCAACAAACTGTCCATGGAAGAGCACTTTCTTGCTCAAATGGCTAATCTTGCCATGTTGAAAGCAAACTCCATAATGAGTTTCTTCAATGCCCATCCTCCTTTCTGATGTAATTGGTGTGCCAGGACCAGGAGTGTCTCACTGCCAAGAAAAACCCTAAACCATTTAAATGCCATATTTCTGTAGGTGTTTGAAAGGTTGGAAGAATACCTATCCATCTCAAATATATCTCTAAATATCTAGAAAACCTAACTAACCTAATTATTAGTTCTGAGTAACATAAGCAATTATATAACCTTATTTAATTATGCATATCATTTTAAAAGATCTGTATAAAGACAATACCTAAACAAGAGGAGATATACGTATCACAAAATTGACCTTAAAGTTGTATCAATAAATGAAAATATATATCAATGCAAAGTATTCATTCCTATATCCTATTTCCCCTTTTTTTAAAAAAAACAAATTGACTATGCTCATTATTATTTATAACCAACCCCATTTAAATGAAAACAAACATTTATAAACAATATTTGGGAATATGGGCGTCGTTCATTCTAAACTGCTTCCTGCTAATTGGGGGTGATGTTCATATACCATGGGGATCATGATAAAACATAGAAACCTGACCAAGTCCTTGCTTTTTGTAGTCTGTAAGGCTGTATCATCTCAGCTTCATGGAGTCTTGCTTGATCAAACCATATTAGTCTGGAAGGAATTCACAGCTTTTCATTTTCTGTGGAAACATAAGAAAAAACATTTTTTTCCCAAGTAGCCTGTCCTTAGACTTAAATTTTGACATTTGACATTTTAAATGTCAAAGAATTTTTAAAATGTATAAGTTGGATTACTTTAGCAACATTTATAATCAAATGTATTTTAGCAACAGTAAGTCTTTCCTGGTCAATCAAACAATTTAAAGACAACAATATGGCATAAAGTATCCAGGTTCTCTGTGTATTTTTCATCTCTAGGTGGCCTTTTTACTATTTTACTTTTACTTCCTTTTGTTTCTTTTCTTGCTGAGAGAGGGTTTCTCTGTTGAAATCTGCCTGCCTCTGCTTCCTTCAGCAAAACCTACCAGCGTGTGCCACAACAAATAGCAACTCTATTTCCTCCTGTTAATTTTCTCTTACAAACCTACCTATATTTCTAAACACAGTGCAAACCTTTAGAGGTTTTTCTTTATCTGGATCTGTCTTTATCATCTTGGGAGTGCCAAATCCAAACTCCAGAAGCACTGGGATTGCACGAGCATATGGTACCTACTCCAATGCCTCTCAGCAGCCCCACAGGGCAGGATGTGGCTGCAGGTTTCCCTCTTTGTCTGGGAACCTTGGGGCATAAGGTCATCCTTCTCACTGACACCATTCTGTTACATTAAATCTTTCTTCCAAAGCCGCCCTAGCCCTACCACCACGTGGGCGGTCTCTGCCAGCTGCCTAAGTAGTGCCCGCTGCATGGATGGACAAAATAATACAGAGACATATTAGGTACAGAGCTTCTTGGCCAATGACTAGGACTTCTCATCTGCTATCTCAGTCTTAATTATCATAAATCTATATATTTTGTAAGACTTATCTTGGCTGGGCATTTGTGGCACATGCCTTTAATCCCAACACTTGGGAGGCAGATGTAGGCAGATCTCTGTGAGTTTGAGACCAGCCTGGTCTCCAGAGTGAGTGGCAGGATAGGCTCCAAAGCTTCACAGAGAAACCCTTTCTCAACGCCCCCCAACAACCAGAAAAAAAAAGACTTATCTTTATAGAGGATGTCTTTTGCTGGCTCCCTCTCTTGCAGGTAGCTCACATCCTGTCACTGGAGGATTCAAAGGGGAAAATGGGACACTTCCTGTTTCCTATGCTTAAATATGAGTCTCCTTGCTATGTCATGTCCTGTCTGGATCACCACTTTTCTACTACGTTCCTCAGAATCCTCTTTGACTCCTAGTCTTGTCTAACTTGTTGTTTCATTGGCCAAACAGAATTTTTATTTAACAATCAATAAGATAAACATACACAGAAGTACTTCCCCCATCAAACTCCCAATACTTTTCCTCTGACTTCCCATATTTATGGCCTCATGCAAGGGTATATGTGCACACGTGGTCTCTCTCTCTCTCTCTCTCTCTGTCTCTCTCTCTCTCTGTCTCTCTCTCTCTCTGTCTCTCTCTCTCTCTCTCACACACACACACACTCTCTTTCTCTCTCTCTCTCTCGCTCTCTTTCTCTTTCACACAGACACACAACTAAACTAAATATAACAATTATATTTAAAACTAAAGTGAATGCGGGCATCCTTCAAAAATGCTAAAAATATAATGGCCAAGTATTAGCTCCATATACATGCAGAACACCTGAGTACATAGTAAAATAAATCTATGTCAACATATCACAGAGGCATGAGCACATTAATATTTGCATGGAGCTCAATTCACAACAGCAAAGTTATACAGGCAGCCCAGGTGCTCAGTTCTTCATATTTTTCAGTAGAGGGACATTTAATGTTGATTAGCTCACATAGATTAATATTCCTGAGACATTCTTTGACACATATTTTGCTTACAATATTTAACATAATCTTCATATATTTATGAATGTTTTATATAGTTCATGTTCTTAGTGTTTGCCACTTTGTTTTGAGCAAACATATTTGTATTTTTTTCTCAGTAAGGATATTAAAGTATGATTTGGGACTTAGCACGTACTTTATGTTGGTGAAAGTTCTGTATAAATATGAATGTAGTGTCCATGTTCTGCTTGCGGATAAAGAAGTCCACAACTGACAACTACATTAATGACAGAGCTATTAGGTTCAATTCCATCCAGTATATATCCAGCTTAATTTTTCAGTTATAACCAGAGAGCAGCTAAAATCTTCCAGTTTAATGTTCAAGTCCTCATTTCTTGTTCATTTCTATCAGCATTGCTTTAGGTTTTTTCCCCTATGTTATTGGTTGCATTATCTTTAGGTTTATGTCTTCCTGGAAAATAGATCACTTCATCATTATGTAAGTCTTCCTTACCCAAAGATAGCTTTGTCACAAATTAATATTACTGCCCCAGATTTGCTTCTAGTCATATTTTATTTCCATATACCTAAAGTTTTATCATACATCAGTGTTTGGCTTTAGATTATTTTAGACAAATATTCTTGGGTTGTGCTTTTTATCTAGCCAAAAAATACACGTGTATATCAATCTCATTCTTTAAATTGATATATTTAAAAGCAACAATAAAGGTGCCAAAATTCAAACTTGTTTAGCCATAACAAAATAGAGAGAATAGACATGAATTAAGTATTTATCCTCTTCACAGTAAACCAAATTAATGTTTAAGATTCATCCCAAGATTTGGTAAATATTCTGATGTAAATTAATAACTTAAAATATAAAATGTGATGTGAAAAGAGAATGGTAATTTTAGCATGTTTAGGTCTCTATAGTGATTGAAGCTATAATAATTATTACCATTAAAATACTGCACAGATTTATGAAAAATGACATACTTCATGTTTAAACCTATCCAGAGAAGTACAAAAAATACTTCCAGCTTATTTCATGATTCTTGTTCAGTTATGAGATGTAGAATAGATCATCCAATACTGATATTTTGAAAAATTCCAAAATATCAATATGCAAATCTATTAGTGCTTAAAAATTATTTCATGTTATAAACAAATGGAAGACTGGTTTAACCTTCAAATATATTGTTAAGTAATCCACCACATTAATAGACTGAAGTGAAATCTTTGGTGCAAATAGACATTTGATACAATGCAACAGTTCTGTCTAACGATAAAATTTACCACTAGCTTATGAAAATTCAGGTTGTAACATAATAAAATCACATCTAAGGCACTCCTTAGTATATGTTATAACAATATTGAAAATCTGAGTATTTTCACTCATAAGATCAAAGTCTACAAATTTTCTATATCATTATTTTTAACAATATCTTATTAGAATTAATAGTTAAGAAAAGAAGCTGCAAAAAAGGAAATAATAACATACTTATTGGAAAAGAATGACACCAATCATCATATCACTAATTCTTGACTGTCCATCTTGAAAAACTGAGAGAATCCATAAATGTTCAGTACTTAGACACAAAACCTAAGACTGTTTCAGTGAACATTGGGACCTGAATATCACACTTTTATTTGACAGTGGAAAATAACACAATTATGCAGTAATAAAGTACAAATATGAGCAAATATCTCCAAGTTATATATGTGTAAAGCTACACTTCTCTGAAAGAAATTAGCCTGACAGAGCGTACTTAATTTTCATAAATTTCAATATGTCTTAAACATGTAAATGCTTTCCAACATATCACAATCAATAGGATCTTAGTGAAAGTTAGGAAATTGTTAAGTAAATTTAAAATTTAGAGATAGCTTCATCAATAAATTTCTTGTCATGTAAAAATAAAAGTGAGGATCTGAGTTCAATATAAAGGACCCAGATACAAAGGCAGGTATAGCAGCAAACTTCTATAATCCTAGGGATTAGGAAACAGAGAGAGGTGGCCTCCTTAGGCTTTCTGATCAGCTGGTCTAGCATAATTTTTGAATTCTCGATTCATTTAGCAACTATGTCTCAAAAATTAAGATAGAGATTATTTGAGGAAGACATTATGAAGTTGGCTAATAGCCATTATACAAACTTGTGTGCCTGTGTATACCTGCCCACATTTGTGTGTACACACAGGGTGACTCAATCACAAACATATATCCACTCAATAAAGCTTACATCAATGTATGCTTTCACACATATTTCTCCTACCTGGTGCAAGAGTATGATTTAAAAATGTATGAGCATAGACATAGTCAAGGATATTAATATTCCATTGATTCTTAAGTGCATCCACATTTTTATTTTATTTTGTTTGGGGGCTTTAAAAGACAGGGTTTCTCTGTGTAGCTTTGGAGCCTATCCTGGCACTTTCTCTGTAGACTTTGAACTAACAGAGATCTGTCTGACTCTGCCACTACAGTGCTGAGTTTAAAGGTGTGCACCACCAACATCCAGTAAGTGTGTCTACTTCTTATTCATGCTGCATGTCATAAATATCCACCATATAAATATTTTATATCAAATATTTCATTATGGACATGAATCATCATTGACTTTAAGCTTAAGAAATGAAATCTTTCATGGAGAATTTCTTGAAATATATTTTTCTTGTTTAATATTTATAAATAGTATAATTACATACAAAACTTCCTAGATCCTCAGCTGTAGACAATTTCTTCCTTTTAGTCTATTTTCCATAGTGCTGATAAGACACACCTTGCTTAGAAATTCTGTAATGGAAGTATATGGAGAAGACTTATTTCAACTGACATGGAATTAAGTTATTTTGAAAACATATGTTACCTAAATAACAATTGAAAGGATTCATAATGAAAATATCTTCAATGTATTTTCCAATCAAATGAGAATTATGCTCATTTTGAGTAAAATTTGCAAACAGATTTTTGGGAACTGGTATCAAAACAACACAGTAAACTTGAAGGATGTCATCACCATATAGAATATATGGTAAAAATTAAAATTAAACATATTTATGAACACATTTTCAAACATATATTTTATTATTGTTATAAAATATTATTAATGTGAATGATTATGTGGGGTCAATCTCCAAAGAAATTAGTGCAGGAGGAAAGGGGACAAAGAGGAATATAGACAATATATAGACAATAATAGACTATAAAACTAGAAGTAGATAAGGTCCTTTAAATGAATGTATTATGGACAATAGAATTTTAGTAAAGTTTAATTATGAATCTTTATTTTATGCTCTGGACTCATTATTACAAAGGATTGTCCTGGAGTAGAATGAAAATAAATTTATCTAATATATTTTCTTATTTATTTATGTTTAAATGCTTTCCTTTAATTCTTCTGATTATATGAATATTACTGTATTCAATTCATGAAGATTTGGAAAAGATTGAAATAAAATCAAAGCAGGAATAAATGAAAAATAAGTATATTATTTAAGAAAACAAGTCATCTAATGAACACATATATCTCACTGTATGTTCCTAAAAAGATAAGTATTAAATGAAATGAATGCATACATTTTAATGAGATATTCATCTCAGTAGTTCCCACTTGCCATTCAACATATACTTCTATATTCATATTGCACTAAGAGTCTATAGAATATTCCTGCCACCAAAATGGAGGTAATAGAGAAATTTTTGTTGTTTTGGCCAAATGATTTAAAGGCAAAACAAAACAAAACAAAACAAAACAAAACACCTCATGAAATATATTCCCATAGTAAAATAAAATCCAGACCTGTACCATAGGAATTTTGAGTCTCTAAAGAAAGAAATTAAAGAACATATCAGAAAATGGAAAGATCTCCTATTCTCTTGGACAGGTAGGATCAACATAGTAAAAATGTCAATCTTGCCAAAAGCAATCTACAGATTCAATGCAATCCCCATCAAAATCCCAATACAATTCCTCACAGAGCTTGAAAGAACAATTCTCAACTTTATATGGAGAAAAAAAAAAGACCCAGGATAGCCAAAACAAGCCTGTACAATAGAGGAACTTCTGGAGGCATCACCATCCCTGACTTCAAGCTCTATTACAGAGCTATAGTCCTGAAAACAGCTTGGTATTGGCAAAAAAATAGACTGGTAGACCAATGGAATAGAGTTGAAAACCCTGATATTAAACCTCACACCTATGAACACTAGAATTTTGATAAACAATCCAAATTTATATGATGGAACAAAGAGTACATCTTCAACAAATGGTGCTGCCATAACTGTTTGCAGACATGTAGAAGATGCAACTAGACCCAAACCTATTGCCATGCACAAAACTTAAGTCAAAATGGATCAAAGACCTCAACATACATCCAAGTACACTGAACCTGTTAGAAGACAAAGTGGGAAATACCCTTGAATTGGTACAAGAGACTGCTTTCTGAATATTACACCAGTAGCACAGACACTGAGGTCAACAATTAATAAATGGGACCTCCTGAAACTGAGAAGCTTCTGTAAGGCAAAGGACACAGTCAGCAAGACAAAAGGACAGCACACACACTTGGAAAAGACATTCACCAATCCCACATCTGATAGAGGGCTGATCTCCAAAATTTACAAAGAACTCAAGAAGCTAGTCTCCAAAACACCAAACAATCCAATTAAAAAGTGGGGTAGAGTACTAAATAGACAATTCTCAATAGAGGAATCTAAAATGGCTGAAAGACACATGAGAAAGTGTTCAATATCCTTAGCCATCAGGGAAATGCAAATCAAAACAATTCTGAGATACCATCTTACTCAGGTCAGAATGGCCAAAATCAAAAATACCAATGACAGTTCATGATGGAGAGGATGTGGAGAAAGGGGAACACTTCTCCACTGCTGGTGGGAGTGCCAAATTGTAAAGAGACTTTGGAAATCAGTATGGCGACTCCTCAATAAAATGGTAATCAGTCTACCACAAGATCCAGCAATTCCACTCTTAGCCATATACGCAAAAGACAACAAGGACATCAGTTCATCAATGTTCTTAGCAGCACTATTTGTAATAGCCAGAAACTGGATGCAGCCTACATGCCCCTCAACCAAAGAATGGATAGAGAAAATGTGGTACATTTACACAATGGACTACTCAGTGGAAAAAAAAAACATGGAATATTGAAATTTGCGGGAAATTGAATGGAACTAGGAGAAACAATTCTGAGTGAGGTAAATCAATCGCACAAAGACAAACATGGTATCTACTCACTCATATGTGGATTTTAGAAATAGAGTAAAGGATTACAAGCATACAATCCACACTTCCAATGAAGCTAATAAACAAGGAGGACACAAAGAGAGACATACATGGTCCCCTGGAGAAGGGGAAACAGTCAAGATATACTGAGCAAAGTGGGAGCACAGGAAGAAGGGGGAGGGAGCTAGGAGAATTAGAAGTGGAGAAGAGGAGGGATGCAGAGGACAAGAGGGAGAAGAAAGGTTGAGTCAGGGGATGAATAGATAACAAGAATTGAGATATCATAATAGAGGGAGACATTTTTGATTTACAGAGAAATCAGGGAAATGTCTGGAGATCTACAAAGATGACACCAGCTAACAATCTAAGCAACAGAGGAGAGGCTACCTTAAATGCCCTAACCTGATAATGAGATTGATGACTAACTTATATGCCATCCTATAGCCTTCATCCAGTAGCTGGTGGAAGTAGAAGCAGACACCCACAACTAATCACAGAACTGAAATCCAGATTCAGAGAAGGACAAGTGAAGAGCACAGGGGTCCAGACCAGGCTGGTGAAACCCACAGAAACAGCTGACCTGAACATCTGAGAACTCTTGCTTCCCAGAATCATAGCTGGAATACCAGCATGGGACTGATCCAGAACCCAGGAACAATGTTTTCCATGAGGAAACCTCAGAAATCTACGGGATCTCCTATATAAGTTCAGTACTTATCCCTAGCATAGGTGTGGACTTTGGGAGCCCATTCCATATAGAATACTCCCTGAGACAAGACACACTGGGGTGGGCCTAGGCCCTTTCCCAAAGGATACAATAGACTCTGATGACACCCTATGGAAGGCCTTTCCATCCGGGGAAGCAGAAAGAATATGTGATAGTGTTTTAGTTTGGGGTGGGGTGGTAGGGGAGGACGGGTCAGCGTAGGGAACTGGGATTGTCATGTAAATCCATCCTGTTTCTAATTCAAGGATAAAAAGTTGAAAAAGAATAAATAAATAAATAAATAAATATATAAATAAAAACATATCCAAAAAAAAGATAAATGGAATATGAATTTGATGGCTTCTAATTGATATGGCCTGTCTAGCTTCATGTCTACTTGATTTATGCTAGAGACATTTTAGAAGAGGGAACTTCATTTCAGATAATGTTACCAACAGATTGACCTGTAAGCAAGACTGGTACATTTTCTTGATTGATCATCAATGTGGAATGTTCCAGCTTCAAGATAGTGCAATGCCTTGGAAGATGTTAAGAAGTGCAACAAGAAGAAAAACACAGGAGGTGCAAATGAAAATGAACATTATAGTTCCAATATTTTAGAAATTAATTGCCCAAAACAAATTTATTTCAAAATCAACAAAAGACAAGAACTCTAAGGTTTTTAAAGCAGAGATTTTCATGGAATGTAAAATAAATGTCAATATGAAAATGTGAAAGTAATTAAATAAGAAAGTTATGGGAATAAAATGAATATTGTAAAAAAGTAATTTACAATGCTGAAATCTCTGCAAATAAAATTCAAAATGAGGAAGTGATGCAGACAAAGTGTTGCAAACACACACACTTTCTCTTTTTCCACTCTAGAATCAGCATTTCAATTTCTCTTACAATTCACTGAACTAAGGGAAATTATTTAACAACATATATTCACTGAGATTCCTCGTTTCCCATCTTTGTGTCTGAGGAAGGTGTTAATAACTATGATGACAAACTACAGAGAAAACCTCCACAGAGTAGAGAATGTAATAGAAATTGAGCAGGGGATGGTTTATATTGAATGTTATTTTCCATTAATACCATCTACCTCAGATCGCATGTTAAGTATAAAGCTAACAGGGAGCCCTCTCCTTACATTCTTAACTCCCTGTTCTGTCTCTAAGTACCAGTAATTATAATACTGGTCATTAATGTACAAGGTCATTATATGTCTATTTCCTTTACTTTTGTGATTGTATATTTTCATAAAATATAATATAGAGTCAACAGCAGTGTCCTTAATCCTGTGTTTGTACTGTATGTAACATTATTTAATTCAAAATAGGTATTCAAGACAAACACAAACACACACACACACACACACACACACACACACTATATCATTGCTTGTATTTGCTATTATTGAATATACAAAAATATTGTTTAATTATTTATTTTTTTATTTTATTTTATTTTATTTTTGTTTTTTGAGACAAGGTTTCTCTGTGTAGCTTTGGAGCCTATCCTGGCACTCCCTCTGGAGACCAGGCTGGCCTCAAACTCACAGAGATCTGCCTGCCTCTGCCTCCCGAGAGCTGGGAAGAAAGGTGTGTACCACCAATTCCCTGCTGTTTAAATATTTATTAATATCTTTTTTGTCCTGTTTATCATAAATCTTCAAATAAATAACCTGATGTTTTAATTTACTAACATATATTAGGATTATACTAAAATGATCAGTAAGTGAATACTTTTTATTAGGAGATGAGATATGTTGTCTTTCATTTGAATCTTTGGCCACGGTCAGAGATTTTCTTGTCTCTCTAATGCATTTTTATACATTAGTATATGTCTGTGAATATTTTCTACTATATAAAGCAAACAGTTATATAACATGAAAATAACATTGGCCTTGGAAGTCAACAGTAAGAGACAATGTTTTATTTTTTTCCAACTTTTTTTATTTGAATTAGAAATAGCATTGTTTTAGATGACAATCCCAGTTCCCTTCTCCCACCTGTCCTCCCTTACTACCCCCCAACTAGAACCCTATCTATCACATATTCTTTCTGCTCTCCCTGGATGGTGAGGCCTTCCATAGGGTGTCATCAGTGTATCCTTTGGGATAGGGCCTAGGCCCACCCCCATGTGTCTTGGCTCAGGGAGTATTCCTCTATATGGAAGGGACCCCCAAAGTCCTCACCTATGCTAGGGATAAGTACTGAACTGGTACAGGAGGTCCCATAGATTTCTGAGGTTTCCTCACAGAAACCCATGTTCCTGGGGTCTGGAACAGTCCCATGCTGGTATTCCAGCTAACAGTCTGGGGAGCAAGAGTTCTCCGATGTTCAGGTCAGCTGTTTCTGTGGGTTTCACCAGCCTGGTCTGGAACTCTCTGCTCTTCCACTCTTCCTTCTCTGCATCTGGGTTCCAGTTCAGTTTGGTGATTAGTTGTGGGTGTCTGCTTCCACTTCCACCAGCTGCTGGATGAAGGGTATAGGATGGCATATAAGTCAGTCATCAATCTCATAATCAAGGGAGGGCATTTAAGGTAGCCTGTCCTCTGTCGCTTAGATTGTTAGCTGGTGTCACCTTTGTAGATCTACAGACCTTTCCCAAGTGGCAGATTTCTCTGTAAACCAAAAATGTCTCCTTTTATTATGATATCTCCATTTTTGTTATCATCTATTCTTCACCTTTCTCAAACTTCCTGCTCCCTCATGTCCTCTGCAGACATCATGTGTTTGAGTAACAAATCCAAGGACCATCATCATGACTAAGGAAACTACAAGAATAAATATGTCTTCTCTTTATAGAATGTCTTCCGCAAGTCAAGATATGTTCCAGGCCCTATGCGCACAGGGATGTGTGATTCCAATACCCAGTTCCGTAGTGTCTAAACATTACGTGATTAATCAAAACCAGCAATCCTCTTGGCCATGGCCTGCGTCAGGATTTGAGTTCAAGTTGGACAGAGTCAAACATGCTCACTGTGGTTTTCAGTGACTGGGAAATGACTTTCTGAACCCAGTAATCTTACTGCAAAAGTTGGGCTCTGATACAAAAGGCTGTGTGAGGGTTGCATACCATCTACAAAGAACCATTTCAGTATCTGGAACACTGGAGGAACACAAAAATCATCTGTCCTGCACAAATTTATACTAGAGAGACACAATTATTCACTTTATATTGAAAATGTGTAGATTCTGCTTATCAGGTAAGAGCACCCATGAAGGGATAAACACTTCATTAAGACTTTATAACAGTAAAAGGCAAAAGAGATAGACCACCTTTCATATATTACACCTAGAACCTGTAGATAGGAACTTCCTCTTTAGACTTTTATTCAAAAAATTATGTAAGAGTAATTGTTAATGGATCATAGATATAATGACTACTATAGGATTCCAAAACAATCTGGAGAGGTATACAAAGGTGTAAGACAAATGTCATATCAGTTTTGTAAACTTAATATTTGTAATAAAACTGCCAAGAAATAACTTAAAGCATAATTTTAAAAATTGATCTCTTCTTGTGTAATTGTTTTGCAAGAAAACTTTCATGTATATGATTTTCAATTAACTCCCAAATATTTAGCAGATAGTCCATCTGATGTTTACACTTAAATTTCTTAGGTAAATGGATGACATTATTGTCTTGCTTCATTTCCTTGCCTTAATAGATATTCAATGAAAATAAATAATTCAACAAAATTTGTCACGGGGAGAAATTCAGGATCTTTGCTCACCCCAGACATGAATTTAAGCACTAACTACATAATTACCTGCTAATTGCTCTGTGATTACATTTACCTTAAACTGTCACAACTTTAAAAGCTACTCCAATTGTAATTCAAATGATGACATTTCTTTATTCCTCCACCAGATTATCTACAGCTTCATTCCAATGCAAGATAAAGGTATTTAAATTTCTTTGAATCATGAACATCACATCTGGACACTAAATAATGTTAAACACAGTGATTATTAATGAGGCATGCTCATGTACTTTGAACAGGCCCAAGAGGGAAATTTATTACAAGCAAAGTTATATGTTAATATAAAAAGGCATTTTAAAATTACACATCTAATTACAAGGTTGTTTTGAAATTCTTGTTCTATGAAGTCCAACTGACATCTGAAATCTTGTTAAAGTAAAGGTAATTTGGGCCATCAAATTACTGACAAGCACAGCTAATATTCCTATGACTAATAAAACACCAAGGTTTTCCTATTGGATCTACTTTTAGCCTAAAGGAGAGAATTTTGGTTAATCAAATAAAGGGATAAAAATGGGTATTTTGCTTTTTAAGTGTTTTATGTGTCTCTTTGCTTTTCAAAACTTAAGGTATTATAAAATGTCTCATCTTTGTGGTTATTCAATGCATTTGTCTTTTTTCCATTACTCTGACAAAATATGTGGAAAAAAAAATGACTCCCTGGGGAGATTTTTTATATTGTTTGAGAGGTTTCAGTTCATGGTAACTTAGTTCCATTGTTAGACCTGTGGTGAGACAGAGCATCACACAGATGGGGAGAACATTGTGATGGGTAGGCAGACTGGACCAGAGTTGTTTGCCATATGTACATGAAAACATACACACACACACACACACACACACACACACACACACACACACACACAGAAAGAGAGAGAGAGAGAGAGAGAGAGAGAGAGAGAGAGAGAGAGAGGGGGGCTATCTTTGCCAAATGAAATTGTACACTTGAAACCAGCAATTCCTTACATTCCACAACTTAGCTCTAGTTTCTTGGGAAGAACCCTGACTTATGCAGTCACTTTCAAAGTTCTTAGCTCTTTTAAACAGAAGGTGAGTGGGAGAGTGATCTATTTGGGGATCAGTGTGTTAAAGAAATAGTGGTAAGACCTCAGGCAAATCTTCCAGGTAGTAGCTGCTGTAATTAGCAATGAAAGTCTGAGACATGTGATTTAGGGACTGTGTATTTTTTCTGTTACCCCTTCTTCCAAGTAGTCAAAATTCCTTTCTAGTAGCTTTGTGGTATGTACATATGCATCACTGTATATACATATGATGTTTCAAAGGGGTGATATAATGGTAGATAATAAATAATAATGAAAGCTAGTTAGGTCACATACAGACACCTTGAACTTAAACAGTTAGAAGTTCAACTGATTATTACAAATTTTTCCCTTCTTTTGGAATTAATTTTTAAATGTAATATATGGGCAAGAGTCTGCTTGTAAGGGTAGAATGGAATAGTGGAAAAATTGTGATTAATATATTTCCTGGAATATAGAATATTTTTGCATGTGTGTGTGTGTGAGCGAGAGAGAGAGAGAGAGAGAGAGAGAGAGAGAGAGAGAGAGAGAGAGAGACAGAGAGAGAGACAGAGAGACAGAGAGTGACAGAGAGAGAGACAGAGAGAGATACTGAGAGAGACAGAGATAAAGAGAGACAGAGACATACACAGACAGACACAAAGAGAGTCAGAACATGTGTGTACAGGTGTACATATATGTCTGTTTGTGCAGCAGGCATCTTACCAACATTTCTCCATCGCCAAAAAATTATACTTTATAATAATTAAATCTGCAAAACCAAGACTGTTCTAAGTCCTAAATCTTGATTTAACAATGTTTACATATTTTGACATTATGTAGTTAATTTTATTACACTTTATGTTGTGTATGAGTATGTATATGTAAAAGTTTTAAATGTTGCAAAATGATTGTTGAGGTGGCTGTTCCTACATAGGACCATAGTTAAATTACTAGCATTGGCCTGGTGACTCACATGTAATCCAAGTTCTATGGAAATTGACACCCTTTCTCTGTTCCAGGAAAGCATGTGGTACAGAGACATACATAAAGGCAGAACACACATTCACATAAAATAATAAAAAAAAATAGATGTTTGTATACACTATTAGAACCAAGAAATATCTCACTTTCAACAAGCACTCACAGCTACTGTTTCTTTTTCGAGGCAACAAAATAAAATCCTCTTGTAAAAGAAACAGGCAGATTCACAGGTTAAAATTTCTTCTGAAGTAGGGGATAATATATCATATTTTAAGAGCAAATAAATAATGGCAATTTTCTAATAAAACACACCATTATTTTAAAAACCAATCACACATTTCTTGTTTCTGACATAAATACATAATCATATTCTGACAGAAGATAGAGCAAGTGGACCCTAAGAAGACCACTTACAGAAAACAGCACCAGTAGCACAGACACTCAGATCAAAAATTTATAAATGGGACCTCCTGAAACTGAGAAGCTATTGTAAGGCAAAGGACACAGTCAACAAGACAAAACAGCATCCCACAGATAAAGAAAACATATTCACCAACCCCACATCTGACAGAGGGCTGATTTCCAAATTATACAAAGAACTCAAGAAGCTAGTCATGAAAACACCAATTAACCCAATTAAAAAGTGGGGTACAGACCTAAATAGAGAATTCTCAATAGAGGAATCTAAAATGGCTGAAAGACACTTAAGAAACCTACAGTACCAGCTGTGAGTCCTTACATTGCCTTGGGCTTCCAAATCAAATCAGAGGTTATTTCCATTTACTTTATTTTTTTAGCTGATACATAAGAATAGAATTGTTTCAGCAATTCCCTTATACATTACATGGTGCTTAAATCTACATGAACATGTCTATCGCTTCAAATATGTACCATTTGTTTAACATTAAAACAGTCAAAATTCTTACTTGTAACTTCTTAGCCAACCTACCTAATGTTCAACAAAACAACAGAACTCTGAAGTCTTCCCTAAATATAAAATATTTTGAGGTGGCATGGGTTATCCATGCTGCTGTAGCATAGAAATGATAGAGATCTCCTGAGATCCTGTTATACCACAGGCAAGACCTTTAGCAAATATGCTCTGACTGAGCATAAAACTGCACATAACTTGCCTTGTAGTCTTTTTGGTGCAATGACAGTATGCTAGCTGACCATCTAATATATGAGAGTTCCCATTAAGGTAATCAGCTGTTGTAGATTGTTGTGAACACATCTCTGTCTGAAGCTTATTTGAATGGTTCCCTTGAGGCTAGCTGAATATTATTTTAGAGAGGACCTAGTTACCTTTTTTTGTAAGCACCAGGGAACTAGGATCAGGCTCTTATCCAGGGCCACCACCAGGATGGCCGTTCAGGGACTGATTTGAAATGCCTTCTCTGGGAGAAGACACCATGGAATTTGTTAGGATTGGTATTCATACAGTAGGCAAAGGATCATTAAACTAGTATCAAATATTAGATTTGTTTCTGACATTCATTTTTCCATGTAGATGCATTAGATCCAAATCTAACATAAGTTGAATGCTGTAGGAGGTTCTTTACAGTGTAACCTTTCTGATTAATGAAAGCTACCCCACATTAGCTGGCTGTTCAAGAAATGAGAGTTTATTTTAGGTCAATTAGCTGCTCTAGAATGTGCTTTAAACACAACATATACACTTGTATCACCCTGTAGATACCAAAGTATTTTAAAGTAAATTTTACATTGATGACACTGAGATATGGGATACAAATGGATTTGAGGACAGGATATATTGCTTATGTAGATCTTGACATTCTATAAAAATAAAGCAGGATCTTTGACCATAAAAAAGAAAGTGTTCAATATCCTTAGCCATCAACAAAATACAAGTCAATCTAACTCTGAGATGCCATCTTAATCCTGTCAGAATGGCTAAAATCAAAAACACCAATGACAGTTTATGTTGGAGAGTATGTGGAGAAAGGGGAACACTCCTTACTGCTGGTGGGATTGCCAACTTGTGCAGCCACTTTGGAAATCAGTATGGTAATTTCTCAGGAAACTGGGAATCACTCTACAAAAATATCTAGAAATTCCACTCTTAGGCATACACCCAAATGATGCACATTCATACAACAAGGACGTCTGTTCAATAATGTTCATAACAGCATTATTTGCAATAGCCAGAACCTGGAAGCAACCTAGATAACCCTCAACTGAACAATGGACAGTACATTTACACAACAGAGTACTACTCATCAGGAAAAAAAACAATTAAATATTGAAAATTGCAGGCAAATGGATGGAACTAGAAGAAACCATCCTCAGTGAGGTAACCCAGTCACAAAGAGCCATAAATGCTATGTACTCAGTCCTATATGGAAAGGAGTAGCAGCCTACAATCCACACCACCAGAGAAGCTAGGAAACAAGGAGCACCCTAATAGAGACCTACAGGTCTCCCAGCAAAGGGGAAATGGACAAGATCTCCTAAACTTATTGGGATCATGGAGGGAGGAGAGAGGTAGTTACAAGAAAGAGAAGGAGAGAAGAGGAGGAGAGAGGAGAACAAGAGAGAGCAGGAAGATTTAGTCAGGGGAAGAATAAAGGAGAGCAAGGAAAGAGATTTAATAATAGATAGATCCATTGTAGGCTTAAAGAGAAATCTGTCACTATTCTTTAGAGCTTCCATCATGGAAGATGGTTCAGAGCAGTAAACAGTGTAATCCATACTGGACCATCCATAACTTTAGTTGCTAAGGTCATAGGCCAAAGGGACAAAGGGAGATTAAGATGAAGTTTCACAAAGAGACAGATTTTGAGCTTTAAGAAAATATTCAAATTAGAGATGTTTAAACTATGAATTTCCAAAGAATAATTCAACTGCATACAAAATTTCTTTTATCATATTTGATGTCTTTTTCTGGGACATATTAAATGGTTAGAATACACAATTTATAAGAGATGAGATGTGAGGAAAGTGTTTGGCTCAGCTCCAAGACAATAATTTTGGAGAAGGTTCTATGATAAGATATGTACTCATTCAGTAAGTTTTTGTTAGAAACACTCTTATTTTACATATCAATTCCCACATTCCCTTATCCTCCCATCCTCCTATGACTCCCAACCCCCCCAACCCACCACCCACCCACTCTCCAAGGATAGTGAGGCCCTCCCATGAGGAACCATCAAAGTCCTTTACATCATTTGGAGGAAGGCCTAGGCCATCTTCTGTGTATCTGGGCTGCAATAGTATCCATCTATAGGGAATGGGCTCCCAATGTCCATTTGTGCACTAGGGATAAACACTTTCTCCACTGCTAGAGGTCCCATAGACTTTCCAGGCCTCCTATCTGGCACCCACATTCAGAGGGCTTTGTTTAGTCCAATGCTGGTTCTCCAGCTTTATGACTAATGTCTCCATGATTTCACTATGTCAGGTCAACTGTTTCTGCAGTTTCTCCATCAGAATCTTGGCTTCTTTGCTTATCCTTCCTCATTAAGTTTTATTTAAACTTTTTTGACTAATCAATAACAACAAACTGGATATTTATAAATGCAATTATTGCTTTATTGCAGGAAAAGGAATGGTCCCATGGAAAGCACATGTAACACAAACTAAGCAGATAAATATGAATTTGTCTAAAAATTTTCATCCTGACATCATTTTAAAAAGATATGCAAGGCTTATGATGAATATACCATAAAAGGTTATAAATAAAGGTAATTTAGGATCAATATAAAATTTCTCATTATAATGGGTTTTGGTGACCATTCCTAGAGCCTTTATCCATTAGCTGTTTGAAGCAGAAACAGGCAAGGACTGCTAAGCACTGAACCATAACCCTAGAATCCAATTGTGGAGGGGGAGAAGAGATGAGCAAAGAAGCCAAGACAGTGCTGCAGAAAATCACAGAACAGTTGTCCTGACCAAGTGAAAGCTTGGAGACGCTAGTCATAAAGCTGGGGAAACAGTTTTGGACCCATCCAAGCCCTTTGGATGTGGGTGCCAGCTAGGAGGTAAAGACTGTCTATGGGACCTCTAACAGTGGAGCCAGTCTTTAACCCTAGAGCACAAATGGTCTTTGGGAGCCCATTCCCTTTGGAGGGATACTATTGCAGCCAAGATACAGTGAGCAGGGCCTAGGACCTCCCACAAATGATATAACAGACTTTGAAGGTCCCTGGTGGAGGGCCTCACTATCGCTGCAGAGTGGTTTGGGGAAGGGTTGTGGGGAGGTTTGTGTGGAACATGGGAGGATGGGAGGGAGAAGGAATGGGAGGATAGAGTAGTAATTAAAGAATTAAAAGATGAGTTTTCAGTTGATAAGAGTATAGATTTCAAATGTTTCACTAAATTGAAATGTTAACTATTTTCATTTAGCCAAGCCAAACTGTACACAATGTGAAACAAATATCAAGTAATATATCATAAATAGTACTTATTTATTCATTTGAAAGAAATACTTTTCTATGAGGATAAAAGCTGCAATTATCTATGGATCTAGATATCAGAATTTAGAAACAATTTGAGACAATACACATTTACCAAAATAATATTATTAGGTTCAGTCCAGGGCCTTTAAGCTTCCCACAGATGGGTTGTAGTCCAAATTTGCATTATCTAGCATGTGTTTCCTTCTATATACCAGTTCTTAAATACCATCAGAAATCAATTGGTTACCTCAATAACATTTGTGTTACTATTACACCCATGGGCATATCTTACCATGCTGGTATTTATTGATTAAGGTATAAAAAAAGTGATTGTGAACTTCTCAGACACAAATGGGGCATCTACATCATTCCCCTGTTCATGGCTCAGTGGCCATTGAAAAATAGGGTAAGAATGATTTAAGAACCAGTTCTCTGGAATAACTGAAACAAAAATGTGATTTTTGGACATGATAGAATAGTGTACCCATTAAAGCATAGTGCCTGTACAAGGACATTCCAGCCAACATTCTAGCAAAGAAGAGGAGGGGGTCATGAGCCTCCTCCTTAACTGTGCTATCTATAATTGAGGGAGAATGAGTCAGTTTTCTTTAAGAGTATATTTCTTGACAGCTTTCCAGGATTCTCCTGTCTCTATCTCCCTTTTGATCATTAGAGCAATAAGATTATAGAGGCAGGATACCATATCTGGTTTTATATGGTTTCTGAAGATTTGAACTTAGATATGCTTGCATAGCAAGGAATTCATCCACAGGTAAAAATATGAACTACAACCTTAGTTTGTGACAATTTCTTTTCTTTTTTGGGGGGTGTGGTTTCCTGACAGGGTTTCTCAGGAAACCCTGAGAAACTAGGTGACTATTTTAGATAATGTGAAGCATAAAAGTTGGGTGAATAAGAGGTGTTGTAGACATATATTTACTTCCCAACTACAAATAGGCATGTAATTCTGTTACAAATCTGGAATATTGAGAGTTTAAGCACAAATATTTTTCTAAGAATTTCATATTATTGCCAAATTATATACTTGTACAAGTACTTTGTGTCAAAGCCCTGGGAGTATGCTGCTATCTGTCGCATTTTAATCTTAGTTTCTCTATATGCAATTTAGGGAAATATGGTTTAACAAATCAAAACAGACAGCATTCTCAAAGTAGTTGTATTGCTGAATGAGCCCGAACAGTTGTTAGGAAAGTGAGAACGTATGACACAGATGGGTGACAGAATAGCCATAGTATCTTGCAATTCTTTTCCAGTGGTCCCTCTCACTGTCATGGCTCCTTTACTACCACTTTCAAATACTAATGTAGCCATTTTTCCTGCCTCATTAGTATAATTGGTATAGTGCTTTAAAATTATTTGTATATATGTATTTCTGAGTTGGGGTTTGCACACAAGTGCAGTTCTTAAATGCCCATATCAAGCATTATCTACAGTGGAATGGAGGCTATACGTGGTTTTGACCTGGCCACAGTGGGTGATAAGACCTAACTCCAATCCTTTGCATCATCAGCATATGCTTTCTAACACTGGATCAGCATTTCAGGCCTGAGATAGAACTTTAATGAGCACACTTCTTTGCTGCTCTGCTCACAAATCATCATTGACTCCCATTGGACCAACAACAAAATTCTCATTTCCATTGACTACCTTCATGTACATCAACATGAACTAAAACAATAATTTGTCTCCCAGACCTGACTGGGAATAGAACTTGGAATTTGAAGAAATACACTTTCTGTTTTTTAAATAAGCAATACCAGAACAGAAAAAAATAAAAAAGAGGAACTGTCAGACATGAGAAGCAAGATTTATGATTCCACCCTGCAGAGAAAAACTGTATTGTAAAACTGAAACTACTTTGTGTACCTAAGCTCCCTAGCTAGGCAGATTCTCCAAGGGCTCTGTCAGCCCTGTTGGCATTCCTTGGTGAATATTTGAGATGCTTTCAAAGTTTGCACCATTTACCATACCATTTCATGTAAACATCTACTTGTATTATCTAATTTACAGTAAACATCCTATCAAACACATTGATAATTTTTGAATCCTGAGGTACATATTGATAAGGTACACAGAAGCAAGCAAAATAAGACAGTTTCCTGCATATTGTTTGAATTTATTTATTGTGAGAATTTCAGGCATAAGTACCATATTACCATCATTTCTGTACTATCCTGTCCCCATACAACCTTTCCCATATCTCTGCATTGCCTTTCAAATTAATAACCTCTCCCTCAATTATTATTTTTATAACACACACAAAAACAAAACAAAATAATAACAAATGCTTATTCCATTTACTGTTGCTCATGTATATGCATTTGCAAGTTTGATTGATTTGGATTTGATAACTTGTAATTGGTCTTGTTGTTGGTGAAGACTGACTCCTTCTGTGAATAGACTTAATTACCTGTAGTTCATCACCTAAAGCTGGGACATTGTAAGATTTACATAACATTTGGCATGTTAGCTGTTGCTGTCATTGGGCAGGTCTTTTTTCTTGACCATAATTTTGAGATTTCATTGTTGTAGCTTCCCTGCCATACATACAAAAATCTATCTTGTTGCAGATTTTTGTTTTCTTTGTCTTCCAGTTTTTCCAACTCTTCTTCTGGAATGTTACCTGACTTTTCAGTTTGGAGGTTATGTTTTAGAGGTATTAATTATGGCAGACACTTCAGGGTCAGTTTCTTTACACATTTTGATCAATTGTAGGTTTTTCATTACAAAAGAAGTTCCTTGATGAGTTCAGCGATCTATGCTTATCTACATGTAGAAGGAAAAGAATTCATAATGCAGATATAAAATAGTCTGCTCTAGCAAATCTGCAGTAGTAGGCTCTCCTCTACAGTCAATGAACTCACCAGGAAGGGTTATTAGGCAGGATTTACAGTGCCTGAAATAAATTCCTTTCTATGGAGTAGGCCTTAATTTCAATTAGATGACTGTTGATTACCTCTATGTTAAAAGTGCCACTATTGCATTGATAGTTGTATCTTTTATTTTTCTGAGATTATAATATAATTAGGACATTTCTCCCCTTTCCTTCATCCAAACCCTCCCATATATGCCTCCAATCTCTTTCAAACTTTTCACCTGTTTTGTATTAATTGTTAATGCCTGTATATATGTAAATTTACACATATATTCCTTCATATATTGTTCTTGTCTGCATAATGTTACTTGTAAATATATTTCAGGGATTGTCATGTGATTTTGATAATTGATGTGATTTTCTCTGTGGTATATGACATACCCTACCTCCCACTCCCTGATTTCCTCAGTTGTGTAGATTTTAGGTCTCATGGATGTTTACTTGTCCACGTTGGCATGACTATTGTCGTTGTGCTTGTTCAGCTCATGTCTGAGCAGGCTGGTTGTTAAGTCTTTATAGTTATAGCAGCCCCTGACATTACTGGAACTTAAAATTTCAGAGAAATTTCTTAATTCTCTGGCTCTAGGAATCTTTCTGCTTCCCCTTCCACTATGTTACCAGAGTCTTAACAGAAGGAGTGTTTTGTAGATATATTCATTGGGGCTGGGTTCCACAACTCTGCATTTGAATTGCTGTGATTTTCTATGGTAGTCTCTGTTGCCAAGTGAAGTGTCCTTAACAAGAGTTGCAGACTACACATATCTGGAGACATAAGGACAGATGTTTATAGCTTGTTTTTCATGATTGTGCTCATTTAGTAAATTGGTGATTGCATATTCTCCATCAGCAGACATTATTTCACTAGCAATGTTTAGTTAGGTATGTTTCTTTTACAGGCATAGTTTCTTTCTTCTTGGGTGGGTCATAAATTTAATTAGAGAGATGTTGGTTACCACAAAGTTATATTTAACACTCCTGTACCATTAGGATTATTGTGTCATTCTGATGGCTGATGTGGTTTGTAAGCCTTGTAGCTTGGCAAAAATATTTTTGCCTCTCTCCTTTGGAAGACCATGAATGGGACCATGAATGCTAGTCTTCATAGAGTGGATATTTAGATCAGTTCAAGGATCTCTGGGTACCTGTTTCTGAAGTGCATGGTGTCTTCAGCAATAGAGATAACATACCATCTCTGCATGGCAACCAAGGGTAAAATAAATTGCCTACAAGTTTGGGAGTTTCTTGGACAGCCCACACCAATAACTCAAAAGGGCTTCTCATATCTGGTATTGTAGGTTAGCTAGAAAGGTCATTGTGACTTGTGGGGAGTGTCATAAGCACAGATGAAAATCATTAAATACATATGGGCATATGTTACACACATAATTGTGTGTATTGTAATTTTAAGGTAGTTAATAGTATGGTTCTTTGCATATGTGTTTTAGAAATCCTTATTGTTCTTTTATTCTCCTCCCTCCTTCTTCTGTATTTGTCTACCTCCACATTCTGCTGAATAAAAGAAACACACTCCAACTTCAAAGACAGATAGTACCTCAGAGTAAAGGGTTGGGAAAAGAATTTCCTATCAAATGGAACCAAGAACAAGTGGGGGTAGCAATCTTAATATCTAACAAAATAGACTTTAAACTGAAATCAATCAAAAAGAGATGATGGAGGTCACTTCCTACTCATCACAGGAGAAATCCATCAAAATGAACTATCAATTCTGAATATTTATGCACCAAATACAAAGCATTCATGTTCCTAAAAGAAACACTACTAATACTCAAATCACAAATAAAACCTCACACACTTATAATGAGAGACTTCAACACCCCCCTGTACCTCAGGCTGAAAGGAGTATCCTGTCTTCACTGTGGCTGGAGACTAATTCCCACATGAAACCCTTTGCTTTTTACTTTCTACCTCTCATAAACTGGGATTAGTGTCATGGGATCCAAAGTGTGAGATCATCTTTGTGTGAACTGTTTCTCTTTTAGACTAGATCAATTTCCTGCAGATCAGTGTCATTTTGAACTAATAGAGATATGTCTATTAGTTTCCTGAGTCCTGGGATTAAAGTTGTGTACCACCACTGCCTAGTTTCTATAGCTAACTAGTGTGACTGGCTTTGCATTCTGATACTTCGACAGTCTTTATTAAATTATAAATAATTTATCACCACAGGCATTCTCATAAGACCCTCCATTTGTTGGCATGAGGAATTCTGGAAACATGAAAGCATTCTGTGCAAAGCTGACAAAGAACCTTAGGGCACAAATCCACACTAATATCTTAAACTACACTAGGAAATACATTTCTCAACCATGTCACTTTTGCTTCTTCTGAAAGATGTCATTCTGGATTTGTTTCTCTGTATGTAAAAGTATAGAACATGGCTCTGTAAGTTTATGATACATGGAAGAGATACTTTATACAGCATATTTATTATAGTTCATATGCTATTCTTTTATATGGGTCTCTTAGTTTGACAGCAGCTTTTGTGGTGTGTTAGATTTGTGGTGAATTGGGCAGGTTCTCATTTGCTTTCCTTTCTGCAAATATCAGAATTACTTGAGCTGTGGATTGAATTGCACACTCAAAGAATTGTAGCCTATGAAATAGAATATTCTGTTAGAGATACATAGATAGATAGATAGATAGATAGATAGATAGACATGTTAAAGAGCCCATAGCTGTGTCTTAATAATATACAAAGTCCCAGTTCAATGCATTAAGATGAAGAGAGGGGGGTTAATGGAGGATGGTAGAAAGTTAGGTGAACAGAAATGCCCGAACACCACCTTGTTTCAACTATTTTTTTATTTCCAATTTAGAGTGGCAATAATCAAATTTACATTTGGGTCCCTGTGTGAGATTAGGAATTATGAGTTGGTAAGTGATTTGGAGGGTATAAGAAGACTTTCCTTGGTCATTAAGGAAATGTAAAGGAATCAGAAGATGAAGCTCATCACTATACAAGGATACCTCTGAGGTTTTGGTACAATCTTATAAAAAATCAACAATGTATGATCACTCAAGTATTATTCTGTTCTTTTTGGTAGATTGCTGAAAACATACAATTTATCATGTAGACCATGTGATATGTTGTTCTGACTTTCATTAATTTCAGACTTCAGTAAAATCTATCAAGGCTATCCATCTCTGTAATTCTTTTCTTCAATTCTATAAAATTGATTTTTTTGCTTATTAAAAATTACAATTCTCTACTACCTTGGCAACCATTGTTGTTTTTAATTTGTGATTTATTATCTTTCAAATTTAAATACCTCATACAAGATGCATCATACAACATTTTCTGTTGTCTAAGAGGCTACTTTGACTTAGCATAGTGTACCCATGGTTAATATACTTTGTAGCATATTTTAACTTAAGTTCTTTTTAAGGCTGAATAATATTCTATCAGATGTATATGATACAATTTACTTAGGCATCTACCTATATGAGTACATGCATGTTTTATATGTTTTAGTTACAAGGAATTATTAATTGAATTGTATAAATAAATATCCCTTCAAGGCCTTCTTTTTTGGGACTATAGCCATGAATAAAACTTCTGAAGCATATGCTGATAATATTCTAACTTCATTCTTTGTTGTGGTTATTAAAGTTCCCTTCATTTTCTGCTGGAAAAACTCTCCTGGGTTAACAACTTCATCATTTATCATGTTACTATTGCTTTTAGCGTTTTTATTCTACATTAACGGTTTTTCCCTCCAGATCTTCACTTGGTATAATATATCCTTAGTTTTTGCTAAACATTCCATGAGTTCATTCTTGGAACCTGCTTTTACTTTATGCTAGCTTGAAGAAACTTCTGTTATCACAGGATATTATATAATCATTCTTGTATTTAGGGCACAGTTAAATTTGCAAGTTGATTTGGCAGCCAGTTGTTATCTAGGTCCTTGTCATTAATGACTCATGCTCTACCTTAGCAGCTGCATTGATGCCAGCATCCCATGATCATGCCTATATGAGCAACAGCAGTTTCTGCTTCTCAATTTATTATTCATGAGCACATGAACACACACCAAGTGCCCACAGTTTAGGTAAGGGGACAGCAGACATTAAGCCCATTCCAGGTATCACAATAGTACTGCATAGTAACTCATGTCAGAGTTGGGTCTATTTGCAATTTTCAAAAGAAAAAAAAGCATCTTTTAAATATTAACCTGAAGCTGGGCGGTGGGACATGCCTTTTATCACAGCACATGAGAGGCAGCAGCAAGCAGACCTCTGTAAGTTTGAGACTAACCTGGTCTAAAGGATCTAGTTCCAGGACAGCCTCCAAAGCCACAGAGTAGCCCTGTTGTGAAAGACTCCTCAAACAAAAAGAAAAACAAAACAACAACAAAAAACATTAACCTGCGAATAATCTAAATAAAAACTAAAAAGAAAAAATATATATGAGAAAAAAATTGCAAATTCAATTATACATTATAACTAATATTCACCAAAAGTAATTTAAAGAAAGTTCTGAATATAGAGATACTTTAAATCTGTAATATTTGTATAATTCTATTCCTGTAAATTTTACTATCACTTTGTCCTTTCAGTTTTATGCCATACCTACTATAAATCACTTATTTAAAGCAAATGGAAATATTTTCTGAATTATTGTTCCACAGAAAATCACACATAGTGCAGAAATACAGTATTCATGATTTATACCCTCCTATCTTATTTTGAATCTATTTCTTCCCTGTCTTCCCATATCATGAAAGTAACCAGTTGCTGAATTGGCAACTGATATAATTTCCTTTGAAAATAATTAAATTCATACTTCATATCCAGGCTTGTTCTACCATTATTTCTTCCCTCAGATACATTGAAATGTTATATGCCTTCTTAGGATCATAAGAAACTCCTATGTTATCTATGACCTCTTCTTTTAATTGTAGTTCACTTGGCTATTTGTATTACCCAAAGTAAGGTTTTAAAGAAATGTAATCAAAATACAGTCTTCCTTTGTTTCAAATAATATGATGATTTCCCATAACAAAACAGAATAAAAATAAAATTGAACTTCCTGTTTTAGAGATCTGATTACTTTTTTAATTTTTTTAATTTTAATAAGGAAGAAAATTATTTTACATGTCAATTCCAGTTCCCTCTACCTCCCCACTTCCCCTCCTCCCCTGCCCCCCAACTAACCCCCTACCTATTCCAACCTTTTCTATTCAACAGTGAGGATGAGGCCTTCCATAGGGGTTCTTCAAAGTCTGTCATATTCTTTGGGATAGGGCCTAGAACAACCCCTTTGTGTCTAGGCTCATGGAGTATCCCTCAATATGGAATGGGCTACCAAAGTCCTTCTCTATACTAGGGGAAAGAACTAATCCACTGCAAGAGGCCCGATAGATTTCCAAGGTCTCCTCACTGACACTCACATTTATGGAGTCTGTATCAGTCCCATTCTGGTTTCCCAACTATCAGTCTGGGGACCAAGACTACTCCCTTGTTCAAGTCAGGTGTTCCTGTGGGTTTCACCAGCCTGGTATGGACCCCTTTGATCATCAGTCCTCCTTCTCTGCAACTGGATTTCTGTTCAGTTCAAGGTTTAGTTTTGAGTGTCTGCTTCTGCTTCCACCAGCTGCTGGATCAGGCTATACAATTGCATATGAATTAATCATTGATCTCATTATCAGGAGAGGGCACATAAGGTAGCCCCTTTTCTGTTGCTTAGATTGTTAGTTGATGTCATCTTTGTCCCTCTGCAGACATTCCCCTAGTGCCTGATTTCTCTTTAAACCTATAATGTCTCCTTCTATTATATTATCTCTTATCTTGCTCTCTTCTCTTCTTCCCCCAGCTCAACCTCCCTGCCCTATCATGTCTTCCTCACCCCTCCTCTTCTCCCCTTCACATTCTCCTAGTTCCCTCCCCTCCCCCAACATGCTCCCAATTTGCTCAGGAGATCTTGATACTTTCCCCTAATCCAGGGACCATGTATATCTCTCTTAGGGTCCTGCTTTTTCCTAGCTTCTCTGGCAGTGTGGATTGTAGGCTGGTAATCCTTTTCTCTATGTCTAAAATCCACATATGAGTGAGTACATACCTTGTTTTTCTTTTTGTGACTGAGTTACCTCACTTAGAATGGGTTCTTCTAATTCAATCCATTTGCCTGAGAATTTCAAATTTCCATTTTTTTTTGCCAATGAGTAGTACTCCATTGTGTAAATGTACCACATTTTCTCTATGCATTCTTCAATTGAGGGAGATCTAGGCTGTTTCCAGTTCCTGGCTATTACAAATAATGCTGCTATGAACATCATTGAACAGATGTCCTTGTTGTATGAATGTGCTTCTTTTGGGTATATGTCTATGAGTGGAATTGCTGGATCTTGTGGTAGACTGTTTCCCATTTTTCTGAGGAATCACCATACAGATTTCCAAAGTGGCTGTACAAGTTGGCACTCCCACCAGCAATGGAGGAGTGTTAGCCTTTCTCTATATCCTCTCCATCATAAACTGTCACTGTTTTTTTTTTTTAGTCATTCTTACGTGTATATTTGTTATTAGAAATCTGCCTTCTTTAACCCTAACATTACATCCCAATATGAAATTATTCTGAAACTATGTTCACTTTCTTATTTTCCTCAAATATGCCATACGTATCTTTTATTAGAACCTGCAATGACTGTACTTCTGAACAGTTACCGTTTTTATTTTGTCCATTCCACTCTTTTCGAAATATAGTCTTAAAATCTGCCACAGGATATCATGTAGCTCATTGTGGACTCCATAATGCTCTATAGTTAATGCTGGCTTTGCACTTCTGATCTTCCTACTTCCTCTTTCCAATTGATAGCATTATATACATGCACCCCCATACTTGAGTTTCGATTGTAATCACTACCAAAGTCATGTTAGGAGAGTTGACAATCTTTACGTTTTATTTTTTACATTGTAAATTCCCATTTAAATTAGAAACAATATTAATTTACATATCAATCCCAGTTCCCTCTCCCTCCCATCTTCCCATACCCCCCACCCTGTAGAGTATTTTTGTATTTCTGGACTTAGAAGAAAATAAAATATGTTCTTTGTTGCTGATCTCTTGTGTCCAGATTTTAGCTTCATGCAAGTAGTCTTATATTAAGTCTCTAAAACCTACATTTCCTAACTTCTAATACTTTTTAATACAATGTATGTTGGATACATATGAATCCAATGTGTAATGGGTTATTGTAAAATACACCTTTGGTTTTGACTATTCAGTAGTTTTTTGTTTATGAGAGAGTGATTTCCTGATAGGAATACTCATACTCTCTAAATATTTTTGCTAAAATGAAAATGTGGAAAAATATAAAATTAAATAATGTTAGCATTCAAATGGTTTCTAGAGCAACAACTTTCTCAAAGAGATAGTAAATCATCTACTGAGTCCATAGATCAGTAGAAGACACAGCAAACTATTAGATATGGGTAAGTTGGCTCACAGGTTTGCCATTCAAGAGGCAAGAGGTATTTATATAAAATACATGATTATATTAACAGGGGTGTAGGTAAGAGAAAGAATTAATGCTAGAACCATTTTATCACATAGGATGAGGATAGATGCTTCAATGGAGAGTGGTAGTCAGGGCATGGGAATAATTAAAGGGCTTTCTCCCAATCTGTGTTGCTGTCCATGGCTCATGTTACCGACAGGGCCATGGAAGATCTTACTTCAGTGGTAGCAGTACAGGAGATAGACCCAGCCTTCAACAAGCATGGTAGAACTGCCCTCTTCTTCTGCTTTGATAGCCACATAAATAATGAAGATGGCACTGCAGGAAGGAGAGCTCTCCCCAGACCTCATCATGGACATAAGAGAGCTTGTCTTGATGGCATGTGCAAGGGAGAGCTAGCTCTGCGACAATTTGTAGCTATTTTTTTCTTTCCAGTTTCATCTTGCATCTGATTTGCTCCAAATAAGCATGCAAAGACTTATATTAACTATTAAAGCATTGGCTCATGGCTATTGATTCTTATTGGCTAGCTCTGTTGTAGTTATTATCCAATTTCTATAAATCTATGTAGTTCTATGTGGTCTTGGCTTACCAGAGAATGCCAGGACCAGTTGCAACTTTGGCAGCTACATGGTGTTTCTTCAGGTATCTCTCTGCCTCTCCACCCCATTTTCCTCATCTTCTAGCCCCACCTATTTTCCTGCCTCTACTGGCCAAACAGTGTTTTATTCATCAGCCAATAGAGAAACATATATACAGAAGAATATACCCCATCACCTATCTTGTGGGGTGGTCCAAGTTTATGCATGAACTGACCATCCAGACACACATGCAGGGGTATGGGTTGGCCTACCACAAACTTTACCTCATCTAAGACCTGCTGGAATACATGAATGGAGCAGTCCTGCCAAACCACAACCACAGAATCTTCATGACTTTGGACAAAGCAGAATATATGAGAGAAGTTTGGGAGAATTTCCAGTATTGATGGTGTACCAGAAGCTAGAGGCATTGACCCAGACAAGCAACTCATTGCAATGAACATTTGCAACAAATGTATTTGAAAAAAAATAGTGTATAATGCTTGACACACCATAGCTCCCAAAGCTACTATGTGAAAGTAATATGTGATAGGGGTGTGGACAAAGAGGAGCCAAGGATTTTGTTTTGATATATTTTATTTTTTATCTTTTAATTTTCTTTGTGAGGGGAAGCTACAAGCATGGAAGATTGGCATGGAAGGACTTGGAAATGAGTGGAATTTTGGTGAGTGACGTAAAATTTTGAAAATATCAATAAAAATTGTGTTTCTAAATGACATCATCAATAAGACAAAACAGCAGCCCACAGGATGGAAAATAATTTTCACCCAACCCACATGTTACAGGGGGCTGATACCACAGATATATAAACAATTCAAGAAACTAGATATCAAAAAACTAAATTATACAGATCATAACATGGCTAACGATGTAAGAAGAGAATTCTCAACAGAGGAATATCTTACATACAAGAATCATTTAAAGAAATGTTCAACATCCACAGAAATCAGGAAAATGCAAATAAAAATGACTCTGAGTTTCCATTTTACAACTGACAGAATGGCTAAGTTCAAAAACACTGATGACAGCTTATATTGGAAAGGGTTTGGAGCAAGGTGAACACTTCTCCATTGCTAGTAGGATTGCAAACTTGTTCAGCATCTTTGGAAATCTATATGGCAGTTTCTCAGAAAATTGGGAATTATTCTATCTCAGGACACAGTTATACCACTCCTGGGTATATACCCAAAGGATATTCCAGCCTATCACAAGGACACTTGCTAAACTGGGTTCACAGGAGCTATATTCATAATAACCAGAAACTAGAAACAACATAGATGGCCCTCAACCAAAGAATGAATAAGAAAAATGTTGTACCTTTATACAATGGAGTATTACTCAGCTGTTAAAAACAATCACATCAGGAAATTTGCCAGCAAATGTATGGAATCAGAAAAGATCACCCTGAGTGAGGTAACCCAGACCCTCCAAACAAACATGGTATGCACCCACCTATATGTGGATATTAGCCATAAGGTAAAGGATAACCATGCTGTAATCCTCAGAGAAGAAAATTTAAAGTAGGGATCCAGGTTGGCAGGGCACATAAATCTCACTGTGAAGGGTGAATAGAATAGATATTGCTGGTGGATTTAGAAGGGGTCTGGATGGGGGTGGAGTGGGGATGGTGACAGGAGGGGTAAGGTAGGGGGAAGGATGGAGGGAGAGAGTATTATTGAGTAAGACAACTGAATGGGAATTGCATCTCTGCGCCCAGCTAGAATCCTAGTGTAATGGATATTACCAGGAGTCTATGAGGGTGATTTTAGCTAAGATTCTGAGCAATGGGGATTGTGGAGCATGAACCAGACATCTCCTGTGACCAAACAAGACCTCCAGTGGAGGGATTGGGACAGAAATCAGGCCATAAAATTTTTGACCTACAGTTTGTCCTTCTGAGAGTATGTGTTAGGGTAAATGTGACACACAAATTGTTAGAATGGCTAACCAATGACTGGTCCTGTTTGAGACCCGTACCATGAGAAGGAGCTCATTTTTGACATGGCCTAGAGCTGGAGGGGCAGGACCCAAGGGCAGGATAGCTCAGAGACCTAAGATAGAGTGAAATATGACTGAAAAAATGAAATGATTCCTAATGATATTCAGTCATATATATAGATTGGTGCCTGGTCCATTTTTCATCACAGTAGCTTCAATCAGCAACTGATGGGAACAGATTCAGATACCCACAGCCACACATTGGGCAGAATTAGGCAGACCTCAGGGAATTTTTTGTAAGAGGAAGAGGAAGCCAGAGAGGTCAATAACACTACAAGAAAACCCACAAAATCCAATAATTTGGGCTCACAAGGCTCGCAGAGACTGAAACAACTAGGGAGCCTGTATGGCACTGTGCTAGGACCTCAGCATATGTGTTACTGTAGAATAATTAATAAAAGACCCAGAGTCTTTGGGTTCAAGTTTCAAGCTGAAGATCAGAAAAGCAAAGCAGCAAGCTCATTCAATCTCAGTAGTGCATTGTGGTCTTGGCCTCAGAGATCCATCTCCTTTCTCCTGAGTCCTGGGATTAAAGGTCTTCACCACCACTGCCAGATCTCTATATCCTGAGGCAGGCTTTGCTTTCTGAACCCTCAGGAAAGCTTTAATAAATTATAAATAATATATCACCACATCTTACAGTTCTGTAGTTTGGTTGTCTTATGGAACTCCTAACAGTAGCAGAAGAGGCTGTCTCTTACTCTGTAACCTACTTTGATTGAACCTATTCCTAATCCTGGGTTGCTAGGCTAGTTGTAATAGATGAGGAGGTACCTAGACTCACTGCACTATTTAAGAGAATTGATGTCCCTTTCTCTCTGGGCTTTTTTTTCCCTCCAGATTAAACTCAATCAATTTAATGTCTCTGTGTTGAGGCTAGGCGCTCCTTTAATTGTTTCCTATTTAGGAAAGTGAAACTTCTCTCAAACTCGGTGTGTTTGTTGGTTAGTAGTCAATTTGGCACAACCTTGAATGAACTAGGGATAAGGTCTTAACTGGGAATTATTTATTATTAAGATGAAATTGGTCTATAGCCATGTCTGGACTAGGAGATTCCCTTGATTGTTAATTCATGCAAGAAGACCTAGCCTATTGTAGGTTACAGCACTTTATAGGTAATATCTGATCTATGTAAGACAGGTGAAACTTGATGAGAACAAACAAGCAAGGATGTATTTATCTCCTTGCTCTAGAGTATTGGATGTGATGTTACTAGCTACTTGAATTCCAGATTTACTTCGCCTAAATGCCTAAAATCTGGACAGTAACTTGGTGTTGTAAGCCAAATAAATGTTTTTTTTTTTTGTACTCTGATTATGCTTTCTGTTGGGTTATTTGCCTCGACAGTAAAAATGAACCTGGAATGTCAGCTTACACTGAACAGTTGTAGAAAGAAGCTTTCTTTAGAAAATTCAGGCGACACTTTTGCTCTGATCTTTTGATGTTTGAGTCCTCTGACCCATATAATACCTCAAGGATGCCTTTCTTATAACATTAGAGTTATACGCTTGAAATATATATATAACAAGGAAGAGAACACCTTAAATTCCTATCAATGAAACAGAGAAGGAAACTAATTCACCTAGGCAACCTCTTCACGCAGGGTATGATGAACAAAGAAAGATTTTCATGAATGCAGTCATGTTTTCTATCTAGTTGATATCATTGATAACTAGCAGAGAATAAGTGGTAATGCAGAATTAACAATGACTAATGTTGCAAGAATTGGAATGGTGAATAATGAACATCATGGGATAAAATCTCTGGGATGCAGAGAGCTGCCAAATTGATTGTCACAAAGATTTTGCATTCAGATATCCCTGATAGAAGAGGAACTAGAAGGCATCCCCTCAGTGACTATAGATAGGCTCCAAAATGCCAGAAGTAAATTATGTGTCTTTTAAAAACTATGGTATTATCCTCTAGTATGAACATTTGTATGGATATTGTACTGCAACCTGTATTTTTATTATTGTTACTTACAAGTTTATATTCAATAAGGGAGAAATACCACCCCTCAAAAGTCCATTTCTTATATCGCCCCAGCAAACTCAAATACTGTGTGGCAGCTAAACATCCACAACATAGCATTGTTCAGTGTCTTAATAACTAGAAAAACTTTAGCCTAGTTCATGAACCAGCCTCTGAATTTTTTAAGATGAGGTAGTCATATACATAATGCAAAAAATGAATGGGAAATCTACTCTTCTAGTGTAAAGGAATTTAATGCTGTTTGATGAAATAGGTGGAGAATAACCAGAACCCAGGCACCTTTGCTTTTTTGCATCTTTCAAGGGTTGGAGATTCCAACCAGGGTGCCTTGTAGTGTTCACTTTGTATAAAATGAATGATAATGAAGTTGCACATTGGGTATAGATCAGTTGTTTGGCTATTTGGATGTTTCTTGTTTCATCCAATGTTCTCAAAGAGGAAGTTATAACCTCCAGATGTCTATTCATTTTTTAAATTTCATATATATTTATTCTTTAATTACTACTCATATTTACATATCCATTCCCCCATTCCCTCACCCTCCCATCCCCCCAGGATCCCCACCAACCCCCAAACCCTTCCCTCAACTCCTCCCCAGGGATAGTGAGGCGCTCAAACAGGGACCTTCAAAGTCTGTCATATAGTTTGGGGGAGGACCTAGGCCCTCCTTGTTGTATCTGGGCAGCAATAGTATCCCTCCATAGGGAATGGGCTCCCAAGTCCATTTGTGCTCTAGGGTTAATGCCTGGCTCCACTGTTAAAGGTCCCGTAGACTATTTTCACATTCCCATCTGGCACCCACATTCAGAGGGCATGGTTTGATCTAATGTTATTTCCAAAGCTTTATAACTAGGGTCTCCATGCTCTCACTAGGTCAGGTCAACTATTTCTGTGGGTTTCCTCAGCACTGTCTTGGCTTCTTTGCTCATTCCTCCTCTCTCACCACAATTTGATTCCAGGGATATGCCTCAGTGCTCATCTGTGGGATAAATATCACTTACAATAGTTTAAACAAGAGCAGAAAAGCAATTTAAAGAGACCTATAAACCCTAATGAAATAGAAACAGTCATCAAGACTCTCCCAACCAAAAAAAGCCCAGGGCAAGATGGTTTCAATGAAGAATTCTACCAGAATTTCAAAGAAGAGCTAATACCAGAACTATTCAATTTTTTCCACACAATAGCAGCAGAAGGGACATTAGCAAGCACTTTATATGAAGCTACAATTACCTTGGTAAATGAGCCACACAAATAAACAATGAAAAAAGAGAATTACAGACCAAAATCCATCATGAACATCCATGCAAAAATATTCAACAAAATACTGGCAAATCAAATCCAAAAAACACATCAGAGAAATCATCCTCTATGATAAAGTTGGCTTTATTGCAGGGATGCAGGGATGGTTCAACATACAAAAATCCATCAATGTAATCCACCATATAAATGAACTGAAAAAGAAAAACCACATGATCATCTCGATAGATGGTGAAAAAGCTTTTGACAAAATTCAGCATCCCTTCATAATAAAGGTCTTGGAGAGATCAGGAATAAGTGGAACATATCTAAACATGATAAAAGCAATATACAGCAAACAAACACCCAACATCAAACTAAATGGAGAGAAACTCAAAGCAATTCCTCTAAATAGGGAACAAGACAAGGCTGTCTCTTCAATATTGTATTTGAAGTTCTAGCTAGAGCAATAAGACAACAAAAGGAGATCAAAGGGTTACAAAAAGGAAAGGAGGAAGTCAAACTTTCACTCTTTGCAGATGATATGATAACTTACATGTGACCCAAAAAAACTCAACCAGGGAACTGCTATATCTGATAAACACCTTCAGCAAAGTGGCAGGATAGAACATTAACTCTAACAATCAGTAGTCCTCCTATATATGGATGATAAATGCACTGACAAAGAAGTCAGGGAGGGAAACATCACCCTTTACAATAGCAATAACAACATAAAATGTCTTGGAGAAATGCTAACCAAAAACTGAGAAACTCCTGTATAATAATATTTTGATTCTTTAAAGAAAGAAATTAAAGAAGATACCAGAAAATAGAAAGATCTCCCATGCTCTTGGATAGGTAGGATTAACATAGTAAAAATGGCAATCTTGCCAAAAAGCAATCTACACATTATATGCAATTCCCATCAAAATCCCAACAAAATTCTTCACAGACCTTGAAAGAACAATACTCAGCTTAATATTAGAAAAACAAAAACCCAGGATAGCCAAAACAACTCTGTACAATAAAAGAACTTCCAGAGGCATCACTGTACCTGACTTAAAGCTCTATTATAGAGCCATAGTCCTGAAAACAGCTTGGCAATGAAAAAAAATTAGACAGGTTGACCAATGGAATCCAACTTAAAACCCTGATATTAACCCACACACCTATTAACACCTGATTTTTGACAAGGAAACTAAAGTTATACAATGGATGAAAGAAAGCATCATCAACAAATTGTGTTGGCATAACTGTATTTGGACTGCAGAAGACTGCAAATAGATCCATATCTATCACCATGCAAAAAAACTTAAAACCCAGTGGATCAAGGACCTCGAAATAAATTCAGCCACACTGAACCTCCTTGAAGTGAAGGTAGGTGGTACCCTTGAACAAATTGGTACAGGAGACCACTTTCTGAACATAATGCCAGTTGCACAAACATTGAGCTCGACAATTAATAAATGGGACACCTTGAAACTGAGAAGCTTCTGTAAGGCAAATTGACAGGCAGCAAGACAATGCCAGCCCACAGAATGGGAAAAGGTCTTTACCAACTCCCATCGGACAGAGGGCTGATCACAAAAATATGCAATGCATTCAAGAACTTAGTCACCAAAACACCAAACAATGCAATAAAAAAGGGGAGTGCAGAACTAAATAGAGAATTCTCAACAGAGGAATCTAAAACGGCTAAAAGACACTACTTGAGAAAGTGATCAACATCCTTAGCCATCAGGGAAATGCAGCTCAAAACCACTCTGAGATACCATCTTACTCCTTTCAGAATGGCTAAAATCAATAACAACAATGAGAGACTATGCTGGAGAGGATGTGGATAAAAAGGAACACTCCTTCATTGCTGGTGCGTGTGCAAACTTGTAAGAGCACTTTGGAAACCAGCATGGTGGTTTCTCAGGAAAATGGGAATCAGTCTCCCTCAAGATCCAGAAATTCCTCTCTTGGGCATATACCAAAAGAATGCATATTCATACAATAAGGACATGTGTCCAAATATGTTCATAACAGCATTATTTATAATAGCCAGAACCTGGAAGCAACCTAGATCCCCATCAACTGAAGAATGGATAGAGAAAATGTGGTACATTTACACAATGGATTATTATTCAGCAGAAAAAATGGAATCTTGAAATTTCCAGGCAAATGTATGGAAGTAGAGGAAACCATCCTGAGTGAGGTTACCCAGTCACGAAAAGATGAACATGGTATGTACTCACATATTTTTGATTTTTTGACATAGAGCAAAGGATTACCAGTCTACATTCCACACTGCCATAGGATCTAGGAAACAAGGAGGACCCCAAGAGAAGAATCATAGTTCCTCAAAGAAAGGGTTGAGGGATGAAAACTCTTGACCAAAGTGGAATCACAGTGCTTGGTGGAGAGGAAGAAGGTGGGAAGGGAAGAATGGGGGGATTAGGAGAATAAGAGGCCTGAGAAAGGGGAGGAATAGAAGAGGCTAAGGAAGGAGACTCCTTGATACAGGGAGACCTAGTTATAGAGAGAGGTGTGGCACAGTTGAAATGTTAGGGGATCCACCAGGATGACCCCAACTAAGAATTCAAGCAGTGGTGTAGAAAATGCTATTGGTGCCCTACCCCTATAATGAGATTGGTGTCTGTATTGGTTACCATTGCTAGAGCCTTTATCCAGTAGCTGTTTGAAGCTGATGTCTATTCTTAAAGGCTAAAAAAACAATCAACTAAGAAGCAAGCGAAGTTGTACGGATGAAGCACTTGTAAACATTGTGAAGAAGATAGTTACCAAATATTTAGAAAATCAACACCGTATTGTTCTACACAACTGAAGTCCCAAAGTAGCACTTTTTGATCAGGTGACTGTGTCCTCTATAGAAAGAAACAAATCCAAGACAGCTAGCTACTAGGGACTAAAGCAGAGTGACATATTACAATTTGTTATTGTTTTTTAAATCCCTCTGGTTAAGAATGTGGAAGACAGAATAATGAATGTACCACCTGGTAAATATTTGTTAAAATGCTTGTTCTGCTAACACTCAGGATAACCTAGTTTATACAACCATGTGCATACTTATTGGTACAGCAAAAACTGGTTCAAATATTTCCTCTTGAGAAGTAAATACAGTGGTGTGAAATAAATCACAATGAATCACATGTCATGCAATCAGATTCACTACAGACTGACTGACTTACCAGTCTACAACATCCAGCAGTATGAGAAAGAATGATTTCTGGTTTTCTTTCTTTCTTTCTTTCTTTCTTTCTTTCTTTCTTTCTTTCTTTCTTTCTTTTTTGTTTTTTTTTTTTTTTAGACAGGCTTTCTCTGTGTAACTATGGAACCTATCCTTGTACTCGCTCTGGAGACCAGACTAGCCTCAAACTCACAGAGATCCACCTGCCTCTTCCTCCAGAGTGCTGGCAGCCAACAATGCCTTGCATTGTTTCTGTTTGTCAAGAGAGATTTTCCTCTGTGGAACAGTCCTGTCTATCCTGGAACTCACTCTGTATAAACCAAGCTAGGCTCAAACTCAGATATCCATCTGCCTTTGCTTCCTAAGTGCTGGGATTAAAGGAATGTGACACCACCCCCAAGCTCAGCCACATTTTTATCATAACATTTGAGCTAGCAAATAGCCACATCATCATGGCAAGGGTAGTAATGAACTGAATTATTTCTTATAGTACCCATCTGGAAATATGGGAATTTAATTTAGTCATTTTCCCCCAATATACAGAGATCTTCCCAGGACAGAAATATTCAGTTAAGTGCCTGCTAACTGTTAGAAATGCTAAATTGGTGACAGACCATCCAAAGTAAATCAGTTTTCTCTACCCTGGACTCAAGCTCTAAGTTCTCCAACAAACACAGACTGTGTCAACTTTTACATATGTTTAAACCCCTATAGCTCTTTTCCCCTAAGTTGCTTTTCTTTTGTTTTTTTGTTAAAGTTTATTTACTTTATTTATATGAGTGTTTTGCCTACATGTATGTGGCTGTACCACATGCATACCTTGTTCTTGCAGATGCAACAAAAAAGTCTATAAGGTCCTCTTCATCTGGAGTTATATATAGATGGTGTTGAGCCATAATTTGAGTTTTATAACTGAGTCCCACTCCTTTCCAAGAGTTTTATAACTGAGTCCCACTCCTTTCCAAGAGCTAGAGCTTCAAGGGCTCTTAATAGGTAAATTATCTCTACAAATCTCAAGGTGAATATATATATATATATATATATATATATATATATATATATTCTTTTGAATCTATTTTTCTTTTTATCCCCCACCAAAGAAGGGAAAAGAAAGACAGCTCTATTTAACAAAGATGTGGAAGGAGCTCAGTCTTCTTATATGCCTCAGGATTTTTCTGTACACATTTTTCTATGATGGGTCCCCTCCTTATTATTGAATTATTGTCCTTTTTTGTAATATAATCCCTCACTCTTCCAGAATTTGCTTTCTCAAGAATATGAGGCTTTTAAATTCAGACAACAGAAAAGATTGTGACCTTACCCCCCAGTATTTGTGGTAAGATAGGGACCTAACTTGCGAAATGGCCAATTGCAAATCTGAATTTCTTCCACTCCTAAAATCATCAGGGAATTTTCCATTTGTTCACATTTGTCTTAAAATGTGTTCAACTGTGTGTTTCAATGGCATTGTACTTGATCTTTTTCTTCTACCACAATACTTCTGAATAACATATCACTTGTTCTTGTCTTATAACTCAGTCTGCTCAAAATTTTCCTTGAAAATTGCTCATTCACTTCAGAACATTTGAAATTCTGAAATTTTCTTTAATAGTAGATCTCCTAAATGCATCAGTGTTGACTAGCTTGCAGACAGCACTGAAGAATTAGTGAATATCAGTCAAAATTCACAAAGGCAAATCAAGTACTGTGACTACTTGGATAGTTAGGCAAGCAACAATCTCAGGAGCTATATTTCTCCTTATTTATTCACTGTGTTATATTTCAATAAATCTAGATTATTTGCTCAGTATATACATATCAAAGAAAAGGAGAAACAAAGATTTTCTTAATATTGATATTGTGGGAATATGATGAAAATATAGGTAAAAATTTGAGTTTTGTCCTCAGAGTCTCAAAAGTAGAAAATATATCTTTTTTATTGACAACTAGTAAAAAATGCTTTTTCAATAATTAATAGTGGCAGAGAAGTTAAGAGTTCAAAGACACTTTTCTTAACATGACAATGATAAAGTTAAAATGATTTGTTCTTATGAAATTTAACACTAGTGAAAACCTTATGAATTTTTCATGTAGATTCAATACAATGGTTGCAAAAATATTTCATACTTCAGTAAAATATGATTTTAGAAACCCTAAAATATAAACAACTGCAGGCAACAATGTATGTTCCAATATACTATAGGGTATCCCATGCAATGCATTCCAACCACTCTCATTTCCTATTGGAAAGCATTTATCTTGTCAGTTCCCCTGAGAAGAATTAAATCTACTTCTTCCCCTCACAAGGCCTGAACCACTATTCCAGGCTCCAAGGGGTCAAACAATGAACAGACTACAGATCCCCTTGTCCTTTACATGCTTCTATTCTTGTTGTAGGTAGGGAAAGGAAAATATGGTAGGCAAACCATCAAGTCAATAGTTGGAGAGTCCTCTGTGGTTATTTCTGTTTATTTCTTTCAATGTCTAAAGAAGTAACCAAAGTATTTAAATGAGCAAAAATGATGAGTGTAGAAGAAAATGTCTAATTGTAGTATATTATCTTTACAGAAAATTCTAAGGAAATTAATGTAATTATACCACACAAACATACATACACACACACACATGCACACACACAAACATCTGGGTGAAAAGAAACAACCAGAGGTTCTGATACCTATTAGAATGATCCTTTTGACCTTTGGGATGAACATTTTGAGAATTGCTGATGAAACTATACAAAACAGGATCCTAATGAGGGCAGAGAGTTTTATGAATAAAAACAGTTAAAGCCCAAGAAAGGTTTAAGTCAGAGAACATATAATTTTATTATGGAGTACATATAAGGATAATATAATGAGATGAATCTAACATGATCAAACAGTTAATACTAAGGATAATAAGTGAGAATTGGAAGATGAAATCAGATTGTCATCTTTTAGCAGGGGTAGGGAGTTATATCAAATTTCTTTTTAGGCTAGGGAAAATATTGCAACAGGGAAAGAGATGGAATCATTGCAGAAAGTTTTCATACTTATACTAAACAAGATTGTGTTGACATGAAAGCACAGAGGTTCACTGGAAAGAGAGAAATTGTTGTGTTTTTTTAATGATAGTAAATTGAAAGAAAAAGCTATGTAAAGGGAGATGCAGGTAAAATCCTGAAAGTAAAGAAAAACCATGTAATAGCAACTTGTGAAGTGTTGTGGGAAATGGTCAAATAACTAATTGTTTAAGAAAGTGAGTATTTAGACTTTCGTTTTGAGTTAAGCAAAAATTAGACTTCCTGGAGTCTTTTACAAGAACAATTTTTTTATGGAACCAACAGACAAGGAGGTACATTCTGGATTGAGTTCAAGAGGAAATTGATACTCTAAAATAAAACACAGAAATGGTGTGATTTTTAGGGTAATATATTAAACATGGGATTATATGGAAAAAATAGGACCAGAGTTTAACACTGATAACTGTGATTTTTTATAAGAAAAAAATCACGCCATTGCTAAGAAGATTGATTTAAGTTACAGGGAATGTAAAATAATATGTCAACATAGAATATGATATTAACTGAGAGTCCATATAATTCGTCCTAAGATACAGGAGGAAAGACAGAGCACAGGGACATACACACAAGTGTTTATCAAGTCTGAGTAATTCAAGTATATGAATCCTATTTTATAATTGCTAGGTTTACTTTGCCATCAACTGGAAATCAAAATGTTAATAAATTGTGGGGGAGATTGCAGTACTTTTGAAAGCATTTTTTTAGTTTCAGAAACACATGAGTGAGTATATGAGGAATTTTTTTCTTGGTCTGGGATACCTCATTTGGGATGGGTTTTCTAGGTCCATCCATTTGCCTGAAAATTTCATGATACCATTTTTTTCTTCTGAGTAGTACACTATTGTGTAAATGTACCTCATTTTCTTTGTCCATCATTCAGCTGAAGGGCATCTAAGGTTGTTTACAGGTTCTGACTATTAGGAATAATGCTGCTAATCATAAGTGGATAACAGACATAAAGCAGAGGATAACCAGCCTATAGTATATAACCTCAGAGAAGCTAGGTAACAAGGAGAACCTTAAGAGAGAATACATGGATCCCCATGGGAAAGGGAAATAGACAAGCCACCCCCCTGGGAAAATTGGGAGCTTAGTTGGAGGGGGAGGGAAGGAGGAAAGGGAGAGAGAAGGTAAAAGAGGAGCATGGAGGAGAACATGAGGGAACTGGAAGATGGATGTGGGGGAAGAACAAAGAGGGAGTGGATAGGGTGTTGTGGCATGGGGAAGGTACAAGGGAGCAGTGGGGAGGGTTAGAACTGGGAGTGGCATGTAAAATATGAAAATATCATTTTCAAATAAAAAAACATAAAAATATTTCAGAAACTTCTATAAAGAAGTTGAAGAAAAAGAGATTTCTGTTTGGGAATTGCATCTCACCAGGTGACACTATTTTTCCCAAATACATTCTACATGACATGCCAAAATTGAGGGGATTAGCCTCCATTACCCAGTTCTAAGAAACTTTACAACATATTTCCCCCCATAGGTCATATTAAAAGATTGTTGTTGTATGGATTGGTCTTTCATAATTATTCAGATGTATTCAAAAGATTTCAGTGGTTCAAATCTGAGCTCTAGTATTTGGTTCAATGTGATATTTGGACCAATCATATGCCTCCAGTCTGTTTTGATATTTGTGGTATTGAAATGACAATACCAACCTTGTAGTTACATTAAAGTATCTGTAAAGGGAGTTGGAGGGGGATTTCTTATAATTCAAACTGTTTTACACTTCTATATCATAAGCAATGAATAATTAAAAAACTGAGTATTATTTCCCTTATTTGGAAATATCACAACATGAGGAATAATGAAGGTGAATAAGTTTAAAAACTTTCTAGATCATGGTTGTATATATGTGCCCTACTTTTCAGAATACACAATAGATCCTCCGGTCCTTAATGCAGTCCAAGAATGGGTGTTCACTTATCCAAAGGTAAGCAAATTGATGACTCTAGAGTGGAAGTGTAATTTACCCTGGAAAAGAAGAGGACACTAGGCATAAAAAACAATCTGAAAATGAGGATTAAGAATTATTGAGAGGATAAAGAAAAGGTCAGAGGAAGAGGGAGGTCTTATAATTTGCCATGGGATTTATTTTATGAATTGATGTTTCTTTCACATTTAGGTTTGACTTGTTTGAACATCTTTTATGTAAAATTTCTTCAGTTGTGCCATCTTCATGAATGTCAGCTGCAAATGTATGCCTTATTAAAAGAAATTTTAATCAATTGTTGAGGAAATACCAAGCTACCATCTCACAGGTGCCCATTGCTTAAGGAATATATACCTGTCAGACTCACCCTGAACCCTTTACCCTGCTCCCAACACTTGATCTATCTACTAAACATCTGTTGCCAAAAGAGAGCTCTCTTCTTCATGCATTCTGCAGATTTCCCACCCTTTGGCATTTGCTAGATTCTTTGCATTTCATCAACAAAACTAAATATATTACCCAAGGGCTTTATGATATAAGGCTAGACTTCAAAATAATTTAATCCTTTGCTTTTTATTCACCAAATTAATATTCAAAGAGTCCAATTATAACATTTTACATTTATGGTTGTTATTTTATTGCTGGTGGTGTTTTCTTGCTTGCGTGTGTGTGTGTGTGTGTGTGTGTGTGTGTGTGTGTGTGTGTGTGTGAGAGAGAGAGAGAGAGAGAGAGAGAGAGAGAGAGAGAGAGAGAGAGAGAGAGAGAGAGAAAGAATGCTGAATGCTCCATGGTACTTGTGTGGAAATCAGAGGCCATTTTCATGAGAGACTTTTCTCCTTGCATTTCCACATGATTCTAGAATTCAATCTGAGGTCTTCAGGTTTTGCAACAAGTGCTTTTATTCACTAATTTTTAAATGAAAATGAGAATTGCTCAACTTAGTAAAAAGAAAGCTCATAGACACAGAAATTGAGGAGGGCGAGTTTCTCATAGTCCCACAATTCCAAGATTTTTGGATGAAAAATAAAACTGTGCTTAAAGAGCAGAGTAGGTAATGAGGTGGAAATTTATGGAGTGCTGGAGCTTAGAGATGCTCTCTGAGGTGGAACTGTGAAGTGTATTATATATGAAATAAAGTTAGCATGAGTGGTAGGCAGATAATTATGAAAAAATCAGTAACAGGTAATTTCTCTATGCATGTAAATGAAAAGTAATCATAGAAGTCACCAGGATTGAATGCCATAATAAACTCTGCTTAGCAGAAGAGGCAGCATATAGAAGTGCTATACAACCAATGATACAGGAAGTCCTGATGGTGACAAGAGACTCCAGAAAACATTGAGAATTGTGGTTTGACACAATTATACATAACATATAACAATGAAGTTATCTTATATTTCTGGAAACTGTGTCAAGAATGAGAAGAAATCTAATCACATGATAAATTTGAATCCAGTTGAAGACTGGTATCTCTACTCTCCAGCAACAGCTAAGATCAAGCAGTGTTTATTGGTCATTCAATGAGGAGGGAAAGTCCTTGAAGTGACGTGGACAGCCAGGTAAATCTCAGAAAAGTATCAAAATCAGAATTACCACAAACATTCATATCAAACATATAAGAGTTCATCTGTTTTCTAAGCACTAAAGAGATACACAGCACATAGTATTGTTATCAACATAAATACTCAAAATGATTTTGCAAAATTCTTCGCTCTCACAGACATGTTCATAACACAAAAATAGACCTATACATAAAAATATTAGGGAATAATATGATATCATTCACAAATCTAATAGCTGGAAAAATGAAAATTTCAGTCTAAGAATGTTTTATGTTTGTTTGTTTCCTCAGAGGTAAATACTTCTTTCTGATGGGCTTGCTCCCTCCTACATACAGAGAGGGTGCTGAGAAATTATTGTTAGTGATGAGAAGTAGCACAGATTACCATTAATGAATAATGCCAATGCTCCGGCTGTAATTATACTGTCTGAAAACAAATGAAAAATATCCTCACTCTTTTTGTAAACAAAGTTAAAAGAGTACCAAAAGTTAAGCTATGGAAATTTAATAGGGACATTGGTATTATTATATTTTATGAAAATAATAAGTGCTTCCATACAAGTAACAGTTTTGATTTTTCTGGAGCAATTAGTCATCCCCCGTCGAAGACTTTTAACACTACCTTTTCTGTTTCTCAGCTTTTAGTATCAGCATTTAAAAATGTTATAAGTGTTAATTAATTTGCTTGTTTGAGTGTGAAATATGAAAGACTTTCTAAGAAATTGTAGATATGCATAGTCAATTGGTGTATAGAATCTCTTCTTTCTGAGAGGCAGCATGGCCCAAGTGAACTGACAACAGTCTAATAGAAAAATTAGTGAAATAGAAAATATATGACATGAAACCCTTACTAAAATTGCTACCAGTAGTAAAATTACTGAGGATATTATATTACAGGCCCCAGGTGGATTGTTTTGGTACCCTAAACTCATTCTATCATATCTATGTGTTTCACCCCTGTGGATTCAACTGGATGAATTGAAATTATTCAGGAAAAGTGTAGTTACAGTTGAAATTTTCTTGTCATTATTCACTGAACAGTAGAGTTAAGTTAGCATTTATATCATAGTATAAATGACAAATAATCTAGAGATGATTCAAAGTATAGGAGAAGATTCCATAGATTATGTATAAGCTACTGTATTATTTTATAAAGAGGATTTGAACCTCGGTGGATTTGGGTAGCTAAGCATTCCTCAAACTGATTCCCTAAGAGACACAAAGTAGTGAACATACTTTTATTCTGCAATGAAGGCATTCTTATATTCCTTTTGCATATGAAGTACTGAAAACTCAGTGACCCCAGTGACTTGTGTCAAACACATAGTCACTAAAGTGTAAACATGACTTTAATTCTCTATTTATAATGTCAATTGTCTCCTAGTTTGTTTGTTTTTTTTTTTAATTTTTGTCTTCACTTGTTATATACAACTGGTTTTTCTAATAGTTATCTGTCAGGGACTTGAATAGAGTCATATAGTATACCCAAATTCATGTAAATAAATGGAAGTTCTTTAATGGGGATGGTGATGTATGAACAATAGATAACTTGTACTTGTACTACATTGTGATTAATACAAAACTCTGAGTTGGTAACAGAAGCTGTTTTAATCCCTGAAACTGAATTGGCATGGATAGGAAGCAGCTATTTACATATAGTATTATGTGTATAAAAGATATCTTAATTAAATGGGAATGACCAGAGGTGCTGAAAACACAGGAGCATGGGAGCCTGTATACATTGACCCCAATGTCCTATCTTGCTCTCATTTCCTACCAAAGCTGCATAATGGACTAATTCCCAGCATAGAGTGAGAACACACTGATTTACTGCTTAGTATAATATGTGGAGAAGTTGAATCTGAAAGAATGGATAGTTTATAAAGAACATAAATTTATTTTCTACATCTCAGGGGGCTAGAAAGTCCCAGGATATGGTGTTGGCCTCTGATGAGCATCCTTGATGCAGGAAAACATGGCATCAAACATAATGTATGAGAAAGCAAGGCAATGACAACAGTGATATGGAAAATCTCAGATAACAAAACTGACTTTTCTGAGAAGACCATCCCTGTGATAACTAACTTTGTCCCAGAATAATGGCTTTAGTCTATTTATGAGTCATATTTTCTTAAGACCTAGCCAGCTCTTAATGTCCCACTCCCCTAATCCTGTCATAATAAAAATTAAATTTCAGCATGAGTTATCCAAGAACCACTAAAACAAGACTGACTTATACACAGGTAATATTTTATCATTTAGAGTAGAGATGGAAAAATTATATATATATGAAGTGTGAAAGCATTGGCTTCATCGAGCTAAGGGAAGCTACAAGAAGCCTACTTAAGAAGCATATTTGTGGCTTCTCTACTCTTCATTCTGAAACCTCAAGGTTAAATATACTCTTTGGTTCCACCTCAGCATTTATTACTAATAGATACCCTAGCAATGAATCTGAATTCAATATGAATGCACATAAATACATATACCTGTGTTCAGGCACCTCCACTTTGCCGCTTTCAGAACTTAATGCCAGAATGGATTTTTTGCCAGTTCAAGATGCTTTGGTATCTTCACTCTCCAGCAACAACTAAGATCAAGCAGTGTTTATTGGTTATTCAAGGAGGAGGAAAAGCCCTTGAAGTGACATGGACAGCCAGGTAAATCTCAGAAAAGTGTCAAAATGAATGGGATGAAAGAGCTAAAATCCTGTGTTCTGGCCTGTAGGTTAACTTCAATGAGTATTGTCCTCTTCTTCAGTGCTTTCTTACGATACCTCATAGCAGTAGTTCTCAATGTTCCTAATGTTTCTACCCTTTAACATGGTTCATGTTATTGTGACCCCCAATCATAGAATTATTTTATTGCTATTTCATAATGGAAATTTTGCTACTGTTTTGACTCATAATGTAAATATCTGTGTTTTCTGATGGTCTTATGTGACCCCTGTGAAAGAGTCATTTGACTCTCAGAGAGCTCACCACCAAAAGGTGAGAAGCAGTGCTGAATGTTATTTGAATAATATGCATGAGCTAATTTATTTGGATATGCTGCAGCTGCAGAAGGATTGATCTGTAATATGACATCCTATTGTTCTACTTTGATCTTCTAAACTTTAAAAACAATGTGTAAAAACCCAGATTTTCTTGTAATCTCTGATTTTTTTCATATTTTTTTGATATTTATATCTATAAAACAAACAGGTTTCTTTTGGCTTAATAGCGCTAAATGTCCACTTCTATCTCCAGATTTGAAACATTTTGTGTCACTAATCGTGCTTTTTCTAATCAATCCTCTATTATCATAATTCATACATTTATGGTTTATACTTAGCGTGTAGGATTTTATATTTTCCATTTCATTTAGTGTTTTTTTTTTATCCAATACCTATATTTTCAAAAGGATTCTTTTCAATGACAGTGGTTTGTTTTTACTCCAGTTAGTTTTAAGTAGCTACAGAAAAATTTCACTTCAATAAATGTGCAATTAACTTCTATATTTGTTTGGTTTTCAAAATACAATTTATTTCAGTATTATATTTTTCTGGCCTCCACATGTGTCCTGCGCATATATGAATCCACAAGTATACAAATATACTCAAGTGTGCACACATACACACACACACACACACACACACACACACACACACACACACGTGTGCACACACACACAGTAAATGAATAAAACGTTAACAAAAAATTAAATTCCTTTTACATTCTTTTCAGACACTTCATAGATATCTACTAGTTTAGAATTGGTAACTTCTCCTTGATTCTGTCTTGCTTTGTTTGTTCTGTTCACAGGTGTAGTTTAGGACTTTGATCAATGGAAGCAGCTCTAGCATTGGGGTCAACATGTTTAGATCTCTTGGTTGATTATATAAATGCCAAGTAAGAATAGGTAGGTCTAAATTATTTGCCAGACACACCTAGAGGCTGGAACTCTGAGTTCCATTCTAGAGTCAGGAGGTGTCTCAGATCAGTTGGTCAAATATAGCTGTGTTTTGGACTTGAAGCCCAGCCCTAGACTCTTTTGCTGAGGGGCTTAGCTAGAAAATAATTTGATTTGTAAATTGACTACCCTTGGACCCTTAAGTGTGTAGGGGCTACATATTTTGGAACAGTCCAAAGTAAGCCTTGAGCCTCAATTCAGAATGAAAACTGATTCTGTGGAATACAGAACATTACTGTGCTTTGGGAACTACATTGACAGAGTTTCACTGGCCCTGATGCAGTGGTCTTCAGAAAAGGAATATGTATATTTCTTCCTTTCCAGGCAGAGGTATTTTGTTCAGTATGAATTCACAATATTCAAGGTAGAACTGGTTTTATGCTGTCCTTCTCACAAGGTATCTCATTTGCTGTCTTTCAGTTATCAAAGTTAGTTTCAAGAGAGAAAGAATGTGCCTTTTGTTGTCTCTTTAAATGATTATATATATATCATAAATACATAATATATATATATATATATATATATATATATAATATGTATATGGGAAAATTGTTTTTATCATTTGTACTAGTAACATCTTAAGTTCCTAGATATGAAAATATGCAGAAGAGATTCACACATATCAGAGAATAGTTTTCCTAAATAAATCCAAATTTAATCTATGATTGATTTCATTAAGACCATTTCTCAGGCAAAGTACATGGTAATCACAGTTAACTGAATCCCACAAGTCATTTTGCTTTAGGTACATCTGGTGACAAGATAATGTGTTTCTTCAAGTCATAACACAATATATATATTTTCATTCCTGCCCTCGGCCAATTTAGATATGTTTGTGTGTGACATCTCTGAAACTGAGCCTACCACATGAGGAAATAGCAGCACATCTAAAGAAACATACTGTGTGAGCATCTATAGGCAAGACATTTATTAATACAAAGAATTCCCTACTTTAGTTTCAGTCAATATGAATTAACTGTCAACAATTTAAATAGTAGCATTCATTGTTTTACATTACTGGCTCCAAATGCTGTGCCCACAAAAACCTCAGCATAGCTTCAGTCCCTGTTCATAGTATTTTCCATTCACTTGTAAGAAACAGCACTGCAGTGTATTACAGATTCCAGGAATCTACTGTTTCTTATATAAGGGGACCTGGCATCACTATCAGGGCCTTTTTGTCTACCTCAGCTGCATACCTGAAGTCTGTCCACTATTTCAAAGTGAAAGGCAAAATCAACTTCTTGAAGTTGTATACCCAAGGATCAGAGTCACTCTAAGAAAAGTGATATTAATAATGTCCATTTTGAGGAGACAGAGTCTCTGTGAAATTTGCATAATTGATTATGTGTCACAGCTCTCCCACAGATTGTAACTGGGACTAGATAGAATGCTCAGATGGAAAGTGGCCCATTTAGTAACTAAATTTTCCTTTTGGAAGATAAAAGAGACTATCAAAATTGTTTATTCATGGTGATGGAGAGATTGGTCAGGATAAATTAAGAATACTTGCTGCTCTTGAAGGACAACCAACAGTGTTCTGTGCCTGTCCAATCTGGTCCTGTCACCCAGTACATGATGCTCACAACAGCCTATATAATTCCATGTCCAGAGAATTAGAAATCCTCATCAGGCCCAAGCATACACACAGACACAAGTACATATGCTTAAATAAAAATTCAAGAAATATTTTTGGTTGTGAGCCTAGCTTTAACAGCTGAGCCATCTCTCCAGCCCACATTTGACAGAGGGCTGATATCCAAAATATACAATGAACTCAAGAAGCTAGCCACCAAAACACCAAACAATGAAATTTAAAAGTGGGTGCAGAACTAAATAGAGAATTCTCAACCGAGTATTCTAAAATGGCTGGAGGACACATAAGAAAGTTCTCAAAATCCCTAGCCATTAGGGAAATGCAAACCAAAACAATTCTGAGATACCATCTTACACTGGCCAGAAAGGCTGAAATCAAAAACACCAATGACCGCCTACGCTGGAGAGGATGTGACTAAAAAGGAACACTCCATCATTGCTGGTGGGAGTGCAAACTTGTAAGACCACTTTGGAAACCAATATGGCAGTTTCTCAAGAAAATGGAAATCAGTCTACCTCAAGATCCAGGAATTCTTCTCTTTGGCATGTTCCCAAATAACGCACAATCATACAACCAGGACATATGTTCAACTATGTTCATAGCAGCATTATTTGTAATAGCCAGAAACAGGAAGCAACCTAGATGCCCCTAAACTGAAGAATGGATATAGAAAATGTGGTACATTTACCCAATGGTGTAGTACTCATTGGAAAAGTCAATGGAAACTTGAAATCTACAAGCAAATGGATGGAACTAGAAGAATCCATCCTGAGTGAGGTAGACAAGTAATAAAAAGACCAACATGGTATGTACTCATTCATATATGATTTATATACAGAGCAAAGGACTACCAGCCTACAGTCTACAACAACAAAGGAACTGAGAAACAAGGAGGAATCTAAGAGAAGAATGCATGGATCCTGGAGAAGGGGTAGGGGACAGGATCTCTTGAGATAATTAGAAGCATGAGGGTAGGGGACAGGGACCTGGGAGAGTGAGATGGGGAGAAGAGGAGAGGAGAGGAGGAAATAGGGGAGCGGTAAGTTTGAATCAGGGTAAAAATAGAGAAAGGCAGAGATGTCATAGAGAGATATCATAACTGAAGGAGCCATTATAGGTTTGAGGAGTGATCTGGCACTAGGAAAATTTCCAGAGATCTACAAGGATGACACCAACTGACAATCTAAGCAATAGTAAACAGGCTACCCTAAATGACCTTCCACTATAATGAGACTGATATGCCATACCTTATATGCCATCTAGAGCCTTCGTCCAGTGGCTAATGTAAGCAGAGGCAAACGTCCACAGCTAAACACTGAACTTAACTCTGGAACTCAGTTGCAGATAAGGAGGAGGGAAGAGAAAAGGGGTCAAGACTGGGCTGGGGAAACCCGCGAAATAAGCTGACATGAACAAGGGGGAGCTCATGGACCCCAGACTGATGTCTGGGAGGCCAGCACAGGACTGATCCAGACTCCTGAACATGGATGTCAATGAGGAGGCCTTGGGACTGGAGGGATGCACTCTCAGCCTGGACACATGGGGGAGGGCCTAGCCCCTGCCCTGGATTATATGGCAGACTTTGGGCATGCCCCATGTAGGGCCTTATTCTCCCGGGGGAGCAGATGTGGGAAGGGGTGGGGGTTGGTGGCATGGGGGAGGAGGGGAGGGAGAGGCAGAAGAAGAAGGGATTGACATATGAAGCAGGCTTGTTTCTAATTTGAACTAATAAAAATTTTATTGGGAAAAATGTTAAACATTAAAGAAATAATTTTCTTATTTATGATGGTGTTTTTAAGACTAGATCTCCTTGTATAATATGAGGTGGTCTAGAACTCTCTATGTAGAATAGACTGGCCTTCAACTCATAGATATCCATGTCCCTCTGCCTTCTAGAACTGGGATTAAATACATGCACCAGCATACCTCCTCAAAGAAAGTAAATATTTATTTGTTTTTTTAGTTCTACCACACTTCGGGTTTAGGTAACATTGGAGAAAAGGGAGAAGAAAGATTGTGAGAGACAGAGGATTTGGGAATTTGCTGTGGTACTCTATGTCCTAGTAATATAATAAGTTATACTAATAAAGTTTCACTAAAATGCCTGCCCAATTGTGAGTTATCCAAGAACGACACCAATAGACAAGCCAAATTTGATAAACAAAAGGCCATAAGTCCTCAAATACTATAAAAAGAACTATAAAGAAATCAAGATATCTAGGATCAGGAAAGGTAGTCTTGCCAATTGAAGAAAATAATATTGAGATCTCCAGGGCAAAGCATCATTCAGCCCTGAAAACATATATAAAATTAACCTCATATGTTCTAAACAAGAGGATATGTATGTGTGGTATGTATGTATGTATGTATGTATGTATGTATGTATGTATGTATGCATGTATGTGTGTGTATTGAAAAGAGAGGCCAAGAATTTGAAAGAATAATGGGGAAGTGCATATAGGAGGGTTTAGTGGGATGAAAGAAAAAATATTCATTGTTTGTTCAGCATCATCATCTTTCTCCTCCTTCTCTTTGTCCCCCTCCTCCTGTTCTTCTTCTTCAAAAGGAGCCAAGTTTTCTCCCCTCAATCAGCAATATTGTAGAGCCTTATAAAAGAAAATTATTTTCAAGACCCAAGAAGACCTTCTCAGTTTGTGGAGTTGGATAATAAATCAAGACTTTCAATGAGGTTCTCAAAAATCCCAATGGGGATTCCGAGACAAGAGAAGATCTGAAGTCTCAGTAGCTCTTGTACTCTGTCTACACTGTCTTTTGACCTTCTCTGCTCTCTCTGAGTGATGGTACAAATAAGTTCTGCTATTGTAGAACACTTTCTACTTAAGCATCCTTCGGTACAAAATTTAAATCTGTCTTTTGCTGCGGCCCACACATTAGGTCAAAAAAAGATCACACTGACAGTGTTACAATGTGCGTAGTGCTCAATTTTCTCCAAGACTATTCTAAATTGTAAACCACCCAGAAAATCTGGATGAAAGTCTGTCACTGAATGATCTTTAAAACAAGAGAGACCCCAACTGACACACAAAAGGAGAAGCTCCATTATCTAGTGAGGGAAGAAATGAAGGAATCAAATTGTCAGCTCTTTCTTTTGCCAGTAGATTGTTTACATCTAATTAATTGTCCAATAGTATTAAAATGTATAATTCTAAAATAATAGTAATAATTAGATGAGTCATTAGAAATATTTGTAGGTCATTGAATTAAAACACAAGAAAGTCTCCACTGTTCTTAATTGGATGAAAGGTTATTCCATTTATATTATGAATTTTTTTCCAATCCAGTCTCCTATACAACCAACCAAGGTCCTAGAATCCTCCCAGAATTTTTCTAGTTTTTAATAGCTAAACAATCTTTTCTAACTGTGTACCTTGATAGTGAATCTTTCTACTCACTATACACCATGTATTCCATCCCAGTGCTCAGTACATTCTAAAATATATACTTCTTTTCAAAGTCATATTATAACTCAAAATCCTCTTAAATGTGTATATACATATGTATTATTAATCTTAGTGAATACTTTATTATACTGTATATTATTACCAATATTAATGCTCCAGTTTTTGATGGTAGTAACGAGGTGAAAATGGTCTTCTGACTTCCTGAATATTCATCAAAATTTTACTTTTGAATGTCAGCCACAAAAGGATGAATGATGATATGAATAAAACATATCAAAGTATTTACATATAATAAGCACCAGTACCAACTACTATACTTAATATGTAATACATAAATTATCTACTATGTAATAAGTAACCATAATAGTTATTATTAACAAATTACAATTTCTTTTTTTTTTTTTTTTTGGTTTTTTGAGACAGGGTCTCCCTGTGGCTTTGGAGGCTGTCCTGGAACCGGCTCTTGTAGACCAGGCTGGTCTCGAACTCACAGAGATCCGCCTGCCTCTGCCTCCTGAGTGCTGGGATTAAAGGAGTGAGCCACCATCACCAGGCAAATTACAATTTCTAAAGACACAATGAGAAGTATGCAAATGTTAATTGATTGAACTACGTAAAATGGCAATGACACAAACATTATTTAAGAATCATTGCTTTTACTATTCTATTTATCAGACAAGGAATCACGACTCAAGAATGAAGTCCGTCTTTTACAACATCACTCGCATACTAAGGAGTATTATTGCATTAGATGCTTTATTGCTGCTGGACACTCTCTATTTCCCCCTTAAATTTTTGCAGATGCTTCAATGAGCTTTTGTTTTGCATCTACAGAGCAGACATTAGTACTCTGTCTAATTAGACATTAGCAGACATATGACCAATCTGACCCACCTTAGATAATACCAACTTGATATGAAGCAACTCAAACTGCATGTAATATATAAAATAGATTAGGAATAAGTATTGCTTTCTGTCATTAGGCACCTAGTTTACAATTCTTACATTTCTATGATACTAAGTGTTGTCTGTTTTTCTATTATTCTTTTATGACTTATGGCTCTAAACTGTCAGGAGTATTGCACTGTTAAAAATACACTATGAATTCAACATTTTTCCCAAACTTATGACAGGCCATGTTTTGATTAAATCATAATATGCCAAAAATATACATAGAAATGTATATATTTTTAGGTAATTAACAGTTGGAATTAGAAATGAATGGCACTTCCTCCCCCTTACCAGTTGCTTGGTGATTATAACTGATATTTTTGTCCAGGCCAATTTTTATCATCAGGCTTTCTTGCAGACACTTAAAACCACTTCATCGCTTCAGCTGCTGTAATTCATCTGACTTTATATAGGAACTATACAAGACTGAGTTGAAGTCAGACAAGAAAAACGCTACCAGTCAGGAGTACCAGGCTTGGGTGGCATTAATCAAACCAGTGGAATTCATATATTTTAACAGTAATTGGTCCCAAAGTTTAAATGAAAGGCTATGCCTCTCTTGTTGGAAAAATTCTTCAAAATGTGTTGCTTTTGATAGTCCTCATATTTCTACCATGCCTTCTTTTATTCCTTAATGATGATACTAAGCTTACATTCAGCTGGACATCCTCAGAGGCAAAGACCGCATAATTTATATCAGAGTGAATGAAGCCCGAATTTCCCTAGGCCAGGTAGGGACAACTTTGAGTATTAGAATCCAAAGTAGACTCCATGTTTTGAGATATTTTATTTTCATTCAGAAACATTTTCATAATGGGACACTATTCTCAGCAATGAAGAAACTCTATGCAAATCCTGATAATCCTGACTAACTCTGTCCCTATTTCCTGAGGGAAAAACAGGAGAAAACATATGGATTAGTACTTTAAGATTGGGACAAAATTGCACAAGAAATCAAGCATGGCTGGAATTGTTTGACACAGATAATTAGAGATCATTTGCTTTTAATATTAAATTCAAGAACCTTTCACAGAGCAATATCAAATATACTTTCACTTATTTTTTCCAGTGATTTTATGGACTCACATTTTATGTTTCTGCATTTAATTCAGTGTGTGTGTGTGTGTGTGTGTGTGTGTGTGTGTGTTAATCATGGTTTATTTTCCTGAAGGATTTGCTTGTTAGAATCATCTCAGTAAAATTTGGCTTGAAATACGCTTAATATTTTATTCTCTGTAACTATGTAGAGGAAGATGTGAACTTTGAAGAAATATAATGGTGTGAATGTCAGAGAAGTGTAAGGAGCCAGGAAGGATTCAAGCCTCTATGTGATGTGTTGAACACACACACACACACACACACACACACACACACACACACACACATATATAGAGAGAGAGAGAGAGAAAGAGAGACAGATTTTCTATATTCTCCATAATAAGACACAGCTTGTACAGTTGATAAACCATGGGCTTTAGAATTAGAGGATAGAACATTAGGAAAATATTAATACCAAACGTCCATTAACAATTATGTATATTAAAATCAGAGAGCCAAAAAGTAAAATTAGAAGATATGTACAAGTAAATGAAATTCTTTGGGAAGTGATTATAAGATACCTCAACAGGGAATAGAAAGTCACAAATGAGAAAAATTGGAAGCAATACAGAATGCATAGGGATGAATGTTACCTACTGTTCTAGGAACCTGATGATCTTTTTTTTTTTACATTTTTAATTCATTTTTATTGAAATTAGTAGCTTACTTCACATATCAATCCCAGCTTCCTCTCCCTACTCTTCTCCCCCGACCCCCACCAACCTCCCAAGCCCCTACCATATCCCCATTCCACTTCCCAGTGAGGGTGAGACCTTCCAGGTAGGATTTCCAAAGTCTGTCATATCACCTCAGACAGGGCCTAGGCCCTCCCCCATGTGTCCAGACTGAGAGAGATTCCCTCCATGTGGAATGGGCTCCCAAAGTCCATTTGTGTGCCGGGGATAAATACTGATCTACTTCCTGAAGCCCCATATATTGCCGAGATCACTTTTATTACAAAGCCAGGGGACCAGGTCAGACTGTGCCTGGTTGAGTCTCTAAGCTAGGGAAGCAGGTAAGAATGCATACTCTTTCATCTGCTAGCAAGAAGCAATTCACAGAACACAAGCTTGAGCAGTGTCAGCAGATACACCTTGCTATGCTTCTGCGTGTTTATATTCTTCATTTAAGGCCAAGGCTTGACTGTCGATACTATTTGCAGGGTGGACAAGTTCAACCCCGTCTGTCTTTCTGCCTCCCTCTTTCTTTCTCTCCCTTCCTTCTGTCCATTAGTCTGTCTGTCCCTTGCTCCTTCCCTACTACTCTGCCCACCTTTACTGTTCTTGGCTTACAATTGCTTTAAATATCCTGAATAATGAAAGGGGGCATTTTCAACATTTCCCACAGTACATAGAGTCTAATAAAGTAGACTCAACTGTTTAACATTGTCTAAGGAACCAAGTACTGTTACCCTATCCCAATCCTGACTAAAGCTGTCTAGTCATTACACAATATTTCACAGCTCCATGTCTTGCTTGGAGCTTCACCTTGTTCCTATATAACAAAGCAAAAAAAAAAAAAAAACAAAAAAACAAAAAAACAAAAAAACAAAAAAAAACAAAAAAAACAAAAAAAAACAAAAAAAACAAACAAAAAACAGTGAAGCAGCTGCATTAGTATTATTGTCCAGATCTAAAAGCCCCTTCCCCTCCTTTGTTTTGTGATTCATTGCAATAAAAACCATTATCTACAGTACAACTTCCAAAGTGAATATAAGATTAAATGTTTGCATCTACAGGTAAGATCACCCTTTGTATTCTATATTTAAATCATATCTAAAGTTGCTAGAGAATGTAAATTTTTCAAAAGTGTTTTTTCTCTCCTATAGTAATCTAAAATTATCAAACTTTCACATGTCCTTTCTTTAAAAATATAGACTACAACTGTACCTTAAAAAATAAATAAAAATAGGGATGATTCCCTTTACGAATGAGTGCAAATCTGTAACTCCAAATCTGACCATGGAAGCCCCTATTTTCCTTGACCACTACGACACATATGAGGAGTTTTGGAGTCCCAGAAGTCCCATAGTAAGCTTAATGAATGCAGAACCTGAGCTAGGCCAAGACTACCAGCTACTATTGAGGGTGAGGCCAGGATTGGAAGTAGCCTCATGACTCCAGCATGACATTCTTCCCATTGTTAAGGGCCCAGTACACCTAATTACATTGCACATAGCTCCCTGAAGATGACCACTCCATAAATCTCTTTGGTGGGCTTTCACATCACAAATCAGTCTCAGTTAGAATTGTTCCAGTAGGATTTAAAGGCTAGAGCAAACCATGTTCCCTAACACTGCTAGGGAGATAAATTGCTTCACAAAGAGGTGTGGTAATTAGATTGGGCATATCATAGCACTCAACCTGGGAAGGGGGAACATTAAAAGGAAGACCACCAAAAGGAAGCTGCATAGAGATGGTAAAAATTAGAGGAACAGGAGCTAATAAATAAGTAGTGTAAAATACTAAAAAATTACTTCATGCATCTAAAACTGTTCTTAGTTTTACTTGCATCTGAGGTGTTCTCATCAATAATAAAAATGTGTGTTAATATTCCTAGATATTATTCTCAGACATGCCCCTATTTGAGTATCATTATCTAAGTTATTGCACACATCTGTATAGCACTCTATAATTTCCAAAATATTTAACTATGTCAACTGTACAGTGATATGAGAATTAGATTTTAAATTGTATGTGGAAAGCGTTTGATGATGACCACAAATTGTCTGTGTATGGACTTTCATGAAAGAATAAAAAATTGAGAAGAAAGTGCACTAACATCTTGAATGTCTCTGTGTGCATAACTTTAAGACCTCTAGAGGATGTGTGTCTTCTCTTCAGTGTGTTATCCACCCAATACCTAGAGGTCCCACTGATTGGCAGCATTATCATCTTTGCATAGAGTGCTCCATTTCTTACAATGTCTGTTCCCTCAATCCTATACTGCCATTTTTTAAGTATTTTTCTGATCCTTCAAGATCAACTTCCTTTCCTTTAATGAATGGCTAGCATTCTACTCACCTTTATGTTGTTATTTGGAAGTATTATTTGTAGACAATATAACATTGTTAACTAATAATTTCCAGGTTTTGTCCCTTGGTTAGAGAGTAAGTCTATATAGTCTTTAATTAAAGACAGCACACATACATTCCTACATGCTCACACAAACACACACACACACACACACACACACACACACACACACACACACACATACACACACAGAGAGAGAGACAGAGAGAGAGACAGAGAGAGAGAGACAGAGAGAGAGAGAAACAGAGAGAGACAGAGAGAGACAGAGAGAGACAGAGAGAGAATGTTAAAGGACATTAAATACAGATTCTGTGCTATTCCTCTCTTGAATTTCCCCTTTCTTCTGCCAGAAAACTTCCTATATCCTTACAATATCATTGTGATTGTTTAATTTCCTTGAAAACCCATGAGAAAAAGTACCTCCAATTTGTATTTGGTGACAACTATTCTCATTACATTTCTTCCAATTCCAATCTAGTTTGCTTTATGTATCATAAGATATCAAAAGACTATCTTCATGCATGGAAGTAGAATAAAAATCATTCTGAGTAGGTAACCCAAACCCAGAAAGATAAACATTCTATGTTTTCACTTATAAGTACATATTAGCTTTGAAGTAAAAAAAATTATAATGTGGTCCAAGGACCCAGCACAAGTGGGAGATCAAATGGGGATGCTCTGGTATTCCCAAAAGGGAAAATAGCAGAGATCTCATAATGGAGTGGGTGTGGATGTGGGGGACATGAGGAATATGTTTGGGAGGTGATTGGAAGGGGATAGTACTGAAAGAGATGACTGGAAACGGGGTACATTTCAGGATCAATTAGAAAATTGTTACAAGGGAAACTCCCAGTAATAAACAATGTCTTCAGTTAAGTCTCTTAGCACAGCAAATATTTAACCTTAACTGGCCATCTCCTGTGACAAGCCAAAAGTTCCAGGGGAGGCATTATGATATCAACCCAGCCACACAATCTTCCACAAACACTATTCTATCTATGGGTTGTGCTGTATTCAGGGTAACAAAGAGTTTATGGGAGTAGACAATCAACGACTTACCAGGAGAGTGAGGCTACCCCTGACACTGCCTGGAGTTCCAGTACCCAGGGGATGGCAAACAGGATTGGATGAAAAGAAGTGACTGTAAAGATGCCTACAAATATTCTGCTAGTGTCATAGCTTGTTGCCTATGGTAGCCAATTGTTATCAATGAGATTTCATCCAGTATGTGATGAAGACCGAAGCAGAGACCCACAGTCAAACATTAGGCCTATCTTGGGAATCTTGTTGAAGAGAGGGAGGAAGTGTTGTACAGCCAAGGGGTCAAGAATATACAAGAAAACCCATAAAATCAACTAACCTGGGATCATAGACTCTGAACCAACTACCAGAAAGCCTGAATGAGACTGACCAAGGCTTTCCTCACATAAGTGACAGTTGCATAGCTTGGCGTATTTGCAGAACTCTTAACAGTGGTGGCAGCAGATATCCCTAATGCTTTGACTGAGTTTTGGGAAATATTCCTCATACTGGGTTACTTTGCTCAGTCATAATAGAAGATACGATTCTTAGTCTTATAGCAACTTGATATGCCATGCTTCATTTATATCCATGAGAGCCCTGCTGCTTTTTTGGAATAGAAAGGAAGGAGTGGATTGGGGTTTCGGAGAGGGAGGTGGAAGAGAGAATGGAAGAAGAGGAGCGGGAAAATTTGGTTGTGATGTAAAATAAATAAATAAATTTAATTAATGAGAAAAGAAAACCAAAAAAGTGACTTTAAATATGATATTTCTATAAATTTTTATGATTACTGGAAAATTAAATAAATTTCCTGTTATCTGAAATAATTGTCCTCTTACCTTAGTATGTTTTCAATGGATGCTTTGTTATATCTAAACACAGGTTAGGTGATTTGGATTATGTAGAGAAACAGATACATGACTACATCTAATGCCAAACACATGTGGAGTCAGAACTGGATAGATAACAGGTAGGTTATTAAAGGGATAGTACTCACCCAGGGCCAGTGACCAGGTTTACACTGGAGCCAGAATGACCCACAGATGTCCTTGCAGCCTGGCAGGAAAGAGAAAAGAAAGCCTCCTGCATGCCTTTCTGCTACTTAAACCCTTGCTACTTCACTCTGACCACACCCAAGTGTGCCTGGTCAGTGGCACCTGTTTCCAGCCTCAAGCTGGTGTGGTTGGCAGTACCTGTGGCCAGCCCCAAGCAGGTGCGGTCAGCAGTACCTCTAAACAGGATTACTCCCTACAATTCAACTTTTAGTCTAAAGAGGATTTAAACTTAGCAGATTAAGTCATCTATAATCAACAATCATAAAGGTGAATTACAAGAAGAAACAATGGTCTACTAGTATCACAGCCTAACTATGTCTATTCCCATTAAACTCTAAAGTCACCTGGAAGAGATGTCCAAATCTGAATACCACCTTCCAAACCCAAGCCTAAATAATAAGAAACTAGCCCTAACTAGGTGTCAACAGCAGGAAAAGGTGGCGTACTATTCTCCACATTGCTTCCTGCTGAAATTGGATGACAATAGCCTAGTGAGGTCCGGTAGGAAGAAAATGTTAGTGTAGTGAAAGTCTTGAGTGGATTATATCCAGTCCATGTTTAGTGGGAGATGCTTCATTGAAGGTCTATGTTGAAGTCCTTATTTTGATTGAAGTTCTTGTGTTAAATGAAGTCAGTACCAGAAGCTCTGAACAGAGTGTCAATTCAAAGGAATCAAATTGGATCCAGTGGACTGGCACAAGGTAGGACTATTTAACATTCCTTGTGTCAAAACCTTCCATTGAAATCTCTTAACTGGCTGGGAATTATTAAGATTTTTTTCCTATCCTTTTCTTGTAATGGTACAGTGAAAAACAATTTTATAGATCAATGACTATGATAGGCCATCCTTTAGGAATCAAGGAAAGTAAAGGAATCCCAGGCTCCAGAGAACCCATAGGTAAATTACTTTATTGATAGCTCTTAGATCTGTCAGCATCCTCTATTTACCTGACTTCTTTTTGATAACAAATACAGAATTCCAAGGGATGGTAGAATCTTCTATATGCCCAGCATTTAGCTGTGCCTGCACCAGCTTTTCAAAAGCCTCTAGCTTCTCAGAGGTCATAGGCCATTGTCCTACCCAGACAGGTTCATCTGTAAGCCACTTTAAGGGTGGAGCTTTTGGTTCTTCTATCGGTTTATCATTTGAACTTTGTTTACGTACAGCCTGTATGGTTGGTATCTGTTTTTTATAGTTCCTTACTATATTTTGTCTACCATCTAGAGCTTGTATATGATTTGTATCTTATACTGGAGGAATGTTAACCCCAGAGATTTATTGCTATGTCTGCTACATATGGTTTTAGCCTTACTCTCTGTCCTTCCAGTCCAATGCACACAACCCACCTAGAATTCTGGCATACTCTAGATAGAAATCCAATCCCTAAAAATTGAACATTAATCTCTTTTAAAGGCCATCTAGGAGGCCAGGACTTTTGGGTTATAGTAGTCACACCTACCCCAGTGTCCACCAAACAGGTAATACCTTTATTATTTATTCTTACTTTCTACTGAGACCTCTGATCAATTAGAGAAGTTTGCAAAAAACTATATATTTTTGTCTCCTCCAGTCATGGTTGATTCCTCATCATTAGCCAAACCACCATCTAGAGTGGTACTATTCTTTACAAAAAGCAATGCACTATTTATCTGTCCTGTGATTTTCCTCCACAGTGACTGGGAATGACTGGACCTTTCTCAACATGGGGGACTTCAAGAGTCCCCTCAAAGAGTTTCCTGATTGTAATGGGTTTTCTTGTATGTCTGTTGTCTATCTACATTCACTGGTCCAGTGCCTGCCCTTACCACATATCCTACATAATCCAGAAGGTGGAGGCCTTCTATATGAGATATTGTTGGAATTTCCTTGCCTACACTTTCTTTCAGTATATCCTATTCTGCCACATTTGAAACATCTAGGATCCTGATGCCTTCTCAATACTCTGGGATTGCTATTCCTACCCAAGTTCCTGTTTCACTCAGTGAGATCATCTGGCCTCTTGGTATCTTTTTAGACCTCTTTAATTTGCTTCTCCTTCCCAAGCTTCAGTGTGATCACCTTTACAATCTCCTGGTGTCTTTTTAAAACTTTTGATATTGCCTTTCCTACTGAAGCTTCTGTATCTTGGACATTACACTGGAGATTAGTTTTATGCAAGACCCACTCTTCCAATGGTGGTGATCTGATCTTTAAAGGCAAAAGTATTCTTCTGCATACTTTTAATTGCATCTTTTTAATAAGCTAGAGTGTGTAGGATAGTTTTTTCTAGGTTCTGGATCTTCTACCTGTAACTCTACTGCCCTGGATAGTCTTTGTAAAAAGTCAGTGAACTTCTCTGTTGTTCCCTGTTCTATCTTAGTATAGGCTTCCACTCTTTCTCCTGGTTCACAAATCTGGTCCCAGGCATTTAAGGCTGCTGTCCTGCATAAGGACAATATGTGTTCATCATATTCAGTCTAAACCTGTGGGTCACCATAAAGACCCTCATCAAGAATCTTATCTTGAGGAGCATCATAACCTTTCTTTACATCTTGAAGCTCGAGGGCTTTCTTTCTCCCTCCATAGAGCTCTTCATTGGATCTGAGATGAATTTTCAAGTATAGCTGATATTAGGTGTTCCCAGTCTTTGGGAGTTACCCTACTAAAGGATTACCATGAATTTAATAATTCTGTGACATAAGGGCTATGGAGACCATATGAGACAACAGCCTCCTTGAGTCCTTTATTGTCTTTAAGTTGTATCGGTTCTATTGATATGTCATAGGACTATTTAGATATTTTTGTATGGCATTTTTTTCTGTCATGGTCACTGGGAAGACCAGTGATATGCCCATAACAACATTAGGAATGTTTTCTTGATGTTTGATTGGATTACATGTATCGGATTGGGAGGAATCAGATTCTGTGTCTTCCAAGACTGGGACCATGGCTACCATATTCTCATGAAAAGATTGAATTTCATGCATCCTATAAGATTCTAAGGATTTCATAGAATCATTAAGTTTCCTTGTTTCTTCATTTCTATGTGCTTCTAAACCTATAATATTCTCATCCTTATATTGTATCTGAATGGTATGTAAATTGCTTTCTAAATATCCAAATCCAGACTCCAGCTTTTGGCCTGTAGCAGTAGATCCATCAGTCATGGAGAGAATTGTCTGTGCTAGATCAATAATCCTGTCCTGGTTCTCAGCTATTTCTCCATTCAAAGCATCAAACATGGAAGAAATTATGGTTTTTATTTAGCCATAAGTTTCTTCTACCTGTGTTAGTAATATAGTATGTCCAGACATAGTATTCTCAACTTCTTTATGTAGATTTCCATGTCGTCCATTTTAGAAATCAAATTTTCCTTAGTGGCTTGTATATCATGCACCAATTTGCTAAACTGTCCTTTTCCCTGTGTCTCAATCCTCTGGTAAGATATATCAAATTAACAATAAAGCTTACTGCTAACATAATATAAAGGTACATTACTGGCAAGTCATAAGCCTCCTCTTACATTGAATTCACATAAGAAGCAGTAATATTCCCAATTGTCTGCATTGTCAGATATTCTGCCATACTGCAAGTTTTACATGTACCAATTCCCTTTCAGCTGCAACAACTATGTTTGACCAGCAGGTGGCACAGGTGGCTGGTTGTGGTGTCACAGTGTTCAGCTGTGGGTGGCTCAGATGGGTCACAAGACTATCTGAAAAATATCTGAATGTCTTTCAGACCGAGTTAGAATGGGCAGAAGGGATTGGCTGCTTTAGAAGAAAAGACTTTCTAAAACATGCAGGGTCATAGCTGATCACAGCAAAGAGTGGTACTGGATCTGGGTACCAAGTGGTATTCTTTGCTATGCAGCTGTGCACTGGGCTGTGCCAACAGTGGCTGGGAGAAACCCACAGGTGGCTTCCTTGCATTGCAAGTAGATGGTGATGGAAAAACTCTGTGGCAATTAGTGCTCATGAGCATTTCTCTGCAAGGGGGTTGAGAGGGAAAAGTGAAAAGTTACACAGGCACCAATGCAGCAGGGGAATAAACCTCTTTGAAGGTCACCTGTGGATTCAAATTTAATCCCACTTCTGACACCAGTTAATGCTGAATGCAATGTGGAGTCAGAACTAGATAGATAACAGGTATTTATTAACGGGATAGCACTCTCTCAAGGGCCAGTGACGAGGTGTAGGATGGAACCAGAGTGATGCACAGATGTCTGCTCAGCCAGTCAGGAGAGAGACAGGAGAGTCGCATGCTTGCATGTCTGCTAATCAAACCCTTGCTACGTGGTCAGTGGCACCTGTGGCCAGCCACAATGGGCGTGGACAGCCGTACTTCTAAACAGGATTACTCCCTACATACAGCCAAAGTTACTTGATTCCACCCAGAAGAGCACTGTGAGGGATTCATTAACATCTCCTAGAATGTGGAGATGAACAGGATCTCACAGAGTTCCATGGCCACAAGGCTTACTCCTCTAGAAGCTTGCTATCAGTAACACTCACTCTAGTATTTCAGAAAATAGGGCAATTTTCCATGATTCAAACTTTCATCATGAGTTTCTTTCAATTTTGCTAGCTTCTTCTTTGTCTCCTGTATCTTAGGTCAGCCAATGTTTACTTGACTGTGAAGTAAGATATAGAAATTTTTACCACTGTTCACACATAGATCACTTGTGACAATTCACTAAAGTATTTTATATTAATTTATAAATCTTTCGTTTTATGCTTTTGCACCAGATTCTTGAACTCATGCTAACTAAAGAGTGACAGTTGTTGTCATTTATTTCTTATTATTTGGTACAGCATAACTTCATTAATTGAGCTGAACAAATGTTTCTAGTGGATAAAATAATTTAATTCCAAATAATTATATTTTCATTCATGTTACTCAGTTTTATGTCTTCAAATTATCACTTTATTGATCACTGACAATTTCATAAATGCTTATAGATTATCCTAATGACTCTCTCCCTCTATCTACTCTAATCTTCATCCCATCTCTATCAGTCGTCTTTTTGTTCCTACAACATTTGACTAAAAATTTCCCAACGCAAAACTATTTGATTTCCTATCACTTCTTAATGTCTAGTATATGAAGAGTACTACTAATACTTTAGAGTATTCCCCATATTTGTTTCCTAATGACTTCAAAAACAGGCCTACTTGGATTTTTACATGGATTGCATTTTAAACTGAGTCCATCAGTAATTACTGCTCTGCCTTACTGATCACTCACTGCTTCTTTTAATGAACAGAAAACCCTAGCCAAATAGCTGCTAAGTGATTCTTCCTGTTTCTCTGATGAAAAATCATATGTAATGTGGCTTAAGGTGAGAAAGTTAATTTTGGCTCAACCTTCAATGTTACAGTCCGTTACTTTGGCAAAAATGTAGCTACAGAACATGAGACTGCCAATGGATGTTCTTCATTAATTCATGATACAGAGAGAGATGGAACACTGGGTTTCCACTTGCTTTCTACTTATGAAAAGATGTCAGCACATGGAAGAGTCTATCCAGAGTTGTGATGATTGTACCAACCAGAAATCAATGAACTCAATTTTGATTATACAAGGAAAGTACGCAGTGAAGTTTGTCTTCTGAATGATTCTAGATCTGGTTAAGTTGACAGTTGATAATGATCACCACCATGTAATCCATAAAAGGACAAATAAGACATTACTCAATTGTTCTTTGAATTTCAATTTGGCCAAGGTGGTCCATTCATTATGATCAAATAAACAGCAAATGGGAGAAACAGTTAAGGGAACCTCCGTGAAGTCAGCAATATGAGTGGTGAAAATTCAGGCATAATATTAAAATGGCTTACATTGTTTGAACCAGTATACTGTGGCAGGTCTTCTATATTGTGTTCCATATATTTCTTACAAAGAATACAGCAAATAGACAATATTATTCTCAGTATTAAAGATGAAACTAAAATGCATTACACTGAATATAAACAGATCTACAAATATAAACAAATCAGAATGAATGTGTCCCTTTCATGCCTTATCATTTTCTCTCATTTTGTCATTCTCTTTGCCCCATATTAGTCCTATTAACCTTGGCCAGCAAAATTAAATAAATATCATTTATTTAAATGACACCTATGTGATTTCCACTTTACTGATTTGGTGCTTTATATAACTCAGTCTAACATTCCTAATAACTTTTCTAGATGACTTGAATTATTACACAAATTTTGTGACCCTAGACTTTATTAGTGATGCTGTTACAAAATAAACATTGTTCAGTTCAGTATAACTATGTTAAATTTATTCAGAAAAGTTAAAAAATACCCCAGTGTATCAGAATTGTGGGTTTTCCTAACTTCAATATATTACTAAAAATTTTATAACATTTCAATGTTTAAGTTATTCTTGGTAGGCAAAAAGTATAGAAATCCATTAATTAAAATGCCCAATGAGGCCGGTCATTGGTGGTGCATGCCTTTAATCCCACCACTCGGGAGTCAGAGGCAGGCAGATCTCTGTGAGTTCAAGGCCAGCCTGGTCTTCAGACTGAGTGCCAAGATAGGCTCCAAAGCTACACAGAGAAACCCTGTCTCGAAAAACCAAAAAAAAAAAAATATTGCCCAATGAATAATCATCATTATGAAGGCCTGATGTATATGTATGTGAAAATTGAATATATTTAAATCCACTGGATAAGAAGGCAAAACCCTAGATGTAGAAACATTATCTTTATATACATAAAAGGAAAGAAAAAACAAAAAACAGCAATGAAAGAAAAGAAAACTTCTTTATATTACTTGTTGGTAAACAGTATCCATTTGGTGTTTTTCCACTTCAAGGCTTCGGTTCCTCCCCAGGAAGAATAAGTAAATAAGAGTTTAAATAGACCCTCATTAGAACAGTCTATGGTAAATTTTAGTAGAAGTGGTAGCACAATCAGATGATTCAGTAGTGCTCAGACAAAAGCACACTGATGACCCAGGGATTTAATTTTTAATTTTCCTCAATTTGACCTTTTATTGTACTATATACTTATATGCCTATACATAAATATGTATAGTATACAATATGAGATTTACATTGCATTCTACATATTTGGGGAATTGGATTTCCTCTTCTTCCTAAATCTCAATTTAGCTGTGAGAAGAAGGTATAATGGAATTGTAGAAACCCATATGACTAATACTGTCTACTGCAAATGCCTTTTCATTTTCTGAATCTTGACTTAAAGTTCCAAGTGTTCAAATTAAAAAAAAATGTTCTAGTGTAAAACACAAATGAGATTCATTAGCCCACTATCTACATGTTCATCTATTTTCCTCTAGGTCCATCTCTGGTGGGCTTTATAAACAAAAGAAAAATAACTATCAAAACTTGGAAGGGAATCATGAGGTTGTTTTTAATTCTAAACACATCCTGATGATATCAATGACATTCAATCTAGGTAACAAAATTTCTCTAGGTTGCACAGCACTCAAATGTAAGCAATTTCATATTCAACACATATTCAACCCATAATTATTTTATTTAATGTCAATATCTCTGAAAATATATGCATAGTGCTGATGAGAAATTTAAAAAAATTATATTTAGGACTTCAAAGATAAAGTATAAGCCAGATGAACAGTGTGGTAGTTTGACTGTAATTTCTCCCAGACTGTAAGCTCAGGTAAAGTGTCACTAATAGGAGATGTGGCTTTGTTGGAGTAGGTATTGCCATGTTGGAAAAGTTTGTCATGGTAGGGATAGGCTTTGAGGATTTGTATGATCAAAATACTGCCAATCTCCCAGTGTCTCAGTCCATTTACTATTGTATTCTGATCAAGATGTAGCCAGCACCATGTCTACCTGTACACTACCATGCTCCTGTCCATGATGGCAATGGACTGAAACTCTGAAACTGTAAGCTGCCACCTCAATTAAATGTTTTCTTCATAAGAGTGCCAGTGGTCATGGTATCTCTTCAGAGAAATAGAAACCCTAACTAAGATAAACAGACATAGAGGGCTCACACATTTTAGGCTCAACAACATCATGTGATATTTAACTATTATGTATGACACATATATTTTTCAGAGAGGATATGACTGTAAATTAGCCATTTTCTAAATTTATATGTGTGTTTCATGAGAAAATAACAAACATTTATGTTATGTAATATTAGCTTTGGTGTACTAAGCCCCCCACACATAAAAATAGCTACATTTGCATATTGTTAGAGAACAGTTTTACTCAATCGGCCCTTGGGTATTTCTTGTAACACTCTCTTTACATTTAAAAGTAAGACGTATCTGTAAGCTAAATTAAATAAACATGTGAAGTTCATTAAAGCAACACAAAGAATCCCCATATGTAATGAGGGGAAACAAATATGGCACTTGAGCTGAGAAAGATATTTCCATGAATTTGTTAATCTCTATGAAACATATGGTATCAGTCGCAAAGCAGAGAGCAACATTGCAAACCGGAAGTGGAAAAATAGAGGTAATTCTTTCACCCAAAAGTGTCTCCTTGGGTTTCCCTGCATCTCAGAAAACGAGGAAGAAATTTAAAAGATCAATGTACGTTATCAAACTACACAAGCATACATTTCAGGCAGGGAAACCGTAAGTTGTTCAATCTAAGGAGTGGCTTTCTAACATTTTAAAATTTAAGTAAATGTATGACATATCTTTATATACTATTTTGTTCATTATGTATGATATTACATTCAATTATCTTTAAAATAATGCTGGGATTGCTGAAACAAATACATATAACACATTCTTCAATAGCAGATATAATCTTTTCACTAGTTTGGCAATAAATAACATGGAAAATGGTTAAAAGGAAAACAGTTTCAACCAAGATTGAATCACAGTTTCAAATATTTGAGAAAGGAATGAAATAATCCATTTACAGTTCTTCCATTACTACATATATGGAAATCTTTTTAATAGCAAGATAGTACTATCTTTTCTACTTAATAAAAGGACAAATTAGAGGATTGTGATTAATTTTTCAGCCTTCCACACAGACAGTGAGTGGGAAGCTGGGGTTCTTGCCCTCTGATCTTTCTACTACATTGTGCTAATAGCCATATCCAGATGAAATTTAAATGTCACTTCACTTCCATGACTCACAAAATGCCCAGTGCTGTGATAGGTTGATTTATTGTGTGTGCCCAGAAAAGATTCTATAGCATAATAGACTATAAAACATTCAGCTATTAAAAGTGACCCTATGTTCTCATTTCATAGATGAGGAAATGAAAACGGAGAGGGGAAATGACTGCCAATTGATCATTAATAGAATATATTGGACTCAGTTCAAATTTTATCACTTGTCTCTTTGGTATTTTTTAATGACTTCCCATGGAACTTCAAATATGTCTCAACTCTGCACCATTACTTTAAGTCGTTTTGAAACACTGATCTGTGTGTTCTTCTTGTGTAATAGATTCTGAAGATTTCCTCATGTTATCTTTATATAAAAGATTGTGTTTGGATATTTTTCCTGTGTACTGTCAAATGTGATAATTTTCTTACCAAACGTACATCCCATGTTTGCCCTTATACCTATAATTTTGGCCAATAAATACATCGTTTTTATTTCATGGGTTGGTTGAAATTCCAGTTGTCAAGATGTAAATCCTGTGAACTGCAGCGATGATGGTTCCTTCAAGACATGCCCATTAGTGGAAAAGTAGTACAAATGTTATTCAGATAACCAATCAGATTTGATGGGATCTAAGGCGTTCTCCTTAAGAAACCCATATATGACTCCAAAACTGGTTCCAAGAACCTGAGAGTAGACATATAATAGTCCCTAGTGGAAAGCTTTCTCCTATTATTCTGCTAAATTGTCACAGTGTTAGGATTATCATTATAACTATAGTTAAGCATATTTCTTAATACTCATCAGAAATGCTTGTTTTTACAGTAAATACGAATTAGCACAGAGATCAAAAACTCATCAAAGTTCAGAGCACTAAATACTGCACAGTGATCTAACCTTAATAGGACATTTATGACACAAACCCCGTTAACAAGGCTGATTGTGGATGATGAGGCAGAAATACTGTAAAAGCCAGAGGTGGATGATGATGATAAAGAAATAGTGACACTAATACTTATGAATTCATAGTAGTTGAGACAGCATGTACAAGACCAGACAAAAATCTCAGCCTATAGAAAGGAGGTCTGCATGAAGTACTAGCTCTAAGTAGCTATTGACAATCAACAGCTTCTACAACAGGGAAAATTACTTTCTTAAACAAGTGGTGAATACCGATAATATTTTATGGGTGGAAAGCAACAAAAACAAGGATAATAACAACAGAAGAGGCCATATAGTTGGGAGGGAAGAAGAGGTATATGGTAAAAAAGAGGGGAGTGGGTGGCTATGATAAAAATGCATGGTACAAGATTTTCAAGGAACTAATAAAAAGAGTACAGTTGTTTAAAATTGAAAAGGAATGAAAGGAAAAATATTTTTTAACTTATCTGACTGATTTACTTCCTAATATCACTCTCTCTCTCCCTCTCCCTCTCTCTCTCTCTCTCTCTCTCTCTCTCTCTGTGTGTGTGTGTGTGTGTGTTTGTGTGTGTGTGTGTGTATGTGTGTGTGTGTGTGTGTGTGTGTAAACATAAACATGCAATATGCATTTGAATGTAATCCTGTGTGATGGCTATAGTTCAGCATTCAGGGTTTTCATGAAGAGTGCTTTAAGACTGGGTCTTTCCCTGAATTTAGAGCTCACTAATTTGTCTATCTGCCTCACCAGAAAGCTTAAGGGATGCCCACACCTCTGCCTCTTGAGGTCTGGAAGTACAGGGCCTGCCCAGGCTTTTCTGGGAGGGGTGCTGTTACTGGCTCAGCACTTTGATAAGGTAGTCATTTCCTCACTCCTCACACTTTTACTAAACAACAGGAAAAATCACTTTTCAAGTTTGACTTTTGAAATTTATATTTTAAATGTTCTTTTAAATTCTGCTTTCATTTCAATATTACTGCATCCAGGAACAACATGGGTTAAATAGGTGAAAAAGAAGTAAAGGCTGAATCAAGAGCACTAGAAAATTATTTATTCCAGTAACATAAATTTTTTAGAGGCAGGAGTAAAATGGAAACATATATATATATATATATATATATATATATATATATATATGTCTCATTTATTTGTAAAATGTAAGGCTGATGATATACTGGAAGAGAGATGTTTCCCAAGGGAAACATGGTTGGAGTTTGACTGGAGGAAAAAAATAAGTATTTAAGGAAATGAATATGTTAATTAGCTTGATCAATCATGCCAAAGTATATAATTATAACATCACTGAATGTTTCAAAATTACACATACATGTCAAAAATAAAGTTTAAGGAGTTTACAAACAGCTTCATATAAAAATAATACTAATAATGAGCATTCATCCAAAAGACCTGAAAACCACACAAATTCCCATAGAATGTTTGAGTGCTGTCTACTAGATTATGACTTGCACAAATGACTTTTGGAAAACTCAGTACCATCTTCACTGATGATAGTTTTGTACAGAAATTCACTATTTCTTTTCTTGTTTTAAAGTCAAAAATCTTGGATGGGGATTTGTATAGGACTTGTGAGCATAGAAATGCTACAGAGAAAATTTATTTCAAAATCATGACAATAGTTTTGGAAAAAATTATTAGTGTTTGTAGGAAATCCAATAACGCTTACATAGTTATGAGTTACATAGAAGTTGGTTTCAACTTGTAGTTGAATATTAAATTTCTAGTTATACATGAAAAAGCAAAGAAGTGTAAAGATCTCAAAAGGACCAGGAAGAGAGCTAACGTCACAGATGAGGAAACCCCAGGGTTAAGACAATCTGTTCACTTTTCTAAGGTTACACTGTGATTCAGAAGTTTAACCAGAATAAATGTTCTCTTAGTACCTTGGCTTGGATTTGAAGAGAACAGTAAAAGCGTCAGAGTCAGAGCAAGCTTAGCATTCTAGTTTTGGTGGACCTGAGTGTTGGCTATCTTTTTCTCATGCAATAGGTTCTTGACATCTACCGGTTCCTGGGGTTCTACTTGTTGATCTTCACTTTTTTGCACTTAGCTGACAAACGCATCTAGCAGAAAACTGGACTAGACATAATTTAACCTGCTGAAGTTTAAGTCTGACATGTCAGTGTTCTCAGTCTATGTCTAATTGAGTGTTTCTCTTGTTGTGATAAACACAAGGATCAAAAGCAACTTGGGGTGGGAACAGTATATTTCAACTTACAGTTGTATTCTACCACCAAGGAAAGTGAGGGCAAGAACTGAACGCAGGGTCCTGGTGTCAGGCACTGAAGCAGATGCCAGAGAGGAATGCTGTTTCCTGGTTTTCTTCTTTTTTTTCTATTTATTTATTTATCTCCATTTTTAAATTAAATTAGAAACAAGATTGTTTTACATGTCAATCCCAGTGCCTTCTTCCTCCCCTCTTTGCCTACCCTCACTAGCACCATACTTATCTCATACCATTTCTGCTCCCCAGGGAGGGTGAGGCCTTCCATTTGGAATTGCTCAGTTTAATTTCTTATACAACCTGGGATTATCTGCCCAGTAGAGGCACTGTTATCAGGGTCCTGGGAAATCCAATGTCAAATAGAATAAAGAAAATGTCTCACAGATTTCATAGACATGAATATAAGACCACCAGTGGGAAGATATTCTCAATTTAGGTTCCTCTTTCTGCACATATATTCATGGCATTTGAAAAAATCCACACAAGGATACACCAGAATTTCTCTTTACATTTTTGAAAATGAGAGTTCTAATTTCTAGCAATAGTATTGCCCTGGGTCATTCTAGACTAACTTACAGGAGAAGGTTTTTCCTAAAGGGAGGAACTCTCCTAACAGTTGAAATCCTTCACTTAGCATGCAACATTGTAAATCTTATAATTGAATGTCTTCTGCACCTATGAAGACTGTGAGCAGAACTTTCTCATGCCCACAGCAGAGCTCAAACTCTCTTGATCCAGGTTACAGGTATATTTTTCAGTTCTGCTATATGTGCCCTATGGATTTCATCTTAGTGATTTTGTTTCCACAGGGAACAGCTAGTTATGACTTCCTTGGCTGTCTCTGCCAAACCTCCTTTAACCTTCAATATGACTTCTGCATCTTCTGCCTACCTTTGTTAAATCACTGATTAATAGCCATTGCACAAAACATGTTGGATGAACACTCTACAGTCCAATACTTTAGGTAACACATGGTTACTCCTTCCCCACCTATTATTTGATCTCTATGTTTGGATTCTAGCCAAGTGGTGTTCCTCCCCTGGACCTAAAAATAATGAAGTCTTTACACCATCTCCTATCTCTCCTAATCAACTAACAAATGCCATAGCAGCATAATAAAGACACCCAGTTTTGCTTATTTTGACTGTGGGTGGTCTTTGTAGGAAAGTATTCTTCTTTAGCTTTGTGTATCCTGTCATAGGTTTCTAGCTAAAATAATTTCCTGATGTATTTTGCTTACACATTAGATCAATCCCAGCTTCCTCTATTTGAGAAACAGAGGCACATATTCTGTGAAAGTTTCATGGAAAATAGATTGTCAAAATAAAGAAGTCTTATAAAAATATAACAAGTGAATTTGGCACAAACCAGAAAAAAATAAGAAATATGAATTGTTATCCAAATTATATGGTGTATGTGTTTGCAAATGCATCTGCATGTTGTAAGGAGTTTCTTTTTCTCTGTGTATGTGTGTTTTTGTGTATGTGTCTATGCAAATGTTTCTCTTTATTAGATTCTTTTTTCCAGAGTTTTTAAATTTGAGTTAGAAACAAGATTGTTTTACATGACAATCCCAGTTCCCTTCTACCTCCCTTCCTTCCCTACCACCACCTCCCAACTAAAACACTACCTATCACATATCCTTTCTGCTCTCCTTGGATGGTGAGGCCTTCCATAAGGTGTCATCAGAGTCTATCGTATCCTTTGGGATAGGGCCTAGGCCCACCCCCTTGTGTCTTCACTCAGGGAGTATTCCTTTGTGTGGAATGGGCTCCCAAATTCCACACCTATGCTAGTGCTAAGTGCTGAACTGCTACAGGAGGTCCCATAGATTTCTGAGGTTTCCTCACTGAAACCCACGTTCCTGGGGTCTGGATCAGTCCCATGCTGGTATTCCAGCTATCAGCTTAGGGATCAAGAGGTCCCTGATGTTCTGGTCAGCTATTTATGTAGGTTTCACCAACCTGGTCTGGACACCTTTGCTCTTCACTCCTCTGCATCTGGATTCAAGTTCAGTTTGGTAATTAGTTGTGAGTGTCTGCTTCTACTTCCACCAGCTGCTGGATGAGGGCTATCAGGTGGCATAAGTTAGACATCAATCTCATTATCAGGGGAGGACACTTACGGTAGCCTCTCCTCTGTTGTTTAGATTGTTAGCTAATGTCAACTTTGTTGATCTCCAGACATTTCCCTAGTGCCTGATTTCTCTGTAAACCTAAAATGTCTTCCTCCATTATGGTATCTCTATTTTTGTTATCTTCTATTACTCCCCTGCCTCAAACTTTCAGCTCGCTTGTGTCCCTCCTCTTCTCCCCTTATCATTCTCCTAGCTCCCTCCCACTCTTCCTGTGCGACCAATTTGTTCAGGGGATCTGGACCCTTTCCCCTTCTCCTGTGGACCATGTATGTCTCTCTTCAGATCCTATTGTTTACTATCTTCTCTGGCAGTGTAGATTATAGGCTGGTAATCCTTTACTCTATATCTAAAATCCACATATGAGTGAGTATATACCATGTATGTCTTCTTGTGATTGGGGTACCTCGCTCAGATTTCTTCTAGGTCCATGCATTTTCCTGCAAATTTCAAGATTCCATTTTTTTTTTCCGATGAGTAGTACTCCATTGTGTAAATGTACCACATTTTCTCTATCCATTCTTCGGATGAGGGGCATCTAGGCTGCTTCCAGTTTCTGGCTATTACAAATAGTGCTGCTATGAACATCATTGAACAGATGTACTTGTTGTATGAATGTGCTTATATTGGGTATATGGCTAAGAGTCGAATTGCTGGATCTTGTGGTAGACTAATTCCCATTTTCTTTAGGAGTCACCATACTGATTTCTAAAGTGGCTGCACAAGTTTTCAAAATATGACCTGAAGATTCTCTGAATTCCCTCAGTGTCTGTTGTTATGTCCCCCTTTTCATTTCTGATTTTGTTAATTTGCAGGTTCTTTTGATGGGGGAAGTACTTCTGTGTATGTTTATCTTATTGATTGTTAAATAAAATACTGTTTGGCCAATGAAACAACAATTTAGGCAGGACTAGGAGTCAAAGAGTATTCTGGGAAATGTAGTAAAGAAGTGCTGATCCAGGCAGGAAGTGACATAGCAAGGAGACTCATATTTAAGCGAAGGAGAAACAGGAAGGGCCCTCTTTTCCCCTCCTCTCCTGCTCCAGCGGCACGATATGATCCACCGGTCAGGATGGACACCAACAAGGCGTCCGATAAGATAAGTCTTATAACATATATAGATTTATGATAATTAAGACTGAGCTAACGGATGAGAATCCTAGTCATTGGCCAAGCAGCTTTGAACCTAATACAAGTTTCTGTGTATTCATTTGGGCCTAACTTGGGCAAGCGGCTGGCATAAAGCCCACACATGGCGGTGGGGCTAAGGCAACTTTTGACAGAAATATTTATTGTAACATTCTTTCTCTGCCTTTTGGTTAGTTTTGATAAAGGTTTGTCTATCCTGTTGATTTTCTTGAAGAACCAACTCTGTGTTACATTGATTCTTTGAATTGTTTTCTTTGTTTCAACTTTATTAATTTCTGCCCTCAGTTTGATTATTCCTGCTGTCTTCTCCTCTGGGGTGAATTTACTTCCATTTGTTCTAGAGCTTTCAGCCCTGATGTCAACTCTCTGGTGTGACTATTCTCTAGTTTCTTCAGTGAGGAATTAGAGCTATGAACTTTCCTCTTAGTGCTGCTTTCAATGTTTCCCATAAGTTTGGGTATGTTGTGACTTCATTGACTTCTACGAATTCTTTAATTCTTTCTTTATTTCTTCCTTGAACCAGGAATGGTGCAATTGCCTGTTCAATTTTCATGTGTTGGTAGGTTTTTTGTGTTTTGTGTTGTTTTTGATTTCTAACTTTAAAGCATGATGGTCTGATAAGACATGGTGTATTATTCCAAAATTTTATACCTGTTGAGGTTTGCTATGTTGCCGATTATGTGGGTAAGTTTAGAGAAAGTTCCATTTGTTGCTGAAAATAAGTTATATATTTTTTTGTGTTTGGATGGAAAGTTCTATAGATGTCTCTTAATCCCAATTGTGTCATAACTTCATTAGTTCCTTTGTCTCTTTGTTAAATTTATGTCTGATGGTCCTGCCCAGTGGTGAGAGTGGGTTGTTGAAGTCTCCCACTGTAACTGTGTGTGGTCTCATTTTTGATTTGAGTTTTAATAATGTTTCTTTTACGAATCTTGATGCCTTTGTATTTGGGGCACACAGGTTTAGAATTGAGACTTCTTCCTGATGGATTTTTCCTGTGATGAATATGAAATGACCTTCTTCATCTCTTTTGATTGATTTTAGTTTGAAGTCTAACTTTTTAAATACTAGCATAGCTACCCCAGTTCGTTTCTTGGGTCCACTTCATTGGAATATCTTATCCCAATCCTTTACCCTGAGATAACATCTGTCATTGAATTTGAGTTATGTTTCTTGTATGCAGCAGAAGGATGGATTCTGTCTTCATATCCATTCTGTTAGCCTATGTGTTTTTACAGGTGCATTAAGACTATTAATATTGAGGGAACTTAAGGTCCATTGAGTATTTATTCTTGTTTGTTTTTGACTTGTTGTTGTTAGAGGTATTGCTTGTGGATTTACCCTGCTTCTTCTTTTGTGTTTCCATAAAATTAGGATTATCTATTGCCTATATTATCTATTGCCTATATGTTAATGTAGTTAATTTCCTTAGGTTGGAGTTTTTCCTTCCAGTACTTTCTGTAGGGCTGGATTAGTGGTTACATATTGTTTAAATCTGGTTTTGTGTGGAATATCTTGTTTTCTCCATTTATAGTAATTGAAAGCTTTGCTGGGTATACTAGTCTGGGCTGGCATCCATGGTCTCTTAGTGTAGGTAGAATATCTATCCAAGACCTTCTGGATTTCATAGTTTCCATGGATAAGTACCGTGCAACTCTGATATGTTTGCCTTTATATGTTACTTTGCATTTTTCCTTTGCTGATCTTAATATTCTTTCTTTATTCTGTACATTTGGTGTTTTAGTTATTATGTGACGAGGGCACTTTCTTTTGTGGTCCACTCTATTTGCTGTTCTGTAGGCTTCTTGTTCTTTCATTGCCATGTCTTTCTTTAGGTTGGGAAAGGTTTCTTCTATGCTTTTGTTGAATATGTTTTCTGCACCTTTGAGTTGGGTTTCTTCACCTTCTTCTATACCTATTATTCTTAGGTTTGGTCTTTTCACGGTGTCCCATATTTCCTGGATATTTTGTTTTAAGAATTTGTTGGACTTAAGATTTTCTTTGCTTGATGAATTTATTTCCTCTAGTTTATCTTCAGCATCTGAGATTCTGTCTTCCATTTCTTGTATTCTGTTAGTTAGGCTTGCATCTGTAGTTCCTGATTGTTTTCTCAACTTTTCCACTTCCAACATTCCCTCAGTTTTTTTTTTTTTATTGTCTCTATTTCAGTTTTCAGGTCCTGAACTGTTTCCTTCAACTGTTTAATTGTATTTTCTTGGCTTTTTTGGGCTTTCCTTGATTTCTTGCATCTTTTGTTTCGTCTTTTCTTCCATTTCTCTGAAGGATTTTCGGATTTCCTCTCTTAGGGGTTCTATCATCTGCATGAAGATGTTTTTAAGGTTGCTCTCTTCTCTTTCATGTCTTGGTGGTGTAGATCCCTAGACTCTGGTGTTGTCATATTGGTTTTCCTGTTGTTGGATGTGTTATATTGTCATCTTACCATCACTTCTTCCATTGGTTACAGGTGGTGTCACTTCCTTTCCTGGTATGTATGTGTCTGGTTTTCTCTTCAGGTAGGTGCAATTGGCACTGATACTCTAATGGGTCTCAATGTGGGTGCAGTCAGGTCTGAGGCACTTGCTCTCCAGGTGGGTGAGTGCAGGACTGGCACAGAGATGTCAGAAGACTGTGGGTGGCGTGGTCCTCGGGGCTCAAGTCATCCTGTCTGCAGACCACTGGGGAGGATTTCTGAGAGTTGGCAGGCCGAAGTTGGGCCCAAGTCAAGGGCCAAAGCAGCTCACCTCAGCACTCTGCACTCTGCATTGCCTGGATGCAGAATAGCCCAGTGATATCAGCAGAGTCAGGATCCCTGTTACTTCAGGGACCCATTCAGTTTCCCTGCAGACTCTGGGGCAGGATTTCCCAGAGTCTAAATTAATTTTTATTTAACATACCAACATCAGTTTCCTCTCCCTCCTCTTCTTTCACTCTCTTCTTACAATCTCCCTTCTGCCACTGTAATCCTGTCATTCCCCACTTCTTTTCAGAAAAGTGCAGGACTTTCATGGATATCAATGAAAGGATGGCACGTCAAGTTGCAGTAATACTAAGGACTTGCCTTTACATTAAGGCTGGGCAAAAGCAACTCAATATGAGGAATATGCTCCCCCAAACTGAGAAAAAGTGTCAAAGACATCCCAGGTTCTCACTGTCAGGAATCCCTCAAGAAGACAAAATTAGACAACAATCATATATATGAAGGCAGGCTCACTGCTTGTAGGTTCAATCTCTGTGAACTCCTATGAACCAAGGTTAGTTGATTCTGTGGATTTTCTTGTGATGGACATGACCCTTCTTGCTTGTACAATCCTTCCTCTGAAATCAAACTACAGGTTAGTTAGAATACAAAGGCTACAATGCTTAGTTTGGCATCCTTTTTTTCATTTTTTATATTTAAATTAGAAACAAGATTGTTTTACATGTCAATCCCAGTAGCCTCTCCCTCCCCTCCTCCCCTACCCTCCATTGGCCCCCTATTACACGCCCTTTCTGCTCCCCAGGAAGGGTGAGGCCTTCCATGTGGGTTCTTCAAAATCTGTCATATCATTTGGAGCAGGACCTGAACCCTCCGAGTGTGTCTAGGCTGAGAGAGTATCCTTCTATGTGTAATGGGCTCCCAAAGTCCATTCTTATACTAGGAATAAATACTGATTCACTACCAGAGACCCTATAGATTGTCAAGGCCTCCTTACTGACACCCACGTTCAGGGGTCTGGATTTGACCTATGCTGTTTTCACAACTATCAATCCGGGAGTCAGGGAATCCCCCTTGTTCAGGTCAGCTATTTCTTTGAGTTACTCCAGTCTGTTCTTGACCCTTTTGCTCAACACTCTTCCCTCTGTGCAACTGGATTCCAGGAATTTGGCTCAGTGTTTAGCTGTGTGTGTCTGCTTCTGTTTCCATCAGCTACTAAGTGAAGGCCCTAGGATGGTATATAAGGTAGTTATCATTCACATTATCAGGGAAGGGAATTTAAGGTAGCCTCTCGACTATTGCTTAGATTGTTTGTTGGGACCATCCTTATAGCTCTCTGAACATTTTCCTAGTGCCAGATTATTCTTTAAACCTATAATGGCTCCATCTATCATTAAAAAATATTTTAGAAGCATACACACACACACACACACACACACACACACACACACACACACACATATATATATATATATATATATATATATATATATATCCATACCCCCTTCCCTCACCCTCCCATCTGCCCATGCTCCCCAGCAACCCCCAACCCACCCCTCACCTCCTCAGGGATAGTGAGACCCTCACATGGGAACCTTAATAGTCTGTCATATTATTTGTGGGAGGCCCTCCTTCATGTATCTGGGCTGCAATAGTATCATTCCATAAGGAATAGACTCCCAAAGTTCATTTGTGCACTAGCCATAAACACTGGCTACATTGTTAGAGGTCCCATAAACTGTTTTGGTCTCCTAGCTGGCACCCACATTCAGAGGGTTTGGTTTATCCTAATGCTGGTTCCCCAGCTTTACAACTAGGTTCTGCATGCTCTCACTAGGTCAGGTCAATTGTTTCTGTGGGTTTCTCAAGCACAGTCTTGGCTGGTTTGCTTGGCTCTCCTCCCTCTCTGCAACTCGATTCTGGTAGTATGGCTCAGTGTTTAGTTATGGGTGTCTGCTTCTGCTTCAACCAGCTAGTGGATGAAGGTTCTAGGAATAGTAACCAAGGTGGTCATCAATCTCATTATAGTGGAAGGGCATCAAGGGCAGCCTCTCCACCACTGCCTAGATTCTTAGTTGTGGTCATCCCTATGGATCACCTAACATTTTCCCTGTGTCAGACCTCTCTCCAAACCTGGACTGTCTCCATCTATCAAGGCATCTCCTTTATTGTTCTCCTCTATTCCTCCTCTGTCTCAGTCCTCTTGTTCTTCTCCCCTTCCCCTTCTCCCATTCCCATCTCTTTCCTCTACCCTGCCCCCATGCTCTGAATTTGCTCCTCCACTGCTGGTGGGAGTGCAATTCCTCTCTTGAGCATACACCCAAAGAACCCATTCATACAATGAGGACATATGTCCAAATATCTTCATAATATTATTATTTGTAATATTCAGAAACTGGAAGCAACCTAGATGACCCTTAACTGAACAATTGATACAGAAAATGTGGTGCATTTACACCATGGAGCACTATGCAAAAAAGAAAAAAAAAAAAAACGACAGTGGAGTGGCTACCTTAAATGCCCTTTTCAATAATGAGATCGATGACTAACTTATGTACCATCCTAGAGCCTTCATCCAGAAGCTGATGGAAGTAGAAGCAGATACCTATAGCTAAACACTGAACTGAACTTGAATCCAGTTGCAGAGAAGGAAGAGTTATGAGCAAAGTGGTCAAGATCAGGCTGGTGAAACCCACAGACACAGCTGACCTGAACAAGGTGGAGCTCTTGGTCCCCAGACTGATCACTGGGAAATAGCATGGAACTGATCCAGACCTCATGCATGTGGGTATCAGTGAGGAGGCCTCAGAAATTGATGGTACCTCTTGTAGTATATCAGTACTTATCACTAGCATTAGGAATTTATTTGGGTGCCCATTTCACATATAGGGATACTCCTTCAGCTTATATACATCGGGGAGGGCCTAGACCATATCCCAAAGGATGTGACAGAGTCTGAACACACCCATGGAAGACCTCACTCTCACTGGGGAACAGAAATGGTATGGGATAGGTAGGGTGCTAGTGGGGGGCAGGGGAGGGAGAGGGAACTGGGATTGACATGTAAAACAATCTTATTTCTAATTTAAATTAATAAATGGAGAAAAAACCCTGAGCAAATTACATTGACATTTTAAAACTTCTTTTTACATACAATACATCCATACTTCAGACTCCCTTCCCTCCATTCCTCCTAGTCTCCCCAATCACACTCATCCCCAGACCTACTGCACCTCAGATTCCCTTCAGAAAAGAACAGGAATCTAGGAATATTGAACAAACCAGCATAACAAGATGCAATATACTAGGAACAAATCCTCATAATAGGGCGTAATGAGGTAACACAGTAGGAGGAAATGGGTTCCAAGTGCAGGCAAAAGAGACAGAGACAGTAGTCTCTACTCCAATATGCAACTTCATATAGGTGAACATATTATTGTCTTTCTTACATCATTTTGCCTCTGAATGCCTTTAGTTACTTCCTTACAATACCTTAATATTCATTATTTAATTGAGCTATATATTTATTGAATTTTAGTGTACATCAGATTATATTTGCAAACAATTTGGAAATTATCAGGATCTATCAAATATTCTAGTGCAGAAGAGAGACAAACAATCATAGAAGCTCATTTCCTATATTCCTAAGTGCCATGATGAAGATATCACTGTGAATCAAAAGTATGTGTGTAAGGATAAGTGTAATTTTAATTAAATAATGAGAATATTAAAGAGAAATTTCATTTTTTTGCAGAGCCATGAATAGCAAGATATTCCACCTGAATACTGTTTTGAGTGTTTCATGAAAAGACTGAAGCATCTTCAAAGTACTTGGCTGAAAAAGAACATGGCCTGCATAGTCTTTTCAAAATCAAAACAGGTTAGAAGAGCTGTTTATTGAGCATGAAGTGTAAGGTCTGACAAGATAGCAGACTTGTTTACACTTGTTTTCTTGTGTCTAATCTAATTCCAACTTCTGGATTCTTCCCACTTATTCAGTAAACTTCATAAAGCAATACACTTTACTTTGGAATAGCCTACCAATATGGACTTGGAATAAGTCTTAGCAATAAACTTCCTCATATTGTCAGGGGAATCTCTATATGCATCATTTTTCATATGACCATCTGTCAAATGAAAATGTGCCAGGCACCTTGCAGCTTAGAAAGTAGTACAGGAAAATGGAAATTGACAGAGGTGGGAGTCGAGACACATTCTACTACCATTCTGCCACTTACAAGGTCTGCTAGTTTGCTTGCCTTACCTCCACTACAGTAGCCTCCTCTCTAGAATGCAAATGACAATGCTGGCTCAGGAAGACTAGAGTTCTTAAAATAGGATAAGCTAAACTATTTAAAGGCACACTTATGTTAATTAGTTTCCAGGAGAGCAATATATCAGTAGGGTAATTTACAATACCTGACAGAGAATTTATAGTTAATACATAGAATTGACAATAATATGTAAGACTAGGAAAGAGTCAAAATTATTGTCACATCCAAAGAACAATGAGCAAAACTATTGTTAATTCCCTTCATCAAGTAAAGCCAAAAAAGAAAAGAAAAAAAAAAAAAAAGGCTGGGACTTCATGCCTTTCTTTGCTTAGATGCTCTCTTTATTGACAAATGATCAGTGCTATCCTGTGTTCTGCTTTTTATTTAACATTTTTTTTTATTGTTTTTTGTTTTGTTTTGTTTTTTGAGACAGGGTTTCCCTGTGTCTTTGGAGGCTGTCCTGGAACTAGCTCTTGTGGACCAGGCTAATCTCAAACTCACAGATATCTGCCTGCCTTTGCCTCCTGAGTGCTGGGAATAAAGGTGTGAGTCACCACCTTTAATTTTTAGCAAGAAATACATAGCTACAGAAAGAGGAATTGTATAATCATCAGAAATGATAGCAGAAGTAGCAGGGTGATGATAGGCACACTTTTTTAGACCTTTCATAGGAATCCCCTGTTCACTTGTAAGTTTTCTCTTTTAGAAAAAAAATGTTAGCAAAAGAAAATAGATTTGTTTAATGAACAATGTCCCAGGGTGAGTAATTCAAGAAACAGAGCTTTTTACTAACATGAGAAATATATGCCAGTTGTGAAATTTTTCTTCAAGAAACTAAATGACTGACTTTCGCCACTGGGGAAGTTCTTTTTGGGTCAGGGAAAGGAAAAGACAAAAGAAGGATGGAAAGATGGAGGATGCTGTTTGGCTCAATATGTAACAATGTGTCCAAAGCCAAGCTTGATACCCAGGTATAGGATGCCAGCACTTTGGAGAAAAAAAAAGGTTGCCTTACTAAGGATCACTAGTTTATGAATAGCCTGAGCTAGTCAGTTCTGTGCCAGCATGGGCTTGAGAATGGGAATTTGTCTCACCTAAAGTGTAGATAAGGTAAATCATAGAAAATTGTTTCAAATATGAGGATCTAGTATTCATAATTCTTCACTCTAATATAGACATTTGTATCAAGGACCTGTGCTTTTGTCCATATAAGGCAATTTCTGAAAGTTACAATGTCTGCCTTAATGTGTCACTACTATTCTAACATGATGCTACACTATGTGTCTTTATGTGGCTACTTACCTGTATTTTGATTGCTACAGGTGGCCAATCATGTGACTTGGAGAAATAAATCATTGTTTTGTAATTTATTACAGATGGATGAAGACCTCTGTATAAACAACATAAAGAATGAACTGGTATACATGAAAGAACTAGTATCTTAGGGCTCAGGTTATGTTTTAAGAAAATCTCTACATATAAGCACATTTTGTAAGAAACTCTCCTTGGGAGGGATGAAATATTTTCTAGGACACTTGGGAAACAAAACAACATACTTTGTGAACAGTCAGTGCTTTTTTCTGTACCCAATGAGGGTAATAAATATTTCCTTTAGAAGCATTAAGACAGTGATCACCCCAGAAGTATCACATAGATAACAATAACAAAGGGAGACCAAGGATTTCGTGGAATGAGGGCCTTTTGAACTACAGACTATTCATAGCAGAAGAGAAGAGATAACAGCTCTACAGTGTGTTTCCAACTATGCCCTAGTAGAGAATCCTGGTCCAGAAACGATGGAGCATCTTCCTTTCTGTGCTGAGTTACACCCATTATTATACAGGGGAAAATTTTGCAAAGCTATGAATCTGCACAAAGATATTACAATCAGGATATTTCCCCCATCATATATACATTATCTAAATGATAGAGCTAGTTGATTGAATTACTCTAATCTCATAAAGCAAAAGTTCATGATGTATAACAGATATTGACCATCAAATTACTACCTGAACCTGAAAAATGTGTTCCCTGACTTTCAGTCTTCCTCCATCTCTCCAAAAGTCTTGGGTGAACACATTTATTTGAAATACATGTGTTTCAGGGTAGGCTTCAGTATTTACTTGGTATGTGTTAAAGGTGTGTCTCTTGAAAAGCATAATAAAATAAACCCATCCAATTAATGATTTTTTACTTGCCTGTCAGGTTTATAGTCCTTTTTTATTTAAAAACATCTCTAAAATCAAGGCTAATTAAATGTAGTATTTCTATTTTATTTGTGTGAAGCATGGGCTGCCAGATTTGGTCGACTCTGTGGGGCTGTCTATAATTTCTCACTTAAGAGGGTAATTTATTCATGACACTAATTGATGATGAAGTGATTATTACAGCTACATGGTGTGTCATCCTTTTCAATTTCTGTGTCGGTGTACTGTGAGTTGGTATCTGTCATTTGTGAATTTCATTGCCAGGATAATTATATGGCCATATGCAAATCACCCCATCCTATCTCTCTGATTTTTGAATGAAAACCAGGAATGTAATTACTTTATACCCATTTTATACACCCCATAAAAGGATTTTCAGTATATAGTATAAACTATGAGGTGAAAATTAATTTGAAATAGGAGTTTTATTACATGTTATCAGAAATGAATTTTAATAGTAAGTTTAGAGGCTTCTAAACTTAAGCCAAATGAAATCTTAGAAATAATGCAATTCTTCTTTCCAACCTCTTATTAAGGAACTCTGTAACTTGTCCTTTATTCTATGACAAGATATTTAAAAGAATGATTTGAATGAGTCATATTCATAATTATTAGGGAGCATAAAATAATATATTTTGAGCCTTCTTTTTCTTCTTTAAGGTCTTAAAATACTAGATTGAACTCTGTTGAATCTCAGTCTCCTAAGTGTCTGACTTCAGGTGTCTATCCAAACTTAAAAGTGAAGTAATTATGAAATCCAGTATGGAAGTACTTAATTCAATTTTGTAATGTTCAGATCATTTCCTAAATGTATAATGTGGAAATATGTGTCTAGGTGTTCCATTTATTCATACTTCTCAGGGGAGAATGATACCTCTCAAGAGAATGGGTGAGGAATAATCCCTTCTTTCTGAACAATAGTCTCTAATCAGAGAATGTTGCAGACTTAAATGATTTTCTATGGGAAGCCTCACCCTCTCTTAGGAGGAGATGGGGATGGGATGGGGATAAGGTGGGAGGGGTGGGAGGATGATAGGAAGAGTGAACTGGGACTTGTATGTAAAATAAGATTGTGTTTTTAAAAAATTGCACAAAAGCCCTATCCAAAGATACCATTTTATGAAATTGTATCATATTTTAAATATGCCCACTTATGTCTGTATAAATACACCAAAATATTGCAACTGCCTGTTTTACTCAGTAGAGTAACTCACCCTACAGGTTTTTATCACAGGAACAATTGGAATTCCAGTAAAAAATTCCAGTTCATGGAATTACACTCTATTTTTATACAAGGAAATTACCTAAGGTATCATTTTTTTTCACAACTTCCCCTTTTGTTAAGCATTGTAGCCTCTTAGACACCTGTGCTTTGTTTCCAGTTCAATCCACACTTCTTCTGGAAATTCTAAGTTGTGTTGGTGTCTTTGCTCTTTTCATCTGCTCTGCCCATAACACTTCGCTTTCCAATATCTATTTCTTGAGAAAACAAGTGAAATGTCACATTTTCTAACCGTCCAGGGCCCTAACATTCAGAAAAATAAATCCATTACCCCTCCAAACCTAGGTAGAACTTTTCCTTGATTTTCAGTCAGATTATTTATTATTGTCTTAGATGTACTAATATTTTCTATCTCAGTCATATAAATTCATCTAAGTACCTTATCCTCCAAGCTGAATGAGATGCTTCCACTGAACAATGATGATTTAGTGAAGATTGAGTAAATTCATGAACATATCATTAGATTACATCAATAAATTAGACATATAAAACTCTAAGTCTGTATGCTATATTTTATAATATAGTGCATTACTTTGCATCCTTTATAAAAGCAGTTTCATGCTACTGAATTACTCTTGGTGTGATCAGTTTAAATGTAAGTTTTAGAGAATTATTATGTTAAGTAGTATAAAATGAAGAAATTTTGTCTTTCTGTTAAGAATGAAGAATCAGTCTGTAATTTTGCCTTTTTAGCACCAGGTTTCTCCTTAATCCCATAAGCGCTCCCTCTATCAAGATATCTCTTTCATTGCTCATCCCTTCCATCCCTCCCCCAACTTGTTCTTCGTGATCCCTCAAGTTCTCATCCCTCATCTCCTCACTTCTACCCCACCTCAGTTCACCCAGGAGACCTCAGCTGTTTTCCTTTTCTAGTGAGCTTCATGTGTGTTCCACTTAGAGTTCCAATTTTTACCTAGCAAATACTCCTAGAAATAGTGGAGAGGGTATCTGAATGGGCCTTCATTTTTAATCAGATTAGTGTTCTAATCGTCATTATAGAATCTATATCCAGTAACTGATGGAAGAAGTAGATGCAGTGAAGCACAGCTAAGCACTGGGCTGAGCTCCTGGAGTTCAGTTGAAGAGAGAGAGTGAGGAGTGATGGGGAATGTCCTTCTGTTTGCAGTGAATATGTTTCTCTTATAGGATGATGAATAAATGCTGATTGGGCAGTATCCAGGAAGGAAATATAGGTGGAGCTATCAGACAAGGAGAATTCTGGGAAGAGAAGGGGCACACCAGAAAGATATGGCATGCAGCTTCCTGGAAGGTATGATGCCTGGACATTCTCTGGTAAGCCAAGACCATGTGGAGATACATAGATTAATAGAAATGTGTTAATAATTAAGAGAGAGTTAGCCAGTGGTCTGAGTCATCAGCCAAACAGTTTACAAATAATATAAGCAACTGTGTGTTTATTTGAGACTAAATGGCTTTGGAACCAGGCAGGACAGAAACTCCCATCTATAGGAGGGAATCATATGAACGAGGGGAATCAAGAGCATGATGGGGAAAAAACACAGAGACAGCTGACCCAAGCTAGTGGGAGCTCACAGACTATGGCATGACAGCTGGAGAACCAGCATGGGACTGAACTAGGCCCTGCAAATGTGGGTGACAGTTACATGACTTGATCTGTGGCACCAGGACCTATTTCGGATGCATAAACTGGCGTTTTTGAACCCATTTCCTATGGTATAATAATTTGCTCAGCCTTGATACAGTGGGGAGGGACTTGGTCCTGCCTCAACTTGGTATGCCATACTTTGTTGACTTCCCAAGGAAGAAGGCCTTACCCCACTCTGAGGTGTGGATGGGGATGGAAATGGGGTAGGCAGGAACAGAGGAGACATGGGGGACATGGATTAGTATGTAAAATGAAAAATAATATCTTTAAATAGAATAAATAAATATATGTAAAATTAATAAATTTTTTAAAACAAAGGAAATAAAAACACTAAATTACTTCTAATTTAGTTACCAAAATGATAAGTACCAACATAAACAAAATATTGTAATGTATTTTATTTTTTAATTATATACATGTGTGTCTTGTGAAGTTATATTCACATGAGTGCAGGTGCATATGAAGGCCAGAGGTATCAGATTGCTCTGGAATTGGAGTTACATGAATTTGTGTCCCACCCTGTGTGGGTGCTGGGAGCTGAACTCTGCAAAAAGCAGCATTAACTCTTAACTGCAAACCTATCACTTTTATCCCATTGATGAGCTTTTATGTATAAAGCAAAAGATCTCTCCTTCCTTCTTCACATAAATTAGTGCCACTGTCATCACTATTGTGAATAGTAATGAATCAGGAAACAAAACACCATATTATTTTGCTTATTTGCACTATGAGCCTGATCCATCTGTGCTCTGGGGCACCCTTCTTGAATCCCAGCACATGAGAGGCAAAGGAAGAAAATTCACAGTGAATTTGAGGCTGATGATCTGCACATAGCAAGCTCTGAGACAACCAGAACTTCATAATAGGAAGATCATGTCTCCAAATATATACACCAAAGTCATCCATTGAAGTAAAATCATATGTAACATCTTATAAAATCACATTTATGTGGGACATTCATATCATCTGCTTCAGAACATCCAGTGCTTATTTTTTGGGGGTGGGTGGGTGCAGGTATCTTCACCCTTCACAAATTAGATGCTTCAATGTGTTTCTTAGCTAAAGTCTTCCTTGCATAGTTTGGCACTTTAGCATCCTGGAGTTTCTCGTTTTCTTTTCCTTAATCACTTCTGACTTTGATTCTCATTATATTTATCTGAGATTCCTCTGGCTTGCATAAGCCAAATGTGCATTTACCATTTTTTTCTTTTAGAGATAATTTCAGGCTATGAACTCCATGATATCTGGACAGCATCTTACTTCATCATGGTCTAAATAGCTACCTAGTGTCCTTTCATATTGTCCTTGATATTTGTAAGGGCATCAAGACTTTAAAAATTCTTAGACAACATGAACAGCCATGAAGGCATTAAGATAAAATCTAGTGAACATTGTACAAAAATCTGTATCATGGAGTCAGATTATTTTTTGGGGGGTGGGTAGAGCTGAAAAATCAGAGAAGCAAAAGAGCCAGCCATTAGATCTTATCTCTCACCTTAGACTGAATGGGTGATGCTGTCTCCAGGTATCCTCAGACTGAAAGTCTAGACTGCTGCCTCTGAGTGAATAGTCAGACACTGAGCTCCTGTCTCCTTCTATATTATATTCCTGTCTCTGCCCTGACATATCACTCCTGTCTTTATCTCACTAGTGCTGGCTTTAAAGGTGTGTCACTTCAAGTGCTGGGATCACCTCTGTGTGAGCTCTGTTTCTCTTTTAGAGAACTGTCTGCCTGTATCTCCCAAATGCTGGAATTGAAGGTGTGTGCCACCATTGCCTGGCCTCTATGGCTAACTAGTATGGTTATCTCTGAGCTCGATCCTCAGGCAAGCTTTACTTGTTAGCTCATAAACAAATTATCACCACAGATTTATTCATGGAGGCTGAATTAAGTGTGGAGATGTCACCCTCTTCTCTGGCATTGGAAACAGGTGAACCTTTATATTTCCTGTGCACAGGCTTAGTCCATCAATGGCATTATAGTATTTGTCATAGTCATCATACACATTTAGAAAGTTTAAGAAACTTTTAGTTATCACTAACAGGAGAAAAGAAAAACAATCCAAGAAAAGACAAATGCTGACTATATTGCCCAAGTGATAATTCATGCCTTCTTATTTCGTTTCCTTAATGAACATCGAAGATGATGTTGGAGACTGACATAAATACCTACACTTTCAGATATGAAAGAATCAATGCTTTCTGACAAACATTCATTTTACATAATTGTTTCTACTATGCTCCACAGTCATTTGTTTCTTAGTTCGCTAACCCACTAGAGTGCTGTGCAGGTATAGTGGATGCAGACAAAGAGTAATTGGAGTTTACATTGTACTTCATTCCTCTCCAAAGGATCCCTTCATTGGGTCCTACTGACTGTGGTATAGAACTCTCCCATTTATTCGAAGCACTTCTTCCTTTGGCACTGGAGCTCTCTCATGTGTGAATCATCATGCTGTGATAGAACAAAGTAAATTGAATTCTAGACTTTGTTCTTAAAAAGTGATGAGTCGTTAAACCTCTTGTCTTTAAAATGTATTCAACTTTGGCATTTCATTGCAGTAATGGAAAATGAATAGACATAGAGATTTGGAAGGATTTTTCTTTTTCTCTTTTTTTTCTTCCAGACATTATTTTTCTGTGTTAGCAGCCTTGGCAGTCCTGGAACTTGATCTATAGACCAGGCTGGCCTGCAACACATAGAGATTCACCTGGCTCTGCCTGAAGAGTGCTGGTTTTAAAGGTGTGAATCAAAGTTTCTAATATACCCTTAACACTACTTAATGAAAATACTATCTGTTCACTTCTCACATGTGTATATAAGGATACTTCTGTAGTTTACTTCTGGCTCTATAGATCTCTGTGTTACAGATTTTTGATTAGTGTGTGCACATAAGTCTGAAATTGAGTAGATTTAATCTTTGTCTTTTATTCCTTCTTTTCATGATTTAAAAAAAATCTACTGGTGTCATCTGAACAGTGTTAAGTGTATAGAATTCACCTTTTTCTCTACTTTTCATAACAAGTGATCATATATATTTCTTATACATACATCTAGCATATGAATGGTATTATAGTATTTGACATAGTGATCACATAGCATTTAGAAATCTTAAGAAAATAAAGTTAATCACTCTGTCCATATATTTGATTGAAATGGCCTTTCTTCTTTCACAGAGGTCTGAGTTATTTGTTTAATATGTTTTCTTCTGTTCAGAGATGCTTCCTTATCTGTTCTCACAGAATATGACTCTTGGTACTACATCTTTAGTTCTCCTTCCTCTGAGGATTGCTTGCTATTCCCTTCATCTTGAAGGATGTTTTTATTGGGACTAGAATTGTGGAATACTGTCTTCTTCCTTTGGCACTTGTAAATATTCTGCCCCTGATCTATCCCTTTTCTCCACAGCACATTGTCTGGTGACTGATGAGCTGTCATTTCATTTTAATTGCTATAAAAAAAGGTATTATGTCTCTTCTTTGCTTTTAGGACTTTTACATTGCCATTTTATTTCTAAAAGAATTTAACCCAAACATGTCTTTGTGTGAAATGAAAACATTCTCTCTACTTAAAATAATCTATATTTTAATATGTAGACTTTTGTGTTTTGCTAGATATGGGGATTTTTGGGAATTCACAGACATTGTATCTGGGAATATATATTAGTTCTGTTGTCTTCCCCTTCTCTAAACACGGTGACAACATGCTAATTTCCCCACAGTTATTCAGTACTTGAATTATTTTTTGTTCAGGCTTCCTTTTATTCATATGTTACCATTCTATCTCCTAGTTCACTGAATATTTATTTCTCTATTGTTGTTCAGCTCATCCACTATGTTTTAGAAATGTAAAATATTTATTTGCTTCTTTGTAACTTGTAAATATTTACCCAATGTTTCCCTTTGCTGTAATTATTTAATTTTTCATTTGTTTGAAACACCTTCACAATTACTTTTTGAAGGATTTCCATGCTGGTTACTTTACCATCTGTGACAAAATTAACATTTCTACTATCATTGTGTACCACTGTTTGATTTTCCTTTGAACAATATAGATTTCTTCTTCCAGATTCATTGCATCTAAATGATATTTATACGGAAACCTGAATATTTTGAGTCAGCTAACGTGAAACTGAATTTATCTTTGTTATTGTTTTACCTGTCTTCTTTAGAAACCATAGATTCGAGGAATGGTTGCTTCACTGCATAAGATGCCACATTACCAGGTCACCAAGGCTGATTCTACTGATACTCCTGATTTCCGCTGTGTTCAAGACTTCCTACCGACATATCTTTTTCTGAAAGAGAGAAAACCAAGTTACATTTTTTTTCCTTCTGTGTGAGGTACTAGTGGAGTCAGGCTGATAGTTAATACTCTCAGTGCTGAAATTTCTAAGAAAATTAGATTTCTACTCTAACAAGGGCAATACTAGTTGGTATCCAGAAAGCAGTCTTGGCCACAACTATCTGTTTCTTCATTTGTTTTACACATGTTTATAATTAACTTGTCAAGTATTTTCACGGTAGTTAGTGGCTGGGACAGTCAGCCTCACACAGTGGTAGGAAACCTAACTCACTCATCACTCACTATCCATGGATTAATCTATAGGCTTTATTACAGCCATATGGAAATGTAAGTCTCAGCTGCTTTCACAGTTCCTCAAATTCCAAACTTCAATGGGGCAATAGGGTTCTGGGCTTTGTTTCAGCTGGCTTATTAAGTCTTTATCCCTTACTGGGTCTGTCTGCTGTAGGTGAGTGATGACATAGTGTTTTTTATGGTGTTTGGCTGAAGTAGAGCAGACATTACCTATGTCTTATTTGGATAAACTATTATAGTTCTGATGCATTAACAAAAGCAGCAGGCTTTTGCTGTAAATTTCTTTGTGTACAATGACATGTCTAGTGTGCTGGGCTCTCATTTCAAGTCTTAAAAGAGAGACAAAAAATAAAAATAATTAATTTAAATAACCATAAATAATCTCATCACTGAAATGCTCTTTGAATCTCTACCTGTACCTAGTGAGGTTGTTGTTGTTGTTGTTGCTTTTGTTTTTTGCAATTATTATTGTAGTCTTGTAATTAGGAACACACACACGCGCGCGCACACACACACACACACACACACACACACACACACACACACACAAATTTGTGTCTTTGTAATAACAATTGTTGAGAAGAGTGTCCATAAGAGCAAAGAGGGAATGTTAGGAGTCATAAAAGAGAAAGGGAAAGAGATATAATTATATTATAATCTCAAAAGTAAAAGAAATATTCCTTCCCAAACCAGATAGGTGTTTATGATATGCACTTTAAGTGTAAAATCACTTCCAGAAAAAAATGCAGTGTACTCACTGTATAAAAACACTTTCTTTGACAATTTGTTTTTAAAAAGAGGAGCATATAATATATAGAAAATTTGTGTGGTTCAAAACATAACACCACCGAAAGAAAATATTTAGAACCAGAGAGAAATGCTGATTTCCACAGGGAATGTCTGTTTCTTCCAAGTTTCAAAGGCAGAGATAGAACGTAAATAATGATAGTGAAAGAATAAAAGTGTCGAAATTCTGGCAAATATCCCTTATCTCAAAGAGAGACCAGAAATAAAGTCTGACCACAGAGTTCCAACTGTTTTCCTATCTGTGGAAGATGGTGTTGGGATTTGCAGATTAATCCTTTGGTTAAAATTGATGCTTAAATACCATATTTTTTGATACTTACGTTGGCCAATAATTAAATATATAACCTATGATGGTAATATGTCTGTGTGTGTGTGTGTGTGTGTGTGTGTGTGTGTGTGTGTGTGTGTGCATGCACATGTTGGGGGACGTGCAAGAGGAACAATGAGTAACTTTGGAACTCATGGAATATAGCCTACTAAAAACATTCTGTTTGAACCTTGAAGAAGAGCCTAAGGCCTATTTGTCCTGAGGATCTCATGCTATCATTAACCATAGCTCCATTATTGCCCTCACAGTCATCATGTCTTTCAAAGTATGAATGGTATGGAAAACTCTAAGGATTTTCTAGCCCCTCACTGGGTTGAGTCCCTGGTATTTACAATAATAGTAATTGACTTTTTGCAAGCATTGCTGTAGGAGCAGATTAACAATTCGACCAACACGCTGAGAGGAAATTTAGACATGTAGTTTGTTAAGCAAGATTAAGAGGTTTTTGTTAATATCATTGAGGTAGAAATATTGGGAACAATTTAAAGATTAGAGAGGCACACTTTTGAACAAGGGACTCCATGAGATCAAAGACAAAAACCACAGCAGCCTGACTATTGGTGATGATATACTTGTCTTTCTAGGATGGGTTGATGATCAAAGGTGATGTTTAACTCCTTGTACCCATTTCTTCCCTCAGTTTTCTGATATGATTTCATATAATGTTTGTTGAATGGGTATAAACCCTGAAGATTTAACATTGATTGTTTTTCATATATATATATAGAAGTTTAGATTTGTGATTCTTTTCAGATATTTTTATAAGATTTCCTTTTGAGATAAATAATAAAATGACTGATCCTTTCTCTGTAACCACAAAGTGCAACCTGCCAGTGAAAGAACCGGCTGAGAAACATGCCTTTCTTGCTAACACTTTGCTAATCTATAACAAATTGTTTAGACATTAATGTATGTGACTCCTTGGAAATAATTGACTTCTCACAGTTAATACACAGAATGTTTAATCATGTAACCAAAATAAGAAACATGTGGGTTTTTAACATTCATTGTAATCATCCACTTGAATAACAAAATGAAACCTCATTGTCATTTTACATTGCCTGAAACATTTTGCTGGTGTACATAAGTTTAGGGGGAAAATTAAGACACTCAAAAGGGATACATCAGGAAAGATGAAAGGAAAGAAATAGAGATCCTAAAGATTGTGTGTGTGTGTGTGTGTGTGTGTGTGTGTGTGTGTGTGTGTGTGTGTGTGTGTGAGTGTGTGTGTTTCCCTTTGGCAGATTTTCTTTTGCATCACTGACAAGCTCCTAAATTATGCCACAGCGTTATTAGTTGCGAATGTTTGTCCTTACTTTATGCTGTTCCACTAGCTCTTATAACTTAATTTAACCTGTTTTTTTTTCATATACATTTGCCTCCAGGTAAATGGCAGGCTTTTCTATGAGGCAGGAAGTTTGAAGGTCTGTACAGCATTGTCTTGGCAAAATTTGCAATATTTTCCTATGTGTCCTGGTTGTCTAGTCTGTACAGAATACACTCAGCAGTCAAAGGAAGGGCAGTTTCTTTCCCAAACGTCTAGTTTTGCCTTAATGCAAGCAAACTCTAAATGGAAGTCCTTAAATGTTCATCATCCTTTTATGAAGTATATTGGTATTTCCAGGAGCAGATATGTCTCACTGCCATGACAAGCCTTATGCTATTAAATATCTAAAATGCCATATTCTGTAGGTCCCTGAAATGTTTGAAGAACATCTATCCATCAAAAATAAATCTGTTTCACATGGAAGACATACCTAATATGACTCCATATTTTATTATTATAGATGACTAACTTCTAACCTGCATTTTCAATTATGCATTATATTTTTTAATGAGCTAAATAGGCACAATATCCCAAACAAGAATAGAAACATACATATAACATAACAAAAATAATTTTGTATTTGTATGAATGTTACCAAAATTCATGTCAATGTAAAATATTTGAGGTTAATGTTTGTCTTTTTATTCTATATTTTATATACCTCCTAACTGATGATAAACATTCATTACCCACCAAATAACTACTGATTAGGAATGTGCGCTTTCTGTTCTCTAGATTGCTTTCTGTTGTTGTAGGCAGCAGCATTTTTAGAAAAAACTTGAGATAAATGTCAAGTCCTGGCAAAACTAGTTTTAACACTTGTTTTCCAGTTTCAGAACTGGATCTCTATGAACTTTGAAGGAGTCTATAGCCTATTGTTTCCTATGAAAATAAAAGCATAACCCCCTTCCCCAACACAATACATTTTTAATCACACTCAATTTTAAAATTGAGACAATCCTTGATTTTAATTCAGCAGTCCCTATTACAATACAAAATATCTTAGCTGTTTTTTTCTCATCAGCATTCAAAAAATCGAAGTCAACAGAATACCCCACAGGACCCAGACTACTGTGTATTTCCCATCTTGACGTGGCTTTTTCCCTTTATATTAGTTTACTCTATCTCAATGGCTTTACTTTCTTACTTTTAAACTATTTACATTTTCCTATAGCTGTCTGTACACATTTTGTCTTTTTCTTATGCTATGCATATTTTAAACACACAGTAAACTCTTTAGAGGTGCTTAATTTTTTTCCCCCAATCCTGACCTGTCTGTACTTCCTGTCTGTAGGGGTGAGACAAACCTTAATTTGTTAAACTGCTTTGTACCCGCATCTGGCTCCACCCTGTTCAAGTCAGTTAAAGTTGAATTTTATGCTCCCCTACTCCTGCTACCCGCTATGTGTGATGATGAAATTTTCTGCCAAACCACTTGAGTTCCAGCGGGAAAGACTTACAACTATGAACATGTTTGACAGCTCTATTCAATATAAGCTGCTGTCAAACACCCCAGCTCTAAGAAGACATGGTAGCAGATGATTTCACTTAGCATTTTGTTTCTACTTAACACGCTGGCTACTCAAGTATGGCAGACCCTGTTAAAGGAGCCATATCTGTTTTCCCCCTCTCTCCAGCCCTATGTGGAAATGTGAGTCCCATGAGGGGCACCAAATGCAGCAGGCTTCCTCTTGGGTCACCAATCAGCTCTCCCAACATCACACAGAGACTTATTATTAGTAATGAATGCTGGACCTTATCTTATGCTTGTCCCACTACCTCTTATAACTTAATTTAACCTGTTTCACTTCAGCTTTGTTTTTCCTCAGGGCTGTTTACCTTTCATTCTATATGTTCTACTCTATGTCTGGATGACAGCTACCTGGCTGGCTGGCCCTGGACATCTCCCTCTCTATCTCCCTTATTCTCCCTTTGTTCTCTCAAACCAAGATTTCAAACCTAGATTTCTCCTCATACTTATTCTCTCTGTCCTTTTTATACTCCTAACGCCTAATTATTGCACATTCAGATTTATTAGACCAGCCAGGTGCTTTTGGCAGGCAAAACAACACATCTTTACCTCATTAAACAAATGTGACATAAACAAATGTAACCCATCTGTAGATTAAAGTAATATTTCACAATAGTTCCATTTTTTATTGATCCCAGAGAATTAAGTTTTACTCCCTCATATAAAAAAGTCTATTGAATGATTGGCTTGCCACGTCCATACATCTCCTTCAGTTCCTGAATTGTGGAAAAATTGGTCTTTATAGCATTGTGTGTGTGTGTGTGTGTGTGTGTGTGTGTGTGTGTGTGTGTGTGTGTGTGTGTGTAGTTAGACTGATATATTAGAAAAATTAGTATTAACAAACACCCTGGGGAACTGTCCTGTAACCTGAAGGGATTAATCAGAAGCTGTATTGCAGGTATGACACTGAGAACTGAGACTTTTTCCCTTTCACTTGTGTTAATTTCATTTACCTTAATTGATTAAAAATTAGTGAGCTATTTGGGAAGTATTAGAAGAAAAGTTATTGTGAATTTTCTAGTCTATCAATTACTACAAGAAATGAAAATTAAACTACAGGGGCAACTGTTTTTAAGCTGCCATATTACTCTGAATTATTATCAGAATAGAAATTTCAATTGGCAGTTAGAGAAGCCTATTTCATGAGCTTGGTAAGAAACTAACTTTTCTGAACTGTGGAGTGATACTTAAACACAAAACACTTAACCAGGACCTGTGATATCTTCATGTGATGTAGAGATATCTGGTATTTGTGAATTCTTCAGAAGCCATGTCTTGAAAGGTTGGGGTGTGGACAGAGGAATATTTTCAAACATTAGGACATGGCAAGAGAGAACATAATTTTAATGATTTCCCAAAGCCACTTTTTTTCCATTTTAAAGATGTCATTATTTTAAACTTATATATGCGTATGTATAGATTCAGCCCATATCATTCAGAAGTTTCAGATACCCCTGAGCTTGAGTTGCAGGTGATTTTGAGCTGCCCAGTGGAGATGCTGGGAATTTACTTGGTTCTTTGAAAGAGATGTAAGAACTTTTAACAGACAAGCAACTCTGTATCTATTCAATCTGGAAATGTTATTTAAACATCAAGCATTATTTCTTTTGGATAATGATATTTTGTAGAAATGGCATGATGTGAACTTGTGTTTACATGGAAACTTTAAGTTTTATTTATTTATTGTTGGTTTGTGTTATTTCAAGAAAAGGTTTATCTGTGTAACAGCATTAGCTAGCTGTCTTAGAACTACCTCTGTAGAGCAGGCTGGCTGGTGGTCTCCAATTCACAAAGAGCTGCCTGCCTCTGTCTCCTGAGTGCTAGAATTAAAGGTGCGTGCCACCACCGCTCAGAGAACTTTAAGATTTTTGATAGGTGTAAAGTCATCATTTGAAACCTACACTAGGTACACTGTGTAATTTCTTCTCAAATTTTAGATAAAGAATAGTGTATAGAGTTAATGGCAAAGTGCTAGCAAAATTAGTTTTATGTATGAATGTATAACATAAATTTACCCTTAAATTCAAAATTTCCATTAAAAGCCAATGAAAATTGTGCATATTAAATTATTATTGTTGAAATATTTTTAAAGTAAACTATCAGATAAAGTTTATTTGAAGTAAGATAAATTTTATTTGAATATTTAAAATATGGATGTTCTCTCAGCCAGGACACATGGGGGGAGGGCCCAGGCCCAGCCCAGGATGATGTGGTGGACTTTGGGGAACCCCAATGGAGGGCCCTTCCCTCCCAGGGGAGCAGAGGGGGTTGGGGTGGGAGGCTGGTAGGGAGTTGGGGAGGAGAGAGATAGGGAGAAGAGATTGACATGTGAAGCAAGTTTGTTCCTAATTTGAACCAATAAAAAAAAAGAATTGTAAAATAGCTTTATAATTCTTTCATAAATCAAAATTTGTATTCCAGTTACATGAATATCTTGTTGGGGAATTGTTACATGGTGAGTGATAAGTTTAAAATAAATAGAAAATTATGAGATAATATCTCATTAATATTCCAAAATATCTTCATTATTGTCCATACCCACCAGCTCTGTAACAAAATGTCATAGTCTTGCTTTTGGCTTTCCTTAATAGTCAATCATTTTAAAATTTTGTCACCTAAATGGTCTCATGCTGCTATTTTCCCATGATTTTTAATGTGAACTTTCCCTGTAATTCTGCAAAATCTTTTAAAATATTTTTGTTGTGTGTCTTCTTTTCTGAAATATCTTATTTCTACTTTTCTCATTTCTGCTGAGTTATATTTTATATTGAATTGTACTTCTTATTCTTTTACTATCAGTCCCCTTTTCCTATTTATATAGATTATAAATATTTACTGCATTTTGTATCATGGTTTCTTAATATAATTTTTCAGAATTAGAAGTCTTTTTTTGTAATAATACTTGTCTTAAAATCCCCCTTTTGTGTTCCATTAAGGAACTTTTAACTATGCACCTTGGATACAATTTCTGATGTTCCTGCTTCTCTAACTTTATGCCCATTTTTGAAATATATTTTATACCACACTTTTTTTCATTTGAAAATAATTTTAACTCCAAATAATTAAAATTGTGTTTATGGTAAGAAAAATCATTAGGTCATATAGCCATGTTCTTCTTTAATCCCTAATTATGGTGGAGTACTTCAATAATTCTGTAATTCTGTGATTTCGCTCAACACTTTCTTTTGCATATCAACGCAGGTTCATATATTGTAGTGAGAGGAGAAAATATATTCAGGATAAATTGTATGAAAAATAATTTTCAATGAAATAAAAATCAATACAGTAGAAATGTCTATTTTGCCTTATTAATTTATGATTATTTTAGGAACACAAATAAGTATGATAATTTTCAACAATACCTCATTTTAGGACCTTGCTTAGCTTAAGGTTGATTTCTAATATTTAGTGAAATTTATATACATTTGTTCCTTGAGAAAGGGTCCTATGTATCCCACATGTGCTAGTGAGAAGAATATAGCTTTGGTTCTAACTGCCCAGACTCTACCTCTTTTGGTTGAGGATTATAGGACTGTGCAAAATATTCAGCATGAATTTCCAAAAACACTGTGAATACATAATCATTTCAGAGCAGTAGACACACTTTTATGTTGCTTTCCCACATTTTCATTCAATTGAATTAATTTTTAAGTGTCTCAGTCAATAATATTACTTTGCGTAGTGCTGTCCAGAAGCACAGTAATAAGCATGTATCATTTTCCTAATATTCAAAGAATATCGTTCCATATTTTGCCAATGAGTAATATAATGGTTATAAATTTGTAGGAGACAGGTTTTATCCAGTTGAAAAAGTTAATTGCACTTTCACTCATGTTTAAATTTATTAATTCTGATCATCAATAGCCATTATTTTTCCTGTTATCTTTAATATTTATTGAACTAGGCTTGCAATTTATTCTATTGACAATAAATTTTATCAATTAATTTTTTGATTGGCAAATCTACCTTGTGTGTTCCTTTTAAATTTATTTTTCACATAAATATAGTGCAAATACCATAAACTGACCACTTTAGGAATAATAGTATATGATATTGATTATACAACCCTGTGGTTATATTTTCATTTGTTTAAAAACCTTGTATTCATAGTCACTACATATTCTTTTCAACCTGTTGGCCACCATGAATTCACTGTATCTGACATTTCTTTAGAAATAGCATTATAAATACATTCTAATTCTTTTCTTGCTGGGATTTCTCACTTTATCTATTGCTTAGATAGATGCTGCTCATTTTTTGACCTTGTGATTTATTTTTTTTTTTGAAACAAGTTCTGAGGTCTCCAAGGCTGGCCTTACATTTAGTAGAGGTTGATCTTTAACTTCTGGCAATCCTGCCTCACCTACAATATTGGGGATCCAATCAAGAGCTTCATGCATGTACCAAATGGTCCAATTCCTAGATTTTTCAAAGCGTATTCAATCTTTCTCCTATGTCTTCACTTTATTTTCTATTTTATAGATGAATATAATCTTTTACTAATGCATTTTCTTAGTGATGGACATTGGCTTTGTTCCTACTCGTGGTATATTTTGAGTGACATTTGTATGAACAACCATGTGTATAATTTTTCAGTATATTTTTATAATAGGAATTAAGTTGCTCAAATTTTTATTTGTTTATTTATTTGTGTGTATTTGTGCATGCACATCAGTCTTTATGAGTACATGTGTATATATGTGTCCAGGTATATACACCTATCCCTATCTACTAAGGCAAGAAGAGGGCATTGGTGGTCCTCTATATTTCTCTATCTATTCCATTCAGGCAGATTCTCACCCTGACTCTTGATTTTTTTCTTCCTGTTTTATAACAGATTTACTCTTATGAGTAAATCTGTGGACCTGCAATTTTTTTAGTATTAGTATGTGTGACATCATTCTAAGGATTTTTTGGAAATATTTACAAGTCAAACAAAGCTCATGGAGCAACAAACGCAAATCTAAACTGAAAAATAATAATGAGGGATTAAAATTATTCTTTAATACTTAGAGGTAAAAGCAAATTCTATTGGAAAAGGAAAATCAAGCTAGCAAATGAAACACAATTCATAGAATAAAGACAATGTTTTAAAGCATTCATATACTTTCATCTATATATTTGAATTTAATCAATGAGCCAAGGGAGATGTCCTTACTATCTTTACACTTTCTATTCATTCCCTGTTAGTTATAACTCATTTGCAGAATTCCAGTAAATTCATATAATTTTGAGTATGTGCTGAGTCTGATCTTATATCACCTATAATCTACAGCTGGATATATTTCTTTCTTTTCTCTCTTTGCAAATATAGCTCAATCTCCTAGGTGCCTGACACTACGTATTTTACATATTTCATTCTGTATACATACCCACGACTACTCTAGAACCATTTGTATAAGAAAAGAAATGCAGAGGAGGGATAAAGAGGATAGGGAAGGCTAGAAATGTTTCATATATACTTTTTGTCTCTAATCCATGTAAATGTAAATTTCCCCTAATAAATATCAGAATTATGAATGTAGCTGCTTGGATGCTCTTTTAATCAGCTTGAGAAATATTTAGTTTCTTTTATTATTTGTTTTGTAAACTACACTGGCAAAAGCAATTAAAAACGGCAGGGTTAATTTAGGTCACTGTTCAAGGTATATTATGCTGTGCTTGAGAGCACAAAGAGCTTGAAGCAGCTGGTTACTTTATATCCACTATCAGAAGAAACCAGCATTACAGTTATGTTTGTGCTCAGCTTGCATTCTCTGTTTTTTGTTTTGCTTTTCTTTGGTTGGTTTTGTTTTGGTTCTTTTTTGTTTGTTTGCTTTCTTTATTTCATGGTATCACTTCACCCATTATTCGGGTTGGTCTTCTGACATCGATTAATATAACCAATTTTATTTTCCATAGGCAAATGCAGAGATCCATCTTATAGGTGGCTCTAGCTCTTATCAAGATGACAATCAACATGCTAAATTTTAAAAAATAAATAAAAGCATACTATTTTTTAAGAAATAATTAAAAACTTATCCAAGGAAGCATTGCTATACTTGCAATTGTGTTGGGAAAATGGGTTTCAAAGGGAACGCAGGGATATGTTAGCCTGTGAACCATTAGCCTCGCCCAGCATCAACCTATTAGAGAATAGATTGCAGTGAACAAACTCGGTCAGAGCAAACCTAATGGGTTTGCTGTGAATGCACATTTCTTTGACAAGAGATCTCTGGCTGGCAGTCAGAAATTGCATATCCCAGGTAAGTCCGATATAGGATTGATTGAATTTACAAACAATGGCTGAAAGTCAATAAATAATGAGGTTGGGGTTGCCTGTTATGAATCTGGAGTTTCCTTTGAACATTTTTTATAGCAAGTCCATAGTTTACCTATGTTAAAATACCTGTTGGTTAATCTGACTGATGTTTTCCAGAGTTCAGGAGAGGAATAGTACTGTATCTATATTGGTAGAACTATGCTTCTGATGGTACAGTGGTAAGATTTCATTGTCTGCTTAATGGAATTAGCATCATTATGAGGAGCAATTACACAAATGTTCAACTAGAGAACCCACATCTTTGCCATTGCAACTTCCTATGGGCTAGGGTAATCAGCCCAATATATAAAAAAGAGAAAGTGAACATCAGCATTCATCTCAATGGTTCCTAACTGGTGCACCAAGTGGTTGGCTGTCCAAACTCTTGCCAGGATGTCTACTCCATCATGATGGAATATAACCCTGCATAAATTATGACCCAAAGAAAACTTTTCCTTAAGTTGATTCTTTTCAGCACACAAAAAAGCAGTGAATACAATAGATGTTCTGGCTATTTGCTTGAAAATATGTGTATGTAGGATGTCTATACATGTGAGTATGTGTATATACATGTAAGTATACACACATAAGAGGTTTAACATTTAAAAAATACATCATTGTCTTCATTGCCATGAACTACATGATTTCATAGAAATTTGCATTGGTATAATTCCTTTAGACTACTCAGTGTCAGAGAAATGGATGGTATGCACATTATCAAATCTTGGTTCATCATTATGTTTTCTTTTTCCTCTGTGTAGTCACTGTGTAATTCTGTAATATTTTAACTGAGAAATTAAAAGTAAAGCAAGGATGATGTTTACTTTATGAAAATAGTGTTGATGTGGTGACACATATGAAGGATCTTTATATTTTTACCGATGATCTAAAAATTGCATCCTTATCATGGGCATGAAATAATTAAACAAAAATATGCTTAGTATCATATAGAATAATGATGCATCATAGTATGCCAATTCACCCTTAATAAATACTCTGTTTCCACTGACTATGAGCAGTTAATGACTATCAGAATTAAAAAAAAATACCTAAGGCAGAAAACTCCAAAGTTAATAAGCTATCCTAGTAAAAAATTCCCTGAAAGAGTCTAAATCTGTTCAAACCATTACAATAGAAGTAGGATATATTAAGTAGATTAATCATTATCTTCTCTTTTATCTGGGTTCTGGAAACACCAAGGTCAAGATAAAGACAGAAACCCTGCCTTACTTTGGGTGTAGATTGCTTTCTTCTTGCTGTGTTGCCACAGGGCAGAGAAAGCAAGGTAGAATTGTTTCTGTGTCTTGATTATAAGGTCATTTATTATGTTCCTAAGCATCATCATCTTCTGAAAGCCCTATCTTGTGATGGTTACCCATTTGGAGGTGAAATTTTCTGCATGGAATTTGGGATGTCATGAACATATAGCCCATATTGATAAGGAGTGAAATATATGTAAATATAATATATGGCTGCATATTTTTCTATTTATTTAAATTTGAAACAAGCTTGTTTTACATGTCAATGCCAGGTACCACTCACTTCTCTCCTCCCCTGACCCCAACACTCCCCTATCCCATGCCCTTTCTGCTCCCAGGGAGGGTGAGGTCTTCCATGGGAGATATTCAAAGTCTTTCATGTTATTGGGAGTAGGACCTACGCCCTCCCCCATGTGTCTAGGCTGAGAGAGTATCCCTCTATGTTTAATGGGTTCCCAAAGTCCATTCATATGCTAGGGATACATATTGATCCACTACCAGAGGCTCTGTAGATTTCCGAGGCCTCCTCACTGTATCCCATGTTCATGGGGTCTGGATCACTCCTATGCTGTTTTCCCAGCTATCAGTCTGGTGTCCATGAACTCCCCCTTTTTTGGTCAGCTGTTTCTGTGGATTTCACCAATGGCTGCATATTTGTAAAATGTAATACATCACATCTTTAATTTTAGTTGTTGTTACTCATGTTTTTGGCCATTGTGCCTAGTTTAAAGTTACTGAAATCCCTATTCTTAATCATTCTCCCCTTAAAATTATTTTGCTTGAGACATTTTATTTGTAAAGTTAGATTAATACAAAAAATGGAACTTGCTTTCAAAATTGAAGCATTGAGTACATATGAATATACCATCCCTATTTCTTGAACAAAGAAAGACTATTCTAAGTGCTAATTTTTGTAGATATTTCCTCCCAGCTGAAAGATCATATGACTAAGGATATAACTGCAATTTAACAATTTTCAGGTAGTAAATGAAATTTACAAGCCTCAGGAAGGTGCTGAAATGTATAAAATCAAGAAAATTAATCACTATGTCGATTCACTAGCAATACTCACTAGGGAGAGGACATTCTGCAAAGAATCTAGCTGCCTGAAAGCAGTTCAAGAAGCTAAGGAATGGTGCTTTTGTGATTTGTCATCCATACTGGGGTGAGTAGCTTTGAATACTCATGCTACTCCCAGTAAAATATTACTAGTCTATGTATTTGTATGTGTACCAAATTCACCCACCACATTAGGTGGAATTATTTGTTTGTTTTTTTTCTGTCATGAATGACCAATCTGGGTAGATGAGATGTTTGTTTATGTCTACTCAGGAAAAGTCACCCATCATAACCATTATCATTCTTTTTGTTGCTACCATAAACTGGTAGCAAAATACTTTGTATATTTCATATCCTATTCAAAGATATTTCTTAGTTTGAAAATCATTATATAACAAAAATTCATCATGAACCTTAGTAGCAAACCTGAGATGATGTGAAAAAAAATCAATTGTTGATGGTTATTGCCTAGCCTCTACAACTTATGCCCTTTTGTCTCAGTCATGGACTTTGTATGATAAATAATTCAGAACAATCAATAGAATACATTAACATAGGTTTTTATCATTTAAAATTCTGCAAAGTCTCAACCTTGGATACTTGCATAAAATTAACCTTTGAGTAGCAAATTCCAGAAACATCTGGGAACACAAAACAGTGATGTTCTCTCAAAATAAGATATTATGTACTATAAAACACATCTTGCAGGAACTAAAATTGCTAAAAGCTATATATTTAATTATGCATGACCTGAATACGTTTGGAACAAATTTAATGTGCTCAAATAAGCTGTGTTTCAAAAGATACATTGGAGAAGAAATGTAAACTGACATCTCCTTTTGTGACTTATTTTCTTACTCACTAGAACCTTACTCCTAAAAAGGAACATGAAAAAGATTCACTTAGTGGGTCACTGATATTAGAAAAAGATGCAAATGAACAACTAAACTTCACTGCACACATCAAGCTGCTTTCTCTCCTGGGCATTATTCAGCGGTTGGCTTAATATTTTCCTAACATTTTAAGAGATTTTCCAATTAAATATTAATACTCTTCCCCTAAAGAAAGTGAGATTTATTTTCCTAAAGAGATATGGAGGGGAGAGGTAGTGATCTGCATGAGTAGTTAGAATGAGGAACTGAAGAAGAAGGTTCATTAAGGAGTACATGCTGAGCATACATTCTTGAACACACCAATGAGTCACATGAAGAAGCTGGAGTTTAGCTATGTGCTGAAATTCAATGAGAGTTGAGTAGAGTTGCAAATAACTGTCAAGACTAGGCAATAAATCCACAAGCAAAATAACAGCCATTAGACAGTCACAGAGGACTTTGAACACCCAGATCTTCTGTCTTTATTGTGTGTTTATGTTCTTTTTGTCATAATTAAATACTAGGTGGAAAAAAAAACAAACTTTAAAGGAAGGAAAGTTTACTTTGTCCAATAGTTTGGGAGATTACAGTGGATGTTCATTTATTCTCAATGCTCTGAGTCTAAGGTGAAGTGAAGCATCATATTGCAAAGTGCATGCACCAGCAAATTAGCTCATAAAAGGCTCAAAGATTGATCAAAGTAGCTAGAAGAATGAGGAACACATTATTAAGTTTTTCTCTGAACTAGACACCAGATAAGGACATCTGGGAAAAGGGAAGCTGAGTTGAAAATTCTTGCTTAAATTGTCCTGTAATTCTATGGGGCATTTTCGTGAGTAAAGACCTATGAAGACTGCCCAGTCCACAGTTAGCATTGCTGTTTCTAGGCAGGCCATCATTCTTTTAAAAAGTAAGTTGAATGAGCTACACAGAGAAAGCAAGTAAATAAGAAGCATTCTTTTCTGGTCCCTCTTTTGGTTCCTGCCTCTTGATTCCTGCTTGTATTCATGTCCTGACTTCCTTTAATGACGGACTGTGATGCAGAACCATAGATTCATGTATTCATGGCAGTTTATGGCAGCACATCATGCTACAAATGTAAGTCAAATAAATGATTTCCTCCAGAAGTTGCTTTTGATCAAAATTTCAATGTTTCATGACAACATTAGATTAGCAAACTGGGGGAAGAGGGTGACCAGGAAGAGAAGAAAATGGAACACAAGTTAGATTATGTCTTTCAAAGACAGAACCATGGTGATCTACTTCCTTCAAGTAGAATTTTCCTCCTAATAACCCATTCAGGTAAGAACTGATCAATTGATGAAATCTGTAATTTAGATCCCAAACTCCTTAATAACTCCAGTATCTGTGGGTCAAACCATCAGGTATGGACATGTAATATCCAAACCACGATAATTAGAAATGAGACAAACTCCTGCAGACATGTTATGCTTACACCTGAACATTTTATCTGACTGTGTGGGGCCATGAACACCTAAAACCTTTTATGCTGATGCTCTCTGCTTTATAAAGTATGACTTGAGGAAGTGTATTTCCTCTAAGACTGGACTAAAGATTCTAAAGTTGCAAATGCAGCGCTCAGAGCTGAGAAATGGCATCTAATTTCCCTTTGGGGAATTAACCTGGAGCTGCGGTAAATTGCTGTGAGGCCAAGGTATCTTTGTAAGATAACCATGCATCACGTTTCCATCCAGTTTGGAGCCTAGAAAACTGGCCCCTGTATTCTGAGTGAAGAACCAGAAATCTATCGAAGTACTCTTTGAAAACAAATGGATGAAGATACTACGGAGGCTTAACTTGCCTTATTTACTTTGTCAGCAATGTTTTTTTTCATTAGAGTACTTTCTAAAACAATATAAAACAACAATATCAAAAACTTAAAGTGTACTGTTCTTGCAAAACCCATTTTTTGATGTCTATCTGGAATATTGCCTAAGTGAATTTCTTGAAAATAAGGCTTTTATTTGGTGTAATTTATACATATCCTTTGTCAAATCTGTTTGAGTGCTCCATCTGCATTGAACTCATGATTTCCTAAGGCCTATCAAGTGAAGTTAGAGTTACAGCTTCAATAGGAGCAGCTACTTTTCATAGAAAAAAAAGTCCTCGATTACCTGCTTTTTTCTTCTCATTCATTTTCATTAGGGGATTGAGCTATTAAGAAGAGGATTGTCCTTAGGAAGATTCCCCCAAAGAAAACTAGTAGAGAGATGCAAACACAGAGATATGAAAATCACAATATATAAACAATTATCCTGATCCCTTATGTTCTCTTTCCTCTCCTCTTTCTCCTACCTCCCTCCCACCTTACCCCATGCTCAAAATTTGTTCAGGGGCTCCTGTCTTTTCAGCTGCACTGGGAGACCATGTATGTCTTTCTTAAGGTCATCCTTGTTTCCTTGCTTCTATGGAGGTGTAGATTGTAGGTGGTAATCTATGTAGGTTCTATGTCTAATATCCATATATGAGTGAGTATATACCATTTTCCTCTTTCTGTGACTGGGTTACTTCACTTAGGATGGTTCCATCCACTTGCCTGCAAATTTCAAGACTCCATTATTTTTTCTGCTGAGTAGTACTCCATTGTGTAAATGTTCCACATTTTCTATATCCATTCTTCCATTGAGGGGAATGTAAGTTGCTTCCAGCTTCTGAATATTCCAAATAATGCCACTATGATACAGTTGAACAGATGTGATTATTGTATAAATGTGCATCCTTTGTGTATATGTCTAAGAGTGGAATTTCTGGATCTTGAGGTAGACTGGTTCCCATTTTCGAGAGAAACTACTGTAGTTATTTCCAAAGTGGATGTACAAGTTTGCACTCCCACCAGCAATGGAGCAAGAAAAGAGACACATCAATAGAGGGAGCCACTATAGGTTTAAAGAGAAATCTGGCACTAGGGAGTTGTACAGAGATCCCCAGTGATGACCCGAATTAGGAACCTAATCAATAGTGGAGAGGCTATGTTAAATACCCTTCCCCTATAATGAGAATGATTATTACCTTAAGTGCCATACTAGAGCCTTCAGTAGCTGATGGAAGGAAAAAGCAAAGATCCACAGCTAAGCACTTAGCCCAACTCCTAGAATCCAATTTCAGAGAGGGAGGAGTGACCAACAGAAAGGTCAAGACCACACTGGGAAAACCTGCAGAAACAGCTGACCTGAGAATGTGGGAACTTATGAACCTCAGACTGATAGTTGGGGAAACAACATAAGACAAAACCAGGCTCGTTGAACAGTCTTCATCCAGTAGCTGATGGAAGCAGAAGAAGGCAACCACAGCTAAGCACTGATCCATATTCATGTTATCCAGTTGTAGACGGGGAGGATGGATCAGCAAAACAGTCAGGATCATGCTAGAAAAACCTACAGAACCAGCTTACCTGAACTAGTGAGAGCATAGGGACACCAGTCATAAAGCTGGGGAACCAGCATTGAACTGAACCAAACTCTTTGAATGTGGATGCCAGTTAGGGTGCCCAGGCAGGCTATGGACCTCTAACAGTGGAACCCGTATTTATCCCTAGGGCACAAATTGGGAGCCCATTCCTATTTCAGCCCAGATACATGGAGGACAACCTAGGCCCTCTCCAAAATGATGTGACAGACATATGTTCCCCCATGGAAGGCCTTGTCATCCTTGTGGAGTGGGTGGGGGTAGGTTTGGGGTTTTGGTAGGGAGCATGGGAGGATGGGAGGGATAGGGAAAGGGGGGATTGATATGTAAAATGATTGTTTCTAAAGAAAAAAGAAAAAGAACTAAAAGATAACTATAAAAATATACAAACAAAAGAAAGTTGGAAAAAGAAGGCCATGTGGTACCTCAGAAGGATTATATCACCTTCCCAACTGGATTTAATATATATATATATATATATATATATATATATATATATATGGATGAAGGGTTAAAATTTTACTGGTGAAAATGACCATTGATTTGAAATAGGATAAAGACAGGTAAATGAATTCAATTTAGGGCATGGAGAAGACTCTCAGCAATAAGAGGAGAAAATCAACACAATGGATAAGAAAATAACCCAGGAATGAGGAAATGAACAATAAAGAAAAAAGAACACAAAATAATGGGGATTTTGCTAAAAATAGCAAGTAGAAATGCTAAATATTAATCAATGAATCAAATAAGAAAGGCATCACCAGTAGACTTAAATAAGTAGAAGAAAGTATATGAAAAAATGAACATAATTCCAACATTCAATATCCATGGGATATGACCAAGAGACCAAGCTTTACACTTCACAGTACAGAAGAAACAACTGACATATAAAACAAAGGTACAGAAAATCCATATAATAAAAATTATGCCAGAAAATTTGCCAAAACTAGATAAAGAAATGGGCACCCACACATGAGACAATTAGATTATCTAATAGGCAGGACCAAAAGACTCCCCTACAAATTATAGTCAAGTTATCAAAAATGTGAACCAAAGAAATGGTTTTAAAAGATTAAAAAATAAAATACTAGCTCATTTCTATGAGCAAATGCACTAGAACACAACAGAATCCTAAACAACAACTTGAAGGAGAAAAATGTGGAATTGTATATTTTAAGTGAATTCATTGTTCTATTATTTGTAATTTTCTCTGGTTCAATAGCATATGCTAGTAGCAATGCCACTGAAATAACACAAACCACTAATGATCCTGAGATTTTCTAAATGTTGGGGACTGCAGAGGTTGTGTTTTTGAAGATGAATTAGAGAAAGCTCAAGGTGAGTCTAGAACACATTTTCAGACTCAGAAAAAAGAAGAATTTACATAGTAATTATGTTTGGTCAAAAGTACATGGGAATAAGCTACCTGGATCATGTGCTTCTGCCAAAAATGATAGTGGATCCTAAAGATTAGACTTCACTTGCTCATCTCTGTCATGATCCAGGATGCCATCCACAAAGATAAAAGAAGAGCAAATATTCATTTCTCCATCATTGTCTGAAGTAGTAATTATTCCAACTTCATCTTTTTCAAAATGGTAAGTAAGCATTATGCTGCCTTTTCATAGAAATTGTATTTCAGGGCAAGTGGGCTCACTTGTGATAGATATATTTGTTTTATGAAAATATAACACATAATTAAAGTGAAAATTAGGTTCATAAAAAGTCCTCTCTTCAGGAGATCATTGTTTCAGGCCTAGAAGGCTGTCCTGGTAGCCCAAAATGCCATTAATAAACTGCAGTCTGGAGAAAATCTCTGTATGTGTCCAAAAAGAGGCAACACAAACCAAAACTGAAGGATGAACAACATGTGCAAAAAGAGGGAGGTAGGAGAAGTGTTGTTATTTGATTTGGAAGAATAATACAAGGAAGTCCACAAAAGTCTAACAACTTAGCATTTTGGAGGGAAGTAATTTCCACTTAGGCACAAAGAATATTCACTTAATGTTCAAAGAGAAAACTGTATACTGGTCCAGGAAATGACTGAGTGTGGAAAATGCTTTCTTTGCAAGCCACACAGCCTGAGCTTAAATCCTGTTTTCCATGTAAAGGTGGAGGAATACCTATTATAGTATGTTGTCTTCTCACCTCCCTGTCCATGCCTATACACATACATCATGCCAGTGTGCAAACACACCCAATATGTCAGTCTCTAAAAAGTTCTTAAATTGTAAAGACTCTTAATTATCTTTAGAAAAATCTCCTTGTGGTACTGAAGAGATGGGGCAGTGGTAATAGAGCTTATTTCTCTTGCAAAATCCACAGTTTGGTTCCCAATTCTCACAATCTTCCGTAGCTCCATTTTCAGACAATCTCATGTAGTCTTCTGATTTTCACAGACACCTGGATGCACATGCATAAAAACATACATGCAGACAAAACACCCATATGAATAAAATAAATAAGTAAATCTTTAAAAAGAAAAAAGATAGAAGGAAAATGTTTCTCAAAAATATAATCCTTATAATGCTCAGCATGCCAGTTATAGTCAATCCCCCATGGACAGTTATCAGAAAACTATGAGAACAGTGAGCAACTACAGGCAATGTTGTTCACAGATAGCATGCTCTGAGATGTTACTACTGTGAATAGTTTTTATTTTAAGTAACCAGAATATCTGAAAATGTTCATTCATGGTATTATCACTACTGAGTTCAACTTTCAGTACCCACATAATGGAAGGAAAGAACAAATGACTGTATAATGGTCTCTTACCCCCATATACATACTGTGGCATGCAGGTACCACTCTTCATAAATAATTTAACAAAGTAAAAATGATCATTCATAGATAAACTCCCCAAAGTCCACATTCTATGTCAGATTCTTATGATCGACATCCTTTTGAAAACATGCCTTTTCTTAAACACAGTTAGTCTTAGTTATTCTGTGTTTATTTTTCTAATTGTTAGCCCAATTAAATACTATTAAATACAATTAAATTTAAATTTAAATTAAAAACTAAAAGCACAGGTAATCATTTTTCATTTTATTGCCAGGTTGTATTCAGGACCTAGAACTTAGAAATACTTTGAAGGCCACCATAAAATGTAGATTGAAATTTAATGCAATTAATGGATAATTAAACTAGCACTAATAGTAATAGATTTTATTAAACATTGTCTATATTTATTTATATTATTGATATATCAATATCTTAAATCATGAATATTTATCCAGGTTATTATATATTCATAATGAAAGTAAATGCTTAGATGATGTGGAGGCAGGCCATGCAAATATGAAATACAGATTTGGATTGATTATGTATTTATATCCATGTTTTAATGGATGTGTTTGTGTGGGATGCATGAGTGTTTGTATACATGTGTATATACAGAAGCCAGAGGATGAGGTCAAGTATATTTTATAAATCTCTGTCTTAGTTTTTCCCATATTTAACGTTTTATTGATTATTTGTGGATTTCACATCATTCATATCAATACCACTTATCTCCTAGTCACTTCCCATCTGCCCTCTGTCCTTAAATCCCTACCTCCAGGACAAAATAGGATAAAGGTAAAAGAAAAATATCATTGCAGAAGCTGTATATAAATTAGTGAGTCCCATAATCCTTTATTCCATATATTGCTACTTGCATGTGTTCATTGCATTGAGTCTGGCTTGAGGTCTCTGGTTTTTTTGCTACATTATCAATGCTGGGTCTTCACTGGGGCTATTCCTGGATATCCTGTTGTCGTCCTGTATTGCAGAAATCTTGAACTTCTGGTCTTGAGGACCAGCCCCTTCACATTTTCCAGCAGATCACAGGTGGTGTGGTTGATAGGATGGACCAACTCATATCTCTGGTTCTGGGTCTGAGTGGTTGCTGGCTCACCTTAATACTCAAAGCCAGGGTGAGCACTCCAAAACCGCCCCTGCTAGCAGATTGCTCATCCTATGTAGTAAGCAGTAAGGGGAGGGGCCAATTCTCTTGCTGTCATATCCTTAGCGTTACTTTGGCCACACCTATGTCACCAGAACAAACTTTACTGTTTTGCCTACTGGATGTGTAGGGGTTACTATGCCTAGTGCTGTAGCTAGTGAGAGGCAAGGACTCTCACTCTATTGACCTACTATTGTCCTCATCAGGAACAGTAGTTCTGTCTCTTGTCCACAACACCATATGGTAGGTGAGGGATGAGGCTCAGTCTCTCACACTCAATCCTCAGGGCCAATCCCTCACACCTCTATCAATGTGGTCATCTCTACCGTGTTACTAAGGTGAAGTGCCTGGCACCTAGTTCTGTATCTGCTGAGGGGTGGGGTCAACTTTCTAGTCTGCTGGAGGTGGCAAGGAGTGAAGGGGAGGCCATCTTTCCCTCTCCTTCACCACCACAAGGCAGATGGAGGATGAAGAGCTGTCTTTCCCAATATCATGACTTCAGGGCGGGCTCACCTGTGCCCTCACCAGGAGGATCACATGGTATCCATGTGAGGTGCAGGGCCCACTTTCCTGAATTCTACAGCTGGTGTGATGCAATGCCAGCTCAACATTTCTCCTCAGGGCCAGCTCTCCCACCAGCCATAATCCCATGTGGCAAGTAGTCCACTCACCTCATAATGGCTCCTGACTTCTCTCATCTCTTTCTATCTACCTCTCCATAGGATACGAATCATTCTCTCTTTCTCTCTTTCTCTCTCTCTCTCTCTCTCTCTCTCTCTCTCTCTCTCTCTCTCTCTCTTCTATACCTGGCCATAAATTTATGCTTACCATAATAGAGCACATCAGGTTCTGGATAGGCCCAGGTTTTCTCTTCCAGGCCTAGAGCAGAGAACTAAGGAACTACATGTGGACCTTGTCTCCAACTCAGTCTTCCTGGTGCTGTACAGATTCCTGTCTTCTCTTCCAGACCACAGTATGCAGCTTCCAAAAGAAGTTATTTACCCAGATATCTGGACTGGCAAAGTGATTTTGCTGAGAGAACATAATGGTGCCAGGCTGCCTGGCTGTCTTAATTTTTGAGACAGTGTATTTCCTAAAACTTGGAACTGACCATTTCACAAGACTCACTGGCCAAAAAGCATCTGGGATCTGCTTCTCTTCCCCATTACTGGAGTTACAGACAAAATCCACTATTCTCAGTTACTATGTGGGTGCAGAGGACAAAACTCAGGTATACATAATTGCACAGAAAACATTTCCCCATTGAACCATCTCCCTAGCTTTAAAATTCATTGTATTCACTAACCAGACTATATGACTGTTATAAGAGGTCAGAGCTTAGTTCATTTAATCAACATATAGTGATGCTGAAAGAGTGAAAATCTGGGACACAGGAATATTTTTAAACTGTTTTCAGAATTTGAAGTTGGGCTTTTTCATGTCCTCCGTGTGGGCTAATCCTTACACAGATTAGGATGCTAATGTAAGAATAAATGGAATGGATAATTGAAATACCAAATATTCATAAATAATTTGGTTATCCATGATATGAACACCTAGTCAAAACATCACTGTCTGATGCATAAATATGATAAATGACATCTGATGAAGTAGAGATATGATGGTGTACTGTGAAATAGATATGCATCATTACATACATGAGATTATATATGGACCTAATTCAAAGCTTCTCATAGTATTAGCCTCTAGCCCCCTCATATCCCATGTAATATGGGCAGTTAGGTTATAGTTTATTAACAAAGTTATTCTGAGAGTACATGAACTGCAGTTGGAATACTTGTAGAGAGCATCCAAAGTTGGGATGACACGAATTTGAAAATTCTCGCTCACTAAAGTAAGTTTACTAAACTGATGCATTTTACTTTTCTTTTCATTACTTTCAGTTTTTTTTCCTTTGGGAAATCTAAATGTTCTCTCCACAGTTAGCTTTCACAAACTTTAAGAAAATTGATAAGTGTCAGTATACCTTTTGTATCCCAAAACACTCCCATACCAAATTGCATACCTCAATATAGAAATCAAGGAGGACATCTTCCTATGTTGGCATCATCCCAACACATCTAAATCTTTAATTAGCAAAGCTGAGTGACCTTGGCAGAATATTGCTTACTGGCTTGGTCTCTCTGGCTTCCTTGGCTAATTTTCTTACACAGTTTAGAACTACACGAACAGGGATGATACCATATTCATCATTAGCAATCAAGAAAATACCTCATAGTCATTGCTACAGAATATTCTAATAGAGGAAATTCACCAATTGGGATTCGTTTTTACCATGATTGTAGTTTTTATTAAGTGACAAAAACTGACTGGCACAACAGTTTCAAAGAAATGCAACAAAGAAGTTGAAATTGGGAACTAAATATTAAATAAAATGGAAAATGGAATCATAGAGAATATATTTACAATTCAGTTACGAGTCCTGGGGATCCGTCCCCCTTGTCTTGATTTAGAGAAGTGAGTTAAATTGTAGACTGGGACAAGTTATATAGAAATGGCATGAATAGAAATTGTGTGTGTGTGTGTGTGTGTGTGTGTGTGTGTGTGTGTGTGTGTGTATGTGTGTGTGTTAGGTAAAGAAAACATGAATTAGACAGGAGAACTCATTTTCTCTGTTATGCTAATTGTGGTGAGTGCTCTAAGTCATAGAATCTGGAAGAAATAATCAATTTTGTGTAAGGCTAGATGAAAACAAACCAACAAAAAAGCCAAGTTTGAAAATACCACACAATGTGTATCTTATGTGAAATTATAAGGATGGAGTGTACATGAAAATTTGATGAAACCTGCTTCTGATTATAATACAGAGATTTGCTAATCAAGTCAGTGGAGATAGAAATTAATTATGCACAAGTTTCACTGACTTGTTCTCAGAAGAAGCTGGGTATTACTTCAGCAACTCAATTTTCTTATTTTCATTGAACATAAATATTAACTACAAGGATTTTCACTGGATTCTTGGAAAGATTTTTGATATGACTTAAACTTTTAACCAAGAAATGTTGGTCCTATGTGGGAGCATTATGTTTGTCCTCTGCTCTCAGGTCTCTCAAAGTGTACAAGATTGTCATATTTATTACATTGAGTGTTTTCAGTTTGAGTTGTTAACATTTATAGATCTCAAGCCAACCTACAAAACACACCATTTCAACCTTCCACTACATCACATCCGACTTCAATACAGAAACAAACCTTTCAGCAAGCACGGGGAAGACAGATTATTAAGTGTTTCAAAAAAGCCCAGTCCCTGAATATTAATACAACCTGATCTTGTCTTTCTCTGGAACCCATGTCTTACATGGTGTTGCCTTGAGATCTACATAGACTATAATTTAGAGCAGTTGTGTTATATGAGGAAACAATCAATATTTATTTTTCCATTTTTCCTGTTCTATTATAATGATTAGTGAAATTGTATCTAAAATATGATTTGCTCTTTGTCAATGTGAAAAATTATTCCTATATCTAGGGAAAGTGTGGACATACGAAGAAAGTCCTGTGTACACAGATCTGCGTTAATATTTGGGTTCTTACATTTGCTTTCTTATGACAAACCTTGCATAAGGTACTATCTCTGAACTTCATTTTACATTATTAACTGAATAATCCAGGTAATATTTACTCCCCTGATGGGTTCTGAGAATGGAGCCATGTGCCATGATACCAACCAGGCAGGGGAACATGTGTAATGAATATTTGTTCTGCACTAAGGCCACAATGTATACAGAATAACATCCTAATAAACATTTAATAATCGCTGAACTTTTACAGAAATGTTCTTCAAAGTACAGATATTTACTACAAATTTTACTCTCTTGTACTGTAATCTAATTGAATTACAAAAACTTTGGGGTCTCTGATGAATGACTCCCATTCTCAGTGTGGTCCTAAGGATATAATGCCTACATTTCACATTTGATGTGTTCATATCAAATGGTGCTAATTGGGTTCACACACAGAAAGCAGAAGTCAAGTTAATACCCATGTGGTTGAGTCATTCCACATAAAGTCAGAAAGACAACATGGTGATCAGAATCACAGGTAGTTGTAGGGGACATGGTAACCATGCCTGCTCGGATGTGGTGAAGGTTTAAGAATGAGGGGCATGCACATGGTAGCCCCTTCTTCCCTTTCTTCATTGGCTTGCTCTACTTGCCTCATTCCCTGCCAGCTGGCTAGGTTGCTCTGAGTAAGTAAGGCACTTGCTAATAAATATCCTAATTTCTATACCTGGCTCCGTATTGTTATTTCATCTTTTAGGTTTTTTTCTGAATGTTGAAGGGCATAATTCCAGGGAGCATAATACCATCTTTAACACACACTAAGATGACCTAAACAAATCCTAACCGACTGTATTCTTAATGCATGGTGCTATTTTCATAATATGAATGACAGTTGTGCCCCTGAAAACTACACTGCACTTCTAAACATCTGATTTCATTAGATACAGAATTTTATTTATAGTTACATGATATTGTACATGAGTTTAGTTTGAAATTTCATAAATGCTAAGTTGAAAGAGTTTATAATTCACTTATTGGGTGCTTACCTTAATCATATAAAAGTAATGGCACATTATTATCTTATTTTGCCCTTGATGAAGGTTCACTGCTTGAGAAATAATTGTAGTAGGAAAAGAAGTTGGATTACTAGACTACAGGCATGACTCTTCTATTGCTGTGAAAGTTTGTGCATCAGTTTAACCTCAGTGACCCTTCAATTTATTCCCAGATAAAGAAAGGATAATAAAAATCCATCCTGCATCTTTTATATAGTGTTAGAAAAAAATAAATGAAATCAAAGATATAACTGTGCTGTATGATCTGCAAGGCTTTGTATTAATGTAAGGGATTATTCATTTCATCACTATTAAAAAAACATGTGCACTCTCTACATCATAATATTGTGTAAGGCATCTTCAGAAGAAAATAATGCCTTAGAATGCAAATTGATTAATTAATTCATTGTTCACTTTCATGATTCTGAAGTCTTTTCCTACACACAACCCATGTTTTACACCAAAAAAATATTTCTACTTTTTGAGTCGGGGAAAGTAGCTGTGATTGGAAGAGAAGGTATGACTTTGTTATACTAATACCAGAATAATAGTCTTCATAGGACAAAACCCAAGCTCTTCAGGAGATCTTGAGGAATAAGTTTGTCTGATTTGTAGTTGCATCACATGTTATATAGCATTCATCTTTTAACCTCTTTTGTAGACGATATTTCATTATATTTTGGATATATATATATATATATATATATATATATATATATATATATATCCTTAGGAGGCCTGCTCTTTTCTGAAGGGGAAGAGAGAAGGAGTGGATCTGAGAGAGAGGGGAGATGGGGGTGAAGACTGGGAGTAGGGGATCTAGTGGAAACTCAGTTGTGATGTAATACATGAGAGAAAAATAACTAAATAAAAAAGAAACCTGTCAGGAACCAAAGAGATGACTCCATAAGCAATTATTTTTTGTCTTGTTTATTTTCAAAATCTGACAATTTAAGTTGAATTCCTATACCCACAACGTAGAAGGAGTGTCCTGGTCTCTCAAGTTGTCTTTGGGTATGTACACTCTTCTCCCCTCACAATAAATATATACGTGTAAATAAAACATTAAAGAACTTTAGCAGATTTCATATTTCTGGCAACTACTTAGTGAACATCAGTATTTACTTCACAGCTTAAATAAAACTTGCTTGAAAACAGAATGATTCTATGTTTTTTTCTTTCTTTTTCAGTTACCTGTATCAGCTTTTTTTTCAGTCCACAAACCAGCACTCAAATCAGAACCTTGAGACTTATTATTAGTTTTGAATGTTTGCCTTGCTTAGGCTCTTTTCTGGCTAGCTATTTTATGTTATTTTAACCTGTTTCTATTTACCTAACATTTGCTTTGGGTGTGTTTAACTCTCCTTTCTTCTGTATATCTTAATTTCCCTGCTTCTCCTGTCTGTTTCCTGGCAGCTGCCTGGCCGGCCCAGGGACTCTCTCTCGTTCTCTTCTCAATTCTACTTCTTTTCCCATTTTTCTACCACTTTTATTCCCTCTTGACTTGCTTATCATTTCTTTGTCTGGCTATTCTCGGTTCAGCTCTTCATTAGACTAATCAATTTCCTTAGGCATACAAGGTGAAACAAATGCAACACATCATTATATAATTAAATGAATGTAGCATAAACAAACGTAATTCACCTTTACATCATTTCAAGTAATATTCTGCAGCATAAAAAATGTAGCACATCTTTGCCTAGTTAAAATAATATTTCATAACAGCTACTCATCACTATGTTTGGCATATTATAGGTAAACTACACATTAGTTAGAAAAGAAGCCAACTCAATGAACCCTAGGAATTAAGAAAGTGAGAGTGATAGTTGTAGAAATGGTATTTGAGTTCACAGTCATGAGTAGATAAGATCTAATATTTGTACAATTATGAAAAGTAAGAATTTTCTTGGTAGTGTTATGGACAGGCCACTTAATTTGATCTTTGGTTTCTCTTGTATGCCAATTCTCCACCTCTTCTTCCATGCTTAGGCTTAGTCTTACATGTCAGTCACTGCTCCATTCTTAGGTAGTAAGCAGGAAAGAGAAGAAAGCATAGGCAGATTTTAGACACAGAGTAAAGGATTACCAGCCTACAATCCACACTGCCAAAGAAGCTAATGAACAAGGAGGATCCTAAGAGAGACATACATGGTCCCCTGGAGAGGGGGAAGGTTAAGATCTGCTGAGCAAATTGGGAGCATGGGAAGAGGGGGGAGGGAGCTAGGAGAATGAGAAGGGTAGAAGAGGAGGGATGCAGAGGACATGAGGGAGAAGAAAGGTTGAGTCAGGAGAAGAATAGGTGATAACAAGAATGGAGATATCATGATAGAGGGTGACATTTTAGGTTTACAGAGAAAGCAGGCACTAGGGAAATGTCTGGAGATCTATAAAGATGACACCAGCTAACAATCTAAGCAACAGAGGAGAGGCTACCTTAAATGCCATCCCCTGATAATGAGATTGATGACTGACCTATATGCCACCTGAGAGCCCTCATCCAGCAGCTGGTGGAAGTAGAAGCAGACCCCCCACAACTAATCACTGAACTGAAATCCAGATTCAGAGAAAGATGAGTAAAGAGCACAGGGGTACAGACTAGGCTGGTGAAACCCACAGAAACAACTGACCTGAACAGCAGGGAACTCTTGCTCCCCAGACTGATAGCTAGGAGACAGCATGGGACTGATCCAGACCCCAGGAACATGGGTTTCTGTGAGGAAACCTCGGAAATCTATGGGACCTCCTGTAGCAGTTCAGCACTTATCCCTAGCATAGGTGTGGACTTTGGGAGCCCATTCCACATAGAGGAATACTCCCTGAGCCAAGACACATGGGGATGGGTCTAGGCCCTATCCCAAAGGAAGTGATAGACTATTATGACTCCCTATGGAAGGCATCACCATCCTGGGGAGTAGAAAGGATATGTGACAGATAGGGTGTTTTGTGGGGGTGGTGGTAGGGGAAGGCGGGTGTGAGAAGGGAACTGGGATTGTCATGTAAACCAAACCTGTTTCTAATTCAAATAAAAAAGTTGAAAAAATAAAAAATAAATAAAAAAGTAATCAGTATTCCTTTGGAAGTGTATTATCTATCAAAATGTTTTCCATTGAATTATAAAAATCATGTTAAATACATGTCACCTCTACTTTATACGTAAGTGTGTAGTGATAAAAGATTTTAAGTCATGCACAATTTCTCAAAAATAAAAGATGCATTTGAAACTAATAGTGTCTTAGTAAGCAGCAACACACTTTCTAACCCACCTAGTTACCTTTCATAACAAGCTACCCCTTAAATAATGAGTGATGCTCAGGAAAACCCTGATGATGTGTTGCAAAAATGTGCCTTGCCACTGGGCTTTGTTCCGTTGCTTTCCTGAATAATAGTATGGCTTTACAGTTCTGAAAATTTGGGTATTAATATCCTTACAGATAAACATGACATACTCTTGACTTAGTTAGGATTTCTATGCCTGTTATTTAAAAAATAACAGAAGAAAATAAACCTATGGCCAAATATTCTAACATTGTGCTTCTTGTCCTCATGATGTCTTTAGTATCAACATATCTGAAACTTTAAAAGCCCCCAAATCGTTACAAAAACAAAACTTTAAAGTTTTCTATGTTTAAATTATCAAAGTCTCTCTAAAACTAGAAAGCTCTAAAACTCCAAGAGTAAAAATAATGCAGTGTCAGATTTTAGGAACTCAAGATCTTTGAAGCTCTACCGGTATTAGCAGTGGCACCTCTATGGTTCACCCATCCATAGCCTACTCTCTTTTTCTCCTAGGCTTAGGTCAACCATGATCCACAGATGCTACAGGCTTCAGTGATGTTTAAGTGCTACTGTTGTCACCAAAATGCTTTCTTACCACTGCTCCTGAGCTTTTTTTGCCCTTCCACATGATGGCCATGCTTAACTTCTCTCCATGATACCTTCAGTTCTGGATATTGACTGCAACTGAGGGAGCACTTTCAATATGATCTTTTCTTGACTCTCCAGGTACTCCAGACCTGTCATGTACAACCCAAGTTTGGCTGCCATTGTGAAATGTACCCTTAGTCACCTCTGGACCACAGCTTAGTGTGCTGTCCCTGAGGAAATATTCCCTGAAGAATTCACCTCAATGATGCAGATCTCCTCTCAATCACAGATGATTCTTCAGCCCTGGTTATTTAGCATTGTCCCAGCAAAGCAAAGTTTTCACTTTAGTTGTAATTAATATGAATATCACACAAAAACCTCAGTAGTGATGTTATTTCTTCTGAAACCCCACAAATAATTCCCCTACTGTCTGCTTTCTCTCATCAGTCTTGTGTTCCAAGCTCTCCCAGAACAACTCACTAAGCCTCCACAAGTTAATAATTTATCCTGCCCAGAGTTTCAAAATCCCCCCCAACACATGGTCTGATCTGCCAGACCAGTTTCCAGGATTTCATTGCTGTGGTAATACACCATCACCAAAGAAACTTCTGGAGCAAAGATTATATATATATATATATATATATATATATATATATATTTCATTTATATACCCATGCAAAAATATACATCACTTAAAGAAATCAGGGCAGAAATTCAAGGTAAAAACACTAAATCAGGAAATAATACAATGACCATGGAGAGATGAAACTTACTGGCTTGGATTCATGACGTTTTTAGTCTGCTGTTTATAGACACCAGTACCACCAGCCTAGCTGGTCATGATTGATGGTCAATTAAGAAAATATACCACAGACTTGCCTACAGGCCAATATTTTGAGGTAATTTTCTGAAGTGAATTTTGTTCTTGCAAAATGACTCTCTCTTTTGTCAAGTTGACATTAAAACTAATGAACACACATCTCTAAGAGAAAGTCATGTTTCTTAAGCGATTTATGTTGAATGATCCCGAGTTGTTTCAGGTTATTTCCATGCATGATCAAAATTAGTAAAATCACTATCTCTGTACTTTACCATCCTCATAAAAATCATCACACCAAAGTCTTGACTGGTTATATGAATAAAGTTGTGGGACCATCAACTTGACATAAAGAGATTAGGGAAAACTTCATACAATAAATTGGATTTTAATACACTTTAAGTGTTTCATAGGGTTTGGACTAAAAAAACAGAGTAAAGCAATGCATTTCTGGGTAAGTAACTTGAAGAATGTGCTCTAGGGCCATTTGGGTAGAATTCATTTACAAACCACCAAAAAATCCAACAGAACAATATACAGTGTAAGTCTACTGCTTTGAATTATACATGTGTCTTGTTGTAAGGTCATTGAATTCTAACTTATTACTTTGATGCAGCCAAGAATGTTTTGATATGCTGACTTTACAAATGAATAAGTAACAACTCTCAGCATGAAGACTTGCACTCTATAATGGAAGATCTACTTTAATCTCCAAAAATGGGTGTTGGAGAGATGGCTTAGCAATTAAGAACATCTGTTTGTCTCGTAGAAGATCAAGGTCCAGTTCTCAGCACCTACATCAGGCTGCTCACAACTTCCTGTAAATCTATTCCCAAAGAATGCTATGCTCTCTCTGTCCATGAGAACTAGACACACACATGTCACACATACATACATGCAAGCAAAACACTCATGTACATAAAACTAAAATAAGCATTGATCTAATTTTACCCTGAAGTAAGTTACCAGACAAGCACACAAAGATGCCCTTTCCTTATACAGACAATATAAGTCATCCTTATTAATGGAGTCTGATCCCAAATCATGTTGAGTTCTTTCCATTACATTTCCATATCATACAAGGTTATACCATTGTTCTTGTCCACAGCTACCCACTTCATCATTAATATTAGTATCTAAAATAGACAAAACAGCTTGTGTTGTGGGAAAAAGGTATTTGCACTCAAAAATAAGCACTAAGGAAATCAGAAATTGTAAGCACATAGACTTGTCTCTTCAACAAAAGGATGTGTTACCTCTTTTCAACTCAGAAGGCTCAATGGGTATTATTAAAAGCATGGTGGTCTGTGCTATCAGTAGGGCCAGGCCATACTGGATTCCTCCAGACTATTATGTTTATACAGACTCTCTCTCCATAGACCTTTATTTTGAGCATTGCTTCGCAGTCAGTAGATCCCATCCTTAAGGGAAATGCCACATGTGTTTCACAACTTGGTGACTTCTGAGCTATAGCAGTGGAAAAGGTCATATCATGTTCTAGGCCCTTAAGCAATAGAACCCATCTTTGTGGTGAAGGTCATATGTATTTTGCAAATAATTTTGATGTAATTCTGCCTTAAGCATTACGGTACACATGAGATTGACATAATTATTATGAGGAAACTTTTCACCCAAAATTGCACTGTACTTAAATATGTCTAAAATAAACTTCCCAGTGTCAGACTCTAGAATTTTCAACTAATACCAGATAATTAAGACATTTTGAGGCAGATAGCTTTCTTGTTCAAAGGCAATCACTTTGCTAATGACAATAACATTTTCAGGTACCCTCCAAGGCTAGAGAGATTTCAGAGTGGCTAAAGAGCTTGCCACATAAGTATGGCAAGATATAATAATTCCATCATTGACCTCAAAGTAAAGTGGTCATTATAGCATCACATTATGTACATATACTGGCCATGCAGAATTAAGCACCCAAACTTCTGGGCAGTGTCTTCATCATTTTTTACACAGAGATATTTTAGGAAAAATTCAAAATAGAAAAAGCAATCCATATTTTCATGTAGGTGAATATGGGAAGGGAAACAACAACTACATTGGGATGACAAAATTACAAACTCCTATGTGTTTGTAACTAAAGAACTGCATATCCAAGCATAAAGGTGACAGGGTTAAATAGAGTTCCCATGAAAGTTCATGTTTACAATTGTTTGAAACAAACATAAATCAAAGCAATGTATGAAACATGAGACAAAGGGTGTGAGTGACTTCTGGTAAACTAAATTCTTCTTTCTGTGAAAACTACAAGATTTGATCAAACAAGAAAAGCTTTGTTAAGGTCTCATTTCTAACATTTTGCAGCTGTGTCAAACCTTTTTCTTTTTCTAATTGGGTAAGGAAGATAAGGAAGCTTTCCACAGTTTAAGCATAGTCATTCAATTATGTTTGAGTCATAAGCAACATTTAAGCACATTATTAAAATGTCCTGCCAATCTGCAGTCATCTAGAATGAGCATACTTATCTGAAATTCTGGAGATTTTTTTGTTTGTTTGTTTCCTTTTTTGTAAACCATGAGAGACTAAATAGGAAAGAGTAAAAGAATAAAGTAACTTTTCGGGATAATCTTAGTAAGTTCTTAAAGAAAAAATCAAATATTTACTTTTTCAACAATAAGTGAATATTTATTCCTCATTATATTTAAGAAAGAATCCCTATTGCTCAATATCATAGTGTTCACACATAGTTGCAGAGTTCTCTTCCATTTTCTTTTCCTTTTTTAAAATTCACTTGGGTTATGTGATTTAATGCATCCAGTACTGTATGTTAGAAAAAAAGTGTCAAAAAAGCATTTTCTGAATGAGGTGAAGCATCTCAGCATGGCTATGGGAGTCAGGTGCTTGGGTATCATTTTAGGAACTTATATTGTCATAGAAGATCTCTGAATCCAGGCCATTCTAACATAATAAGTATAGTAAAGATTAAATTCAAATTCATTTAAAAATGAATAAAGTTATATTTTCTCTTCACCCACTTCTATTTTATTACTAGCTGGTGGGAATAATAAGATTTTATGTTAATCATATGTAATGTCACTTTTTTCTTAAAAATATTTGAGACTATCATATAGATAAATCACTTCTCCTTTTCCTTTCCTCCTTCCAAGCACTCTCACAAACCCTCCTTTGAGTATTTCAAATTCCTGGCCTTTTTTCTTTATTTGTTGTTATACACACACACACACACAGACACACACACAGACACACACACAGACACACACACAGACACACACACACCACACACACACACACACACACACACACACATATATATATATATATATATATATATATATATATATATATATATACACATATCATATTGTGTGTTTGTGTACTCCAAAATACATACTCATACCCTGCTCAATCCATATGTTATTCAGGTATATATGTTTCCAGGCTTCCCATTTGGTACTGGATATCATACAGGTAGGAAACAGACAATTGATACAAATACATAATACTTTAAGTGATAGTTACCATGTGTACATGTTTGACAGAATTGTTGCATAACTTTTTTATCAGAGTAGCTTATGTCACAGACAGTTAATACACATATCTGCACATTCATGATGAAGAAAAAGCCCAGTGATTCTATTTTTATTCAAATTAGTTTTCATTTCGGTCTACATAGCTGTTTTGTGTGCCAGGTTTATGTGTTTATGCATGGGGTTATATTATGTGTCGGCAGGTGCACATATATGTTTATAAACATGCTTGCTGAAGCAACAGGGTGATGGCAAGCCCCTTCCTCAGGCCCTGTCCAAATCATATAGTAAGACAAGATCTAACACCTGAACTCAAAATTCACTGACTCATAGATACAGTTTACACAAGCTCCACCTACCTTACATTGGGATTCTAGGCATGTTTCCATGCTTTCCCAGAAACTCCATGATTTGGGAATCAGAAATCTAGTTTTCTTACTTGCACAGCAACTTCTTAACATATAGAGACACACCTCAACTCTTGCGTATGAGTTTCAAAGAATTATTCAATAGCTGTGACTCAGATTTTCAAGTTAGATGCACCAACTTTAAAAATATATTTATCCTTATATGTAATAGCATTTTCCCAAAGAATCTTTCAAGGTAATCTATCTATGCTATTAAAATATAACATCTAAGGTTGTATTACTAACTTATTTACTTCGTATAAATTAAAATTTTCTGTCCTTGGTCATTATCAAAAAAAGCTTAGAAAAGGGAAAAGGTTTTATAGAAATGTGACAAGTTATAGAATATTGAATTTTATAAAGATACAGCATGAGCTCAGCTAAGTTGCTGAAGGTATACATAAATACACACACATGCAAACACACACACACACACACACACACACACACACACACACACACACACACACACACACACAGACACACACACACACACACACACACAGAGAGAGAGAGAGAGAGAGAGAGACAGAGAGAGAGAGACAGAGACAGAGACAGAGACAGAGAGACAGACACAGAGAGACAGAGAGAGGAATGAAAATAAACAGAAAGCTGATTTCACGTTTTTATTACATTATTTCAGTATTTACTATTACAGTTCGTTTAAGGACTAAATTATAATATCCATTTTATTTAATTGTTAGTGGATGCATATGTTTCTTTGTTTTTTTTTTGGTTTTTTTTTTTTTTTTTTTTGTTTTTTCGAGACAGGTTTCTCTGTGGCTTTGGAGGCTGTCCTGGAACTAGCTCTTGTAGACCAGGCTGGTCTCGAACTCACAGAGATCCTCCTGCCTCTGCCTCCCAAATGCTGGGATTAAAGGTGTGAGCCACCACCACCCGGCAATAATTTTTGTTTTTTTGTTTTTTGTTTTTTCCAGGCAGGGTTTCTCTGTGGCTTTGGAGCCTGTCCTGAAACTAGCTTCTGTAGACCAGGCTGGTCTCGAGCTCACAGAGATCTGCCTGCCTCTGCCTCCCAAGTGTTGCGATTAAAGCTGTGAGCCACCACCGCCCACATGTTTCTTAGATTATGAGGGCTTCAGCTTTGAATCTGAGGCCTGAAGGGGTCTCTTAGGCCTATATTGCCTTTGTGCTCACAAGTGAGTTCCAAGACAGCCAGGATTTGGTTTTCACCACAATGTGGTTCCCAGAGTTTGGACACAGTTATCAGCCTAGGCAACAAGTGTTTTTACCTGATGAGCCATCTTGGGGGAACCCCCAAATTACACTTTAACTCAGTCTTGAATGTTAAATGCAATGGCTTCTTCAGTGAAATTAGTTAATGATTGGGATCTCTCTCTCTCTCTCTCTCTCTCTCTCTCTCTCATCTATCTATCTATCTATCTATCTATCTATCTATCTATCTATCATTATCTATCTACCTAATCTATCTCAGTATCTACCTAAAATAGTTAGTGTAGTTTCAATGTAATTAGATTAAGTGGATTCTAGGTTAGCACACTTATGCAATATCTGTGAAGATATTTCCACATTTTTATTTAAGTAAGAGGAGAGGTCTTCCTGAAATAGATTCAGCATGATCCCTTTGTTGGGGCTTCAGAAAAAAAGGGGGATAGGATAGAGGAAGAAAGCCCAGAGAATGCAAACATTCTCCCATGCGGCCTGCCTACCATGGTGCTAGCTGTTCTGCTCTGTCACATCATTACTACCTTGATTCTCTGAGACCTCTGACACCATGGGTCCATATAAACCATTACCTTCTAAGCAGTTTTCTAAGCACTCTGTAACCATAATCAACACCTATAATCATTAGCTTACATGCTCACCAGTAACATTCTGGGAATCACCCCTTACCTGATATTTATTATTGCAAACATTCCTCTGCCTTGAGGGACCTTCAACATCCTCTGCATTGACTTTGGCATTGACATGTTTCCTACCATCTCTCTGGCCTATGAACAGGCTGAGAGTGGCATCATGGAGAGACAGCCCAGAAATCCTAAAACCAACACACTTGTGAATGAGTGCCTGATGAGCATGACCTATGGACAAATTGGTATAATCCAGGCCCTGGCCAGATCCCTCTGCTTACCTTTCCCAGAACTGTCCTTGTCTCCTAGTCCTGCCTAGCTTCCGGACCCACTGGCCAAACAGTGTTTTATTTATCAAACAATACAAGAGACATATATGTAGAAGGACATGCCCCATCAATCATCAACAAAACCTTCATTAATACAAGTGTTTATTTTCCTATTTGAGAAAATTAAAAATGTTAAGCTGGCAGTGGTATTCATGATTATTGTGTGCCAATTGACAAAGTAAAGCTTGGTGAAAATTTTATGTGTGCTCAATAAAACTTTATGTATGATCAAAGTCTGACAAACATGTTGAGGGGAAAAAAATGATGCCAAAATTGTAATGTGACACCTGAGGCCATCTCCTTAATGACTATTTATGCAACAGATGTTGCTTGAGAATTCCCTCGAAGGAAGGAAGCATGACAGATAAATCAATTGTGAGAATCATATCCCTAGCATAGGAATGGACTTTGGGAGCCCATTTCACATAGAGGTATACTCCCTCAGCCTAGACATACGGGGGAGGGCCTAGGCTTTACCCAAAAGATATGGCAGACTCTGAAGAGCCCCATGGAAGGGCACACTCTCCCTGGGGAGCAGAAATGGTATGGGATAAGTAGGGTGTTAGTGGGGTGCAGGGAAGGAGGGGAGGGAGAGCGAACTGGGATTGACATGTAAAACAATCTTGTTTCTAATTTAAATAAAAAATGGAGAAAAAAGAATCAGATGTAGATTAAGAGTAATGTACATTCTGAGCCTGATCTTTTAATTTCACTAAATATTATTTTCCATCTTCATGATCACATTATATTGAAATGTTGTAATGTCAATTTCCTGTACCACTTCAATTAATAAAACCTTTGTCTCTTTTGAGCTCTTAAGAAGATGTAAGCTTTAAATCACAGTGACTTCACCCTTTGCAATTTACATATGTTGAAGAAATAAAAGCCTTTTCAAGAGTCACTATGGGGTCTGAGAAGCCTCAGAGGAGTATTAAGACCTTGAATTTTATGTGAGCTGCCTCAAATACAAACCACAATCTCTCCCTATGGAATACTAATGGCTTTTGTGCATGGTTACAGTCTCTTATGATTTTTTAAAAGACTTGAACTTGCCCAGGAATAAAATAGCCTTTGTGATGGTGGTTGGGAAGTGTAAATCTAGCTCAGATGCAAAAAGGGATGCACACCATTTTATGTTTTCACACAGTCCAGTTTATCTTCAAATAATTACTGTATGCTCTGGAAGGGTGAGAGGCAGTGAACATTGAAACTTTTCCTATAGGAACTGTTCACGTTCCTAGGAAAATTATCCAAAAGGACATTTAAGGTATCCAAGACATAATTGAGGAGTTGGTGTTTGATATCTATCAGAGGATTTAATTCAAATTATCTTTTGTTCACAGCCACAGATTTTAAGTTACTTTATGAAAATATATGGTTAGTTTTAAATATCAATATTATTCATTACCCAAGTTCAAAAATTCAGAGCATACTGATTCCAAAAATTGCCCTGGGTCTTACCCTTACATTAGACTATTCTCATAAAATTTATGTGTCTTTATTTGCTACAAAAAGATGAAGATGTCTGCATATACCCATGGCATTTTCTTTTGAATCACTTGTGGATGAAACCCAACCCAGGGGTTAAGCAAAGCAACAATAAATAACACACTGTGGAGCAAAGCAGCTTTAATCCCATTCTTAAATCTGGCTGCATAATGGGTCACCACAGGACTCACAAACAAGACAAAACAAAATATAATTATGGTAGCTTCCTTCCCTAGATAATGTGAATTGCTGGTTCTGGGGCTTCATTGATCTATCTAATAGCCACTAGCTTTGTCATGCTATGGATGTGGGAAAGGTAAACTAAGACGTACCATAAAGGTAAAATATACCCATGATTTCAAACACATATTTACTGTGAAACCATCTAACATAGGGACACCGATGCTCTCTGAGCAGTCTTGAAATAGCCTTTTCTGAACTCTCTTTTCAATTAGGCTATGTCCTTGAGATCTTCCCTTAGGCTGAAAATCCAATTAAAACAAAATCCTGCTAAGTTATTTTGAAAAGAATTGCTCTATCCTTGACATCCAACAACTACCTTTAAAGTCTGATCAAATTTACCGTCTACCTTCTATAGTCTGTCTTTGGCAACCCTTTAGCAAGAATCCTGTTAAGTAAGTTTAACGAGAATATCTCTATCATAGTTGAATCCTTGTGATAATTTCCCATCCAATCTCCTTAAGTCTAATAACTGACCATATATTCCAACCACCTCTGCTTTTCTCAGAGTTGAACTCATATCTCCTCCATTTCAGTCACTTGATTAATGTCTGTCATACTGTCTTTAAAATATTTCCATAGTGAATAACTTTAAAATGTATAAAACAATAAGAAAGTTCATAATTTGTATTAGATTGACCTAAGTAATGTATATTAGTTAAAATTAATTTCAGCCATCTCTTTTAATATTTTCTAAGATAATTATTAGTAAACATGAAGTTTCACATTTGACGAGAATTAAGTTTTTACTAGATGTCCATATTCCAGAAGTCATACTTGAGAATCAGTAATGTAGAAGACATTCCAGGTGATTCAAGTGTGCTACTCTTAACCTTTATACTAGCACAGAATCAAACATAAAATGTGCATACTATACAAACATCTGGCAGGCTTGGCAAGACAAGTTTTTTTGTAATTCATTTGTCATAGCAAAATTATATCTTAAATGCCAATACAAGCCTGATTAATACATTGTAAAATGACACATGGGGAGATAGAATTACCTGTAGAAATTCACAGCCGGTTCAAAGATGATTCAAGTGTCAAGGCCACTTTAGTGTATACTATGAGAGATGCAATGGTCCCACACATAGTTTTCTTGGTTTCTCTTCCTTTTACTTTTCATGGCTCATGACAGATAAAACTAGTACTTTCTCAATGTATAAAATAGAATTTTCCAATATAATCAATGTGTAAGTAATTTATCACTGTCTGAATTGCTTCCCAAATATCACAGTGTCTTCTTGTGTCTTGTCCAACACAAGAATTATCCTTTTTCCTGCATAACCACTCATTTTGTGCTACTTGCTGAATAATGATTTAGTAGCCATTTTGGTCATCACCTATCAAGTTAACATAGAGTTATGTTCAAGTGACATTTTATTTACTTATAACCTCAAAGTACAAAAGTAGTAATAAAAAGGAGGCAAGAGGCCATAACATACAGCACAGATTAACTTGGGCACTGTGGTATAATGGTGCAGTGCTCAGAGGAAAATGCAATATGAACACACTTTTATTAGTATCCATAGTTTTTTTTTTACTTTTTATTTATTCCTGTGGCTTTCACATCATGCATTTTGAACCAATTCATATCCCTGACCCTTCCTGTCTGCCCTTTGCCCTTGCTACCCCACCCCCAACAAAAGTAATTTTAAGAGAAAAGAAAAAATAAAAACCAGAAAGGCAAAAGAAACATCTTGTTCTGTGAAATGTAGTGTGACACAGTAATTCTCACAATGTACACTTTAGTTCATATATCTTTCCTTGCAAGTGTTCATTGCAAAGAGTCATTGGTCTGGTTCAAGTCCTCAGGCTTATGCTACACTATTGATACGGTTCTGTCACTGGGACTCCTCTTGGATATTCTGGTGTGGCCCTGTGTTGTGGAGATCCTGCAGGTTAAGAACTGCAGGAGTAGTCCCTTCACATGTTCCAGCAGATAATGGATGATGTGGATGTTGGAGTAGGCCAACAAATAGTCCTGGCGTGGGGGGTGGTAGAGTTGGTCTGCCTGCCAGTTCTCCCCAGTCCTTACCACCAAGTGAACTCCCAGATAGTTCACCATTCACAGCAAGGATCAATGGGCATTGCTGGTCCTCCTGCTTTCACACTCTCAAGGTGACTGCCCTGCTACTGTAGCTTTTGGGGGGCAGGAAGAGTTCTCCTGCTCTCATGACCTCAGGGTCAGCTCTGCCACCTGCCACAGGCAGTGATGGGTGGTGGTGGAGCATCTTTCCCTCATCTATGCTACCACATGACAGATTTCAGGCAGGGTCAGATCTCTCCGGCTCATGCTCTAAGGGCAACTCACCTGAACCCCTGTTAACAGGGTCAGTTACCTTGTGCTGCCCAGGTAAGTTTCAGGGTCTACTCTCGATAGTGCTGCAGCTGAAGAGGGGCTAGGTCAGCTCTCCTGCTCCCTGCAGATGAAGGGAGTAGGATATCTTTCCCTTACCCATGTTACCTCATGGCAGATGGGGGGCAGGACCTGCTTTTCACTTTCAGGCTTTCAGGGACAGTTCACCTGTGCCCCTGTGAACAGGGTCAGCTCTATTGTGCTGTCTAGACAAGATGTGGGTCCCGATGTTCAGAGTGCTAAAGCCAGTGAGGGGCATGACAATTTATCTCTAGTGTTTCAGCAAGTGAGGTGTGGGGCCAACTCTCTTCAGGTCTATCCTCTACACATTTGGTGGTAACAGTAGCTATGGTACAGACTGCTTCTGCAGCAGGGTCACTGACCCAGACATTGGCCTTGGCAGCAGCCCAGGCAGGCAGGTCGTGATATTACTATGGCCAGCCTGCTGCTCATTTCCTTCACCTATTCAGATCTGCCTCTCTCCACAGAACATGAACCATTCTCTCTCAACCCTCTCTCTCTCTCATACCTCACAATAATAGTGCCCGACCACCTGAAAGGCACCTAGTGAGCTGTGTTTTCTCTTCCCTGCACAGGGAAGTCTGCCATGGGCAGGTGCACAAGTCTCTTTCTCCCTCTGAGACTTAATCTAGCATCCATAGTTTTATGTGATGTGTATTTGTACATATACTCTTCAAGTAGCTGGACCCTGTACATTATTCTCTAGTAGGTACATAAATCCACATGTTCCTAAGTGGAGTATCCAATACTCTAATAGGCTCCAGAACCCTCCTCTCTGTTGTATTTTATTTGTACTTTCTGTCCACAAATAAACCATAATCTGAATTTCAGTCCAAGACCAAATCACTTGCACCACTTTGCAAGTTAAGCTCAGTTTCCTTTCTTTGTCCTTCATTCCCACAAGGGGGGAGATCTTTAACTTGTGAGCATGCCTTGCAGGAGCTAATTTATTCTTCAAATCATATGTTTTTTCTGTGTATTACTTTTCCCTCTTACAAGCCATTTCCTTCTATGTTCAAACTGACTGGCTCATGTCACTATTTTCTTAAACATCTATCAAAATATATCCTTCTATCCATCCCCATTCAAACTCATTCCAGAAATTTACTGACCATCAAAACTTACCCTTTAGTCAAGATGTAGTACAGAAAATCCTATACATTTTGTAGTTAGACAGATGTATTGGTATATAAACAATATTTCCCAGTCCTCTTTCTGATTTTGGTCTGAGGGATGTTTTAAGACTCATCTTTTTCTTTTTCTTTTTTTCTATTTCTTTTTATTAGTCCAAATTAGGAACAAGCTTGCTTCACATGTCAACCAATTCTCCCTCTCTCTCTTCTCCCCTCACTCCCACAAGCCTCCCACCCCATGAACCCTCCTTTCCCCAGGGAGGGTAAAGCCCTCCATGGGGTCTCTCCAAAGTCCACCACATCATCCTGGGCCGGGCTTGGGCCCTCTCCCATGTGTTCGGGCCCAGACAGCATTCCTTCATGTGGGAAGGGCTCTCAAAGTCTGTTCTTCCACTAGTGAAAAATGCTGTTCCACTACCAGGGGGCCCATAGAGTGCAGAGGCTTCCTCATTGACATCCACATTCAGGGGTCTGTATCATTCCCATGCTGGCCTCCCAGACGACAGTCTGGGGTCCATGTGCCCCCCCCCTTGTTCACGTTAGCTGTTTCTGTGGGTTTCAGCAGCCTGGCCAGATCCTTTTGATCTTCATTCCTCCATCTCTGCAAAAGGGTTCAAGAGTTCAATTCAGTGTATAGCTGTGGGTGTCTGCCTCTGCTTCCATCAGCCACCGAATGAGGGATCCTCATGCTCCCAAGTAGCTCAGGAGATCCTGCCCCTTCCCATTCTCTTGGGTCCGTGGATTTTTCACTTAGAGTACTCATTGTTTCCTAGTTGCTTTGGTGATGAAGATTGTATGCTGGTATCCTTAGCTCTATGTCTAAAAATTGATATATGTGTGAGTACATACCATGTTTGTCTTTTTGTGACTCGGTTACCTCACTCAGGATTGTTTCTTCTAGTTCCATCCATTTACCAGCGAATTTCAAGATTCCATTGCTTTTTTCTGCTGAGTAGTACTCCGTTGTGTAAATGTACTACATTTTCTCTATCTGTTCTTCAGTTGAGCGGCATCCAGGTTGCTTCCAGGTTCTGGCTATTACAAAAATCACTGCTATGAACATGTGGTACATGGGCATTATTTGGGTGTATGCCTAAGAGAGAAATTGCTGAATATTGAGGTAGACTTATTCCGATTTTCCTGAGCAACCTCAATACTGACTTCCAAAGTGGTACAAGTTTGCAATGGAGGAGTGTTCCTTTTTTCACCACATTCTCGCCAGCATAAACTGTCAATGGTGTTTTTTATTTTAGCCATTCTAAGGTGAGTAAGATGGTATTTCAGAGTTGTTTTTAGTTACAGTTCTTTGATGGCTAAGGAATTTGAGAACTTTCAGTGTCTTTCAGCCATTTCAGATTCCTTTGTTGAAAATTTTCTATTTAGATCTGCACCCCAATTGTTAATTTCATTGCTTGGTGTTTTGGTGGATAGCTTCTTATGTTCATTGTACATTTTGGAAATCAGCCCTCTATCTGATATTGGGATGGGGAAGATCTTTTCCCATTTCTGAGCTTCAATTGTGTCTTACTTAGTGTGTCCTTTGCCTTAAAAAATGTTCTCAGTTTCAGGAGGTCCCATTTATTAATTTATTAATTGTCTATCTCTGAGACTTCACTACTGTTGTTCTGTTCAGGAAGTGGTCTCCTGTACCAATTTGCTCAAGGGTATCTCCTACTTTCTCTTCTAGAAGGTACAGTGTGGTTTGATTTATCTTTGATCCATTTGGACTTAAGTTTTGTGCATGGTGATAGATATGGACCTATCAGCAATTGTCTGCATGTCTAAATCCAGTTGTGCCAGCACCATTAGTTAAAGATACTTTCTTTTTTCCATTGTATAGTTTGGCTTCTTTGTCAAAAAATCAGGTGTTCATAGGTGAGTGGGTTAATATCAGGGTTTTCAATTTGATTCCATTAGAATCTCTGTCTATTTTGTGCCAATACCAAGGAGATTTATGACTATGGCTTTATAACAGAGCTTGAAGTGAGGGATGGCAATGCCTCCCGAAGTTCCTTTATTGTACAGGGTTGTTTTGCATATCCTGGGTTATTTGTTTTTCCATATAAAGTTGACTAAAGTTCTTTCAAGGTCTGTGAAGAACTGTATTGGGATTTTGATGGGTATTGCGTTGGATCCGTAGATTGCTTTGCAAGATTGCCATTTTATTATGTTGATCCTACTAATCCAAGAGCATTTTCTGGCATCTTATTTAATTTCTTTCTTTAAAGAGCAAAGTTCTTATTTTGAAGCTCTTTCACTTTTTTGGTTAGTGTTACCCCAAGATACTTTATATTGTTTGTGGATATTGTGAAGGGTGATATTTCTGTGATTTCTTTCTCATTGCATTCATCAACTGTTTATAGTAGGGCTATTGATTATTTAAGTTAATTTTGTATCCTGCTATTTTGCTGAAGGTGTTTATCAGCTGTAGGAGGTTACAGGTAGAATTTTTTACATCACTCATGTAGAATATCATATCATCTGCAAATACTGAAAGTTTGACTTCTTCCTTTCTAATTTGTATTCCTTTGATCTCCTTTTCTTGTCTATTGTTCTAGCTACAATAAGATATGGAGACAGTGGACAACCTTGTCTTGCTCCTACTTTCGAGGAATAGCTTTTAGTTCCTCTCCATTTAGTTTGATCTTGGCTGTTGGTTTGTTGTATATTGCTTTTATCATTTTTAGATATGTTCTTTTATTCCTGTTCTCTCCAAGATCTTTATAGTGAAGGGATGTTGGATTTTATTAAAGGCTTTTATAGCATATAGTGAGATGATCATGTGTTTTTTTTTTCTTTTTTCAGTTTGTTTATATGTTGGATTATAATGATGCATTTTCATATGTTTAACCATCCTTGCATCCCTGGGATGAAGCCTATTTGATCATGGTGGATGATTTTTCTGATGTGTCTTCCATATCATTTACCAGTAATTTGTTGAGTATTTTTCATCAATGTTCATGAGGGATATTGGTCTATAGTTCTCTTTTTTATTTGTATCTTTGTGTGGCTTGGATATCAAAATAATTGTAGCCTTGTAAAAAGAATTTGGCAATATCCCTTCTGCTTCTATTGTGTGGAACAATTTGAGGAGTATTGGTATTAGCTCTTGATTGAATTTTGGGTAGAATTCTGAAGTGAAACCGTGTGGCCCTGGGCTATTTTTTGATTGCCAGGGTTTTGATGACTGCTTCTATTTCATTAGGAGTTATAGGTCAATTTAAACTGCTTCTCTGCTCTTGGTTTAATTTTGGTAAATGATATCTATCCAGAAAATTGTCCATTTTCTATAGATTTTCAAATTTTCTGGAGTACAGAGTTTCAAAGTATGACCTGATGATTCTCTGTATTTGCTCACTGTCTGTTGCCATGTCCTCCTTTTCATTTCTGAATTTTTCCTTAGCATGCTTTGTCTCTGGATTGATGTTTGTCTATCTTGTTAATCTCAAAGAACCAACTCTTTGTTTCATTGATTCTTTGTAATGTTTTCCTAGTGTGTAATTTATTGATTTCAGTCCTCAGTTTGATTATTTCCTGGGATCTGCTCCTCTGGGGAGAGTTTGCTTCTTTTTGTTCTAAAGTTTTCATTTGTTCTCAAGTTTCTTCATGTGGGCATGTATGAACATTCCTCTAAGCACTACATTCAAAGTGTCCCATGAGTTTGGGTATGTTGTGTCTACATTCTCATTAAATTCTAGGAACTCTTTAATTTATTTTTTTATTTCCTTGACCCAGGAATGGAGTAATTGGGTGATATTCAATTTCCATGAGTTTGTATGTTTTCTGCTTTTTGTATTGCTGTTGAGTTCTAACTTTAAAGGTTGCCAGTCTGATAAATATAGGGGATTATTTCAATTTTTTAGTATCTGTTGTTGTTTGCCATGTTGCCAAGTATGTGGTCAATTTTAGAGCAGGTTCAATGTGGTGTTGAGAAGAAGGTATATTCTTTTGTGTTTGGAAGGAATGTACTATAGATGACTGTTAAATCCAATTGGGTTATAACTTCTGTTAGATCCTTTGATCTTTGTTAATTTTCTGCCTGGTGCTACTGTCTAGGGGTGAAAGAAGGGTGTTGAAGTCACCTACTATAAATGTTTGGGGTTTTATGTATGGTTTGAGCTTTAGTAATCTTTCTTTTACAAATGTGGGTGACTTCATATTTGGAGCATAGATGTTCAGGATTGAGACTTCATCTTGATGGACTTTTCTTGTGATGAGTATGAAATGCCCTTCTTCATCTTTTTTAATTGATTTTAGTTTGAAGTCTAATTTGTAAGATATTAGGATTGTTATACCAGCTTGTTTCTTGGTCCATTTGATAGGAAAATCTTTTCCCAACTCTTTACTCTGAGGTACCGTCTGTCTTTGAAGTTGAGGTGTGCTTCTTGTATACAGCAGAAGGATGGATTTGGTCTTCCTATCCATTCTGGTAGCTTGTGTTTTCTGATAGGCAGGTTAAGTCCATTGACTTTGGGGAATATTAATGTCCATTGATTGTTGGTTGCTGTTTGTTTTGGATTTATTGGTGGTGGTGTCATTGGGTGTGGATTTTTCCCTTCTGATTCTTGTTCTTTCATAGGCATATCCTTCTATAGGTTGGGGAAGTTTTCTTCTATGATTTTGTTGAATAGTTTTTCTGTACCTTTGAACTGTATTTCTACACCTTCTTCTTTACCTATTACTCTTTTTTTTCGGTCTTCTCACAGTGTCCCATATTTCCTGGATATTTTGTGTTGGGGATTTGTTGGATTTGAGATTTTCTTTGGTCAATGACTGTATATCCTCTACTGAGTCTTCAACAACTGAGATTATTTAATCTCTTGTATTCTATTGGTTATACCCACATCCTTATTTCCTGGTGATTTATCCAGCCTTTTTCTTTCCAGCCACCCATCATTCTGTGTTTTATTTATTGTTTCTAACTGTGCTTTCAAACAGTGAACTGTTTGAATAGTTTCCTTCAATTGTTTGGTTGTTTTTTCTTGGCTTTCTTTAGATTCTTTAAGAGAATTACTTATTTCATGAATTTTTGTTTGTTTTTTCTTCTATTTCTTTAAAGATTTTCTTGTTTCCTCTTTAAGTGTCTCAAACATTTTCATAAAGTAGACTTTTACTTCATTCTCTTCTTCCTCTGTGTTGTACTTTTCAGATCATGCTGGTGTGGTGTCCCTAGATTCTGGTGGTGTAATATTTGGCTTTCTGTTGTTGAGTGTGTTCTTATTCTGTCTTCTTACCATCTCTTCTTCCAGTGGGTGCAGTTGCGGTCTCTCTATCTCCTCTTGTTACCCTGTGGTGTGGGTGGGCCATGACTTCAATGTCTGCAGTTCTGGATAGTCTTTCCTCTCCTGGTAGTCTCCTCCCCCAGCAGGGGCCAGGGCCTTGGAGGAGGAAGGAAGACTGAGGTGTTTCTGGACTCAGGGATATCCTCCCTGTCTGGCTGGGTCCACTCTATGGCAGTTGCAGGCCCAGAGAGATCCGGGGGAGTGATGGGGGCATTGGGCAAGAGTCGGGCAGGAGCACAGTGTACACTAACCTTAGTAGAGGTCGGGTGGGTGGATGAGGAAAGAAGAGTCATGTGGCTCATCTTAGCATATCATTTGGAAGGAAATGATGAGGCTGACACTTCCTTGAGCACCTCTGGGAATGCTATGATCCACACTGACCTTCTACATCTGGCTTCTGGCACTGGACTTGATAGGTCCATCTTTTTTGTTCTATACCTTTCCATGTGGTCTCTCTGCCTTCATAATTCATATTGTTTCTATAGTTTATACAATAGAATTTCATTAGGCGTATGGTATGCCATGTCTGTGATTATGTTTGAAGACAAATGACTAATTCTTTTCTATAAGCTCTCTCATTTCCTTATCTTTTGAATATAATACGTGCTGGTGAACATAAAGTAAAATGATGTCACTGACTTGATGCCTTTTAGGGAACTTGTGCTCCTTACTAGTTTTACAGGGAACAATTAACCCCGTTACATTTCTATTCAATTCAGTTCAATTAAATGAGAAAGACATAATGAAGATTCTTCTTCAATTGTTGGCTTGATGCATCTAGTCCATATTACTGGATGCAAAATAATAGAGTATTATCCCATAAAAAGTTGAGTCTGGGTAAACTTAAAGATTATTAAGCTTGAAATGTTAACTTATGTTAACTTAAAAAGTTACAGAGCTTATAACCTAGGCAACAAATAGACAAACCGTAACAAATAGACTAACATGGGTTATTTTTTATGCTTATGTTTGCTTAGAAATTGAAGATTTCATAGTCAATGATACTATTTCTAAGATTTAAACCATAAACCAGGGAAGTTTGACTCCACCAGAAGCACAAATAGCTATCAAATTTGAAAAAAAAACAGAGAAATGACCTGATCTATAAGTTTGTCTCTTGTCTAGTTGCATGTTGACCTTGAAACCTTCAGAGAACCTTTATTAAGTGAATATTACAGTTTCAAAGACTTAACTGTCTGTGGTTCAAATAGGAAGAAAATGGCAATTTGCATGTTTTATGGAACAGATGGAGGAGACAGAAGAATTAAGAGATAAAACAGAAACAAAACAAACAAACAAACAAACAGGAAAACAAGAAAGGGATTGAGAGCCTGGCATTGGTGGCACATGCCTTTAGTCCCAGCTCTCAGTAGGCAGAAGCAAGTGGATCTTTGTAAGTTTGAGGCTAGCCTGGCCTTCAAAGAGATTTCAAGGACAGTCTCCAAACATAAGGAGAAACCCTGTCTTGAAAAACAAAACCAAAACCCAAAAAAGACAACAACAAAAAGAATTAAGAGATACATGTAGGGGAACCTATAGCCACGCCTGCTTAGGGGCTGGCTACAGGTCTGCCTGACCATGGCTGTGAGGGCATGGTCAGGGTGATGTAGAGTGAGAGGTGGTCAGTGTCTGTTCAATTTCAGTTTTGGGTTCCCTTTCAGTTTGCGTACAGGCTGCTGCCACGCCGGCTGGCTAGGTCACTCTGTAAGTAAGGCTTTTCCCAATTAAATACCCTTATATTTCTACTTGGCTCCATATTGGTAATTTCCCACAATATCTGGTATCAGAATAAAAGAAGAATTTAGGGAATGTCTTTGTCTTTTCTTGGATCTTTCTCTCAAGGTGTACACCGTCTCATAATTGTTATGCTCCCATGGTTGCATTCCCAAGTATGTGTATATACACAAGCAAACATTTCTCTGCTAACTGTTTATGTTTGTGCCCCACACAGCCAATGAAGACCTACCTGACAGCAATGCCTGGACACCCTGGAAAGAAAATGGGCCACACCTCCTCGATTGCACTGGATCCAACTTGCTGCATTTCAACTGACACTCTGGCCAGAGGTTACTGACTTCAGTCAAGTTGAGGATTTCAAGCGAGATCTTCAATCAAGAAAATCCCATCTAACATGAACTGGATACAATCCTTTCAAGACTTTCACTATACTAACATTTTCTTCCTACAGGACCCCACAAAGCTTTCATCGTCCCATTTCAGTAGGAAGTAATTCGGAGGATGCTATGCCCCCTTTCGCCATTGCTGTCATTTAGGATAATTTATATACCTAGTTAGGGATAGCTTCCTATTTTTTATGGTTGGAATTGGAAGGAGGTGTTCAGGCTTGGACACCTCTTTCAGATGACTTTAGGATTTAGTTAAAATAGATAGTTAGGATGTGACATAAGCAGATTGTTGTATCTTCTTATATTTCACCTTTATGATTGTTAATTTTGGATGATTTACACTGTTAAGTTTTAATCCTCTTTTAGACTAAAAAGGGAATTGTAGGGGAACATGTAGCCACGCCTGATTAGGGGCTGGCTCTAGGTCTGCCTGACCATGGCTTCGAGGGCATGGTCAGGGGACGTAGAGTGAGAGGCGGTCAATGGCTGGTCAATTTCAATTTCAGGTTCCCTTTCTGCTTGTGTACAGACTGCTGCCATGCTGGCTGGCTAGGTCGCTCTGTAAGTAAGGCTTTTCCCTATTAAATACACTTGTATTTCTACTTGGCTCCATATTGGTAATTTCCCACTATGGATATATTTTAATAGCACATTAAACTTTTCTGCTTTGTTTTCTCAAGAAATAAATATCTGTGGGTACCGGGTAAGATTTTATAGATTGTTCTTAGTATTTTGTGTGTTTTAGAAATAACAGCATATCTTTCCACCCTTAGATAAATTCTAATATATTCTGCAGAAGACGAAGAGGTTAAATTTGCTGAATTGTTTGATCAGCATGAAAAAACATTCTCGCTGCAAACCATCAGAATCCTAGCATACAGTAGTATCTTGCTTGTGCAAATAAAGCCTGTCCAAAGGTCAGAGAATGGAGTTTGCCACTAGCTAACCATAGAGGTCTGGAGTTCTGTACATACAGACATGGAGTAAGATAGCTGGACTGAAACAGGTTATAAGCAGGGAGAAGCAGGAAATTGCTCTCTGGTCCGCTGAGACACTAAGAAGATAAAGTGTGACCATGGCTTGCTTTTACTCTCTGATCTCTCAGCATTTTCCTCTATATCTGACTCTGGATTATTACTTAGACCAATCAAGAAATCCATTTACAATTTGGCACCCAATGTTGGGCATGAAGCCAGGACCCTGAGTTAAGAGCCTCATGCTCAAGCTAAATGCCCCATGTTGGGTACCAAAATGTAAATGCTATCTCACTTCCTGTCTGTTTGTATAGATCTTCAGACCTCTATGGTTAACCAGTGGCAAGCTTCATTCTCTGACCTTCAGACAGGATTTATTTGTATAAGTATGATATCAACACACTAGCATGAAGAAGTAAGGATTTTAGTTAAGATTGACCTAGACGTTTGTGATATAGATTATTTAGGGGTTATCACAAAACACACAGGAAACATCTTTGACTTCCTCTGCAGATGACCATTGATTGTAATTCAAAATTTATTTTCTTTTACTTGGAAGTAGTTTCATGGTTTTAGAATCTAGTTTTCTGACTCACGGTGATTCTTATTAAATGTTCCCTGTTGTTTCTGTACATCTAGTCATCCCTCCATCTCTTCTGTGCTCCACTTTCTAATGTTTTCCTTTTCACAGCTCACTAGATACCCAAGAGTTTCTGGCAATAAAAGGGTCAGGCTTGTCCTCAAAATATACTTGAAATGGAAGGGATTATAAGTTTCTGGATTGTAATTGGCTTCTTGTTCAGATGATGAAAGTTCGATTTGAGATGTGATGGCTTTTCTAATGTCATTAGGCAAGGCTGTCCTGAGGGAAGACTAGAGACGAATCCTAGTCAGTAAGGATCAGCAGAGATGTGCTGTCAGCAGGAATCCTCCACTTACTTTTTGATGCTTGGTCTCTTTCTGTCTTCCTAAGCTTTGCTGTGAATGTAGTATTTTCTATGGTCTTCGCTGATACTAACCATCATAAGAAGTAAATGCTGTCTTTATTTAGAAGAATAAATGGTTTTCTATAAATAGGTAAAAAATGATTGGAAAATTATGCCAGAAAACTTGAACAAGACTCATTTGGGCTCTGAAAGATGCAGCTATTACTAATATTTACCTCCACAAATTTCAAACATTACTTCACACCTCCTCCTGGGAGTCATCAAAACTATTCGAGAACGATTTCTTTATAATTCCTAAAACAGGAGAAATCCTTCACCTCTCAGTTGACAGTGAAATGAGACTATTTTTTTTTATTACCCTAACCCAGTTACATTTCTCCTACCATGTGCTTTTGACTTTTACCTGTAAACAGTATGTTCTCTGAGCCAGGAGCCATATCTTATATAAGATATTTATTTCTCTGTAACTCAAGAGTAGAGGAGACTCAGGTTTTTTTTGGGGGGGGTTCTTATACTGAGCCACTTAACTCTGCCAAAAATTTTACAGATACCATTTCATTTACTCTTTGTGAAAACCCCTTAGAGCAGGTCTTCTTACCCCCATTTCACATAAATAGAAACAAAAGCACAAAGATGAAAAAAGGGACATCTCCAAGAATTAATTTTAATGAAAGATAAAACAGATATTTGAACAATCCATATGTCAACATAATTTTCCAAATAAACAAAGTTTATTGTCAGAAAAAATGGGCACTTAGAAAGAATTTAATAAATTTGTGAATTTAAAAATATTTGATTTTAGCCGGGTGTTGGTGGTGCAAGACTTTAATCTCAGCGCTAGGGAGGCAGAGGCAGGTGGATCTCTGTGAGTTTTAGGCCAGCTTAGAGCGAGTTCCAGAACAGCCTCCAAAGTCACAGAGAAACCCTATCTCAAAAAAAAATTGAGTTTTACAATTTAATGTATATAGGAATATGTATGGCATGTACATGTAAGTGTGGATGCTATGAGATCACAAGTATGATTTTTATCTTTAAGGAAAAATTTATTTCTGCTTGTCTGGTGGTCAGGATTTTTAAATATAACTTGTAATTTTCAGTAGGAATAGTATCTAAATCTGTTTAATTTATATGTTGTGAGGGAAGAAAGTGCTCAGACAAGGAAGATAGCCAGCTCTTAGCATCATTTTCAACCACTCTGTGAATTGCCTCAGAATAGGTTTTGATGCATGACTTACCATGAAACCTCTAAGACAGACACTAAATGTGGAAGTGTTTTACTTTAAACATAAAGGTAACCATTTTAACAGGATATAGTATTAGTGATAAAATTTATCTAATGAAAGTTGAATATCAAGTCTTGAGTATGTTCCTTATAGTAGATATTGTATGATTCTTCATTAACAGACAACAAATAGGAACTTTGCACGAAGTAAATGATTTTATCAACTACAATTGTTTTAAAAACTTCAATACTACCTATCAAAATATACTCAAACTTATCTACCAATTTTTTTGCAAGTTGTAATGCTTTCTAGGCAACTATGAATACTTATACAATTGTGTTTTGTACTTGAAAGTCAGAGTCTAGTGGATACATTTGCTGTCCTTATTCTAGGAGAAGAAAGGATGCCAAACAGAACATTCACATAAATGTTTCAATATGCAAGGCAGATCTTAGAATAGTGATTTGCTGTGGAGTGACAAAGCTTTAAAATAGTACATCAGGAAAATTTATCAATACTGAAACAAGGAATTCCTAGAACAAGGTACTTAAGAAAAGCTCTAGTGACCCAAACCAATTACTTGTCATAGCTAGATGATCAGCATGACAATGAAAAATTCTGAATATATGGATAAACACTATCAGTATTCAGCAGATTGCTGAGAAAGTACTGCAAAGTGAAATTCTCTCTATATTCAATAATTGTAGTGTTTCAGACTGCAGAGTATTTAATAATAGTAATTTGTGTACAGTTCATTATAGCTTCCTTCAAAACAATGGTCTTTGTGTATACAGTGAATTAATGGTTAGTGGCAATGTTTTGAGATTAATATATTATATCATAATGTTAATTTATATTAGAGATGTTTGTCCTATTCCTTTACTGACACACCAGTTAGTTACTTATAATGCAATATAGTATGAAAAAACCAGTAAAGAGTTTTATGGGATTATCTCACAGCATTGTAAAAATATTTATAAATATGCTTGCATGTTAGATGCAGGGACTTAATGATGATGAAAATATGTGAGTGAATAGCTAGTACACTGGATGATGATCTCTGTTAAAATCAGAATTAGAGAAGGGGAAATCCTAAATGGAAAGATCAGCCTGATTATATATAAGAACACAGGAGAACTGGGCTTGAAAAATCATATTTTATATTGATCTACATGTATTATTATTTTCTTTTGAGTATTTAACATATGAGAATTGTCTGGTATTTTCTTCTTTCACCACCCCCATTATTTTTCTCTAATTTCTCCAGTTACTCCCCACCTCCACACACACATTCCTTTTCCAGATCATATCTGTTTATTCTTTTGTTTGGCTATGTGCAATAATAAAATTTAAATCAAACAGAATATATGCTAATTGAAACTCAAATATGTGATGAATCCAAGGTGTTTCAGTGAGTCCTCACCTGTGCATGCAAATTTGATTTCATCTTTAGTAAGTAATAAAGTTATATGCTTGCCAAAATAACAAATAAGTGAAACACTGGAAGACAAATGTCACACAATTTCAATTTTATGTGTAACCTGGAAATGATGAACTTATGGGAACAGAGAGCAGAATTGTGGCTATTAGGCTTCAATGTGGGTGTTTTAACAATGGGGAAATGATTGGTTTAAGGATATAAAACTGCAGTTGGACAAGAGGCATGGACTCTGTGAAGTCTTGCGGTCTACTGAGAGCATGATAAATATGGTTGATAACAATATGCTATGTTTTAAAAGTCATGAGATAGTATACTTTAAGTGTTCTCAAAACAAAAATGATGAATATGTGTGATATAACATGTTAATTGGTTTAATTTATCCATGCCATTGTGAACACACTGTATTGTGTATCATAATTGTGCATGAATTTACTTATGAGCTAAATAAATGAATGGAAGAAAAAAGAAATGCTTTCATGATTTCTTGTGTAATTTAAGCTAACATTGATAAAATTTTATACTAGAAGAAAAAGTTCTTTAGGAAGAACCTAGGCATTTTGGCAAGGACTTGTATTCTCAGTGCTGGGGAGATGGAGACGGAAGGATAGTTAGGGCTTACTTACCTGGCCTCAAAAGCAAGCCCCAGTTTTCAGTGGGAAATGAGTCTGAGAAATGATACAAAGTTTATTTCTGACCTCCATAAGCAAAGATGCATATATGCATGCCTACAAATTTCCACACATAAAACAAGTTATTCTTTGTATTCTGTTCTGAGGCACCAACATCAGCATTCCAGGACATATTTACACAGAAGTAGTCACTAAACACATAAAAGCTATGAAGTAGTAAGTAAAAAATAGAAATATAGTGTTCAGCAATTTAGGCTGAGGCAGTGTCCTCACAGCTTAGAGAACATCAAAACAGGCAAAGCTAGTATGTCCTGTCCATCTTCCAAGAAGAAATTACGCCTGATGTAAACTTTCTTTTTTTAATTTAATTTATTTTATTTAAATTAGAAACAAGCCTGCTTTACATGTCAATCCCAGCTACCTCTCCCTCCCCTACTCTTCCAATCACTAACAACCCCATACCCTATCCCCTCTCTGCTACCCAGGGAGCATAGTCCTTCCATGGGGGATTGAAAAATCTGCCATCTCATACAGGGCAGGGCCTAGGGCCTCCCCCATGTGTCCAGGCTGAGAGAGCATCCCTCCATGTGGAATGGGCTCCCAAAGTCAATTCATATGCCAAGGATAAATACTGGTCTACTACCAGAGGTCCTATAGATTGCCAAGGCCTCCCCACTGACACCCACTTTCAGAAGGTCTGAATCTGTCCCATGCTGGCCTCCCAGCCATTAGTTTGGGGTCCATGATGCCTCACTTGTTTAGGTCAACTGTTTCTGTGGGTTTCATCAGCAAAGTCTTGAGCTCTTTGCTCTTTACTCACTCCTCTCTTTCTCCCAGCTCCCTGTCCTGCCATGTACCCAATCCCATCAGTGTCTTTCCTCTCGCCTTCCTCTTCTCCAGGGTACCATGCATGTCTCTCTTAGGATACTCCAAGTTTCCCAGTCCTTCTGGCAGGCTGGATTGTAGGATGGAAACCCCTTGATCCATATCTAAAATCCATATATGTGTGAGTACATACCATGATTGTATTTCTGTTACTGGGTTACCTGACTCGGTATGATTTCTTCTAATGCCATCCATTTGCCTTCGAATTTCAAGATTCCATTTTTTTCCTCCAAGTAGTTGTACTGAATTGTGTAAATCTACCACATATTCTTTATCCACTCCTCAGCTGAGGGGCATCTAGGTGGCTTCCAGGTTCTGGCTATTACAAATAATGTTGCTGTGAATGTAGCTGAACAGATTTCCTTGCTTTATTAGTGTGCTCCTTTTGGGTATATGCCCAAGAGTGAAATTGCTGGAACTTGTGGTAGACTGATTCCCATTTTCCTGTGGAATGTCCATACTGATTTCCTAAGTGGCTGTACAAGTTGGCACTCCCAACAGCTGTGGAGAAATGTTCTCCTTTCTCCACATCCTCTCAGCATAACAAAAAGGCAGCCACAGAATGGGAAAAGATATTCACCAACGTTACATCGGACAAAGAGCATATCTCTAAGATTTACAAAGAATTCAAGAATCTAGTCTCCAAAATGCTAAATAATCCAATTAAAGAGTAGGGTAAAGAACAGAATAGAATTGTCAATAGAGAAATCTTAAATGGCTGAAAGACATGGAAGAAAGTGCTGAACATCCTTAGTCATCAGGGAAATGCAAATCAAAACAACTCTGGGATAACATCTTACTACTATCAGAATGGCAAAAAAAAAAAAAAAAAAAAAAAAAAAAAAAAAAACCACCAACAGTTTATGATGTAAACTTTCTTTTTTTCTCAATGAAATATATCCACTTTTTTGCATTTTTGTTTTTTATTTGAATTACAAACAAGATTGAATTACATGACAATCCCAGTTCCCTTCTTCCTCCCTTCCTTCCCTACCACCCCCCAACTAAAACCCTACCTATCACATATCCTTTCTTCTATTCTTCCCCTGACTCAAACTTTCTGCTCCCTCATAATCTCTGCATCCTTCCTCTTCTACCCTTCTCATTCTGGTAGCACCCTCCCCCCATTCACATGCACTCAATTTGCACTCAATTTAATTGTGACCCTGTCCCCTTCTCCTGGGGACAAAGTTTGTCTCTTTTAGGGTCCTCCTTGTTTACTAGATTCCATGTCACTGTGTATTGTAGGCTGGTAATCCCTTAGTATAAGTCTAAAATCCACATATGAGTGACTACATATCATGTTTGTCTTTTTGTGTTTGGGTTACCTTGCTCAGAAAGGTTTCTTCAGTTCCATACATTTCCCTGCAAATTTCAGTATTCCATTATTTTTTTTCTGCTGAGTAGTACTCCATAGTGTAAATGTACCACGTCTTCTGTATCCATTCTTCAGTTGAGGGGCATCTAGGCTACATCCAGTTCCTGGCTATTACAAATAGTGCTGCCATGAACATCGTTGAACAGATGTCTTTGTTATATGAATGTGCTTCTTTGGGGTATATGCCTAGGAGTAGAATTGCTGCATCTTGTGGTAGACTGATTCCCATTTTCTTGAGGAGTCATCATACTGAGTTCCAAAGTGGCTGTACAAGTTGGCACTCCCACCAGCAGTGTTCCCCTTTCTCCACATCCTCTCCAGCATAAACTGTCATTTGTGTTTTTGATTGTAGCCATTCTGACAGGAGTAAGATGATTTCTCAGAGTTGTTTTGATTTGCATTTCCCTGATGGCCTGGGATGTTGAAAACTTTCTTATGTGTCTTTAAGCCAATTTAGATTCCTCTAGTGAGGATTGTCTGTTTAGTTCTGTACCCCACTCTTTAATTGGATTGTTTGGTGTTTTGGAGACTAGCTTCTTGATTTCTTTGTATATTTTGGAGATTGGCACTCTGTCAGATGTGGGGTTGATGAATATCTTTTCCCAGTCTGTGGGCTGCCGTTTTGTCTTGTTGACTGTGTCCTTTGCCTTACAGAAGCTTCTTAGTTTCAGGAGGTCCCATTTACTAATTGTTGATCTCAGTGTCTGTGCTACTGGTGTAATGTTCAGGAAGAAGTCTCCTGTAACAATTAATTCAAGGGTATTTCCCACTTTATCTTCTAATAGGTTCAGTGTGGCTTGGATTGTGTTGAGGTCTTTGATCCATTTTGACTTAAGTTTTGTGCAGGGTGAAAGTCTTGGGTGTATCTTTAGTTTTCTACACATTTGCATCCAGTTATGCCAGCACAATTTGTTGAAGATTTTCTCTTTGTTCCAGTGTATATATTTGGATTGTTTGTCAAAAATCAGGTGTTCATAACTTTGGTGGTAAATATCAGGCTTTTCAACTCTATTCCATTGGTCTAGCAGTCTATTTTTGTGTCAATACCAAGCTGTTTTCAGGACTATAGCTCTGTAGTAGAGCTTTAAGTCAGGGATGGTAATGCCTCCAGAAGTTCTTCTGTTGTACAGGGTTGTTTTGGCTATTCTGGGTCTTTTGTTTCTCCATAAATAGACATACCAACAGACACAGAAGAAATCCAGAGAATTATCAGATCATACATCATACTTCAAAAACCTATATTCCAAAAAATTCTAAAATGTAAAGGAAATGGACGATTTTCTGGACAGATTTCACTTACCAAAATTAAATCAAGAAAAGATAAACAACTTAAATAGACCTATAATACCTAATGAAATTGAAGCAGTCATCAGAAATCTCCCAACCAAAAAAAAGCCCAGGGCCAGATGGCTTCATTGCAGAATTCTACCAGAAATTTAATGTACAACTAATACCAATTCTCTTCAAGTACTCAACATAATAGAAGCAGAAGGGTCATTGCCAAACTCTTTTTATGAGGCTTCAATGACCTTGATACCCAAGCCACAAAAAGACACAACTAAGAAAGAGAACTACAGACCAATATCCTTCATGAACTTTGATGCAAAAATTATCAATAAAATACTGGCAAATTGGATCCAGGAACACAACAGAGAAATCATCCATCCAGATCACGTAGACTTCATCCCAGGGATGCAAGAATGGTTCAATATACAAAAATCCATCAATTTAATCCACCATATAAATAGACAGAAAAAAAAATGATCATCTCACTAGATGCTGAAAAAGCCTTTGACAAAAACCAGCACTCCTTCATGATAAATGTCTTCAAGAAATTAGGGTTATCAGGAAAATACCTCAACATAATAAAAGCAATATACAGCAAGCCAACAGCCAACATCAAATTAAATGGAGAGAAACTACTTGTAATTCCTCTAAAATCAGGGAGAATACAAGGCTGTCATTTTTCTCCACACCTCTTCAAAATTGTCCTTGAAGTTCTAGCTAGAGCAAAAAGACAACAAAAGGAGATCTAGGGAATACAAATCGGAATGGAAGAAGTCAAACTCTCACTATTTGCAGATGATATGAGAGTCTACATAAGTGACCTGAAAAACTCTACCAGGGAACTCCTACAGCTGATAAACACCTTCAGCAAAATGGCAGGATTCAAGATTAACTCAAAAAAATCTGTAGCCCTACTATATGCCAATGACACATTGGTGAGAAAGAAATCAGAGAAACATCACCCTTTACACTTGCCACAATCAACATAAAATACCTTGGCATAACACTAACCAAAAACTGAAAGAACTGTACCATAAGAATTTTGAGTTGCTAAAGAAAGAAATTAAAGAGAATACCAGAAAATGGAAAGAGATACCATGCTCTTGGATAGGCAGGATCAACACAGTAAAAATGGCAATCTTGCCAAAAGCAATCTAAAGATTCAATGCAATCCCCATCAGAAACCCAACATAACTCTTCACTGACCTTGATGTAAACATTCTTAGTTATTGTCATCCTCAGAGAAAAAATATCCCTAACAGTCACAGTTACACTTATGGTATGCAATGGCATTTTTCTTACGGATTTTCAGTGCAGTGGAATTAATATTTCTACTCTCACTATAGCCTTGGATTGCATTATCATATTAAATAAAAGTGAAAACAGAATATTTCCAGATGTCTATTTTTACATATAATCCTTCCATCCTCCTTCTTTCCCCTCTTTTTCTTTTACTTTCCCTTGATTATTACCTCTTCTAGACATTCATCATCATAGTGTCTAACATAAAGCTCAAAGAATTGTGCATCACTGGACAAAGTTATAAACAGAAAATGTATGAAGCTCATCTAAATATGTTTTTTTTTACTTTATCAATATTCACAGGAAAACTTCCCCATACTTAAGATTTTCTTTCTGAAGGACATAAAATGCTAGCAAAAATAATTTGAGAAATTTATGTGATAACTAAAACAGTGGGTTCATCTCCATGTTTATTCTGACTCCTGAACTCTGTTCTGCTCCCTAATAGGGGTTAAGTAGAATCACAGAGATAAACTCTTCCTTTTGTATCCTAATATAATTTGTGTATATATTTCTGTTATCTAAGCAAACATAAATTGCAATGTCAGTTTAAATATAAGATAAAATGACAGATTCCTATAGTGGTTTCCTGATAGCTGGCTTCTTGGTGAAATAATTCCCAGAAATATATACTTAGTACATGCATGGCTAGCACATTATTATAGTAATATATGCATGAGAAAATTGTATAGCTTAGTATTATCTGCTCTTCTCAATTAATTGATTAACCTAACAGCAGATACCAGGAAGCCCCTGCATGCCATCCAAGTTTCTTTTATCTTCTTTCAAAAGATATTGAATATTTTAAACAATTGTTTCAAAGCAAAACAGAACATGAATCTTAACAGTAGATTATTTCAGCCATGAAGTTATTTATAAACCGTTGTTATTTGTAAAATATCCATGGGCATTTTAAATAGCTATAATTCAGCTTGTTTTTTCTTTGGAATCAATAATTCTGCTGCTAGAACACATGTCTTGACATTAACATCACACAGATATATATTTATGTAAAAACAAATAGAAAATATATAATTAAATAGAAAGACTATTTCTGAGGGTATTTCATATTAAATTATTTATGAAAAGTTCAGAAAACATGCATGATGAGTGGTATAACCTACATTAACTTTAATGATAGTATACAATTTTTCTATCTATTAAGGCTTTGACCACCATCTTTTTGAGAAACAAGCTTTATCTTTTTATCATTTTTTATTTGAATTAGAAACAAGATTGATTTACATGACAATCCCAGTTCCCTTCTCCCTCTAATCCTCCCCTACCACCCCCCAACTAAAACCCTACCTATAACACACCCTTTCTTGTATTCTTCCTCTGACTCAAACTTTCTGCTCCCTCATGACTTCTGCATCCTTCCTCTTCTTCCCTTCTCATCCTTGAACAAACTTTAAGTACGTTCTTACGCCTGGATGGACTGGTCCTGAATCACAAATCTCACTTCACAGAACACTAAAGGACTCTGATTCCCTCTAATTCAGTATTTTCTATTCATTACTATTTTAATGATTATTGTAATAAATGAAATGTAATTATTACAAAATAATTTAAACATTCTCCTTGAAGCATCAATGGAATACTAAATTGTTGCTCTTGTTTCTTTTTATATTATATGCCAATGGTTCTAAAGCTGTAACACTTCAATACAGTTTCTCATGATCTGCTGATCCTGAAGCATAAAATTATTTTTGTTGTTTCTTCACAACTGTGATTTTGGAAGTGTGATGAATCATGATGTAAATATTATTGGAGATACAAGTTTTTCAAAGGAGTGACCACCCACAGATTAAGCACCACTATTCTATATAAGCATTAATAAAGCTTAGCTGAAGGTTAAGTTTCCAAGCAATTCAGAATAGCCCCCAAAACAAAATTATGGCATATCCACTAAAGTTGTGACTTTTACCATTTCAATGACCTCACAAACAGAATTCTAGTTTTCATTGCCCTGGCTCCATAATAATTGGTCAGTTATAGCTACATATGATTCATTACTACTGCCCTGGAAATCACAGGCATCCTACTTCATATTCATGAAGCAACCGTCAAAGAAATAGTATCCCTGAATGTGAAAAAAGCAAAGAACAGTTTATAGAATTGTTTGGAGACAGGAAAGGGAATAGACAAATGATATAATTATATTATGAACACAAAATGAAAGAAGCAATTTTTAAAAATTATGAGGTTACTAGTACTTAAGAACATATTATTTATTGGCACAAACTTCATAGTAAATGACATGAAATTTAAAGGTTATTAAAGAGATTTCAGAGAGAGAGGGGGTAGGGATGGCCCTGGAAATGAGTATAGAAAAGCCTGTATTTGCTTAAACCTGTGCCTTTTAAAGAGCTTTGTTTAGAAAAGCCAAAATGGTTGGTATATATCCATTTCAAACCATCCAGAGTTACTAATATTTTATATATCCTATTTTGTTTTTACTCTGAAGAAATCAAGAAATCTCTATCCATGTACTATATGTGATATGTGAATCTGTGACTATAACTGTTGACTAAAGGAGTCAAATAAAAAAGTAGTCTTTGGTGCCTCTTCTCTGAAATATGATAGTTCTTTCTGAAGCACTTGCCCCTTTTCCTCTGAATTTTTCAAAAATCAGCACTGTTTGCCTTTGACTGTCATAATCCCTGACTTGTCTTTCCTTCTTTGTTTATACCACCTGGTTTCATTCCTTTCATTAACTCATGTACATATGTCAACATCTCTTCTGAGACCTATGTCCTTGGTCCTTGGAATGTGCAAAGGTCAGACCTTGCCCCTTTACAAATAGATCTGTGTTATGCAAAGGTGTGTTTTTGATGACTATTACCTTCTTGGTGCTTGTGATGAGTACAGAAAAGGGTTTGTGATTTAACAAGAATGTTTTGGACTCCTTTTGGCTCTGCTTTGTTGAATCTCCCCTCTCTCAGTACTTCATGGCAGCATTGAAGAAAACCTTTCATAATACACTGGAATATACAATATTAATCATATAAAACTGTTGAAAGTCATTTGCTTAAAGTGGTAAAGCTGAGTGCCATACTTGTCTAAAGAATAAGTAAACAGCCATTATTAAGTTCAAACAGGAGAAAACACAAGCTGGAACATATAAAATAAAGAACTCTCCCTAAAATAAACTTGAAGAGGTAGAATATGTGGGGAAACAGGTACCCTTTGGAGGTCTCAATAGTGGATTCTCTTTGGTGAACATAATTAGTGCTATGTATAGACCATAGTAGGATAAATGAACCTCAGTAAGCCACACCCATATACATATACATATATGGATATATACACATTCAAGGATGACTACAAATGACTATTAGTAAAACAACAGCAAATGTAAAATTAGTGTTCAAATATACTCCATGAACAGTAAATATCTCATTTAGCTAAGCATAAGTTAAATTCTTCAACATCATAGTTTAACATAATTATCTGAAGTAGAAGCAGCATAGCCTTAAAATTCATGAAGTAGGTTAGAACATAAATGCCTGTGTTACATATACAAAAAAGGTATGAAAATTCCATCTTCGTTTCCAAAATTAGTAAGAATGAAATTTTGGAGTAGAAGAAAGAAAAATGAAATGTATATTTTGGTTTGTATAAGACCACACACAGAACATCCCCGCAACATGAAAATTTATGTTTGCTGTTTGTCAGAAATTTTAATGATTTTTCTTGTCTGTGGATCATGTGGATGAATGGCAAAGGAATGTTTTAAAAGTAAAAATACTTATGAAATTCCCTGTTACAAGTTTTTTTCTCCTGTATTTATCCGAATATTCTAAAAGGAATTTATACTAATGTTTACAAAGTCTTCCAAAACATACAGGAAGAAATTTATCACAATGCATCCCTGAGGTCAGCACAACACTGATAACTCAATTAGGAAAATATACCACATGAAGGTGGGAAATTAGTATCTATTATGCTATTAAATTCTGTCTAGGAACATATAAAACACCAAGATCAAGTGCTCATTTACCATCTAAAAATGAGTTAGTATCATATGCTTCATTAATAGAAGAAAATAAAGTATATTATCAATGGTAAAAAGCAGCTAACATTTCTTCATATCAATACTCAGCATAGTAGGAAAAGATAATAATAATTAATATCAAATACATATTATCAATTAGATAATGGAAATAATAGCACATTCATTAGAAGGCAAGATACTATTCATAGTTTCAGATAATTTGTTCTTGCTTATAGAAACTCCAGTGGAATCTGTTACAAAAATTAACTTTTTATTTTTAAGTTTACCAAGGTTCTATGTCTCAAATTCAGTATGCCGAAGAATGTATATTTACAAAAACATTCAAAATGAAGCTGAGAAAAATTACTTATTATTTCTCTAAGAAGAATTTCTGTTGGAGCAAGGGTGTCTCCTGCCTCAGTTTCCTTCTTCCTCAGATTCCAAGTATATATCTCTATGTCAGTGCATTTGGAAAGAACTTATATGGGCCAAAATGACTGAAGAAAGGAGAACAACGCAAGGTTCAAATTTTCTTATTTCAAAGCATTCTAGTTCTATATGCACTTGAAGTATTCTTCAAGGTACTAAGTCCCATTAATAGCAAATAAATCTTTTTAACAAATGGTCAACATATGCACAAGAGGAAAGTTGAAACATTGCCTTAAAATGTTTTTTTTTAATCCTGAAAATAGATTAGAGATATAAATATTATAGCTAGGCACATAAAATTTTGTACTCTTGGATTTGGCAAAAATTCCTTGACAGGACACCAAATCATATGAAATACAGAAAAAAAAATAGCCAAAGGCACTTTGTTAAAAATTCAAATTTATGATTCAAAGAACACCACAAAGTAAATGAAAGTCTAGTTCACAGAATGGGAAAAATATTTTACTCTAAAATATTTACAAATGGGATATCTGTTCATGGACATTTCTCCATAATACCATAACAACCCTGCTGTGAACACAAAGAGGCAATCAGATTGTACATTTCCAGTGATGCAGTTGAGTAGACAAGAGAACAGGCATGTGGATGAAACATAGTATACCAGTCTTGCTCTTTTCAAAAGGAAAAGAAAGATACAGCAACTCATGCAGGCACTGGAGAATAAAGTGCTATAGAAATTGAACTATGGCAAAAATTTAGGGAAACACACAAATTTTGTTTAAAAGGATTTTTGATTTAATTAATTAATTAATTAATTAACTTCAAGTATAGCTGAAATTCCCTGAAGTGGACCACTTTTTCCAAACTTGTAATCCAGGAAGAAGTCTCACAGCTTTGGTGAGTCTCAACGTGTCTTAATTCACCTGCAAATTTGAAGCATATCTTCCTTTCCTGCAGCATTCTAGATCCTGATGGTTTATTTATTCAGCATTTTACAAGTCTTCCTCATTTTCAACTGGCTTAATTTCTCTCCTCTGATGAGAAGTCATCTTCCATCCATAATCATTATGTAACTTATTAAAGCATTCCATTTCTCACCCTCTTGCTGATTTCAATTTGTCTTTTTTGTATTGTATGGATAATATAGCCAGATTTCTTTATCTCTGTGTTTATCTTGCATAACATATGTTAAAGTTTTGAGAGTTCTGTGTTTGTTCTCTGCCTTCATCAGGATTTTAAAACTCAACTGTTTTCTCCTTGTAGATTTCTCCTTGTAGAGTCCTACCTCTCCTTTGGGGTCTTTATGTTCACATTGTCTATATTATTTAATAGTGATTATTGAATATTGAAATCTCCTCAATTTCAAGTCGATTTGTTTCAATTTGGATTTGTTTTTGACCGCCATTACATTCACTCATTAATTGGGCAAAAATTTGAGGCACACTCCAGTGGCTACTTTTGATACTTATACTGTCATTTAATTCTATCTCCTTGAGGCTTAAGCAAGAGTGGAATATGTGTTTTCCACCTAAAAAGAAGAAATATGATAACATGGAAGTCTGTAATAATCATTGTGCCAAAGTCCCACTTTTCTTCTTCTATCTAGATGTTCCTTTCATCCATCTCTGAGGCAGGCATTGAAGAAGCAAACTTCCATCAGTCCTATAGCTACAAGGTAAGGGGTATATGAAGAAACTGAAGGAGCCTGTCACATTTCTTTTCCTTCTAGGGAAGACTCTGATATTGGTCATGTTAACCCCTTAGCAGAATACGGGTTTAATCTGTAAATACACTCCTTACTCAGGGGATGTTGAAATAATAAACATGTCTTGTTTGAAGCTGCTAACTTTGTGATGTGTTACATTGCAATACAAAAGTAATTTAATGTCACATCCTTTGCTGTGTCCAATATGATGCTCAACCCCTCAAAGGCATTTTCATTTCTGGTGTCTCGTGTGTTCCCTTTTAACATTCTCCTTTTGGGCTCTATCTAAAAATTTCCTGTCTTTCTTTGCATGATACTCAGTATCTCCTATATCATTTAATATTTCTTGCTATTTTTATTCTGAAATTCCAATGGGATAATTCTGAAACATCTCGATATCCATTCCAATTTTTATTGGAACATTTGCATTTATTTGTTAAATTTATTGCTTTTTTTTCTAAAATGCTTCATGTAGAATTGTGCACTTTATTATTCCATGAGATGGAATGTATAGAAAAGAAGTAGAGAACAGAAAATTTTAGTTTACTACATTAAGATGCAGGCTCCTTTTGTAACTTCTATTGCTTAAGCTAACTACATTTAATGTGTTTTTTGTGCCCTGAAAGTAGAGTTTGTAGCAGGTTTAGTAAGATTCAATTCAGTGCTAGATGAAATGATTTTGAAGACAGAATTTTTTTTCTTCACATTGATCAGGTCACTGTCCCTAAACTCTACCAAGACTTGGGATCTATTTTTCTTCTCTATGTCACATCTACAAGGATTTTGTGAGAAGAAATCTGTGCTTTGCAACCTGAATGACAACATGTTGAAATTCTCCTTTGTGGTAGCATCCTTGCATTTCTACATCTGAACTAATGCTTGATGGGAATATGTAAAATCCTTGGAAATGAACCAAATTTTGTCAAAATAAATTGATATTTACCTGTCATCATCACCTAAATTTCAGGTGTTTATTGGTATGCTGCTAGGGATGAAAGCTTCTCATGCCTTTTTGGGGGTGCTTCTGTAAGTTCTATCTATTTCTGTTGCATATTGACTTAGTGAACTCAGTGAGGAACATGGAAAAGGGAGAATATACAGAGTTGTCTCACATTTGATGATTTTAGGTATTCATGTCACCACAAATATAGTCATTAAATTTTTAATAAAATTGGAACCCATTTTCCATCACTTCTCCATAGTAGTATCTTCTTTCTTCTAGCATTCTACTAGAGATAATTGGAGCACAGGTACATTTTCTAAGAACTGGCCATTGCTTTACATTAGGTACTAGGTCTCTTGACACTTTTAAGTTTGTTGCCTTTAAAGTTTGACAGAATTGGCCCTATGATAAGACTGATCTTAAAGGGTAATTTTGATTGTTTTAAATCATATTTGAAAACAATGAATTAATGCAATGAACATAATTTAACAGATGTTCTTGTGATTTGAGTGGGCATCTTTAGATATATGCCCAAGAGTGGAATTGTTGGGTCTAGATGTAGTTGGATTTCCAACTCTCTGAGAAACCTCCATACTGATTTCCATAGTGGCTGCAAATGTATGAACTCTGCCAGCAATGGAGGAGTGTTTCCTGTACTTCACATCCTCTCCAACATAAGCTTTCATTAGAGTTTTTTTATTTTCACCATTCTGACAAATACACAAACACACAATCTTCAGTAATTTGTATGTGAATGCCCCTCAAAATATATCCTGCCCCCCACTCCCCTCCTCCAACACATACTTCACCCTACACCACGCATCTTATTCCTCTGCTTATATTCTACTTCACTTTCTCCTTTCAGAATAACTCACCAAGTCCAACTAATGCCCATATACTCATGAGTGTGTGGGTTCTCTGCACTGGTGCAAGCGGAATATGTCATGGGCCACCCCAATGAAGAAAACTGAATTTCTCTACAACTAAAACAATTAACTGCAATGTATATGATTCTTCATCTATTGGGGAGGTTCTCTATATTGCTTCCCACTCCATTAGAAATCATGTAGAGCTTGATGTATGCATGTCTGTTTCAGAAGCCATAGCAGCTTTGATTTGGAAGGTGCAACAGCCTAGTCCAGAAGACATTATTTCTTTTTTTTTATGGCTTTAAAAGTGCTCTTCATGGATCATATATATATATATATATATATATATATATATATATTATTAATAATAATTCAAGTTAGGGAACAGGTTTGTTCCACATGTAAGTCCCTTCTCCCTCTCCCTCCCCTCACCCCCATCCCTCCTCCACCACCTCCAACCTACCGCCCACACCATCCACACACCATTCCCAAGGCAGGGTTGAGCCATCAACAGGGGCTCTGCAAAGTCCACCAAATCTTCCTGTGCTGGGCCTAGGCCCTTCCCCATGTGTCCAGAGACAGAGTGTATCCCTTCACATGGGATGGGCTCTCAAAGTCCCTTCTTACACCAGGGAAAAATGCTAATCCACTTCCAGAGGCTCCCTGGAATGCAGGGGGCTCCTTATTGACATCCATGTTCAGGGGGCTGGATCAAACTTGTACTAGCCTCCCAGATAGTGTCTGGGGTCTATATGCTTTCCCTTGTTCAGGCCAACTGTTTCTGTGGGTGTCTCCAACCTGGTGCAGACCCCTTCGATCTTCATTCCTCCCTCTCTTCAACTTGGTTCCATATTTCAGCTCAGTGTATTTCTGTGGATGTCTGTCTCTGCTTCCATCAGCCACTGGATGAGGGCTCTAGGATGGCATAAAGAGTAGTCATCAATCTCATTTTAGGGGAAGGGCTTTTAGGTTATCCTCTCTTCCATTGCCTAGATTGTCAGATCGTGTCATCCTTGTAGGTCTCTGGAGATCGCCCTAGTTCCAGATCTCTTCTCAGACCTATAATGGCTCCCTCTAGTATGGTATCTCTCATCCTGCTCTCTTTCCGCTATTCTTCCCCCTACTCAGTATCTCTGCTCCTCCATTTCCTCTCCTTTACTCCTCTTCTCCTGCTCTTATTGTGGCAGCACCCTCTCCCCTACCCTCATGCTCCCAATTAGCTCAGGAGTTCATGCCACTTCCCATTCCTGGGGTCTATGTATCCCTTAGAGTACTTCATGATTCCTAGTTTCTTTGGTGAAGAGGATTGTAGGCTGGAAAACATTTGCTCTATGTCGAAAATTCATGTATGAGTGAGTACATACCATGTTTGTCTTTTTGTGAGTGGGTTACCGCACTCAGGATGATTTCTTCTAGTTCCATCCATTTGCCTGTGAATTTCAAGATTCCATTGCTTTTTTCTACTGAGTAGTACTCCATTGTATAAATGTACCACATTTTCTCTATCCATTCTTCATTTGAGGGGCATCTAGGTTGCTTCCAGGTTCTGGAACAAAAAATCTGTAGCCCTACTGTATACAGATTATAAACCTAATGAGAAAGAAATCATGGAAACATCACCTTTCACAATATCCACAAGCAACATAAAATATCTGGTGGTAACACTAACCAAAAAAGTGAAAGACCTGTACAATAAGAGACTTTAAAGAAAGAAATTAAAGAAGAAACCAGAAAATGTAAAGTTCTCCCATGCTCTTGGCTAGGTAGAATTAACATAGTAAAAATGGCAATCCCGTTGGGAGCTGCAAAGTACCGCGCCCAAAAGATGGCACCGGTTTCCGCCTTCTGCCAGCCCGGCTCTCTGTCATAAACAACTCCTAATTTGGTAAAGGCCGTGTATCCTCTTAATTCTGCTTGGAGACAACCTATCCTGACGCACCACGTAGGGTTAGGTGTTTGGTAGATGTAGACTATATCAGGCCCTGTCTTCCCCTACCTGGGGCCGCCATTCTCTGTAAATCAAGGTCCCTGATTAAACTGTGAGAAGAAGATTCCTCGGTGGTGCATCGTTCTTGCTGGTCAAAGGTGAACGTGGCACAATCCAACCAAAACAATCTACAGATTCAACTCACTCCCCATCAAAATGCCAACACAGTTTTTCACAGACATTGAAAGAATAATACTCAACTTTATATGGAAAAATAAAAAACCTGGGATAGCCAAAACAACTCTTTACAATAAAAGATCTTCTGGAGGCATCACCATCCCTGATTTCAAGCTCGACTATAGAGCCATAGTTATGAAAACAGCTTGGTATTGGCACAAGAATAGACAGATAGACCAATGGAATCGAATTGAAGATGCAGACATTAACCCACGCAACTACGAACACCTTATTTTTGACAAAGGTGCTAAGTCAATACAATGGAAAAAAGATAGCATCTTCAACAAATGGTGCTGGCACAATTGGATTCAGACATGCAGAAGATTGCAGATTGATCCATACCTGTCACCATGCACGAAACTTAAGTGCAAAAGGATCAAAGATCTCTCTATAAACCCAGCCACACTGAATCTTCTAGAAGAGAAAGTGGGAATTACCCTTGAACAAAATGGCACAGGATACCAATTCCTGAACATCACACCAGGAACACAGATTCTGAGGACTGCAATTAATAAATGGGACCTCCTGAAACTAAGAAGATTCTGTAAGGCAAAGGACACAGTCATTAAGACAAAACGACCACCCACAGAATGGGAAAAGATCTTCACCAACCCCACATCTGACGGAGGGCTGATTTCCAAAATATACAAGGAGCTCAAGAAGCTAGCCACCAAAACACCAAACAATGAAATTAAAAAGTGGGGTGCAGAACTAAACAGAGAATTTTCAATTGAGGAGTCTGAAATGGCTGAAAGACACTTAAGAAAGTGCTCAAAATCCTTGGCCATCAGAGAAATGCAACTGAAAACAACTCTGAGATACCAACTCACACCTATCAGAATGGCTAAAATCAAAAATACCAATGACAACCTATGCTGGAGAGGATGCAGAGAAGAAGGAACACTCCTCCATTGCTGGTGGGAATGTGAACTTGTAAGACCATTCTGAAAATCAGTATGGTGGTTGCTCAGAAAAATGGGAATCAATCTACCTGAAGATCCAGACATTCCTCTCTTGGGTATATACCCAAATAGTGCATGTTCATACAACAAGGACATATGCTCAACCATATTCATAGCAGCATTTTTTGTAATAGCCAGAAAGACATTATTTCTAAGGAGTCTTTCCTGAAATCTAGCATAATTTTCCCTGAAAAATGCCTCATTTTCAGCTCGGCACATGCCTTTAATCCCAGCATTAGGGAGGCAGAAGCAGGCAGATCTTTGTGAGTTCAAGACTGCCCTTGTCTAAAGAGCTAGTTCCAGGACAGCATCCAAAGCCACAGAGAAACCCTGTCTCAAAAAACAAACAAACAAAATGCCTCATTTTCAACAGATCACTCACAGTCACAGTTTGATCAGATGTAAGTCTGTGTATCTTCTGCTATTCTCTCTATTATGAAACATTTCTGATGTGTGGTAAAAATTCCATACTCTATGGGTAAAATGTTCCATATGTAGAGTAAAGTTTGATAGAATGTCCCATTAGCAAAGTAAAATTAGTATGGCCTATATCATCCTGAGTCATGGCCAAGAAGTACCAAGTATGTGTTCCCTAGTGCAGCACAGTACTTAAGTCCAATTAGAAAGCTAATTGTTATCTCTGTAACCTCCAAATTCACTTTTGTATCAATGGGCCTATATCTGGTTCATCATTGCAGGTTGCCTGTGTTCCACATCTGAGTAAAACTTTTGATGAGTTTTCTCTCTGAGAATATTGCAAAATCCCTTGAACACTATGTATTTTATCTAGCAGCAACAAATAAACAAAAACCCAAACAACAAACAAAAACCTCTAGTCCATATCAGCTTGATGCCTCCATTTGTTGTGATCAATGTATATGGAGTCATCAACAATAAGGCAGTACTATCAATTCTAATAAGTAACCAAGAGCAGTGCTAATACCCTGTATGCTTTTGAACAATCACAAGGACCCCCATGATCACAAACCTAATTCCACACCTTGGTTAGTTATGTAATAACCTATGGTTTGGACGAGGGGCATTATCTCATCATGTAGGACAATCCCAAATTAGTGTTTTTGTTGTTGTTTTGAGATAGTGTTTTGTTGTTGTATAGTCCTGGCTGTCATGGAACTCTCTATGTAGACCTGGCTGACCTTTAACTCAAAAATTCTCCTGCCTCTGCAGGTCACTAATGCCTGACTGGTGTTATGATGCTTTCCCTCACAACATTATCTGTGCTTATTATTTTTTCACTTTCCCTGAAGATATTTCTTTGTCTACCCTTGGACTTTTTATAGTTCACTTTCATCTGCAGGTACACCATGCAAACATGCACATCTAAATTTTAAATCTAGGTTTCACATGTGAAAGAATACTTGTCCTGTTTGGGTTTCTGGGCATGGGTCAGATCATTCTAGAAATTTCTGTCTGATTCAGCAATCATTTATCAGAAAGTTTCACATTTTCACTTTTCTTTAAAGTTTAATAGAATCACATTGCATACATTTACATTCTGATAACACATTATTCAAATGGTAGACATCTGTAGTAATTCCATTTTCCAGCTATTGTGAATAGAACAACAATCAACATTGATGAGCAAGCATCTTTGTGGTAGAATAGAATCCTTATGAATACATTCTTTAGAATGGTATTGTTGGGTCCAATAACAGTAACAAACAAACAAAAACAAAAAACAAAATCCTCTAATCAGTGTCAGCTTGTTAGATTGTGAATCTATTTCTAGCTTTTAAATGAATGTCCATACTTATTTCCTCTATTCGGATTTCATTATGGGGAGTTTTTATTTATTCAATTATCAGATAGTTATCCTAGGTATAATAGTCTGATTTAGCAATTGTGTTCACTTGTCACATGTAATACATCATTCCCTGCCTTTCTGGATTTAAAAGTGTCTATCAAGTAATTGATTGTATTTCTTATTGACCCACCATCATAAATGACTTTTCTCTTATCTTTTAAATTCTTTATTGATTCTGTGCCTTTAGTGTTTGAAAAATACTTTGTGGTGGAGAATATCTTTCTTTCTACTATGTATTTGGTGATCTATAATTTGATTGTCCTATATGGACATCTTTCTTTAGATAAGTTAAATTTTCTGATATGACTTCACTGAAAATAATGTTTTGCCTTGGTGTGGTATTCTTTTATGCACATAATTAAAAAACTTAGTTATTTATAGTATTCAAAGCCTGCCTAGATAAACATACATACACTTAGACATACAGATTTACATAATATACATACATACATACATACATACATACATACATACATATATACATACATACATTACATCTGTTTAATCAGTGAGGTTTTTCTCTGATGTTTTCATTTGTCAAAATGTGTTTTTGATTTCTAACACCATTCAGCTCTACTTTTAAGTATTTCTTTTTAATGAATTCTACTTCATGATTTTTATTGGCTTCCTAATTTCCCTTAAATCTTTGAGTTTTGAATCTTGAGCATGTCTTTTGAGAGTTTTTTCCTATTATAGCTATAATCACTCTTTGGAATTCTTTTAAACCCTGATAAGTCATCTATATTTAGAACCATTGTCATGGGGATATTAATTTTGGGAGGGACACATTTTCTTTTCTTGGGGTAGGTATTATTTTATCTCTGTGTTGGGACTGAAACATCTAGAGTTAGTTGGCTGAATCTTTCTTGCTTGTTTGCCTGATTTCTTTGAAAGGTAACATTCAAGTAATGTGTCCTTAATGAGGTATTTACAAAGTTTAGGATTATATTAAATTGTATCAGTTTTAACCTGTATTTTCATCTGTTTTATTAGTGTTCATAGTCATAAGCTTTATCCCCAATATTCCTATGAGAGTTAGCTACTGTTTGTGATAACAGTATCACAATATCATTCATGGGTCATAATACTGTAATGCATTCCTCATGAATTCTTCATTTGGCTTTCCACACTTAAATAATTTCTCTTGAAACATTTTGGGTCCAATTCCAAATTTTTCAGCTCCCAATACTTATTCTGGATGTCCATGTATCTGTGTGAATCACACTCTAGCTCTAACTACTTATCTGCTTTCAAAATATCTGCCACATATTATGTGGCTTGAACACCCAGATGCCTTAGTGTAGTTCAGTTCTGTTCTCTCTGGTTCTGAAGCTTCAGCTACCACTTGTGAATGTCCTCTGAATCAGTAAGACTTACCTCATGTCAGCTCTTATTTCTTTATGTATCATGTAGCTCAGTTTAAACTTTACATACACCCCTTTATCTTACTTTGGATCAACTACATTTTTTGTTTGTTACATTGTGGCATTTCCATTTAATTTAAAAGGTAAACATATTCCAAGTATAAAACCCAGATTTCACACTCCTACCAAAGCCTTTTTTTTGTACGAATATCAACTTCACCTTCACTTTAAATAACTAAAAGTTACTATATATATATATATATATATATATATATATATATGTGTGTGTGTGTGTGTGTGTGTGTGTTATTAATATGTGAATGAAGTAAATTTGCTCTAGCTGAATACAACTCAGTGAAGAGAAAAAAAACAAAAATTGTTAGTGCACTAAAATTATGGGCTACAATCACAATAACAATATTTACTGAAAAGGTCATGTAAAGAAGCAACAGTGGATACATGTATATTACTAGAATTGAAAGAACATCTATAAGTTTAAAGAGGAAGAACATGGGACAAGTAGGAACAATGTGGGAAATGAAAAAAAAACATATGAAGGGCAGGGGAAAATGTTTGTGTCTGGCCAGTGTTTTTGTTCACTTAATAGGGAACAGGTGTTTTAACTTATGTAACTAGAAGTCTTTATTCTAGCAGGGCAAGTAGATGTTCAAAATGTGGTTTATTTTTGTCATTCAGTAAAGCCAGGGAGGATGGTGAATCTGTGCCTCCTCTTCTAGGTCCTATCTTGCACAGCATGCCTGCTGTGCTTAAATTGTCAAGTTTTTAGAATAACAAGGCCTATAACTGTACTGCTGTCTTTTCCCTTCTCTTCAGCATTGTAGTAGTGAACTCTGGAGTTGGGAATAAAAGAGAAAAGATGAATAGGAAAAGGAGTGTCAATGACACAGGAATGTACCTTTTGAAGAATATACAGGGAAGATAATGTAAACCAGTGTATAGCTCTTTTCAACTCTACTATGTTAAATATCCTACATGATGTTTAATCATATAAATTTCACTTGCTTCACTTCCATAGAAGACTCACTTCTGGGTACATTTGTATTGATGTTCTAGAGATGCTTAACCAATAAAGGAAGACCCACAAAGGATTCTGATGTCACCATTCTATGTGTTGGTATCTAGGTTTGAACCAAAAAAAATGGAAGAGGGAAAATATAAATTAAGCAATAAATTTAATTTCTTTTTCCCATTACACTGGTGTTGCCATGTGTGACCAACTATGATGTCCTGTATCCCTTCAAGTCCTGAACTAACATAAACACTTCCCCTTTTAAGTTCTTTTGTCAGTTATTCTGTCAAAGCATAAAGAAAAGCAACTGATTCATTATAAAATGCAAAATTCTATGTAGTAACACTCTTAGTTCTGTAATTGTTCAAATGATTTGACATGAGTTAATTGATGTAAGATTAGTATTCTCATCATTTAGGTAAGGAAATGAAGATTTGAAATAACTGAATTAACAAAGAAAAAGCACCTTCACATCAGATTCTATGCCTAGTTTTCTTATTTAAAAAACTTTTAGGCTTCACTGGGTTAAATATTAACTTTTACCTGTCATAGTTTCTTTAGTAATGGTTCATTAAATACTGTATTGCAAATCTGTACCTTCCAACCAAACTTAGGATTAAATTTTGAGAAACTTGTTTTCAAAAAAACCCCAAATCTGTAAACTTTCTATACTTGTGGGACATATCTCAGTTTCATGAACCAATACAGTAATCTCTCTAGGAAAATCCCTTCTGTTGTGCTGTCAAATTTTCTTTCCAGTTATAGTATCAGTTCAAACAGCTTTTCAGAGATAACCGTAATTCTGAGGAAGGTCTAAGTCTTTTATGGCTAATCTTCCACGTGGTACCACCATTTACTTTATTTTTAGTATCCTTCACTTGAACTGACTTTCTAACTCTGAAAACACATAGTGACTTATAGCTGAATTTTCTGTTCTCCCATAGTCAGCCTGAAGGATAATCCTGAATGAGTACAGTTTGGGAAGCTTTCTTAAATTCTCAAAGATTCTGAAATACAGATACAGATTTTAGAACTTTCATTTTTTCATCTAGTAATAAACATTGATATTTTGGAATAATACATCTACACTTATGGATTCTCACATTTGGTTAGAACCACACTTTCTCAAATATTCATGCAGTTAATTGTTTTGTATACAATTTTCATTTGCATACAAACCAGTGTAAACTGAGACTGAATTTATAAGAAATCACATCATTTATGAATGGGACAAATATGCATCCATTCATCATTTAATGCACAACATTCATTCAAACTCCTTAAATTTGGCATTTGTGATATTGCAAAGTCAGATTTTAAGATTTTGTGATAGGGGATATTTGCTTCCAATTTCTGTTTCTTGAGTTCTCATGCCAAATGTTCTGTGAAACCAGCAACTATACCACTTTGCTTCTTCCAGTCTCACCTCAGCTTCAGGCTTTACATTTTTTGTATAAATGTTTGATAGAATTGGTCTCTTCTTCCCTCCGCAGGCTCACACAGTTTACAGTATGCACTCAAGTGTAGATCTGTAGTTACGAGAGGTTTTATGCCAGGAACTGCCTCCTATTGTTTTGATCACAGTTTTAATGAACGTGCTCACAAAACATTTCTTAACCTGTTCTCTGATAGCAAATGAAAAAAAATTATTGGTTTTATGCTAATTTTGTTACCAGTGCAAATATTGAAGTCTCCCATTACTGCTGCCTGCTTCTGTTTTGTAATAGCTCCATGGCATTTCTCAGGTAAAATAAAAAAAAATCATGTAATTTGAAAGGAGTAGAAATTTCACTTCTCACTTTAATTCTTATTTAGTTCCCCTTACTATTTTTTATGGAAGAACACAATTAGAATGCAGTTCAATAGCTGTGATTGTATAATCTTTGGTCATCTTGATTCTTCTTGTTAATGAGATTGGTACTAAGCTAGTATTCACTATTATTAATAATTCTGTGTTTTCAATATCTCCTTTTCTAACATCCATATTTATTATCTTAGGAAAATAATTCCTACTGTATTAACAGTTTCTCCTAGGTATTGATTCCAAATTTTAAGAATGTCTTTGAAGTGTAGTCTAATGATTCATTTTTATAGACCCTTCTCTTTTGATTAATTATGATAATTAATGTCCTAATGTTAAATTATTCTTGGATTTATTTTCTCTCCCCCTTCTCTTTGTATAAGTATATATGTGTTTATATTTATTTATATTTCCATTTATTATTAATATTATGTATGTGAATGTCTGTGTAGTTACACATATAACGCACACCCAGATTTCAGAGTATGGCTTTTAGTCCTTGAATCTCCACTTTTACCTTGCTGAGGCTCTGTTCTTATTTCTGCCAAGCTATCCTGTTTTCTCCAGAGTGGTTGGCTCATGAGTTGCTGATTAATTCTTCTGTCTCTATTTCCTTTCTTTTTACATGAGTTCTAGGGATCAAACCAGGATCTATCAAGATTGTGCATCAAGTTCCTTTACCTCTGAGAAACCTCTCTTGTACTCATCTGTACTTTTACCAGTGTCAGTTTATAAGTTACCTGAATTCTAGTGTGAAGAGGAGAGAAGAGCTTAGGAGGAAGAACATAGACTATGGTCAGGCTCGCATAAACAAATGAGAGAGTAAGCTTGCACACAGCATTAACAGTGGGCAATCTTTAGTAAACTGTGCATCAAGAGACTTTGACAAGAGATTGGACCTTTTGAAAAGTGGGTCCACCAAGAATGGCAGTGTATGAATGTGATCAGCTGTGGCATATTCTGCCATCTGTGTGTACTCCATGTGATCTTGTGTAATAGAATAGCATATCCATTGATTTAGTCTATAAAGTTTCCATTCCTAGAGCACAGAGCTTGATGGAACAATAATAGCCATAAAAAAGAAACAAAAGATATGTACCATCACAGAGAATTTCTAGCAGATCAATGTGTTCTAGTCCTGATATTCCAATTATGCCACAAGTTATCAAACACATATCAAATCTTTCTTAAAATTTATTTTTTAGTTTTGTGGTAACAATACAAAGGCCTAATAAAACTGCAAACATAATTTGACTTTGCTATGTGAGAAAGCATGTGTTTGGAATTTTAAGAGAAAGATAAGGATGAAATATCAAGAAATTGGGCTTTTAATCTACTACTGTCAGATGACAGATTCTGGGCTTCTGTAGGGAAATATTGTTTACTTAGTTTTTGAATTGTTTTGATTATGTATTATTGAAAAGAATTCAGGTAAAAATCCTCATGCCCAGTCACTAATAATGTTAAACATGAACAGATGTAATATATACTTTTTTATCTAATTTTTATTTTGTTTGTTTTAAGAACTGGGTTTGGACTTTGCATTATTCACTCTGAACTAAGCTAAGTATATGGTCTTCCTCTGTGATAAACAACTAGGTTATATTTTCTCAATGGTAGTGGACACAGTTGTCTACATTTATTCTTGTGTTCATATTTTTTCCATTGTCAGGGCAGACATGATGGTGGATGACTATAATTTCAGAAATCAATAGGCTGAGCCAGATTCTAAGCATTCTAAGACTACATACAAATACAGTCTCAAACAAATGAAGGGCATAAAGTCAAATTCAGATGTAACATTTAGCATTTATGTATTTTGATATATGAAGAATGACTTAAACTTCTAATTTCTGCTATAAGTAAAAATTATGCTGTATCATTTCATTTTGACATTTTATTTTGTTGATATACTTCAGTGGATAATTTAAAATTTGTGGACAACTACTTTCTTTAAGAGCAACAATGCTATTATTTCCTATACATATTAATATTTCATATTGTTTTTATTATTTCAAATGAACTAAGTTCTTATTTTTCTCCATTTTATTCACTTTTAGAACAGAGTATAGCCTCTACTTTTCAGGATAACCATTAAATTAGCAAAAAAACTATATTATTGTCTTTATGTTAGTAAATATATTATTTAAATATATTAATTTGAGTTGACTACCATATTTAATTTCTTATTTTCAGCATATAGTGACATGGATAATCCCTTATAACAATAGTAAACAATAATTATTGATTCCTCAGAACACATGAAATATGATCATACAAAAATGATTTCTTATTTAATTGTGTTTTCCTTATGATTCCTAAGTTAACACATTATTTTAGTCAACATAATGGACTTGCTCATAAACTATAGTCTTTAAAAGATAAAGATATATGGTTAAATACGCATATAGTTTGGCCTTTCCATTGCAGTCACAGTTATTTATCTCATGTTTGGGAAGTCATCTTGAATCTCACAGCAAACCTCCTTATCCTCTGGCTCTTATCCTATTTTTACTGATTCTTCTGCATGCATGAGGCCTCAACCCTACAAAAAATACTATAGGAAACTGAGGAAATTTAGGAGCATGAGAGGTAGTGTGACCTAGAATAGAACATATCAACTGGTTGTTCAGTGCCTAAAGGTAATACCTGGAAACATGCACACAAATAACACTATATGGATTAAATATTTTGTATTTAGGAATATGTATATATATGCATATATCATACACACACACACACACACACACACACACACACACACACACATGAGCTCAATAACAAATAGCTTTAAAGAAGTGTCCATGAACTTGAAGGAGAGTCAGGGAAAATATTAAAGCGAAGAGACAAATGTAATTATTTTATAAACTCAAAATTTAAAAAAAAAACAATAAATAGAAGAAAAAGAAAAGAGTTAATGTTGAGATCTAGTCAATGAATAATGTGTATATCTTCTGGATTTCTTTATCTCCTTTATAATGACCACCCACTGTCTTACACATTGTATAATTATACCAATTCTTGCAACTAGGGAATGTAAAACATGCAAATAGCTTTCTCTCCTTTAAACTGTAGATATTCTGTCAGAAGATTGATATTTTATAGTTCAAAGACCAATGGTAGAACCAAACATGACTAGAAAAGATAATGAAATATTTCCAAATGATATTTTGCTACACTCATAGATAGGTACTTTATCCAGTCATCATGCAACAGATTGGACCAGGTGCAGAGACACACAGCATACATTATGCAGAGAGAGTATAAATTCAAGGACTCCATCAGGTCTCTCTCCCCAGAAATCAGGGAACTGTATGTCACTGTGGTAGAAAAAAAAAAAAAAAAAAAAAAAAAAAAAAAAACTGTAGGAGTCAGGATAGATAGAGGCTACCAGGAGAACTTGGCTCACTGAATCAACTAAACATGGCTCATATGGACTTACAGATACTGAAATGGCCTTCATGGGACCTACATATGTCTGTACTAGGTCTGTAGCATATGGATTAGTGATGTGAGCTTTGTGTTTTTGTGAGACTTCTCCCAATGTCAGCTGGTGTGTCTGTGACTGTTTTGCCTGCTCTTGAGGCACTTTTCCTCTGTGGTTTGCTTTTTCACACCTCAATATGAGAACCTTTGCCTTTTCTTGTATCTTGATTTTATCTGCTTGGTTGTTGTCTCTTGAAGATCTAATCTTTTCTGAAGAGGAAACAGAGATTATGAGCAGGAACACTGGATAGCAGGAGCAGTTCCATTACATAGTTTTCCTTCATTTCAAGGATGACACAGTTACCCACCCAATTGTTACTTATCTATCCTCAGTGTATTCTTTGTAAATAGCTGTACAAGTATTTCATTCATTCTCAGATAATTTACTAAAATCTACCATTCTTATTAAATTTAAATTAGAGTTGTCTTTGTAATTTACAAATAACCAGACACCTCATAATGTACTCATTTTTTATTTTTTTTTCATTTTTTAACATTTAAATTAGAAACAAGCTTGTTTAGCATATCAATCCCAGTTCCCTCTCTCTCCCCTCCTCCCCTGGCCCCATATCCTATTTCCTTTCTGCTCCCCAAAGAGCATGAGACTTTCCAAGGGAAATCTTCAAAGTCTGTCAAATCATTTGAAACAGGGTCTAGACTCTCCCGAGTGTGTCCAGACTGAGAGAATATCCCTCTATGTGGAGTGGGCTCCCAAATTCCATTTGCATACTAGGGATAAATACTGATTCACTACTAGAGGCCCCAGTGATTGTCTAGAACTCCAAACTGGCATCCTCATTCAGGGGGTCTGGATCAGTCCTGTGCTGGTTTCCCAGGTATCAGTCTAGGGTTCATGAGCTCCCCCTTGTTCAGGTCAGCTGTTTCTGTGGGTTTCTCAAGCCTGGTCTTGACCCCTTTGTTCATCACTCCTCCCTCTCTGCAACTGGATTCAAGAAATCAGCTCAGTGTTTAGTGTGGGTGTCTTCTTCTGCTTCCATCAACTACTGGATGAAGGTTCTAGGATGGCATGTATGGTAGTCAAAAATCTCATTATCAGAGAAGGGCATTTAAAGTAGCCTCTGGCATATTGTTTAGATTGCTAGTTGGGGTCAATCTGTCAAATTGTAGATCTCTGGACATTTCTCTAGTGCCATATTTCTCTGGAAACCTATAATGGCTCCCACTATTATGGCATCTCTTTTATTGTTCACCTCTATTCTTCCCCTGACTTTATCTTCCTGTTTTGTCATGTCTTCCTTTCACCTCCTCTTCTCCCCTTCTCTTTCTTCTAACTCCCTCTCCCCTCCCCCATGCTCCCAATTAGCTCAGGAAATCTTTTCACTTTCCCCATTTCTAGGGAACCATGTATGTCTCTCTAAGTGTTCTTGTTTCATAGCTTCTCTGGTGGTGTGGATTGTAGGCTGGTAATTATTTGCTCTACGTCTAAAATCCATATATGAAGGAGGGCATATCATGTTTGTCTTTTTGTTACACGGTTACCTCACTCAGGATGGTTTTTTCTAGTTCCATCCATATGCCTTTGAATTTCAAGTTTCCTTTTGTTTTTTTTCTGCTGAAAGTGCTACATTGTGTAAATGTACCACATTTTCTCTATCCATCCTTCATTTGAGGGGCATCTAGGTTGCTTCCAGGTTCTGGCTATGACAAATAATGCTGCTATGAATGTAGTTGAAAAGATGTCCTAATTCTATGAATGTGCATCATTTGGGTATATGCCTCAGAGTGGAATTGCTGGATCTTGTGGTAAACATTCCCATTTTCTTGAGAAACTGCCAAACTGATTGCCTAAGTGGCTGTATGAGTTGGCACTCCCACCAGCAGTGGAGGAGTGTTCCCCTTTCTCCACATCTGCTCCAGCTAAACCTTCATTGATGTTTTTGATTTTAGCCATTCTGACAAGAGTAAGACGGTATCTCAGACTTGTTTTTATTTTCATTTCCCTGAGGGTAAAGATGTTGAGCACTTTCTTTTATTTTTAATATTTTAAAAAATTATTTTAGAAGCATTCTTATTTACATATCCACCCCCCATTCCCTCACCCTCCCCTACTCCCATGTTTTCCACTGATACCCCAAAACACACTCCACCCACTCTCTAAGGATACTGAGGCGCTCCCCCGGGGAATCATCAAAGTCCATCACATCATTTTGGGGAGGGCTCATGACCATCTTCATGTATCTGGGTTTCAAAAGTATCCCTCGATAGGGAATGGGCTCTCAAAATCCATTTTTGCTTTAAGGATAGACACTGGCTGCAGTATTAGAAGTCCCCATAGCCTGCTTTGACCTCTGAGCTGGTGCCCATATTTAGAATGCTTGGTTTGGTCCAATGCTGCTTCCCCAACTTTAAGAAAAGTTTCTCTGTGTTCTCACTAGGTCAAGTCAAATTTTTCTGTGGGTTTCTCCAGCACAGTCTTGGCTCCTTTTTTTATCCCTCCTCCCTCTCTGCATCTGGATTCCATGATTCCATCTCAGCATTTAGCTGTGGGTGCCTGTTTCTGCATTGATCAGCTACTGGGTGAAGGCTCTAGGAATGTTAACCAACATAGTCATCAATCTCATTACAGGGGAAGGTCATCAAAGGTAGTCTCTCCACCACTGACTAGATTCTTAGTTGGGGTTATCCTTGTGGATCCCGGGACATTTCCCCACTACCAGACCTCTCTCCAAACCTGTACTGTCTCCCTCTACCACAGAATTACCTTTCTTGCCCTCCTCTATTCCTCCCGTGGCTCAGTACTCCTGTTCTTCTCCCCCATCCCCTTTTTCTCCTCTCCCCTTCCCAACTCCTACTCCTCTCTCCCCCCATGCTCCCAGTTTTCTCAGGGATTCTTGTCCCCCTACCCTTTTTGGCGGATCATGTGTTCTTCTCCTAGGGTCCTCCTGGTTTCCTAGCTTCTCTGGTGGTATGTACTGTAGGGTGGTAATCATTTTTTATATATCTAAAATCCATATATGATTCAGTATATACCATGTTTGTCTTTTTGTGACTGGGAGCACTTTCTTATGAAGACACCTTATAATATAAACTTACCTTATAGTGTAACTTGGTGTTTGTGTTCCACTTGCGTCTCAATTCAATCAATGCTTTATTTTGCAGTGCTTTTTGAAAAATACTAATATTCTCAATGTTTTAAATGAAACCATAAAAGTATCTTGAATGCTTTATTCATTTAATTGCCTATGAAATATTTTTAACAGTTTTCTTGGCTTCAGATTTGTGTATTTATTGTTTATTTATTTTTATTTTTGAGGAATACCATTTGTTGATAGATTTTGAATTTTTCTTGCCTCCAGTATTAACAATCCCTATGTATGGGCGTATTGTTCTTCCCATCATTCACACATTTTCTATTTTCTATTGTTAAGACATTATTGGGAAATAATATAATATCCACTTTTAGAGGTAGTATGAAATATATATTATTTCTATCTTGCTCAGAGGTTCTCAACCTGTGATTCATGATCCTTTTGAGGATCAGATATCCTACACATCACATATTTACATTATGTTTAATAACAGTAACAAAATTACAGTTATGAAGTAGCAACAAAATAATCCATGGCTGTGGGGTCACCAAAACATGAGGGACTGTATTAAAGCATGCATTAGGGGTGTTGAGAACCACTGATTTAGTTAATAAATATTCACTACAAAGTATCCCTTGAACAGAAAACAAGAATGGTCACCTTTGGGCTTTTGTTCCTTAAGGTTCTTTCTGTCTCTTTGATCTGCTGTCTGTCATACCAGCTCTGTCTACCTCCTAAGGATCCATCAACACCTCTATTGCTGCTGAATATTCTGTTATCTTACCCAATATGCTTCCTTTTCTGTTAATTTTCTCAGATAGGTTTAGAGGGGAATGGAATGTCATGTCCACCCTTGACCAGCAAGAATGACACAACACTGAGGAATCTTCTTCAACACAGTTTAATCGGGAACTTCTGATTTACAGTGAAATGGCAGCCCCCGGGTAGGGGAAGACGGGGCCTGATATAGTCTACATCTACCAATCACCTAACCCTACGTGGTGCACCAGGATTGGTTGTATCCAAGCAGAATTAAGAGGATACATGACCTTTACCAAATTAGGAGTTGTTTACCACAGAGAGCACTCTCCATCGGGCTGGCAGAGGGTGGAAATTGGTGCCATCATTTGGGCACGGTACTTTGCAGCTCCCAACAATGGAAATAATGGGACAAAAAAAATGGTTGTTCTTATCATTGAAACATCCATTCTAATGAGACACAGAATCTACTCTCCAAGACACTAATTAGTTTACCTTTTCACATCATTCTCTTATCTCCAAACTTTAAGAAATGATTTGATAATACCAGCAGGGGGTTAATGCTAATAAAAATTTTAGTGACAGTTATCACTGTTGAGACAGTACTTAATAGTAATAAACTTTTTATATAGAGCAGATATAAAGGCAGAGAAATACTTAGGCTTTTAATTGCATTAGTTTGTACTTTTACAAGTCCCTCCAGTGTTTGTGATTCACAACAACTGTAGGAAGTCAATGCCAATGTGCTGACAGAAACAGGAATGAAAGTTTTGGTGTGGACTTAGGGTATTCTTGGCCTTTAATTTTGCTTTCAGAAAGAAGCAATAAACTGGACTCCAGGGAACAGGGTTCAAGAAACTCACCAACTCAATTTGTTCCAGATGTTCCATGATGCTAGTAATTTTCTCAATGGTCTCCCAACAGGGATTAATGAAAAAAAGCAGTTTGGATACAAAAGACTCATATTTATGTCTAGAGGAAATCAAGAAATGAATGGTATACTTGGTTCAATATTGAATCTGAGCTTGAGGAAGACATCCTGGGAAAGAGGATTGAGTGATGAGTCTTAAGAAGAAATGAGGCAAACAAACATAGGTCACTGAGAGCAGGGGGGGCAGTAGACATGTGTAAAGGTCAGCTATTGCTTACCAAATAAAGTTAAATTCTTTGCAGGCCTTGTCCTTACTTATTGAAGGAACCAAACCAAAGAGGCCTAATGCCACTTGCACACCAAGCCAACCAAATAAGTTGAAAGGTTCATAAGTTATTGGAATCATAATATATATCTAATTCAGGCATGGGAAAGGTAAGACTCTCATACATCCTACAACAAGCCAGATTCCCCAGCAATGTGAAATGCTCACCTTTTTACTAATTAAAATTGTTTCTTATTTTGAAAAGAACTGATCTAGTGAAATTATCTATGTCTTATGTGCTAATAGTGTTATGCCCACTTGAAACAATCTAAAGTCATCTGAGAGAAATGAACCTTGATTAAGAGAATGTTTACACTTGTGTTACTGTACCGGAAACCAAAGTCTTTAAATCAGACCAATACCTCACTGCAATGAACTTTTGCTAATAAAGTTGATTGGACAAACGTGTACACCATGTGATATACTGCAGCACACAATGTTACTTAGACAAATGGAAAAGGAATGAAGAGATGTTGAAAAGGCAAGAAAAATGAGCAAAGAAGTTTATTTGTTTTGTTTTTCATTTGTTGTTTCTTTTACTTATTTTTTTAAACTTCTCTTTGGGGTAATGTGCTCCAGGGATCAGGGAGGATACTGGAGGACTGGGAAGTAAACAGAATTAAGGTGGATGATATGAAATCCCCAAAGAATCAATAAAGAAATATATCCCCAGGCTACTTTTTGAGAATCACAATGAGCTACAGATTAATACTTCTGAAAAAATTTGAAAGTTTTATAAAACAATGTTGTTAAATTTACTAAGCAGAATATATCCACATGTAATTGTATTTAAATGTATCACACATATCCTACTTTTTCAATATCATTCACTCATGTTAATAATAATTAATATAATCTTGTCTGCTTATGAATACAATATGTCTATGATTATATTTGGAAAATCATGGATGTAATTCTTATTGGCTATCCATTAAGGATCATCAACAGGCTATCATGGGACATGCCTTTAATCCCAGCATTTGAGAGGCAGAGGCAGGTGTAGCTCTGAGAGTTCAAGGCCACAGTGTTATACAAAGTAAGTGCTAGGGCAGTCACCAAAGCTACACAGAAAAATCCTGTCTAGAAAAGCCAAAAAAGAAAGAGAGGTGGGGGGAGGTAGGGGAGGATGGAGGGAAGAGGGTAGAAGAGAAGGAAAAATGAAGGAATCATGAAAGAATTGTTTACTAAAGGTTTTGTTTGGGGCTACATAGGTATCAGTTTTCACAAAGCTCATTCATGGTCAAACAGCTCTCAACATCATCTACCAGGCTTTGTCTTGTTTTAGATGTCTCAAAGGCATTGACTCATTTCCTAGAAAGATGGTATCGTCTTCCCTTCCTTATAAGAACTATGCCAATAATGAAGTGAGGCACAGAGTCTACAGTGCCACACACATCTTCTTATATGCAGAAAAGAATTAAGTGAAAAACTGGTGTCCAGTGTCAAGCAATTTGGAGTTTAATAGAAGCCTTTCTTTGTATACCATCAAAAGTAACTCTAGGTTTTGAAACATTTGGCCTGCCTGGAGATGACCAATAATCCTAGATTCAAAATGAGATTCCTTTCCTAGCAGAAGTTTTCAATATAAGTGATATCCAATACAGACGGGATAGTGACAAGTTAATTATCAAATACTCTGGAGATAATGCAACAACATTAATGCAACTTGGCACATCATTATCATTTTCCAATAGAATTACCATGTGGTTACAGCTCATTTCTTACTGTGATGAATATCTTAAGTATTTTCCCTATGAACCTTGGTAAAAGTTTTTGTTTCATTTCTTTTAGCATTTCTTTTAGGTTTTTATCTTACATATTGTAACAGTCTGTCCATGGATGAAATAAAGCAATAATGAAAGGAAATGTTTGGGGATTTCTAAGACTTCCTGTTTTTCCTATTGCTCTGAAATCTGCATGGAAATTTAGGCCTTGCCTCAATTTCTTATGGCTAATTGGATTTTTTTATATTGTAAGGATTTTTCTTCTTTTATTATTACTTCTCATATTTACATATCCATACCCTCATTCCCTCACCCTCCCTTCCTCCCATATTCTCCTCAACCCATCCCCCAACACCTCCTCAGGGATAGTGAAGCCCTCCACAGGGGACTTTCATGGTCTGTCATATCATTTGGGGGAGGGCGTAGGCCCTCCTTGTTGTATCTGGGCTGCAATAGTATCCCTCTGTAGGGGATGGGCTCCAAAAGTCTATTTGTGCTCTAGGCATAAAGACTGGCTCCACTGTTAGAGTTCCCATAGAGTACCTTAGGCTCATAGCTGGCATCCACATTCAGAGGCCTGGTTTGGTCCAATGCGGTTTTGCCAGCTTTATGACTAGGATCTCCATGCTCTCAGGCGGTCAGATCAACTGTTCCTGTGGGTTTCCCCAGCACCATCTTGGCTCCTGTGATCATCCCTTCCCTCTCTCCACAGCTGGATTCCAGGAGTATGTTTCAGTGCTTAGCCATGGGTGCTTATTTCTGCTTCAAACAGCTACTGGATGAAGGCACCAGGAATGATAGCCAAGGAATACATCAATCTCATTCTAGGGGAAGGGCATCAATGGAATCCTCTCCACATTGCATGGATTCTTAGTTGGGGTCATCCCTGTGGATCCCCTAAAATTTCCCCTGTGCCAGACCTCTCTACAAACCTGTATTGTCTCCCTCTATCAAGGCATCTCCTTTCTTGCCCTCCGCTATTCCTCCCCTGTCTCAGTCCTCTTGTTCTCCTCTCCCCTCACCAACCTCCTTCCTCTCTGCCCCCCATGCTCCAACTTTGCTCAGGGGTTCTTATTCCCCTCTTCTTCAGTGAGGGACTATGCAATCGTTTCTTGGGGTCTTCCTTGTTTCCTAGCTGATCTGGCAGTGTGGATTGTAGGCTAGTAATCTTTTGCTCTATGTCTAAAAATAATATAAGACTGAGTACATATCATGTTTATCTCTTTGTGAATGGGTTACCTCACTCAGGATGGTTTTATCTAGTTCCATTCATTTGACTGGAAATTTCAAGATTCCATTTTTTTTCTGCTGAGTAGTAATCCATTGTATAAATGTACTACATTTTCTGTATCCATTCTTCATTTGAGGGGCATCTAGGTTGCTTCCAGATTCTGGCTATTACAAATAATGCTGCTATGAACACAGTTGAACATATGTTCTTATTGTAAGAATGTGCATTCTTGGATATATGTCCAAGACAGGAATTGCTGGATCACTTTATTTATTTATTTTTTGGTTATACATCATGGATAAGCACATTTTTAATTGCATAGTATGGACACAAAAACAAAACTTGTGTACATAATCACATTGCATTGCACTTTGTTATATGGTCAACACCAACGTTGTAAACTGTAAAAAAAATGAGGGGTATTTAGAGCATCCACAGCTTAGGCATACAGAATGTTGTAGGGACATGTTTTAGGTTTTGGCTTTATCCACTAGTAGAAACTGAATAATTTTTGTAGGCTCTAAAGATATACAATTTTACTGGGGTTAAATGTAGTAAACAGGAATACTAAACCTTGGAATATAAGTTTAAGTTACTTTTATTAGAGATTCATGTGTTTACCTTTTAAAGAGTGAAACATTTTATGATTACTTTGGAATAAAATTATAAACTTTCCAGTTTTTAAAGTTATGTATAAGCTTATTATTTCTTGATATAAAAAGTATCATAAAATAACCCTTTTATTTGTTTAATCTTAGATATTCACTTGTTTGTTATTCAATGTTGAAGAGAATATGGAATTCACAGAACTCTAAAGTCCTGTAAATAAGGGCATTGAAGCAGCATAAAACACACTGTCATATTCTTACAATGAGAAATCCTCCATTTTTCATAATACAATTAAGAATAAGCATGCTTCACAAAGATGTAAGTGTAAGTTAAACATTTACAATGGCATTCAATATTCTAGTATATACTTTGTTTTTAATTTCACATTGGCCTACTTGGCATTCAATATTCTAGTATATACTTTGTTTTTAATTTCACATTGGCCTACTTTCCAGAAGCAATTTTCAAATGCTAATTATCAGTAAGGAAGTAGGAGCATGTATCTTATTATTTTAAAAAAGGTACCTTGAATTGTTTTAGTCATTAAGTATGAGAAAAGAATGATCACGATACTTTCCCACTTTTGAATTAAAAACCATTCTCTGACTTTGGTTTACAGTTACCAGAATGTCAAACTCTGAGAATACAGGGATAACCTGAGGAGTAGTAGTAAGTATGAATTTCTGCATCTTAAGGTAGACTGATTCCCATTTTCCTGAGAAACTGCCATACTGACTTCCAAAGCGTCTGTACAAGTTTGCACTCCCACCAGCAATGGTGTTCCTCTTTCTCCACATCCTCTACAGCATAGACTTTCATTGGTATTATTGATTTTAGCCATTCTGACAGGAGTAAGATGGTATCTCAGAGTGGTTTTGAGTTGCATTTCCCTGATGGCTAAGGATGTTTAGCATTTTCTCAAGTGTCTTTCAGCCATTTTCAATTCCTCTGATGAAAATTCTCCAATTTTTAATTCCATTGCCTGGTGTTTTGGTGGCTAGCTTCTTGAGTTCCTTGTATATTTTGGTGATCAGCCCTCTGTCATATGTGGGGTTGGTGAAGATCTTTTCCTTTTCTGTGGACTGCTGTTTGGTCTTGCTGACTGTGTCATTTGCTGTAAAAAAGGCTTCTCCGTTTCAGGAGGTTTCATTTTGTTAATTGGTGATCACAATGTTTGTGCTACTGATGTTATGTTCAGAAAGGGGTCTCCTTTACCAATTACTTTGAGGGTACCACTTGCATTCTCTTCTAGGATGTTCAATGTGACTTAATTTATGTTGAGTTCTTTGATCCATTTGGACTTAACTTTTGTGAATGTCGATAGATATGAATTGATCTGCAATCTTCTACAAGTCCAAATCCACTTATGCCAAAAATTAATTATTGAAGATGCTTTCTTTTTTCCATTGTATAACTTTAGCTTCTTTGTCAGAAATCAGGTGTTCATAGGTGTGTGGGTTTTCAATTCAATTCCATTAGTCAACCTGACTGTTTTTTGTGCCAATACCAAGCTGTTTTCAGGACTATGGCTCTATAATAGAGCATGCAGTCTTGGATGGTGATGCCTCCAGAAGTTCCTTTATTGCATGGGGTTGTTTTGGCTATCCTGGGTATTGTGTTTTTCCATATAAAGTTGAGTATTAATTTTTCAAGGTCTGTGAAGAACTGTGTTGGTATTTTGATGTGAATTACAGTGAATCTGTAGATTGCTTTTGACAAGATTGCCATTTTTATTATGTTGATCCTACCAATCCAAGAGCATGAGAGAGCTTTCCATTTTCTGGTATCTACTTTAAATTCTTTCTTTAAAGGCTAAAAGTTCTTCCTAAACAGGCATTTCACATTGCTGGTTAGCATTACCCCAAGGTATTTTATGTTGTAAGTTGCTATTGTAAATGATATTTCTTCTCTGACTTCCTTTTCTGTACATTTGTCATCTGTATATAGCAGGGCTACTGATTTTTTTGGGATAATCTTGTATCCTTCCACTTTGCTGAAGGTGTTCATCAGCTGTAGGAGTTCCGTGGTAGAGCTTTTTGGGTCACTTATGTAATCTATCATATCATCTGCAAATAGTGTAAGCTTGACTTCTTCCTTTCCAATTTATATCCCCTTGATCTCCTTTTGTTGTCTTATTACTCTAGCTAAAAATTCAAGGACAATATTAAAGAGATATGGAGAGAGTGGGAAGCCTTGTCTTGTTCCTGATTTTAGAGGAATTGCCCTGAGTTTCTCTCCATTTAGTTTGATGTTGGTTGTTGGTTTGCTTTATGTTGCTTTTATCATGTTTAGGTATGTTTCTCTTATTCCTCATCTCTCCAACACCTTTATTATGAAGGGATGTGGGGTTTTGTAAAAGGCTTTTTCAGCATCTAGTCAGATGATCATGTGGTTTTCATTTTTCATTATATTTATATAGTGGATTATATTGATGGATTTTCATATGTTGAACCATCATTGTATTCCTGGGATGAAGCCAAATTGATGATGGTGGATGAGTTCTCTGATGTGTTCTTGGATTCAATTTGCCAGTATTTTGTTGAATATTTTTGCATTTATGTTCATGAGGGATATTGGTCTGTAATTCTCATTTTTTAGTTGTGATTTTGTGTGGCTTGGGTACCAAGGTAAATGTAACCTCATAAAAAGAGCTTGGCAATATCCTTTCTTCTGCTATTATGTGGAACAATTTGAGGAATACTGGTAAAAGCCCTTCTTTGTTCTGGAAGAATTTTGCATTGAAACAATCTAGCCCAGGGCTTTTATTGGTTGGAGGATATTTGAGGATTGTTTCTGTTTCATTAGGGTTATAGGTATGTTCAAATTGCTTATCTGTTCATGATTTAATTTTGGTAAGCGATATCTATTCAGAAAATTTTCCATTTCCTATAGATTTTCAAATTTTGGGGAATACACTTTTTCAAAGTATGACCTGATGATTCTCTGGATTTTCTCATTGTCTGTTGTTATGCTTATCTTTCCATTTTTGATTTGGCTAAATATGTTCTTTCTGTCTCTGCCTTTTGGTTAGTTTGGATAAAGTTTTGTTTGTCTTCTTGACTTTCTCAAAGAACCAACTCTTTGTTTCATTGAGTCTTTGTAATATTTTCCTAGTTTCTACTTTATTGATTTCAGCCCTCAGTTTGATTATTTTCTGATGTCTACTGCTCCCAGCTGAGTTTGCTTCCTTTTGTTCTAGAGCTTTCAGTTGCACTGTTAATTCTCTAGAGTGATTATTTTCCAGTTTCCTCATGTGGGCACTCAGTGCTATGAAATTTCCTCTTTTCCCTGCTTTCAAAGTATCCCATAAGTTTGGGTATGTTGAGTTTTCATTTTTCCTTAAATTTTAGGAAATCATTATTTTCTTCTTTTATTTCTTCCTTGATGCAGGAATGGTGCAATTGAACATTATTCAATTTCCATGAGTTTGTAGGTTTTCTGCAATTTGTGTTATTGTTGAATTCTAACTTTAAAGCATGGTGGTCTGATAAGATACAGGGGTTTATTCGAATAATTTTTGCATCAGTGTATGTTTGCTATGTTGCCAAGTATGTGATCAATTTTAGAGAAGGTTCCATGTGGTGCAGAGAAGAAGATATATTGTTTTGTTTGAATGGAATGTCTGTTCATTTCAAGTGGGTTAACTTCTGCTAGTTCTTTAGTTTTTTTGTTAAGTTTCTGTCTGGTGGTCCTATCTAGTGGTAAGAGTTGGGTGATGAAGTCTCCTAGTATGTGTTTGTGAGCTTTTATGTGTGATTTGAGCTTTAGTAATGTTTGTTTTATGAATATGGGTGCCTTAGTATTTGGGGCATAGATGTTCAGGATTGAGACTTCATCTTGATGGACTTTTCCTGTGATGAGTATGAAATGCCCTTCTTTGTCTCTTTTGATTGATTTGAGTTTGAAGTCTAATTTGTTAGATATTAGGATTGCTACACCATCTTGTTTCTTGGGTCCATTTGATTGGAAAATCTTCCCCCAACCCTATACTCTGAGGGAATGTCTGTCTTTGACATTGAGATGTGTTTCATGTATGCAGCAGAAGGATGGATTCTGTCTTCATATGCACTCTGTGAGCCTGCATCTTTTTATAGGCAAGTTAAGAAGACCATTGACATTGAGGGATATTAATGACCACTGATTGTTGATTCTTTTTTGTTTGGATTTGTTGTTGTTGGTGTCATTATGAGTGGATTTCCCCTTTTCTTTTGGTGTTTGGTAAGTTGGGATTATCTATTGCCTATTGATTTTTGAGTGTAGTTATCTTCATTGCATTGGAGCTCTCTTTCCAGTAATTTCTGTAGGGCTGGATTTGTGGACATGCATTGCTTAAATCTGGTTTTGTCGTAGAATATCTTGTTTTCTCCATCTACACTAATTGAAAACTTTGCTGGATACAGTAGTCTGGGTTGGCATCTGTGTTCCCTTAGTGTTTGTAGAACATCCATCCAGGATCTTCTGGCTTTCAAATTTTCCAATGAGAAGGGTGTAATTCTGATAAGTCTGCCTTTATATGTTACTTGGACTTTGACTTTTGCTGCTCTTAATATTTTTTCTTTATTCTGTTAGTTTCCTTTTTTTTGATTATTATGTGGGGAGGGACTTCTATTTGTGGTAAAATCTATTTGGTGTTCTGCAAGCTTCTTGTGCTTTAATATGTATATCCTTCTGTAGATTAGGGAAGTTTTCTCCTATGATTTTTGAATATATTTTCTGTACATTTCAGCTGAATTTCTTCACCTTCTTCTATATCTATTATTCTTAGGTTTGGTCTTTTCATGGTGTTCCATATTTCCTGGATGTTTTGTGTCAGGGGTTTGTTGGACTTGAGATTTTCTTTGGTTGGTGACTGTATATCTTCTAGTGAGTCCTCAACCCTTGAGATTCCCTCTTCCATCTCTTGTATTCTATTTGTTATGCTTAAATCAGTAATTCCTGATCATTTACCCAGCATTCCCTCCTTCTGTTTTTTTCTTTTTTTAATTTTTCTAATTCTGCTTTCAAACTCTGAACTGTTTGAATTGTTTTCTTCACTTCTTTGGTTGTTTTTTCTTGGCTTTCTTTAGACTCTTTAAGAGATTTGTTTGCTTCTTGAATTTTTTGGCTTGTCTTTTCCTCCATTTCAAATATTTTTTTGCTTATTTTTTCTTCTGTTTCTTTAAGGGATTTTCTTGTTTCCTATTTTGTTGTCAAAGAGACCAACAGGGTCTCTTTGAGTTGTTTTCGAGGATAATGATAGGTACCTCTTGTTTTTTTCTAAGCCTCACCTACTAACATCCTGCTATGAACCTTACTTGTTATTGAAACCTTATAACTTGCCCCATCCTCTTCTTGCTTCTTTGGCCGTGTGCAGCAGTTGTGTTTTCCTTGTTTCTGATAGGGCATGGAGTGTGTTCTGCTAGCAAGTGATGTTTTCCCATCTTCGCTTGTATATAAGCTGCTGGCTGCAATAAACCAATGGCATTCACTTCTACCGAATGACCTGAGTTGTGTCCTTCTTAATCAAAAGACTCTAGTCAGATCCTGTTCTTCAGTCACTGGCACTGCTGCCAGTGCCACTATTTAATGGTGTCTATCATGTTCATAAGCTAATTTTTAAGGTCCATCTCTTCTTCATCCTCTGCATCGGCTTTTCATTTCTTTCTGGTGTGGAGTCCCTAGATTCTGGTGGTGTCATATTGGTCTTTATGTTGTTGAGTGTGTTCTTATTTTGTCATCTTCTCATCCTTTCTTCCAGTGGGTGCAGGTGGGCTATGTACCTCTCTTCTATTCGCATCAAGCAAAAGGCAGAGGGTGGAGTAGGAACCAAGAGTGAGGTGTGTTCGGACTCAGGGGGATCCTTCTTGTCTGGGCAAGTACACACAGGTGGCAGGCAGCAGGCCAAAGGCAGAGGGTGTAGGGCAGAGTAGGGATGAGGGTGAGGTGTGGCCCGACTCAGGGTGGGCCTTCCTGTCTGGGCAGAATCACTCTTGTTGAGGGCCAGGCTCAGGAGGGAGTAAAGTGGGGTTTATGTGGGAAGTTAGGACATAGCAGAGTTCAGACTCACCTCAGGCAGCAGGAGGCAGACAGAGTAACTGGATCCTAATATCATTCCCATGTCCATACTTTTTATCTGTGCATCTACATACTTAAAATGCTCTGTGGACAACAAATATTAGGTATGGATTTTGACCTATTTTGATATTATTCCTCTTTTAACAGGAGTACATACAAAACTGATGCTTCAGTAATCATTGATGTACTTGAGTTAATATCTATCAGATTTCTTGCTATATCTATTTATTGCTTTTATTCCTTATTCGTAGTTTTGTCTCTTTTGCTTTCCTATATTTTTGGTTTTAAATGATACACTTCTTTCATATTACATTTCTCATATTTTTAAATTATCTACATTTATTTATTTTTTACCTTTAAAAGTGTGTATTATAAAATTTTAATAGAAATTGAAAACTAATCCATGTCTAATTTTAAGTTAAAATAATTTGAGTGTTGTAAAACAACAAATAACTTCTTATTTTACAAAAGGAAAGGAAACTCATGCATTACCTGCTGATTAACTTTGAGTAAAATGTAAGTTAATTTTACTTAATTTTCTCATCCATAGGCTTCCTTACTTTACTATGTTGACTCAAGTCTCTAAGCCAAATTGTTTTATTTCTCTGTTTGCTTTATAGCATTGTTACAAAGGACTTTTTGTTCATACCCTATAATTTGTCACATTTGCTTACATTTTGTTCACTTGTCTGATTTTTTGTTTGGTTTGGTTTATTAAATCTTCTCATACTGCTATTTCCTGAAAATTGAATCTAGGACCTCAAACATGTTTTTGTAACTATTTTTCTCCATCACTGGGATTCCTGGATCTTTGGATTTTGTTGTTTAGAATTAGTCTGGTGAAATTCCTAGTCAAAATTGCTTACATTAATCCTTTTTATTTTCTTCTTTTCTTGAATTATGAATGTGTGAACACTATTCTACCATCTGAGGTTACATCTTTATATTTGGGAATTTTCTTTTTTTTTAAGTTTTGCAAGGATTTTTGCTGTTGTTGTTTATAGATTTTCATAACAGAAACTTTTTTCACCAGCAAAACCAAATGATTGATCAATGCATTCTGAATTTCTACCATACTAATATTAATTTCTGATATTGCATTTGGATTTTTGAAGCTTCCATTCTTCCATTCCATTTTTATTTTATATTTTTTGCCCCTAATACCATTTTTGATTACTCACATTTTGTTATTCCTGGTATGGAACCACTGACTTTTTTATTCTGTATCTAGAACTTCTTTGGTTTCTTTCCTTTATTTAATCTTAATTAACTATTTGGCACAATCTAGAATCAGTGGAAGTTGTAGAGTTTCCCTGAAGCTGTGTGACCCCAAATAAACACACAAAGACTTATGTTAATTATGGACCTGTTGGCCTATGACTAGGGCTTCCTATTGGCTAGCTCTGTCTTAACTATTAATTCATTTCTATTAATCTATGTATTTTCACATGGTCTTGCCTTACCTGAAAATGCCTGATGCATGCTCTCTTCCCAGGCGCACATGGTGATTCCATTCAAGTACCTTTCCCAGAATATGCCTCATCTCCTAGCCCTGACTATAATTCTGCCTCATTGTCTGAACAATATTTTATTCATTAACCAATAAGAGAAACATGTATACAGAAGGATGACCTCTATCAATTGGAGAGAAGTAATCAACTGAGAAATTACTTAGAACAGAATGACCTGTGGATGTGTGTGTGTGGGTTAATTAATGCAATCAGCTGTGTGCCATCCTTGGCCTGTGCAACAACTCTTGGACCTGGCCTGTATAAAAAGGCTGAATAAGTATGATCTTAAGTAAAACAGCAAACAACATTCACTCATAGTTTCTTTTTCATTTTCTTGCTTGAGTTCCTGCTCAATAATCTACTATGACCTAGTAAATAAGATTAAATGAATGTGTTTCCTAAATTATTTTAAATCTGAGTGTTTTGTTACAGCAACAGAAAGGAAACTAGAAACTAATATTAAAAGGTGGTATTAAATTAGACTAACTTCCCCATGTTCCAGATAGATGAGTTCCTGATTCCTAAAATTTTAATTTACTTATTATTGGAAAGAACATCATGCTACCTATTTTCTGAATTGCTCTTTTATTTTTTTAAACGTGTGACAGGCATTCATCACTTATCATATGAAAAATTGCTGCCTGTTGGTCTGGCTTGGTTCATGTCTACTTGATAAAAGGTGTAGTCATCAGAGAAAATTCCTACAAAATGTCAGGTCATAGAAAGTCTGGTGTGTTCCTGGGTTCTAAAAAAAAAAAAAAAAGCAGGCTGACTGTGTCCTTTGCCTTATAGAAGTTTTCCAGTTTCATGGGGTCCCACTTATTAAATGTTGATCTTAGTGCCTCTGCTCTTGATCTTCTATTCAAGAAATTATATCCTGTGATTATATTTTACTATTATAAGAGTTCAGGCATGTAGATTTAATAAAGTTACAATTTCCTCCTTGTATTTCTTATTTTGATTTTTATTTGTAATGTTATTTTATAATATGCTAACCATTTGATTGTCTACTTTAGTATATCTGTCTCTCCTTTATGGCTGTGTAGCATGCTTTAATTGATTTTTACATATAATTGATTAGTCACTTTAATAATCATTGAACATAGTTATGTGTATATGTTTTATTGTATGCATACATATGGGTGCAGATATAAGATATATACATGCACACAACCACAACCACACACAACCACAACCACACACACACACACACAATATATATATATATATATATATATATATATATATATATATATCGTTTAAAGGAGATATTTCTTCCTTAAAGGGATGATATAGTGAGCTTATTTTCATACTATATACAGAATTACTTTCTGGATGATTTAATTAACATTTAAGTAATGTAACACTTTCATTGTGCAAAGAAATTGCTTTAATCGTCCTTTCCTTGATAATGAAAAAGTGCTTCACCCTGTTGTAAAACTTTTGAAGTGTTTTGAACAATTTTGGATCTCTGAACTCTTTGAACAGACTTTTCAGAAGGCTAATTTTTAAGCATAGCTTCCCAATCCACTTTCATGTCTAACCCTGCCAAAATCCTCATAAACCTTCTTTAAATTTAGGTCCCTAATTCATGCTTTTGTTTACATGTCCTTGTGTCCCATGTTATATTATATGTTGTCCTCTATATTAATTTATAGATTTGTTTGTGGACTTCACTGTATAACCATTGTCTATCTTATACAATAAGACTGTAACACCTGAGAGATAATCTTTTCTATTTATCCTATTAAAAATCAGTGGTCTGATATCTCTAATTTATGTTTAGGTGAATAAACAAATAGAACCATTTAACCCTCAACCAGTAAGAAACAAATTTTGAAATCCTCAATTTCTAATGAGTAGCTGTTTGAACACCTGAAATTATATTATTCTACTCTAAAGCAACCAATGTGGTAGAGTAAATCGATGAAAGGAAAGCTGAAAGTGTTGGCTGAAGGAAGGATGTTAGAGGTAGGGCTGTTCACTCAATGATGCCTTCTGGATTCTGAGAAGCCAAAGGAAAAGATAGGGCTGAACGTTTGGGTTAGGTCAGTGATAGTTCTCACCTGCCTATTGTTGAGGCCCTATGCAAAATCCCTATATCAAAAATAAATTTCAATAAATAAATAAATTATAAGGTAGGAAGGAAAAGACAGAGAGAAAAGATTTCAAGACAAATTCTAACATCTATTTGCCATTTGAAATTTCAAGGAAAACTGAAAAACCACAGATGTCAGGTTTCCAAAAAGTAGTGTAAATCTCTTATCTGTCATCCTGTGAACCCTACACATTAGCTGAGAATTGTATCTTTCTTTAATCTAACTTATACAAAATACAGCATTTTCACTGCAATTATTTTCTTGAAATACACAGCTGACACTAACTTAGAGATCACATGGAAGTTATGCTGTTACCACCTGTTCCCAGTGCTAAGACTGCAGTTGTGATCCACTGTGGCAGTTTCTGCAGTAATAGCAAAGGGGCATAGGGCTTCCTGTACACCAGGGAAGCATGTTACTGCTGCTTTCATTGCCTTTTAGTGGTTGGTTTCTTCTGAGTCTTAATTTTCTCAGCTGAGAATTTAGGCAGTGACTTAAAATAAAAAAATAATGTCAGGACACATTTTAAAGACTACATTGAGAATAATTGAAATAAAAGAAAAGAAAAAGAAAACTAAATAATGTACTGTATCTTAGTTTCAATATTTATTTGCTAATAAAATAGAGGCAGATAGAGAAAAATAAAAATAGAGGAAGGAAAAAAGATCATATGTATAAAAATGGATTAGTCCACAGTAGTTAAACCGGTAATTTAAAAATGATAGTTTATAGGAAAAGGAGAAAGCTTCATCTTTTACTGCTATTTCCTTTGTGCTTTTCCCTTGCAAATTGAAATTAGTAGCCTTTGATACAAAGTCCTAAAAACTTGTCATTAAGACAAAAGTTCCACAAATACATAATTCACACATGTGTCTAATATACTTACAAAAGGCTAATAAATAATTTATTAGCAAGTTTTATTCATCTTAAGACACTGACCTTTCTTTACAAAGATAACTGCAGTTGCCTGCAGCAAGGAGAAACACCTTTGGTGACTTTTTTTCTTCTTTCTTTATAACTGAGGGAATAGGTCTAGAAACTCTATTGCTAAAATGAAGTGTCAGCCAAGTTCTTAAATGTGTACAAACTGACATTTTGCCTTTTAAATATTCAGTCTTTTGAAGTGTACTCATCCTCCCTAATGTGTAACTGTTACCAATGGTGGGGGAAATAGACACAAAAATAAAGAGAAGCTTTTATACACATGGTTGGAAATCTTAATGTATTGTCTCAGATCAATCAAACACTAAGCATAAGAGCTCAGTTTGAGCATGAGAATTTTTATGATAATTTTTTTCTTTCCACTTTCTTTCATGACTGGGTAATAGAAGGCTGCAGGTAATGTTTGTGTTGTAAAATTGAGGCCAGTAATTTAATCCCCCCATAAAATTCACTCACAATTACAATAGCACTGAAATGGTACATAAATGAGTTCTTCATAAAGCAGAAAAGAAAAACGGTTCAACAGTGAAGCTTTTTAATGATGGGCACTAAAGCAATGCTGCTGATTAGATCCTTTGCTAATTACCTTCTGTTACTTGGATGGGATGTATTTCAGCCAAGCAAACTCATCTATTCATCAATAGGGTCTATATTAGTAGTGAGATAAAAACGTTTGAATTTGGAGTTGAAAAGTATCTCTCTCAGGGTCATGTCACTCGAATCTCTACTTGTCAGCAAATGGAATCATGCACCACACAAAATGTGTCTCTGCTGATATGCAGTTCCAGAGTATCAGTTGTGTATGAAATGCTGTTTAGGCTGCAAAACGGATGTCTGAGCAGATCCTCAAATAGTAAAACAATTCTGAGACTGGAAGTGAAAGTGCAGGGACGTTGAGACAAAGACAGTATAAGTACAGCAACAGTTGAGAACCTAGGCCACGATCTGTGAGGTTCTTAGGTAAGAGTTAGCTGGCATGGATGATTTTAGGTAAACATATTGGGCTTTAGCATTGTGCTTTGTGTGAAAACTTGATCGATTTAATCAGAGCAATGGTGGCATGAAATTTAGCTTTAAAATGTCATCTGAGAGCTAAACAGACAACATAGTTACAGGGGTAAAAACTGAACTGGGAGCCACACTCTCAGTGTGTATGCAAGGGATAATTTTCTTAAAATTTACATACTGAAGATTTAACTAGAAATATGACTGTTGTTGGAAATGGAGACTTTAGGAATTAAGGGTGAATGAGTAACTTGAAGAAATGAGGAGTAGAATGAGTTTCTATATAATTTGAAGACATAATAGGAGGGGTTAGGAAAGCATACCAGAGGAAAGGAGGTAGGGAAATGCAAACACAAAGGGAGGGAGATTTCTGCATGTCAGAGAGAATTAACAAACATCATTTCTGTCATCTTGATCTTGCATATTCATCCTGGGACACTGGACCAATTCAAATATTTTGTGTTTTCAACCACTCTGTGATATTCTGTGATATCAGGGTATGGTAGGCCAGGGGGTTTGATAAAGCAAAGATGATTGCATATTCCTGTTTTGTGAGGAAAGTGGGTTAAATTATTGTGATTGAATCTCATATGATACATTATCAGTAAATAATTAGGACAGTGCTTTTTACCTGCTAAGGAATCCCACTTCTGAAAGACAAATGGCAGCATCAGGTGGATAGTTGTATCATCGTTGTTACTCAGAGGCAGATATTTGGGGAGGATTTCAGTTGGGGAGGGGAATGTGGAGTTCTCTTAACATGATAGTTTCTGTATCCAAAATGACAATGTAAAGAAATTGAAAAATGTCATGAAAAATTCAGAAAGATTTTATATATACATACATATATATGGAAATCACAATTTCTCCCTAAAAAGCAATAGAATTCTGCGTGGTTATTTTCAGGAACCAAAAGCATATTACTTTTAGGATGCATTTCAGTATGCAAACACATTCCTGCAAATTACAACCCAAATTTATTAAATGATAATCTCCTCCATGACTATGTTAGTCGGGGAGATTGTATTATTCCCCAAAGAAAGCAAAGGAACCAATTTCTATTAAAAGCTTATAGACCAGCCTGTTATGATTGAATATGTGATTGTGGAATCTGGACAAGGAAACAGACAATTAAAATAATATATGAACTATTTCTCAATACCACTGCAAACTGAATGTCTATATAGGCATAAAATCTCATTGCAGGCAGGGCGTGACAGAAGAAATATAGTACTTAACTACTCAATACTGTCTATACACTAAACCTCAGGACATATGAATATATTACCTATCATTTTAAAAGGAATTAAGGATACAAAATTAATTAAGGTTGCTAATAAGCTAACTTTTATATTTGGAGACATACAGGTTTATCTAAACATATGTAACATAGCTGTGGGATTCCTTCAAATGGAATTAGAGAGAAATAAAGGTTCAAAAGATCCTCTCCTGTCCGTTACCTTTGAAGCTTTGAAGCATCACGACAAATGCATGAAACATTTTGAAGCTTGGAAAGACAAATGGACTGTTTATCCTAGAACCTATACAGAGAACATATGTCTTCTACAGTTTGATTTTTGCTCAAGGTGACTATGGTCAGACTCTTTATCTGTAGGAATGTAATTTTAGTGTCTTAAGATGCTGAGCTTATATCAGTTTCCTGTAATATTAATATGAATTTCATAGAAGGACCTAGTAATGATCTCAGTCTCCAGGAGGAATTCCTGTAGTAAATAGCACTCAGTTTGAAGAGTGAATGATGTATGGGAGCTATTTGTGGAAAACCTGATCTAGAAAAAGGACAATGCTTACAAAAATATAAAGGTAATAAGTACATACACAGTCTGGAGCCCAGTGAAAGATTTCCTTGCATAAACACTTGGCAAAATTTAAAAATAGGGAAAAGATTAAGTTTACAATTTTTATCAAGTTTTTTTAAAAGGAGAAATTATTACAAATGACCCAGGCATGATCTGGGAATACATCTTGATGGTACAGTACTTTCTTAGCAAGAGAAAATTTATGTATCAAACTGGTTCAGAAAACATCAATCATGGAGCTGGATGATATAAATGCAACTCTGGTACTGTACAACAAAACTATTTTCTAGAGCAATTAAAGCAGGGGACTAGAAGTAAAAGAAAAAAGTTACATAATCTCATCAGTCACAATTGGGAAGACTTGGGAAAGTTTATTGGCTGAAGACAGGCAGAATTGGACACAGTGTGGCATAAATAGTGCCTATAAGAAGTGGATGTCCTAGAGGAAAAGAAAACGACAATGTTGATCAACTAGAAAACTTGAAGAAGTGTTCTGGGAGAATCTGACATAATATTTAATATGGAAATTAAATAAATGAAGTCAAGAACTAGAAAAAATATGCTAATAAAAACAGAAAAGAAATTCTCCATCATAGTGAAATCCTATTTAGCACATTGATTTATTTCAGAGTTTCCAAATAACTACAATTACATCATTTAATTTGAAATGCTAACCCATTAAATAAAAAATATAATGTGATTGTGAGATAGTATACTCACAGTATCATAATTGTGCATGACTTTATTTATGAGAAAAATAAATGAATGGAAAAATAATGTGGTTTAAATGGAGCTAATGTCTTAAATAACATAAGATATGTGAAGTGCCACCTTATTGTAGAAATGGGTGAAGCAGAGTCTGCTATACTTACTCTAGTTACAAAGGAAAAAAATTAGACAATTGAACACACACGAAACTTAAAACATGATATACTATTAAAATGTGGGCTAATGCCAATATGTCTATGGTGGAGATTAGTTAGTGTTGCTTCTTAATGAGGGCTGCACATGTCATGGGAGAGTCTCAAAGGTGGAGACATATAACAGGCAAAAACCATTGCAAAACCAGCATTACTCTCCTTCCCATTGCCAATAGGAAAAAAAATGCTCATATCAAAGATCTTTCAGAAAGTAAAACAAGTTTAATCTGTGGGACAGAGTTCCATACTGAGGCTGGACTCCAAAGCTAGATTTCACATATTTGTAAAGGGAAATAACACACATGTAACTCAATAAAGTCTGTAAACTGATAGTCAGTAGTTTCCAAAGCAAGACTTTCTGTGATTTTTGTTGTTGTTGTTGTTAGAGAGCAGAGTCACTGGTTTTCTGGCATAAACAGTGCTCACCTATGGGTATCAGTTGCATGAGTCACTCATTTGCCTTCACTTCATGAGCTTACTGGCATGATATACACAAATGTGAGACTCCAGACTTACTACAAGCTCTGTCTATAAATGTAGGTCCCTTTATGATCATGTATTCCTAAATGCGTGGTAGAGATAAGAAAATAAAATAATATGGATTGTGACAATGAAGTTAATTCTGTGCAAAGAAAGGAAGTAATCATGTGTGAAAATAATAAACTAGTCATTAAATGCAAGCTTCAATGGTAAACAATTTAATTTTAACCAAGAATGTGCAGCAGTTTTTTTTTTACATTTAACATGAAATGTAATAAAAAATACACAGTAGAAAGAAATGTGGGATTTCTTGCCTTGGAACATACAAAATAGTGGAAAAAATGAAGAAAAGGGCATGCATGCAATGATACCTGGAAGAAGTAATGAATAAATTTTGTAAATGAGTAGTCAATGTGCCTTACAAGGAGCATAGAATAGGAAATGATGAATATTGCTAAATATTGAATAAACTCTTTACTAAGTAATTTTTTAAGGACTCATAACATGTTCATTTACTTTGGAAATAAATTGTATATCCACTAAGTATTGGTATGGAGAGAAACATTGACAAATTTTGAAATGTAGAAATCAGTTATATTATTAATACATATTACTTGATCCTGGATAACTTGGTAGTGTCTTGCAAACTGAATCACATAACAACGCTGGAATAAAAAATAAAATTTATTATTATATATAATAAAAGAATTGACAAATTTCTCCCTCATACCCTCAATTCATTTCACCTCTTCCCATATTTCCTTCATTGTCGTTCTTCTCAGTCCTTCTTTTTCTATGTTTGCTCTCTATTTTGTTTAAATGCACATAAAATATAGATATGTACAACTCCTGCTACAGAGGGTTATTTCATAAATTAAATTACCAGTTCATACTATATAAGCTATATTCTACTGATGCTTTCAAAAAGGTACAGTTTCCTTAACATCATTCAAACATAAGTGAATGATCCTTTTGGACCTGATCAAAAACCAAGTTTAAAATGTTTTGCCTGTGGCATGAAAAGGATCACTCCTGCCAACAAGATAAGTGACAAAAACTTTGATATGACTTTGGAGAAAATATTATTTTACTAGTGTGCTCTTCAATAGGAATATTTTTCTCTGACAGAAATCCTGAGCCCCATTGTGAGTCATAGTACTCTTTAAAGAAGAAGAAATTGGAACACAGTGCTTGAAGAAAGATTCTACTGTATCAATGCAAACTGAACAAAGTACAAAAATATTTCTGTACTAGGTTGATTAATTTCTGGAAACTACTGCTTTATTTGTGCCTTGTAGAATATCACCATTCCAAATCACTCCTCCTTGGTCAACTGAATGTGTCTGTAATCTCATTACATACAGAGGAACAGACTAAACTGAGGAATTGAAAAAAGTATATTTATTTCTAGGAGAAAAGAACAGATGTATTCTAACTTAATTCATGGAAAAAATGCTTCTTCTATACAGGTTAGAATAATCATTAAACAATTCATAGTTTTAACAGAACTCAATTTTAAAAGTTTAGCTTTGAAATTGTGTAATCCTAGATATTGGAGATAGTGTGAAGAATAAAACAATGATATAGTACTAATGCGTCAGAATAAAATTATGCCTATGTACCGTGAATGATAAACTATAATAAGATCTTGATTTTATAAGTGTAGTATACTTGGTGTTTTACACATTGATAGTAGTCTCTCTCTCTCTCTCTCTCTCTCTCTCTCTCTCTCTCTCTCTCTCTCTGTGTGTGTGTGTGTGTGTGTGTGTGTGTGTTTGTGTGTGTGTGTGTGTGTTTTCTCTGCATGTATGCATGTTTGTGTTCCCTTCAAAAGCTTAAAACAGAATGAGGATGTTCTTTGTTTCTTACTTTCTAATCTCATTCTTTATACATTTCTTTCACTCTTTATTCTGTCTTCTCTTGGATTCAGTATACAGTTTTCAAACAGCTGCTCCATTCTAAAAGTGAAATCCTGAAGCCAACAGTAGACAGTTTTTGGTAACTTAAATGTCCTGCTCCATCTAGTGAATGTCAGAGTCAACCTTACTCCCATTTAGTCTGATACAAACACTGAAAATTGTCATTGCATGTTTTAAAACTTTCAATAATACCTGGGTATTCAAAACCAAATTTACATACAACAATGCATTAGCATTCTCATGGGTTCATTCCAACATGAACACTAAATACCGAGTAGGAATTGTGAATGAACAATGATGTGGACGGAGATACTGCCATAGAGTTAATGCTTAAGTGTGAGGAAAAAAGTAAATAATATAAATTGGTATCATGGCTTCTCACATATCCCCCAATTATCCCCACTAAAATATAATTTTTTGACATGTGTATAAATGCATTTAAGTAAGTGTATATAATAATGGTTTCCCCTTCAACCTGGATCACCCTGCCTTCCTCCTTGCATGTCTAGCACCCCAACATTTTCATTTTTATAGCAGCAATGTATTGCTATCCTCCTTTCTAGGGATCATTATTTGTTTCTTCTCTCCACTGAGCCCTTTCTACTTTCCTTGCTTCTACAGTTTTCCTGGATATATACTCAAATCTAAGGATTCAGTTCTAGTATCCACAAATAAGAGATGGCATGTGGCATTTTTCCTTCCAGGTCTTGGTTACTGCATTCAGTACAATATTTTTTAAAGTCCTATTCATTTACCTGTGAATTTCCTGATTTCATTTACTGACTAATAAAATTACAGCATGCACATGCATTACATTATCATCATTCTTCAGTTGAATGGTATCTCTACTGCTCTCTTTCCTAATTTTTTTTATTTTAATTAGAAAGAAAATTGTTTTACATGTCAATCCTAGACAGGATTTCTTTGTATTGCTTTGGAGCCTGTCCTGGAACTTGCTCTGTAGAACAGGCTGGCCTCAAATTCACAGAGATCTGCTTACCTCTGCCTCCTGAGTGATGGGATTAAATGCATGAACCACCAACGCCCGGATGTTTCCTAAAATTTTTAAATAGAGAAGAAATGAGCATGGTTGAGCAAGTATTTCTATAGTAATCTTGCAAGGTCTTTAAGTACATGCTCAGAAGTAGTTTCAATGGGTCAAATTGCTGATCTATTTTTATCTTTTTTAAAGATACTCCAAAAACAATTTCCACAATTACTTCAACATTGACATCCACACCACTGTAGGTCATTTAGGGAAGACACAGCTGAAATATATTAAGGGCTTGCATCCAGTCAGACCTAAAGGTCACAACCAGCTTCCAGGTAGAGACTTAAACATTTACTACATCAGATACACAGAATGCAACCATGAATACATGTGTGATCCTGGAAACAGTATCATCTTTACTAAAATTCTCAGATGACATTGCCATTTTTGGCAAGCTGTTGTTGCGGGCTTTTGTAAACCCTGAAGCACAGAAACTTTGAAACAGCAAGTGGTTTCCAGTTTATTGTGATAATTTTGTGGTGCTATTGCTATTTTACTTTTTGTAAAAATCAATAATAATGTACCTGAAATGAATTGACACTGATTTGGGAGGAATATTGTATGGATTGAAACATCAGCCATTGACTTTACTTTAGAAGGTATATTTTTATACTATAACGAATAATTTAAATTTCACTCTTGGTGCAGTGGTCAGGCATTGAATCTATTTGATCTTGTACAAAATAAAATAAAAAAAACTTGTGTTTACCTGCTTAAGGAGCAAATAACATCTGATTAAGCATGATTTTTTGAGACAGGGTCTCTCTAAATAATCAAGTCTGTCCTGGAGCTCATTATGAATACCAAGCTGGCTTTGAATTCATAGAAATGAATGTGCTGCTCCCTCCCAAGTGCAGCAATTAGTGATGTTTGCCAAAACACTCACCATGGTTGACAATATTTCAAAAGTTATAAAAAAATCAGTAATACCCAGGAGCTACAACATCTGTCTGAACTTCAGTAGGCATTAGTAGCTCTGAAAGAAAGTATGGAACTGATCTTAGAAAATTCCCCAGGTTGCATATAGATGAAGAAGAAGGATATTGTGATAATAGAAACATCCAGTCATTATAGATACCAGAATGAATGGGGTTTTTATTAAAAAATAGTTATGTTTTGATTAGAACAGTAAGTCCATAAGAAGAAGTAAAGACAATCTTGACTAAGAAGCAATTGACTTTGAGCACCATATCAGGAAAAAAACACCATTGAAATTGGAGAGTGTGAATCTGGGGCTGAGAAATTCATGTTACGAGTAATGAGCCTCCCTGGGAGCTTCCTTATGGAAGTTTTTACAACTGTAGCAGAAAGATCAAGGAAAGTACTTTTATCATTCACACTCAGACATAAAGACTGAATTTATTAAAGGAATGAATTCACTATGAAAACGGATTATCTGCATCACATTATGGAGTACCAATTGTAGTGAGCTACCCCAGAAGACTGGTGTTACTTTAAACTTGTAGACAATAAACATACATCATTCCCTAAATTATACACATTTTCATGGGGTAAAAATCAAATCATAAATATTTAGTTTCCCCTATAAATCAGCTCACTAGTTCCAATCATGTTTAGCTTTTGAGGTCTGGAATAGTCTGTAAGTATGGCTCTGCAATAAACACTGTCTTCATGAACTGGGCTCAAAGGCAAAGGGATTAATGAAGTAAGGGGAAGTGTCGTGAAGTTTATAAGTAAAATCTTGAATGCAAAAATGCTTGACTTATTTTGAGGACAACAAAAATGAAATTACACATATAAGCAAACAAAAGCAAAATTTCAAATCTTTGATGAGATGCCTACCAAAGTTTATGGAATTCTTCATAGAATGTAGAAACCTTCCCTTCATGAGTCCAGTATTGTTTAGTCAGAAAACCTATTGAGATATAAAAACAGCATTCTAAAATATGACATTCTGATAAGCTACCTCATCCTAATCAGTGATCAGATGCCCAAGAAACTCTCCTCTTGAGAAAACAGGCTGGGACAGAGAAGGCAAGTGCTAACAAGACATTGCTTGTGAATATGATGGCATACTCCTGCCTGGTAGCAGTTTTGCTACCCAGCACATAAAGAAAACAATTATGACAGCCAATGGAGTACAGATTTCAGTTTGTATTTAGAAAAGTCCAAGCTTTACAACCCCAAAAGAGAAAATCTTTAGTGTGGTTTAATGAAGGTTCATTAAGTGGATTTAAAAGGACAAAATATAGGATGTTTTTGAAAACTTAGACTCTTTCAATCTTGAATAATTTGCTAAAAGTTTAACTCCTTGTAGTAAAATCTGGTTTAGTGCAGCGACATAAAACATTGCATACCAACATTGAGCTAAATATTATTACCTTAAGTATAGTATTTAGTTTTTGCTCAATTTTAATGCTATATAATATTCACAGAACTCCTATGATCAAAATATGGAGGCTTTTTTAAAAATAAGAAATCAGTTCAGTGCCTTCCATGTTGTGTTGAATTTAAACCTATTTGTAAAATGTAAATTAAAAATCCCATTTAAATCTTACCAATGATGGATGATTCTTTCTTATATGTTGGTACATATGATGTAAATTTCATATATAGTTATATATGTGATATATATATATATATTGTATCTCCAACTAGTACAATGTTCCATTTGTTGTGCAAACTTTGAGGGTAATCTCTTTTCTTTGCTTTATGCATTATAATAACTAATATACCAGAAGAATAAGACCCTGATAAATATCCCCTTTTGAATTAAAAATATTTAGTGTTGGTTTTCAACTTATATTTTTGAGTATTTGCCTCATGATTTGTGTTCAAGTTGAATGTGGAACTGAGTGCCAAAAGACTAAGGATCAGATATTTTATTTTAGCTTTTCAAATAAGTAGTTACTCTCTCACTATTGACCTTTCCCAATGAATTATTAATCTTCAATAATTAAGTTTTATTTGTACACATGCCAAGTAAACTTTGAGAAATGCTAAGCATCTCAGATAAATAGCCATAATCCCTATGGTTTGAATATGTCAGAAAAGAATTCATGTGTGCAGCCTGACTCTTACAGTTGGTTCTTTCAACTTTCATTTTGTATTTTTTCATTTTTTATTGACATATTACGTCCACACCTTTTAACATTCACTGCTGGTCACACAACAATACCTTTATAAAATGAAATGATTATCTTTTCTCTCCCATTATTTAGTTGACTATCATTTATTTCATAAGCTATGTTTGATAGGCATATTGATGATAATGGATCCATGTCCCGCGCAATCGCCTCGCCAGCAAGAACCACACAGGACATTCGGATCCTTCTGCAGTAAAGCTTTATGCGTCTTGAGAGAGAGAGAGCATAAGCTTACAAAAGCGGAGACCCCGAGCCAAGAATCCCGTCCCCTTATAAAGGCTCACAAGCTCTGAGCGATGCGTGTACAGCTGGGATAGGTGCATGACTCGTCACCCTATAAGACGCCATGGAATAGGCGGGGCTAGGCAGTGGAAAAACACTGGGCACATGTATACCAACGTTGTTTACTTGATCCGGCAGCGGATGTCAGCGCCATCTTTAATGGCGAATGTGAGTGCGACTCCTCACAGATCCAAGTCCCTAGTAGTTCCGCATTTCTATAAGCACATTTGATGATTCAAAAAAGAGAAATAAATTTTCAGATTATTTTAATATTTGTTTATATATGTCAAAGTACCTACCTAACATCACATGATTTTGTGGGGGAACTGTCATTTTAATCTGTGTGCAAAGTTGTGTAAAGTTCAAACCCATGTGAACATTTCCCTATCTTCACTATTTATTTCTTTGTGGGGGAAACATTAACAGTCTCTCTTCTTGAAGTTTTTTGAAATATTCACTGTCCTCTCATTTTCCAGAGATGTGAAAAAAAGTTTTGGGATTTATTTATCCTACCTAACTGTAATTTACTTTTGTTGACCAATTTTTATCATTCCTTCCTTGTCACTACTTTCTTCAGTACCTAGGAACTACCACTCCCAATAACTATACCATCAACATATTGTTTTTTTTTCTGCAGAAGTTAGAGCAGTTAGTAGCTGTCTTTCTACGTTTGACATTTTTAAATACAATAATCTTCACTTCCTTGTACATTGCAACAAGTTAAATATTTGCATTTTTATGGCTACATGGTTATTCTATTGTGTTCTCTCGTGTGTGTGTGTGTGTGTGTGTGTGTGTGTGTGTGTCTGTACATATAAGTACTTTTTATATCCATCAGTTAGAGCCAAAATTGTTTCTGACTCTACAGTGTTATGAATTCTGTGGAAATGTACATGAACATGTGGATACACTTTGATAAACTGCTTTCTTTTCCTTGGTGTATATATTAATATACACCAAGTAATGACATTTCTGAAACACATGGGAAGTCTATTTTTAATTTTTCACATGGCCCCACATTGTTTTATTCAATTCTTTTTCCAATGTTAAAGTTTTATTAATTTACATTCTGAAATAATGTGTTCAGTGGTTGCCTTTTTTCTACTTTCTCACCAGCATTTTTTATCCAGGACTATCCAGCTTTACATCCTATTACTTTTCCACGTTGTCAACTCAGCCAAACTTGGCATCCTACATATTTGAGAAAATATTATTACTAGTGTTTAGGTAAAAAAAAAATATCCTGTGTTATTTTGTTTCTTGAAAAAAGTATTTCTTTGTTTAGCCCTGGCTGTTCTGGAACTTGCACTGTACCCCAGGCTGGCCTCGAACTCACAGAAATATGTCTGCCTCTGCCTTGTGAGTGCTGGGAATAAAGGCATGTGCCACCTCCTCCAGATGAAAATTTTTATCTTTATTTATCATTGAATTAATATTATTAATTCTAAATAGAAAGTTATAACAACTATAGGATAAAAGATACAGAATATTCTCTTATAAATTGTACATTTCAGTACTATGACCAAAAAATCAAAGATCTAAAGAACTATATTTGGGAAAACATTGTAACAAGTAGCTAAATTTAACATGCTTTTTAAAATCAAAGCACCAGATAAGGTACAAAACTGACTGAAGAGTGCATGTAGAGAAGTAAGGCATTTGTTTGTAGAAGCATATGTATAAAAGCAGACAAAATACTGTTGTACTCCAACAGCTCCTAAGCACACAGGACATTTTCAGGTGGAAATAAGGTGAAAACTAATATGCTTGTACATTGATTGTTACACTGCAATGAGGTAAAAATAAATTAAAATTGATTCCAGGGCTGCAGAAACATCTCAGTAGTTAAGTCATTGGCTGAAGCGACAAGGGATTCAGGTTCTGTTTATGATAACCACATGTTAGCCAGTTCACAATCATCTGTAGTTCCAGTCTGATACAATATCTTTTATTTGTTCTCTGTTGGCACCATGGACTCAGTCAGCACACAGTTACATATATTGTCAGACAAATTAATCATATACATAAAATAAAAATAAACAAATGAATCTTTAAAACTTACTTAGCCTGACAACTCTTAAAATGTTAAAGATAAATTAACATAAGACCCGGCAAATCTACATCCTATATTAAACTTCACAAAAGTGATTAAACATGGTCATACAAAAACAGGTGCATGTATACTTATGGCAATACTTATAATAGACAAAAGTGAAAGTAATCTAATTATTTATAGCTGAAAATGAATAAATAACCCCTACCTAGAATGTTAGTAATGTCTAAGCAGTGATGAAATATTGATTTACTCTAAAACAGAGATGAATCAAGAATACATACAAAATGAAAGGCAAAATGTGGAACATCATAAATTGTATGATTCCAGTTTAAAATATATAGAACATAAGATTAGTGATAAATAAGTAAAAAGAGGCAAACAATAAATGCCAACAGATATAGTGTTCCTTCGCCTTATGGCACTTAGAACCTCCATGTAGTATTCTTTAAAGTATAGTAAAATTCACTGAACTACAAATTTTAAAAGAGTGAATTGGCTAGATATAAATTATGTCTAAATGACATTAACAAAATAACCCAAACATCTGCATACCACACAAAAAATAAGTGCTAGCTAATTTTTCCCACTGAATTCTTCTGGATCCCAGAAAGGGAAGGATGATTCAGTGCCTTCACTGCTATTTGACTCACGGAGATTTCAACAAAGATGGCTGTAAGGGTGAATTAGGTCTCCTCTCCTGTCCTATTTATATTCATTTTTTATTTATTTGTATTTGTATGTATATCTATGTATGAATAATCAGGAGTGTAATTGTGGACATTTATGTCATGGCACACATCAGGAAAATAGAAGAAAATTTGGGGTGTTACTTTTCACCTTCTACTTTATTTGTGGGAGGGGCTTCTCTTGTTCATATCCTGCATACATCCAGGCTAGCTGACCTATGTCCTTCTTGATATTCCCCTGCTTCCATCTCCCATCTTGGAGTAGGAATTCTTGTATTATAGAAGTACACAACTCTGTCCACTTTTACAAGAATTCTGGGGATATGAACTCAAGTCTTAAAGCTTACATGTCAGAAAGGACACATATTTATCCACTATCAGTAAATAAATACAGTTCTTTCTTCACGGGAAATAATAGATAACTTATTGTGGAGCCAGACATAGCATGGCCTATGAACAATGATTTACACTATGTTGAATTTTGTGGTACAAAGCATCAGCAATTTATAGAAAGCTTTGCAGAAACTGAGCAAACAAAGTCATATATCAAGATATTTCTCAAAAACATTGGTAGAACATCTGGTTGGTATTTTATAGCACAACAGAAAAAATCTGCTATAGGCTTCAAATATTGTGTGATGGCATTGTTAGCTTTGGAATGTTGGTGGAAATGAGAAGTCTGTTCAATAATTCTAATGGATTTACTGCCTAGTCTCAAAGATGTTATATTACATACAGTGACAGCCAATATAAGGCTATTAGGAAGGCTAATGATGGCCTCAAATAATTTGTCTGTGGACTTGAAACATTTCATTGTCTGTGTGTCATTGAAGTTATAACCAAACAATAAGCCACTCAGTAATTAGCCATCATAGACACAGCTTGTTTCCAGGAAGAAAAGACTCGGTGGTATATAACATTTAATCATGTCACTAATCTCTAGACTATCTTTTTCATTTAGACCATAGTGAATATCTGTGAAAAACAGGAAAATTCAGTTTATTCATAATCAAAACTTGAAGGAACAAGAGTATTATATAAGGAATGTGTTTCTTTATCCATCTTTTATTCAACTTTGAGATAGATTCTTGTACTGGATTCAGGTTAGCTTATTAATCACACCATAGTTAGTATGGGCCTCATACTTTTACTGATCCTCCTATCTTAGGCTCACTAGTATTGAAATAGAGACATAAGATAACAAGTATGTCGAGAATTTTGCATTTTGGCTCTCTTTGGATATATGAACATAATCCTTGTAATTAACCCTCCACCCTTTCCCATTACTTTATCTTGGCCTAGCCAAAGAATACAATTCTTCATTTCCATCCTAGGAATTAATTTTTCTGGCACTTCTATTCTTATATTTGAATTCCCTTAGTAGGATCTGACTTTGTGTTTTTTCCACTGGCTGTGCAAATTTTGAGCATAATCTCTTTACTTTGCCTTATTCATCATAATTCTAAACACATCCCACAAAATACTTAGAACCTGACAAATAACCCCTTTTGTGTTAAATTATTTAGTGTTTGTTTTCAAAATATATTTTTGAGTATTTACATCATGACCGGTGTCCAAGTTGAATATGGAACTGTGTGCCAGAAGAATAAGGATCAGGATATATTGTTTTAGTTGCTCAAATAAGTAGTTACTCTCTTGCTTTTGACCTTGCTGAATGAATTATTAATCTTCAGTAATTAAGTTTTATTAGTACACAAGGCAAGTCAACTTTGAGAAATGTCAAGCATCTCAGATAAACAGCCATCATTCCAATGGTTAAATATGTCATAAAAGGATGCAAGTCTGCAGCCTGGCAAATTCCTAAGGAAGAAAACACAAATGAGTAATCACTTTATCAACATTCCACTAGGAGAGGGGACTTAATAATCACCTTCAGGCATTTCTCTCTGTACAGAAACACTATCTTTTCCTGGTATCTATTTAATTAAATAGCCCTTACACAAAATCAATGATTAGTCAATCTGAAGACAGTTGAGGGATTTTAAGGTTGTTGCAAGTCATAAACAGTCAGCTTTACCAAGTCAAACCAAATCACTGAATTGGTTATAAAGGTAATTCAGACTTGCTTTAAAAAGTTCTATTGAACTAAAAGTTTTCTAATTTTTATTGTCATTCATATGTAGTTTAGAGGATTTCAAATCTAATTGTTCACACATATGGAAGATAAATCATTTGAAGCATGAAAATACATTTCAAAAATGTATTATCTTGCTTCTGTCCTTTTTGGAAAATTTGTATCGATAAAAGCAGCAATTATTAATGTGTACTTCCATTTGTTTTCCTTCAGAGACATGGACAATTGTCCCTTTACCTCAACTAAGATGCCAAGGGCAGATCAAAGAAATAGAAAATGAATTATTTTTTGAACTAATGACTTTGTTGGATTTATTTAGAAAAAAACATGAACAAAAGGCGACTTAAAGAATCATAGGAGATTCAAAAGTAGCTACATCACAGGAATGTCTTAGTCCATTATGAGTTATAACCTTAGAATCTGTGTTACTTCAGTTAACTTTCTACCTCCTTTACATATTAGCATCCTATTCCTTAAGATAAGACACAACTTGAGGGTATCAATTAGTCATGACTAGAATCCCAGGTGAAGATCCTATGCCATTCTTGCTTCCTCCTTAGCAGTGATAGTAACTCATTTCTCATTATCAGAGTTTCTTATTTTCTAAGACTACCTATCAAACCAAACATTATGTAAATCCCAAGAGGAAATTCTACTCCATGATGCATACATGGTCATGTCATGCATGAAGTAGATTGATTTACCTTAATAACTCTTCTACACCATACCTTATGTTAATAAAATTTTAATGTAATTTTCTATTATATAGTTAAAGATATTAGACACCATAATTATATATTTTAACAGAAATAAAATATGGATGATAGGAAGGTGACACACAGAAACATATAATTATTAATATAAAGAGATGTTCAAATTTAGTGATTTTGATTAAAAACAAAACATTTGCTTATAATAAATCAATCCAAATGAATATGATGAGATAATAAACTGCCAGATGAAGTATTCTTTGAGTTTGTAGCACTTTAGATATAATAGATGCATTCTGTAATTCTAATTACCATTTTAAATGTTGTTACAAACATAATTACCCTAGCTTTTAAAATTTTTCATGTAAAATCATCACTGGTCATCAATAATTGTAAATCAATGGACCATTTTTTTCATTGTGTTAGTACTTACTGTATTACCCCCATTTTTGGATCATTTTGTGGCACATTCCAGACATACCATTTTATACTTAAATATTTCAGCATCATCTTTAAAACATAAGGGCTCATATATTTTTAAACATTTACTTTATCATTACTGTATATTGCATAATAAATTGTTAACAGTATCAAGTATCTGGTCTGTGTCCAAAGAACCAGATACTTCATTAATATTAAGAAGGCACTTAGAAGCTACTTTTTGTAAAAAGCATTGACTCCTAACTTAGGCTCATGAGTCATCTTGAATTCCTGAACCTCACATACAGACCACATGAGGGTTATTATCCATGAGAGAGAGGGATATTCACTGGAACTTAAGTTTTCAGCTACTGAGAATGAGGTTGATTGCTCAGATGTTTACAATGATAAGGATTTCTTCAGACTCTTTAGAGAACCACAAATGAGATTGTGAACAATTAGGTCATACCTTGAATAGGCAAATTACCCCATGTTACATAAAATGGTGTTTTTTCAGACTTCCCTGAAAATGGAGAATGATTTTTGAAGATGAAGAATGATTCTGTACCTTGGTGGACATGTGAATGGCAGTATTTATCAAAAACCACCTATAAGAACAGACTGGTAGATTTTATTCCTTAAAATAGGAAGGATGCCACCCTATAAATTTATCAAAGTAAGTTAGACTATAGGAACATGTGGGAGCATTAAAATATATTAGAAAATACAAAACAAAGCAAAGCTAAGACACAGTAGTTATCAGTTACACTAGTCAGGAAAGCACAAAATTCTTTCAGAGAGATTCCATCAGTGGAGGCTCCAACACTGTGAAAGCAATGCCTCCACTGCTCTGTCATTTGTCCATCTAATGAGTATGCTCATGCAAATGATAGGGAGAAAACTAACAACTGCTTCGGGTATTTCAACTTGGTCTCAGCCATGGATGTGGTTTAATCTCAATTCCATATGTCAGGCTGCTCATTTGTCTGATAGACCTGATATTCAGGAATTATCCCATTTGTTCATTTGGACCCAATGTTTACTTTTACTCCCAACAGCATCCAATGACTTGCCCTTCATTTCTACAGCTGGGTTCTGTCCCTGCACCCTGACACTGGCTGTAGAAGCAACAGTGTTTGCTCTAGCTCTCAGGCCTAGTCTGCCATCTTATTAAAAAGAGATCTCCTTGAGACCATTATTGGTTTCCCAGTTTCTGCCCCAAACTCTCAAGTTCTTTAAAATATCTTGAATTCTTATGCAAACTCTTTAAACTTTTGTGACTAACACATACAAATGGGCACAAGTACATACACACCCATGCATGCAGGCACACATGAGCATGTGTACACACACACAGACACACACACTCAAACATGTGCACATGTGTAGGCACACGTACACAATACAAATATTTGTCATTTCATGTGTAATGTGTGATTCTGAAACTTAATACAAGACATTAAGTAACCCCTGTTTACCTTGATCAGGACTATCAGGAAAAACATAACAACTTGGCAAAGTACAACTACTGAAATCCCCATACCTATGTATTTATTCAATAAATTCTTGTATTATGAAAAGACAGAAATACATTATCAATGTTTCTGAGCTTGAAACCTCTTGATAAATTGTTAATTATACATCCCTGTTGCCTTCTCTCTGCCAGTTCTTCCTATATTTAAACCTAAATTGTGTTGGTTCTGAAAAATGGACTTAGGGTCATTACACTCGTTTATTTGTTCCTTTTCCAAATATTTATTACACCTGCAATTTACCATTATTTTTCTCTTTAATTTGCATATTGGGGATGGGTGGCAGAGCCTAGCATGTTAAGGCTGCTAGAGAGCTGGATTTTACTCTAAAATTTCCAGTTACAATATTATATTTATTACGGAATAGCATCATGTATCAGAGTCTATGAAATCAGTCATATATTATGATTGAGTGATGAGTTTGAACCTTATTGCTCTTGGTTCATTTCTGTTTTCTATATCCTCCCTGCCACTCGAAGCTCTGTCTTTGTGAATTATTTGTAGCAAAATGAGGCCAATCATTGCCTCATCAGTATACCAGCTTCAGAGGTGATTCAGGGATGGTGATGCCTCCATAAGTTCCTTTTTGTAGCTGGTTGTATTGGCTACCCTGGGCTCTTTTATTTTTCCATAAGAGCTTAAATAGTTCTTTTAATGTCTGGTAAGAAGTGTGCTGGGATTTTGATGGAGATTGAATTAAATATGTAGCACAGACACTGTGGTCAACAATTAATAAATGAGACCTCCTGAAACCTAGAAACTTCTGTAAGGCAAAGGACACATTCAACAAAACAAAATGGCATCCTGCAGAAAGGGAAGAGATATTCACAAACTCCCCATCTGACACAGGGCTGATTTCCTACATATTGAAATAAATCAAGAAGCTATTCACCAAAACACCAAATAATAAAATTAAAAAATGGGGTACAATCTATATAGATAATTTTCAGTAGAGGAATCTCAAATGCCCATAAGGCACTCAGGAAATTGCTCAACATCCTTAGCCATTAGGGAAATGCAAATAAAAACAACTCTGAGATATCATCATGCATGTGTCAGAATGGCTAAAATCAAAACCACAAAAGACATTTTATGTTGGAAAGGCTGTGGAGAAAGAAGAACACTCCTCCATTGCTGGTGAGAATGCAAATTTTCAGGGACTCTTTGCAAATCAGTATGGCACCTTTTCAGGAAAATGAGAATCAGTCTACCACAAGATCAAACAATTCCACTCTTTGGCATATACCCAAAGGATACACACTCATACAACAAGGACAGCTGTTCAACTATATTCAGAGCAGCATCATTTGTTATAGTCAGGTGTGGTTATATCTTTCTTGCACAAAAAGGGCCTGTCTGGGGATCAGAGAATGGAGCTTGCCACTACCTAACCATAGAGGTCTAGAGGTCTTTACAAACAGGCAGGAAGTGAAGTAGCTGGGCAGTGACACTATATAATCAAGGACTAACATGTAATCAGTCTCTTCTCTGTGGAGATGCTTTGGAGGTAAAGTGTGTTGTGGCTTGCTCCTTCTCTCTGCTCTCTCAGAATTTCCCTCTATATCTGACACTGGCCTTTTATTATCTAACTCAAGGCAAGTTTCCTTTTACGTCAGGAACTGGAAGCAGCCTGGATGCACCTCAACTAAAGAATGGATAAAGTAAATGTGGTACATTTAGAAATGGAGTACTATTCAGTGGTAAAAGACAATGGCATCTTAAAATTCTCAGGCAAATGGGTGGAACTAGAAGAAACCATCCTGAATGAGGTAACCCAGACACAGAAAAACAAACATGGTATGTACTCACTCATAAGTGGATATTAGACATAGAGCAATATATAACCAGCCTACAATCCATAACCCCAGAAAAGCTAGCAAGGAAGGAGGATCTTGAGAGAGACCTAAATCTACCCCCATTAGAAGAGGAAATGGACAAGATCTCCAGATTAAATTGGGAGCACGTGGGAGTAGTGAAGGATGTAGAAGAAAGAGAAGGGGAGAAGGAGAGAAGGGGAGAGACTAGGACAACATGAGGGATTGGGAACTTTGAGTTGGAGGAAGAACAGAGGGTATCATGGAAAGAGACACTGAAATAGAGGGATCCATTATGTGGTTAATGAATAATCTGGCACTAGGGAAATCTCCAGAGATACGCAAGGATGACCCCAACTAAGAATCTAAGCAATAGTGGAGAAACTACCTTAAATGCCCTTTCCCTATATTGAGATTGATGGCTATCTTAAATGCCATCGTTTAGCCTTCATATAGTAGCTGATGGAAGCAGAAACAGAGATCCACAGGTAACCCAAAGAAACGGCTTACCTTAACAAGTGGGAGCTCAAGGACCCTATTCTGATAGCTGGGGAAACAGCATAGGACCCAATGAGGCCGCCAGAACGTGGATGTCAGTTGAGACACCTGTGCAGTGGAACCAGTGGGACTCCTGGCAGTGGAACCAGTATTTATCTCTAGCACAGGAATTGACATTGGGAGCCCATTCCCTGAAGAGAGATACTCTTTCAGGTAGATACACAGGGTAGGGCCATGATCACCCATGGGAGACCTCACCTTAGCTGATGAGTGGATGGGTGGGAAGGTATGTGGGGTTGGTTAAGGGCCTGGAAAGTGAGGGAACTGTGATTTGTATGTAAACTAAGACTTTTTAATTTAAATAAAAGTTAATAAAAATGTAAAAAATATATACTGGTAGAGTAAAATGGCAGTAGTATATTTAAAAAAATAATCCATGAGCTCGGTAGCCCCAGGAAGCTGGCTGGATTTCTAGTACCAAACATGATTTTTTTTTCCTTTTCAGTGGGTCTTCAGACCAATTAGACAGCTGTTAGTTGTTAATAACATATGAGTGACACTTATTGAGACTTCAATTAAAATTAAGAGAAAAATGTAGAATCATTTCATTTTTAACCTGTATTTTACAAAAGATTAATTCTTGAAAATCACTATAAACAGAACATGCTGATGATTACTCATTGATTCTCATAATAATGGATGATTCATTCAGCGAAATCATATTATATCTACAACAGCGACTGTCTTCTAATAATGATTGAATGATGTCATATATGACCAATGAAATATCTTTAGTCTTAATCCATTATTTAATTTTACATGTCACCATTGGCATTCATTGAGTACTTCCTTAGCAATTCTGTGATGACAGAATCCATGGTCATTCAAGCCTTAAAATACTTCTTTATGCTTAAAAGCACACATTTCTCTAAGAAACTGTTGTCTTGTTGGGGAAAGAATAGAGGAAAGCAAGAAAAGAGATACCTTAATAGAGGGAGCCATTATAGGTTTAAAGGGAAATCAGGCATTGGGGGAAAGGATGAGCCCAACTAAGAATCAAAGCAATATTGGAGAGCCTATCTTAAATGATTTCCCCCATAGTGAGATTGATGAGTAACTTAAATAACATCCTAGAGCCTTAATCCAATAGCTGATGGAATCAAAAGCAGAGAACCACAGCTAAGCACTTAGCTGAACTCCTGGAATCCAGTTGTAGAGTGAAGAGCAAAGGGATCAAGACCAAGATGGGGAAACCCACAGAAACAGCTGACCTGAACAATGAGAGCTCATGGACCCAGGTCTGACAGCTGGGGAACCAGCATAAGACAGAACTAGGCCCCATAAACATGGGTGACAATTGGGGAGCCTGGGCAGTTTATGGGTTCTCTGGCAGTGGAACAGTATTTACCCTTAGTGCATGAACTTTAGGAGCCCGTTCCCAGTGGAAGGATAATCACTCAGACTAGATACAAGGGGATAGGACCTAGGCCCTAACCCAAATGATGTGACAGACTTTGGAGAATGCCCATGGAAGGTTTCACCCTCCCTGATGAGTGGATTAGGGTTGGGATGGGGACTTGGTGTGGGCCACAGGATGTGGGAGGGAGCAAAGACTGGGATTAGTGTGCAAGCTAAGATACTTTCTAATTTAAATAAAATGTTTATAGAAAAAGAAAATGATTCTTAATTTTTTAGTAACTATTACTGTATTTCAGTTCTTGTCATTCCAGTTCTACAGAGGATTGGGCAAGAACATCTTAAGTCTCAAGCAAGCATAGACTACATGAAATCCTTAAAAAGATAATAATAAACAAATTCAAATTCATCATACAGGAATATTTAACTAAATAACTTGTGATCATTATATTTATTTCCATGAAATATTATGAAATATTCTTTATACTGTACAGTTGAAATATTGACAGGTAAATCCATTTTACTCATCTTATTTAAATGGTTTTCATGGATAATAAAGTTATTTAAACTATAGCAGGCATAATTTATTCTACTACAATTAACAATTGAGTAGGTAAGTTGTGAATCATTAATATATTAAACTTATTGATATAAAATTGAATGATTTCTTTGTTTTATGTATATGAGTGGTTTTGCTCACTGTATATCCACATACCATGTTTATCCTAAAACTGGAGTTATGGACCATCATGAGCTAGCTGCCAGGTAGGTTGTGGGAATCGAACTCTGCAAGTACAAGTGCTGTGAGCCCTAAGACATCTTTCCATCCCAAGGAATGTTTTCTAGTTAAATGTGCATGGCATTAATGTCTGTGTAATCACAGGCATCAAATACATGTATTTCCTTCACTATCTCCTTTCTTCCCTAATATCAGTGTTGGATGCAATGAATGCCACCATTTTCAGGAGGCCACAAATTTTCTTTTCTTTTTTTTTTTTGTTTTCACAAATTTTCTTTATTAAGAAAACCAAACATATATTGAACAACTTAGCAATAAATTTCAGATAAAAATAAAGTTCTCTGTCCACATTAAAAAAGAATAAGAGTCAAAGAAAATCACATTAATTTACACTACCTGTAGAACAAATTAGCAAATGTTGTGACCATCTGTGAAAGACACCAGGGCCATATAAGACATGGAATTATTTAATGTGTTAAATCCATTTAACATGTTTGTATCCTGTTAGTTCTAACATAATTACTATGTTAATTTCTGTGTGTTTTGCATATTAAAAGGAGAACACTCTGGGAAGCTAATGGCCGCTATGTCAGCTTTTTATTAAATCACAAAATAAACATTCACAATCCTGCTTGCGAAGATAATTAGTTTAGCATTTCTGCCAGAGTTTAAATATTGAGTATGCTTTGAAGATTTGGCTTCCATTTGGAGTGGCAGTGGGCATGTACAGGCTATTCTGTAGCTCTTTGGAACCTTCAAAGGTGAGCACTTGAAATTGGAAATAATTTACAGTTTTGAATATTTTTAACCTTTAAGTTTGAGTATTACAATCATTTAAAGTAACCAAAAAATATTAACAGAATACCTTTCTGTAGAAATATACTATATATAAGGAGATATATGGAGATTTTTCACCCTAAATTTGAAATAAGATGTGCAAAATATATCCATTGCAGTGCTCTCAAAAAAGAAGTTCCAAAAAAGCACATAAAACTTCAATCACTCTGGCTCCAGGGAGAATACCCCTATCTAGTAAAGAAACAAGAAAATAAGTCATTTCAAAACAATAAAATAAAACACAAGGGAGGGAGGCTTAGGCTGTGGACATCAGTGGCTCTCTCTATGGAGCCTCATAACTTTCCTATCATGCCCTTATATTGCTATCATCATTCATTAACCACTGAGGCATGGCATTCAGGTCAGTGACATCGGGATGAACTGTAGGATATGAAGGTTTCATAGTATTCACTTAATAGTTTTGGCTATTAACCATTTTTTAGTTTAATTTTGATTTGATTGTTGTTGGTTGTTATAGTGTTTTGCTTTTTGATGGTGGAAAATTTCCATTGTGACCCTCTGGTTGACCTGATGAAACTTCAGCTCCATTAAGTTTACTTTGTGCCATCTGAGGATTTCCCTTTGACTTTATGCCTTCATTTCCACTGTGTTAAATGTAAGCAATATTACTTTTGTCATTTTGGATTGAATAAATGACAAAAAAAATAAGTGACAAAAATTTAGTTGAAGAACAAAGAACTGCCCAGAGCATATGCTACATGTTTATATGCATATAATTTATATATATATAGTCAACAATTTTTATTCATTATGCATATTCTATTATGAGGATATGTGTGTTTATTTTTCTTTATTTTTAACTTTTTCATTGAATTATTTTACAAAAGAAAACAAAACAAAGTAAGCAAGCAAGCAAATAAAAGAAAGAACAACAAAAACAACCTCATAAACTAAAAAATACCAAAATCACACCAAGAACAGAAAATCTCTGCTTCTCCTTCCCTCCTGCCTCTCCATCTATCTTCATTCTGTCCTGGTGGCATTGGAGTCTTCAGGGTTTCATATACTAAACCCTTTGTCCCATCAACTTGATTGATTTTTGATACATTATGCAGTAAAGACTAGGCTCAAATGCCAGGTGGTGGTGGCACATGCCTTTAAACCCAGCACTTGGGAGGCAGAGGCAGGAAGATTTCTATGAGTTCGAGACCAGCCTGGTCTACAAGAGCTAGTTCCAGGACAGCCTCCAAAGCCAAAGAGAAACCCTATCTCGAAAAACCAAAAAAAGACTAGGCTCAAACCAAAACATATTTTCAATTTTAGCAGTGACAAGAAAAAAAATAAAATTGTTTTAGTCAATTGTGTCTTCTAAATCTAAAGAGAAATGTTAATAGTAACATCATAATATCAAAATATTTTGTTGCATATTATTTGCTCTTAAGTAAAATTTTAAATTATTATTTGATTTTTTGTTTCATTATTTTGATGATTAAATAATGTTTTTTGCCATCTGCAATGAACTATTTGAAAAGGTATATGAGGAGTTTTTTAATAGGCATTATAAAGAAACCATGAGAGATCAAGTCAGGATAAAAGCTAATAAAGGATGTATATGTTGAACTATGTGGAATCCAAAGCAGCAACCACAGCCTGGGTTGTATAGTAAGACACAAGTCAGCCTGGCCTACGAAGTTATACAGTGTCTGAAAAACATGGTGGGTGAGGAATGCATGACCAATAGTATTCAGTAAAAAATTCAGAGCTAAATACCAAGTCTGTTGGCATCTTGAAGCCTGGATAAACTTCCTCATATACTGAGTTTTTTAAGACTTTTGAGTATTATGTACATTTCTTCTTTCTCAGTAAGTCTTTCTCCCATATGTTTTCTATGAAGAAGAGGCCATGACTAAAAGACCAAGAAGACAGTTGGGCCTATATCAATCATTTTCACAATACACACCTGATACAGAAAGGTTTCCTCAGTAAAAAACAAAAGTTCCTTCAGGGTCAAAACCATGAAGGACAAAGTGACATAACTGAATACAGACATCACAATTAAACTAGTGTTGGACACCGAGTTTGGGCTTCTAGTCCCAACCTTCACCTAAAATCAACATTGACTACTTATTACCTTTCCTCATTTTTGTGGATAGATTTCTACAGTGGCTCACTTTAACCAAGGGATATAGATCCTAAATATCCTCTTCTTCACACATAATTCATTAGATCTGTTACTGCTGGACTCCATACCTGTGCATCTTGCTAAACTTGTATACTCAATACCATTGCCTCACTCTACTTACCTACCACCATTTCTCCCTTCTTCATTTAGGGTTCTTTTACTTGAAAAAGACATCAACAATGCAGCAGGTGAAAGAAAATCTTTCAAAGTGATTTTTATTCTTATGTCAGAAACGAAGTTAAACATGTAAAGGTTTAGATAATATCCCAACACAAAATTTCCCGAAAATCAACACATTCACAAAAGAGCTTATTAACTTTTTGTTGACTCAGAGACATTATCCTTTTCAACAATGATTCCCCTCAGCTATAATAAAGCATTGCCTAGGCAGCATTCTCCTAGTGGATACTGAAGATGTATGATGAAATGGTTCTAGGTTGATTGTATGTAGAATATCCTTAGTGTCTCCCAAGTCCCTGTTTGTACCTTTCTCAGCACTATTTTCCTCCACATCTTTCTATTAAAACTTTGTGAAGCCATTACTTAACTGTGTGACGCCTGGTCAAATCAAACATTGTCCTTAAAACTAAAGGAACTTCTCTTTGCAACAAATGGAGACCATCACACAAAATGACAACAAATCAAAAGGTGTCTTATTCCTTAAAGATTGATGGAGTAATACATATCAATCATTTTATGACTTTGTTGTTCTTTCAATGCATCCTTGAACTATCAAGAAATATACATTTTACTCCTAGTTTTATTTTTTAAAGAAAATTCATTATTTACCCTCTTCCCCATCTATTTGCAGTATTTCTGCTTCCCCAGAACTTTTCCTATGTATGCTTGCTAAGAAAACTTGCAGATATTCTCATCTAGATCAATATGAATAAATTACAGGTCATGCTTCCCAGTTTCACAGCTTTCATATATGTCCCTGGACCTGCTGTCATTGCAGCAACTATTTCTGATCTCTATAAATATTATTTCCCTAAAGTCTTTTGAAGAGATCAATCCACAGTCTGTTTGGCTAGGGTTTCTTTATTCAGATAACACCAGGCAAGCACAGGCAAAGCCTGCCAGGGGCAGCAAGGCAGCCAGGCCAGAGAGAAGGGAGAAGGGGGAAGAGACCCTCTATGTATACGCCGTCCCTTAAGAACCATTCACGCATCACCTTAGACTTCCCGTCACCACGCCCTGATGGACGTGTCCTGGCACACCTGTCCGGGCTATTAGGAGGCGGGGCTACAGTGTCTCCCTACAGTCTTTGGATAACTTACATAAATAAACTGCCTGCAGACTTTCTACTGATTGCTAAATAAGAGTAGTATTAAGAGTAAATACAGCTTGGATTTAACTTGGTTTTATTCTCTTAAAATCTCAGTTTTTATTTATGGATTGCAACACAGGAGTCACAATGCAACATGTCATGGGATTTGAAAAATGACTAGCTGTCTAGGTTTATATAAGACAGAGGAGAATAGTGGTATATAAATATTCAGTGAAAAGTTGTTTAATCAAATTAAGATGGTCTCCTATGTTGCATGTGTCCATGAGGTAGAAAGTAGCTTCTATCATTTAATAGTTTATATAATTATTGCTGGTTTCTTCTGTTTACACGGTCTTCTGCATGTAAAATCATTAAATGTAAACTAACTTGTTTAATCATTGCTATAAATCATGTGAAAAATGCACAAAAATAGGTCCACTGAGTTGGAAAAAATAAAAAGACTAAGCTGTAGCTAGGTAGGAAAACACTTTTCTAGCATAAGTTAGGTCTCAGGTTTCATCACTAGAAACAAAATAAGAAAAATAAATAAAAATGAAACTGAAGAGAAAGGTGGTTACCAAACCTGACAGAAAACTCTCAACCTATAGTCTCTCTAGCCGGAAAGATGTTCTGGGGAAAAAGGGCAGAAAATTTGTGAGACTAGCCAAACATTGCTTAGTTTAAATTGAAGTTCATGGCATGATAGGGAACCCATTCCCTTCAGTGCCTGTATGGCCAGGAACTGGAGGCTGGATAGCCCAAAGAACTAGGATAGACAAAAGATGACTTGGAAAAAAAATGATTCTTAAATTATTCTGCTGTACTCATAGATCAGTGCTTTGTCCAACCATCATTGGGAGTTAAGTCCAGAGACCCACAGCCAGACAGAGAGAGCACCTAAATTGGATGTTCCTATAAGGTCACTCACCTTAGAACTCCAAAACCCCACAGAATAGGAGGAGCAAAGATTGTAGGAGACAAAGGAGATGGAGGACATCATGAGAACATGGCCTCACAGAGACTGAAACAGGAAGCACAGAGTCTGGGTGAGTCTGCTCAAGGTTCTCTGCATGTAAGTTATGGCTCTTAGCTAGGTGTTTTTGTGGGACTCCTAGAAGTGGAATCCTGCTCTTTTATTGGGATGCTTTTCCATACTTGATATGAGGGCTTCTGTTTTGTCTTATAATATCTTGTTTTGTTGTTTGACTATTTTCTCTTGGAATCCTGACCTTTTCTGAAGAGGACTTGGTGTTGGAGTAGAACTAGGAATGAGAAAAAATGTGATGGGGCTTGAAGGAGTGGGGTAGGGAGGGGAAAATGGTTAGGATTTATTTATTATATGACAGAAGAATCTATTTTCAGGAAAGTTAAAACATTCAGTGAAAGGACAGAAGAAAGTAATGGGAAGAGAAATGAAAAGAATATAAAGTAAATCAAGTAGATGTTTGTTTCTCTCTTAATATCACAAGTATAATTAATAAACTTGATAAAATATAAAACTCTCAAAATATGTAGGCTATTGACACTGAATGGCTCCCTGATTTAAAAAAAAAAAACCTCACTAAACAAAAGCTGTTTGAAAACCAGCAGCAGTGTGGTTGCAAGTACTGAACAATGTTACATATTTCAGAAAGGCATATTTCACTATGTGAAAATGTCACAGGTGATAAAAATCAGATTTATCTATATCTGCTGTCTTATAAACCTCAAAACTCAGGCTGATATATAATCATTTCTGATGTTTTCTGTTCAATCACATGCTTGTTAACTTTGTCATGTTATTTTCTACTGACTGAAATATCCATCCTTAAATTGCACTTCAACCTGTTATCTCTATATCCTTGGCAGGGTGTTAGATGGCTCAGACTTATTCTAAAAGGAACTTGTGTTATAGCTTCTACATGTAAATGGCATGTTGGGTAAAATTCTGAAGTTTACTTTGCATAATCCTTAAAGCTCAAAGCCAAACTGCTTCAACACATTGTCTCCAGTCACTCTATGTCACAAAGGAGCAACATTTGGACCATATAGAATGTCTTTCCTTCCATTTATTTTCCCAATTTGCTTTGGCAAAGACTGTAACACCTGTCGCATTCTAGTTCATTTTCTTTGGAGAATTTTCTTTGGAATATATTCTGTGAAATGACAAATCAGAGTGTACTTCCAGCAGCTATTAGAAGTAAATAAATCCTCATGTAGGGGTGGAATTCAGCTTGACTTCCATTTCCCCTTAAAATAATCAAGAAGACAGAAGGGAATATGCTTGAAGCTATGGACACAGGAAACTTCCTTATGGATAAGACTGTAGACATGCAGATAATAAGAAAAACAGAAAAAATATGTCATGATACTAAAATAGTTTTGCACTGAAAATGATATCATCAACCAAGTAAAGAGGCCTACTACAGAATGTGACAAATATTTACTATGCATCTGACAGAGGGTTAGTGTTTAGACTAAAACAAGGCTTTTTAAATTTAATTTCTGTTTTATGTTTCAATTCCAGTTCCGCCTCCCTCCTCTCCTCCATCTATTCCCTCTACCCACTACCTGTCATCTGCTCCTGGGAGAAGGTAAGACCTCCTCTAGGAAGTCTACTAAATCTGTCCTATCATATGATTGAGGCAGGACAAAGGCACTTTGCTGCCCCCATACCCCTGTGTTTAGGCTGAGCAAGATATCTCACCATAAAGAATGGACTGCCCTAAGTCAGTCTGAGCATTAGTGTTAGCTCTTGGACCCACTGCCAGTGGCCTCATGTGTTGTGCCAGGCTCACCATTGACACCATTAAGGGAGTCTAATTCGGTCATATGCAGGTCCCCCATTTGTCAGATCTGAGTCAGGGATCTCTCACAAGCTGAAGTCAGCTGATTCTGTGAATAACAGACATAAAACAAAAGATACCCAGCCTACAATCCACAACCTCAGAGAAGCTAGAACACCCTTCCAGAAACAAATGGAATCAGATGCAGAAATCCACAGCTAACCAATGGGCCAAGTTCCTGAAGTACAATCAAAGTAAGGAAGGAGGGATAATATGAACAAAGGAGTCAAGATCATGATAGTCTAGAAGAAAGATATTTAAAAGTAACAATCACTCCAGCTTGTAGATGCCACTCAACCAAAGAATGGATTTAAAAATGAAGTATTATTTTAGAATTAAAAAAAATGACATCTTGAAATTTCTAGACAAATTGACAGAACTAGAAAAAAATATCCTGAGTGAAGTAACCCAGATGCAAAAAAAAAAAAACAAACAAACACAGAATGTACTTGCTCATAAGTGGATATTAGACATTAAGCAAAGTATAACCAGGCTGCAATCCACAATCCCAGAGAAGCTAGGTAAAAAGGAGGACCCTAAGGGGACACATATGGATAGCCCCAGGAAGGGAAAATAGTTAAGTTGTTCTGGGTTAACTGGGAGGGGGATAAAAGGGAGGGAATGCAGGATGCAATCATAAGGGATCTAGAAGGCCAAGTTTGGTGAGGGACAGAAAGGAAGAGTGATGAAAGATATTTCTTGATAGAGAAACCCATTATTGGGTTAAGGAGAAGCCTGGTGGTGGAGAAATTCTCAGGAATCCATAAGGATGAACTCTGCTAAGACTCCTAGCAATAATTGAGTGGGTCTCTGAATGGGTCTTCCCTTTAATCAAATTAGTGACTACCCTAATTGTCATCATAGAATCTGCATCCAGTAACCGACTGAAGCAGATACAGTGACCTACAGCCAATCACTTGGGTGAGCTTCTGGAGTTCAGTTGAAGAGAGGAAGGACAGATAATATGAACAATGGGTTAAAGATCATGATGGTGGAAACCACAGAGACAGCTGATCTGAGGTAATGGACAGTCATAGAATCTGGATTGACAGCTAGGGAAACTGCATGGGTACAAACTAGGCCTTCTCTATGTGAGTTACACTTATATGGCTTGGTCTTCTGCAGGGGTGGCCCAGACAGTGGTCTCAGTACATATCCAGGGTTATGAACTGGCTTTTGGGAGCCCATTCCCTATGGTAGGATACCTTGCTCAGCCTTGATCCAGTGGGGGAGGGTCTTGGTCCTGCCACAACTTAGTATGCCAGGCTTTGTTGACTCCCCAAGGAAGACCATACCCACTCTTAGGAGTGGATGAGGGTGAGAAGTGGTGGAGGTAGGGTGGGAAAAGGGGAGGGAGGAGGTTATGAGGTTTGTGTGTAAAATGAAGAAAAAAACAATAAAAAGTTAAAAATGCAACAATCAAAGAAACAAACAACACAACCAAAAATGGGGCATGATAAAAAAGATAAGCTAAAAAATAAAACACAAATAGCTCAAAAACATTTCAATATGTTTTTACTTCTTTAACAATGAGGGAAATTAAATTAAAACTATTTTACAATTTCATATTACCACATTCAGTACAGTTATGGTTATAAACAAATTTTAAAAAACAACCATCAGTATCAAAAATAATAACAATTACTCTGGTGGTAAGATTGCAAACTGTTGCTACCACCATGGAAATTGGTGTGGAGCTTGCTCAAGAAGCAAGAACAGTGTCTACTTTATAATCCAGATATGTCATCATTGATCATACACACACACACACACAAAAAAAAAAACACACACACATGTGTTTATGCTACTACACAGATATTTTTCATGATTGTTCATTGATATTCTACTCACAATAGCCATGAAATGGAAAAAGCCTAGATGTCCATCTATTCAAGAATGGATGATGACAATATTCCATATTTTCACAATATAATGAATATAATTAGTTTATTGTCAAAATATGAAATTCTATTGTAACAATGTATCTGAAAGCAATAATGCTGAATTAACTCAGATAAAGAAAGTCAAATGTCGCATGTTTTCTGTCATTTATGAATGTTAGCTTTGAATCTTCAGTTAGCCTGTTCCATTTGGAAAACCCATAGAAGTAAGGAAATTAGGAATGGTCCATGTAGGCTGAATTTTATGAAAGAAGAAATAGAAAGCAGTGGTATATATGGTAAAAGGGGGATAATAGAATGGGCAATATTCAATGTGTTTGGGGTAGGTGGCCAGGGTAAAACATGGAAATATTTAAATTATTTTTATCTAGCACAGTGCCTGTGTATGAATGGATCCAAGTACCTATTAATTAAATAAATGATACCAACACTATAAAAGGTGTTGCATTATCCATCTCTTGTTTTTGTCCCTATTAAATATGAGTAACAGCCTCTTTGATAAAAAGGTATTGCATTAGTCAATATTCTAACATTATGATAAAATATATATAATAATCAATTCACAAAGAGAAGGGATACATTTGCTGCTGGTTTTAGATGATCAAATTCATGGTTGCTTGGCAGTTATACTTGGAGTCTATGATGCGGCACCATATCACAAGAGTGTGTGGCGGTACAAATCACTCACTTGTATAAAAAGAGACAAAACTGAACAAAGAGGGACAAAGGCCTCAATTGTCCTTCTAGGGAGTTTCCCACAGTGACTTTTCATTAGTGTCCCTTTCTTAATTCCACCGTTTTCAATCAATAACTGCAACTTGAGGGCCACCGGAAAGCATTCAAGACTTAACCACAAACAGATTCATTTACTATATTTAAAAACAAGGTGTTATAAGTTATATGTAATGAAATGCTAACCATTTAAGCTGCTTCCTTATTTATCTTGCTAATGTGTTCCTTTTAAAGCTTCTAAAAATGTTTTCAGTTAGTACTCCAATTTAAATTGGTATTGCTATACCCTTTGTGTTTATTGAAATGTGTATTTCAATGTGCCTGTGCATTTATTCACTTCTAATTTATTATGTTTTGTTGAAATCCTCTGAATAATTCTTAGTAACTAACCTAGAAAAAATGTATTTTAGGTAACAATGAACGTACAATATCCATGTACAAGATTAGGTTTTCAGTAAGATTTTCATGAACCTTTAACTACTACTGGTAAAAGTTTCAAATATCCTTATGATGTTGACTCTGCAAATTTATGAGCACTCCACCTTGGTTTGGTTAACATTTCCTCAGGTAGTTTTAGCTGAAGATACATAAATATGAGCCCATAAAATTGATATTAGTTGATGTTGCTTTTATACAAATATAAGCCTTTTAAATTTCTTTAAGATTTAGCTGGGTGGTAATAGCACACACCTTTTATCCCAGCACTCGGGAGGCAGAGGCAGGCAAATCTCTGTGAGTTTGAGATCAGCCTGCTATACAAGAGCTAGTTCCAGGACAGCCTCCAAAGCCACAGAGAAACCCTGTCTGGAAAAACCAAACAACAACAAAAAGATTTAAAGGTGGCATATGGTGCAACAATTAACCATTAGGAGGTCACTTAATACAATGTCCATTTAGCAGCATTGTAGTAGATTCATCTTGGAAATGGGAATTGGTTAACACCAGTTCCCACAACTGGTCACAATACAGAGAATAAGAGACTACAATGTGCTCACCCCATATGACAAGGTGTATGTACTGCAATTTCCTGCCAGGGCTCAGGGATTGCTATAGAAGAACATGTAGAAAGAGTGTAAGAGCCTCAGTTGTTGGTGACTACAAAAAAAATCAAAAACAAACAAAAAACCCAATATCTTCTAGAAACAACAGTGCTTCTACTCACATAAACTCACAGTGTTTTGAGAGCATATACAACCTGCACAAGACTACACCAGACAAAATCCTAACAAGGAGAGAGAAGTTGGGCACACAATCTGACACCACAGATCTATCAGTTACTGATAGCTTCTGGGAGAGGGAGAGGCCACTATAAATTTGTAAAAGTGGATAAAACTGGTTATTCAACAGCACTCCACTATAAGACCACACATTCATGAATGTTTGGGAAGCAGAAAATGTCCTGGAATCAAAGGGAAGAGAGAGCAATACTTGTAAGAACCAATAAAAGCATTTAAAAACAGAAAAACAAAATTGATTTGGTCAACACAACCAGGAAATGTGTAGCCCAGGCTGGCCTCGAAATTGTGATCTTGCTGCCTCTGCCTCCTTCAGCACATCCAATCTGGCACTATGGAAATGTCCAGAGATATATATGTTTGACCACATCTAACAATCTAAGCAATACTGGAGAGGCTACCTTAAATGCTCTTCTCTGATAATGCGATTGATGACTACCTTATATGCCATCCTAGAGCCTTTATCCCATAGCTGATGGAAACAGAAAGTGACACCCACAGGTAAACACTGAGCTGAACTCCTGGAATCCAGTTTCAGAGAGGGAGGAGTAATGAGCAAAGTGGTCAAGATCAGGCTGGAGAGACCCACAGAAACAGCTGACCTGAATAAGGGGGAGCTCATAGACCCCAGACTGATATCTGGGAAACAAGCAGAGGACTGTTCCTGGCATCCAGAATGAGGATGTCAGTTTGGAGTTTTGGTTAATCTATGGACCCTCTGGTAATGGATCAGTATTTATCCCTTGTACACAAATGGAATTTTGGAGTCCACTACACATAGAGGGTTACTCTCTCAGCCTAGACACAGGTGTGAGGGTCTAGGCCCTTCTCCAAATGATATGACAGACTTTGAAGATTCTCAATGAAAGGCTTCACCCTCCCTGTAGAGCAGAAAGTGTATGGGATAGGGTGTCCATGGGGAGGGGCAGGGGAGCATGGGAGGCAGAGGGAACTGGGATTGACATGTAAGACAATCTTGTTTCTAGTTTAAAGAAAAAATATATTTATTGCTATTTCTAAACTTAAATCATAAGTAACTTGGCCACATATCAAGATAACTGATACTCACAATTTGACAGAATCACACATGTGTCTATCCTCTGGGTACACATCTGAGGGATTGTCTATCTTAAGTACATCTTTGGACACACCTCTGAGAGATTTTTCTTAATTAGCATAATTGAAGGAGAAAGAATCAGCCTAGCTGTGGGGAGCACTTTCTTGTAGCTGCCCCAATAAAAGGAAGGTCTAAAGGAAAAGCTTTTGCTTCCCACCAGCTTACCTTGGCATATTTGTTTACAAGTCCATCTATGTAGTTCCTGAGTTCAGCAAGTGCTAGTGAAATCTTCCACCCTGCTGGGCTGCTCCTATCCTCTGATGACACCGAAACCTAACTTGTTTGGCCTTTAAACATGGATTGAAGACCATGCAATCATCAAAAATTCTTCAGGTCTTCACCATCCACCAGATTGGAGAGAGGCTATGTGTTGCGTGCTTGTAATTGTCAACACAGTCATTGCTAGACTGACTGTATCTAGTCATATATAGTCTATTGATTCCATACCCCTTTAGAATCCTAGCACATATATCATATAGAACTATGCAAGGCTCAGTTTGTTCTAATGCAATGTCCTATAGTAATAGTGAAAAGCTTACTGAAGATAAACTGCAGATTTTTCACAGATTATTTATTTCCAAGGAATGTGATTTCATTGAAATGCTTTCTAAAAATATTTCCTCTAACAGGAATTTGCTGCCTCTTCTCTGACAATCCAGTGGCTAATGCACCTGCATCTAGACTGGGATATGTCCTTGTGCTCTCTCCTCCTTAGACACATTGACAAGAACACTGTGAATGAGGTGTATGCAACAAACGTTTTAATATTCTGTTTATTTCTTTTACTGTACTTCATAGCTTAGTCTTTATAATTTTAAAATTTTCCATTATTGCTGGCAAGGCAATATACAATCTTGTTCCAAACATGTTTTGTTATCTTCTTTTGTATGATTGTTGCCATGATGATACAATCTTTTGTTATCAACAGCTTTGTCTCATGCTGCCCCTGTTGATAAGATATTCAAGTTTTATTACTGAAGAATAACTTCTGATTATTGTGGCAGTTTGAATTAAGAATGAGACATAACTGACCATCATAGTCTTCCACTGCCAGAGTCTTCTATGTTGGCATTGAAGTATGTGCTGGGAAATAGCATTAAATTAAACACAGACATCAATAATGTAAAAATAGATTATAATCCTTATGTATTCATCACTCCATATTTGTTTTCCGTGTAGGATTCACAAATCATAAAAATAAAAAATGAGTCCAAAATTGAAAGTGAAATTAATCAATGATGCAAAATTTCTCACTAATTCTTTGGGAAGTTAATTTGTATGAGCTTTGGTGTGTCTAGTTTTGTTTCCCTTGACTGTTTTCAATAATAATGGCACATTTCTGTTCTACTATTACATACAGTTTCTGAAGGGCCACGAGAAAATTTGCATCTCTTCATCAGGATAGCAACACACATAGTGATTAGGCACAAAGTTTTGTCTAGTCAAAGAGGTAATTAAAACTAGTGACTATTTTAACATTCAAAAATTACTGAACATTTACTATGTCTCAAATACTCAATTACTCACTGTACATACAATAATTAGAAAATGAGATCACAAAAAAACATATCCATTCTACAGAGGTAAGACTATAGTAAATTAAAAAAAAAAAAAACAACAACAACAAAACTCCACAAACCATTTTGAAAAACAGACCAGCATTGATAGAGAACATGAACAGGATTTTCTTTGTATTCATAGGAGAAGACTACTTGTGAGAATGATTCCTGGGGTAATAAATAAAGAGGGATGCAAGCTTACAAGACCGTGGGAGAAGTGGTTTCAGACATAATGAAGAGGAAATTCACTTCCCACACTGTCTTACCATTAGTCTCATGCTCTTTCCAGGATCTCTCCTCACTTCTTTCTTAAGTCTCCTTAGAGACAGTAATTAGATACACTTTATTTTGTATATCCCTTAAATAGCAGTTTGTGTTTGTGAAGTTTACACAAATGTAGTCATGTCTGGAAGAGGGGATCTTAATTGAGAAAATATCTCCATTAAGACTGGTCTATAAACAAGTCTGTGAAGTATTGACTTGATAAATGATTGATATGAGATTGCCAGCTTTTTTTGAGCATGTGCACCTCTGGGATGTTGTTAACTGTGCTATAAGAAAGCCTGCTGCATATGCCATGTATGCAGAGCCAATAAGCAACACTCCTCCATGGCCTCTGTTTCATTTTCTTTTCCTCAGTGATAGACCTAGAACTTGTAAAGTGAAAAAAAAACCTTCCTTCTTCAAGATGTTTTTGGCCATAATGTTTTATCATAGTAACACAAATTCTACTTAAGGTGCCCTAATTATTGTCTATTAAGATGTGACTTCACAAAAGATTTCTTCATCTTATAGAATGCAAAGTTCTTTTAGAGGGCATTCGTTCCTTTTCTCCATAGAGAAACATTAGGGAAAACAGGAATGTAAATAGTGAGGGTTGTCTCTTCAAAGGAAGAAATGCACAACCTGTTTAGACCAAGAAGGCTTGGAATAGATATGATTAATAGCCTGGTGACCTCCGTGCTATCTATATAAGAGAGGCTACACCAGATCCTTCTCCAGACTGTTAACATGACACATGTAGTCAGTCTAGAGTTACTGTCTTTATGGGAGAATTGACATGAACTTTGAAATAATTTCAAAGTATTTATGCTGTATATGGGAAATATACTGAATTTTTTAAATTAATCTTGTATCTTGACACATTACTGAAGGTATTTATCTGTTGTACAAGCTCCATGGTAGAATTTTTGGGTCACTTATGTATATTATCATATAATCAGCAAACATCAAAAGTTTGACTTCTTTTCCAATTTGTATCCCCTTGGTCTCCTTTTGTTTTCTTATTGCTGTAGCTAGAACTCCAAGTACTATCTTGAATAGATGCAGAGAGAGTGGAGAGCCTTGTCCTCTTCATGACTTCAGTAGGATAACTTTGAGTTTCTCTCCATTTAATTTTATGTTTGCTATTGACTTGCTGTATATTGCCTTTATGGTGTTTAGCTATGTTCTTAGTATCCCTGATGTTTCAAAGATATTTATCATGAAGGGGTGTTTAATTACATGCTTTATCAGCATTTAATGAGGTGACAATGGGTTTTTTCTTTCAATTTGTGCATTGGATAGTTTTTCGTATGTTAATCCATCCCTGCATCACTGGCATGAAGCCTGTTTGGTCATAGTATATGATTTTTCTGATGTTTTCTTGGACTTGGTTTGCCAGTATTTTTCCATGTTTTATTTAAATTAGAAACAAGTTTGTTTTTACTTGTCAGTCCAAGTTCCTGCTCCCTTCCCTCTTCCCCTGCCCCCCTCTGGCCCCTTATCTCATCACCTTTCTGCTTCCCAGGAAGAATGATGCCTTCCTTGAGGGATCTTCATAGTCTGTCATATCATTTGGAGAAGGGCCTAGACCCTCCCCCATGTGTACTCCCTCTATGTGGAGTGGGTTCCAAAGTCCATTGATGTACTAGGGATAAATACTGATCCACTACTAGAGGCCAAATAGATTGCCCAGAACTCCAAACTGACATCCACATTCAGGGTTCCAGAACAGTCTTATGCTGGTTTCCCAGATATCAGACTGGGGTCCATGAGATGCCCCTTATTCATGTCAGCTGTTTCTGTAGGTTTCTCGACCCTGGTCTTGACCCCTTTGTTCATTACTCTGCCCTCTCTGCAACTGTTTTCCAGGAGTTTTATCTCAGTGTTTAGCTGTGTGTGTCAGCTTCTGCTTCTATCAGCTACTAGATGAAGGCTCTAGGATGGCATATAAGGTATTCATCCATCTCATTATCTGAGAAGGACATTTAAGGTAGCCTCCCCACTATTGCTTAGATTGTTAGTTGGAGTCATTCTTATAGATCTGTGGACATTTCCATAGTTTGTATCAATGTTCATGAGGCACATTGTGTCTTTGTGCGGTTGGGGAATCAGGGTAACTATAGTCTCATGAAAAGAGTTTGGTGATATTCCTTCTGTTTTTATTATGTAGGATAATTTCTGTAGTACTGGTATTAGTTCTTCTTTGAAATTCTGGTATAATTCTGCACTCAAATTCTTCTCTTCTTTTTGTTGGGAAACTTTTTTTGCTATTTCCACTAGCAAATTCCTAATCTATTTCTTTTTATCACTTTAAGATTTATACATGATTTGAAAATGTTTAGTCCTTTATTGTATGCATTCTATCAGGTTTTTTTTTGTTTGTTTTTTGTAAAGTACAGGTAGAAAGAGCCTTAAAGTCAGTTATCACAGTTTCTAGTGGTAGTACCTAATTTAAAAATGTTAATATAGCTCTTTGAAAAATTATCTTTGTATATTCCTGAAGAACATAGATCTGAAGAGAGCTATGACCATTTTATTCCTGTTACAAAGCATTTTATTCATCCTTACCCTTTGGAACTGTGACTCATTGCTGTCACTATTCTATCGCACTTATATTCCTTGCTGCAAGGAAAGTTTGAAAACAACCCCTTCAAGATCTGTTAATGACCCCCTCTAACTAATCAGAAGTCACATGTATATTTTATCTGCCCATATAGCTTGGCAGCCTGTTAATTCTTCTTTATGTTGACTTTTTTAACAAGTATGAATTGTTATGCAACTCTATTTTTTAATTAGTTCAAATTAGAAACAAGTCTGCTTCAAAGGATATGTGATAGGTAGGGTTGTGGTTGGGGGGTGGTAGGGGAGGAAGGGAGGGAGAAGGTAACTGGGATTGTCATGTAAAACAATCTTGTCTCTAATTCAAATAAAAAAAATCTGCAAAAAAAAAAAAAAAAAAAAGCTGCTGCTGCCCAAATTCCAATTTACCCCAGGATCTCTCTGGGGCTGCTGCTGCAGAGAGTGGTCCCACCTGCATAGAGTGGAGCGGCCCAGACAGGAAGGACATCCTTGAGTCTGGAAATACCTCATTCTTCCTTCCCCCTCTGCCTCACTGACATCTCCTGAGACCTACTCCTGTCTTCCTCCTCTGCTACCCCAAACTCTCCTGAGTGAGGGAAATACCAGGGGAGGCAAGACCATTCATATCTGTAGACATTGAAGTCTTGGCCCACACAAATCACAGGGTGACAAGAGGAGATAGAGAGACTCCAACTGTACCCACTGGAAAAAGAGATGGGAAGAAGGCAGAATAAGAATACACTCAACAGAAAGACCAATATGACACCACAGGAATCTAGGGACTTCACACCAGCAAGATCTGAAAAGCACAACACAGAGGAAGAAGAGACAGACCTAAAATCTATGAAAGCCACACAAAGATACAACTAAAAAAGAGAACTATAAAACAATATCCCTCATGAACATCAAAGCAAAAATATTCAACAAAATATTGGTGAATCGAATCAAAGAACACATGAGAAAAATCATCCACTATGAACAAGTAGGCTTCATCCCAGGGATGGAAGGATGGTTCAACATACAAAAATCCATTAGTGTAATCCAACACATAAACAAACTGAAACGGAAAACCACATGATTATCTCACTAGATGCTGAAAAAGCCTTTATCAAAATCCAACATTCCTTCATGATAAAGATCATGGAGAGAACAGGAATAACAGGAACATATCTAAACATGATAAAAGCAATATGCACCAAACCAACAGCCAAAATCAAAGTAAATAGAGAGAAACTGAAAGGAATTCCTCTAAAATCAGGAACAAGACAAGGATGTCCTCTCTCTCCATATCTCTGCAATATTGTACTTGAAGTTCTAGCTAGAGCAATAAGACACCAAAAGGAGATCAATTAATACAAATTAGAAAGGAAGAAGTCAAACTCTCACTATATGCAGATGATATGATAGTCTACATAAGTGACCCGAAAAACTCTACCAGGGAAATCCCACAGCTGATTAACACCTTCAGCAAAGTAGCAGGATACAAAATTAGCTAAAAAAAATCAGTAGCCCTAGTATATACAGATGATAAATGCAATGAGAATGAAATCAGAGAAACATCACCCTTCATAATATCCACAAGCAACATAAAATACCTTGGTTTAACACAAACCAAAAAAGTGAAGGGCCTGCACAGTAAGAAATTTTATTCTTTAAAGAAAGAAATTAAAGGAGATTTCAGAAAATTGAAAGATCTCCCATGTTCATGGATAGATAGAATCAACATAGTAAAAATGACAATCTTGCCAAAAGTAATCTACAGATTCAATGCAATTCCCATCAAAATCCCAACACAGCTCTTCACAGACCATGAAAGAACAATCCTCACATTTATATGGAAAACAAAAAACCTAGCACAGCCAAAAACAACTCTGTACAATAAAGGATCTTCTGGAGGCATCACCATGCCTGAGATCAAGCTCTATTATAGAGCCATAGTTCTAAAAACAGGTTTGTATTGGCACAAAATAGAGAGATAGAACAATGGAATCAAATTGAAAACCCTGATATTAACCCACACACTTATGAACACCTTAATTTTGCCAAAGTTGCTAAATCTATACAATGGAAAAAAGATAGCATCTCCAACAAAGGTGCTAGCACAACTGGATTCAGATATGCAGAAGATTCCAAATAGACCCATATCTGTCACCATACACAAAACTTAAGTGCAAATGGATCAAAGATTCAACATAAATCCAGCCACAATGAACCTCTAGAATTGAAAGTGGGAGATAACCTTGAATGAATTGGCACAGGAGACTGCTTCCTGAACATCACACCAGTCACATAGACATTGAGATATTCAATTTATAAATGGAACCTCCTGAAACTGAGAAGCTTCTGTAAGGCCAAGGACAAACTCATTAAGACAAAATGACAGCCCACAGAATGGGAAAGGATCTTCACCAACCCCACATCTGACAGAGGGCTGACTTCCAAGAAGCTATCCACTAAAACACCAAACAATGAAATTAAAAAGTGGAGTGCAGAACTAAATAGAGAATTCTCAACAGAGGAATCTGAAGTGGCTAAAAGACACTTGAGAAACTGCTCAAAATCCTTGACCATCAGAGAAATGCAACTCAAAACAACTCTGAGATGCCATCTTACACAGGCCAGAAAGGCTAAAATCCAAAACACCACTGACAATCTATGCTGGATAGTATGTGGAGTAAAAGGAATACTGTTCCATTGCTGGTGGGAGTGCAAACTTGTAAGAACACTTTGGAAATCAGTATTGCGGTTGCTCAGAAAAATGGGAATCAGTCTAACTCATGATCCAGCAATTCCTCTCTTGGTCATATACCCAAATAATGCACGTTCATACAACAAGGACATATGTTAAACCATGTTTATAGCAGAATTGTTTGTAATAGTCAGAAGATGGAAGCAACCTAGATTCCCCTCTACTGAAGAATGGATGGACAAAATGTGGTACATTTACACAATGGAGTACTAGTCAGCAGAAAAAAGCAATGGAATCTTGAAATTCTCAGGAAATGGATGGAAGTAGAAGAAATCATCCTGAGTGAGGTAACCCAGTCACAAAAAGACAAACATGGTATGTACTCACTCATATATGAATTTTAGATATACAACAAAGGATTACCAGCCTACAATCCTCTTCACCAAGAAACTAGGAATCAAGAAGGACTCTAAGAGAAAAATGCATAGACTCAAGAGAATGGGAGGGGTAAGATCTCATGAGCTAATTGGGAGCATCAGGGTAGGGGACAGGGAACTGCCAGAATGAGAGGAGGAGCAGAGGAGGGCAGATGAGGAAATGGATGACCAAAATAGAGGAGAGCAGGATGAGATATACCATATCAGAGGGAGTCATTATAAGTCCAAGAAGAAGTCTGGCACTAGGGAGATTTCCAGAGATGTACAAGGATGACACGAACTGACCATCTAGGTAGTGATGGGGATGAAAGCCCTTCCCCTATAATGAGACTGCTGATGACTTTTTATGCCATCCTAGAGCCCTTATCTAGTGACTGAGGGAAGCAGAAGCAAATATCTACAGTTATACACTGAACTGAAATCTGGAACCTAGTTGCAGAGAGGTAGAAATGAAAATCAAAAGGGTCTATACCAGGCTTGTGAAACCCATAGAATCAGCTGGCCTGAACAAGGGGGAACACATCGACCCCAGACTGCTATCTGGGAGGCCAGCACAGGACTGAATCAGACCCCTGAACATGGATGTCAGTGAGGAGGCCTCTGCACTCTAGGGGGGCCCTGTTAGTGGATTAGTATTTTTCCCTGGTGTAAGAAGGGAATTTGAGATCCAATCCCACGTGAAGTGATGCACTCTTGGCCCAGAATGATGCGGTAGACTTTAGAGAGTCCCATCGAGGGCCTTACCCTGCCTGGAGAGTGGAGGGTGGATGGGGTGGGGGGCAGTTAGGGAATGGGGGGAATGTTAGGGGGAAAGGAGGAAGAAGGGATTGGCCTGTGAAACAACCTTGTTCCTAATTTGAACTAAAAAATATGTTTAAAAAATTCTAAAGTTAAAATAAAAAGCAATGATTTCAAAAAAAAGAAACAAGGCTTCTTTATATGTCAATCCCATCTCCCTCTCCCTCTCCCTCTCCCTCTCCCTCTCCCTCTCCCTCTCCCTCTCCCTCCTCTCCCTCTCCTCTCCCTCTCCTCTCTCTCCTCTCCCCTCCCCCACCCTCACCTGCCCCCACCTCATCTCCCTCAGCTTCCCAGGGAAGGTAAGCCCCAACATGGGGTTTCCCCAAAGTCATTCATAATATCCTGGGCAGGGCCTAGGCCCTCCACCATGTGTCCAGGCTGAGAGAGCATCCTTACATTTGGGATGGGTTTCCTAAGTCTCTTATGCCAGTGATAAATACTGATCTACTAGCAGGGGCCCCATAGAGTGCAGAAGCATCCTCTTTGACATCCACGTTCAGGGGTCTGGATCAGTCACATGCTGGCCTCCCAGACATCAGTCTGGGGTCTATGTGCTCCCCCTTGTTCAGGTCAGCTGTTCCTGAGGGTCTCACCAGCCTGGTCCCGACCTCTTTGCTCTTCACTCCTCCCTCTCTGCAAATGGGTTCCAGAGTTCTGTTCATATATATATATAATATATATATATATATATATATATATATTGTTTTTTTTTTTGAGACAGGGTTTGTCTGTGTTGCTTTGGAGGCTAACCTGGCACTCCCTCTGTATTCCAGGCTGGCCTCAAACTCACAGAGATCTGACTTCCTCTGCCTCCTGAGTTCTGGAATTAAGAGCCTGGTGGATTTTGTATATTTTACATCTGAAATTCTAAACTACTTGGGAATAGGATACATCTCAGAACTCTCCTTAAAACTTTCAATGAGTCACTAATTCAAGGAAAAAAATAAACGCTAAATTTGATGACAATCGGTAAAATTCTCTTCCCCTATCTCTTTATTTAATAAAGAAAATAAATGTACTATGATTCTGTGGGATTCAGATTTATCACTTCGAAAAATAATTGTGTAATAATCTACAACTCATAGACTCATTCTAAACCCTCAGTGGATATATATATATATATATATATATATATATATATATATATATATATTACATAATATGTATATTATGTAACATTCTAATTCAATGCTCATCAGCTTTATTAGAAACATTATTTATCTAATATTGATTCTAACATCTATATCTAAATTTTTAAATTAAAAAAATTGGTGAGTCCAATCCTTTATTCATTGAGTAAATGAAGTGAGGAAATGCCTTTGATGCCTCTGAAATGATCCTAAGCACATACCAATACTTCAACGAGAATAAATCGTTCACTTTACTATTGTTTGTTCTCACCTATCAATTACAGTACCAGCTGCAATGAAGGAATTGAACACATACTATTTATGATTGTAGCTAATAATCAAATTGATTACTTGCTTAAGCACATGATGATCCTATTTGATACTGGTAATTCAAAGCAAACACAAAATACAGCTGCTCACAAATAGAGTTTATAATTTAGACAAGACAGACATTAAACATAGACTTTAATCAAGTTTATGAAGGAAATTAAATGTATGGAGTTGCATATATGTTTGATTCTATGACACTAACTGAAAGTTCCCTCTATAGACTCTGCATCAGAATTGCCATCTTACCACATAAAATATTCCTACATTTGTTATAGAGAGCTGCGTGGAGCTGCATCTTAAAGATGGTGCTGGCGTCCACCTTCCGCGATCCAGAAAGTGAGTGCTCTCTGAGAAAAACAACTCCATATATGGCTAAGGCCAGACTCATGCGATGATCATAAGCTGCTTGAGTATGGGTGGACCTATGGACGGTGCCCACGTGGCAATCCAGGGTTGGTGGCCCATGCCTACTTAAGGGCTGTGAGAGGCTTGCCAGGGAAGAGAGATTGTTGTTAACAAGGTTCTGAATAAACTGCTTGCAAGAAGAGCTCCGGTGTTGTGTCATCCTTGCTGGTCCAGGAGGTCGTACGGGGAACTGCCTCCTCCACTCTCTCTCTCCGTGGAGCCCAGAACTTGCTTCAATCAAGGGTGAACTGGTAAGTCCTCAGGTAAGATTGGAGATCCGCGATAAAAGCAGGTTTTATGCTCTCGCCTGTAGGTAAAGGGAGAGAGGGACAGTAGAGCCGCCACAAGAGCGGACAAGCTAAAAGTAAAATTACAAGAATCGAACAGGTTTCTAAAATGGGTGCTTCTCCATCGAACCCAATTTTTCTGGCTCTTAATGAGCTGCTTCATTCAAAGAACTTGAAAATAAAGGGGAGCACATTAGAAAGATTTTTAAATGAATGTGATGTAGTTGCTCCCTGGTTTGCCGTCTCGGGCAACCTCAATGTGTCATCCTGGGAAAAGTTGGGCAGAGATCCTGACTTCGATGCAGAACAAGGCATGCTAAGGAAAGGAGTTAGAACAGTTTGGAGGCTAGTGTGCAGTTGCTTGGAAGATCTAAGATGCAGTGAAGCGATAGAGAGTGGCCAAGCCACCCTTGAGATTCTACAAGAGGAGAGATCTGAGAAGGAAGCTTCAGAAAAGACTGTCTAACGCTGGATCAAGCAAAAGTACCAGGGAAAGGGCCCCAGGAAAGAGAAAGACAAAATTATATCCTAGTCTGTCAGAGCTGGAGGAATTGGATACTTCTGCTCACTCGGGGTCTGATGAGGGTGAGGAGGAGGAGGGTCCTTATGTTACCCCTTTGGAATCTATCCATAGATCTGTAGATAAGATAAGAATTAAGAAGAGAGAAAGGGAGAAACAGAATCAAAAACAATTTGAAAGAACACTGAAGAATGTGACACCTTCAGCCCCTCCTATGTACCCTGAGGTTATGGGAGCAGAAGGAAGGGTTTCTTTTAGCCCTGGAGTATGGAGAGAGGTCAGGACAGAGATGATGACAGAATTCCCAGTAGTTCAAGATAATCAAGGCAACAGATACCATGAGCTCTTAGATTTCAAAGTCATTAAAACGTTGGCAGAGTCCATCCTGACTTAAGGCATAACAGCCTCCTTTACGGTGGCCCAGGTGGAAGCCCTGCATAGATATGCCATGACCCATACTGTACAGACAGCTCAAACGTAATTTATCTGCCTTGGTGGCACATGCACTGGAGGCACAAACTGGAATAGATAGCCAGTTAAAAGGTGGACTAATGGTTGTCAATCAACGCATAGATTCGGTTCAAGAACAAATTGATGTCCTCTGGCAATTAGCTCAACTTGGATGTGAGTGGAAGTTTCCTGGGCTGTGTGTAACCAGCATTCAGTATGAAAACTTTACTCGTGCAGCTAATTTATCTAAAGAATTGTCTAGCTATCTTCTAGGTAATTGGTCTGGTGCATTTGAACAACAATTAGAAAAGCTGCGGGTGGCGATAGTGACCGTGAATTCCACAGGCATGGATGCTGGTCTAGCTGAAGGACTGTCCTCCTAGATCTCCACAGCCGTGAATCATCTTAATGAGTTGGCAGGGATAGCAGCCCTGACAGGCTTATGGTACTTGCCTCCCAGGCGTGCCTGTGGTGCATTTGTCGCATGAGGGTCTCACAGCGTCGCAATGTGGCCATGATCATTCAGGCCTTCATGGCTGTTGAAGCAGAACAGTCCCCCCAAGCTTGGTCTTTTACTCTAAAAGATATTTGAGCACAGGATGCGAGGCTTGCTCACTGCACTTGAGGTCAACATACATCAGCCTCAAGAAGAGCAAGTCTGATTGCATGTGGGTTGGTGTCTAAGTCCCACCACTGTGAAAAGGGCACTGAGCTGGTCTAGTGTTCTCTGGGTGGATGACACCTGGACAGACATTAGTACATGCTCCATTTTAACAGAGATCAGACCTATACTCTTGCCTGTTGCTTTGTAAAACAAAAAGGGGGAACTGTAGAGAGCTGCGTGGAACTGCATCTTAAAGATGGCACTGGCTTCCACCCTCCGCGATCCAGAAAGTAAGCGCTCTCTGAGAAAAACAACTCCATATATAGCTAAGGCCAGACTCATGCGATGATTGTAAGCTGCTTGTGTATGCGTGGACCTATGGACGGTGCCCACGTGGCAATCCAGGGTTGGTAGTCCATGCCTACTTAAGGGCTGGGAGAGGCTTGCCGGGGAAGAGAGATCGTTGTTAACAAGGTTCTGAATAAACTGCTTGCAAGAAGAGCTCCGGTGTTTCATTATCCTTGCTGGTTGAGGCAGTCACGACAATTTGTTTTTAAAAGGCATTAGGGTTTTTGAAAGATGATAAAACTTCAAATTGGGCAATCTAGACAATTTTCACATTGGCTTCAAAAACAGTATATTCTAAGAATGCAAAATATTTGCTAGGAAATATTTCTATAAGAATCAAGACAAAAAGGAATGAGGGGCATTCTTGGCAGGTTTTCCACAATATTCTTATTACTTATCGAAATTTCTTTTGCAAGATATACTTTCTAGGGGAAAGGCATCAATGGCATTTTCTCTAACACTTCTTGGATTCTTAGCTGGGGTCATCCCTGTGGATCCCCTATCATTTCCCCTTGTGCCAGACTTCTCTCCAAACCTGTACTGTCTCCCTCTATCAAGGCATCTCCTTCCTTGCCCTCCTTTATTCCTTCCTTGTCTCAGTCCTCTTTTACTTCTCCCCCTCCCCTTCTTCCCTCCTCACCTCCTCCCTTTCCACCCGTGTCCCATTTTCCCACTTTTTTTCAGGGATTCTTGTCCCCCTCCCCTTCTTCAAGGTATTATGCAATCTTCTCTTGGTGTCCTCCTTGTTTCCTAGCTTCGATGGCAGTGTGGATTGCAGATTGGTAATCCTTTCCTTTATGTCTAAAAATCATATATGAATGAGTACATATAATCTGTATCTTTTTGTGACTGGGTTACCTCACTCAGGATAGTTTCTTCTAGTTCCATCCATTTGTCTGCAAATTTCAAGATTCCATTATTTTTTTCTGCTGAGTAGTATTCCATTGTGTAAATTACCACATTTTCTCTATCCATTCTTCAGTTGAGAGCATCTAGGTTGCTTCCATGTTCTGGCTATTACTAATAATCCAGCTATGAACATGTTTGAACATATGTCCTTATTGTATAAATGTGCATTCTTTGGGTATATGCCCAAGAGAGGAATTGTTGGATCTTCAGGTAAGCTGATTCCCACTTTCCTGAGAAACTTCCATACTGATTTCCAAAGCGGTTGTACAAATTTGTACTCCCACCAGCAATGGAGAAATGTTCGTCTTTCTCCACATCCTTTCTAGCATAGACTGTCATCGGTGTTATTTTACCTTGTTTACAATTCCTAGTGACTTCATCCAGGAAGTGTTCAAAGCAGAAACAGGCACCCACAGCTCAGCACTGGACCACACTTCTGGAATCCAATTGTGAAGAGGAAGGAGGGATAAGCAAAGAGCCAAGACAGTGCTGCAGAAACCTCAAGAAACAGTTGACCTGATTTACTGAGAGCATAGAGACACTAGTTATAAAGTTGGGGTATCGGCATTGGAACAAATCAAGCCCTTGAATGTGGGTGCCAGCTAGGAGGCCAACACAGTCTATGGGACCTCTAATAGTGGAGCCAGTCTTTAACCTTAGAGCACAAATGGACTTTAGAATTCCATTCCCTATTTTTAAAATTTTTAAAAAGATTTTTAAAAAGATACACGATAGTCTGGAGAATTATGAGCCTTAACTTTAACATGTTCATCAATTTATCTTCTGTGATTCAATAGGATCTGGCCAGGGGCCAAAGTCATAATTCAGTTGTGTACACCTACTATCTAGGGGGAAGCATCCTGCAAAAAAAAAATGGCGATGGCACAATCTTAGATACAACTCCCTTTGTGCATTTTAAAGGGGGGGCTGTATGGTTTTCCAGTCTGGAATTTCCATATCACCAGAGAAAGATGAATTTATAAAAGAGAAGTGAAGAAAATAAAAGAAAAAAGAAATAAAAGTAAAGAGGAATTCTTTTCCAGTGGCACCTGCGACATATTTTAAATTGCTCTTCAAGTTATCATAAGCTTTTCTAAGATGACATATTTGTTTTATCCCAACCGTAGAAATGATTGTTTGTCCCTTTATGCTTAATATCCTGTTACCATTTTGACTCATGCCTCAATATCCTATTCTGCAGCAACAAAACCAACTCAAACTGATATCTTTTGTAATTACCAATGAAAAGACAGTCACATTATGTAAGAATTTTCTGTGCTCTGAAACAACTAATAGTTTTAATCAATAACAACACTGAATGACAATCTACATAAATTATGCAGCAAAAATACTATGGCAACATTAATTACTATATGTATATTCCTATTAAAATTAAGGTTATACATTAATAGATGAACTACTATAAAAAGTTAGGATTATAGTATACACCTATCTTAAAACAGCATGTATTGCTAACAACCTATTGTAATTTCAGTCCCATTAACTGTATTTTTGCTCATTATTATTATTATTATTATTATTATTATTATTATATTTTTAACCAATGGTAACAAAACTTGATACCTACTTTGAAAAAGTTAAGTATCATGATTTGACCTTTTAAGTTAAAATACTGATATAGTGGTATGATCTTGTCATTGCAGCATTAGATATGTTAAGCTAAAAGAAAGTTTGAGCCATTCTGGGAGGCGGTGAATATATCAAGACAGCTTAGACTACACAGTGAGACCTTATATAAATAGACACATGAGTCAATTATCATGGTTTCCCTGAAAGCTCTATTTCCTTGTGTTTAAATTGTCAGGGATTTGTAAAAATGTATAAAAGATATATACCAACAATTCACACCACTCAATGGCATCACTCTATACCCAATTCTGTTTGAAGACATTTGTAAGCCCACTGATTGAACTGGAATTATTCTGTGTGTGGTCCTCAGTGCAAGAGTGAAGTGGTTTCAGGTGCTCCATTGTAAACGATTCCCATTGATATCTCTAAAACAAATGATCAGTGGAACGAAATTGGGATCATCAACTGATGTACCAAGTAGGCAGAAAAAAACAGAGCTGGAATAGAAAAGAGAATGGGGAGACAAAAGTCAATTTAAAATAAGACTGAGGCTAACTATATTCTGAAAGCACAAAGATAATCTAAAGAGCCACTCCCTAAAAAGAGTAATGGGCAACATGTAAGATCAAACAGACTTTTACATATTTGCCATTAAATCCATGATATGGTAGGTTGCTTCTGAGGACAAGCTAAGCTACTACATTTTCTCAGAATTTGCAAAATCTAAAAACACAAACATGAAGATTTTTTATTTAAAGAATAGGTTATCAAATGAATAGTCTTTAGTTTCTACAAAGTCCAATGGCTCAAAAATCTGAAGGTATTTTTGATGTCTCTGATAGAAAGGATGAATCCATAGAAAAAAAGAGAAATTTGTAGCCAGAAATAGTTATATATAATTTTAGATTTCAATTAACTAAACCATCTTATGATAAGACAAGGGAATAATGCTTTTATGCCAAGTATGTAGAACGGGGTCTCCACAGTCTTATAACCAGTAGCTGAGAGTCAGGTTGGGTGATTCAGGGAAGTGTGTATCTTAGAATCTTGTAAAGTCTAAAGGCCAACCCAGACAAAATGACAGGTGTGGTAATTGAACATAAAACATACATCTGGCAGCCCTATACATACATTTATCCCTCTGCCCCATTGGCTGGGTGCACAGACAGACACAATCTTTCCTGTATAACACCTAAATATATAGTCTAGTCCCTTCTCAAAGAATGAGTTTAGAAATCTAGCAAATTAGATTGAGTCAGAGAATAATAGATGATATCAAGAAAAGAGATGCCTTAATAGAGGTAGCCATTATATGTTTAAACAGAAATCTAGCACTAGGAAAATGTCCAGTGACATGCAAGTATGACCCCAACTAAGAATCTAAGCAATAGTGGAGAGGCTACCTTAAATGTCCTTCTCTGATAATGAGATTGATTATTACCTTATATGCCAACTTAGGGCATTCATGCAGTAGCTGATGGAAGCAGAAGCAGGCACCCACAGCTAAGCACTGAGCTGAACTCCTGTAATCCAGCTGTAGACAGGGAGGAGTGATGAGCAAAGGGGTAAACACCAGGCTGAGAAAACCCACAGCAACAGCTGACCTCAACAAGGAGGAGTTCATCATCCCCAGGCTGAGAGCTGGGAAACCAGCTTAGGATCCATCCAGAACCCATGAATGTGGGTGTCAGTTAGGAGGCCTGGGAAGTCTATGTGGCCTTGGGAAGTGGAACAGTATTTATCCCTAGTTTACAAATGGACTTTGGTAGCCCATTTCCCATAGAAGGATACTGTTACAGCCTAGATACAGGGGTATGGCTTAGGTCCTGACCCAACTGATGTGATTAACCTGATGATCCCTCATGAAAGGCCTCACTCTCCCTGTGGAGCAGAAGGGAGATGGGATGGCATGGCTGGTGGTAATTATCAGAGGATGGGAGGGAGGGGAAACAGGGATTCATTTGTAAAACAAGACTGTTTCTAATTTAAATAAAATTCTAGGAGAAAAAAAAGAAATCTACAAATTGGCTGAACCTTATTGACCTCAGTGCACGTATGTTATTTGAATAAAAGTTTCCACAAGGAATTTTTATAGTAAAAATAGCTTATGATACTGTATTTTTCACACTAGAACTCAGCAAGCTGAGGCAGGATATTTTACATGAGCAAAATGACAAACTAGGTTATAAAGCATTACAAACCCTCAGTTCAAATTATATTTTGTTTTTAGTGAATTTTATTCATACTTATCATACTTATTATTATTATTAAGTCTTACTTATCATACCTATTCAACATGTCTAAGAACACAATGCTCCATACTTGAAAACATTCTGTGTAGGTAGATAGATAAGTACCTAGATAGAGTATTGATAGACATTCTTAAACACATAAGGAGTCAAATCTCTATCTATTGTGTCCTTTTCCTTTTCCTCCTCACAGACAAAAGTAAACATATAGAACCTCCTTTTCTTAATAATAAAAAGAACCTAGTGATCATGTCAACAATTATATACTTAGTTTACATAATTCTCTCAAACATGGAAAGTATTTTTGTTTGGAGAAATAAAATCCTCATTTTAAATGTTTCTCATTGAGTATATTTAAAAAAACAGTACAGATATTATGCTCAATAGTAGAGATTTGCACATAAATAAGTTTTCAGCATAGAAAAATTATGATTCAGAGAGGAAAACAAGCATAAGAGAAAATACGGTCTATGGTCTGTAAGTGTAGCTTCAAATACATCTATCTCTATGTGTGTAGGTGGCAGGATAGGCAATCTGGAAGGGCAATGCTGCTTCTTTTGTGTAAAATGGGTAAGGAACATAAATCCCTTGATGTCCTTTTTTTTTCCAATTCCAACGAGGCTCTAGGTAAATTTAGATTTGAGAAATGCCAACTAGATCATTTTCTAAGCCTAAGCCAAAGCCAAGAACACTGGTAACTTGCCTTCCTCTAGAGACACAGGACCCCTCTTGCCTGGACTGAGTGCTGATTTTCCTGTTGTTATTACCCTAGTAACTAGTCCTGTGCCTGGCATAATAACATTCACGTATTCCATAAAATGGACATAGACTTGTATAGTTAACATAAACTTGTATAGTTTTTATTTAAAATTTTATAACATTCAGGTAACCATGCAACATAATTACATTTAACAGGGCTAACCAAATCTATTTAACAAATGTAAGTCCTTTAAGGTACAATTAAAACACTTAAAATGGCACTTTCTCTATTTCATACTGGCCTTCTTAAAAAGATGGTTATTATAAACCTTAAGGTGTGCAAAGCATAAATAATGAAGTGTTCAAATCATAAGATGCAAAATGATTTTTCCAAAATCAACTGGTTACAATTCCACATTATAATGATCTCTCTCTCTCTCTCTCTCTCTCTATATATATATATATATATATATATATATATATATAATGAGTGAAAGAAGGAACTAAATAAAACCTTCTTAATGGCTTTCATTTGATTTAGAATCTTATATTTAATTTTTTGCTCATTTTACCTTAAATATCTGCTTTAAAAACACAAAACATAAAAGGAATATGAGAGTTTTCACTAACCAATTTTACTACTTAATAGTCTAAGGCAGGAAACCAGTGTAGGCATAAATGTCTCATTTAATCTTACATCAACACCATGAATTTGTCATTTTTCATATTATCAAATATGACAGAATCTGTATTTGTCAAAGTAGTGGTGATGGGATCAGGAAAAGAGCAGTTTAACTGGGAATACATATGTTTATATTATCTGCTTATTAAAAATTGGAAAACTTTGGTCCAGAAAGAAATTTATAATAATAACTAGTATTATATGCTGAACATCAAGCCTTGTTCTAGAAGAGATTTTTTTTCTTGCAAAAATAAGGGAATGGAAATACCATAACAATATACTAACTGAAATTAATGGAGTTAGGAATCAGAGCTGTAAGCCAAATGTTATCCTAAAAGTTAAATTCATTTCCTGGGTTTCCACCTCTGACACTTTTTAGTGCGTTTCAGAATTTATTCAAATTAGTTCCATAAGCGGGGAAAAGGAGAATTCAGGTGGAAGATATTACATAATCTGCAAGTGTGCAAATACTGACTGGGGTTTTAAGGGGAAAACACTTTCCTAATAAGACAGGGGTTTGGAACCGGGCGTTGGTGGCAGACGCCTTTAAACCCAGCACTCGGGAGGCAGAGGTAGGCAGATCTCTGTGAGTTTGAGGCCAGCCTGGTCTCCAGGATAGGCTCCAAAGCTACTCAAAATAAGAAAAAGAGAGAGAGAGAGAGAGACAGAAAGAGAGAGAGGGGTTTGACTCCATCATTCCATTCCAGTAGTCAAGCCTTGACAAATGTTGATACAGTTAAGTGAGAAACAAGGATCATTTATCATTTCTTTGATGCCTTAAATGAAAAATACACAGTCATTTAGTCAACTTATTAAAATATGTTAACTAGAGGACAAAAGTGTTTATGTTTAACAATAAGAGAGAAGTATTTTCTTGTGATATTTTCTCAGATTGTTACCAGATCTGAACAGGTATAATTAAGATCCATTAAATATTTTCTCTTTTAAGCAATGTAGAGAAATAGTAGATTAAGAATTATCTTTCATGTTGACTTCATGTTAAATGATATATATTATACTCCTTTTGCATGCTATTAACAAACAAATGAAATTTGAATAACCAAATTACCTCCTATACTGCAGGTAGGAGTTAATATCTATCAGTTTATAGACTGCATCAAACAAATGAGTTACATCTTTAAGCAAGAAATCTCCAGCATAACTAGGGAAATGTCTGGAGATCTACAAAGATGTCATCAGCTAACAATCTAAGCAACAGAGGAGAGGCTACATTAAATGCCCTGCCCTGATAATGAGATTGATGACTGATTTATATGCCACCCAATAGCCCTCATCCAGCAGCTGGTGGAAGTAGAAGCCAACACCCACAACTAATCACTGAACTGAACTGGAACCCAATTACAGAGAAGAATGAGTGATGGGCAAAGGGGTCCAGACAAAGCTGGTGAAACCCAGAGAAACAGCTGACCTGAACATCGGGGAGCTCTTGGTCCCCAGACTGACAGCTGGGATACCAGCATGGGACTGATCCAGATCCCAGGAACATGGGTTTCAGTGAGGAAACCTCAGAAATCTACAGGACATTCTTTAGTAGTTCAGTACTTATCCCTAGCATAGGTTTGGACCTTGGAATACCAATACACATAGAGGGATACTCTCTGCACCAAGACACACTGGAGTGGGCCTAGGCCCTATCCCAAACTATAAGATAGACTTTTATGACCCTCTATGGAAGACCTCAGCCTCCCTGGGGAGCAGAAAGGATATGTGATAGGTAGGGTGGTAGTTGGGAAGGGAAGGGTGGTAGGGGAGGAGGGAGGGTGTGGGGAACTGGGATGGATATGTAAAACAATCTTGTCTCTAATTAAAATAAAAAAAGGAAAAATAAATCTCCAGGTAAGATGGGCTATCTCCTTCAGAATAGCAAATTCGTTAGGCAATTGGAAAATTAGGACAAAAATAAATTAAAAATATTAAAAATGAGGTTGATTGATTCCTACCAATGGGCACAAGAGTGGAAGACTTGAAAGTCTCATTGAACAGTGCCTTTGGCAGAATAAAGGCTATCAAGACGAAAATGAATGAGGATATCAGCTATTTTCTTAAATGTTGAGGTGAAAAAATACATCAATAAGATTAGAGCCTCCATTTTTAATTTCATTTTTTATTTAAATTAGAAACAAGCTTGTTTTACATGTCAATCCCAGTTCCTCCCCCTCTCCCTCCCCTCCTCCCCTTCCCTCTACTAACCTCCTATTTCATCCCCTTTCTGCTCCCCAGGGAGGGTGAGACCTTTCATGGGGCATCTTCAAAGTCTCTCATATCATTTGGAGCAGGGTCTATCCCCATCCCCCATGTCTAGGTTTCGAGAGTATCCCTCTATGTGGCATGGGCTCCCAAATTCCATTCATAAGTCAAGGATAAATACTGATCTACTATCAGAGTCCCCATTGCTGAGGACTCCTGACTGACACCCATGTTCAGGGTTGGAATGAAATTTTACAATGTAAAACGTTACATCACTACCACAGTGACAAATTTAATCTGACATTTAAAGGTGTATTTTCTCCTGATTCCCTGAATGGTAAGAATGAGATGAATAGTTTTATTAAACTACAAAATGTGATAATAATTGACATTCAAGAATTATATGTTATAGAATTTAAATCTAACTCCACTAACACATGCAGTTAGTTGATTCACACTAAAACTGACTCTATCAATTTCCGGATTGGTGCAAAGTCTTTACCTCCTTAAAACTAAATGTGTAGTGTAGGGATTCAGAATTCATAGCTAATTACTTCTCAATGTGAATATTTTTCAGCTTGGTATTTATACCATATTCATAGCTGGCTCCACCATTTCAATGTTTAATTATCTTCAGATTTTACCCCCTTTATTGTTCTTGTCAATATTTTATTGTGTTTTATTTTCTTCTTGTTGTCACAAGTGAATGAGATATATATGCTATGCATTATAAAACTCTGTGTTATGATGATTCCCATGGGGAAATGGACTTTCCTGAAACAGTATATTTAAAATCTGTGTAGTTTAAAAGTATTTTGAAGCCAACCATCCAGATATTTCCAAAATTAAATACACTCTTTCTCCTTCCAAAGAAGGTAATAACTTACCTATACACATATTCCTAAAGTATATTTGTAATAAAATCACTTTAAAATTATTCTGATGCAATTATTAATTAATTAGAGATATATGAGTCAAGTACTTGAGGATTTTCATTTTTAAATAAAATGGTAAGAAAGAAAAAGTAGGGTATTCAAATAATGCTTCTTTTCATATAGACTATTTGGAAATTTGCCTGACCTCCTATTTTTATTTATTTAAATTAACATCAGTAACACTCATTGCCATATGGCTACAAAGCACAGTGAGTTAGTCATGAAAACAAAAAGAGGATACCACTTCAAAATATTACCTAAATCATTAAAAAAATTCAGTCAAATGGGAAACACAAGTCATTTGCGTTGAAAGACCCCAGAATTTATCCCTATGGTTCAAAACTCTGGATTTATCCGGAGTTGCATATCGAGAAACTTTTAGTCCTGGCCTCCATGGGTGTAAATGCATCCTCTCATGAAGATCAGGACAAGTTGCACTAGGTTGGCCCAAAGCCCAAATGCACAGCATTGAAATATTTTTTGTTCTTTTGTCCCTCAGCTCAGTTGATTCAGTTTGTTACCAGTTTCAGTTTGTCTGTATTTGAGTCTGCATATTAATCTAACTTGAAATCTTATTCTACATAAGAATACATACTGTCAAACCATCAGAAGCCTATATTTGTTACCCACTGTCAGCTAAGTCATTGAAAGTTTTCCAATTACTTTGAAATGTCTTGAATCACTCATGAAAGGTGACGCTAAAAGAACAATTTTAATAAGTCATTGAGTTCTGCCAGTCTGCACGTATTTTTGGCAGTACAAGAATATTGCTATCTGCCATCTGTGTAGAGTAACATTTAGATTTTTGTTTAGGGTCAGTTAAAATGTGCTTAAAAATCTAATGTGTATCTATGTTTTGATTCTTGCTAAAAAAATCTGATTGTACAGTGCATAGAATTTGAACTGGCTTCACTAAAATGTTCTGTACTCCATGGCTGACATACTGTATTAAAAAAACTGAAGTCAATTTATTACTACAGTAATTTGTTGCTTCACTTTTATAGAAATCTAAATCTAACAGCATTTAATTTAGTAAATTTCTGATATATATCATGATTGAAGAATCATTTAAGAATCCAGGAAAAATGATAGATGTACCAACTACAATATATAATATTATTATAAGACTGCTTTACTCTTATATCTCTTCTTAATGTAATCATTCAAGTCCTATCATTGCTCACATTCAGAATGATCAGAATCAGAACAAAAAACTGTGATATAAGCATTGAAATATTAATGAGTTGTTAATGCAGATCAAGATCGTTACAAAACACAATAGGTTGCTGAAAAAATGAACCAACAATATCCTTGAATTTTTATATAGTGTCAAATAATTTCCTTGTTTATCTGTGAATTATACTAAGTACTTCAGGAAGAGGGCAGATGAAAGGAAGAGCTCCTATTCTTCATGATATTTATGAATAAATTATAAGTTAGTAAATGTAGGAAGAAATCTTATATTTACATGAAGCACCTAGGTATGATTTTTCTCAGATTCAAACCTGCCCACACACAATAGTATTCAAATACCTTTAGTGTTTTTCCATGTTTACTGGATAGTCTTAGAGAAAATGACCCCACAGTTTCCCAAGCATCACCTCTGTCATGCCAATAACTGCATGTCTTTTATTCTAATAAAGTATGTTATACTTTTCTTGAATCAGACATTTTCCCAAATCTCAAATTTTGTTAATTTCTGAATTCTCTATCTGGGATTTTTCTCTTTCATTTTAAATGTAAGCACTTGCTTATTTATAAAAAAGTCATTGAAATGCTCCCTCCAGAGTAAATTATGCTCTTTGTCATCCCTACTGAATCGAATCTGTTTCTGAAGTCAGCTCTTTTGCTACATTCTTTCTTCCTGGGCAGATAGAGTTTAATAGTTTGAGGCCACTTTCAGGGGAAAAGATTGAATAGAAGGAATTGAATGTTTATTTAATATGCAGAAAACTAAGGAATAGGAAGAAATGATAGGTAACAGAAAGAACTAAAATAATATATTGTGGATGTTTTTGCTTGATAAATAGATGTGCCAGCACTTGTTCACTTTAAAAGCAAACTGTGTGAGATGATTTGTATTCATTGGGTCAAGGCAATGACAGTTTTACTGCTTATTTGTATTCTCTAATATTGTATTAAAAATCTTCTAAAGACACAGTAAAACTTATTCTTTGGACTTCCCCCAAATTAAAATACTATAAGGGTTGAGAAAATAACCCTTGTAAACACTGTAGGAAAAACTTCAGTGAATATTTTGGGAATCAAAGTAAATAAATTTTATGATCATGAAGTTTAACTGTATTATTTTATAAGGAAAGTTCATTTTGAGCTACATTTTCATTACATTGTAGACACTGATAAACAAAAAGTCACCAGACACATTAGGTTTTATCTATTAAATAATAAATACAATAGACATTTTCTTTAAAATTCAGGGTTATGGTGACTTCCTTAATTGCTATGGTAGAGCCTTTATCCCATAACTGATGGAAACCGATGAAGAGATCCACAGCTAAGCACTGGGTCAAACTCCTGGAGCCCAGTTGTACAGAAAGAGAAGTAATAATATATGTGTTGGGGAAACTCACAGAGAAAGCTGACTTGAGCAAGTGGGAGGTCACAGACTGTAGACTGACAGCTGAGGAACCTTCATAAAACCAAATTAAACCCCCTGAACATGGGTGAGATTTGCGGAGATTGGGCAGTCTATGGGGCCACTGGTAGTGGAATCAGTATTTATCATTAATGCATGAACTGACATTTGGAGCCTGTCCCCTCTGGCAAGATACCTTACTCAACCTACATACAGTGGGGAGAGCCTTAGTCCTGCCCCAAATGATGTGACGATGTTGATGATTTGCCATGAGAGAACTCACACTCTCTGAGAATTGGATGGGGGGTGGGATGGGGTTAAGGTGTAGGGAGTAGGAGGTTGGGAGGTAGAGGGAACTAGGTTTGGTGTATAAAATAAGATTGTTTTAAAAATAAAATAATGCACAAAATCCATATACAAACATACCATTTTATGAAATTGAATCTTATTTTAAATATGTCCACTTTTGCCTATGTATAAATATACCAAAATATTGCAATTCCCTGTTGTACTCAGCAGAGTAACTCATCCTGCACTTTTGCACCACAGAAACAATTGGAGTTTCAATAAACAATTCCAGTTTATGGAATGACAACCTATTTTTGTACAAGGAAATTCCCTAAGGTATCCTTTCTCAGAACTTCCCTTCTGTTAAGTAACATGTCTTTATAGATTCTTTCATTGTAGCTGTCTAGACACCTATGATTTCCTTCCAGTTCAAGTCACACTTCTGCTTCTGGAATTTCTACGTTTTGTTGGTGTATTTGCTCTTTCCTTCTGCTCTGCTAGTAACACTTCCCTTCCCAGTATCTATTCCCTGAGAAAACCAGTGAAATATCACATTTTCTAATGGGCCAGAGCCTTAACATTCAGTAAAATAAGCCAATTAAATTCCCTCTGAGCGACTAGATAGAACTTTTCCTTGATTTTCAATTAGATTATTTATTATGTCTTGGATGTATTTATATTTTCCATCTCAGTGATATCAATTCATCTAAGTACTTTATCCTCCAAATTGAATGAGAAGCTTCCACTTAGCAATGATGATTTAGTGAAGATTGAGTAAATTAATGAACAAATCATTATATTATATCAATAAATTAGACATACAATACTTTAGGTCTCTATGATGAATTTCATAATATAGTGCATTACTTTGCATCCTTTGTAAAAGCAGTTTCATGCTACGGAATTACTCTTCATTTGATCAGATTAAAGATGTTATGTCTATGAGGCTGACAGCTCCAGAATGACTTCTCTTTGTAGATGTACAAGTCAGACTCAACTTCCATGTTATAGTGGCTTTAGAATCTGCTTGTTGCCTATGTTTGGGTGAGCCTGTGTAAACCACTATTCCTATTCCTCTCCTGCAGAAAGCATATCACTGGTCAATTAAGTTTACTTCATGCTCTTTTTTAATTGCACATACACTTACAGAGAGAAATACAGATTAGAAAAACTCTTTGAGTCTTTAAAGAAAGAAATACCAGAAAATGGGAAGCTCTCCCATGCTCCCAGATAGGTAGGATAACATAGTAAAAATGGAAATCTTGCCAAAAGAAGTCTACAGATTCAGTGAAATCCCCATCAGAATCCCAACACAATTCTTCACAGACCCTGAAAGAACAATTCTCAACTTTATATGGAAAAATAAAAGACTCAGGATAGTCAAAACAACTCTGTACAGTAAAAGAACTTGCAAAGGTATCACCATCCCAGACTTCAAACTCTACTATAGAGCTATAGTACTGAAAATAGCTTGGTATTGGCACAAAATTAGACAGTTCAACCAATTGAATTGAATTAAAAACCCTGATATGCACCCACACACCTACAAATACCTGATTTTTGACAAAAAGCTAAAATTATACAATTGGAAAAAAAGTATCTTCAACAAATGGTTCTGGCATAGCTGGATGCTAACATGTAGAAGATTGCAGATAGAGCCATATCTATCACCATCCACAAAACTTAAGTCCAAGTGGATCAAAGACCTCAACATAAATCCAGCCACACTGAACTTCTTAGAAGAGAAAGTGAGAGGTATGCTTTAACAAACTGGTACAGGAGACTACTTCCTGAACATAACACCATTAACACAGACACTAAGTTCTACAATTAATAAATAGAACCTTCTGAAACTGAGAATCTTCTGTAAGGCAAAGGGCACAGTCAATAAGACAAAATAGCAGTTCACAGAACGGGGAAAGATCTTCACTAACCCCACATCTGACAGAGGGCTGATTTAGAAAATACACAATGAAATCAAGAAGCTTGCCATTAAAACACCAAACAATCCAATTAAAAAGTGAAGTACAAAACTAAATAGAGAATTCTCAATACAGGAATGTAAAATGGCTGAAACACACTTAAGAAAGTGTTCAAGATCCTTAGCCATCAGGGAAATGCAAATCAAAAAGACTCTGGGAAAACATCTTCCACCAGCTAGAATGGCTAAAATCAAAAACACAAATGAAAGTCTATCCTGTAAAGGGTGTGGAGAAAGAGGAACACTCCTCCATTGCTGGTGGGAGTGCAAACTTGTATGATCACTTTGGAAATCAGTATGGTAGTTTCTCAGGAAAATGGGGATCAGTCTACCTCAAGATCCAGCACTTCTGCTCTTGGGCATATACCCAAGGATGGACAATCATGCAATAAAAACATGTGTTCAACTATGTTCATAGCAGCATTATTTGTAATTTCCAGAACTTGGGAAGCAACCTAGATACCCCTCAATGGAAGAATGAATAAAGAAAATGTGGTGCATTTATACAATGGATTAGTACTCAGTGGGAAAAAAATAAAATCTTGAATTTCCCAGTCAAATGGATGGAACTGGAAGAACACATCCTGTGTGAGGTAACCCAATCACAGAAAGACAAGCTGAGTGTGTACTCATTCATATATGGATTTTAGACATAGAGCAAAGGAATACCAGCCTTCAATCCATACCACCAGAGAAACTAGTATACAAAGAAGGACCTCAAGAGAAGAACTTATGTTCCCTAAAGAAGTGGAGGAGGACAAGTACCCCTGAGCAAATTAATAGCATTGGGGGAGATAGTTGTTAAAGGGAGAATGGAGAAAGGAAGGGGGAAGGAGAACATGAAGGATCAGGAGGACTGAGACAGGGGAGGAATAGAGGAGGGCAAGGAAGAAGATGCCTTGATAGAGGGTTCCAGTATAGGTTTAGAGAGAGGTCTGGCAGAGGGGAATGATCTTTGGCAGAACCAAGCCCTCTGAATGTGGATGCTAGCAAGGAGGCCTGTGCAGTCTATGGGTCCTATAACAGTGGAGCCAGTGTGTATCCCTAGGGCACAAATGGATTTGGGATCCCATTCCCTGTGAAGGGATATTATTGCAGCCAAAATACATGAAAGATGGCCTACGCCCTTCCCCAAATGATGTAAAAGACTTTGATGGTCCACCATGGGAGGGTTAACTATGGTTTGAAGTGGGTGGGGGTGGGTTGGGGGTCAGTGGGGTGCATTGGAGGATGGCATGGAGAGGGAATGAGGAGACTGATATGAAAAATAAGATTGTTTTTAAATTTAAAAAGAAAAGACAAAAAGAAAAACTCAGGTCTCCTGGGGCAGAAATGGGTTAGGAAATATTGCAATAGACACAAATAGCATCTTTCATTTGTAAAAATTGATGCTCTTTAGCAGATTTTAAATTATTGCAACTTAAAACTAGAAATTTAATGGGATGAAATAATTTTATATACATATAAAATAGCAGCCAGACAGGGACATAGTAGGCTTAAAATAGCTTCCAAGGGGTTTTGTTTAATACTTTTAATACTTTGTGTAAAGAATTTGTTAATTCAATAATTGTATATTCTAACTTGATATTGATTAGTGTTTCTATAATAAGATCGTGGATCCCTGGTAGAACTAGTTTGTTTTTCTCCAATGAAGATGATTATTGTCAGAATAACTAGAAAAATGGCAGATGCCTAGAGACAGAGCTAAGAAGCTCTTCCAAATTAAAATTCAGATTATTGCCAGGAGATAACTAACTTTTAAACAAAAATGTCAACAATCTTTTCTATTAATGCATAAGACAGTGGAAACACAAAAAAGGAAAAGGACAGACTGAGAGAAATGTGTGCCAAATGTGCAGTTAATGTAGAACATGTAAGTAAAACATATAGAACTAGGGAAAATCCACAATAGATACACTATCAAAGGACAAAATATTTGAACTGACATCTCACTAAAGAAAATGAAAGATGAAGCTAGAAATGTAACTCAATGGTAGAGCCTTGCTCAGAAATCATGAAGTGGTGGGCTCAAATCCCAATATCAAAAATAAGTAAAATAAAGCCAAAATAACCCCCCAGATGATTGCTACCTGGTGAGAAAATGTCAGTTTTACTCAACCCACTGATACTTAGGGCATCAGCTACATTATGGGTCAGGCCACATGCTAGGAAATAATTAACCAACACAAACTTAACCCTACAGCTGTGATTGCTAATCTTACCTGCCAGTTTGACCACACATGGAACCGACTAAATTATAAGCATCTAGGGACAGGTGTGGAGGATTATTTTTTTGAATAGATAAGTTGAGGTTTAGAGAACCTCTCTAAATATCAGCCACACCTTCTCATGGCAGCTGACCTAAAATGACCACTGGAAACTGGCCTTTCTTTCAAGTGACATTCATGGTTATGCTACTCAGATACTAGCCTAAAACCCACTCTAATAAATCACAAACATGCATGCATACAAAAACATACACATATGTATTTATATATGTTTATATAAACTTAGTACTTTTTATTTAAAGAACCCTGAATATACAATGTTTTTGTATTTGTTACTTTAGGGGTTTTGTTGTTGTTGTTGTTGCTTTAGGTGGCTTTTGAATGGAAGTCTTTTCTTTGTTTGAGGGTTAATGTTTGTTTTGTTTTGAGAGAGAGAATACATGAAGGTGAGTGGGTAGGGAAGTATTAAATAAATGGAAAAATTTGAGGGAGGGGAATGGACATGATCAAAATATATTTCACAAAATACTCAAATAGTACTTTAAAAGAAAACTTATAGTTTGTACTCAGCACTCAAATTGAAAGTCCTCATTATTCAGAGTTCTCCATATAATTAAAATTGTTCAAAGGCTGTTACTTAAATCCTTGTAACTCAAGAGACATGATATCTTCATTATATTGAGGTCTTCAAGTATTTAGAAGAGACCCACCCAAATTAAATAAGACTCATGATTTATACCAAATCTCAGGATACAAATATTGATCTCATCTAAAACTATTCTCAAAGAAAATCTTATACTAGCCACTCAATAGCTCAGTCAAACTGGACATAGATTTAAAAGTAATATATTCTTTTCAGGAGGTAATTATACAATGGAATCATTGGGAATCTTTTTTTTCATTTATTTATTTATTTATTTATTTATTTATTTTAGTTCAAAATAGGAACAAGCTTGTTTCACACATCAATCCCTTCTCCCTCTCCCTCTCCCTCCCCTTACCCTCACACCTCCTACCCCATCCTGACCTACCCCCATCCCATCCACCCTCCACTCCCCATGGAGGGTAGGGCCCTCAACGGGGGCTCCATAAAGTCCACCACATCATCCTTGGCTGGGCCTAGGCCCTTCCCCATATGTCCAGGGCAAGAGTACATCCCTTCATGTGTGAAGGGCTCTCAAAGTCTCTTCTTACACCAGGGAAAACTAATAATCCACTACCAGTGGCCTCCTAGAGTGCAGAGGCCTCCTCATTAACATCCATGTTCAGGGGTCTGGATCAGTCTTGTACTGGCCTCCAAGACAACATCTGGAGTCGAGGTGTACCCCCCTTGTTCAGGCCAGCTGTTTCTGTGGGTTTCTCCAACCTGGTACTGACACCTTCGATCTTCATTCCTCCCTCTCTGCAACTATGTTGCAAAGCTCAGTTCAGTGTTTATCTGTGGGTGTCTGCCTCTGCTTCCATCAGTCACTGGAGGAGGGCTCTAGAATGGCATAAAAAGTAGTCATCACTCTCATTTTAGGGGAAGGGCGTTTAGGTTATCCTCTCCAACATTGCCTGGATTGTCAGTTCTTGTCATCCTTGTAGATCTTTGGAAGTCTCTGTAGTGCCAGATCTCTCCTTGGACCTATAATGGCTCTCACTAATATGGTATATCTCATCCTGCTCTCTGCTATTCTTCCCCCAGCTCAATATTTCTGCTCCTCCTCTCCTCTCCTCACCTATCCTCTCCTCTCCTCTTCTCCTGCTCTCATTCTGGCAGCCCTCCCATTCCCTACCTTCATGCTCCCAATTAGCTCAAGAGTTCTTGCCCCTTCCCATTGCTAGGGTCCATGTATGTATCCCCTAGAGAAAATCATATTTCCTAATTTCTTTCGTGAAGAGGTTTGTAGGCTAGCAATCTTTTGCTGAATTTCTAAAATTCATATATGAATGAGTATATTCCATGTTTGTCTTTTTGGGACTGGTTTACCTCACTCAGGATGGTTTCTTCTAGTTCCATCCATTTGCCTGAGAATTTCAAGATTCCATTGCTTTTTTCTGCTGAGTAGTACTTCATTGTATAAATGTACCACATTTTCTCAATCCCTTTTTCAGTTGAGGGGCACCTTGGTTGCTTCCAGGTTCTGGATATTGCAAACAATGAATGTGGATGAACATATGTCCTTATTGTATGAACGTGCATTATTTGGGTATATACCCAAGAGAGGAATTGCTGGATCTTGAGGTAGACTGATTCCCCTTTTTCTGAGCAACCACCACACTGATTTCCAGAGTGGTCTTACATATTTGCACTCCTACCAGCAATGGAGGAGTGTTTCATTTTCTCCACATCCTTTCCAGTATAGATTATCATTGTTATTTTTGATTTTAGCCATTCTGACAGGTGTGAGGTGGTATCTCAGAGTTGTTTTGAGTTGCATTTCTCTGATGGCCAAGGACTTTGAGCACTTTCTTAAGTGTCTTTCAGACATTTTGGATTCCTCTGTTGAGAATTCTCTAGTTCTGCACCCAACTTTTTAATTTCATTGTTTGGTGTTTTGGTGGCTAGCTTCTTGAGTTCATTGTATATTTTAGAAATCAGCCCTCTGTCCAATGTGGGGTTAGTGAAGATCTTTTCCCATTCTGTGGGCTGTTGTTTTGTCTTACTGAGTGTGTCCTTTCCCTTACAGAAGCTTCTGACTTTCAGGAGGTTCCATTTACTAATTGCATATCTCAGTGTCTGTGCTAATGGTGTAATGATCAGGAAGTGTTCTCCTGTGACTATTCATTCAAGGGTATCTCCCACTTTCTCTTCTATAAAATTCTGTGTGGCTGGATTTTTGCACTTGAGGGCTTTGACCCATTTGCACTTAAGTTTTGTGCATGGTAACAGATATGGATCAATCTGCAATCTTTGGCATGTCCGAATCCAGTTGTGCAAGCACCATTTGTTGAAGATGTTATCTTTTTTCTATTGTATAGATTTAGCATCTTTGTCAAAAAATAAGGTGTTCATAGGTGTGTGGGTTAATATCAGGCTTTTCAATTCAATTCCATTGGTCTATCTGTCTATTTCTGTGCCAATACCAAGCTGTTATCAGAATTATGCCTCTATAATAGAGCTTAAAGTCAGGGATGGTGATGACACCAGAAGATCCTTTATTGTACAGAGTTGTTTTGGCTATCCTCGGTCTTTTGTTTTTCCATATAAAGTTGAGTATTGTTCTTTCAAGATCTGTGAAGACCTGTGTTGAGATTTTGATGGGGATTGCATTGAATCTGTAGATTACTTTTGGCAAGACTGCCATTTTTACTATGTTGATTCTACCTATCCATGAACATGGGATATCTTTCCATTTTCTGGTATCTTCTTTAATTACTTTCTTTAAGGACTCATAGTTCTTAATGTACAAGTCTTTCACTATTTTTGGTTAGTGTTACCACAAGGTATTTTATGTTCCTTCTGGATATTGTGAAGGGTGATGTTTCTCTGATTTCTTTCTCATTGCATTTATCATCTGGATATACTAGGGCTACGGAGTTTTTAAGCTAATTTTATATCCTGCTACTTTGCTGAAGGTGTTTATCAGCTGTAGGAGTTCCCTGTTAAAATTTTTCAGGTCACTCATGTAGACTATCATATCATCTGCAAACAGTGAAAGTTTGACTTCTTCCTTTCCAATTTGTATCCCTTTGATCTCCTTTTTTGTCTTATCACTCTAGCTAGAACTTCAAGTACAATATTGCAGAGATATGGAGAGAGTGGACATCCTTGTCTTTTCCTGATTTTAGAGGAATCACTTTGAGTTTCTCTCCATTTATTTTGATGTTGGCTGTTGCTTTGATGTATATTACTTTTATCATGTTTAAATATGTTCCTGTTATTCCTTTTCTCTCCAAGATCTTTATTATAAAGTGGTGTTGGATTTTGTCAAAGGCTTTTTCAGCATCTAGTGAGATGATCATGTGGTTTTTCTTTTTCAGTTTGTTTATATGGTGGATTACATTGATGGATTTTCATATGTTGAACAAACCTTGCATCCCAGGGATGAAGCCTATTTGATCATAGTGGATAATTTTTCTGATGTGTTCTTGGATTTGATTCGCCAATATTTTGTTGAGTATTTTTGCATCTATATTCATGAGGCATATTGGTCTGTAGTACTCTTTTTTAGTTCTATCTTTGTGTGGCTTGTTATCAAAGTGATTGTGGCTTCAGTAAAAGTGTTTGGCAATATCCCTTCTGCTTCTATTGTGTGGAACAACTTGTGCAGTACTGGTATTAACTCTTGTTTGAATTTCTGGTAGAATTCCACAGTTAAGCCATTTGGCGCTGGGCTTTTTTTTGTTGGAAGTCTTTTGATGACTGCTTTATTTCATTCAGAATTATAGAACTATTTAAACTGCTTATCTGTTCTTGGTTTAATTTTGGTAAGTGATATCTATGCAGGAAACTGTCCATTTCCTTTAGATTTTTGAATTTTGTGGAGTACAGGTTTTCAAAGTGTGACCTAAAGATTCTCTGGATTTCCTCAATGTCCGTTATTATGTCCCCCTTTTCTTTTCTGATTTTGTTAATTAGCGTCCTCTCTATCTGCATTTTGGTTAGTTTGGATAAAAGTTTGTCTATCTTGTTGATCTTCTCAAAGAACCAACTCTTTGTTTCATTGATTCTTTGTAATGTTTTCCCAATTTCTACTTTATTGCTTTCAGCTCTCAGTTTGATTATTTCCTGGCATCTACTCCTCCAGGAAGACTTTTTTTTCTTTTTGCTCTATTTCTTTCAATTGTTCTCTCAATTCTCTCATGTGACTATTCTCCAGTTTCTTCATATGAGCATTTAGTGCTATGAACTTTCCTCTTAGCCCTGCTTTCAAAGTGTCCCATAAGTTTGGGTATGTGGTGTCTACATTCTCATTAAATTCTATGAAGTCTTATATTCTTTTTTTATTTCTTCCTCAAACCAGGAATGGTGCAATTGGCTGTTATTCAATTTCCATGAGTTCATAGGTTTTCTGCAATTTGTATTGCTGTTGAATTCTAGCTTTAAAGCATGGTGATCTGATAAGATACAGGGGGTTATTTCAATTCTATTGTATCTGTGGAGGTTGGCTTTGTTGCCAACTATGTGGTCAATTTTAGAGAAGGTGCCATGTGGTGCTGAGAAGAAGTTATATTCATTTGTGCTTGGATGGAATGTTGTATAGATATCTGCTAAAACCAGTTGGGTCATAACTTCTGTTAGATCCTTTCTTTCTTTGTTAAGTTTCTGTCTGCTGGTGCTGTCTAGTGGTGAAAGTGGCAGGTTGAAGTCTCCTACTATAAGTGTATGGTTTTATGTGTGGTTTGAGCTGTAGTAATGTTTCTCTTACAAATGTGGGTGACTTCGTATTTGGGGCATTGATGTCAGTGATTGAGACTTCATCTTGAAGGACTTTTTCTGTGATGAGTATGAAATGTCCTTCTTCATCTCTTTTGATTGATTTTAGATTGAAGTCTAATTTGTTAGATATTAGGATTGATACACCAGCTTGTTTCTTGGGCCCATTTAATTGGAAAATCTTTTCTCAACCATTTACTCTGAGGTAACATCTGTCTTTGAAGTTGAGGTGTGTTTCTTGTATACAGAAGAAGGAAGGATTCTGTCTTCCTTCGTATCCATTCTGTTAGCCTGTATCTTATTATGGGCAGGTTAAGACCATTGACATTGAAGGATATTAATGTCCATTGATTGTTCTTGTTTGTTTTGGATTTATTGTTAGTAGTGTCATTGTATGTGGTTTTCGCCCTTCTGTTTATTTTCCTGTTTGGTAGAATTGGATTACCTTTTGCCTATAGTTTTGTGAGTATAGTTATCTTTATTGGGTTGGAGGTTTCCTTCTAGAAGTTTCTGTAGTGCTGAATTTGTGGATATGTATTGTTTAAGCCTTGTTTTGTTATGTAATATCTTGTTTTCTCCATCTATAGTGATTGAAGTTTTGCTGAGTACAGTCGTCTGGGTTGGCATCTATGCTCCCTTAGTGTTTGTAGGATATCTATCCAGGACCTTCTGGCTTTCAAAGTTTCCATTGAGAACTCGGGTGTGATTCTGATAGGTCTGACTTCACATGTTACTTGGCCTTTTTCCTTTGCTGCTCTTAATATTTTCTCTTTATTCTGAAGGTTTGGTGTTTTGATTATTATGTTTCAAGGTGACTTCTTTTTATGGTCCAGTCTGTTTGGTGTTCTGTAAGCTTCTTGTACTTTCATAGGCACATCCTTCTGTAGGTTGGAGAAGTTTTCTTCTATGATTTTGTTGAATATGTTTTCTGTAACTTTGAGCTGTATTTCTTCACCTTCTTGTATACCTATTATTTTTAGGTTTGGCCTTTTCATGGTGTCCCGTATTTCCTGGATATTTTGTGTTAAGGATTTGTTGGACTTGAGATTTTCTTTGGTCGATGATTTTATGTCCTCCAGAGAATCTTCAACAACTGAGATTCTCTCTTCCATCTCTTGTATTCTATTGGTTTTACTCACATCTTTAGTTCCTGATAATTTATCCAGACTTTCTATTTCCTCATTCTGTGTTTTCTTTATTGTTTCTATTTCAGCTTTCATGCCTTGAACTGTTTCGAGTGCTACCTTAACTTGTTTGTTTGTTTTTTCTTGGCTTTCTTTAGATTCTTTGAAAGATTTGTTAACTTTTTGAATTCTTTGTTTTATCTTTTCCTCCATCTCCTGTAATGTTTTCCTTGTTTTTTTGCTTCTATTTCTCAAAGTATTTTCTTGTGCCCTCTTTAAAAGACTCTATCATCTTCCTAATATAATTTTTGAGGTCCATCTCTTCTTCACGCTCTGTGTTAAGCTTTTCAGATCTTGCTGGAGTGGACTCCCTAGATTCTGCTGGTGTCATATTGGTTTTTCTGTTGTTGGATGTGTTCTTACTCTGTCTTCTTCCCATCTCTTCTTCCAGTGAGTGCAGGTGGCTCAGCTTCTGAGGCTGAGACTAGGGCACTGTGCAGGACAGAGGGCAGGGCATAGACATGGTTGAGGTTTATCTGGACTCAGGGTGGAACTTCCTGGACTGGGGAGGTCCACTCTTTTCCCAGTGGGGTCAGGCAGAAGTGAGCAGGTGTTAATGGAGGAGGTAGGGGGGCAGGCAAAGCAGTGCCCAGACTCACCTGAGGCTAGGGTTTCTGCAGCCGGACAGAGCCCATTCTGTATCTTACCAGGAAGGAGGAGAAAGTGACAACATTTACATGAAAAAATATTATTCAAGACCTACATGCATTTTGATTTTGAGGAAAGTAGTCAATGTACCAAATGTAAAAAGAGTAACTAAGGCATAGGCAATATTTCTAATTCAAAGTACTAGGCATTAAATTTGGATAACTAAAATTATTTATAACAAACTGAGCATTAATGAAGTATTTTCTAGATGGAAGAAATCCAGGGTAAACCACATATCTAATACATACTTGCCACATGCTAATATGAATATTACATTATAGTTGTAGATCTTGGAGTAGGGATTTTTATTGTTATCACCATTTATTTTATTACATACAGACAAATTAAATGAAATAACTTTTAATGACAAAAATATCTCTGGAAAGCAACTTACTGTCCCTAACCAATTGGCTTTGATATTGATTCCTGGTGTGTCCATATTTTACTTGTAAGCTTTCATGAAAATAAAATACATTGTTTAAATGACAGAAAGCAGATGTTTTGCTTAATTCATATTAAAAAGGTTCTGTTCTAATCTAATCCAATTGGGCTATTATTTCTTGGAACATCACTCCTGAATTGTCATGACTCTGTTAAAAACTGGGGCAACCACGTGGTATTTATTTTTATAAGAAAATTGTGCTCAAGACATAATTGTGAGTAACATCAGTAGCACAAAGGTAATGTCTTGTCACTGTGGTATTTGTTAGAGTGTGTCTTTTATAATTGTTTAAGGTTAAGGGAGAATGGGTCAGAAAAATCAGGCATTAGACCTTTGAGAAAAGTTTACATACACTCATGGGGTACAAGAAAAATATTGGTAAGGATAATAAAAAAGGGTTAAATTTCTGAGGAACTATATACTTTTGTCAACAGTTTGCAATCAGATCACCCTGTGGCTCAATTCTTGTTTCCTAGAGAAGAAATCAGTGAGACTTTAACAAATCAAATTCATTGAATTGTGCAAAATGTCTCACCCTTTGGAGGTGTTTAAGGTGTCAGAGTTTATTAATTACAAATGCTGAAGAGAAGGTAGGATATGAAGTAGAATGGCTGAAGAAATGGATAAATTGTTTCCAGCTTAGTTTTGTCATTTGTTCTTATTATTGTTTTTCCTATTTATTTTACATAGCAACTATATATTGCACAAATGTTACCTAAAATACAACTAAGACTCAGTAGAACTCAATAACTCAGACTTTAGTAATAGAAGCAAGCAAAATATGCCCCCAATCCTACACTACCTGTCTCCAGAAAACTTCTTGTTTGGGAATGTGCTTTACATTATTGTCCAAAGAGTAAAATGCAGAAGTTCATTTTACTCAAAAGATAGAAAAAAAACTTTTACCTTCCAATATGGTCTTTTGATGATCTATATTAGTAATATAGCTCAATATATGATAATTACTGCCTCTCTATATATGTAGATGTAGTCTATATATAGTCAATGTAAAATTAATCTATATAGATAGATAATTAGTCTCTCTCTCTCTCTATATATATATATATAGTCTATATATATATATATAGACTAATACATAGTCTATATATATTATATATATATATATATATATATATATATATAACCACTCTCTATATATATTAGTCTAATATAATATATGAGAATAAGTCTGTAGACTTTAGCTTTAATTCTTTCAAGGTTTGTGCATATATATGGATGATACCTTCTGTGCTTTTCCATGATGTGTGGGAGAAGTGAGATTAACACAGGAGGTTTAAAAATAAAAATGACCCAACACTTACATCTGCATAAAGTCCTCTTGAAATGGACCCTGTAGAGCACCAGAGTTGAACACAACCAGATTTTGATAGACCTGACAGGATATACTAGCTAGAAAGCACTTGTCAGGATTGACCTACTGACCTGACTAGTGGCTTCACTCAACATTATCCATCTGGAAGTTGAAATGTGTCTGCCAAATACAATGGTCAGTGTTTTGGCAACGTTGAAACTGAGCTGTTATTTCAAATGGAGCCTTACTAACAGATTCATTTACCTCCTAGGACTACTACTTGAATGTCTCAATAATGTCATGCTTAGTGGGGTGGAAAATACATAGGCTTTGGAGCTTTACACACTAGAGTTTGAATTGATTTGAACACTTAATATTTTATCAATTACAGTGCTACCTTCAGTCTTAGGTTCTCTTAAATCTATGAAGTAGGAACAATGATCTGTCTCTGACTGAGTTGTTTTCAGCATTAGAAATAGCACACTTTGATAGGAGGTTGAAATGTTTACCGTGCTTTCATTTTGCCCAACAATATATAAAGTGTTTTTCAAAATTATCTACACTGAGAAAGGGCTGCCTTCCCTAGATGCTATTATTATCCCAGCTGTGAGGATGAAATACAAAGTTTCGGGCAGCACAATCACTTACATTTGCTCAACTCCTAAGTGTCTGGAGTGTCATTTAGTGTTAGCAATCACTCCAAATTTTCTATGATTCACAATGAGGTAAAACTAATGTTTGTTGTCATTATTAGTGTTTATTATCCTCAGTTTTCTGTGGAAAGATTGGCTAATGATCCATCCAGGTTTCACAAAGAAGGAAAAAAAAAAACTCGAGAAAGTTTGTTTTATGCTCTGTAAAATAGTGAAATCTTATTGGGATTATAATCAATGTAAATATTAACTAACTCTCTTGTATTCAGTTATAGTGGGAATCCTCTAAAAATGTATTGAGGCATTCATTTGAACACAAAACAACTTACCATCACCAGGATAAATGCATTGTAGATGATATTTCTGCTGATTTCTTGTAATTACATTAACATTAACAGTAATGCTTAAATATGAAACATAATTCTTTTTAAAATTTTCATTTTCTTTTTATTCTTCTTTCATATATTACATCCCAACTGCAGTTTCCCTCCCCACCACCTCCTCTCTCCCCCAGGTTCATGCCTGACCCTGCCTCCCCTCAGACAAAACCAGACCTCCCAGGGACATCTAAAAAATACACCAATAAGAAGCTACAGTAATACTGGGCACATACCATCACATAGATGCTGGAGGAAACAACATAGTAGGAGGGACAGGGTCCCACAAGAAGTTAAAATAATCAGAGATAGCTATGCTCCCACTGTTAGGAATCTCACAAGAACACCAAACTTTTCAGTCATGACATATATGAAGAGATCCTAGGTCAGATCCATACAGGCTCCCTAATCTCTGAAAGCCTCCATGAATCCCAATTATTTGATTATGTGATCCATGTTCTCATGGTGACCCTCTGCAAGCTTCAATATTTCCTCCCCCTCCTTTGAAAAACTCCTTGAGCTCTGACTAATGTTTGTCTGTGGGATCCATATCTGCTCCCCTCAGTTGACGGATGAAGTATCTCAGATCTGTCTGATGAGGATGGTTCTGTTAGGCTGCAGTCCCAGAACAGTCTTCAGGAAGGACAAACTATAGTTAGAAGGTTTGTGACTGTTATGGTGCCCCAATCCCTCCAGTTGAATCCTTTCTGTTACACACGATGGCTGGTTCAATTTCCATGTCCCCGTAACTAGGAGTCTTTGATATGTTTACCTTTGTAGATTCCATGGAGTTTCCATTGCGCCATGTTCTACCTTCCACCCCAAATGCCCTCCTGTTCCAGTTATTTCTCCAAGTATTCCCCACTGTTCCCAAAAGCACCTCCCTTCAGTACTTTCTTTCTGCTGCCTGAAGACCTGGATGTACAACTCTCAGTTCCTACTCCAACACCATGTCTGCCTGTGTGTAGCCAAGCTTTCCACCTTTCTGATGACAAAATTTATGATACAGTAAGCAAACTCTAATTAAATGTTTTACTTTTAAAGAAATGCCATGGTCATATCTCTTCACAACAATATAAAACTAAGACATATGGCATAGATAGGAATGTTAAAGGATATTGGACACAGTCACTGAAAGGTAATGGATTGGGAATGGTATGATAAAATCAATGGACTATTAAACCAATGGATAAATAATTTGATGGCATAATTGCAACGTGATAGAAACTTTCATAGTGTTACCCAATTAAAGGAAGTAGCTTACTGAAAGCCTGAAGCCTTTAACTTCTATAACTGGGCATTGTCAGCTGAACAATATTTCCTTGCCAGGCCATCTTGCTGGTAGGGTATTCTGACACACCATAGATACAGATTAATGAAACAAGTATCTTATGAACTGACCTCTCTGAAACCATGAGCCAAATCAAATCTATCATAACTTCAAATAGTTTTATTTTATATATTTTTGATGACAATGAGAGTCTTGTATATTGTGTTTTATATATAGATGAACTTATGGCTTGTAACATTTTCAACTTCAAAGAGCTAATTGGGATATAATGCCATTTTAAATTAAAAACAATTGAAATCAATAAATAGCATTTCTTTTCTATTAAAATGATTAACACGACAATTTTCTAATAGTACCCTGGGACACCAGAAGTCTTGATTTACATAGTAAAGTCACTAAGGATCTCTGATTTGTACTTTTCACACAAATATCAAGAAATTGGGTGGTAAAGAAAGTCTTATTCCCTCTTAGGTAAGGTAACGATCTAGGACATTACTTTGGAAATAATGTTAAGAATGTTAGACTAATCTGTAAAAAAATACTTGTACACAATTCACTTTATTTCCTTCCAAGTTAATATTCAGGGTTATGTAATTTGTTAAGGTTTACAATGCAAATGAAGTTATAAAGAAAACTGATGTGTTCCTTGGTTCTAGTGCTATATGCAGTTGATATTACATGTGGAAATTAGTAAATTTATGGCTTTGATAGACATTCTGATATATGGAAACTTTAAGAAAAATCTAGTCTTCTATTATAAAACTACTTTCTTCTAATTATTATTGGGTTAACATATCTACATAGAAACCTCAATGCATAAGCATTGAGAATTTACATGAACACAAAATGGATATTCATGGAAAGAAAAAAGGTTGTCCCTATTGGTTATGTGTTCATGCTATTCCTATATCATTAGTGCTTTTCCACTGATGACATTTTAAATTTCAGCTACTCATGTAATCTCATAAAACCTAATGAATTATGGTTCATTGTGAACTTTGGTGAATATAAATAGAGTTGAAGAATATATTCATTGTCATACAACATCTACTGAAAGGATAATTTGAAACACTGTTTTTTTTTTTTTATTGCCTGTTGGGGTCAAATCTGTATGGTCTGTGGAAAAGAGGAAAGAGGATTAACACATTAATTGATGTGATGGCTAATGAGTCAAAGGTTGACAGTCCATTGTCCTCTGTTCTTTGTAGAGCATCATGATATAGCTTCATAAAATGAAGCAAAAGCATATATATAATTATACTTTTCAAATATATCAATAAACATGCAAATACAAAAAATGTAAAAAAAAGTCCAGAGAAAACTAACAAGAATTTTAATTACATTATGAGTGGTTAAAAACAAACCTGAAAAACAGAGCCCTATACTCAGAAGTGAATAAAGTGTTCACAAAAGACCAATAAAAAAGTATGGCTTATCTTATAGGAAACTAGTTCTTTTATTGATATACTTCAATGTTACCACACTCAAGCAGTATGTGGATTCTATGTCTAACATGAGAATTCCCAGCCTTCCAAGTACTGTCACTTACTTAGATTCAACTTCTACCTATTAGAACAGTGATGCCAACTGGCACAAAGTTTCTGCCTTTAAGTTATCTTTCTAGTGCATGTTGTGTGACAAAATATACATTCCTTAACCTTACCAAATATTTTATACTAATGAAATACACAGAGACACAGCAAAAAGCAGAATTGTAAAATCACATTAATTTGAGTTTTGTCTTAAAATATGTTTGTGAGTACAGTAGGCAAATAAAAAAATTAACCTGACAATAAAAATGCCAACAAATTATGCAAAAAATGGTTTGCTAACCTAAACAGGAGAAGTCGCTATAGAAAGACAAGAAACTGTTGGGTTCCCACGGCTTTAATCAGGGACACCTAACTCCAGAGGTATGTTCACAGGATCCGAATTCAGGTGGCAGGCTCCAGCACACACAGAGACGGCCAAGGCCCCAGTAACAATCCTGCCTCCATCCAGGAGAAGAGGACAGACATCAGAGCATTGAAACTGTTTGCCTCTACCAGAAGGGAACCATGGTCCCATAATCAACAGGAGAGGAGGGACTCCTACTACACCCACCAGAAGAAAGATGGGAAGAAGACAATATAAAAGCACATAAAACAACAGAAAAAACAATATGGTACATCCTGAGACTAGGGACTATACACCAGCAAGACCAGAACATCATAATGCAGATGAAGCAAAAGAGAATGACCTTAAAAACAACTTCATGAAAATGATAGAGGTCCTTAAAGAGGATATGAGAAAAATCCCTTAAAGAAATGGAAGAAAAAACAAACCAAACAATACAAGATATCAACAAATCTTTTAAGGAAACACCTCAAGACCTAAAAACTGAAATAGAGACAATAAAGAAATCACAATCTGGAGGAATGTTGGAAATAGAAAACCTGGATAAATGATGAAGAACTACAGATGTAAACATAACCAACAGAATACAAGGGATGAAAGACAGAGTTTCAGGAGTTAAAGTTACACTAGTAGAAATAGAATAATCAACCAAAGAAAATTTGTTGGAACCCAGCCCCCATGAGGTCTCTAAATGTTGGTTTCCAGCATAACCACAGGTACCTCCTGTTTTCCTGACCTAACCCCACTATGATCAATATCATGTTGTGAACCCTTTGACCTGGGAGTTTGCAAGTTTGTATATAAGGCTGCTACAAAATAAAGGTGAGAGACATTCTCTCAGAAAAGGACCAGGAGTCTTGTTGTTCAACCAAATCTCCAGGCTTTCACCCAATACATGGACTTAATGGCCAAGAGCAGCCACAAATGGATATTCCACCGAGATTGGGAAAGAAAGGGGACCCTGAGAGATCACCCTCTGAAGGCTGGAAAGCAAGTAAGGAGTTGTGAGGTTGGATTGCAAAAGGTACTAGAAAATAGGTACCTCAACTCCTGAGAGAGTTGGTTTGTCAAAAGGTACTAGAAAATAGGTACCTCAACTACTAAGAGAGTTGGATTGTAAAGGTACTGGAAAATAGATACCTCAACTCCTGAGAGAGTTGGGTTGGAAAATTACTGGAAGGGGTGCCTCAACTCCTAAGGGAGTTGGATTGGAATAGAGATCACAGTAAATCACACAGATAAAGTTTAAAGAGACAGGTACTGGTAAGATTTAATTTCAATTTTGGATTAAAGAAATGCGAAATTCCACAGAAAAGGACCAGGAGTCTTGTTGTTAATCCAAATCTCCAGACTTTCTCACAATACTCAGACTTAGTGGCCAAGAGCAGGCCACAAAAATCTTAAGTCCAAAAAAATCCCTAACACAAAATATACAGGAAATACGGGATACCGTGAAAATACCAAACCTAAGAATAATAGGTATAGAAGAAGGTGAGAAAATCCAACTCAAAAGCCCAGAAAACATATTCAACATAATCATAGAAGAAATCTTTCCCAACCTAAAGAAAGATATGCCAGTGAAACTACAAGAAGCTTAAAGAACACCAAATAGAATGGACCAAACAAAAAATGGTCTCCTTGACACATGATAATCAAAACCCCAAACATACAGAATAAAGAGAAAATATTAAGAGCAGCAAAGGAAAAAGGTCAAGTAACCTATAAAGGCAAACCTGTAAGAATTACACCTTATTTTTCAATGGAAACTCTGAAAGCCAGTAGGTCCTGTATAGATATTGTACCTACACTAAGAGACCAGGGATGCCAGCCCAGACTACTATACCCAATGAAGCTTTCAGTCAAGATAGGTGGAAAAAACAAGATATTCCATGAAAAAAACCAGAATCAAACAATTCAGATCCACCAATCCAGTCCTATAGAAAATTCTGGAAGGAAAACTGTAACCCCAGGAAGCTAACTACAACCAGAAATGTATAGGCAATAGATAATCCCACTTTACGAACAGCCAAAAGAAAAAAGAGATGGAAACCCACACATAATTTCACCATCACCAACACCAAATGCAAAACAAACAAGAATGAACAATCAATGGTCATTAAAATCCCTCAATATTAATGGTCTTAACTCACCCATGAAATGACACAGGTTAGCAGAATGGATAAGAAAACAGAGCCCATCCTTCTGCTGCATACCTCAACTTCAAAGACAGACAGTACCTAAGAACGGTTGGGAAAAGATTTGCCAATCAAAGGTATCCAAGAAACAAGTGGGGGTAGCAATCCTAATATCCAACAAATTGGACTTTAAACTAAAATAAATCAAAAGAGATGGAGGAGGTCAATTCCTACTCATCACAGGAGAAATCCATCAAGGTGAAGTCTCACATCTGAACATCTATGCCCCAAATGCAAGGCATCTGCTTTCGTAAAAGAAACATTACTAAAACTCAAATCACACATAAATCAGCAAACAGTTATAGTGGGAGACTTCAACACTCCACTATCTCCACTGGACAGGAACAACAGACAGAAATTTAACAAAGAAACAAAGGCACTAATAGAAGTTATGGCCCGATTGGGCTTAACTGACATCTATAGAACATTCAATACAAACACAAAACAATATAACTTCTTCTCAGTGCCACATGAAACCTTCTCTAAATCGACCACATACTTGGCAACACAGCCAACTTCAACAGGTACAAAATAATAAAAGAACAACCCTGTATCTTATAAACCACCATGCTTTAAAGTTAGAATTCAACAACAGAAGTTGCCGAAAACTTACAAACTCATGGAAATTAAGTAAACACCCAATTGCACAATTCCTGGGTTGAGGAAGAAATAAAAAGAAATTAAAGATTTACTAGAATTCAATGAGAATGCGAACACAATATACCCAAACTTATGGGACACTTTGAAAGCAGTGCTAAGTTCATACTGCTAAGTGCCCACATGAAGAAACAGGAGAACAATAACACTACAGAATTAACAGGACAATTGAAAGCTCTAGAACACAAAGAAGGCAATACTTCCCAGAGGAGTAGATGCCAGGAAATAATCAAAGTGAGGGCAGAAATCAATAAAGTGGAAACTAGGAGAACAATACAAAGAATCAATGAAACAAAGAGTTCGTTCTTTGAGAAGATCAACAACACAGACAAACCTTTATCCAAGCTTAACAAATGGCAGAGACTGAACATGAAAATTAATAAAATCAGGAATGAAAAGGGGGACATAACAACAGAAACAGAGGAAATTCAGAGAATCATCAGGTCATACTTCAAAATCCTGAATTCCTCAAAGTTTGAAAATCTAAAGGAAATGGACAATTTTCTGGACAGATTTCATTTTCTAAAATTAAATCAAGAACATATAAGCAACATAAATAAGCCTATAACCCCCTAATGAAATAGAAACAGTCATCAAAAAGTTCCCATCCAATTAAAGGCCAGTACCAGATAGCCTCAGTGCAAAATTCTACCAGAAATTCAAAGAAGAGCTGACACCAATTCTCTTCAAAGTATTCCACACAGTAGAAGCAGAAGGGTCATTTCCAAAGTCTTTTTACAAGGCTACATTAACCTTGATAGCTAAGCCACACAGAGATACAACTAAACAAGAGAACTACAGACCGATTTCCCTCATGAATATTGATGCAAAAATACTCAATAAAATACTGGCAAATCAAATCCAAGAACATATCAGAGAAATCATCCACCATGAACATGTAGGCTTCATCCCAAGGATGCAAGGATGGTTGAACATAATGAAATCAACCTACCAAAAGATCCAGCAATCCACTCTTAGGCATATACCCAAAAGTTGCACATAGGTAAAAAAAAGACATCTGTTCAATGTTTATAGCAGCACTATTTGTAATAGCCAGAACCTGGAATCAACCTACATGCCCCTCAACTGAAGAATGGATAGAGAAAATGTTGTACATTTACACTACTACTACTACTCAGCAGAAAAAAAAAATGGAATCTTGAAATTTGCAGGAAAATGGATGGAACTAGAAAAAACCATTCTGTGCCAGGTAACCCAATCACAAAAAGACAAACTCACTCATATGTGGATTTTAGACATAGAATAAAGGAATACCAGCCTACAATCCACACTGCCATAGAAGCTAGTAAACAAAGAGGACACTAAGAGATACATACATGGTCCCCTGGAGAATAGGAAAGGGACAAGATCTCCTGGGAAAATTGGGAGCAAGTGATGTGGAGGGAGGGAGTTAGGAGAATGAGAAGGGGAGAAGTGGAGGGGTGAGGAGGACATGAGAGAGTAGAAAGGTTGAGTCGGTGGAAGAAAAGAAGAAAACAACAATGGAGATACCATAATAGAGGGAGATATTTTCAGTTTACAGAGAAATCAGACACTAGAGATCTACAAAGATGACACCAACTAACAATCTAAGCAACAGAGGATAGACTAACTGAATGACCTCCCCTGATAATGAGATTGATGACTGTCTTATATGCCATCATATAGCCTTCATCCCGCAGCTGGTGGAAGTAGAAGCAGACACCCACAACTTATCAATAAACTGAACGGGAATCCAATTGCAGAGAAGAATGAGTTATGGGGAAAGGGGTCCAGACCAGGCTGATGAAACCCACAGAAACATCTGACATGAACAATGGGGAGCTCTGGGTCCCCAGACTGTTAGCTGGCATGCCAATATGGGCACGATCCAGACCCCAGGAATGTGGGTTTTAGTAAGTAGACCTCGGAAATCTACCTGCAGTAGTTCAGTACTTATCCCTAAAAAAAGTGTGGAGTTTGGGAGCCCATTCCACATAGAAAGATACTCCCTGAGCCAAGCCCCACTGGGTTGGTCCTAGGCCCTGTCCCAAAGGAAATGTTAGACTACTATGACCCCCCTATGGAAGGCCACAATGTCCCCTGGGGAGGAGAAAGGATATGGGATAGGTAGGGTATTAGTTGGTGAGGGTGATAAGGGAGTAGGGAAGGGAGTGGGAACTGGGTTTGACATGTAAAACATTCTTGTTTCTAATTAAAATTGAAAAAAGAAAGACATGCAAATGCTAATACCAATGCAATGGTATCTAAGATCATGCAGCATCAAATACATTTGCACATGCCAAATGGTCTTTATCTCAGATGACCCAGTGGACAATATTCAAATAGTGACTTCAGTACAATACTAGGAATATCAGAGATATTCAGTGCTTAGAAAATAGATGAAAGACATTTTCTAAGCTCTAAGCAAATACTTCACATAAATTCCAGTATTATTTAATAAAATAAATATTATTTTGGTTTGCCACCTAGCAAAAGCACTGTATTTCTTGTATGTTGTATTAGTAAATCAAGTAGGTTCAAGTGGAAAAATTGGAGTTCAATCCCAGATATCTAAGGTAAAGAACACTTATTCTTAAATTTCACAAAGATGCTCAGGTAAGTTTACAATAAGATGGCCAATGTGGTTTACTCAAGAGAGTAAGGTGGTAGTCTCATGTTAATTTTATGTATTGGATTATCTCTTGAGAGATTGTCTTGCTGAGTATACAAGGTTATTCCCAACCATTCATACATCTCTGATATTCCTAGTATTGTACTGAAGATACTTGTCATCATTTCCAAAAGTCAATGAACTTTTGTCAGTCTGCACAACTTTTCCTGGACTAAAGCTTTTATCCAACTACCATTCGAGTCTGAAGTCCCCGTGGAAGGAAAGGGGAGGGCAGGATAAGAATTAGGGGAGTAGAAGATGAAAATCAGGAGGAGAAGAGGATGGGAAGAAGGAGTAGGGAAGAATGATAATCATCAGGAGTGGAGAATGATAATCAGGAATAGTTGAGGGTAAGAATCAGGAGGAGTGGAGCATTAGAATCAGGGGGAGTGGAGGATGAAAATCAAGAGATATTGACCAACAGACATGCACTGATTAATACAGTGCAAATGGGTTGCTGCTACCAGAAATGCCATATAATGCAATGTTTCTGAGATCTGATGTTTAATCTAAAACTGCTTCTTTAATAATTTATGAAATGAACTTTATGCTCACTCACATAAAGATGTGAAATAATAAGTAACCATCCAAGAAATTGAATTTTCCATGGTGAAGTAAAAATGATCATTTAAGTAATAATATGGTCCTTAGATCTAGATCAAACTTACACAAAAACAGTTTAGTTTTCTTTTTCTTTCTTGGTTCTTTTGTCTTATCATTTCATGATGAAACATTTGTACAATGGAAAAGGCAGAGAGTTACTTATTCACTTTGCTAGTGGGGGACAGGAAGCATCTTGCACAGGTTTTTCAAATAATTCCGCTAACACATCCATTAAGTATATTATGGATAGTATCATTACTTTCACATCACTAGAATATACCATCCTTTCACCCTCCACTGCTATCTTTTCCTGCAGCCTTTGAATCATTATCCAGAGCCTGTTCTGCCAGTATCTTCTTGATGATGATTTCATGCCTCTTGCCTCGACAATACTAACAACAAGAAAACAGTACTACCTAATTCTTCTTTTTCTCTTTAATCCATTGAAGGCACTTTTATCATTAGGAAAAAGATGGCCCTAAAAAGAAAAATGGAGCACTTCCCAAGGAATATGCCAAAATCAATCTTAGGCAGAAAGAGAACAATATTTGGAGCAGTAAACTATCTTCAAAACCGATTGTTCTTGACTCTTAACTCTAATCATATAATTTGCTTCATTTGCAATCCCCAGCATCTTCTAATTGCCAAATGAATTGTCATAGTTTATCATAGTTTATCAGTGTATTCCTTAAGAGCCCCCAACATTGTATGGTCTATATTTTAGCCATTATTTCTCACAGAATAACTATCTATACTCTGAATTGACTGAATAGTATTGAAAATTGTTTCTCATAATGTCAACTTTCATTTTGAAGGTTTAAAAAGATCAGTATATGGATATCAAAGCAAGAGAATGATTCATTCACCCATTGAATACATTGAAAAATAAACTGGAAAAATATTTATTGCATAAATTCTTATTTTCAATAAGAATGCATTATCTCAATGTGGATAACAAGTGTTTCTCCTTTTCCAAAACTGAAGGTTAAATTCACGTGTATATCTGGACTATAAAACCCAATGTTATAGAATTAAGAAATCGAGTCTTTTGGAAATTGGTTAGATTAATGAAGGCATCTTGTTGATACATGAACTAGTTTGCCTTTTGTAAACGTGTTGAAAGGAAATGTATTATCTCTCCTTCCAGTGAGCAAAGTAAAGAATCTCTGATAAAAACAGAAGATATTTAACCTACTAATGTGATCTTAGATTTCTTAATTCACAAAGTGCTAGCAGTTCCATAGATTTTTATGGAAACTTTGCCCAACTGACTAAATCTTCCTAAAACAGTACTTGGTACTGATGAGAAGGAGTCTTGTAACAGATTCTTAAAATTATGGAAATGGCTTTGGAACTGAGTGATGGGAAGAGTTGGAAATATTTGGAGGTCAATGTTTGAAAAGTCTGTCTCATTATTGGTGATACATAGTGGTGATTCTGATAGGAGAAGAGAACTCTAGAAACAGCACATCAGGTATTTACAACTGAGTGGAAAGTTACTAGAAACATGGATATTAAAGACATTTATCAGGGGTGCTGAAAATAAATAATACATGATTGAAAACTAGAGTAGAGTCCACCCTTGTTATAAAATGTAACTGGGCTATGTGCTTTATTGTTCCAAGAAAGGTAAGGTATGTTTTAGAAGCTAGAAAATGGGGTTTCTTTTCCTAAAAGTAATAGTAATGAAACATTTGAAGGTATAGAACAACTTCCCTTTACTGATTATAGAAAAACGAAAAAAAAAAAAAAAAGAGGAAAAAGGGCAGATTAGGGGAAAGTAAATATTTGTAAAAATCCCCAGCTAGAAGTGTTAGAATAAATTTTCAAAAGCTACTCAGTGAAGAACAAGGACAGTCAGGAGGCCATTTTAGAAGGTCAACGATGAAGAGCAGGAGCCTAATGCTCCTCATCAGGACAACGAAAACCCGATTCAATTTGTCTGGACTAGTTACCCTCAAGAATATCAGAAAATCGGGGACATGAGGTTTGAGTAATCTCAGGGCTCACTCCTGTGCTCCTCAAAGCCCATTCAGATCCAGAAGAGATTTGAATTGCATCTCTGAAAGGCACAGGGAGTAGAAGGAAATTACATAGTGAGATAAGTGGACCTTAATTCTAGATCTCAAAGAATGTCCGGGAAGATCTTGGAAGCTAGGTAGAGATCAGGGTTAGAGAAACCAATCTACAAAATTGAATGTACTCCGGGACTTGGACCTAACTATGACGTACAGGGAATGAAGAAACACAAACACTTGGAAACAGAAAAGCCACAGTCAGGTGGGCTGGGCTCTTTGAGGAAGAAACTGCAGCACCCAAGCATCTCAGCATATTTATGACCTACATTTAAAAAGAGGCCAGTACAGGACTGATCCTGACACCTGAACTTGGATGTCAGTGAGGAGGCCTTTGCACTCCAGAGGGCCCCTGGTAGTGGATTAGTATTTTTCCCTGGTGTAAGAAGGGACTTTGAGATTCCATCCCACGAGAAGGGATGCACTCTTGCCCTGGACACATGGGGAAGGGCCCAGTCCCAGCACAGGATGATGTGGTGATCTTTGCAGAGCCCTGGTTGAGAGCCCTACCCTGCCTGGCGAGTAGAGGCTGGATGGGGAGGGGGGTATGTTGGGGGTGGGGGACGAGAGACAGGGGTGAGGGGAGGGAGAGGGAGAAGGGATCGACATGAACAAATATAATTAAAAGAAAATAAAAGAGTCGACTATTGCATACAGCTGAGTAGGAAGCTGACTATAGGATATACAGCTGAGTCAAGTCGACTTTAGCTAATCTCAGTGGGGGCGGTATCTTACAGGAATGATCCTCAAAGACATAGATATCCTGCAGTTACAAAGTTACAGTGGACACTTTCTTTGCATATTATCCACACCGACACACAGATCAGGAGATGTCTTCTCCATTCCTCTAAGTCTCAACAGCAGTTTTCCTAAGGTTAAAGTCCTTGACATGCTGGTTCCCACATCAATAGCCCACATGCACATAAAACTTCATTTATTCAGGACTTTCTCTAATTAGTATACCACTGAAGACAGAAGATTTCTAGTATTTCGGTCAATTCATTGTTGATGTTTGGAAAAACATTAACACCAAAACTCCAATGTGGAAAAGCCACAGGCACAAAACTTGGCTGGGTGAACTGTGTGTATTTGGGAGCTCAGTCTCATTGTGTGTTTCTAGACTTAGAACTGCTGGGCACAGACACAGACACAGATGCGCGCACACACACACACACACACACACACACACACACACACACGCACCCACGCACGCACGCACGTGCGTGTACACACACACACACACACACACACACACACACACACACACACACTATTAAAAAATAAATAAATCATAAAAATAAATATGTGGTTCCAAGTCCATGGGTGTTTTGTGCCCTGAGGTGGAAAGGAGTCACCTCCCTCTCTTCCAGCAGGTGGAGACATAGCAACAGGTCGCCGCCTTTGGAGCAGAGACAAAGTCAGCACTGGAAATCTGCAGACTCCTTAGACTTGAACTTTTCAGACTTCAGAACTGTAAGAAGTAAATTATCACTTGAAATTTCTCAATGTAAGGTGTTTTGTTTTAGCGGCTCAAGTGAACAAGGAAAACATGAAGCCACCTTACTCCTATAAGCTGTTAGGTGTTTTTTGTTTGTTTGTTTGTTTTCTCTTTTCTTCTTGCTTAGTTTACCTAGAATACCAGCGAATAATTCAAACAACCAAATTTAAAACTGCATCTCTTCCTTTGTTTATAATTTTCAACATCAATATTGTTGAAGTCTCCACTGACTTTTTTCTGTTCATCTCAGTGCTTTAATTTAAATTGTTCCTGTTCCCTTAATCACTTACATGGGAGAGATTAGATTTGTCATTACAATGTCATTTTTAAATTTTCAAGACTCCTTATTTAGTGCTGTAAAGTTCCCATTATTCATTCGCAAATTTATCCACAGTTCTGAAAGTTTTATGTTAAATATTTATTTTGAGTAAAACCAGTTTGATATTTCTTATGATATCTGATTCAGAAATACTTGTTTTGTCGTTATTGGTTTTGTTGTGCTTTGTTTTTAATTTCAAGGAATTTGTGAGTTGTGAGTTTCCTCAATTCTCAGAATTAAATCATTTGTTAAATCATAATATGCATGATTTATTTCCTTAAAATTTTTTAAGGTGAGCTTTTGTTCCTTGTGTTTGTGTATGTCTATATGTGAGTGAATGAGGTGAGTATACAATATGAAATGCATGTATGTATTCATGTGCACATGCTTATGCATATGCATGGAGGCCATTAGAAGACGTCATGTATACTTCCAAGTCACTTTGCATTATTCTCTTGAAAGAAGCGTTCTCATTGCATCTGCAGCTGTGATGGCCAGAAATCTCCAATGTTTCAGTTCTGTCTGCTCTTCACAGGGCTAGGATTACAGGTGTGTGCACACAGCTATGCCTGACTTTCTATGTGGGTGCTAGGATCTTAACTCAGGTCCTTATGTGTTTGTGTGAATAGGATATGTTTAGCCACTGAGCCGTATTTATAGTCTCCCATGTGAGTTTTCTGTCACAGAATGTGTTCTAGCCTAGAGAACAGCCCATGCTCTTGCTAAATGGAGTGTTCTATAAATGTCAATTAAAACAAGTTGATTGATAGTTTGGTTTAAGTCAGCAATATAAATACGATTTTATGCTCCTTTGATATATCTGTTACTCAAAGATAGATTTTGAATCTTCAGTTATGGTAGTAAATATGTCTATTTATCCTTGCCATACTACAAATATTTAACTATTGTGGTTAAATATTGTGCGTACCTGTTGTTACACGTGCACACATACACACATTCGGAATATTTTGTTTATTGGAGAATTGATTACTTTATGATCAACTTTATCTCAACTTTTTCTTATCCAAAGCTGTATTTTCCTTACATTAGTATAGAACTATAACCCCACTTTATTTGCTGGAAGCATGAAGTATCATTTTCATCAGTGACTATCAGTCTACATGACTCTATGTAAATAAATATCTCTTTTGTGGACCACACATAATTATTGAGATACCTGTTTCTGCCCAACCACAGAATGTTCTTTAATTCGGAATGGGATTTGCTATGTAGTCCAAACTGTCTTTGAATGTAACAGTCTTCCTGCCTTGGGCTTCCAACTGCTGGACATATGGGCAGGTGCCACTGTACACAGCTTTAATTGCTATCCATTGTTTGTTACAACTTGGAGCTATGTAATTGGCATAAACTAATATATGCCCTGTTTTACTCTTATATTAATAGTATTAGTTCTCATTTCACCAGGTAGCTGTGACACACACCTTTAGTCCCAGCACTCAAGAAGCAGAGACAGGTGGATCTCTGTGAGTTCAAGGCAACACTGGTCTAATGAGTGAGTTCCAGGACAGCCTTCAAAGCTGCAGAGAAACCCTGTTTTGAAGCCCCCATCCCCCCAAAAGTATTTGTTCTCTTCTACTTCTTTTCTTTTTTCTCCAAGTAATCCATTTTGAATGTTTCCTGCTTTGTCTCCTCTCCTAGTATGTCAAATAAACTTATTGTTTTTTTACAGAAAGGGTACCATAATTCAGGCCAGCCAGCTTTAAAACAGATTCCAAAGTCTTAAGATACAGGTTTACAGTAATGTGTAGCATAATGTACTTGACAGTGTTTTTCTCAGAGTTTTCAGTTCAAGTTTTTACTAACTTGGTTCTGTTTACCAAATCTGAACATGTTATGAAGTGCTCACTTGTCATGTGTTCACTCCCAATGTTTTCTTCTGAGAGTTTATGGCTGCACATCATTCATTTTACTTCTCTGTGGTCTAGAATCATCCAGTACACTGCTACTGTGAATCAATGTCCTCCTTTATCTTATAGCTAAATTAAGAATTTAAAAATGGGGCTAGAGAGATGGCTCTGTGTTTAAGAGCACTAGCTGTTCTTCCAGATGACCCAGGTTTGACTGCCAACATTCATATGGTGCAGCCATATATAACTTCATTCACACAGGGTAGGTTACCACTTCCAGGCTCTGTGAGCCCAGTACACGTGCTACACAGACACATATATGCTGCCAAATCAATTATACACATAAAATGAACAAACATATTTATTCCTTCTCCAATGTTTTCCCACTATATACATAAACTAAAATTTCTGAACTACATTTCTTTCAAACCTGAAGAATCCCCCCCCAAAAAAAAAACACTTACTGAAAATGACTGCTGGTGATAGATTACATCTACTTTTGAATATTTTATTTTGATGGTATATTTTTTCTCTCAGTACTTTACTGAATTCTCTTTTTGTGTATACATTGTCTGTCTATTGGGAAAATTGGAGTAATTTCTTGGTAGTTAAGCTAACTTCCTCGGTCCCTGTGGCTTCTTTTAAATCTTACTGCTTATTTTATGTGTCCTGTAGAGTGGCTATGATATCTCCCATGTGCATGTAGCTTTGTTATTTAGTACTTTTCCTATGTGGCATTTTCTGAAGTTCCAGAATATTTATTTTATAATTAATTTTAACTATATTTTATCAGCTCCATTTTTTCTATTTTTCCAAATAAATGCATATTATGATAGAATACTATTTAAGTATTAATAATAATTTCAATACATATTAATAACTGTCCTATAGTTTTGGCACATTTTCTGATTTTTTTATCTTATTTGCTTTTACATTCATCATGATTATGTTTTAGTTAAGGAGCTGATATGTCTTTAAATTCACGATTCCTTCCATTTCCAACCTCCTGAGAAATCACTGAGGCAGGTCCTTCCTCTCTGATATAGTGGCTTTCATTTCTATCCCTTTCTTCTGATTATTCTCTAGAATTCTGATCCTGCCACTCACAATTAACCATCTGTTCTTGCATGCTGTCTCCATTTCCACTAGATCCCTGAACGTATTAATCATAGTTATTTAATATTCTCTATCTGATAGTTGGACTCTGTCATTTTGAAGTTTGCATCTGATGCTTACTTTGCTGGTACAGGCAATTTTCTTTTGACTTTTGGCATGTCTTGCAATTTTTGTTTAAAAATTGTACTATTATACAACATAATTGAAACTAAGACAACTAATTTTCTAGTAGGATAATGTAGTCTAATGAGTGCTGGAACTATTGGTTCTGAAGGCTTCAAAGTTCTTTAATGTCCCTGCTTCTGTTTCCCTATTCAACCTGGGTCTTCAGTAAGAAACTACCTTCAGAAGAAGGCAGTGTCTTAACTGATTCCTTTCCAGGTGTAATCTACACTTCAGATATGAGATGATGTACAGCACAGAAGAAATGTTTAGGAGGATGCTTCTCTTAGACTCTATCATCATCATCAGATGAACTTTGAGTTGTTTGTGATGCAGTACTCACCTTGTTCTAAGCCCTTCGTTCTCAAATAGATGAGAAATAAAAGTTAGAATCACCCAGCGATAATTAGCTTTGCTTTTCCTGCATCAAACAAAGTAATTGACAAAGTATGCACTGGCATTGAACTCTATCTTACAGAGAATATGTAGATAGTATTAAACAATGATGACAGTTCTCATTCACTTTCCAGAACCAAAAGAGAATCTCAGATAGTTGCCATCAGAATCTGGTAGGATTTCATACATACACTCTTAGAAGCAGGGTGATTCTTCCAAGCCTGTTCCATTCCTATTAGATGAGTGTTCCTATTATATCAGCTTTTCACACTAGCCATCATTTCTGTGTCTTAGCTTATCACTTTGTTGTCTTCTGCTCTTGAGAAGGAGGTTTTGGTCAAGAACCTCTGTATTCACCTACTTCTATAGATTATGGAAATGATTCTCTCAGAATAAATTTTATGGTTAACTTATGAAATTTTTGTCAGTTCTTCATCTTTTTTCCACTTTTAGTACTAGAGTCACAACTTCTAAAATACTATTATTCTGTTACATCAAAACTCAAACTAAAGGCTGGTAGAATACACACAGAGACACAAACAGACAGACACACACACAGACAGACAGACACACAGACACACACACACACACACACACAGAGAGAGAGAGAGAGAGATGTATATATAGTGCCCAGCAATTAGTTTGTTTGATTTTAATATATCTGAAGCAGATAAACATTCCAGGTAACTGAATTTATTGTCCAAATACAAGTTAAAATGTATTTTTAAAAATTTATAAAGGATTGGGTGTTGGTTCAATAAATAAAGTGTTTGCTACTCAAACTTGTGAGTCAGAGTTTGAATCTCCAGCACTCACATAAAAGTCTATCAGTATTTTTTCCCATTTGTTATCCTAATGCTGAAGAGAAGGAGAAGGAAGAAGACAAATGAATTCTGTGTTCAGTTGAGAAATGGAGGCTCAGTAAATGACATGAAATATAGTCAAGGTTGATACCTGATGTCAACTTCTGGCTTTCACCAGAGGCCAAAGAGTCATAAAAGTGTATGTTTCCCACACACATGTTAATGCACATACACATGAATGTGGGCATTCACATGCACCTGCACACACACACACACACACACACACACACACACACATACACACACACACACACACACACACACACACAAACACCCCCCCCACACACACACACACAAAGAGAGAGAGAGAGAGAGAGAGAGAGAGAGAGTATTGTCACATTCTTGACACACCATGAGCCATCTGAAAGGAGGGCTGCTCAATTGAGAGAAAATTACTCCATAATATTGAGCTATAAGGCATTCATTTTAAATTAGTGACTGATGGGGGAGTGCCAGTCCATTTCTGGTAATGTCATCCATGGGCTTATAGCCCTTGGTTTTATAAAAACTCATGTTGAGGAAGCTATGGGAAACAAGCCAGTAAGTAGCACCCTTCCATGGTTTCTGCAACAGCTCATGTCTCCAGGTTCCTGTCCTGTTTGAGTTCCTGTGCTAACTTCCTTGGATGATGAATAATGATGTGGAAGTATAAATCAAATAAACCCTTTATTCCCTAATTTGCTTTATGTTCTTGGTGTTTCATTGTACGAATAAAAATGCTAATCAAGATAACAAGAGAGGGAAAAAAGGAAAATCCATATTATAGAATAACTATGCTAGTGAGTTCAAACTAATATAATTGAAAACTTGTATGCCTGTTTTTTCATATTTCTATTTGAGTTCCAGGACATTGTGTGGTAGACTACTATTTGTAACACAACAAATGAATCACACAAGTCTTGGTTCTTGTCACATAGCCTAGGACATTTAGTGTGAAAACCTCAGATCTATAGTGCCCTGCCCCTGGTTCCTAAGGATACAATCAACTTCTCCCCAATACCAGTGGCAGGTACTCACCGGGTTTCTGAGTTCCCACTACCATATCTGCCCCTACCATGAACACATAAATGCCTATATATCGCTTTCTACATTGCAGAAATTTTTTAGGGAATAATCAGGCTCATCTATATGGCTTTTCTGTACAATATTTTTTCTAAATTTTATAAAATAAAAAGAGGCCATGAATTTCAATATAGACATTTGCCAAGTCAACCCCTTGAATCTCGAAGCATATCTGGGGAGCTACCAGTTCCTCTGCAGTTACACCACTAGGAAAGATTCCTTTATTAACTATACTAATGATCCCCACCCCCATGTTTTCCTTCTCTTAGATTCCCTAAAAAATTCTTAGAGTGACTTGATTGACATCTCCTGTGAGAAATGAGAAATCTCCTCTAAATAATCACAAACCATTTATAACCTTTTTGTTGTTGTTGTTGTCCAGACACCCTTTATGAATCTTTTATTTCTTTTTACTATTTTTCTTTCATGGGAAATATATTTTTATATATTCTGATTATCGTCCCCCACAATACTACCACCACCCGTTGCATCTAAATTTACTCCCTGTGCTTTTCTATTTCACCTGAAAATAGGCACATACAAAATAGCAAAATAAAACAAAACAAAGCAAATTGGAATAGGACAAAACAAACAAGCAGTAGGAAAGGTCAAAGAAAAAGCACAAGAAATATATATAGACACACAGAACAACCTTCACACATAGACACGTGTCTGCACACAGAAATCCCATAAAAACACAGAACCAAAAATCACAGTTTATACAGAAAGAACCTGTAATGTTAAAAAGAAAAAAGAATTACCCTGACAAAGCATTAAGAGACAGGGAACCTCACAAAATGCCATTGAGCATGTATTATGATAGCTATTACTGCCCTTAAGAATGGTTTGTTTCCCCAATGAAACATTGTTGGAGAAAACTAATTATTCATGAACAAGAAGTTATTAATTAGAAATAGCTTATGGGTTATGGATGGAGGCTTTTTATCCATTTACGCTTTCAGTTGTAGGACCCAATTAGGTACAGACCTAAGTTGTCCCTGTACACAATGCCAGTTTCTCTGAGTTCATATGTGTTCAAATGTGTTACATTTAAGGGACTTGTATCTTAGGTATCCTCCATCCCCTCTGGCTCTTGCACTCTTTCTGCCTCCTATTCTACAAGGCACTGATTTTTGAGTATTTCAGAGTGTCATTGGGAGTGATTTTACTGCTATACTTTTTTGTTTGTTTGCCTAGAAGAGAAGTACTTGTTTTTGCCCTAGGCTTTGGGCTATCTAGTCTTTGCTTCCTGGTCAACCAAAGTGTTGAGTAGAGATGAAGGCTCTATGTAGGTGCCAACTCTACTTTTCCATGTTTTATGAGTTGTGTAGATGGATCATCAGAAATAGGTCCTTGCGATCAGTTTCTGGAGAGCAACTTACAGCGATTGCAACTCCTGAGTTGTCTGCATTTTGCCATGGGACTTGGCTGACCAAGGACTCAAAGGAATGTAACCTATTCCTGGGAACAGAAGCTGCTTCTCTAACAGTTTCTCAAGTCCCATTTAACTTTAAAATTACTGGTGAATATTTTAAACAGCTCTAGCGCTTTAATTCAATTTGTCTGGTATAGAATAGGTACATTACTATTACTCAAAATCTCCAGAGGTTCTGTGATGCAGCTATAATATATACATAATGCCGAAATTAATCATTTAAAACAATGGATGAGTCAAAAATCAAAGTAAAAAAATGTTCTTTTTTTTGGTTTTGTTTTTATTTTTTCCAACTTTTTTTATTTGAATTAGGAACAGGATTGTTTTACATGACAATTCCATTTCCCTTCTCCCACACGTCCTCCCCTACCTGCCCCTCCCCAACAAAACCTTATCTGTCATATATCTTCTCTGCTCCCCCTGGATGGTGAGGCCTTCCATAGGGTGTCATCAGAATCTTTCGTTTCCTTTGGGGTAGGGCCTAGGCCCACCCCAGTGTGTCTTGGCTCAGTGAGTATTCCTCTATATGGACTGGGATCCCAAAGTCCTCACCTATGCTAGGGATAAATACTGGGCTTCTACAGGAGGTCCCGTAGATTTCTGAGGTTTCCTCACAGAAACCCTTATTCCTTGGGTCTGGATCAGTCCCATGCTGGTATTCCAGCTATCTGCATCTGGGTTCCAGTTCAGATCGGTGATTAGTTATGTTCTTTTATACTTACTTGGGAACAGAAAATACCATACTGAGATTGAAAAAAAATCATTCTGTCCAGATATCTTTTTCTAATTTTTCATTTTCACCAAGGAAACAAGGCCATCACAAAGTATGAGTGGATGGAAATATCTTAGATGCTCAGCTCCAGTACTTTCCACCATGCAGATGAACCACACTCTGAAAGCTGAGCAAGTATGAGAGAACATGTGCTACACTTTGCTTGGTTATGACCAGGGAAGGTATGTTTTCCCTGATTCTGAGTTTTGATGGATTTTCAAGACTTCTTCCTGCTCAGAACAGGAAAGGTTACGGTATCCTGGGAAAGAATAGAGAGGCATTATGAAATAGAAACGGGTATTGGTGGGAGAGGATTGGGGAATTCAAGGGAATGGAGTGAGAGAATGTCTAAGTACAAAAGTTTTAAATGAAGTGTGACCTTCTTACTTGTTTACCACAGAAGGCATAAGGACAGTTGCATGAACTAGTGCAGATGATAGAGCTCCCTTCCCCTTGTCTTCCCTTCTCTTATTTTCTCCTTTACCCTTTGCTTACATAATTCTCCTTTTCTCTTCTTTTATCTCTTCTCAGTTCATTTGTTTTCAGGTTTTCTTTTTGCTATGAGGGCATAATTTTTGATAATTCCATAAGAAATTCTGATGAATGTCTTGATCTTAAAAATGTTTACATGGTGATGATGAAGTGAAACAGAAACTTGAAAGTGGCTTTCCAGGCCATCCCAATATGCCATGATAACAAGCAATCATTTTTTATGAAAACACAGGTGCTACCATATTTCTAATTTGGCAGCATGCAGGGAGCACCATCAAGTATCTTGAACACTAGTCAGTAGGGATGAATTCAGATGGGATATGCACCAGCTTGACTTCTGTTTATTCAATTAATTGTGTAGGTGTTGTTTTCAGCAATGGAGCTTCACTGTCAATATTTCAGAAATCAGTTAATAATCTTATCAATTGTCTGGTTTATTTGGGGGTACCCATGGGGACCATTTGTCCAACAACTTGTTATATGTGACTCACTTCCAGAACTGAAGGGTACATTTGATGACATGGATGTCCAGTTGGCACTCTGTCTCCCCCATTATTTGACAATACCATTTAGGACTCCTTTATATAGGTATATATTTTAGAAAGCTTATACTGTATTATGTTGCTATACTGTGATATTGTATATTGTTTAAACCCTGAATTAATTTTAATTGTAATATAATTATATTTATAGATAAAGGATTAAGATTTTGCTGTTTGGAACTGTGATGTGGTATTACAAGATATAATGTAAGTCCATGCTACCAATAAATCAGAAATACATGGGAGGATTTAGTAATAATGGGGAATGTTATTTGAAGAAATATGAACATGACTTGATGCATATAAAGTTGTATAGTAGCCATTATCAGATGAGTATGAGATTTATTCATAATTTTATTATATAAAATGATCCTACAGCATAAAATATAACTATATTGTGATGTTTATTTGCTTCTTTAAAAAATGACTCAAAATTATTACTGCAGTAGATCATATCCATTCACAAGCTGCAAATTAATGGTAAGACCCATAGTTTATATATCTGTGTGTCTAGAAAAGTGTCAGTGTCTAGCTGTATTGTCAGTAGTTAGAAACGATAATAAGTTAAGATCTTATTGAGTAGGTAACACCATAAGATTTAGTCTGATAGGATTTTCAAAAGGTACTCTTAATTATGACCTGGTGTCATTTCATAGAAATCAAAAAAGATGTGTATTACTGTTATCTAATGGTTACCAACTTTCTAGAAAATGTGCCTGAACCTCATAATTATTACAGTGCTCAGTCCAATGTAACAGTGTTTATATATTTTTCTCCAAATCACTCAGATTTTTCACAGTTCAAATTTGAATCTTCTTATAACTATTGATTGTAAGCTTACTGTCTTGAAGTCTTTTGTATTTAGTAACATATTGATATAGATACATAGATAGACAGTCAGATAAGCCCTGTCTTAAACATGAAAGATGAAAAGATAAATCCCTTGGTGTACTTAACTTAAAATGAAATATTATAGCCTACTACATGGCCATCACCACTTAAACTTCCTTTGGCCTTAACAAAATCTCAACAAAATTTAAATTTTAAACTATAAACTGAGCAACCAGGAGACGTTCTGCAATGTATACAAGGATCATTTTAGTACTTCTCCCTTTTTCCTTTTTGTGCCCTAATACTTTGCTATGGATTTCTCAGTTGAGAAGTCAATGTTCTTCATAGTATCTATGTGTCTTTTATTAGTGCATGGGGAGAAATTACTGACATTTCCATTTAAAGTATGGGAGTCACAACCCATTTATTTTAGATATGTTACCACAAAAGCTTTATTTTCTGCTTGTCACTGCTCTCAGTTGGAGAGAAACACAATTAGTGAAAGAGAGGAATCTGTGCAGTAGGCTTTTTCACACTTTACAAATGGTTACAAAGTGATAATTAACAATGTGCTAAATACTAGGTGATAATGCTCAACAGAATAAGGTGAAAATTAATTGTCTGAGATAAGATATCACTGGAATGTTTCCTTTCCTTAAAAGCAATTGAAGCATACAAAAACTGACATTTTCTCCTTTTAAGGAGGATAATACACTATCATCAATTCAATTGAATTGAACCACTCCTAGTCATTACCATCATCTTTCATTCATGATTCTGCTCATTCAACAAACAGTTATTGAATAACAGCATTGTTCCTGGCGTGTTGATAGATGCTGCAGATAAAACTTAAAAAAAAAATAGACAGTTTCTGTTTCCATGAGAATTTTAATATGTCTCTTTCTGTCCCCACCTATGACATTAATGCTATCTTTAATATCACTATTTTCATCATAATCCCATCGTTACATTTTTGTCATCATCATTAGCTCAAGAGAAAAGAAAATTTTATAATAATAGGAGAAGCACAATGAAAAGCAATGTGTGTGTGTGTGTGTGTGTGTGTGTGTGTGTGTGTGTGTGTGTGTCTTTAACTCATTCTGACCATTACAAACCAAAAATATAACTTCTTTTACTTTCTACTTTTAAATTACACAAAACTTCATATTACTTCCTAACATTTAACAATCTAGTGTGCTGTACAACTTCAGCATATTTTCTAAGGGGATTCTTGGTAAAATAAACATGTTTACTCTATGTTTTTTATTTTATTTATTTAAATTAGAAACTATCTTGTTTTATGTGTCAATCCCAGTTCCCTATCCCTTCCCTCCTACCCTGTCCCCCACTGCCCCCCTTTATGCTCCACATGGAGAGTGAGGCCTTTCATTGGGGATCTTCGAATTCTGTCATATCATTTGGAGCAGGGCCTAGGCCCTCCCCCATATGTACTCCCTCTATGTGGAATCGGCTCTCAAAGTCCATTCATTTACTAGGAATAAATGCTGATCCACTCTCAGAGGTCCATAGATTAACTGGACCTCCAAACTGACATCCTCATTTAGGGGTTCTGGAACAGTTCTATGTTGGTTTCCCAAATATCAATCTGGGGTCCATAAGTTCCCCCTTGTTCAGGGCAGCTGTTTCTGTGAGTTTCTCCAGCCTGATCTGCTTATCACTCCTCCATCTCTGGAACTGGATTCCAGAGTTCACTTCAGTGTTTAGCTGTGGGTGTCTGCTTCTGCTTATATCAGCTACTGGATGAAGGCGCTAGGATGGCATATAAGGTAGTCATCAATATCATTATCAGAGAATGGCATTTGAGATAGCCTCTCCACTATTGCTTAAATTGTTAGATGGGGTCAAACTTGTAGATCTCTAGACATTTCCCTAGTGCCAGATTTCTCTCTATTTTTTTTTTTAATTTTTTATTTTTTATTTTTTATTTTTTTTTTTTGGTTTTTCAAGACAGGGTTTCTCTGTGGCTTTGGAGGCTGTCCTGGAACTAGCTCTTGTAGACCAGGCTAGTCTCGAACTCACAGTGATCCACCTGCCTCTACCTCCCCAGTGCTTGGATTAAAGGCGTGCGCCACCACCGCCCGGCTCAGATTTCTCTTTAAACCTATCTATACAGCATATATAGCCATGAATAGTCAATGAAAATGCCAAAGCATGAGCTCTGTAACTTCTCTATATGCAGTGTTGTGTTGATAATTGGGCCCTTCCTTCATCATCATGCCTTCAATTTCACAATGTATTAACTTCAAAGTTTCTCTACGTATTTTCAATTGACTACTTTACTCCTGTCAGGCATGACCTGATGGTATTCAAACTCTTTTGCTAGTCACATGGCAGTGACTTTACTGGTCAGTCAAATAAAATAAAAAAGTGCAGTAGCTGAAATGATAAGTAGGTAATAAAAAGTGCCATTCATTCACCGGAATGATAATGCAGATAGAAATGAAAACTAAAAGGATGAAGACGTGGCTCCACTCTGGATATATTAATACCATTGCAACTTATGGAAAATACCTGTTTAGGATTAGGAAGTTTTAATTTCATAGAATGTTAAAACAGTGATAGCCATAGGAGGTCATAAAATTCATGAATCTGGAAGCAAACAAAAGAAGCTTCACAAAGTTTCACTTATAGAAATACTGCATGTAAGATATCAAGGAAGCAGCTTTAAATAGTAGGTTTTACCTTTTGAAATAGTTCGGGACTCAAGAGGCATATCTTTCTGACTGTAATGTCCAGAGTCAGAAAGGTAATTGTTATAAAGCAAGAAGAGAAAACACGAGACAAGAGAAGTCCAAGGGTTGAATCTTGGGGCAGTGAGACAATGAAAGACAGGAAGTGTGGTGAGAGAAAGCAAGCCAGGAGCAAAACACTGGAAACACAGGAGAACTATGGATTTAGGAGGAAATATAAGAAGAACACACCAAATGTACGGGTGAGGTCAGTGTAAATGCAAAGTCATGGTGTGCGCTCACTTAGTTTAAACAGCCACAGGAGATCTGCAAAGCTGAGGGCAAACTTCAACAGATTGGCACGCAGAAATATGGACAAGTAGAATTTTATAAAAATGAAAAAAAGGTTTCTTTCTGATAATGATGTGCTTGCCGTTCTCATTTATCTGTAACCTCTGCCCTGAAAGAGGATCATCTAGCTCCTGCCATGCCATCTCTCCTTAATGTGTCAATTGACGACTTTTCATCACTGCCACCTCCTGGGAGAGCTGTCCGACCATCTGTGCTTTCCCCTTGTTTCCATTACTAGGCTAAGCCCATGCCCTACAAGTTGAACATGATGAGCATCTTAGATTTTTTATTTATGATTAGGATTGGCCCCTGTGAAGCACTAGCAAGAAACTACAGGAGGAGAGGGTTCAACAGCAAATTTTCTTTCTGATTGTTCATGTTAGTCACCACTAAAATATCAGTTCTTTGACATGTGGCACTTTCTTCAAACTTAACTCATTATACACTCGACCTTGTTAGATCTAGTGTTTCATAATATACAATGAGTTTCCTTTGAGGTATGAAAATTTATTTTAGAATTTCTGCACACACTGCCCATAGGTTTATAACACATGATCCTCCATTAAATTGTCCTCAGTTGTCCCAGTTTGAGTGTAATCTCTAGTACCTGCAGAATGCTAACCAATATGCAAACCAAAATAAAATAAAAGCCACTTATCTATTGTTTGCTTAGCTTGCTGTTTTTCCCTTGAGATTTTCTTATCCTTGTTACTTGGTTGAGTGTTCTTTACATACTATCTTATAGCCTGCAATGCAATAACCACAGTCAAAAGATTTTGTAATGTTTACTACTGTATCTCAATCTTATAGCAATGTCTGCATATAATAGTGGATATGGATAAAAATAATTGAGTAAATGTATCATGTTTATTTTTATCTCTCAATGCCTTCAGAAAAAGAAAAAAATATGCATGCAAAATAACTTGAAACTATCGCACTCAGTAATAAGTAATGATAGCCTAAAAGTTTTAATTCCTAAGTTTAAATTTTAAAAAGTTTACATAAATTTCAGAGAAGTACATAAAGAAGTCTTGTTGCAAAATACAATGTGTGTGTTCATGCATACATGGGGTCATGCACATTCATGCGTGTATTATGTGTATATCAGTTTTTTTCATTTATATATTGTGAGGTCACATGTTTTTTATTTTATTTTATTATTTTACATAACAACCACATTTTCCCTTCCCTCTTCTACTCTCATTTACCCCTCCCTATTATCCCCCCATCTATTCCTCAGAAAGGGTAAGACCTCCGATGGGGAGTAAGTAAACAATGCCTGGCCTATCAAGCTGAGTCAGGACTAAGTTCCTACATCAAGCCTGAACAAGGCATCACATCAGAGGAAATGAATTCTAAAAGGCCAGTTAATTAACTATGAACAGATCATGGTCCCACTTCTAGGGGACACACAAACAGATGGAGGTACACAACTGTCACCCACATGCAGAGGGCCTCAGTCAGTCCCATTTAGGCTCCCTATCTCTCCCTCTGAGGAGGACAGATATTCTATTCATCTACACCTATGTCTGTGGCAATATCTTGCTTACACAAATTAGGCCTGTCAAAAAAAATAGACGATTGAGCTTGCGGCTAGTTAACCATAGAGTACTGGAGATCTGAACAGATAGGAAGTAAGATGGCTGGGCACAGACAGAAATAAAGATGGGTGAGCAGAGAGAGGATATAAGTGGGAAGAAACAGTCTTGTCTGCTGAAATGCTAAGGGAATAAAAGTGGCTTTAGCTTTCTCCTTTTCTCTGATCTCTCAGCATTTTCCTCTATATCTGACTCCAGCTTTTTATTATTTAGTCTAATTAAGCACTCCTTTTTATATATGTTAAAGTTTTAAATTGACTAGGCACATCTATATTTTCAGGAAGTATGCATATTCTCAAGAGAAATTGGAGAGATTATAGTAAAAGAAGGAAAAATGTGCCCATCTGTATCATAATTTTACATACCCTTGTAAAATTACTCTTTAGAACCATTTTATATTCACCAATAATCCAGCGAATATTCAGCGATTGCCAAAAAAAAAGCTAATTACAACTTTTAAATTTTTAAGCAGTATGATGTGTTTAACTCTGAGCTATTTTTGAGTGTTTAAGCCTCACATATGCATTTTTAATTTTGATTGCTCCAGTGAGCCATGCAGCTTCTCACTGGCAATACCCTCCTGAGAAGAGCTGCAATCACAGCTACCTAACGGGGTGTACTTGCCCTCTACACAATTACATTCAATATGTATTTTTCTTTTAAATGAGACTTCTTTTGAAAAGTATATACTAACATAAAATAAAGTGAGTTGCATAGATTCCCTAGTACTTCCATAATTTATTTCAATAACAAGAAGACAACTACATTGTCTTATAAAAACCCATGTAATGTGCCAATATTTGCAAATGAACCACCTCATTTTGTACTCATAGCACTTTTATGAGTGGTGTGTTATTACCCATAATTTCATATGACAAAATGAAATAATGGAGCAGTTAAAGGACATACTTGAGATCATCCAGCAAGTGACTGTTTAAGTGAAGACATAGAAAGACCTACTCAGATCAAATAACTCTTGCATTTACTCCCATATGAGAAGCACAGAGATAAGCATCAGAAAAAACAAGAATGAGGGGATGAATAACTTGATTATCTGCCCAGAAGTTTGGGAGCAGACATAGTTAATAGTTGGGTTAACTTTCCACTGTCTATGTAGCTGAAACCACACAGGATCTTTATTCAGACCCTTGTCATGAGTTTGTCAGTCTATAAAACTTGTCATTAGGGATGGTGTGCATGTACTTTACAAAGAGTTTTGGCATCGTCATGAGTTAAGCTTTATTGCTCACACAGGTTTGAGTTAATGAGCACCAGAAAACTATTCACCAAAGTATGTTGTGCTTAAATGTGCCTAAATTTAACTGCTGGGAGTTAGAATACTAAAGTTTGAACAGACTTAATTGTGTTGAATTTAACTACATGTTTGCCTCCTTGGATAATTGCTATGCTGGCCATGGTTTCTATGGCTCTCCTCTTCCATTGAAACACCAAAACACTGGTAGTTAAATTGAGTTTACTACATCATAGATTTTTTTTTTCAGATGTATAATAATGAATGGCAACATCTAGGTATTATAGTTTGAATCTGAAATGTTCTCTACCAACTCAATTTTTTAACAAAATTATCTTTAGCCAGTAGGATCATTTGTGGAAAGTCTGAAGGCATTGGGGTGTGTGTTAGGAATGGAGGAAGTGAGAGTGTCATTGATAGTAGATTTTCATTGACTTCCTTCTCTGGCCATTAACTAGCACTCTTGTGACTTCTTGGTGACAGGAACAAATCTCCTGAACCACATGCTGCTCATATCATGAGGTTTTGTTGAAGTGTACGGTCAATTTAATCATGCATTGAATCATTGGAAACAATAACTGGGAATAAATAATTGTTTCTCATTTTATTTTCAGGAAATATTTCACAGAAACACATAACTAGCATATTGATTTTAAAATTTTGATGAATACCAGTACATTTATAAATTAATTTAAAGATTAAATATCAGTATCTACTAAATGTTTGAGAGCAGTAAGATGTGCCAGCAGGTACAAGTATTTACTGTCAAGCCAGATAAGACTGAGTTCCATCCTTTGGACCCACATGATAAACATAAAGGAATGACTACTTCAAATTGTCCATTGAGTTCTATTCATGTGCCATGGTAATTGTGGTATGGACACACACAGAGATACACCTGGACACACACGTGGACACACACATGGACATATCTTACATGTACAAAATTCTTAAAGAAGTAGTAAAACCCTTTTAAAAAGAGCATGGTAGCCAGAGAATGGGACAGGTTCTACTGAGCTAATTGGGAGCATAGAGCGAGGGGAGATGCAGCTGGGAGAAAGAAAGGGGGAGAAGAGGAAGGGAGAGGAGTACATGGGGGAGCAGGAAGGTTGATTTGAGTCTGGGAAAGAAAAGATAAGATCGAGATGAGAGATACCATACTATAGGAAGCCATCGGTATGAGGAGAGATTTGGCACTAGTGATATTTCAAGAGATCTACAAGGATGACTCCAACTGGCAATCTAAGCAATAGTAGAGTGGCTACTTTAAATGCCCTTCCCCGATAATGAGATTGATGACTACCTTAAATGCCATCCTATAGCCTTCATCCAGTGGCTGATGGAAGCAGAGGCAGACACCCACAGTTAAACACTGAACTGAACTCCTGGAATCCAGTTACAGAGAGGGAGGAGTGATGAGCAAAGGGGTCAAGACCTGGTTGGTGAAACCCACAGAAACAGCTAACCAGAACAAGGGGAAGCTCATGGACACCAGACTGATAGTTGATAGGCCAGCATGGGAGTGATCCAGACCACATGAACTTGGGAGTCAGTTAGGAGACTTTGGCAATCTATAGGGCCTCTAGTAGTAGATGAATATTTATTCCTAGCGTATGAATGGACTTTGGGATCCCATTCCACATGGATGGATGATCTCTCAGCCTAGACTCATGGGAGAGGTCCTAGTCCCTGCCCTGGATGATATGGCAGACTTTGGAGATCCTGCATGGAAGGCTTCAACCTCCCTGGGGAGCTGAGGGGTGATGGAGTGGGGGCTTGGGGGAGTTGGGGGAGTGCAGGGGAAGAAAGGAGGGAGAGGGAACTGGGATTGACATGCGAAGCAAGGTTGTTTCTAATTTAAATTAAAAAATGAAAAAAGTGTATCAGCTCAAGGATAATCAACTGTAATATCATGTTCTAATGTTATTGAGACTCTGAGGTATTTTATTTAAATTTTAGTTCCATCTATAGTATAGACTATTAAATTCAATACAACTGTAAATCATTAATTATGTGTTTTGTCACAAAAGACCTATATATTTTTATTTTGTCTCACAATAATATCATTGGCATTAGAGCTGGCAGCCTTCAGTATACTCATATGTAATTATACTGATGAATCTACAAGAAGACAGCACGGATACTCCAGTACTCCAAGCCTACAACTGATAGAGATAACTCTTGTTATAAAACAACAGTAAGGTTCAATCCTTGATTTTCCCACCTACTAAATCAATGAATTTATAAAATCATGAAATTCACTATAGCTCCAATTCCTAATTCTTGAAATTGATAAGGCAACAAATTTGCCTAGAGAACAAATGAGTAGAAGGATCTCTGCACTGGTCAAGGAACCATGAATCATATTTGGTTTCCAAGTTCATTTCAAGTACCTGCATCAAAATGTAACAAATGACATGGTTAATGCAAAATTAACCATTGGTCTAGATGGCACTCCAGACCAGCTGTCCTCTTGTTAACTCATCATTCTTGGCTGCTTCTAACTGGCTATAGGCTTCTACAAACATTGTTTCTAGGAAAAATGTTCTAGAGATTTAAGCACCAAGAATTAAATGATTTCACATGGAACTGACCCAAATAATGTGTGCATATATTTGAAAGGCCAGTTGATGGGGAATGTACTGTGTATGTTTATCTTATTGATTGTTAAATAAAATAATGTTTGGCCAATGAGACAGCAAGTAGACGGGACTAGGAGTCAAAGAGGATTCTGGGAAATGTAGTAGAAAAGTGCTGATCCAGGCAGGAAGTGACATAGCAAGGAGACTCATATTTAAGCAAAGGAGAAACAGGAAGAGCCTCTCTTTTCCCCTCCGTTCCTGCTCCAGCGACACAATGTGATCCACCAGCAAGGAGGGATGCCAATAAGGCATCCGATAAGTCTTATAAAATATATAGATTTATGATAATTAAGACTGAGCTAGCAGATGAGAATCTTAGTCATTGGCCAAGCAGCATTGTACCTAATACAAGTATCTCTGTGTATTAATTTGAGCCCTAACTCAGGCGGGCGGCTGGCATAAAACTCACACGTGGCAATGGGGCTCAGACAGCTTTTGGCAGAAAGGTTTATCGTAACAGCCAGTCATATGGCCATATATATGGTGCTCATAAAGTCAAGAAATGAGGTATTCTGTGAACTCAGAGGCACATGAAACATATTTATTGGTGGAAGTCAGTGTGACCAAGAAGAACTAGGTTTACAGTCAATAAGTCTTTTCAAATGATAATCCAATGAATAAGTGTGACCAATCACTGTCCACTGTGAAATCTCTATGAAAATTCATTAAAAAACTAAGCACATATCTACTGTATAGTTATAGTACTGTATAGTACTGTAGAGTTATAGTACTTTTGGGTATTTGCCTAAATAACTCCAAATCAATATATTAGAGAAATTCTTGCAAGTCAATTTCTATTGTAACACTTTTCAAAATATAGAACCAACATAGTTATCCAGTGACAGACGAATGGATGAAGACTTTGTGGTACATATGTATGTATTCTGGAAATGTTTGTTGCCAAAAAGAAAAATGAATTTCTGTCATTTGCAGAAAAATCAATTGTCTTAGGGTTTCTATTGCTGTGAAAACATACCATAACACTGCAACACCTATAAATTAAAAATTGAGGCTGGCTTACAGTACAGAGGTTTATTCTATTATTGGCATGGCAGGAAACATGGTGGCATGCAGGCAGACATGATGCTGAAGAGGTAGCTAACACTTCTACATATTGATCCACATCTCTACCAACGATATTTTTCCTATCCCTGCTTGTTTCTATTCCTCCAATATCCTAACAATTTTTTATGAATATTGTTTTAATGAACCACTTTCAAAAGACACTTATTTCAGGCTGCTTCTCAGCCTGAACTAAAACACTAGATATATCCAAGCTCATTAATATACTAGGTTCCTTAAAACACTTCTTACAAGGCTTTTCAATATTGGATAGCTATGCATTCAACAAAGAAATTAAATTATCGAAGGATTAAAACAATATCCTTTATTCTGAGGCTCTGCACTCAAGCCATGAATACTGATGCATGCTCTATCAAATAGTTGACCTGGACTCTGGTAACAGTGATTCACTGTGCTCATGTAACAGGGCAATTACATTAAAATTTCAGTGCTCTTTGATGAGTAGGGTAAACAATGGAAGTCTCTATAGATTCTTAAATCACCATGACTGGAGTTGTAGCAGGTTCTCTGAGGCATTTACAAGACAGTAATAGAAGACATATACCTGCAGTTTTATGTTTGGTGAAGTCTCAGGTGTCTCTGTTTCTTCCTTGGCATTATTTGCTGCATTGGTCCATGAGGGTGGAGGGAGCAGAAGTGTGGAAAAGGATTAGAATGGCTGTGGACATGATGGAGACAGCCCTCTGAAAGACAGACTTCAGTGAAATCAGCTCAACTTTATTCCAGAGTATGATGAATATATAGGATTGGGAAGCCTGGGGACAAACATTAATTTTCATTAAGTGGTATCTTCTTGTCTCAAGGCTTTGTATTTGGCAATAGTATCCCATAGCATAACCCCTACAACAAATCAAGCAAGAATCTATGCCAAGGGTTAAGCCAAAGGTAAATAATAAATCTGACTTAGAGACAGTTTTCAGATACAGCAGACCTCCAGGCCCAGGGACGTTTCCCAGATAAGCATTGGTAGAGGCAGGAAGTTTTGCAGGGTAGGGAGGCAAGCTTTCGGGAAAAGGTGCCAGGCCGCGAGAAACTGCACCCTCAACCAGCCAGCCAGGCCTCAGTTATAATATATCCATTCTAAAGATCCTATATGGAATGTTGTATATCAGTGAAAAAATGTAAGCTTTGAGAATATGTTATGAACTCAAAGAGTTACTTGTGTGACCTAATAATTAATACCTAGTAGCTATTTCATGGAGTTTCATGGAGTTTGACTACAACTTTTGTTGTCATACAAAAATGAGCCGGGCCTTGTTGGCACACGCCTTTAATCCCAGCACTCGGGAAGGCAGAAGCAGGCCTATCTCTGTGAGTTCGAGGGCAGCCTGGTCTCCAGAGCAGGGCAGCCTAGTCTCCAGAGGGAATGCCAGGATAGGCTCCAAAGCTACACAGAGAAACTCTGTCTTGAAAAACAAAAACAAAAACAAACCAAAAATCAAAGTAAAAACTACATTTCCATAAGCATGAGGATTCTCCATACTACACTTAGACAGGAAGTTCTCAAACCCTGTGAATCCAGATGATCCTAAGAAGGTCCACCTAAAAACCTTTGGTTCTTCTTAACCCAGTGTGATTCTGGACATACCAATATATCATCAGGGAAGAGTGACCATGAAATGGAAGCCATCTTTTTCTAAATTTAGTTCTCCTCTCACTACATGTTGTCCAAATGTGGCAAAATATTGTATCACAAAGTAATTTGCCCAAATCAACCATTCTCAAAATTTTAAGGCTAACCTGTTAACACTCTTCCCGGCCAGCATGTTCAGTGATTATAAAAGTATGTGAAGCAGACTGGAAATATTTGAAAAACAAAATTGCATTGGTTCTTGCCAACAACAGCTAGTGATTTACAGTTATATTTAGCTGTGGGGGAAAACTAGCAGTACTCCAAGTTCTCAGTTCACAGGGAATGTGGGGGTCTGTTTTATTTTGTTTTGTTTTGTTTTTGTTTGTTTGTTTGTTTTAACCTGGGAGAATTTGGAGTGAGGCATGGCGAGAATTGAAAAAGGTAAAGCATTTGAACACATCACGTTTGTATTGGAACCTAGCTTATGTAATTTTTATTTGTTTATTTGGCCTTTCTAAACCTCAAAATATTCTTTGAAAATAATGTACAGTTCTCTGTAGTTCTGAATTTGTAGCTAATAGTAGCTAACACATGCTAAGTACTCACCCTTGTGGAACTTAGCCATATTTGATACTGCTGGAAGACTATAAGTAGACATTTGATAAGTAGACATTTTTTCATTCATCTATGAATGTTTTATTACTTAGTGATTTGCATTTTAGAAATGGGAAAACGGATATATGAAGTTAAAATATTATCATAAAGAGACAAAGGTAACAAATTTAAATTTTGGGGTCTGAGCTTCAGCAATCAAATTCCAAAATAGTTAAATGTTTAAATTTTGCATTGACAAACATTTTAGATGTATTCTTTATTGTGATATACATCATGCATGTCATAGGCATTTGAAATTATCAACATGCTTACTTATGTATTTCACCCTTTGATGTGACAAACCAAATTATGAAAATCAGTTAAGCTGCATTAATCAATAATAGTATCCATTTGGGCAGAAATATTTATTGTAATTATTTCCCTAGGAAGACAGGTGGACATAGTCTTTGTGAACATTTTATGAGTAAGTGCAATAATCTTATGTGTTCTGCACAATAAAACTATATCTTTCTGCACTGGAATGAACTTGTTTACTCGGAAGTTTTTTTTCACCAACACACTCACACATATCTTTAGAAAGTGTGTGTTTTAGTTAGCCCCACAAATGGGAAGTGTAAAAGCAATATTAAAGATATTAAAGATAGATGATCACTGAGCCAGTATATGCTTAAAATTCAAGACTTTGAATGCTTTTAAAAAACATTTTACATATAAGTACTGCTGATTCTGCATGTGTTATGCCATTTGACTATCCAAAAACTCAGAATGGGTATTATGTGAAACTCTTGACAATTCAAGTAAAGGGTAATCTGATTTTCTTTCTCCAAACTAGTCAATAATAAATGAGAGTTAAAATTTAAATCCAAACAGTGGATTGTTCACAGTACATTATTGATAAGGCATGTTATTCTAACATTTTTAAAGGATGATACATTATTTACTGCCGCTACTAGTAAAAGTCCTGACAGGAATGAAAGGTTTAGACTCAAAGGAAGACTGGCTTTAGCTTGTTAAACACTCTTTAGGTAGCTTGTTTTGAATTGAGTAGAAAATGGTTGAACATTTGTTCTTCAGTACCTGGGAAAATTATCCTTAAGCTTTGCCAGTAAAATGTTACTTGCAATGGCCTACATCGCCTTGATAAATGTGAACTGTGTAGTAACTACTTCCTGTGAATGACTGTTCACCAAATGGTTTGTAAATTTCATTGAGAACCTGACTGAGAACTCTTCAGGGCAGCACAGGCACATTCAACTAGATACAACTGCAAAGCATCAGAGTTCAGAAAATTGTTTGGTTTTGTATTAATGTCTTGTTTTCTTTTAAATATTTTCTTTCTTATTGTAATTTTATTACATTTATTCATTATAGTATGTGGAGGGGGCATACCTTCATGGTGTGCACATGGGGGTCATAATACAAGCCGTGAAATCAAATCTTTTCTTCTATTATGTGGGTCCAGAATTAATTACATATATACAGGCCTGGCAGTGGGTACACATCCCCACTAAGCCATCTCACAGGTGCTCATTTTCTTTTATTTGAGACAGGGTCTCTTGTATCCTAGGCTTGCTGAGGACTTGTTACATAACCTAGGATGAACTTGGACTTTAGATCTCCTCCATTACCTCCAGAGTATTACTGGAGTGTGTGCCCCATATCCATTTTTATTTGGTGCTAGACATGGAACCATACATGTATGGTTAAGTAAATGAGAAAGCTATGAAGGAAAACAAATCTGTGAATGGGAAAATTATAGAAAATGATAAAAAAGTGTGAATTTAATATGCTTTTTTGGGGTTCTCATGTGTTAGACTAATTAAATTATTTTAAATTAAGATTTATATTGAGGTACTTCTTGATTCATATATTGGTTGTAACAACTAATGGAGAGAAATCAAACACTTTTTGTTCAGAGTCACAATATAATACCACAGTCAGGTTGGCAATAATTATTGATAACAGATACAATTCACTTATCTTAAGCAGATTTTTCTATTTTTATTAATGTTCACATCTGTATGCATAGTGTATGTGTCCAAGGTATTCTTATGTAGAATGTGTGTGCAAGGGGTGTGTAATGTTCATGCATCGTGTATGTATGTGTATGTATGCATGATATGGGTATGCATGTTTTGTGTGCATAGTGTTGTGTATGCTTAGTGAAAGTGACTTAAATGTGTGTACATGACATGTGCATTAGTGCATTATTTTGTATGTATGTATGCTAAGTGTGTATGTTATATGCATGCATGATGATGTATATGCATTCACTGAGACCCTGACGGAGAACTCAGTATGTATCAAGATATGTGTATGCATAGTTTATATGCAAGATGGATTTATGTGCATATGCATGGTGTGACATGCATAGTGTATGTGTGCATGGAGTGTAAATGTTTGTGTATGAAAATGTATCTTCATATGCAAAAAATGTATGTATGCATATTGTACATGTATGGTGCTTGTGCATGTTCAGTGTGTACATTTTAATAGTATATTTGTCGGTAGGATATTTGTATGTATAATGTGAGTGCATGATAATGTGTTCATTCATGTTGTATGGTATATGCATAGTAAAGGTTAAGGTGTGAACCATATGCATGTGCACATGGTGTGTGTATGCATGATTCTTCCTGATTTTTTGTGTGTGTTGGGGTTCATATATTTAAGGCCTTACTCAGTTTGCCTATCCACTGTCTCATTCAAGACAGTATCTTCATCCATTATTTTAAGTTCCTTTGAATGGTCTAACCATAGTCCCCTCTCCTCACTACACAGCTTATGAGAACCATTAATCTTTACTTTAAAATATGTCACTTAAAAGGTGTCATATTAATAAAATAATGTTACATGAAAAATATTCATTTAAGTATTGTCTGTTTTATGTTCTAGAAATGTACCCAAGATGTTGTGTCTATAGAAATTCAAATTTTTTATTATTGAGTTGAACTCTAAGAAACCTATGCCCAAATATTGTTTAACTTTTCACACACTATCAAGCAAATTTACTAATAAATTGATAACAATTTTTGAATATCACAAATATTTGCTATGTGCTGGATTTCTTTATTATGATTTTTTTCAAAAACTCAACATGGCCTTGAATTCATGTAATATAACTGCCTGCTACTCCCAGAAATTTGGGATGACAGGTAAGCTAACATACCTGGCAGTTATAACAAATCAAATTTCTAGAAATATTTATAAATAATTTTTATTATAAATATAAAAATGATTTAGAGGGATAAATACTTAGTCTAATACCATGCTAGATGATCATTTTATGTTTAGTTTATAAGAGACTGCATGTTTCCTATAAAGGGAGATCATATTATATCCCCCATCATCATCATCAAACCATTTGTGTTTTGACTCCTCACAGCTATATAAACTTCCACTGTTGTCATTTTTAAAAATGTAGCCATGAATGTAGTGATGTTTAGTTATGTTATTCCTTTGCATTTACCAGATGGACAATGGTCTGAAGCATGTCTTTGTATGGTTTTCTGCTCAGTAGTTTATTCTTTAGAGCAAAATATCTGTTCATATATTTTTCTCACATGCTAAAAGATTTCTGTTCAATTTTGAGAACATGTGCATGCTTAATTGTGTGTTTGTATAATCCCATATAAATAATATATGCATATATATGGAATATTACATTTATATGAATTATAAAGTGTGGAACATTCTATAGATGTTATTCTATAAATGTATATAGATATAGATAGATATAGATACAGAACTTGAAATTACATTATTGCAAGCTATTGATTCTCCATCTTTCTTTATATAGGTTTTCACAAGATTAAACTTTTGTTCTTTTTAATTTTCATAATGTCTATGGGACTGGAAAGACATCTCAGCTCTTAAAAGTACTTATTGCTTTGTCAGAGAACCCACATTATATTTACAGAACCTACCTGGTGATTCACAACTATCTATAAATCTATTTACAAGCAACTTGACTCTTCGTTCTTCAGTGTGCACCATTTATGTATATGACACTATTAGTAGATTTAGGTGAAAAAGCCAGCATGCACATGAACATAAATAAATCTAATTTTTAAAAAGTTTAATATAAATCTAGTTCTAATTGGTCTTAATAATTAAAGCCCAGAGTCAGCTACAGGGAAAAATTTTGAGAGATCAGAGAGAAGAAGAAGCAAGCCAAATCCATCTTTATCTGAACAGATTCCCAGTGGAATAGATTCTGAGTTCCTGTTTCCTACCACCTATATTCCTTTCTCTGCCCAGCCATCTCACTTCCTGTATGTCTGTACAGACCTCTATACCCTTATGGTTAGCTACTGGTGAGATCGATCCTCTATTTTCACAAAAGATTTATTTGCACAAACAAATAAATAATGTGACTATTATGAGAAAAACTATATACAGTAAGTAAAATAAGTATATAAAACGTATATAGGCAATAAGAATATAAACAATGTCTAGTTGATTACCATTTAACAGACTCAGAGAAAATACTTTGTTAACTCTCCTATCTTGCTGAGTTCAAAGTCTTATAGCTAATTTACTTTCTATTCTAATTTGCATTAGCAAATTATCATTTAGTATCTCTCAACCATTTACACTTTACACATCTTTAGTGAGTTTCTTTTTCTGAGTCTGGTAAACAATAAAAATTATAGCTACTTAGTGTTCAACTGCCCCTGAGACCAGAGAAATTAATAATATTAACTAAGTAAACAGGAAGTGTGAGCAAGAAACTTCCAAAATGTGAAAATATGACAAAAACGGCTGGCTGCCTGCACAGTCACCCAAGTTTCCTCTGCAAAGTTGGGGCCTCTGTCTTTGGCCTATTAGACTAGCATATCTTTTCTGTAAAGGATATTCTGAAGGACTGTCCCATCTTGCCTTGGCAAGGTTTCCAGTCTCATTTTTTTTTTCAATCTTGTTTGTCCAATTTGGATAGCATACTGTCAGGAGTTGAGTCAAGGAAATTTTTTTTTCCCAGTGGCTTACATTTGCCACAAAGAAAGTAAACTTCATGTGAATTTTCTTTGATGCCCATTATCTCCTTAGAAACAGATTTGTGCTGCAAGGAGCAGACATGTCTCATTGTCATAAAAAAGAACCCATGGTTTTAAGATATTTTAAATGCCATATTCTGTGCATCTCTGAATTGTTTGAAGATAACCTGTCTATCTAAAGTATTTCTCTGTTTAAACATTAAGACACTGCCTAATTTGAAAATAAGTTTGATTGTTGTACTTGCCTAATTACTAACCTACCTTTCCTTAATATCCTATATAGTTGATAATAATAACTTTCAATGACTAGAAATTTGCATTACTTTGTTAAATCAGCTGGATAGGTATAATACCTTGAACAATATTAGAAACATGTACAGTATGATTTAACCAATTAGTTCCAATTTGTTTCAATATATAATATTTAAATATAATTTAAAAAGTCAAATCCAATGTAAAATATTCAAAACTAGTTTGTAAGGGTAGATTCAATAATCTACCTTTTTACCTCATTATATCCTCCTTTTTTTCAGAATAGATTTATAAAAATCCTACCCTTTTATTCTCTCATATCTATATTCCCCCATTTTTCAAAACAAAGACCCTGAATCTAATTTTTTTTAGCTTTTTTCCTAACCATTACAAATAACAACTTTTAACCAATCCCATAAACAATGACAATATCCATAACATATTAAATGACCAAAATCCACCCACCCAACTTCTTGGGAATGTGGGCATCATGTTCATAAATTTACTTCCTGCTTTCTGGAGGAAATGGCATCTTTAGGGTATCCTTCCTGGTGAAATTGTAGTGGGGTCTTTTCTTCAGTTTGGAGACTTCCATGGCCTCAGTTAGGCATGGTCATACATAGTTCACTGCAGAAAACTGATAGAGACTCAAAACTGAAATCATGTATAGGAAAGTAAATGAAAACTTTTTCTATATTTAGTTAGTACTCTATATGACCATTGATATTATTAAAAAACTTTAAAATACATATACATTAATCTTATATATGTTCATTTAAATTAATATTTATGCCTTAAGAACAGCTGTTAAAATAAGTATAAACCAAACACTTATGAGATTAGTGCCAATATAATAGTCCCTTAATTTTTCTTTTTCTTCTGTTCCATATCATTTGGCATTTTTGATATGAGACAGATATTTTGGATTTTACTTTAGCTATCAAGCTTAGATTTAGATAAGGAGAGAGGTACATTACAGCTCCAAGGTCTGCTTTAATATTTAATTGGACTTGAATCACAAAAAGACCATTTGAATTATATTTCTGTAGAGAAAAGCAGAAACAAAAATTTGAGAAGATGTGTAAAATTTTGTCCTATTGTAAATATTATATACTAATAGGCCAACTTACTGATTTCTTTGGAAAAATTTTTCTGGATTTTTTGTCGTTTTTCTTCAAATGTCTCATTTGTCCAGTGGTCTCTGGATTTCTTAGCTGGACACATTTATTCTCCTGAAAGTCATAAATAAAACCATTCCCATACCCTAAATTTTTGGCGAGGTTCTCCTTTGGCAATTTATATCTGAAGAAATGAAAAGGGTTTTTCAATTTTATAGGTCAGTTTTGGTTAAACTGCCATGCTGCCTTATGAACTATCATCTCTTCTAATTAAGAGATATTTTGTTCAAATAAAATCTTTATAAATTTTGATGGTAGCCATAAATTTTCTTCTTTTGTGAAAACAAAGCAAAACCTCTTCCTCAATGTAACACATGTTGGGTTTCCATTTGTGAATCAACACAACTTTGAAGTATACCAGCTGATTTAATTCCATGTTTTTTTTTCTTTCTATTATCCAAGGACTTTTCACAGCTGTTGTTTCTTTCTCATTAGCATTCAGAAAATTCCAAGTTAATAGAGCAACATGCAATCTATTTTTTTTTTGGTTCTTTAATATCGCTTTCTGTCTATTTAGCATTTCCTTTAGACTTCAAATTGAACTTTCTATAACTGCCTGACCTGTGGTATAACAGTAATATGCTTTATACTATAAATAAGAAAAAAACTGTTTCTTTTTCTTGGAGACATATACTGGAGCATTGTCTGTCTTTATTTGTGTAGGTATACCAATGATGATCATAACATCTGGCAAATGTATAATTAGTGAATCAGCCTTTTCTGAACTCAAAGCAATTGTCCAATGAAAACCTGAATAAGTATCAATGGTATGGTGTTCATATTTTAATTTTTTGAATTCTACAAAATGGAACACATTCATCTGGTAGATTTCATTCCTTTGAGTACTCTTTGGGTTACTTCTTGCAGGTAGTGGAATTTGATTGTATACAGAACAAGTAGAACAGTTTCTTGTAATATCCTTGGCTTGTTGCCAAGTAATGTTAAAGTCTTTTCAAACCTTTGCAATGGACATGGTGTTTTTTATGAAATTCTGAGAACTTTAGCACATTTCCCATCAATAGTTGATAAATTTCATCATTACCTTGTGATAGAGAGCCTGGCTGACCTGCATGGTATCAGATGTGATATATATATATATATATATATTATATATATATATATATATATATATATTCCTATTCCTGATTATGTCATGTAACTGAATAAATAAAAGAGTCACTTCTTTTTTATAAAACATGATAATCTTTTATAAATTGAGCAGTTTCAATATGCAAGAAAAAACTTTCTGCATATTGTGAATCAGTAACTATTTTGACAGGTTCTTTATGATCCATTAACACCATGAGAGTACCATAGAATTCTGACTTTTGGAGAGAATTATAAGGACTCAGATCCATTTTACTTAAATTTTCTTATTTATAACCTGCCTTTACTTATTGATTTGAATCAGAATAGGATGAAAGGGCTTCAGTTATAGGTGTTTCCCTACAATGTGAGGAAGGATCCAGCCAGTTCTCTTTGTAAGTAAAATTTTCTTGCTTTTGGGATATTTGTTGTTGCTGTCTCCCCCCAAGATAATACAAGCTGTTTGCCAGTGTTCACTTTCTACCCATAATTTTTCAATTTCATCATTACTAAAAGATATTATAATTCCTGCTGAATCTATTCCTGCTAAAATTGACAGCATCAATTTCCCTTTTAGAATCAATTCGGGGATCTTTTCCAAATAAGTTTCTAATTTTTTACTTGGTTTATTTGGTAAAAAAAAAAAGATCCATTCCATAATATCATCTTCCCTCTACATTAAAATTCCTATTGGGAATGCTTAAAGGTGATAGGACTAGAATGCACATAAGATTTGGATTCACACAATCCACATATGCAATCTGTAATTTCACCTCCACAATGTCAATTCTGTTTCAGCTTACACTGTTAATTCCCCAGGAATTTTAGTCCTTGTTACCATCTAAGGTTTTGTTTAAATTAACCAGTTCATTGGGTTTTTTTCCCAATCTTGTGCCATAGATTGAAAGTGTCTTCTGGCAATCTTTGAAAATCATTAAGGGTCTTCACTTGATCTCTTCTAATTTGCAAATTTTGGGGTCTAATATTTTGTAAACATATTTTATAGACTAAATAATTAACATAATCTTATATTTGTATTATTTTCAGGAGCAATTTGTAATCCCCAACAAGGCAAAATTATCTTTACTTCTTCAAACATTCTTTCCAAATTACCTATATTTGAATGGGATAATAAAATGTCATCCATGCAATGGTATACAACAGATTGAGGAAATTGCTTATATATTATTTCCAACAGCTGCTGTACAAAATATTTGCACACGGTGGGGCTATTTAACATTCCCTGTGGGAGAAACTTCCATTGATATCTCTTAGAAGGCTTGCAATTATTGTAAGTAGGCACTGTGAATGCAAATGTTTCTTTGTCCTTTCTTGTAATGGTATACTAAAGGAAACCTTTTTTTAATCAATAACTATGAGAGGCCATTTTTTTTTTACTATTTAGACATACTTTTATATCACTTGAAGTATTAAGCATACATGTACATAATGAATAAATTACTGATATCCACAAGAACAACAATTACCACTAATGATTATAGTTGCTGTGATATACAATGCTAAACATGGCATTCAAACAGCTTTATAAGCTTTAGTGCTGTAAGAGTTCTAGGCTTAAAACATGATAATTACCTTGCCTGTTAGGTAATCTATTTCCCAGTGATCACCTTCCCTGAATTTTCTCCAATATCTACACATTTTTAGTCATATTTAAATCCTATTCTTTCCCTCTGACTTTCTCTTTTAAACAGGTATGACAGAAAATACAGTTTGTTTCCTGTGTATCTACCCTCATAGTTATTATGTCTACTTTTTAATGTTGCCTGTGTAAACCAGTCTATCTTCTGTGAGTGGGATGACCTCTACCATTTCTTTTTCTCTATTTTTTATTTAAATAAGAAACAAGATTGTTCTATATTCAATCTCAGTTCCCTCTCCCTCCTCTCCTCCCCTGCCCCCCACTAACAGCCTACCTATCCAATCCCCCTCTGCTCCCCAGGCAGGATGAAGCTTTCCATAGGGGATCTTCAGAGTCTGTCATATCTTTTGGGATAGGGCCTAAGCCCTGCCCCGTGTCTCTAGGCTGAGGGAGTATCCCTCTATGTGAAATGGGCTCCAAAAGACTATTCCTATGCTACAGATAAGTACTGATCTACTACAAGAGGCCCCATAGATTTCCAAGAGAGGCCATTCTTTAGGCAATATAGAATAAAAAGTAATTCCAGAATATACAGAGGCCATTGGCTGTATTACCTTTTAACAGCTCTTAAATCTGTTACTATTATCTACTATCCAGATTTCTTTTTAATAACAAATACAGGAGAATGGCAAGGGCTGGTTGATTCCTCTATATGTCGAGTATTTTGTTGCTCCTGTCCCTGGTCTTCTAAAGTCTGTAGTTTCTTTGTTAGTAAAGGATATTGTGCAACCCATAAAAGTGTGTTTGTCAGCCCTTTATTATTTTTATCAAACAGTATTATTTCAATGCCTGCATGCTTCTTGATCCCATTTTGTTTGAGTACTTTTGTCCATCTCTTTACTCTAAGGTGGTGTCTATGTTTAAAACTGAATATAGACAACAGATGAATATTTTTCTTAATCAACCCAGTCAGCCTGTGCATTTTAATTGGAGAACTGAGGCCCTTCATATTTCATCCTTTTATTGAAATGGGTGTATTAATTATGACTATTTTCTTGCATTTTGGTGCTATCATTGTATTCTCATTGGTATTTTGTGTTTTAATAATTATGGCTTCCTGTTTCTGCTATAATCTCTCTGCAATGTCCATTCCTCTCTTCAAATCAAAATAATGCTTCTGCATTTTCTTTAGTTTTGGTTTGTCATTATGGTATTTTTAGGCTTTTTATGCCATGGATTTTTTTTTCTGTCAATCATGGCAGATATCTTCACTGGGTCTAATATTCCTTGCTTGACTTCATAGTCTTTTGTAACTTGGAATGCATTGCTCCAGGGTTTTCTCAAGTTTCCATTGAGAAATGAGCTGTTTTTCTGACAATTTTTTCTTCATATGAGCCTTGCATTTTTCTCTCACAGCTTTTTAAAAATAGATGTTTATTTATTATGAACACAGTATTCTATCTGCATGTATGCTTGCATGCCAGAATAGGACACCAGACATCATTACAGATGATTCTGAGCCACCGCGAGGTTGCTGGAAATTGAACTCAGGTCCTTTGTAAGAGCAATCAATGCTCTTAACCTCTGAACCATCTCTCCAGCACTTTTAAACACTTAATACAGATTCATTTGGCTGTCCTGGGTTTTTTGTTTTTCCATATAAATTTGATTGTTGTTCTTTCAAGGTCTGTGAAGAACTGCATAGGGATTTTGATGGGGATGGTGTTAAATCTGTAGATTACTTTTGGCAAGATTGCCATTTTTACTATGTTGATTCTAACTATCCAAGAGCATGGGAGATCTTTCCATTTTCTGGTGTCTTCTTCAATTTCTTTCTTTAAAGACTCAAAGTTCTTACTGTACAGGTACAATAAAGGAACTTCTGGAGGCATCACCATCCCTCACTTCAAGCACTATTATAGAGCCATAGTTCTGAAAACAGCTTGGTATTGGCACAAAAATAGATAGACCATTGGAATTGAATTGAAAACCCTGATATTAACCCGCACACCTATGAACACTTTATTTTTGACAAACATGCTAAATGTATACAATGGAAAAAAGATAGCATCTCCAACAAATTGTGCTGGCACAACTTGATTCAGACATGCAGAAGATTGCAGATACATCCATATCTGTCACCATGCACAAAACTTAAGTGCAAATGGATCAAAGATCTGAACATAAATCCAGCCACACTGAATCTTCTAGAAGACAAAGAGGGAGATACTCATTAAAGAATTGACACAGGAAACTGCTTCCTGAACATTACACCTGTAGCACATACATTGAGATCTGCAATTAATAAATGGGATCTCCTGAAACTGAGAAGCTTTTGTGAGACAACGAACACAGTCAGTAAGACAAAACGACATCTCACAGAATGGGAAAAGATCTTCACCAACCCAACCTCAGACAAAGGGTTAATTTAAAAAATATACAAGGAACTCATGGAGCTAGCCACCAAAACACCAAACAATGAAATTAAAAAGTGGGGTGCAGAACTAAATAGAGAATTATCAATAGAGGAATCTGAAATGGCTGAAAGTCACTTAAGAAAGTGCTCAAAATCCTTGGCAATCAGAGAAATGCAACTAAAAACAATTCTGAGATACCATCTTACACTGGCCAGAATGGCTTAAATCAAAAACACCAATGACAATCTATGCTGGAGAGGATATGGAGAAAAAGGAACACTCCTCCATTGTTGGTAGGAGTGCAAATTTGTAAGACCACTTTGGAAATCAGTATGTCGATTGCCCAGAAAAAAATGGGAATCAGGCTACCTCAAGATCCAGCAATTCCTCTCTTTGATATATACCCAAATAGTGCATGTTCATACAACAAGGACATATGTTCAACCATGTTCATAGCAGCATTGTTTGTAATAGCCAGAACCTGGAAGCAACCTACATGCCCTCAAATGAAGAATGGATAGAGAAAATGTCGTACATTTATACAATGGAGTACTACTCAGCAGAAAAAAGCAATGGAATCCTGAAGTTCGAAGGCAAATGGATGGAATTAGAAGAAACTATCCTGGGTGAGGTAACCCAGTCACAAAAAGAGAAATATGGTATTTACTCACTCATATATGAATTCTAGTCATAGAACAAAGGATTACCAAGCCTACAATCCTATTCACCAATGAAACTAGGAAAGAAGAAGTACTCTAAGGGAAAAAATGCATGGACCTCAGGAATGGAAAGGGGCAGGAACTCCTGAGCTAATTGGCAGCATGAGGGTAAGGGAGAGGAAGCTGCCAGAATGAAAGGAGAAGAGGAGAAGAGAGGAGGAAATGGAGGAACAGAAATAGTGAGTTGGGGGAAGAATAGAGGAGAGCAGGATGAGAGATACCATATTAGAAGGAGCCATTATAGGACTGAGGAGAGATCTGGCACTTGGGAGATTTCCAGCGACCTACAAGGATGACACAAACTGACAATCTAAGCAATGGTGGAGAGGATAAGCTAAATGCCCTTCCCCTATAATGAGACTGATGACTACTTTTTATGCCATCCTAGAGCCCTCATCCAGTGGCTGATGGAAGCAGAGGCGGACACCCACAGATATACACTGAACTGAACTCTGTAACTTATTTGCAGATAGGGAGGAATGAAGATCAAAGGGGTCAGTACCAGACTGTTGAAACCCATAGAAACAGCTGGGCTGTACAAGGTGGAGAACATGTACACGAGACTGCTGTCTGGGAGGCCAGAACAGGACTGATGTAGCCCCCTGAACATGGATGTCAATTAGTTGCCCTCTGCACTCTAGGGGACCCCTGGTAATGGATTAGTATTTTCGCTGGTGTAAGAAGGGATTTTCAGAGCCCATCCCACATGAAGGTATGCACTCTAGGCCTGGATATATGGGGGAGTGCCTAGATCTGACCCAGGATTATGTGGTGGACTTTGGGGAGCCCCATCGAGGGCCCTACTCTGACTGTGGAGTGGAGGGTTGATGGGGTGAGTGGGTAGGTCAGGGACAAGTGGGCAGGGGTGGGGGAGGTGGGAGAGGGAAAGTGATTGACATGTGAAACCAGCTTGTTCCTAATTTGAACTAATATAAAAAAAATAAATTTTTTTCAAAATATTTAAAAACATAAAAGTTTTATTATGTACACAGTGATCTCCTTGCATATGTCCCTGAAAAGCACATCTCATTAGAGATGGTTGTGAAACACCATGTGATTTCTGGGAATTGAACTCAGGACCTCTGAAAAAGCAGCCAGTGCTAATAACCTCTGAGACATCTCTCCAGACAGGATCTCTTATAGATTTTATTGCACTTTTTGTTGTTGTGGTTGTTATGAATACTTAGTAATTTATCCATCTTATGCCCTGGGTATTCCATTTCTGATCTTGTCCCTTTGGTGTTCTGTACCCTTCTTGTATTTATTTTATGCATGTGCCTTTTCTTGGTGGGGGTGTCTTTCAATGATTTTACTGAAGATCTGGGGTCTATGTCAGTAATTTGAAATTCTATTCCTTGATTAGTACATATAATTTAAAGGGTCTGTGTGTGCCTGTGTGTGTGTGTGTGTGTGTGTGTGTGTGTGTGTGTGTGTGTGTGTGGTATTTGACATTTCCTGCATGCTCCTTTAAGGGGAGAGTTTTTTCATTGATAATCCTTGTTTATTTAGTGGAGATCCTCTTTTGAATCTAGATAGTCTCTGTTCTGCTTGACTCACTCCACTTGTAAGGCTTTCCTTTGACATTCTAGTTGAATTGCTGGGGTTTTCAATTTCATCTTCATTTCAGTCTGAATTCTCTTCAATGTTTCTGCCTTCTGATTGAATTCTAACCCTTAGTTTTATCTTGATCATTTCCATCAGACTTGTAATTATTTTCCTGTGCATCACTCAGGGTGTATATTATTTTTAAGCTCTTTCTCCTTGATTTCGTTGAGTTGTTTCTTTCTGTTTTCTTTAAATCCCTCAAATTCTTTAAAGAACTTCATAATTGTTCCTTTAAAATATGTGACCTAGAGGTTAGTTAATTATAATCATTGGCAAACATTTCTAAAGAACTGATAGATTTTAAAAAGAAGGTACTCACTTGATCATCTATATTGTTGGTATATTTGTAATAAGTGTGGACTGCTTTTGTTACTTCTTAATCTGCTCAAGCACACTTGAGTAGAAAGGAGGATGGGCAGAAAAGGCTAGGTCTACAGATTGATAATGGCTTAATTGGAATGAAGTCTAGTGGACAGAAGGGACTGGATTGTAGTACTTAACATGTTTCATGGAGCTTGGGGATATATTTGACAGGGTATAGTATACAAAACAGGGAAATTTTGAGGTTTGATAAGTACATGTAGAGGATCTTGTTAAAGGCCTACAGCTCCTTTGTTATGTTTTAAGGGGAAATCAGACCAGGCTGGTGCCTCCTTTGGGCCATATAAGTTGTTACTTAAAAGGTGTAGATGGTCTTAGATTTCTGAGGTAGCTTAAAGAGATAGGAGGTAGAAAGAGTAAGGAATCTACTTGTACAGCATATGGTACTGTGTTTATTGAAGCACCCAGCAGAGGAGCACACTCAGTCCCTAAGTGTAGGATCTGCAAGAAGAAAAATGGGGCATCAACTGTTTACAGGATCATAAATTGTTGCAGCACTTAGTTAAAATCTCCCTCCTGCAATTTCTCCATCCTGGAGTTAATTCATCAGGTTGAGAGAGGCAGACTCAACAGATGAGCAAAGTGAATCCAGCAAGATGATTTTTAACCTTGTAGGAATCCCATTTTAAAAGTGAGACCGTATATCTGAAGGGAAAGTTGAGGATACTCATCAGGCTTTATCCTGTAGGACATGTTAGAAGTCTGGGTACAGAGTGGGGATGTTGGGGTGGTACAGAAACAGACTGTGGATCTTATTTTCGCTTATTAAATGATTAATTTTTGTGTCTCCTCCTATACTTTCTTTGGCTTTATCCTACTCGGTGTGTTCTCATCGTCATTGAGTTGTATATGGGGTTCTTCATCAACTTTCAAAAGTTTTCATGGAGTATTTTTTCAAGCACTTTTCAAACCTACATCTTTCCTCTCTGTGGTACTCAGATAATTTGAATACTTCCATGGTTTTGTATTATTTTTCTTGAGACATGTGAGACTGGCCATTCTTCGGCATTTTCTTTCTACTGTTTGTCTACAATGATTTTCTGTACATACATATCAGTGTTGATGCATGTGTTGCCTCCATACCACACTTCACCTCACTGTGTGAACATCCTATTTTTTCTCTTATTGTATTTTCAGATCCTTAGTTGCCATGGGATTCTACTTTATTTGTAACTTTCATTTCTTCTTTTGACATTTTTTGCTTTTCATTTATTTCAAGAAAACAATTTAATTGGTTATTGATTCCTTTCATGACAATCACTTTTATATACACATTTATCAGTATTGGAAACAAGTGGATTTAACAAGCATATTATCTATTTCCACATATGTGAGTCTCTTGTTTTTTTTGGGATGATGGATATATGATTACCCATTGATATTCTTGGCCTTTTGCTGTGGTCATTGGTATTCTCTTCATACATTTTACTTACTTCCTTCTTTTTTTTTTCCTTTTCAGGCAAGGTGTCATGTAGCCCATGCTGGCCTTTGAACTCTCCATGTAGTCGATAGTTTTAATCTCTTCATCATTGTGTTGCCATCTTTAAGTGATAGAGATATGTGTAGCATCACCCAGCTGTTGACTTCTGGCTATTGTACCTTCAGACTGGGAAATTAGCAAAAAGTCATGTCTAGGCTTGGCAGGTGAGGCTAGGCTTCCTTGTAAGATAGGCTTCCAATGGGATCTTGATTTTCAGAGATTCTTGTGTTTGATATCTTGAGTTACTTGGTTTACCCAATACCAGTATGGCTTCCACTGATTTCTCCTGGTGTTATCTGTAGATCCAGAGGCTCCTGGTTATATTATGATGGACTGCCACTAGCATGTCACATTTCCCTACCCAGTGCGCTGCTGTCTCTGGAAGAGCAAAGAGTCTCAGATCTTCAGAGTTACAACTGATTTCCAGTCAAGTCAAAATATAGCTCTTAGATCCTTCTTTTAGAGAACACCAAGGGATTTTAGTGGTTTTGTGCAGGAACAGTTTCCCATGTGCAGCTAAAGGCTGGGATGAGCCCCCTCTCTTAAGCAGTGACTCAATATTCAGAGTTATTGGGCAGAGGTGGGATGCTGATGTAGGGGAAAAGTAGTCTCAAGTCTGTAGGAGCATAGTGGATCCTAAATGTAGCTCTTTATTATGATGCATTTTTCTACCAATTCTATCTCCCTGTCTCAATATTTCTTACTGGAGTCCTACTCAACACCTAGCAGAAGTTAGGTCTTCCCAGATACAAAGTTATTGGATAAAGCTCACCTTATGTTGACATGGGATCTCTACTATAGCCAGGGGAAACATGGACCTAACCTGGCCCCTTTTCATATCTATGGTGAAACTGGAAAAATGCCAGGTTATTTCCTTATCTGGGAGAAATCACACCTATGGTACTGGGCTTTTTTTCCAGCATAAGGGTCCCAAAACTTTATGTGTCCATCCTTGTATGTTTTCTAAAGTTCCCCTCCTCCAAATTTTACAGTGAATTTAACCATAAATAGTCTGTACCATTTATCTTTAAAGTCCCCATTGCTATCTTGAAATTCGAAGGCAAATGGATGGAACTAGAAGAAACCATTCTGAACAAAGTAACCCAGTCATAAAAAAGACAGGCATGGTATGCACTCACTCATATGTAGATTTTAGACATAGAGTAAAGGATTGTCAGCCTGCAGTCCATGCTGCCGGAGAGGCTGGTAAACAAGGAGGACCCTAAGAGAGACATACATGGAGAAGGGGAAAGGGACAAGATCTCCTGAGCAAATTGAGAGCATGGGGGAAGGGAGAAGGAACTAGAAGAATGATAAGGGGACAAGAAGAGGGGTGAGGAAGACATAATGTGGCAGGAAGAATAGAAGAGAGCAAGATAAGAGATAATATAATAGAGGGAGGCATTATAGGTTTAAAGAGAAATCAGGCACTAGGGAAATGTCTGGAGAGCTACAACGATGACACCAAGTAACAATCTAAGCAACAGAGGAGAGGCTACCTTAAATGCCCTCTCCTGATAATGAGATTGATGACTAATTCATATGCCATAGTATAGCCTTCATCCAGCAGCTGGTGGAAGTAGAAGCAGACAACCATAGCTAAACATTGAACTGAACTGAAATCCAGTTGCAGAGAAGGAAGACTGATGAGCAAAGGGGTCCATACCAGGCTGGTGAAACCCACAGAAACAGCTGACATGAACAAGGGAGAGCTCTTGTTCCCCAGACTGATAGGTGGAAAACCAGCATGGAACTGATCCAGACCCCCTGAATTTGGGTGTCAGTGAGGAGACCTTGGAAATCAATGGGGCCTCTTTTAGTGGATCAGCACTTATCCCTAGCATTGGAATGGATTTTGGGAGCCCAACCCACATGGAGGGATACTCTCTGAGCCTAGACACAGGGGCTGGCCTAGTCCCTATCCCAAAGAATATGACAGACATTGAAGACCTCCTATGGAAGGCCTCACTCTCTCTGGGGAGCAAAAAGGGTATGGGATAGGTAGGGTGTTATTTGGAGAGGCAGTTGAGAAGGGGAGGGAAAGGGACCTGGGAATGACATGTAAAATAATTTTCTTTCTAATAAAAAATAAAACAAAAAATAAATTAAAGTCCCCGATTCTTCCTTGCTACTCCAGTGGGATGAATTATATCAAAGAATCTTACATTATTCATTCAAGGACTCATGCTGATTATAGAGCTAGAAGGAAAGTTTTACTTAGGTCTTGAAGGTCAAAATCCTTCTTTGCACATCTCCTTTGCATGTGAAATTAGCACAATAAACATAAAACCAAAAAGCCAAAATACTAGAACTTAAAAATTCTGAAAACTGGACTTTCATATAACTTACCTGAGGGGGGAACTTTCTATGTTTCTTAAATAGAGTGAACACAGAAACAACAAATTAAATCTAAAACAAATACTGTCTTAGGAATGCCAGGCAAAGACAGTGAGGACAGCTGTCAAGCACACAGGATGTTCTCATTAGAAGAAAGCAGTGTTTTGATAGGCAGGTGTTGTCTTGGCAAAAAGACTGGGTTGATTCTGTTGCTGGCTCTTTGGTTCTTGAGTCCAACTTGATTTCATGATGATTAGCACCAAATAGAGGAGAGATACTTTTAGCCTGGGTGCTTGCCAGAGAGCAAGTACAACTGAGCTGATTTTAGGTCTTCTCAGTTTGGGAGGAGTGAAAATGGCTAACTCAGGTTTTTCATCTCTCTCTGCTAGACATTTGAGATGCATGCAGGAGGGCAGTCTGTATCTCACAACAACAGTAGTAATTACTGAAGAAACACTTGGGAATGATCTCCTTTGTTTCCCTGTCTTCAAATACCAAAGCAAATATTGAAGTGTTTACTAGAAGTGAGAGACCATCCCACCTTACTCTTCATGCCAATGAATTCCTGTGTAAGTAAAAACACAGTTTATCCAAATTACTGAGAGTATATGAATGGTACCAAATGCAGGTGTGAGGGGCATTGAGGGCAGGGGGGGGCTGTTCTTCAGGGAAGAGGAAATAGTGTGATGGCTCATGTAGTCAGGAAAAGACTTCGAAACACTCTGTCTAGGCCAGTTGGGTGGGAGGTGAGTATCAATACAAATTGTTTTTCTTTAGACTTTTAACCTTTTTAAGAAAGTAAGGGTTAAACATTATTGTTGTTGTTGCTGTGGTTATTCAAAAAGCTTGCCTATCTTTCTCCATTGAGTCCCAGGACAAGATGGATGTCTGCCAATGTGACAGAAAGTCTTGAGTATTTTTTCTTTCCCCAGCCAGGATGTGACACAAATTCTGTTCATAAGCGCAGGTTGGCTATTGGTCAATGCTTTTGCTCCCAGGTATCTTGGTTTGGCAAACACTTGAACCCTGCAGTGGAAAGGGGAGAATGTTTTTTTTATTGTCATTGAATACTTGCCTAGAAATAGAAACTCATGAAGTGTTCTGTATACAATATATCTCCAATTTCCTTACTGTGGAATAAATGTCCCAAATTGTAACATCAGTGACTATCAGCTCAAAAAATATACAAATTGCCTAAACTACTATGACTATTAATGAAGTGGCAGAACTGAGGTTTGAATTAAGGGCTTTTCCTTCAATATTTGGATTATTGAATGGATTTATGGAACAGTCTTATAGTTCCTCTAACAGGAGGCTGAGTCAAGATGATGACAAGTATTTAGTACTACTTGGGCTATAGAATGAGTTCCTACCATCCTGAGCAAATTAATTCAACCCTAAATTTCATTAAAAAACACAAAGATGGCTGCAATGGATACTCAGTGGTGGAGTAGTGGAAAGGAGCTTCAAACTCAAGAAGATACCCAGATTCAAGGAAAGAGGGAGAGAGAGTTCTAGAATATCAGCAAATTTCTTCATGTCTCTGCTGCCAAAAAAGCATGGGAATACAAACATGTGCAAAACACACATGTACACATGCACACACACCTTTACCAGCAAGCCAATCTGCTGCTATTTATTTAATTAGTTACTGGATTTTTTGTTGTTGTTCTCTGTTTGTTTGTGTGTTTTCTTTCTTTTTTAGGTAAGTTTTTACATTTGTAGTGTAGGCTGCCCTGGAATTCACTATGTAGCTCAGCCTCAATTGAAACTCCTGTCATGCCTCATGCATCAACTTCCTGAGTTCAGGTTGCTAAGAGTTTGTCATCACTCTCTTCCCCACTCTATTCTCCCCTGTGAAATGCCCCATCACATTTCTTATACTCTTCACAAACAGACTGGATTTTTCTGAAAACATAGCAGTGCTAGGGTGGGAAATTGAGGCACAAACAAGGAAGAACTTTTTCATGCTTTTCAAAACTGCAGCCATAGTTGCATTGATTTGCTAAACAATTTCACTAATTTTGCTTTTAGTAAAGATGGTGATTTTTACAGTTGTTCATGAATATCCTTGATAAAATTTAAAGTAATATGTTATAATTCTGTAACATATTATCTTAACTAAAGTCTAGTGAAGTAAACAGGCAACGTAGTCTCACACACCTGTATGGCACACACACACACACACACACACACACACACACACACACACACACACTATATATATATATATATATATATATATATATATATATTGTACACATTGTGAACATAGCAAACACCAAATATAATAATTACTAGCTAATATCTATGAAAACTAGATATTGCATATTAGATCAATTATTTTCTTAGAAGTTTATTTATAAGTTCAATTCTAATTAACAAATTAACTAAAAAATCATTTCATTAATACAAGGTTTTCATTACTCAATCCAGGCTGGGCTTAAGTTTGTTAATCTCCTCTTCCTCCCAGGTGTTGGAATTATCAGCATGTTGTGACCATGTCCACTTTCTTTTAACCCAATAAAATAGATACTACTTTCTCCTGAGATTATGGAAATTTAAATAACCTAGAATTTTCACACTTGATATGTAATAATTACAATAATTATTCCCAGGTTATAAAAAAATGACCTCATTTCAATTGTCTTTAGTTAGGATGAGACCTGAGAAGTAATTCTGTTTTTGTGTGACATAAGATAAATTAGTAATTCTGGCTTAACATTTTTGAAAAACATCCTGGTAATTTTTGGTAACCTAACACTTATAATAAACACATATCCCATTAGCAGATTTCTAATTTATTTGCTTATAATTGTGTGGCAATATGCAGCATTTGCTTTTAAGTTCTGTGGGTCTAGGCCAAATGAATTCCTTAAATATACACAGACAATGGAAATTTTGGAGCAGTTGCCATTTTTTTAAATTGAGTTCTAAAAACAATTTCAGCTTTCAGAACAGAGTTCTTGTGGACAATTAATTTTAAATGGGAAATGCATTCTGTCTTTGCTTACATGGCTGATTGTATTTGAAAAGCATATGGCCTTGCTGTCATTCCTAGTAATTACATGTCAAAAATTTCTGCCTTACTGTGTTCCATGTTTGTCATCCAGTTGTATCTGTTACTATTTAGAACATAGTGTGTCTATTTGTATATATATGGTCAACTTGTAATCAGGAAATAATGTTTTGAATTAAGAGTTCCCTAAAAGAACAAATTTATCTGTGTTTATATCAAATCATGTCACATTGTATTTAGAGGGGTAATAGGACATGGATGGATGCTTGTTCAGGGAAAATGCATTACATTTCAACAGTTACTGGTGGTGAAGATGTTAATGGGTGACATAACAAAGGGAATTTTACATGACTTGGGAAATAGATGTGGCATGAGGAAACGTTAATTTCAGACTTGCCTCATTAATCAGATCTGCTGCCAGCTAAAAATTGTCACCTAAGTATATTGTGCATTATGCTGTTCAATGCTGATGAAGACACTGACATTCAAAATAGGAATAATTGGGCTTGGTGCTGGGAGGAGAGGGGTATGATGTGGTAAAAGGAATGTTTTTCTATCTGACCTTTTGCATGACTTGCCCAAGACACTGTGGGGTGGTACCTGTCATGACTAATGGAGACTAAGGATTCAATAAAATTTAAATAGTCTTGTCAGTAACTGCTGAAAGCTAAAATTAACCACAATATTTCCTACAAACAGGCCTACACATTGGAGTCTGCAAATATAGGAAATCCCTGATGTCTCAACTAAGCAAATGCCAGGATGTTAAAATACAGGAGGGATGGAGAAACTCCAGCATGACTTTCCAGCTGTTACAGGTGCAGGTACAACCTAAGGCCATAATACAGCTCAAGATGCTTGAGACAAGAAAGTTATTATGGAGAAACTAATGGAATAGTTCACAGAGAATACTTTCCTGGATGAAAATTCCTTTGCATTTACTCCACAATGGAGGCACAAGTGTTACTGTTCCTAATCTATGAATAAGATACATATCTCGGATGCAAGAAGAGAGTCCTTACATCATTTTATCATAACGTGTAGAGATTTTGCACGTAAGAAAAAAAGAAGGAAGAAAGGAAGGAAGGAAGGAAGGAAGGAAGGAAGGAAGGAAGGAAGGAAAGGAGGACCCTTGTCATTGAACAGATTTTGTGTGTGTGTGTGTGTGTGTGTGTGTGTGTGTGTGTGTGTGTGTGTGTGTTTGTGTGTGTGTGTATTGCAAAAGAAGGTTTCAGGGTTTCTGTCTGTAATAGCTTTGACTGTGCTGGAACTTTCTTTGTTGCCCAGTCTAGTTGTGAACTCACAAAGATCCATCTGCCTCTGCCTGCCAGTGCTGTGATCAAAGACATGAACCAAGACAGCTGGCTAGTGAACATATTTTTAAAAAAATCTGGTGCCAGGATATGCTCCAAAGCTACACAGAGATACCCTGTCTCAAAAAAAATCTGAAGTACATTTGTCTCTGTATTAAAGTGTACAAATTTTAAGTATGTAGTTCAGTGAGATTTAGAAAATGCATGCATAATATACCCATTACTACAGTCAACATTGAGAACATTCCTGTCAACTTGTAAACCTTTCCCACTTCTCTTGTAAGTGGTTTCTCCATGAGCCCAGGATCTCAGACAAAAGGTGATTTTGTTTTTCTATTCTGAAATGTAAGTTTCATATGGCCACATGAATAGAATTCTATGGAAGTGTTTAGAAATATCTTGCTTAGAAAAATGTGTGTGGAGATTCATCCATGTTCCCACATTAATCAATGTTAAGCTTCTATATAATACCGAGGAGCCATTGGACCATTGGGCACACAGACCTTAAAAGTGAGATCTTAAATTTATCCACAAACCAAACAGTAGATATTTCATGTCTTTACATTTTGAGGCACAATAAATAATACTAGAAACATTCACATGTGTGTAGATATATTTTTCTTTCTTAGATAAATATCTAGTGTATTATAAATGTATAAAAATGGGCACTTGATTATTTATACTTTAAAACTTGAGTCTCTCTCTCTCTGTGTGTGTGTGTGTGTGTGTGTGTGTGTGTGTGCGTCTGTGTGTGGTATTGTTGCTGTTACATGTGTGCAGTGCTCTCAGAGGTCATAAAGAGGAATTGGCTTCAATGATGCTGAAGTTCTAAGCAACTGTGATCTTTCTACTGTGGTTCCTGTGCAACTGAACCTGGATCCTCTAGAACAAGAAGTTCTGTCAACCACTGTGATACCTCTCCAGCTCTTTCATACTTTTAATTGATGCAGAGGAACATGTGCTTCCAAATGCATGGGTGTATGGGTACATGTGCTTATTTGCAAGGGAACAGCAGATTTGAAGGCTGATGCTTTCCTCAATTTCTCTGCGCCTTACACATTGTTGCAAAGAATCTGCTTTGAATGCAGAATTCCCTGATTTTGTGTGCACCACCACTGCCGGTGATTGCTTTAAAAATAGACCTACTATTTATCAGTACAGTACTTTTTATAATTTATTTATTCTTATAAATTTCATTTTACATTCCTACCAAAGTACTCCTTCTTACCACTACTCAACTCCCCCCAAGCACAACACCAGTCTACTCATCCTCAGGGGTACAGAATGTCATGAGGAGTCAACAAAATCTGACACAATAGATTGGGGCAGGGCCAAGCCCATCTCTCATGCATTAAGGCTGAGCAGGACATCCAACCATTGGAAATAGGCTCCAAAAAGCTAGTCCATGTATAAAGGTCCTACTGCCAGGATTCCCTCTGATAGTTCAAGCTTCACAACTCTCTACCACATATGAAGGGCCTAGGTAGATCTCCTGGAGTCTATACAGCTGTCGTTCTCGAATTCATGAGTTTCCACTAGCATGGTTCAGCTGTCTCTGTAGATTTCTCCATGCGGATCTTGACCTCCCTTGCTCATATAATCCCTCCTTCATCCCTGGCTTTGATTAGATTTTTAGAGATAGGCCTGGTTCTTGGTTGTAGAGCTCTGTGTCTGCTTCCATCATTTGCTAAATTGTGGTTCTATGATGATAGTTGGGGTATTTATCAATCTGACTACAGTGGAAGGCCAGTCCATGCATTCTCTCAACTAATTCCAGGAGTCTTACTTGGGTTCCTCCTTGTGGATTCTGGGGAATTACCCTAGAACCAGGTATCTCCATAACCTCACAGTGGTTCTCTCTATTAAGTTATCTTTTTTATTTCTCTTCAACTGAATCTCTCCCCCCAGACCATCCCATTCTATAATGTTCTCATCTCCCCTCCCCTCTCCCTTAGAGCATCCCCTCTCCCATTAGTAGAACTCATCTAATTTCCCCAGAAAAGTATGTTTAAATCTTATTTGATTTATTTTCCTTTGAATCTTTTCATCATTTTGATTTTTCTTTCATTGATGATTAATGATGTTGAGCATGGTATATCTAATTATAACTGTGCTTCATATTTTAATATAGAAATATAGTCATTACTTTTTTACTTTCTATGTTTTATGAGTTTTTAATTGATATCTGGGGTGAGTAACATAAAAATTTAAGCACAAATATATTATTCTATATCTCATTGTATCATTTCTGCTATACAATGTGAAGGTACAAAAATGATATTGTTTGTTTCATGTCAAAGTGTATTCTATGCATTTATTTTATATGATGAATAGCTAATATAGTCTAAACAAGAAAGAGTCTGAGTATTGGTTACAACTGAAGTTTATTCATATTTTATTTTTAATTTTTGAGGTTGTTTTGATACAGGGTCTATCTATGGCATTCCATGTTTTATATCAAAGTATATTCTATACATTTATTTTATATGCTAAATAGCTGATATATTCAAAACAAAGGACAGTGGAACTGAGTATTGGTGACAACTGAATTTTATTCCCTTTTTATTTTATTTGTTGTTGCTGTTGTTTTGAGACATGGTCTATCTATGAGTCTTGGCTGTCATGGACCTTGCTATGTAGACAAGGCTGGCTTCCACATCAGAAAGATATGCCTGCCTTTGCTTCTTGAGTGCTAGGATTAAAGCATACATCAAAAAAATGAGTATTCACTTGCTTTTATTTATAATATTGTTTTGGAGAGTTTGATAGTCCAGAGTCTAGCTTCTGTCTCTGAATATTTAAATTCCATTTCTTCCTCAGTGACAAAATGAGTCCTGCACTTTGTAAGATCCATTCATATTAGGAAGTAATATCTGTCCCTGCAACTTTGTCCTGTGCAGTCAAATTTGAGTTAGGAGCATTCTGGGAAATAGTTTCTGTAACATGAAGCCTGAAGTAAGACAATTATATTTAGATATGGTGGTAAATCACAGAACTGCATTTCATTTAAATATAAATTGAATGTTTTCCCTTAGCAGGATGACAACAATACCCAGAGCTACCCTAAGGCTGCCTGACATGAGGTAAAGTATGATGCAGGACAAGTACAAAAAGGAGAAATTCTCTAGATCTCTTGTGTGGTGAGCTGTTTTCATTTTGTCAATGGCTGCAAAGAATAGAAGACTGTGATCATACAACACAAGAGAAGAAGACAGATAGACCCTTTGCATGTTTGTGGCAGAAACAGATGGGCAGGGACACTTAGGTGAACTTATCAAAGTTTAGGAATCTGATTTTACACCTCACTACGAGGAATGAATGTATTTCTGCAAATGTTGCAGATGCCCAAATAAACAATGAGTGTGGTCTTAGTTTATATTTTAAGTAACTCTAAGATAAGGGCCTAGAGTTAGCATAGTGCAAGAAAGACTTCTCATATGCTGACATCTCTTACTATCACAATAGGGAGAAACTGATAAGAGATCATCTTCCCCTGAATTCTAAGACACAAACCACATTATTGGGTTTATTTTTCATGTATAATCATTTTATAGTCTCCCAAATTTGAATGTTGCTAATGTAGTGATCTTCATGAGTTTATTGATATAATTACTGCTATTTTAAAACATCACCATTCTTTTGCTGTTTCACTTGTGTGATGAAGAAAATGATAGGTGAAGGATGAGAAGCTTGCTTAGCTTCTACTGATGCCAGGGAGTTTGAATCATGACTAGTACTTCTGCGAATGTCCATCCTTAGCAGAGGATGCACTGAAAATATCATTTTCTTCTTCCTTCTTAGCAGCAAACTGTTTGACATATGCTGTACCATAATAATTAAAACCCAGAGATACATATTGGAGTTTAGGCCACAAGCTGAAGATAAGAGAAGCAAAGCAACCAAGCCAGTAGACCCTAACACTACCCAGCTGAAATGGCAATCCTGTCTGCACAAATCCTCAGCTGTGAATTCCTGTCTCCTCCTCATATTCCTTTCTACACCCAGACATACCCACCTGTCTCCACATGCCTTGTCTTGGAATTAAAGATATGTGATCACAAACATGGGATAAAAGTATCTGTTACTCTCCACTCTTGTGTAGGCCAGGGTACCCTTGAACTCACAGAGATCCATCTACCTGTTGCCTGATTTCTGGGATTAAAGGTGTGTGCCACCACTGCCTAGCTTCTAGAGCTAACTAGTGTGGCTGGCTTTGTTTTCTGATACTTCAGGCAATCTTTATTAAATCATAAATAATATACTACTACAATATGCCACAAAGCAAATAAAAGATGTATAATATTCTAAATATTCTCTAAAGGAAGAATGGCACATAACTAGTGTTATAGTTAAAAATATAAAACAAATGTTATAATAGCAAAATTCCCTTTCCATTCTGTCCTTCTACTTTCCTCCTTTCTTCCTTCACTTCTTGGCTTCTTCTTCTTTCTTCCTTTCCTCATTTCTGAGTTCATCCATTCTTCTAACTTTCCCTTCCTCATTATTGCCTCCTACTTACCTCCCCATTCCTTTTCTCTAATATTCTCAATTCTCTCTTCCTCAAATATTTCTCCATTTTTCTTTCTTGTCCTTCCAAATTTTCCCTTCCCTATTTTCTCCTCCTTCACTTCATTCATGTCTCCTCTCTTCTTCCATTCCTCCTCTCTTAGGGTTGCTATTGCTGTGGAGAGACATTATGTCCACAACAATTAAATGAAAACTTGTACTTGTGGCTGGTTTATAGTTGAGAGGTCTATTTCATTATCAACACAGTGGGAAGCACAGTAACACACAGATAGGCATGGTGCTGGAAAGCTTGCTGAAATTTTACCATCCAGATCTGCAGGAAATAGGAAGAGAATGACACTGGATTTGGCTTGAGCATCTGAAACTTCAAAGACTATACCCACTGATACACTTCCTCCATCAACACCCCAACTACTCCAACAAAGCCACACATGCTAATCCTTTTTAATAATGTCATTCTTCATGAGCCTATGGGGGTTATTTTTTATCCAACAAAGCCACACATGCTAATCCTTTTTAATAATGTCATTCTTCATGAGCCTATGGGGGTTATTTTTTATCCAAGCAACCACACCACATGTCCTTCTTCTTTTTTCTTTATTCATCCCTTCATTCTTTCTTCCCTCCCTTCCTTCCTATCTCTTCCCTCCTTTCATTTTCCTATCTCATTTCCCACCTATTTCCCTCCCATCCCATCCTATCCCACTCCCCTTAACTACCTCTGCCACTTTCATTCTCTTATCCATCCTTCCTTCCTTTCCTACCCTTCCCTCCCTTCCTCTTCCCCCATCATCTCTATCCTTCCCTCCTCCCTCCCACTTCTGCCTTTCTTCCTTTCTTCCATTCTTCCTATCTCCTTCTCACGTCATGGAAAACCATTAACATATTGTCATTGCCATAATTACAACTATTATTATTATTATTATTATTATTATTATTATTATTATTGTACCATGTGTTACTTGAAGGATTTTTCTCATTCCAGTGCTTTCTTACTTACTTAGTGCACACAGCTCCAAATATGTGGACTATAAAGCTCAATATACATAGTATTTTGGTTGAATTTTCTTTCTCAGTTTGGAAGTAAGATCAAGCTGTTGCCTGTTGAAATGCAAGCCAAAGAGATATAGATATGTGGACATTGGAGAAATAGCTTTCTACAAAATTGAGGAGTACTTTCTGCAGTATAAGGCAAGCTTACAAAGTATAGACAATAAAAATAGACAATAAAAGAATGTACTGAGGAAGATAGAAGTTCCTACTTTTGTGACATGTCAGAGTGTAGTTTCTCTTTGTTTTTGGAAAGTTCAGAGCAATCTTTAAGTTACACATTTAGATGAAATTTATGTCCAAGACGTTCAATGACATGTAATTATTAACCGTGGAACTTCATTATATTCACAAATCTCTGAGGTAAGTTTTTAGGACACACTAATATTCAGCATGGAAATAAAAGGTCTATAATTTTCCAATAAACATCCATATACAAATCTGTGTTGCATTTCTAAAACCATCAAAATATTCTGACTAAAAAACACAGGATGGGATATCTTGTGCAAATGCAATGAAGTTCAGGCAATCCGCATTTCTTCATCATCATTCATGGGTTTCCCCCAAACAAAAGTGTGCTCAGTGAAATTAAGGCAGAATAAAAGTGCTTAAAAAAGATTAGCCATTTTCTGGAATGCAAAATTGACATCAATGATATCCAAGCAACAGAAATAGGCTGTTCACATATTTGTTCATACACATCTAAATAGAAAGCTGCAGTCCAATACAACTGGGAATGATTCAGTTGTCATATGGAAATGTCATAATTTAGAGCACTACAATTGAGGCATCATTAGGGATAATACTACAACTGGAACCATTTGAAGTAACAAAAAAAGAGAAAGTAAAATGCACACATAAGCATACACATGTGGATAAAGAGTAGGTGAGGGAGAGAAGATGGGGGAGGGGGTGAGTGGGGAAGGCCAGGGATAGGGAGAGAATGAGTCAGGTCAAATAGTGCATGATCTATTATTTTTTTAGAATCAAAGAGGGACATCTTACAGGAAATCAATACAGGAAGTATTTACTCAATATCTTGAGACTGAAGAGAAGCAAGTGTACAATGTACATGGTACACTAAAAAAATACTATATAAAACAAGGAAGAAATACAATCAGAATTCACCTTTGTTGCTGGTTTACTGCATTTATCCATGGCCCCAGCCTCCAAGAGAGACATATCTGTGATTTTTAACTACACAATGAGCATATTCAGTCTGTAAGGAAACTTCTAAGTAAAAATCACCAGTGAGGTGTCTGAAAGTCAGTAGTGGAAATAGGTAAGATACATGGTATAAAGTCCTACCTTGGTACTGATAGCAAACTGCATGATATCTGACATTTGAAATATAAAATCAGATGTTGCTTAGGCTGGCCTCAATATTGCTATGTATCCACTTGTGGCCTTGGCCCTCCTTCTACCTCCCAAATCACAGAATTCCAGACATGCATCACCATGCCCAGCTTGCACATAAAAAATTGCTTCAAATATTCATTTCTTTTTGCAATAACTGAATTTCTAAAATGAAGTTGTACTGAAATGGTCTATCTATATACTATGTTGTCAATAACACATTTTTCCTCCTCTGCTTCTTCTCTATCCTTTATTTCTCCATATTCTTTCCTTTTCTTCTGTGTTTTACTTCTTTTGATTATTATCATTGTTACTTAACACTATTTTCTCAAACTTCCCAAACTCCCTTATCACATAAAAGCAAGATGCCACACTACTTATATGCCAGCCTGTTACATGATCACAAACTATTAGTTTCTAAGTAATTTCTTCTCTAATTCTATCATTTGATAATTAAATTATCTCAGCACCAACTATGCTAAATCTGAGATCAATGTAAAATTCACATGCTGTATATAATATGCCTGATAGTGTTATATCACTTTTCAGAGTAAACTGCAACCTGTGGAAGAACAGAAATATACTTCTGTCATTTAGCCCAGCATCAACTACTGGAAGCACTCTCTGAAAGTGCAATGCACAGTCAAGGATCAATCTAGATTTACCCATTCATGTGCAAATCATTTGAATAGATCTTTTACTCCCAATCTCTAGTTCTGTATGTCTAATGCCAAAGGAGACTTACAGAATCCAACCCATTCTCTATTTTATACAGAGTTTATAAGGTTATGGATTGGGAAGTTGTGAAGGTTAGTTTAGTCAACTTGACACAAGCTGGAGTCATCTGAGAGAGGAAAATCTCTGTTGAGAAAAGGCTTCATTAGAAACCTATGACAGACTTTGGAGATTCCCCCATGGAGGGCCTTACACTCCCTGGAGAGCAGAGAGGGGATGGGGTGAGTGCTTTGGGGGCTCGTTGGGACAGGGGAGGAGGAGAGGGAGAGGGATCTGGGATTGACATGTGATGCAAGCTTGTGGCTATTTAAAAAAATTAAAATAAATTTAAAAAGAAACCATTGTAGTCAAGGCTGTAGGGCGTTTTTCTTAATTACTGATAGATAGAAGTTGAACCAGCCCATTGTGGGTGATGCCATCCCTAAGCTGGTGTTACTGGATGCTATAGGAATATAGCCCCATGGCAGGATACTTTCTCAGCCTAGATACACAGGGGAGGGCCTATTCCCTGCCCCAAATGATGTGACAGACTTTGATCATCTCTGATGGAAGGCCGCACCTTCCCTGGGGAATGGTTGGGTCTATGAGGGACATGGAAGGATGGGAGGGAGAGGGAACTAGGAATGACATGTAAAATAAGATTGTTTATAATTTAAGTAAAAAAATTAAAGGAATATAGGCTGAGCAAACCAGTTTTCAAAATTTCTTTATGTCAGATTCTGACTCCAGGATCCTGTGCTGACTGCCTTTGATAAAGAATGAACAGGGATGTGGAAGTATAATCAAAATAACCCCTTTCTTCCCAAACTAGCTCTTGGTTATGGTGTTTTATCACAACAATAGTAATGTTAAGGGAGAATCATTCTGAATTGTACCCTGCCTTCTTCTTAGATCATGTCTAACCATAGCAATAGATTGTAAGTAGCCATGTAACTGAAAATTGAATACTAATAACACATAGCCAAACACACATGGAATTGTTTGTCATGGATAACTTACAAATTAATTTTGCAGCAGAGTGAACAATATTTGAACTCTATATAGCCAAATGCTAACATTTTGCTTCCTTGTAATTTCAAAAAAGCCTGTTGAATCTTAGCATTAAGGAGCATCTACAAAAGATCACACTTAAATTAGTATCTCCAAACTCAGCCAGCCCTGTAGCTACCTCCAGTACATTACCCTTTGCCAATTATGGAGCTCATCTGTTCCTCTTTGCAGCTTAGTTATTGAGCTTTTCTTGGCCAGGGCCAGCCTGGGAATGAAGCTGACTATCTGGCCTTCATTAGCTGAATCTAATCCATTCCCTGAGAAAACACCCCCAAGCCATAAAATGCATCTCTGTGTTGATTTTATTAGGTCATCTGATTGAGCAGATGCTGATGGCTCTAGAAAAGGAAGGTTTCCCCTGCCAACCTTAATTTGTACCATTGAAGTTAAAGGTAGAGCCCATCAACAGTGCTATTTCCATGTTTTAACATGGCATTTCAGACTACATAATAATTTCTGTATCAGGAAAACTGAAATCACAGGGCAATTTTCACTCTGTGGTTCTTATATAATGTGCCTCTGCTTCATATTCTATAGGTAGTATGTTGATATATTTGGCCCTTTGCTCTGTTCCAGTGTCTCCTCATATACTTATTTTATAGAAATTTTTTCACACTAGTTCATTAATGAGTTGCTTTTTAAGTAGATTTCCAGATCATTAGGAGATTTATTTTTAAAGATTTTTGATTCTGAAAACTCTCTAAACAGACACTCCAATTTCCAGGTAAATACTTAAATTTCCTCTAATAGTTTTCCAAATATAGATATTTAATTTATAGTTAATTTGTATATCTTACTTTACGTTTTGCAAAACCATGAATTGAGCCTAATACCCCACACATAGTGTGTGAGAATTTTAACATTAAACCATAGTCAAACTCTAATTTATTTTTAAATTACCTACTTGACCTTACTATTTAAGGTGGCTAATTAACTGTTTATAATATATGACTGTAGTGTCAGAGACACTTTGTTTGTAGACATTGTTTACATTTTAAGAAAATGTATTTGCTTAAATCTCCATTTCTCAGATAATCATAGTGTCCCAGGAGATTCTTGGAGTATTTGTCCATAACTTAATATTGCATGCTCTAAAGAAATACGAAACTGAAATAAGTCCTTTTTCTAATTAATTCTATTACTTTAACCATAAACATGGTGTTCATTCTATTGCATCTCTGTATAGATATGGAAATATTACTTATATGTGATAATTCTTAAAAGTCATGAAGTAGCTATAACTATGATTCAGTGTAGGCTAATATCACCATTACTAACCAAAAGAGTAATGGGGTGCTTTATTTGTTGATTAAAAAGGCAGTAGATAAAAATTCCCTCCTGTTTCCTTCTCTTAAAAACAAATTCATGTTGTAGGTCATGCACCTTATTTTTCCACTTCCTTTTTCTTTTTGAAAGTTCATCAGAAATTAAAATTCAGTGGCTAATTTTCAGAAAGAAATCCAGTGTCTAGCAAAGGGAGAGAAAGGTAACAAAGAAATTGCATCTCCAACATCATCCTCAGACAGGGGGTCAATGTCTCGATCCTCTAGCCAACTCCCTTTCCAAGAGGATAAAATGTTCCTCAGGATTTAGGCTTCCACAGGGATGGATTAATTATTTCTGGCCACTGGATCTTGTACTGCATTAGCACTTGGTTAATTGGCAGCCCAGTGGCTTACAAAAGTCCTATAAATCCAATGAAATGTATGTTCAGTCAGCCTGCCGAAAAAGGGAAAAAAAATTCAATGTGACATGGCTCAAAGCCCTGGAGGATCAATAGGCATTATCTGGGCAGATATTTCATTGTATTTTTATTACACACCTTGCCTCTTTCAAGCTGTTGCCTGGTTTTCTTGATCTGACATGTGGGAGTGACAACAAAGCCAAGGTCAAAAACCAGAAAGTTTGCTGAAGGCTGGAGGCATGTTTGCATCACTGTGACTAGCATGCCCAAAGCAGAGAAGTGTCTTGGGTAGTTCTGAGTCCCCAGCTTGATCCAAGTGCTATGTAAATATAGAAAAATGCTATTTTTATCAAGGTTATATGACAGAGAAATCTAGCATAAAACACATTCACATTCTGTGACATGGTTTCTCTTTTATTATTTTCAACAACAGTATGCTTTTCTGTAATCATGTCAGATCAATTCATATTGGGTCTACATTTCCTCTCCAAACCATTATGTGATTTGATAGAGAGGGATTGTAAGAATTGGGGAAAATAAGTGATAAAATAAAAAAATTAGTATAAGCAGACATAGATACTCACAGCTAAACACTGAGCTGAACTCTGGAATCCAGGTACAGAGAGGAAGGAATGATGAGCAAAGTGGTCAAGATGAGGATGGAGAAGCCCACAGAAACAGCTGACCTGCACTAGAGATTGCTCATTGACACCAGACTGATAGCTGGAAAACCAGCATAGAGCTGCTCCAGACCCCCTGAAGGAGGAAGTCATTTGGGAAGCTCTGGAAAATCTTTGGTGCCACTGGTAGTAGATCAGTATTTACCCCTAGTACACAAATGAACTTTGGGAGCCCTCTCCTCATAGAAGCATACTCTCTCAGCCTAGACACACTGGGGAGAGTCTAGGCCCTGCTTCAAATGATATGACAGACTTTGAAGATCCTCCAAGGAAGGCCTCACCCTCCCTGGGGAGCAGAAAGGGGTTGAGATAGGGGTGTCAGTGGGGGGCAGGGGAGGAGAGGAGGGAAAGGGAACTGAGATTGACATGTAAAATAAGCTTGTTTCTAATTTAAATAAAAAAATGGCAAAATTCCCTAAATCTTGATGTATAATTTTTCCTACCCATTGACATATATTTTAATATATATTAAATATATTTGCATAAATACATATCATTTCCTCCTGCTGGTGTAGTCTGTTTTTCTTTCTTTCAAAAGGTGGCATGTCTGTTTAAGCAAACAAAAATGATTAATAGTGCCAGTTATGTTAGAACAGTATATATTTTTATCTGACTTCAAATGCTTATCTTGTTGCATTTGTTTCCCTCTGGATGCCTTGTAATGAGTTCCATTCACTTTGGCCATGATGCCTGACACATGGTGGCTATCCACATGGGGCTAATGGAGCACAAGAAATGTAATTAGTGTGCTTGAGAAACTGAAATTGGCATTTGAATCCAGATGAGCCATGACTGTGAAATTACACACAATGTAAAAGACAATAGTTAGGAGAAGGGATACATCTCACTAACAGTTATATATAGTTTTGGTATGAAGTTTGTTATTTACAAGGAGTTAAATAAAATGTGCTTTTACATTCAACAATGCTTCTCTTGTTTAATAGATTGGATCTCCAGAAAATTATAAATTTGCTATGTGACTTCTGTTATATTTCAGTGGCGTGATAATACTCTGAAGTAAAAGTCTGGATTTTTACTTGCCTTTTAGAGTCTTGCAGCATTTGATATAGACTCAAGATATAATTCATCTGATCACTCAGTCATTCACAGAACACTTAAAGTTGCCTCTGTTTCTTTCATGTCTTATAGGACTTTCTATTTGGTACTCAAAAAAGAGATACTGATCTTTGTGCTATCAATATACATAATTGAAATCCATATAAAATAAAAATGTGACAATGACCCATACTGAAATTGAGAAGCAATAAATAAGCACCAACCACACTTCAAATATCCAGAAAATAATTGAAATTTGTGAGAACAAAATAGGAAGAAGTGTCCCTGAAAGGCATTAAGAAGAAATAATGACATCTTTAGAAGATGCTATGCCAAATCTGAAAGTCAAAATCTTGAAATAAATAAGAAAATAACATGTGAGCCTACAGAGATCAGCATGGTCCATGGTCAGGATTTAGCCAACAGTTTACCGTGATTACATTATTACATTTTTGTGAAACAATGCTATGATTTTAGAAATACAACTCAACAAAATTCACAGAGCATACTTCCAGTTAAAGCATGACACAGAGTGATTATGAACCATGACCTTTGTATAATATTGGTTTAATTAAACCACATATTTGTGCATGTGGTGTGCGTGTGAGTGTGTGTGTGTGTGTGTGTGTGTGTGTGTGTGTGTGTGTGTGTGTGTGTGTATCATGTCTGCAAATGGCTCAAGAGTGAGTCAGATCTCCTGGAACTAGAGAAAAACAGCAACCTCTCTTAAGGACTGAGCTATCTGTCGAGATGCAGTCCAAGGATTTCTGGATATAGTGACAAAGATATATTAGTGTTAACACAAGGTTGGAAGAGGAATGGGGAAATCCACAGATTAAGAATTCAACAAGACTTTCACACTCCACCTGATGCAGTTCTGCTCGTATGGGACTAGTCAGCCTGAGTCCTCAAGACCCTCGCTGGTGGAAAGATATCCATGGACCTGATAAGATCCTTAAGGCAACAACCAGGTGGGGATTATTATGATGAGCAAATATGTGGTTAAGAAATGGAAAGAAACTCAGCTGTGTGTGCATGTGTACGTGTGTGTGTGTGTGTGTGTGTGTGTGTGTGTGTGTGTGTGTGTGTGTGTTTGTGTGTGTGCCAAAATATCACAGTAACAGTCTCTCAGCTCACTTGCTGACATTGTTCCCTTCTAAAACCAACTGAGCAACACAGCCTGCATTTCTCTTACGACTATCTTCTAAACTCATAGAAAGAGTTTATCCATTAAGCTCTATTTATGCCATTTAACTAATTTTCTAGTCCAAATTCTCAAATTTTCTCACTCCTCTACAAAGAGTTATGATCTTTTTTTTTTTTCAGAAGTAGCCCAAGCTAGTGTTACCGTCTTCTATTTTAGTTATGATAAAGCACCATGACCAAGGATACTTATGGCAGGAAGGAATTGTGTCTTACAGTTCTGGAAAAAAGAGAAGTACAAATCCATAATTTCTTGTGAGCATGATAGCAAGTGGGTAGGCATGGTGCTGAATCATCCTTTAAGAATGTCACTCTTACTTATCCTTCCAAACGTTGGGGACCAAGTATTCAAACATGAGATTATGGGGACCATTTCACTCAAAATATAATAGATGAGAACAAATACAGGATATTTTAAAGCATTTTTTTTCAAGACAGGGTTTCTCTGTGTAGCTTTGGAGCCTATCCTGGAACTCGCTCCGGAGACCAGGCTGGCCTCGAACTCACGGAGATTCGCCTACCTCTGCCTCCGGAGTGCTGGGATTAAAGGCGTGTGCCGCCAATGACCGGCTATTTTAAAGGATTTCACAAATGAATTTATTTATATGTTGGAAGGAATATGAGCAATTCAATAGGTGGTGAAAATATGAATCCTGAAATATGTATTGAATTAGTAGTTTGCTAAAGTTATTTTCTCTTGACAACTGCAAACACCATGGGAAACATCAAAATTCAGTGTCAGTTTTCAAAGATCAAATGAGAATGAAAACAACTGCAAATGTCTACGTGGATGTTTAAAATCTGTTTGAGTAGACACATGTCATTATTCAGGTGTCCAATTGGGTGAGGGGAATAAAAGCTTGTTAATAGAGAAAAAAATACTTACTAGGAACACAGTATGTTGGAAGGGGTGAGTTGGCAAATTTGAATAGGAAGCACCCCTGAGCAACAGGGTTCCGGCTCTATGAAGGCTGGTTTACCTACCAACCCAACAGATCTTTTCAAGGGAAGCAGCCATTTCAGCAGCCTAAATGGGTATATAGAAGGGCTGTGATTATTAGGAATTGCTAAAAGCAATCGCTGGCAGCTTCTATAAACAACCATTAGTGCAACCACAAATAACTAGGGGAGCTGACATTTGTTAGTATTCTGGGAAATGTTTAATCTATAGAAAATGGAAGTCTTAACATTGACTCTTTCAGACAGCTAAACAGAAACAGTGTTAAATATGGAGCACACAGGTAGGGTCACCCACGTTTACCGATCTTCTGTGCTCCAGTCATTTTCAAGTGGATTCACACATACAGTTCTATAAAATAGATTTATTGAAGCATTCTTCATACCAGTAAACTGACTTTTAGGTCTGTAGGCTTAGAAAGAAGTTTAACCCAATACTCAGAGGTCTATGAAGTTTGTGCTTCAGGGACATGTCAATGTCAGCACATGTTCTGCTTTTGTTAAAGTTACAGAAAAAGATAGGAAATAGATTGAAAAGTCTATGCAGTACCAACTGCATGTCATGTTTGGAAACTGCTCTCTCTCTCTCTCTCTCTCTCTCTCTCTCTCTCTCTCTCACACACACACACACACACACACACAGTATAATATAGTTAATCTGAGCAATAGCTTGATTCAAAGTGTTGAATATGTTTGCCACCCTGTCTTTCTAGAACATGATTTTTGGGAGTCAGGTAAGATACATTTAAGGATAAATGAGTTAATCAGGGCTTCTTGGATTCCACTGCTTTCTAATGGAGGTAGGTTAGCAAGTGGACTAATGCTCTAATTCTCTAACAGTGCCCCAGGTCCCATTAACACTAAAATTACCTGGGGAGCACTTGAAATAGGTCTAATGCTTTAATTCAATTTGCCTGAAATGGGATAGGTACATTAGTATTATTCAAACTCTTCCCTAGTGGTTCTGTGATGCAGCTATAATACATACATAATGCCAAAATTAATCATTTTCCAAAGATTGGGATGATGAAAATGATAGTAATATTAGCAATGCATATTTTTGTGTTCTTTAGAAATAGAGAGTACCATACTGCAAAGAAAATATTCACTCTGTCCAGATTGATCATTTCTTGATGGTTTTAGGATGGATATCCTATCATTGGGTAGGCAGAAACAGAATAGATATGCAGCTAGCACACTTCCTACTATGCAGATGAACCATGCTCTCCAAACTCCATAAGTATGAAAGGAACAACTGCTATGTTTTGTTCTGGCAAAATAAGAAAGGCCCGCTTTTCCTAATCTTCGGACTAATGGAAGGCCAAGACTTGTTCCTACTGAGACTTATTCCTATTGAGTATAAGATGGTTTAGGTATCCTGGGGGAAAGAAGGGAGTATTATTAAATAGAGAGGGGAATTAGTTGGAGAGGTTTGTGGAGTTAGAGGGAATTGAAATGTGAGCAAATGTTTTACAAGATGAAGTGTGATCTTTCCACTCCGGTTACCATAGATGGCTTAAGGACAGATGGTGTGAACTACTGCAGACAATAGAGGTTTTCCCATTCTCTCTCCTTCTTGGCTTCACTCTTGCTTTCCTCTTTCCTTGTTTTCAGTTTCGTTTTTAATAAGAGTGAAAGCGTTGATAGCTCCATGAGAAATTGTAATGTTGATCCTCGAATTTTTGACATGCGATGATGAAGTGAAGCAGAAACTATAACATTGACTTTTCTGCCTTTCTCAACATGGTGAGGATGGTGGTGAGCAGATGGCACCATTATAAATTCCATTTCATCATGAAAACACGCAGATATTAAGTATTTAGATCAATTGACAAATCCTTATCATGTCACTTAACTTTTCTATTGCTATGATAAAACACTATGAATAACACTTACAGAGGGAAGATTTTATTTGGGTTTATTGTTCTAAGGGGGTATGAGTTCATGATGGTGTGCAGAGGCAACTAGTGATAGGAGTAGAAGCTTATGGTTCATGTCTTGAACCACCAACACAATATCAGAAAGAGTGAACTAGAAACCTGTGAGTTTTAAACTCCCAAATTCTGCCCCCAGGGGCACACTTACTCCAGCAAGGTGATACCTGTCAAACCTTCACCAACAGTGCCTCCAGCTGGAGATCAAGAATTTAAATGCCTTACAGTATAAGACACATCTTATTCAAAGCACCACAAGTTATGTCATCACTCAGAGAATCAAGAATTTCAAAGGTTACCATGTTAACCGTGGCTGAGCCAGCACACAAGCTAAAGACTTTGCAGACACTGAGAACTGTAGGACCACACTGCCATGTTCATTTCCTTCTGTCATTGTCTCTGCCAGCTACAAAGAAAACATGCCCAGCATATTATATATAATAATATTCTTTGTTTTATTCAGGTGTCCACAACATGCTTTATTTCGGTATCCACAAGAAGTGCCCATTACATTGGGATGAGAGACACAGTTTATCTCTGGACAGGTCAAATGTACTTCCCTGTGTTACTTTCTATTGAATTTAGGAAGAGGAAGGAAAAGCAAATTATTTGCAGTCTGATATTTTACCAACAATAGAGCATTTCACTCCAGACTTAGAAGTTCTTCTTCTTTCTGACTATAAGTCTAATGTCTTTTCTTCTCTTAGTTAGTGGTTTTCAAATTGAGGTAGGCTCAAGAATAACACAGTGTTTGGGAAAATCACAGGTCTTAGGGGCAAACCACTGTAATTCTGAATCAAGGACTTGAGGATAGAGACTGAGACAATCTCATTTTAAAGAGTGTGTTAGCATGCTTTATGTCACTGTGACCAAAACAAAGAAAAACACTATAAACAGGAAGCATTTATTTTTGCTTGATGGATTCAATACATCAAGTCAGTTGACCCCATGATTGTAGGCTTGTTGTGAGGTAAAACATCCTGGCAGAAGGGATGTTGGAGCATGGTTTACAATTTCATGACAGCCAAGAGGAACAGGAATATATTCATTAAAGTCCCATTTAAGTTGAAACTTCAACAAGGCTCTACCATTACAGCTCCATGTTTTTCCAACATTCTGTTCATTTCTTGTTTAAATTTATAATCTATCAATGGATGAAAACACAGACCTTGTGATTCAATTGCTTTCCCTAAGCCTTGTCTGTGAGCACTACTCATTCATTGGCTGGACATTTAATATATTATACTTTGAGTAATATATTACATATGGCAGGGACATTTCAAAATCAAGCAAAAGCAACTCTCCAAATAACCATGCTGCAATACTTAGAGACCAGTTGTGAGAATACTGCTATAAGTTTTACTTGTGCATTACAGTTTTAAAAAGGAGTAGCACCAGTTAGCAATGGTGAAAAATGTCAGTGCTCCAGTGACAGATGATACATACTATCTGAACTAAATGATTTTGGATTTCTACACCACTGCATTACTTTGAGACTTCCATGAATTATGTTTCTCATTGATGTATCAAAAATGCTTGACAAAAGCAACTTAGTAAAAGAAGTGTTGACTTCAACAAGTTTGAGGATACTGTCCACAATATAGCATGGTGAAAGAGCTCATGTTATGCATTTGCAGACTAGAAGCAAAGAGAGATGAATGCTGCTCTCATATTTTTTTTAATACTTTTTACTCAGTATTGAGTCCCTATTTCATGGAATAGTATACCTTATGGACAGAATGACTTTTATTCATTCCAGTAAAGGAGTCTAGAAACTAGTTCATAGACACTGCAGTATGTTGTCTCCTCAGTGATTCAAGATTGTGTAAAGATGAAAATCAATATTAGTATCACAATGGTTCTCAGAAAATATCATACTAGGAATCCAAGCATGTTTGTCATCACTCAAATGGCTGGATATTTCACTTATTTAACCAGAAATTGATATCAAATAAGGATATGCCCAGTGATCAGGCATTCAGTCTTCTTTTTTCCTTTTTCCTTTTTTTTTTTTTTTTTTTGGTTTTTTGAGACAGGGTTTCACTGTGGCTTTGGAGGCTCTCCTGGAGCTACCTCTTGTAGACCAGGGTGGTCTAGAATGCACAGAGATCCGCCTGCTTCTGCCTCCCGAGTGCTGCGATTAAATGTCTGCACCACCAACACCGGGCGCCATTCAGTCTTTTTGATTCTTGATTTTTTGTACTCAAGAGTTTTCAGAAGATACTTATATCACCTGAGAAATAATAAGAGAACTTTGGAATCAAGGTGAGTTGCATGGATTTCCCAAATCTTCCATTTATATGAGTATGAACTAGATACAACCTGACAATATAATTTACTATTTCTTGCATACCGTATATATGTTTAATTTTTTCTTAAATGTTTTAAAAAACCAGTAAAGTAATTTTGTACTTCACTCGTATTATGTATATATTTCATTTACTTTGTTTATCTGATACTTACAGATGTAACATAGTTGTTTCAAGGCTTTGTGCACCCTATAGTGGGGACAATATATGCTTTTATGAAACAAGAAAGAAAATAGTTATTTTTGTTAACAAAAGCAAGACATCACTCACTTTAACATAAATAGAGCAGAAAAACTGTAATAGACAAGGCTGTTGTTCCCCAATGCTTCATTCACTTGATGACACCAATAGATTGACAGGAGCACCAGGAGTAAATTCTGTAAATGTAAATCCAATTATTGAAGCTGTGAGAAAACAGTGTTCATTTTCTTCTTCATTTTCATCTGGTTGAAGTGGGCTTCCAAAAGGGCTTTTTTATAGAGTCAAAGAAATAGCAATCTTAGAATTGGTCATAGCCAAGCTTCCAATGAAATGCAAAGACCGAGGTTCCTGTCCTTCTGCAAGTCAGGTGAGCACTGAAAGTCAAGATTCCCCAGACATATGGTGGACTTGGAGTACCCAGTCCCCTGGATTCTGCAGGCCCATCACCACTGTCAGGAAGGTAATGGAGTATACCTACAAAGCAGGATGCTAAGTGGGTGGCTTGACCTGGTTCATCTCTACAGAGGAGTTGCCCTTAATAAGCCGCTGAAGGCTGTACTTTCACAGCACTACTGAAAGTTTTCTACAAGAATCCCTCATAGGAGGAAAAGGCTGTTTTATAGACCTGACACTGTGAAGTTGCCTTGTTAATGTTTAGTATTGGGAAGCCTGGGTTTTATACTTTCTGTAGAACAGAAAATTCTGATGGGTAATAAGAGACTGAAAATTTCAGCTTTTTCTACATAGGTAAGGTCTCTTTATCCTTACAACTATTCCCCATATAATAATCTTACTGTTTCCTTAGCTTTATTGAATTATTTTAGATGAGGAAATAGAAACTTAAAGTGGCTATTTCTTGATTATGTTCACCTTCTGGGAAGCAATTCTAAGTGAGGAGGTTTAGATTGTCACTTTTGAGTTGAGACTAAACACGTTCATCTAAATTTGACTTTTTATTTTTGATTGAGTATAATTTTATGTAGAACTCCGAAGTTTCATAAAATAGAGAAATTAAGAAATGTAAACAGTTAAAAAGTGTGCACAGAGATTCAAAGGCATATTACATTAAGTGTGTGTGTGTGTGTGTGTGTGTGTGTGTGTGTGTTTGCGCACGCGTGAGCGCGTGTTTGTAGATCAGAAAACAACATGAAAGGAATGGTTTTAAGAACTACCTTTTTCATGTGGGACCTGGAGAATTGAACTCAGTTAACCAGGTTTTCAGGAAATCACCCTTTTTGGCTGAGCCATCTTGCTGGCACCATAGAGATATTTCATTAATATATCAGTGTTCCTCAAACTTGTAGCATTTGAATGGCTGAGCTACAATTGAATATTTCAATCTAATTTCTAATTTTTTGCATAAATAATTTGGAGTCACCTTGAGAACTATTTTTAATATGCATGTTGACTTCTGTTGAAACAGAAAACACTAAAATTTGTTCTCATTCCTGTTCTAAATTATTGTAGTGATGTATGAGGAAAACATTGACTCAGCAGGCAAGCTTTGGAAGAGATAAATAATTCTTTGGTTCTTTTTAGATATCTTATTTCTTTCTCCTCTCCCTTTTTCCCTTATTTTCTATCCTCCCTTTGCCTCCTTCCATCATCTCTGAGGAACCCAGGTAAACATACTTTGGCTTTATTAAATCTCCCACCATCTCCTCAGGCTTTTGTCAGATTTTTCCTCTAGTATTTGGTTGAAAAATAGGTCACCACTTCCTCACATCTCTTCTTAGCCTCCAGTTTCCTTAGAACATCTTAAAAAAACTAACTACATGTGAAGAGGAATATAACAAGAGCAGAATGACAATTATAAGAAAAAATGCAATACGTTCAAGTTTGATGCCAAGCCCTGCCAAGTTTGAATACTCATAAACTTCACTGTAATCTCATGTGATAATCATAGTGTTTGTCCATCATTTTATGTGAGGAAATGGAAACTTAGAATGCTTGTTTCCTATTAAATACCTGCTGAGAAGCAATAAAACCAGGGTGGGGAATTGGATAATCACTTTGAGCTGAAACTCTTTAAACACCTTCATCTAAACTAGTTCTTTTTTCAAAGTTCTCTTTGGTGAATTTCTCTGTGAAGTTTTTGTCTCATTCCTTCAGATTTATATGATAGCTGACCAAAATGCCACATTAAACACCATGATATGACTGCATGAGTTGGTGTCTGGGAGAGTTCATGAACACCCCTACATGTCAAATTTTACATTCTCAAACCTCTGAAGGCGTCCAGACTTACAAAAGAAAATCCATTCCTGAATATAGTGTAAGAAGAATCTGTCTTATTTATATAAGTTAAAGTATGGATTTCTCGTTTATACAGTAACCAAGAATTAAGCATATTCGTTGGATAAAGTTATGTATTACAGCATGATTCATGATCCAAGGTTGACTATAGTTAGAAATCCACATCTTTGACTCATTGCTTCGTTCAAAACCAACATTGGGAGAAGAAAGTTGCATTTTAACTAATTATATCTTAGAAGCAAATGAAAACAGCAAATTTGTTTTTCTTGATGTCTGAGCAAAAAATAAATTGGTGAACTGGGGAAAATGTGGCTTTTGGAATGAGGAGAATTTCAATTAAGATCTGGTCACTTATGAGACGGGGGAAATACCAATACCCAGACTCAATTCCCTACCTTAAAATGGGGTTAAGAGTTTCTAAGGGATTTGAGTGGGATTGGCTGTATATGGGGTCCAGTGAGCACATTGGCATGTAGAAGAGATTTGGTACACATGTCCCAACTCTTCTTCTTCCCCATCAGTAAGAGAAACAGAGAAGAAGTTCTCTAAAATCCCACCCTAATGTCCAACTTCAAAGAAAACTCTGAAAAAATCTTTGATGTTCTAACTTTTTTTCTACATATTTTCCATCCCCAAATGGGAATGTACTTGCAGCAACTTCCTCTTCTTGAAAGAGTATCAGAATAAGACTGAGTAGTGAGTGATTACAGCACATTGAAGTTCAACATGAAAATATAATCTTTCCACAGGAAACTAAGAAATATTAAATCAGATTAAATTTACATAAGTCCAAAATGTGTTCTCTCATTGCATGGATGCTTAGCATGAGGTCTTTCATTCGATTGTCTTTTGCCTCTGCCCCCCACCCCCAAGTTTACTTCCACCCTCTGGTCTGTCTTATATAGTTCAATATTGTTTCTCTTTGCATTTTAACCCAGCCCCTCAGTACTTGTCTTCTTTTTATTATTCTATTATTTCTCATAGTTCCATCAGAAATTGATCTGATGGAAGGAGGTGAATAGACAAAGAGGTGAAATGAAGAATAATTTAGAGAAACTGGATAAATTTAAAATGAGGTGGCAATAATACTAGGGCATACTTTCCATTTCTGTGAAAGTGATACTAATATTGATCATGATGATGATCAGATGATAATAATACAGAATAAAAATTAAATGGAAAGGAGAGAAAGGATGAAAAGATAACAGCAAGGAAAATGAGAGGAAAAACAATGAGAAAAGTTCCATTTCAAGTATGTGCATGTCACTTTATAGGATGGTGTGCATACAGATACTGTTTAATACATATGGAGTGCCAACTTGTACAGCCACTGTGGAATCTGTATGGCGACTCCTCAAGAAAATGGGAATGAGTCTTCCACAAGATCCAACAATTCCACTCTGAGGCATATACCCAAAAGAAGCACATTCATATAACAAGGACATATGTTCAACCATGTTCATAGCAGCATTATTTATAATAGCCAGAAACTGGAAGCAGCCTAGATGCCCCTCAACCTAATAATGGATAGAGAAATTGTGGTACGTTTACACAATGGAGAACTACTCAGCAGAAAAAAACAATGGAATCTTTAAATTTGCAGGAAAATGGATGGAACTCGAAGAAACCACTCTGAGCAAGGTAACCCAATCACAAAAAGACTAACATGGTATGTACTCACTCATATGTGGACCTGCTTTATGATACATAGTTGACCATGCTTTATCAGAGCTGTTTTTAATGATGGTGCTCAGAATGGTTTCCTCCCAGATGATGACTGAGAAGCTAATTTAAAAAAATAATGGTGCCAAGTACGAGAATAACAGAACTGTGCTGTTTTCTGGGATTTGTTTTTTATTTTTTAGTGTTGTTCTTGTTGTTTGTTTGTTTTTCTGTTTTTGTTTTTTTTTTTAAATGGAATGTGCTGGATGTCTCTACAATTTTGTTCAAATGACTGCAGAACCTGGAAAAGCTGTTGCTGCTATTGATACATAAAATGTTGCCATTTTTGCTCTCTCTCTCTCTCTCTCTCTCTCTATATATATATATATATATATATATATATATATGCTAATTGAAATTCAAATATGTGATGAATCCAAGGTGTTTCAGTGAGTGCTTACCTGTGAATGCAAATTTGATTTCATCTTTAATAAGTAGTAAAGTTATATGCTTGCCAAAAAAAATAAATGACACACTGAAAGACAAACGTCACACAATTTCAATTTTATGTGTAACCTGGAAATGATGAACTTATGGGAAGAGAGAGCAGAATTGTGGCTATTAGGATTCAATGTGGGTCTTTTAACAATGGGGAAAATTGGTTTAAGGATATAAAACTGCAGTTGAACAAGAGGCATGGACTCTCTGAAGTCTTGAGGTTTACTGAGAGCATGATAAATATGGTTGATAACAAAATGACATATTTTAAAAGTCATGAGATAGTATACTTTAAGTGTTCTCAAAGCAAAAATGATGAATATGTGTGATGTAACATGATAATTGGTTTAATTTAGCCATGCCATTATGAACATACTGTATTGTGTATCATAATTGTGCATGACTTTATTTATGAGCTAAATAAATGAATGGAAAAAATACATATGGGTTAAGTAGTTGGTGTGATTCAGAATCATCACCATCCATTCTTTGGCATAATACTTTTTGATTGTTGTATTTATATGTGAACTGCTTTTTAAGTGTATTTTCCATGCATTCATCCTGATACAAAAAATAGTTCATTCAGTTGGGTGATGGTAATGTACATGTTTAATCAGAGCAGCCAGGAGGCAGAGGTAGGCAGATCTCTGTGAGTTCAAGCCCAGCCTGGTCTACAAAGCAAGTTCCAGAACAAGGGTACACAAAGAAACACTGTCTTAAAACAAACAAACAAAGGTGACACATTCATTGTCAACCAAGCATTAGTAATTTTGTTAGAAGGATCAGCATTATCACAATTTAAAAAATAAATAATATCTATTCAGTGAGATGCTTTAAGGTAATATTAATGTAACCCTTTGTTTAAGCAAGAAATTTACTAAATACCTGTACATACTTTGTTCTCCTACTTAGCATGGTTTTGATATAATTTCTAAATAACAGAAGTCTCTAGACCATCCAGAATATTTTTATTGCTGCCTTTTCTATCCAGACACTCCCACCACAGCTTCATGAGAGAGCTGAGGCAGGTTTTGCAGGTACCATTCATCCATGGTACCATGCAGGTACCATGCAGGTACCATGGGATCATCAAGCTCTAGTTTGTGTGTGTGTGTGTGTGTGTGTGTGTGTGTGTGTGTGCGCGCGCGCGCGCGCGCACACACGAGCAAGTGCACGCACGAAAATGCCTGTATGTGCTTTCGGTGAATTTTCTTTTTTATTGACTTATTTATTGTTACTATAGCCCTAAGACAAAATTGGATTGCCTAGAACTGGAGTTATAGATGGTTGCCATCCACAATAAATGTGGTAGGAATTAAACCAGAATCTTGTCAGTAATCTTAACCACTGAGGCATCTTTCCCGCCCCACCCTGTTTGTTTGTTTATTGGTTTCTCACTTCCTGGTCTGGAGTTCAACAAGTAGCTCCCAATAAGCCCTAAGAATACATTGCACCATGTGGCCACAGTCCTGGGATTAAAAGGACACATCCTCACACACTGTTTTTATGTTGATGGTGGGTATCAAACTCAGGTCTTCAGTTTTTCAGGGGCAGGCAAGCATTTTATCAATCTATCTTCCTAGTTTCTGACTATGTATTTGATGCTGAAATGTGAAGGACACACTAGGATCTAAAGAATTCTAGAGAAGTTTATACATTAATTCAATGTGAAATTGGTTTAGTGTCCTGATGTTGCTACTGAACACTGTTTCAGCCCTATTATTACACTCACTCTAATTATAGCTATTATGTGTCTGTCACCTTTACCAATGTTCCTTATTTTTCTTTCTTTTCTTTATAATCAGAACAAAAATTTGATCTTCAGAATCTATTTGCATAAAAATGTGGATCATTTTGAGTTGTGAACCTAACCTTCAGCTTGTATACTAATTCTGAAACTGATTAAGGAATCTATGAAATCCATTTAATTCTACTGTATCTAGGGATTCCAAAAAGACCTTTTCAAAGGGAGAATGAAGTCACCTATGCTTTTGTGCTTTCATAAAATGTCTTGTATGGGCAATAGAATATAAATTTTCATATTATCAAGGTAGGTAGCATGTCATACTAATTAGTTAATATATTTCAATTGTTCTAAAAATGTGATAATTTTTGTATTTAGCTTGTTTCATTTTTATTCTTATAAAAATATTAAAATCTCTCTCTCTCTCTCTCTCTCTCTCTCTCTCTCTCTCTCTCTCTCTCTCTCTCTCTCTCTCTGTGTGTGTGTGTGTGTGTGTGTGTGTGTGTGTGTGTGTGTGTGTGTGCTCTATTTGTGTCTTGCATCGATATCATGTGTACATGTGGAGACCAGGATTCAGATCCACATCTTATTCTTCAGACAGCATATCCCTTACTTATTGAGAAACAATCTATCTCATTAGCTTGCCACTCACTAAGCAGGATAGGCTGTTGGGCAGTGAGACCCCAGGATGGTTCTGCTTGCAATTGCCTTATCGGGGAAAGGATCATTACACATCACCACATCCCTTTTTATCTACATGGCATGTTTAGTCAGCACCAAATTTTAGTCCCTGTGCTTGCAGAAGCACTGTTTTGAATTTTTTGTTGTTTTTGTTTTTGAATGTATATGCATCATTTTCCCAGCCTTGTATTTCATTTTCATTTAGAATTTTTCTCTTAATACATCAAGTTAAGGAAAAAAATGATAAAACCATTATGAGAAATATGTGAGTTTACAGATATGTCAGGAGATTTCTGTCAATCATCTTCACTACCTTCATCTTCTTCCTCATTGTAGTAATTATTGAAAAACAGTGATGATAATTGCAGTCCTTGGCTTCTAATGGAAAGCTTAGCTGCAAAAGAGACACTGAGAAATCAGAATAGTCAGATTTTCTCTTTATCCACACCTGCATAACATTGTCAAAATCACCTATCACTTTACACTCAATGTTTGAGAAGTGTGATATTGATTGCCATTTTGCAGAATCCAGTCTCACAGGCTGTATCCTCAGAAGCATCCACAATGATGGTGGCAAATGATGGATGACTGACAGGTTTTTTTTGTTTGTTTGTTTGTTTTTGGCTGACAATTCATTTGTTTGACACTACTTCTCCATTTACTCTTCTGTTGGTGGCTGTCTGTTTTAAATGTAATGTCCAAATGACAACCAGTTACTAGCTTTTAATAAGCCACTCACAAAATTTTCTCATATAGTATGAATAAAGAGAAGGGAATCCCCTCTCCCCCTTTCGCAAAATCAATTTCTTGTGTCAATTGCCTTCATCATATTTGTCCTACAGTCGAGTCGAAAACCTGTGACAATCAGCACTCTTCCCTTTTCAGTTATGTATGGATACCATACCTTGTTTTGTATACAGGACCACAATTATCTGCTACTATTTAAGCTTCATTAGTTCTGGAAGAACTAGGTATTACCCAACCCAAGCTTTGTCTGATATTGTCCATGAAGAGATAGCATAAAGTGTAGTTTGCCAGACTCTAAGCAAACCTCTTCACGAATTCCAGCAATTGCTGTAACATGGAGAAATAATGATACCAATATCTATGGATTCATAAAATTCAAGCCACCTATCTTTTTGTCCATTTTTCTCTAAAACAGGAAGTCAACACAAATATGTAGAACATTAAAACAAACTACATAATTAGATATAGAAAACTGATTTTATTTTTATTTTCTAAGTAAACAAAAATTAAGGCAACACATATGAATTAGGAGGGATAAATTACATTTCTAATTCCATCATGACATTTTTAGAGATTTGTGTGGAGACAAAATGTATCCTCTTCTTTTCCAATAAGAAAATAATGATGCAATCTAGATCATGCAGTCATAATTAAGAGCTGTTCCCAAATCTAGATTTGAACTTTATACCCCAAACATTTTTATGTGTTGTTAATTCCCAAACCTGGAGAATGAAAAAGTGTGGGGAGTCCTCTTCATCCCTGAAACGGGTATATAGTTAAAATCTCAAGGATATGAAAAGTTTTAACTAACAGAATGGGAACTCTGCCAGGCATTCCATCATGCCAACAAGAACTGAAGAAAACCCCACCTAACAAGACAGGAATGCCTCACTTGGCGATTTCTGCCTGGGCACACAATTTTTTTCCTAGAAAGTGCTTTGAAATTTTCCTGAGTCAAAGAAGATTATGCCAGTCTTGGGCTAAAAATCTTTCAATATTGTTCAATTTTAACATAAAAAATTGTACCTCCTGCAATTTTACAGGCTGTGATTGAATGTTTCTCCCCCACCAGTTTTCCCACCAGTTGCCTTGTAATTTTGACTGACATGTCAGTGTTCAGTATGCATGGCAATCTTCCATGTTCGCTACATGTATTATACCATTTGATTCTCACAGCATATGTGTTTGCAGATGTATAAACTGAGCCTCAGAGAGGTGTGATAATTTTCCTAATGTTGTAATAACTGACAGAATGAGGATTACACCCCAGAGACACTTCCTGTATATTTCAGGGTTTTGCTATGTGATCATCCAACATTTTTATTATATCAGTTTACTCACATGCTACCCTAAGAAAAGACCATGTCAGTAACTCAATTCCTTTCCTGATTCTTCTCCTGGAGCTTACATACAGCAACAATATTAATTTATTATGATGTTATATAATCGCTCATAATCCTTTTCCTTAAGAAAAAAATGAAACCGCTATCTAGTTTTACATACCTTTTTATCTACTGAATGAAGATTGTAGCCTAAATAAACAATAATTTGTTTTTTATGAAGACACATTATACATTGCACTTATAAAAAGTATAAAATTCACAGTGAACGGAGCAGAAATTCAATGTAGGAAATATAAGTGGCAGTCTTATGAATGGCAGAAAATGTGCACATGAGATATTACACTGGCACTGTGTGCTGCATTGTGCATTCAAACTACTTAATATCATTTTCTTTTTGCACAATAATTAAACATGAACAAAACCAACACATCCCTAATTGTTTTCTTTCTCTAGCTGCACATGAACAAAAAATATATCTGAAAGTTTACATACCGAAATCTTTTATGGCACTTAGCCAAATGTTATACATTTTTCAGTTTATTTCATAGCATGATCCAATTACAGGATAAAGCATATCTTTATACCATTAATTAAGTATTAAGTAAGTAGTTTAAATCAACTTTTATATAGTCATACACCAGTATTTAATGAAAAAGAGGAGGCTAGCTGCACAGACAGAAGTTTGGTTGCCACATAATAAATGTGATTGTTTATACCACAAAAAATAGATGAGAACAAGGTATAAGAGTAAAAGAGATAGTTAAAGTGGTTTCATTTCTTATTTGTCCAAACAACCTAAATGCCAATTTCCACATGTATTGGAGCATATTCTGCCCACATTTGTATAATGACAGTGGGACCCTTTATGTGAGAAGCTGCAAAAGATTGTCAGCTTTCTGCTGGGTTTACAAGGTGGCCATTGCATGAAATATATTATGTGTCCTCTGTGTCATAACCCCATAATATTGGTATTAGTGTTCATAGCATTTACACAGGAAGAACTTGAAATTCACTCATCAGCAAAATTCCCAGAAGTTATCAAACTTTGTGTGATTCTGATTGAAACTTAGCTTATAAATTAGTTCAATGGAGACAAAGGTACAAAATTGTACTGGTGATGGTTATATAGACATATAGTAAATTCAGTGTTATAGGAGAATAAGGAGTTGCAGATAATTCAAATAGAATTGCTCATCAGACAGATGTTGAGTTTAAAATTCATTAAAAGCAAAAAATTTTAGTGAAGTTAACTTCCTTCAGGCCACTTTTATACTTGTTGACTATTCTCTGCTCTTTCTTTGATTATCCCCTTATTCAATTTGACTGACATTGACTTATCCAATTTGATTAAATAACAGATGCATTCTACAACTTTCTTATGTTTTAACATCATTTAAAACAAATTAGTCAGAAGGTTGAATGTGACAGACTAAAAATGTTCACAGAAATTTTGAGACTCTTTCATTGGGAAAGAATCTGTCGAACCTTTCCTTGGCTCTGAGCTTGGCTGAGACTACATAGAATAGTTGTGTACAGCATAAGTGTGGTGATGACAGTTCTATGGGCAACAGAGGAAGACTATAAACCTCTGTCTTATGTAGAATTACAGAAGGTGAATAATTCTGACTCCCCTACGGTAACAAGTTTTATAAAGCCTAATCTAACTAGCCAATTGCAAAGATGATAATGAAGAAAAATAGACATGTAGATGTCACAAGAGTCTTGGTACAAGGCATTCAATTCATTTTGCCTTCCATAAGATGCTCAGGGTGCCAGAGCACAAACAAATGTGGACCATGAAGTGTCCTGACCCAAATCAAATGATTGTGAAAAGATCTCAAAAATAAAGTATTTGTTGAAGCCATTACAATTTACATTACAAGTTGTGTGACTTATTCTGTCATAGTAAACAACCACATAGTTTATTGCTATTTTTCCTTTTCGTGTTCCTTGTGGCACTAGTAACCAAATTCAAGGACTTGTGCATTTCAGGACGCACTCTAAAACTGAGCTATATTCACAACCATTCTTTACTTCTAAAGTTGAAGAATTGGGGAGAAGACAGGGTGTTTTTCTTTCTGTCCCTCTGCCTTGTCTACTTCCCACATTGCAGCATTCAATCTGGCAATCCATTCAAGAAAAACTTCTGCCACTCTGGGGAGCTCTTGCCACTTATGGAGGCTGTGGCTATCACACTAGTGGAAGGAATATGATACTACAATTTAAAATTCACAGGAAAGCAAATCACCCAAACAAATACTCCTTTCAACAAAGTATCCCCATGTTCCTGAGTATGATTTTATCAGAGGAACACACAGATGCTATGGACTCACAGAAGGCAGCCTTTCCCTGAAAGTTTGATGATTTAGAAATTGCTGAAGGCAAAGTTCTAAGAAAATCTTCATGCCATTTAGTAAATCTCTTATTTATGTCACAGCCTTTCTTTTCAAATGAAAATTTTAAGGTTCAATGGCTTTCTAAAGATCAAACATCAGCTTTCTCATAGTTCTTTTCATGCATGATTCATTTATTTCAGCCATACATTTAAAATAAATTATTTCAAGTAATTCAATACACCCTATTTTCCTTACATTCACAATTTCTTCAATTTATTGCTTTTGTTTTATGCTGTTTTCATTTATCTATTCTGTATTAAGATAGTTACTTTTATATTCAAATTGTTGATAACACATCATGGTTATACTAAATAGAGATGCAAGGAACACAAGAGTGTCAGTATCTTTTCAAAATACTGACATTATTAAAATATGAATCATCAGAAACATGGTATAAATATGTTGGGACATCAGCAAGTCTTTAAGCAGCATAAGATCCTATAATTTTTTACTAATGTGGGTGAATCTGGAGGATATTATGCCAAGAAAATAAGATTGGCATAAAAGGATATATATATATATATATATATATATATATATATATATATATCATACAAGTATGGAATTCTCAAATGTTGACTTCATACACAGAGAGTAGAACAGAGGTTTCCTGTTCTAAGAAGGACAGGATATGAGAAGAGAATAAAAGAGAACAAGGTAGAACATAAAAGATTTTTGTTGTATTATGTAAAATAGGATGTATTAATTCTCAATAATAGACTGCATATTCCAAATAATCCAAATGAGAAGATTTTTAATATTATTACCTGAAAAGAAGTGTATTTTTGTTTCCCTCCCCTTTGCCACACTAAACTTTTGGGAAATTTATTCAAACATGCATCTCTGTAAGTACTGAATTGAAATGAATGAGTAAATGGATCTTGAAAAGCATATCACAAAAAATTAAAAAATAAAATAAGATTTAATTTATACTGATAATGAAGATAATTCAATAATAATCTTTTCCAACCTCTTATTTCAGATGAGTTAAATTCAATCCTTACATGAGGAATGACTACTTCAAGTTTCTATGATTGATCTGTGAAAACTTCAGAGCTTCTTTTACAATACTTGTATCAATTCTTTGAGAAATCCAAAAATATGTTTTGTTTATATTCAACCCCCTTTCTTCCAATAATACCTACAAAGTGTAATCAACCCTCACCTCACTAACTTTATTCTCTCCTCCTTCTCCTGCCATCTCATCCTCCTCTTTCCTTCTGTCTTTTTCTCCCTTTTCTTCCTTCCTTCCTTCCTTCCTTTCTTTCTTTCTTTCTTTCTTTCTTTCTTTCTTTCTTTCTTTTTTCTTCCTTCCTTCCTCCCTTTCTTACTCTTTGAATTTCTTCCCTTCCTACATACTTTCTTCTTCTCCTTCTTCCTCTTCCTAGTCCTCCACTTCAACCACCTTCTCCTACTCTTCTTTTTCTTCTCTTCTTTTTCTTTTCTTATTTCTTCTTCTCCCATATAGTTGAATTTGCACTTCCTATATACTGCTAACTGGACAACAACCATACCCTTAATCTCATCTCAGAGAATAGAAAGAAACATCCCTTAGCACACAATGTTGTCTTTAAGTACATTATTCTCAAATAAACTTGCTCATTTGAAAATGAATATGAGATTTAAACAATTTTGTCAGTTTTCTATTGTGGAAATATGCATGTCATTTATGTTAAAATATTGAGAAAATATAAGAAAGAAATTCCTTAAAGGTTTATCCATTCATAATTCAGGTCTCCCAGTCTTTCAAGAACTTTAAACCATATCCTGCTGTGTATTAGGATACTAAGGAGATGAAGTAATGAAACAAAACTTTCTGGACTCAAAATATTGTGGCTGTGAATGAAAATAGACATAAGCAGAGTTTATTGTGACATGTATAATAGTCATAATACTAAGTGCAGCATTCCACCTATGAAGAAAATCCAAGAGTGAACAATAATCTGATCTATATACAAAGTACAACCTATTTTCTAAGGCAGCAATTATAATGCATAAAATCAGAGATGTACTAGAGAATTCTTCTTTATTTAAATAATGAATAGATAAGAGAATTTAAGAAACCTGTAAAATGATAAATTGGAAAATACTCAAAAGGAAGGAAAAATATTAAATGAATCTTCTGATTCCAGAGATACACAATATTTCTATGTTAGAAAGACTTTGTACTGTTTCATAAGGCAATGAGAAATCAAAAGAGTTTTAAGCAGGATTATGACCAGTCTTGAGATTTGTACAACATACTTTGAGACTCTGCAAAGAAATGCAAAGTAAAATGTTATGAAAACATTCCAAGAAGGAGATGATGAAAGTCCAAGTCTAAATTATAAATGAAAGAGAAGATGTGGAAGAACAGGAGGAAAAACAAAACAAATAGGGAGGTCAGAAACAGATAAGACATTAACTTGGGGCCAACTCATGGGTTTAGGTTATTACTTTGATACAAGCCTGAAATGGTAGCTTTCAGAGAATACATGAGGAGTTTCAGAAATTATGTAGAGAATAAATGATTTTGTTTTGAATGTGCCAACTTTCATGCAACTGTATGGCTTGTAGTTTGGAGTCTTCCATGAGAAATTAAAACTGAATTATGGCTACTGGTGACAAGCTCAGAAGAAAGATATAAACTGGAGTTATCTCTTAAAGGGAGCAAACTAAGAAGAGTTTATAGCCTGTGAAACTCAAGCCTGTTTCTAGTAGTAAGAATTGTCTTCTCTCCACAGTCTCTCTGTAGAAATTTTTCCTGTAAAGAGGATAATTGCTTGATTTTTCTTTTACACTATTACATATTCCTCAAACATAAATAAATCACTGTTGTTTTCTCAGAAACACTTGGGGGGTATCCTAAAGTAGTTGAAGACACAATGGCTAATTTTTAAGAGTTATCATATTACTTCTCCATTGCTATCTCTTCTAACAAATCACAGTCCCCTTGAGTGTATGAGAAATGGAAAATTAATTAAGCAGTGTATCTCAGTGTATTACCCTATGACTAAATTATCCCCCTCAAATATTTGTTAAATAAATGGTGAGTAATGAGTACATGGGTGACTTAGAAAAATCAGCCCATTTATAAGGACTGGGATAAGTAGTGTTATAGTTAACTTTGGAATTAACTATAATCTCGAAACAAACCAGTAAGATTTCTCCTTGAAGAAGCACACACACACACACACACACACACACACACACACACACACACACACATATATATATATATATATATATATATATATATATATCAAACAGACTTGTATTGTTAGTCCATTCTTTATTCTTTTTGTGGATAATAAGAGTGGAATTTACATGCAAATTGGGTGAAAATGACTTTTATTTGTTTTAAGCTTAAAATTTTACCAAACATCTTGTCTTAGAGAAGAAACAACCAGAAGCAAATTAAAAGAATGGGGAATATATTGCTGAAAGAGTTGTTCCTTGCTAGGTGGTAGCTACACACACCTTTAGTCTTGCACTTGAGAGGCAGAGGCAGGCATATTCTGTGAAGTTGAGGCCAGTTTGATCTACGAAGCCAACTGTAGACCAGACAGCCCCCAAAGCTACAGAGAAACTGTCTGGAAAAGCCAAAAGAAAGTATGTGTTTGAGGGTGTTCCTTATAGTTAAACAATGCAACTGTGATCAAGTGACAGTTAAAAAAACGGTAGCAAAACAAAACACATGTATGCAAAGATTAGATAGGATAAAACTAACATTCCTAAGTCTAAAATATTAGTAGACAGCTTGGTGAGGTCATTACTGTCTTCCTACCTTTTCATTCATTCTGGAGATTAAACCCAGGTCATTAGGCTGTTTCATCAAAAGCCTTTACCCACTAAGCAATCTAACCAGCCATCGTAATGCCATTTTCAAGATTTACTTCTAAGTTTATGCTGCAATGTGCTCTTGGGAGCTTGCAAAATAAGTCTTATAGCATTAAATTAGTCACATTAACAACAAAGAGATATTGCATACATATAATCTATTATATCACATTCTGTCTATTGTCTTTTTCCATAATTTAATAAAGAACTCTTCTTTTTGTTAGAATTTTTTAAGGCAGGGTTTCTCTGTGTCTTTGGAGACTGTCCTGGAACTAGCTCTTGTATACCAGGCTGGCCTCAAAAATCACAGAGATCATCCTACCTCTGCCTCCCAAATGCTAGGATTAAAGGCATGAGCCACCAACACCCGGCTCAGTGACATGACTCTTTCAATCAACATCCTTCTAATATTACAGATAGGTATCTGCAATAACCTCCTATAACTTGACCTGTTCTACATTTTCAGAAATGTTTTCATGCATTAAACATGTGCCCATGTTCTACTCTGCTTAATAATAGACTAAGTAACTTAATATAAAAGAACCAATGCCATTTTTAACACTGAAAATGAACAGATGCAAAAAAATAATCTTTTGATTGGAACTACTATCTTGCCTACAAAATTCCCTTCTGAAATGTAGGAAATCCATACCTTATACTCACACTATGGCTGAGAAGAGAGAAGAGGCAGTAGCAGCAAGGTGCACAGAAGAAGGTCTCACATAGCAACATCTATGCAGATTCATGCAGATGACAGAACTAAGAGTTAAAGTTTTCCTAGCAAGAAATCAATGAAGCAAAAGATACTTTGATTACTCCAAGTTCAAAAAATCTCTTAAGTTCACCAGAAAAGGTGAAAAAAAGTTTATAGGAAATGTGGGTTTTTATTTATTCATATTTTAATTAGTCTATTAGCATGTGGAGGTAATGCACTTAAATGGGACCTTGGCAGGAAAAAGCACATTTTAAACAATAAGAAACCAGGGGAAACATTGAACATAGCTATTATATTTGGCAGGAGTCTTTTCTCACATCTTTTTTTCTTTCTGTTTCTCTTCTCTGCTAACAAAAAGGGGGAAAAGTTTAAATGAGAGAAGATTGCACAGAGTTGGGGATTAACATATTTAATTTACATAATGTCAGTGTGTTAAAGACTATGTAGGTGCAGCACTATAAAATATTCTTACTTAAAAAGCAGCTCAAAATAGGAACTTCTTTCATTTTGTACGTGTCTCCAAGTTCATTGTGTAGCTAATTTAAAAAAGAACACCATTTTCTTTGAAAAGACATCACACGATATGCACAAAAGTAGATAATTATTGAGGAAGGTATGTAGTCAGTTCTTCTCCTGACTCACTCTCCAGGTGATGTAATGGAGATCTTCATGATGAAACAACTTGATCGTCTTGGCCTACCACAATTGTGACATTCACACAGACAAAACTCAACAGATGTATTCACTTTAACATTACAAAACCACTGATGCTGGAAAGTATTCTGCATGTGTATTTAAAGTAGAATCACCAATCTCCCTCTGTGAATGGCACAGCAGGGTGTATAGTAGCTCTCTCCTGCACACCACTAATGCTTGCCAGAAGACTTCACTCAGAATGACCTTTTGAAGAAAGAACACAGTACATTCTTCTCTACCCAGCATGCTCAGTTTAATGCCTATAATGGAACAGTGTACCAAGAGTCTAAATTCATAAATGTGCCAAATTAAAAATGAATTACTCTTTCCATCAAAACTTAACTTCCCTTCATTCAGAAGGCTTCAGCCTGAGTTTTTGATTATCACTGTTTATTGCCTGCACAGAATGTTCTCTTCCTTTCACACTGATATGTTCATCCATAAATACCATACCCTTTGACCTTATTTTTCTTTCCTTAACTCTTCTTGTCCATTCTCTTTCATTCTGAATTTAATTTAATGGACCTGTTTAATAATAACAGAGAAGAATTAGCACTAATGACAAAGAGTTGAGATCACTGGACACAGTAGACACAATTATGATTATTAAAGAATACATAATTATTAATGGATTTATGCCAGTATGACAGCAAGAACATGACCATGTCCTTACATTTTATTTCTTTTCACCTACATATATTGTGATCAGCAGGGTAATAAGATCATTACTGTGTATTCCTTCTGGGCAGATTTAAAGTTTTCATGTTTATTATTTTAGGAAATCTGGAATGATGACTGTTACAGTTTCAATGTGAAACCCCCACATTCTAATTTTTTGAACATTCCTGCTGCTGTCTAAAAAACTGGGAAACTGATAACATTAAGAAAGCACCTTTATGGTTGACTTAGGGCCCTAGAGCTACGCCAGAGCGTTACAACGCATGGCACAATTTTCTCATTGCAACCAACACCATAGATGGAAACTATCCAACATACCTTTGAATAAATGATTAAGACTATCCCCTTAACCAAGAAACAAAATAAATCATATGTCTCTTAAGTGACTTCTCTCCTAGCTACAAAGTAATTAATATAGTAATGAAGGAAAATTTTTGAAAATCAGTACATCCAGCTTCCCATTCAAAGTTTACCTCTACAGAAACATAATTAGTTGATGAATAAAACACTGTTGGCCAATAGGGTACCAAGATAGATGGGTCTAGGAAATGAGGAGGATTCTGAGAAACATAGCAGATGCAGTCGAAATGTAGCAGGCAGAGGAGTAACACTTCCCCAGATATTTCTTCAGTAAGATAAGACCATATGGAAATATTTAGACTAACAGTTATGGGTTAATAATCAAGACTGAGGTAGCCAATAAGAAGCCCTAGTCAATGGCCAATAGAATTATAACTAATACAGAGTTTGCATGTTCATTTAGGGCTTATACAGCAGTGGTTCCAGGCTGGCAGGAAGAGTTATCATAACAAAATGGTACCAGGACTTGGGACATGAATTTCCTCTTAAAATTTGACAAAACCTTAAAAAGGAATTTTAAAAACAAAAGAACAGAGGATGCTAGCACAGATTCCTGGTAGCAGCATTTTGTTAGATGAGATCTGTTTGCCAGGTGTTCTCCCATCCAAGCAGAAGCTCTTACAAGGGTCTTTTAAGAGCAGTTTCCTTGGTCCACCTGTTGATTTTTGTGCCAATACCAAGCCGTTTTTAGGACTATAGCTCTATAATATAGACTGCAGTCAGGGATGGTGATGCCTCCAGAAGTTCCTTTATTGTACAGGGCTGTTTTGTCTATCCTGCATCTTTTGTTTCTCCATATAAAGTTGAGTATTGTTCTTTCAAATTCTGTGAAGAATTGTGTCAGTATTTTGATGGGAATTGCATTGAATCCGTAGATTGCTTTTGGCAAGATTGCCATTTTTACTATGTTGATCCTACCTATCCAAGAGCATGGGAGATCTTTCCATTTTCTGGTATCTTCTTTAATTTCTTTCTGTAAAGACTAAAAGTTCTTGCTATAAAGATCTTTCATCTGTTCAGTTAGTGTTACCCCAAGATATGTTTGCTGTTTGTGGCTATTGTGAAGGATGATGTTTCCCTGATTTCTTTCTCAGCACACTTATCTGTATATAGTAGAGATACTAATGTTTTTGAGTTAATCTTATATCCTGCCAACTTGCTGAATGTTTTTATCAGCTGTAGGAGCTCCCTAGTAGAATTTTTCATATCATCTGCAAACAGTGAAAGTTTATCCCATTCATTTCCAATTTATATCCCTGTGATCTCCCTTTGTTGTCTTATTGCTCTAGCTATATCTTCAAGTACATTATGGAAGAGATATAGAGAGAGTGGACAGCCTTGCCTTGTTCCTGATTTTAGAGCAATCAAGTTGAGTTTCTCTCCATTTAGTTTGATATGGCTATTGGTTTTTTGTATATTGTTTTTATTATGTTCTGGTATGTTCCTGTTATCCTGGATCCCTCCAGGACCTGTATCATGAAGGGGTGTTTGATTTTTTCAAAGGCATTTTCAGTCTCTAGTGAGATTATTGTGTGGTTTTTCTTTTTCAGTTTGTTTAAATGGTGGATTACATTGATAGATTTTCGTATGTTGAACCAACCCAACATATGCATCCCAAGGATGAAGCCTACTTGATCATGTTGTATAATTACATACTTAGGAACACCTGATTTTTGACAAAGAAGCTAAAGGTATACAATGCAATAAAGAAAACAAAAGTGCTGGCATAACTAGATGCTGGCATGTAGAAGACTTCAGATAGATCCATGTCTATCAGCATGCACAAAACATAAGTCCAAATGGAATAAAACACCTCAAGATAAATAGAGCCACACTAAACCTCTTGGAAGAGAAAGTGGGAATGAATTGGTGCAGGAGGCAGCTTCCTGAACCTTACACCTGTACCACAGACACTGAAATCAACAATCTATAAATAGGACATTCTAAAACTGAGAATCTTCTGTAAGGCAAAGGACACAGTCAGCAAGACAAAATGGCTACAGAATGGGAAAAGATACTCACCAACGCCATATCTGACAGATGGCTGATCTCCAAAATATACAAAGAACTCAAGAAGCTAGTTTCTAAAATACCAAATAATTCAATTAAAAACTGGGGTAGAGAACTAAATAGAGATTTCTCAATAGAGGAATCTAAAATGGCTGAAAGACACATAAGAAAGTGCTCAACATATTTAGCCATCCGGGAAATGCAAATCAAAACAACTCTGAGATACCATATTTCTCCTGTCAGAATGGAAAAAATAAAAACCACCAATAATAACTTATGCTGGAGAGGATGTGGAGAAAGGGGAACACTCCTCCACTGCTTGTGGGCGTGCCAACTTGTATATCCTCTTTGGAAATCAGTGTGGTGATTCCTCAGGAAAATGGGAATCAGTCTACCACAAAATCCAGAAATTCCATTCTTAGGCATATACCCATAAGAAGCACATTCATACAACAAAGACATATGTTCAACTGTGTTTATAGCAGCATTATTTGTAATAGCCAGAACCTGGAAGTAACTTAGATGCCCTCAACTGAAAAGTGGATACAGAAATTGTGGTACGTTTACACAAAGGAGTACTACTCAGCAGAAAGAAAAAAAAGGGAATCTTGAAATTCACAGGCAAATTGATGAAATTAGAAGAAACCATCCTGAGTCATGTAACCCAGTAACAAAAAGAGAAACATGGTATGCACTCACTCATATATGGATTTTACCCATAGAGCAAAGGATTAACAGCCTACAATCCTCACTACCAGAGAAGTTAGGCAACAAGGAGGATTCTAAAATATATATCCATGGTCTGCTCATGAAGGGGAAAGGGACAAGATCTCCTGGGAAAACTGGGAGCAAGGGGGGGGAGAAGGAGTTAGGAGAATGAGAAATGAAGAAGAGGAGGGTTGAGGAGGACATAACGGAGCAGGATGTTTATATAGGGGGAAGAATAGAGGAGAGCAAAATAAGAGATATCATCAAAGAGGGAGCCAGTATAGGTTTAAAGAGAAAAGAGGCACTAGGGAAATGTCTGGAGATCTACAAAGATGATACCAACTAACCATCTAAGCAACAGTGGAGAGGCTACCTTAAGTGCCATCACCTGATAATGAGATTGACCACGACTAACCTATATGCCATTCATCCAGCCTTCATCCAGCAGCTAATGGAAGTAGAAGCAGACAGCCACATCTAAACACTGATCTGAAGTCGGATCCAGTTACAGAGAAGGATTAATGAGCAAAGATGTCAAGACCAGGCTGATGAGACTCACAGAAACAGCTGACCTGAATAAGGGGGAGCTCTTGGCCCCCAGACTGATAGCTGGGAAACCTGCATGGAACTGATCCAGACAACAGGAATTTGGGTGTCAGTGTGGAGGCCTCAGTAATCTATGGGTGCCTCTTGTAGATCAGTACTCATTCCTAGCCTAGGAATGGACTTTAGGAACCAAATTCACATAGAGGGATACTCCCTCATCCTAGACACATGGAGGAGGGCCTAGGCTCTATCCCAAAGGATATGACAGACTCTGAAGACCCCCATTGAATGCCTCATTCTCCCTGCGCAGCAGAAATGGTATTGGATTGTAGGTTGTTAGTGGGGGACAAGGGAGGAGGGAAGGGAGAGGGAACTGGGATTGACATGTAAAACAATATTGTTTCCAATTTAAATTAAAAAATGGAGTAGGTAAAAAAGAGCAGTTTCCTGACCCAGCAAAGCAGCAAAACCACAACATGGCTCTTTTGTGCTCCTTAGCTGATGAAGACTCCTGCCCAGAAAAAGATAAATATTTACAGTAAAGACAGATTCAGAGGGAAAAAGAAAACCCTCTAAAATATTTGCAGTGTGTTTAAAAATATATGTAGGTTTGGGATATTAAAGAAAAATGATAAGTGGTTTAAAAAATAAAACTAGAGTAGCTGTGGTTGTGGCACCTGCATTTGGCAGGCAGAGGCAATCAAATCTCTGTGATTTCAAGGCCATCCTGGCGTACAGAGTGAATTCCAGGACAGGCAAAATACACAAAGAAACCATGTCTCAGAAAGTGAAAAAGGAATAGTAAAAGCAATTGAGTTTTTTAAAAAAGCCATGTAAAGATGGAAAATACACAGAGAGTCTGGATAGTGTATGCTACAGTGTTGTCTTTAAAATGTTTGATTGCTGAGGAAAGAGCTGCAGCTTCTAAAATATGTCTGATTATAAATGTTGCTGAATTGATCCAACTTATATAGTTTGAAACTGCTTTGACTTCTAAATATAAGTATAAAGACAGGTTACTTGGGAAAAGAATTTTTACTTTTGTTTCCCCATATAATGAAAAGCTGTGGATTCTTTCCAGACTAATATAGTTTGATAAAGCAAAACCGCCTGAAGCAGTAGCCCAAATGATCCAGCATCCAAAACAGCTATGATGATGCCAGTTTATAGACTACAACAGCCAATATTTGGCCAGGTTTCTGTTTTCTCATGATCCCATGGTATTTCTACACCCCTAACAGCAGGGAGTAGTTTGGAGAGAAAAATGCCCTAAATCTAAAATATTGTTTATAAATGCTTGTTTTCATTTAAAAGGGGTTGGTTATAGAAGGTTAATGATCTCAACTAATCTCTTTCTAAAGGAAATGAAAGGGAATATGATATAGAAATGAATACTTTCCATTGATATGGATTTTGGTTCATTGACACAAATTTAAGATCAATTTTGTTGTATGTGTATTTCTCCTCCTGTTTAAGTATTGTGTTTATATGGCTCATTTAAAAATTTAATGTATAATTAACTACATATCACAGAATGTTGCCTATAATAGTCAAAATTATAGTTATGTTATTTAGGTTTTCTAGATATACAGATATATATTTGAGATAGAGAGTCTTCAAACAATTCAAAGACCTTCAGAATATGGCATTTAAAATGGTTTAGAGTTTTTCATGACAGTGAGACAAAACTGCTACTGGCAACACCATTTAATTAAGAGAGGAAGATGGGCATTGAAGAATCTCATAATGGAGTTTGCTGTTACATGGCAAGACTAACCATTTGGGCAAAAAAAATGTTCATGTCTGTACTGTTTGACTGTATGCCATGTAATGTGGACATGCAGGACCCACAGGAAAGTGAATGCTGCATTTGCAAAGCAAGATGGACAATGCTGCAGGGTTGCTACTTCATGGAATAGTCTGGCAGACACTCTTCAGGACAGAGAAAAATAACTGAGAAACTGCCAATACAGGCTGACAGTTTAAAATTTCCTGCTTTGCTAACAAGTCTGCCAGACACACTGTGGCATATGGGCCAAAGATGGATGCTCAAACATTACAAAAGAACTTGAAGTGGCTTTCCAGGTAGCAAGATTTCTCTGTTATTTCTAAAGTTTATATACTATCCTTCTGTAGTCTTTCATGGAGTTAAAGACAAATAGTTATGGTTATAGTTTTCCTTTGTTAGGATAAAAGGTAACATGTAAGACTATAGACTCACAAAGGTAGGATTGTTGTTGGAATATTTCCTTTAAATCTTGATAAATGTTAATGGGTTAAATATTGTAATTATAATCCTTACTTGATAACTGTTTTGTTATATATAATTTGACTATGTTAAAGTTAAAACCTTCATTTTATTTTAGACAGAAAAGAAGAGATTATAGGAGATGTCATTTTGTAAATATGTTTATGTTATTGGTTGATGAATAAAAAAACTGTTGGCCAATAGGGTGGCAAGATAGGTGGGAGTTGGAGATTAGGAGGATTCTGGGAAATGTAGGCAGATAAAGTTGAGATATGCAAACAGAGGAGTAACAGATCCACAGACGTTTCTCTGGTAAGATAAGACCACGTGGAAATACTGAGATCAATAGTTATGGGTTAATAATTAGACAGAGCTAGCCAATAAGGAGCCCTAGCCAATGGCCAACAGCTTTATAATTAATATAGCATCCATGTGGTTTTTTGGGAGCTCCAAGATAGTGGGCCCAGGGTGGTGGGAAGAATGCTCATAACAGGAGTGAGTTACCCAACCAAGCTTTTCCTGCTCTGAAAGACTGAATCCACTGCAATAATGAGCCAAAATAAATGTGTATTCCTTTAAGTTGTCTCACAACCACAGAAATGTGAAAGTAACTAATAAGAAAGATTTCCTGACTTACTAACACTACTCCAAAGGGAGAAAAAAAGTATTAAGAGTCAGAAAATATTGGTGTTTAGCTTCTGCTGGTAGAAAAAAAATCCAGAATAAATGTTTCTATGGATTATACAATATATACAGTCCATTTGTTCACATAAACATTAAATGGCTTCCAAAAATCAGAAATACCACCTGATATTTGTTGTTCAACAAACTAGATCCTAATTTATCTTGCTATTCTTGTCTTTTCCCAGCAACTATACCCTTTATCCTAACTTCTGTGTACAACTAAAACCCATCTCCCACTGAACTTCCTGTCTGAATTCTTTACATCTTTTCTTCTCCACATAATTTAAACCACCTGACTTTCCAAGGCAAATTACCAGACTTTTCTTTGTGGACATCTGTGAATTATTTTTAACCTCTATATTTCCAAAACCATCTTTTCAATGCCATTATCTAGCACAATATATTCTGATTCATTTTGCATGTGTTTCCTTTTCTTCCCTGGAAGAGCAGTGCCCATAAAGGATAGAAATCACATATTTATCTCTATTTTATCTAGAGATTACAATGGCTTCATACTAAACACATGTACCCCAAGTAGAATACATCGTACTCCTAGAAAAGCACTTCCATTACTTAAAATATAAGGCTAAAGAACAGTTCATCGAAGCCAAAATTTGCTTGCTTTCCTTATGACCCTTTGCATTTATGAAGTTGATAACCATTTTTTTCTCTAGCTGCAAAAGTAGCTATTGAGTATTTATAGTTATCAACCAAAATATGTATCTTATGTTATCAAGTAGAATACAACTTGTGAGAGAATTTATCACAGGTTATTTACCATAGCTTAATGGAGAATTGCAATTAGTAAAGATTGCATTTTTCCACAGATACATCTGAGGAAATTAATTTATTCTGTAAGAGTTGTACATTAATCAATAGAAAATATGTTTTGAACACTGACAATAAAATAATTGCATAATTATAGCAATTGATATATGTTCACTTTAAAGCAATTAACTCATATGAACTTATTGAGTCATCAAGATAAAACCAATAGGCAATTTAAATTCTTGACTATGCAACTGAGAAAATGAAGTTTTTTATTCTTTAATTACTACTCATATTTACATGTCTATCCCCCCATTCCCTTGCCCTTCTATCCTCCCACGTTCTCTACCAACTGCACTAACCCATCCCCAAACTCCTCCCGAGGGATAGTGACACCCTCCCCAAGGGACCTTCAAAGTTTATCATATCATTTGGGGGAGGGCCTACGCCCTCCTTGCTGTGTCTGGCCTGCAAGAGAATGGGATCCCAAAGTCCATTTGTACTCTAGGGTTAAAGACTGGCTCCACTGTTAGAGGTCCCATAGACTGTCTTGGCCTCCTAGCTGGTCAGCACATTCAGAGGGCTTGGTTCGGTCCAATGCTGTTTGTTTCCCCAGATTTATGACCAGGGTTTCCATTCTATCAGTAAGCCAAGTCCACGGTTTCCGCGGGTTTCTGCAGCACCGTCTTGGCTCTTTTGCTCATGCCCCTTCCCTCTCCACAATTGAATTCCAAGAGTATGGTTCAGTACTTAACTGTGGATGCCTGTTTCTGCTTCGAACAAGTACTGGATGAAGGCTCTAGGAATTGTAACCAAGGTAATCAATCTCATTATAGGGGAAGGGCATCAATGGAATTTTCTCCACCATTGCCTGGTTTCTTAGTTGGTGTCATCCCTGTGGATCCTATAACATTTCTCCTGTGCCATTCCTCCCTCCAAACATGGACTGTTTATATAGATATAAATGATCTGATCTATTGTCAGAACTGAGATATCCAACTCAGAGATCTAAAATACCAAATTTACCAATGTCTTTATAGTGAAGGGAAGGAGAAAGGTCTCAAAATTTCATAAAAGTTCACAATTCCCAAGCATAGTAACAGCAACATTTTGTAGTGATGAGTGTCAATGTGTACAGCAAAACCTTCTTCCTAAATTTTGTTGTGTTGTTATGTGAATATTTTTCTAACCTTGGCCTCCACATCATGTTGATAATTCTTTATACTTTCTGATCCTCAATTCCTGTCACCAGTCTCAATTGGAACAAATAAGAAAATACAATATTTACTTTAAAAATCACTTTCCTAAATGAGTTCTTTCCAGTTATCTAAATGCAGTCATCAGGACCCTATCTCATATCCCAAACTTCTGAGAAATCTTCTTATGGAGTACCATTTATGGTATTCACTTGTTAGGTGTTAATTATTTTTGTCACTTTACTCTTTCAACAACAATAATTCTTAGAGATGTAAAATATTATAGTCATTACCATCATCTTTATGGAGACACAGTTTCACTAAGTAGTCTATGCCAGCGTGGAACTTGCTATGTATACTGACTCTAGCCCTAGTCTCACAGAGATCCATCCACTTCTGCTTTAGTATTTATAATATATATATATTTATACTATTTCTTAGGATTGCTCTCATGTATGCTAGCATTTTCCTTATCCCATTTCCACAGACAAGAGTTCCTAATGACTGGTTCCAGCAGAAATATAGTATGACGGATTACAAATGGTTAACAAAGGCAGCAAAGAGAGTCCAACAACTCATAACAGAGAGACAGATTATATAATCTTTTAATATCTTCACTTATTTACAGGAAAATGAACATTAAGAATGTTTGAAAATACAAACTTAAAGAACTTGTCACTCATAATTTTAATTCTCACATATGTATCAATGCTTATCTTCAGGTAGAAATTGGTCACCCTCTATCATGTATGTCAGAGCTATTTTGAAATACCCAATTCACTACAATAAACTACTGTCCCTCATCTTTCTATCCAGTAGGATGGCAGAAAGAATACCTCCTATCTAACTGTAACACTTTACTTCTTGACCAACATCTCCTTCTCGCTTTTTTCTTTTTAGCCATTCATTTCCTCTTTAAGATTTTAGTGCATTATTAAATACATATGTAATAATTTGTTGTAGCTGCTTTTAGGACATGAGTATATTGAAGAAGATTTGTCTAATGACTGATACTATTATATGTAAATAACTTACTTAAGACACCAGCCTATAGTTCACTGAGATTCATTGTTAATATTACCACAATGCATTGAATATCATAATCCTTAAAATAACACAGGACCCCTGAGAAAGGATGTCAGTTTGGAGATCTGGGAAACGATGGGGCCTCTGGTAGTGGATCAGTATTTATCCCTAGTATACGAATTGACTTTGGGAGACCTCTCCACGTAGATGGATACTCTCTCAGCCAGGACACATAGAGGAGGATCTAGGTGCTGCTCCAAATGCTATGACAGACTTTGAAAATACCTATGTAAGGCCTCACACTCCATAGGGAGCAGCAAAGGGTTGAGATGGAGGCTGAGGGTGGCAGGGGAGGAGGGGGGGGAGATGGAACTGGGATTGACATGTTAAAGAAGCTTGTTTCTAATAAAAAAGAGAGTAAAAATTAACACTAAATAATCTCTGAAATTGTATATATTTTGTCCCACTTACATATATTGTAAGTAATTAATAATGTCATTACTAATTAGAAATTGTAGTTTTAATATGATATATAGGTATGAATTCAATCAATAATTCAATATATTTTCATTTCCATGTACCACAAAGTAGGGGTCCCCAGCTCTGAAGGAATTCTTTATTTTATTTTCAATTATTGAACAGCTGGAACACAGTAAATCTTTGGAAATCTTCACCAGAATTTGAGAGGTCCAGGTCATATTTCATGCTATTCTGTGTCTTGGGCCATATTGCCCAGAAGATGTGATGGTTCTTGGGTTATTTCTGGAGATGAGAAAGATGTTTGGAGATTTAGTAGTCTCTCTGAGGTCAATCACAAGAAATATTTTGGGGTTTGGAACAACCCCAAAGGTACTGCTATTTGTTCATATGCAACTAGTCTCCTTCTAAAAGTGTGTTAGTGATCTTTTGGGGGCCTCATATGACATAGGATGTTTCACCATGTGTCTCCACATTATCAGACAACCTCAGTTTCCCATCATGGTAACAAATCCACCAAAACCATAATCTCAGGGATGTATATTAAATGAATATGATATTTCCATTGTGTAATTGTTCTTAACAATATGAAAAATCAATATGGTACATATATAACTAGCCCAAATAATCATAGCCCCTCTTCTGTTACCTCAGCTTCTCTCTCTTTGCTTGCATTTAGGATCCAATGTAGAGGAATCCACAATCAGGTGATATTGAAATATGAGTCAAGCATGGCTTACACATAGTTCTGTATTATATACGAGTACTACATAAAAACGGAAAATGTCACTAGTAAAAGGAAATCCTTCTAGAGGGTATAATTCATAAAATTTCCCTGAATGTGACCTTTTTAAAAAATGTGAATTGCCTTAATCATGCTTGTCACTGATTCATAGGCTATTGCCAGTGGTGTGACTGAATGGCAAGGGATAAACAAATTTGTGGAAGACACACAGAGATAGGTTTCTCAGAATGGGGCAAAACAGAGTAGTGTGTTCTGATAAAACTTTCACTTAAAATGCAATGTTAGCAGGGGAAGGAACATAGTAATCAAGTGTTTATGATAGATTTATTTTGTGAATACCAATTTTAGTCCCCATTTATATTTATTGTTGTATAATGAATTCATTATTGAATGGCCATGGGGAAAGACACACAGAATATTGACATATCAAGTTATCCAGACTATGGACACTGTTGGGAAACTAAACTGACAGTGAATGGTAACATTGAGACCCTAATTTGGCTCCATTCTAAATTGACCAATCAAGGATGTAGAGTCAGGTTGATTATATTGGTCTTCTTTCATAAAGAAAAGTAAAGTATTTTGTCCATATTGGCAGAGAAAATCTCTAGGAATATGCTTTTTCCTTCCTTTCTCACAATGGTACTGCCTGTACTACCATTAATAGACTCACTTGTATGTTTTCCTTCATCCTGAGATGTTATGAGACATCAGCCCAAGTAATAGATGTCACTGAAAAAATTATTGTGACTGTGACCTCATGCTTACAGAACCTCTGTTCTAGTCAAGTTTCCTACCTCCTTGAAGCTAATGGATTGACTAAAGGATGAGATGAACTAATGAAAACTGCTATAGTTTGGTTATTTAATTTTCCTCCAGAAACTTCATGTTTGCCAGTTAATGAGGTTTGTGGATATTATTGGATAATGAGAGATTTTAAAATTAATGAATGACTTAGGAAACTGCTCAGTTATTATTTGAATACACTATTAAAATATGGTAAAAAATGGGAAAACTGGCCTTAATGGGAAGCAAATATTGACTTGAGATTTTGTACCATTTTTGGCTTCTTATAATGTCTCTTTGTTTCTGGAATTGACCAGTATCTCCTACCACACTCTCATAGCTCTATTATTCTGCCTTGCTTCAGGCACAAACTTATATATCTGACAGCCTTGAGATAAACCTGCTATAACCATGATGCAAGTGAATCATTCTTCACTGAGGATATAGTACCACAATGACCAAGACTAACATGTTGATACAAATCCAACTCAGGCAGAGCCATTTGACTTTGGCACAGTGTTATAGACTATGAGTTAGTTAAGTGGAAATGTTTCTCTTGTAGCTAGCATTAATGAATCAAGAATTCAAAAAGTGGAAATAAGGCTGCTGACAAGTTACCTCATTATTATTGACCTGTCAAAAATCATTTCATTTCCTTCCCCTGAAAATATATTCTTTACTCATGTAGAGTTGCAGAGGTCAGATTGCTTCCAAAGCAATATATAAATGAATCCAGTGAAACAGAAATGAACATTTAGCTACTCAGGGACCTTAATGTCTCTAAGCTACGAGCTAGAGAAAAGAATTGCTGTATTTGTTGGGAACAATGGTGTATATTACAAATGTGAGATTGGATTGCCACATAACAATGGATATATCCCTGGAATATAAAACAAGCCTCGGCGCTTCTGTTTGTATTATAGTTTCCTATAATTAAGGTCAAGGGGAAAGGAGCAGAATAAAATTCAGATGTGATAATTAATGGCTCAGATGAGGAATGATGGCTTCCACAGTCATAAACATAGACAGTTGAGTTACTTAATGAAAACATAGAGAATATAGGATATATAATAGAAGAAAATATTGATAAATAAATGGAAAATTACATAAAAGTAAATTTTAGATTTAATTGTCAGTTTGCTATAAACTAGAATAGGCTAAGAAGAGAATCTCAGTGATGTATTTTCTAGACAGATCGGTTAATGAGTTTGTCTGTGAGGGATTGTCTTGATTGAAAATCTTAACTGATGACAGTAGACGGTACACTGTGGGCAGCACCATTATTTAAGCATGGATGTGGCACTGTGTAAGGATAGAGAACTGATCATGAGTGGGTATATATTTAGTACTTTCTCAGCTCTTGACTGGGGATTATTTCCTTACCCCAGTCATGATTTATAACATTGATCTTGAAGGGTAATAAGCCATTTTCCCTCAAATTTTATGCTGTCAAGATTTTTTTTGTCAACAGAGATAAAATTAGGGCAATAGTTCACAATATATTTTTTATCAAACATTTATGTATTTTACAATTGTTTTTCTGTATGTATGTATGTATGTATGTATGTATGTATGTTCAAAAAAAGAAGCAAATGACTTGTTTTGTTGACCTCTTTTAACTCACATGACATACTTTGGCTTTATATTAGCATTTAACTATTATTAATTTACGATATCATGTTAAATTATAGGGGATCAGAAAAACACTACATATCTTTTGGTAATTTTGCTCCCTGTTCTTAAGGGCTGGGGAGATGATTCATTGGTTAAAAGTGCTTTCAGAATAAGCATAAGGATCTACTTCTGTAGCTCATCATATACACAGAAATCTGAAATTGTTCTGGAACATTTTTTATCTGTACTGTAGCAGGAAGTGACACCCAATGTTTGTCTCAAATATCATTCTATGTAGAATTATAACCTTATTATTATAATTATTATTGTCTTTATTCTGAGATTAAACATGGTTTAACAGTGTGTGTGTGTGTGTGTGTGTGTGTGTGTGTGTGAAAATGACAATGGCAGATTTGAATTTGTTAATTGTGATGTCATTTTAAATCTACTAAAGGAATATATAGCTGGCAAATCATTAGTTCTGATCATGCCTGCAAGACATATCAGAGACAGATTAGCCTTGGAATCAGTAGACTGATTAATGATGATTGCTCCCACTAACACATCATCGAACCCTGAGTTCTTGAAGATGTCAAATACTACAAGAAATTATTTAATCTTTCTATGCCATTATCTCATTCTCTCTCTCTCTCTCTCTCCCACTCTCTCTCTCTCTCTCTCTCTCTCTCTCTCTCTCTCTCTCTCTCTCTCTCTCCACTCCTTGCACACTGATCTTTGCACATTGTTTATCTTACTTGTCAGTTTTACAGAAAAAATTCATGCCTAATACTGACTTTTTCTTCATCAAAGTCTTGGAGGTGTAAATAGTTTTAGGTTTCTTGGTTTCTAGTCTTTAGATATCAGAAAATGGGATTCAAAACCAAAATCCCCTTGACTAAATTTTTATGTATTCACATCTATCTTTTCCCTGTATATTAGTCTTCCCATTTTTCTATCTTTTCTACTCATTGTCTTTTTCATGAGAACCTTCAATAAAATACATCAGAACCCCAGAAAGTGAACCTGAATTTGAGTTTCCAGGTTTACCATTGTATATATTAAGATGTGTATTAAGATAATCAATAAAATAGATATTGATAACTGATAATGTAGATAAAAGTATATATTTAATGAAGTATTTTATTACAATCTGAACAAACTTGGATATACAAAAAATAGGTTAGCAATCTGCAGTACAGAGATGTGTCCATCTTACCAGACATCAAAAAGGCCTAAATGCATGATTTTACAATGAAAAAATTTGAGGCATTCCTGTCATTCATTTACTATAACTTCATGATTAGCGACACATCATGACGATTTGTTCACATTAATCCTAAAGCAGTTTCATCATAGTATAATTTAGATAGAACACTATTTTTTATTAACATTAATTTTGTGTTAGTTTCAGAAAATAAAGACTCTACTATAAAATAAGACAGATTTAAATAAATACAGTTACAAGAATTTAATCTCTTGATTAGTGAATGAATAATAAAATGATAATATTACATATCAGAAATGTTTAACATAGAGCTCCTATCATGTTCTATTGCTATTAACTTTAGAGATAAGTATTATTTTATGATTATTAGTAACATTTTAATATTTGATTAGCCAGTTAGATATTTTCATTTTCATCAAAAATATTAAAGTTTACATGATGTTATTATTCCAAGCAACTGGATAATCAGTCAAGGTTTGTGCTCTACAAAATGTTCTTAATATATCTTCATAGATGACCCTTACTGGTTACAAATTTCTGTACAAATTCCTGGATAAGAAACTAAGTTTTCTTGATTAATGATAACAATAAAGCATATCTTGTCTTCTCATTTTTGTTTAATGAAGAATGATGAGTGAATGTATAACCAAGTTCATGGTGGAATGTTGAATAATAAATACTCTACCAGAAAACAGTCAAACAAAAGCACAAAAGGCTTGTTACATGCACATTAATAACTAGCAGACTATCTTGGAAAAACAGTGAAATTTACTTTTAAGACTTATTTTGGTTTAATTATACATAGATGGAGGTGCCCCAGGAAACTAGAATTGTGCATAAACAATCCTCGAGTTAAGGACACAGGTGGTTATGAATCACCCAGCGTGCATTCTAGAACCATAACTTCAGTCCTTTAGTAGAGCAGCCAACACTCATCCACTGAATCATCTCTTCTGTACCATTAATTAAGAAATTTGTTAACCTTACTTTTATCATCTATAAATTTGCACTACAAATACTTAGAATTAAATGACAAAGTCAATATAAACTGTTAAGAATAATTAAACAGCAATAGGACTCAATTTATGCAAACCTTTATTTCCATAGTTCTGATTATTGAGCTAAGGAAAAAACAAAAAAAATAAATTTCCCTGAAATAATGATATAATGTATTAAGATGAATGAGTGGGCTGCTTTTACTTTTTAACACGTTTATTTACCTCTGGGCATTCCTAAATGGATATGCATTGAGTTCTTCCATATTCCATAATAGGATTTTACTACCATTCTAGGTATATTATTACATAGTTTTTCAACCATTTTATATATTTTATTAATATCTTGCCTGGTACATTGTGAATAGGATTTCATTTTTATAGAAGTTTCTAGCTTTTTAAAAATTCTTCATTTGTTTTATTTTCTGGTTTCCTAAATAGCACTATACTTAATATTTTATTTGAAATTTTTCTAAGTACTTAGCAATTTTTAGAAAATTGTGTAGAGCGATATTGTCTAGCAACTTCCTCCAAAGTCATTCTCAAATGGAAGCTGTTATTACTGTAATTGCTATCTTACTTTTTAATACAAAGCAAGGTCAATAGGAACAGGAAGACACTACTTAATAGCTGATGATCAGAGTTAGACACCTTAATGTTAAGTATTTCATTTATAAAAGGACACAGGGAAGCTTCCATATAATAGCTAGTTAATGCATTAATTATGGACTTGGGAAGAAATGGACATCAATAAAGAATTATGTGATCCTGGTGACCACACACTTTTTAAAAGATCTTAATGAATTCTAAGCTTTCAAATTAATTCACTGTTCTTTTGGCAATTTATTCTGTGGATTGTACAAGATGAAAAGACATAGGTTATTTTAAAAAGAAGAGTAGATAAGGTAGAGTTTTTTTCACCTAGGGCCCATTAATATCTATGAAGTGAAAACATACCCATGAAAATTTTAGAGTTGTAATTAGAAATATCATGTTCATGATTCTGTTTCAGAGTAAAAATGCTATTTGTCTAGTTCCTCCCAAATAAGTAGTCTCAGATGCATCCAGGACAGACTGCTTTTCTAAAGTGATCTAAGTGTGTGCAACTGATATTTATTATTTCTTATTTTACTTTATTGCAACTATGGAAAAATGTAGCATACCTAAATTTTATTTTTGCACAGTGAAATTTCACTTAAAATGTTCAAAATTCTCTCTCACAGATATATAATCAAGGAAAAGTTTTATACATAGAAAGTAATTTAGAATTAATTGACCATGTAATTTGTGATCTGCATCTTCATGACTTCATCTTTCTGTAAAGTCATCTTTGGCTCTAAGGAATATTACACAAGTTTTAGAAAATTATTATGAAAATTTCATTGTTTTTATCATTGAAAGACAATTAATAACCATATTTTCATTATTTTGTCCTTAAGCATCAATATATTGATTTCTTTATAGTGGTTTAAAGTTTTGACATATTCATATGAAAACATAAATATTTTAAGTATAATATATATGTATAAATACATAGTCATATGTCTTTATCAATATATGTATCCATACACATCCCTACATATGTTATATTCATGTACATAAATTATTCTATACATTTAATCTCTTTATATATATATGTATATATACCATATATCCATTAATTTTGGAAAAATATTAGCAAGTATAAGTTTTTTGGTGATCTGAATGTGGATGCTTCTCCCCAAGCCCTGACTTTGTGAAATAATTTCTATAAAAAATGGAAATCAGTGCTGGAGGCAGTCAGTGGTGGTGCATGCCTTTAATCCTAGAACTTGGGAGGCAGAGGCAAGTGGATCTCTGTGAGTTCGAGATCAGCCGGCTCTACAAGAGCTAGTTCCAGGTCAGGCTCCAAAGCCACACAGGGAAACCTGTCTTGAAAAATCCCTGCCATTCAAAAAAAAAAAAAGAAAGAAAAGAAAAGAAACAAACAGAAATGAAAGCAGAATTTAACCAAGATATGTTAATAGAACACTTCCTAAACAGAAATAGTTGCACAATAAAATCATGATGGGGATAATAACATAATTCTGAGAATGTGGACACAACAAAAACTACAGTCATCTAATGTGTAAGTCATCAGAGTCTACTCTAGCTAGTAGGAAATTCTGAAGGAAACCTATTGTTTAAATGAGTTAATTAATGAATGCTTACTAAGCAGTCATATGTTGGAATTTTATGACTGTAACTTCTGACATTCCTCAGACATACAGTCTCTAAGCAAATTCTCTGAGTCTCTAGCTCTAACACTATTTCAACTTCTTCTTCTACAATTATTCCTGATCCTTAAGTATGGGAATTACTCCCTAGATTTAACTCTCAGTGCAGTGTTTCACATGACTGTCTAACCATGAAGTAAACAAGTACAGTAAGAATAGACATGCAAAAGCATAAAGGAAAAGACCATTAGATCTCAGCCTTATATAAATAACTGCTGTTAACTGAAGAAAGCTGAGAGCTGGAGAAATACTAATACCCAGGGAAGAACACACCATTTGGTTATCCAACACTAAATGGTGATCCCTGAAAATAAACATACAGGTAACATTATACAGACTGAGCAGGTTGTATTTACATATTTTATAAGACTATATATAGGAATATATTTATATATATGGAAAGGAAATCAGGGAATGATACAATTATAACTAAAAATATAAAAGAAATAGTATTTTCCATAGGGATGGCTTTTTATTCATGGCAGTGGAAAGTCTTTGTATAATCTAGCACTGGCTATCTTATATTAGCACAGAGATAAATTTGTTGAGTTCCCAGGTTCAGGGATCATGGTCATTCCCTGGAAAAGTAGACACAAGGTGAAGACAACTCTGGAGAGCAGGTGAGCTACAGATTCTTTATTTCACTTAAGATCTTATGTATCAGGACACAAAACCTTATTTCTAAAAATAATCTTGAATCTTAAGAGATTTACAAGGAAAATGAACTTCTGTGACCAATCAAGCAGGTGATCTGGGAGAACTACTCCCATAAACACTGCACACAGACATAAGTTATAATATTATCCTCCAGGAATCAGTTTCCAGAGGGACATTGTTGTAAGGTATGTCTTTCAATATTGTCATTGTTTAGGTCATGTTTGGGCATCAATATTGCTGAGGTATGATGGATGCTGTTTCCCTGATAGGTTTGGGATGTACTATCTTATGGCAGACTATTTGTTCCTTGAGTTTGTATATTTCTCCTCTGCCTACTCTGCTTCTGCCTCATTCATGATGTTCTCAGAGCCTTAAATACAGGAGTTGTCCTATAGATGTATCAGTTGAAGCTTGAATCCCCACTATTCATTGATCTCTGTATTGTGACTAGTTGTGGTTCTCCTTAATTGGCCTGCATTTACACTAAAGGGACGCTTTTTTGACAGGTGAGAGCAACACTTTTTGGTGGGTGTAAGGAAAAATTTTAGAATGCAGTTAGTGCCGGACTAGTAAATGTCAGGAATTGGTTTTCTTCTGATGTCTATGATTTTACTAGTCTTTGGGAATTGGCTAGGTGTCTTGTAATACTCATGGTTTTCCCTTCTATTGTATGGGACTTAGGTCAAATTATATAGCTACTGGTTACTGTACCTTTAGAGATACCTTGCAATGATTGTCCTTATTACTGTTCAAATGTGTCCAAGTAAGATAGAACTATTGATCACTTTCCCTTCTTGGCAGTTTTCACAGCACTTTCTGGTATGTGGGAAGCTAGATTCTAGGAAGAATGCTTTTGAGTTAGACCTATATTGAATCTTAGAAGTCCTGTGTCAGAGGTGTGCAGTGTTTCCAGCAATAGAGACTTACCTTTAACCTCAGAGATGCAATCAAGGACAACACCAAAAACTTACATTGTTTAGAAGTCACTTACATAAATCTTACCAAGAACTCAATTAGAGGATTTTCATGCCTAGTACTGGGGTTTTTGTTAAATAAACTATGTCTTTTCTGGGGAAGACTGACAGCCCATATGACATAAATTCATTTAATATATACATGTGTATATGTATACATTTTTAGATTTTGGGTATATTATTTGGTAACTATGAAATAATACAGTTCCTGGGATTTATCAAATATCTTGGAGTTAATTATTCCTCCTTTCTACCTCTCTCTCCTTTGCATTGACTTCTCTCTCTTCTCAATTACATCCTCCATGGATATTTTCCCACCTGCCCCTTCCATATCACTTGTATCTTGTTTTTGTTCTCCATACCTACCCTCACAGTCCCTAAAAAGAAAAACTTTCTTGTTTTCTACAAAATAACCTAAATGTCTTTCAATAGACAATGGATAATGAAAATGTGTAACACATGAAGAATGGGATATTATTCTGCCGTTAATATAAATAAAATCTTGCAGTTTGCAGATAAATAAATGGACATAGAAAATAATATTTTGGACGAGATAAACTGGACCCAGGAAAACAAATGCCATATATTCTCTCTTATGTTATACTCCTTTTACAAAACTTCAGATGTGAGAATATAACCTGGGAAAATCCATAGTTCTTTTTTTATATATTGTGACACTACCAGGTCATTAGTAGAAATGCTTTCTTTAAACATAAGTAACTCAAGAGACTTTGTCAACTAGCAGTGCTCATGAAAACACTGGAAACTAATAGAGAATGTTGCACAAGTTAGGAATACTCATGTGTTTAGCTCATTTCTTCTCCTGTGAGAATTTATCATGGGATAATAATCTTAATGAATTTAATGATTACCAATTTATTGCTTCATTTGAGAATATGCACATTTAAATTTTAGCACTTCTGTTTCTAGTCTACTCCCCAGTATGATGGGAACATTTTATTTTATTTTTGCATTTGCTTATTGTCTCCTCACACCTACACTGAATGCACAGGCAAAACTGTTATCATTGTTTCTCCATCACATAGTGGTCACTTAGAAATAATAAAATATTAAAGAACCCAGGTTTACATTGCACCATTGTCCTGAATTTTTCTTCTAGTTTCACTAAATCCTGTTTCAGGCAATCCCCCAGTGCTATTAATTTGCTCTCTATTCTTTCTTGGATTGATCAATATTTGTCTATTTTGATGTTTTCATTTGAAATCTCTACTTTCAGCTGAGCTTATTGGATCCCCATACTAAGGAAAAATGTAAATGGTGCTCTAAAAGTTATTTATGGAATTCTTATGACATTTGCCATTGTAGAAAAGGAGAGATGAGTCAAGTCCATGCTGGGGAAGCCTACAGAAACAGTTGACATGAGCAAGTGGGAGCTCATGGACAGACAGCTGGGGAACCTGCATAAGACTGAACCAGCCCCCCTGAATGTGGTTGTTAGCTGGGGGCTTGGGCATTCTATAGGGGCACTGGCAGTGGAACCAGTATTTATCCCTAGTGCATGAAGTGGCTTTTGGGAGCCCATTCCCTATGGAGGGATATTCTCCCAGCCTAGATACATGGGCAGAACCTCAGTCCTGTGCCAAATAATATGATAGACTTTGATGATATTGTATGGCAGGCCTCACTTTCTCAGAGGAATGGATGGGGGTTGGATGGGGAGATGGTGGTGGGAGTGATAAGACAGAAGGGAGAGGCAACTGAGATTGGTATGTAAAATAAGATTGTTTTTAATTTAAATTTTAAAAAGACCTTTTCATTATTCCCAACCATTTAAGAAGATCCTGCCTTTGCTTAAGGTATACAAAGCTGCTAACTAGAACATCAAAGGGTTATTTTTTGCCTGAATTTCATTAGTTTAGCATTAATCAGTATTCATTGAAGGAAAGATACAAATTTAGAATGAATTTCACATACATAGATACATGAAAATGTGTCTATATCTAATATATCTATAATTGGAGTTGCAGAGATCTGTGTGATACCTTGTGAGTATTAGGATTCCAGGTGGGTTCTCCTTAAGAGCAGCCGGTGTTCTTATTTTCAACCTCTCATGAGGTAAATGTTCCCTAACAATTTCTAAGTTATAACTGTTGGGAGATAAGACAAAACAAAAGAAAATGTCTATGGGAAGTAGACATTTCATTGTTTCTGTTTTTAAAACCTTAAGAAAATATTTCCCTAATTGTATTGTGAATCACTCAGTAGTGAGGGAAATACAGCTTAACATAATTAAATCATAACTTTTAAAACCATTAAACTATTATGTGGGTTCACTATTTCATGACATTCTTTAAAACAATTTGGCATCCATATGTATATTATTGATTCAGTTTGTAAAAGTGACAGCAAGGACATTCACAAATATTGGGACTTTTAGGAAAGACAATAGCTTTGAAATTATTTCATTTCCCCTTCTCATTACAATTGTTGTCAAAATAATAGGTGCAATTTGTGTTATATTATCATTACAAGCTTGAACATATCAGAATTTTAATGCCTTGCATTCTCAGACAATTTGAGACAATGTAATACTACACTGACCTTTTCAATATTCCATAGACATGGATTTCAGGAAACCACTGTTTAAAATGTGTATTTATACTCTCCTTCTATCCCACAAGCAGCAACAATGTTTCCAACTTTAAGTAGGGAAGGTAAAAGTAAAAATTTTTCAAGCACACAAATTATAACAGGCCATTATAATTTTTTTGTATTTTTTTATTATTTCAAATTAGGAACAAGCTTGTTTTACATGTCAATCTCTTCTCCCTTTGCCTCACCTCCCCCCATTCCTCCTCCTACCTCTGACCTACCCCCTACCCCATCCACCCTCCACTCCCCAGGCAGGCTAGGGCCCTTGACAGGGGCTCCACAAAGTGCAACACATCATCCTCGGCCAGGCCTAGGCCATCCCCCATGTGTTCATGCTGAGAGTGCATGCCTTTACATGGGATGGGATCTCAAAATCCCTTCTTACACCAGAGAAAAATATTAATCCACTACCAGGCGTCCCCTAGAGTGCAGAGGCCTCCTCATTGACATCCATGTTCAGGGGTCTGGATCAGTCCTGTACTGGCCTCCCAGACAGCAGTCTGGGGTCCATGTGCTCCCCCTTGTACAGGCCAACTGTTTCTGTGGGTTTCACCAGCCTGGTACCAACCACTTTGATCTTCATTACTCCCTCTCTGCAACTAAGTACCAGAGTTCAGTTCACTGTATATCTGTGGGTGTCTGCCTCTGCTTCCATAAGCCACTGGATGCTCTAGGATGGCATAAAAATTAGTCATCAGTTTCATTACAGGGGAAGGGCATTTAGGTTATCCTATCCACCATTGCCTAGATTGTCAGTTAATGTGATCCTTGTAGGTCGCTGGAAATCTCCCTAGTGCCAGCTCTCTCCTTGGACCTATAATGGCTCCCTCTATTATGGTATCTCTCATCCTGCTCTCCTCTATTCTTCCCCCTACTCAATATTTCTCAGGCCATTATAATTATGAGTGGGCATTTTTTATATAAAATCACACATGAAAATTATATAGTATTGAATACATGCAACAATTTGATATCTTGGTGGCATTATTACTGAAAGCATAGAGCACCATCCACCATATTGAGTTCTCTAAACTGTGGATTTAGGGAGGTTTTTCCTTGCTTTCACTGATTAAATGCAAACTGCAACTACACTAATGTTCCCTGACATCTGTTAAGTATGTGATTTAAAACCCACTGGAATTTTCCTTGATGAGTATCATGAAGAATAATAATGTCTATAGTTAATCAGGAACTTGTTAAGTGACAGAAAATAGATTATGAGTTTTGATAAGTATTTATTTTGATCAATAGAATCCAAAGTGCCATCAATATCTATAGAACACAGGTGAAAAAAAAACTAAGGTACAGAGATATGCACATGTTACTCAACATGTTACCCAAATCTAAACTTTTAAAATGAGAAAATGTAGAAGCATTTTCTACAGTTAGCATAATTTGGGGATTACAGTTATGTGGTATGGCTATATTTTTTTGCTTGAGAACTGGTATCAAGTAACAATTATATATTGGTAACATAATTTTAATGTACTATAACTTTGGTAGACTGATATATTTTAACAATATATATTTTATGTTAATTTAGGAGAGGAAAAGTATGTTCAGATTTATAGATCTTTAAGCCCTTGATTAATACAAGAATCATGAAATCATAATTCTACTATTCAGGACTGATTTTTCATAAGGTCTTTTATGTCTTTTTGTGATTTAGTTCACATGTAATGATTATCTTATTGTTGTATTATGTTTAGTATATTAACATTGTATATTATTGTTTTATCATTATATCAAGCTTTAAAAGTTAGACAGATATTACTGGAATTATTAAAATAAACATAGAGGATCACTGTACTACTTTTATTAAGTTTAAATATTTGCAATTATTGAATTAGGTATAATTTGTGCATTTGCTAGCAAAATCGCCTCATTATGCACTGAAAATTAGAAGTTGAGTTGGTGCTAAAGGGAGCAGTTTATTTAGGTTAAATAGCTTTAAGTCCTTCTTTAGTTTCATTCTCATTGACAAATGAATGATAAAAAGTGTTCAAAATGAAATCTTAACAAATTTAAGCAATCATTAGGCACTGCATCTCTAATTAAAACATTTAACTAAATTGAACTCTTTTTCAGCTTTCCTATTACACTCATACCTATTTTACAGAAAACTAATACAGATTTCCAAATTTTTATATGGATTTTAAAGACTGTAATTTCTTGTATCTTCTTTATGGATTTTGATAGCTTAATTGCTATGTGATGGCTGCACTTATCAGAAAGCACTGAAAAGTGTTAATTACTTTGTACATTGGCTAGTTACAAATGCATACAAAATTTAACATTCTCTCTCAAAGCAAATAAAATCCATGTTTATTATGGTACATAAAATTTACAGAATGATTTAAAATAATCAAGTCCTTGGAACTCCTTATCTGTTTAAAAGAACATTTGTATGATACATAAAATGAATTTTGGAAAATTTCACAAAGCAGTGATTTTTACCAGAATAAGCCAGTGTTGGGGCATGTGGACAAAAATGTGTGTGTGTGTGTGTGTGTGTGTGTGTGTGTGTGTGTGTGTGTGTGACATGGGTACATTTATAAATTATTAGACAAGAGCTGGAGAAAATGAGGAAAAACTATGAAACTGGTGAATAATGGGCTTTATAAAGCAATCAGATATTGCAGCGAGTCTTTCACACTCAGGTCCCAGCATGACATCTTGGTTTTTAGCCCCAAGTATAAAAGTCTCCCTAATACTTTTTATGAGAAAACTCCCGGAAATTGGGAATGCACTATTACCTGATGTGATTTCATTCACTATTTAATTCAACTATAGTTCTACTTAAAATAGCCTTTGTCCTTAACTAAAATGCACCACTACATAATTAAGCATATGTTTTAATTAATTGATTCAAGGACTTTTCATTAAAATCATTGACTGTATCTCTAAGTTAAAAATGAAGGAATTTGTTCCACTAATGTGAATATATAGAAATGAGAAAAGCAGAGCTGGGGGATGGTGGTGTATGCCTTTAATCCCAGCACTTGAGAGGCAGAGGCAGATGGATTTCTGTGAGTTCAAGGACAGTGTGGTCTTCAGAGTGAGTGCCAGGATAGGTTCCAAAACTACTCAGAGAAACTCTGTCTCAAAAAAACCCAAAAATGAATGAATGAATGAATAAATAAATAAATAAATAAATAAATAAATAAGAAATAAAGACAGAATGTATGGATTTTTTATATGATGCAATAAATGGGAAAATCACAGCATAGTATTTAGGCCAAGATAAAAATATTTATAGCCTCCTTAGAGTGTAAAAATGCTCTTTAAAATCTACAGGTAAACATTTCCCTACTAATGGGTTATATACTAATAAAACCATCACAAATTCAAAAGGCAATAAGGTAGAAATGCACTTAATTTTCTAAACCTGCCAATCACCATAGGTTAAGACTATATAGTATACTACAATGTAGCAGTTGAATAGCCTCAGGGTCCACTCAACCTCCACCAGGCACTATGCCACTGCTTATCACTACCTAGGAGAAACTGGAGATCCCAGAATTTAAAGTCTGGCATCTACAGTGTGTTTCAATTCTGCATCGTAATAGAAATGGAAAGGCATTGCAAGTACATCTAGCCATGACATACCTATACAGAAAAGGCATGTAAGTTTGAATACATACTTTAAAGATTTTCAAATCAAATGTCTGTATTTTGTTATTGTTCTTGTTGTTATCTAAGCTCCATGCCTTGCACCTCCCAATTGATGCAGCTTCTATTCAGATATTCACATTCCAAGGTTTCATGATATATATATATATATATATATATATATATATATATATCAATCATACACACACACACAAACACACACACAACACACACACACACACACACACACACACACACACACAACACACATATATATATATATAATATATATATATATATATATATATTATTCTCTCCTGTTACCCACCATTGTGTTTTTCCAGGAATAGTAAAAATCCCAAGGCATGGGGTGGAGGATTTTTTTCTTTATAAAGGAATACGTTTTCTGGGTATTTAAACACAGAAATAAATCAATCAAACTATAATTGACTCTAATTGGAACACCCACAAGCTCTTCATATTTTACAAAAAGTACCTGAAGTTAAGAAGAGGTGAAAAAATCAGCTATGAATTTAAGTTATTTAAATTTTTTTCAGAAAATGATTCTTGTTGTTAGCTAAGAAATAAATCAGAATTGCTAGTCATACTAAACTAGAGATAGCTCCATTAAAAGACTGTTGAACTGATTGTCCCCAACATTTTTACTGTTACCTAATTTTCTTATAAAATGTTTTAAAGTGATACCTTCTGTTATGCTGATGTTTCTAAGTGATTAAAAAATAGAATCTCACACTGAGCATGTGGCTCAGTTCATAGCCAATTTCGTTAGAACACACTAAGCCATGGGTGCATCACGAAAATTGATAAATGCACCATGGATTTGCACACACAGACACACATGCACACACACACACACACACACACACACACACACACACACACACACACACAATGCCAACATTTGATATGAAGCCAGAAGCACTGGGAAGCCCAGCTGAGAATCTAAGATGTCTGAGATTCTATTTTATTTTTAAAACCTGATTTGTGATCTTTCTCAGGATAAGTAAATTTTGTAAGATACAGGAGAACACACACACACACACACACACACACACACACACACACACACACACACAAACACACATATATGCACACACATGTGGTGGTTTGAATGAAATTTCCCCATTAGTATTGAATATTTGAATATTTGGTCCCCAGTTGGTGTTGCTGTTTAGGAAGTTTAGGAGATATGACCTTTATAGAAAAGGGATCTCACTTGGAAAAGGATTATAGGTTTCAAAAGTTTTATGCCATTCCCAGGGAACTAGCTGTTTCTTGCTTTCAGTTCCAGAAATTTCCAAGCTTTCAGATTCTGTTTCTGCCACCATGCCTTCACTTTGTCATTATGAACCATAATTCTCTTTAAAAATAAGATTAAAATAAACTTTCATTTGTTTGTATAGGTATTTTTGGTGAAGGTGCTTTTTTTCACAGCAATAAAAAAGCCAGAAATTAGTACCAGGGAGGACATGCACTATTGTGATGTCCAGAATGACCACATTGGGGTTTGCTGTTGTTTTTGTTTTGTTTTGCTTTCTTTAGAGGAATGTGGAAAACTTTTAGCCTTCAGAAAAAGCTCTCAAACATTTTAATGAGTGTCTGAAGGCAGTAGAACTGAGAGCTATGTCAACTTTAGATGCCCAGCTCAAGAGTTTTCAGAGGGAAATGAAGTTATTGACTGTGGTGGTGAACATTATTCTGATAAGTAGCCAACAAATGTGGCTGCTTTCTGCCCTTCACCCAAGAACTTGCCATGGTTTAAATTAGGAAGTAATGTACTAATCTCTTTGGCAGAGTAAATATTAAGACAACTTAATATTGATTCTGGCATCTGGCATAGGGTAATTTGTAACCACAGTTTTGCAGCTCTATAATGATAAAAAGCAAATGGGACAAAACAGACAAAATATACAGTTTGTTACAGGATAAAGGACCAAGAAACTTAATGTGCCAAACAACATTTTCTCCTGAGAGAGATAAAAAGATCAAGGAAAGGACTGATGTGTCATTGAATATAGGAAATTGTATCTCCAGGACAAGATCCGATCTAGATTAAGCTTCCATCTTGTGAAAGGAAGAGGTCCAAAGAATATGATGCTCCTAGAATAGAACAAAACCCAAATCTGCTTCAAATGTGATTCCAGTGGACCACAGTTTGCTGTAAACTGGCAACTGAACTTGGCAGCATTGTCCATGTGGTATTACCATTAGAATCATGAAGCATACATAAGTAAAGGTATTAAAGTATATTCCTTCATGATTTCAGATATCCTGCTAAAGCCAGGTGTATAGCAGAGGAGTCATTGCACAGAGGTCCTCAGGTCACTGTGTGAAGCTATGAAGCCTGATTTGCATTGAAGACCCCAAGTAATGGCTGCATCAAATTTGTGGGGGTGTCTAGCAATAATAAGTGTAAACAGGGAGTGTAAAGAACCTGAGCAAGGGGAAGGCAGAAAAGCTGGATGGATTCAGGCAACTAAATCCAGTGATATCTTTCATGGGGCAACATGAATTGAAATTTCCTTTTCTGATTTACGGTCTTGCATTTTGATATGGCCACAAGATTAGGGTGGCCAGGGAGTAGAATGGGGTAGTTTGAGTGAAATGTCCCCAATAGTATCTGGCACTTGAACACTTTGCATGAGGTGAAGGTGTCATTTGGGATGTTTAGGGTGTAAGGATTTCCTGGAGAAATTACATTACTGAGGATGGACATTCAGATTTTTTGAGGACTTTAAGCTTCCTGCCACATAGTGTGCACCTACTATTTTCTTTCTTTCTCTCTTTCTTTCTTTCTTTCTTTCTTTCTTTTTGTTTCAAAATGTGAGCACTCAATTTCTGTTCCTGCTGCCATGCAAAGCACCATGATCGGACTTAGCCCTCAGCAACCTTAGGTTCAAAATAAATTTCTACTATAATTTTATTTGATCACTATAGGCATCTGGTCTGTGGACCTGAAATGGCAGTCACACCCATTTGGTTGTGACTTCAGCTGGAGAGAAGCAGAGAGGAACTTGGGTTATGGCTTTCCTTGAGGTCAGGTGCTCTTTCTGATGGGTCAGCGGATCTAGTAGGAAGAGCAGGGAAATGTTCCAGCAGTTCTTTGTATTTTTCTGTGTAATTGTACACAATAAACACCTATTTAACATTTATCTTGGATCATTATATAATTACATCCTTGCCTTCAATTGGTGCCCAACATTTGCTTGGGTAGGTCCCCATGACCTACTCCTGGCTGGCTGTACAATGAGCAGCTTTTACATTTGGCTGTTGCTGAGTTGGTTGCACAGTTTCTGTGGCCTGTCCATGGAAAAGTCGGTACATCACTTGTCTTTTTAGTGCCTTGGATTTGCAGGCATGAACCTTTGGAAAATTGCCCAAGGCATTGAGCTGAAGCAGTTTTACCTCCACTCGATTTGCCTGCCCAGCTTCAAGGTTCCCTACAAGCCAAAAATCAACCTGATATCCACGTTTCAGGAATCTATTTAAGATAAATTGACTACATATAGCAATGGCAGATAATATTACAATACAGGAAGTGAAAAAGCTTTTGGTTTCTTGTGTAGATGGGATTTTAGAAGAGGCTTATGACCTACCTGAAATATAAATATATTATGCAAGGTAGCAACTACCTTCATAATCCATATAATATACATATACATAATGGTTGGACAGTAGAGCTAAGAATGAGGAACTTATAGAAACCATACAAACTTTGCATACTGGTAATGAGATATTAATAAAAAGGATTCATACTATTGAAAATACCATACTGACTAATACTGAGAGCTTAGGAAAAAGGATTCAGAACATTGAAAATTGCAATATTGATTTAACAAACAGAATGTAAAACATGGAACATAAAACCGATAAGCTAACATAAAAAACTATTCCATCTCTGATGCTATAAGAAATAGAATTCAAAAAATGGAATGTAAGATTGAAATACTAACTGGGAAATCCTGCCCCAGGATCTGTAGGCAGACAGAATCGTTCCCTGAGGAACCTGGGATGCTGTCTCTGCTAAGATTGCTGGGCCATTCTGGGACCCCACAGAGTGCAGAAAGTGCACAGGTGAGCTGATTTGGCCTCTTACTTGGGCCCAACTTCCATCTGCCCAACCTGGCAAACCCTGCCCACGAATCTTGGAAAGGACAACTTGACCCCTGAGGACCAAGTAACCCAGAGTCTGCTGAAATATCTGCTCCAGTGCTGCTCTCACCCACCTGAAGAGCAAGTGCCTGAGACCTGCCTGAACCCAACTTGAAACCCATTACAGTATCAAAGTCAATTGCACATACCTGTAGAGAACACCTGACCCATACACACCAGGAAAGGAAGTGACACAAACTGTACCCACTGGAACAAGAGATGGGAAGACAACAATATAAGAACACATCCAACAACAGGAAAACCAATATGACATCACCAGAGCCTAGGGACTCTACACCAGCGAGACATGAACATCCCAACACAGAAGAAGCAGAAGAGAGCAACCTTAAAAACAACTTTATGGAAATGATAGAGAATCTAAGAGAGGGAATCAGAAAATCCTTCAGATAAATGGAAGAAAAGACAAACCAAAAGATGCAAGAAAACAAGGAAAGGAAAAAAAAAGCCAAGAAAATACAATTAAACAGCTGAAGGAAACAGTTTAGGATCTGAAAACTGAATTAGAGACAATCTAGAAAACACAAACTGAGGCAATGCTGGAAGTAGAAAACCTTAGTGAACAACCAGGAACCACAGATGCAAGCATAACGAATAGAATACAAGAGATGGAAGACAGAATCTCAGACACTGAAGACAACCTAGAGGAAATAAACTTGTCAAGCAAAGAAATCTGAAGTCTAACAAATCCATAACACAAAATATTCAGGAAATTTGGAACACCGTGAAAAGACCAAACCTAAGGATAATAGGTATAGAAGAAGGTGAAGGAATCCAACTCAAAGGTGCAGAAACCATATTCAACAAAATCATAGAAGAAAACTTTCCCAACCTAAAGAATGACATGACAATGAAAGTACAAGAAGCCTATAGAACACCAAATAGAGTAGACCACAAAAGAAAGTCCCCTTTTCACATAATAATTAAAACACCAAATGTACAGAATAAAGAAAAAATATTAAGAGCAGCAAGGGAAAAAAGCCAAGTTACATATAAAGAAAAAACCTATCAGAATTACAACAGACTTCTCCATGGAAACTCTGAAAGCCAGAAGGCCCTGGATAGATATTCTACCTACTCTAAGAGAACATGGATGCCAGCCCAGACTACTATACCCAGCAAAGATTTCAATCACTATAAATGGAGAAAACAAGATATTCCATGACAAAACCAGATTTAAACAATATGTAACCACTAATCCAGTCCTACAGAAAGTACTGGAAGGAAAACTCCAACCTAAGGAAATTAACTACACTAGCATAAACATAGGCAATAGATAATCCCACTCTACCAAAACACAAAATAAAAGGCAGGGTAAATCCACATCCAATACCAGTACCAACAAAAAACAAACAAAAATAAATACTCAATGGACCTTAATTTCCCTCAATATTAATGGTCTTAACTTGCCTATAAAGAGACACAGGCTAATACATTGGATACGAAGACAGAATCCATCCTTCTGCTGCATACAAGAAACACACCTCAAATTCAAAGACAGTCATTACCTCAGAGTAAATGGTTGGGATAAGATACTCCAATCAAATTGACCCAAGAAACGACCTGGGGTAACTATCCTTGTATCTAACAAGATAAACTTCAAACTAAAATCAATCAAAAGAGATGAAGAAGATCATTTCATATTCATCACAGGAAAAATCCATCAGGAAGAATTCTCAATTCTAAACATCTATGCCCCCAATACAAAGGCACTGACATTCTTAAAAGAAACATTATTAAAACTCAAATCACAAATAAGGCCTCACACAGTTATAGTGGGAGACTTCAACAACCCAATCTCACCACTGGACAGGACCACCAGACAGAAACTTAACAAAGAGACAAAGGAACTAACAGAAGTTATGACCCAATTGGGATTAACAGACATTTATAGAACTTTCTATCCAAACACAAAAGAATATAACTTCTTTTCAGCAATACATGGAACCTTCTCAAAAATCGACCACATTCTCTGCAACATAGCAAATCTCAACAGGTGCAAAAAAATTGGAATAATCCCCTGTGTCTTATCAGACCACCACGCTTTACAGATAGAAATCAAAACAAATCAAAGTGCAAAAAAACTACCAACACATGGAAATTGAACAACATGCATTTGTAACATTCCTGGGTCAAGGAAGAAATAAAGAAAGAAATTAATGACTTCTTAGAATTCAATGAAAATGTTGACACAACATACCCAAACTTATGGGACACTTTGAAAGCAGTACTAAGAGGAAAGTTCATAGCTCTAAGTACTCATATTAAGAAATTAGAGAATAGCCACACCTGAGATCTGAATCTAGGGACTCCCCACCAGCAAGATCTGAAAAGCACAACACAGAGGAAGAAGAAGAGACAGACCTAAAATATCTACTTCATGAAATGTTTGAGACCCTTAGAAAGGAAACAAGAAAATGTCTAAAAGAAATAGAAGAAAAAAAACAAACAAAAATTCAAGAAATAAGTAATTTTCTTAAAGAATCTAAAGAAAAAACAACCAAACGAGTGAAGGAAGCATGGGAAACAATTCAAGGCATGAAAGCTGAAATACAAATGCTAAAGAAAACACAGAATGAGGGTATGCTGGAAATACAAAGGCTGGATAAACAATCAGGATCTAAGGATGTGAGTATAACCAATAGAATACAAGAGATGGAAGAAAGAATCTCAGTTGTTGAAAACTCACTGAGGATATACAGTCATTGACCAAAGAAAATTTCAAGTCCAACAATCTCTAACACAAAATATCCAGGAAATATGGAACACCGTGGAAAGCCTGAATCTAAGAATAATATGTATAGAAGAAGGAGAAGAAATACAGCTCAAAGGTACAGAAAACATATTCAACAGAATCATAGAAGAAAATTTCCCCAATCTAGAAATGGATATGCCTATGAAAGTACAAGAAGCTTACAGAAAACCAAATAGACTGGACCACAAAAAGAACTCCCCTTGCTACACAATACTCAAAACACCAAAATTACACAATAAAGAGAAAATATTAAGAGCAGCAAAGGAAAAGGTCAAGTAACATAAAGGCAGACCTATCAGAATTACACCTAAATGTAATTACTTCTAAATGGAAACTTTGAAAGCCAGAAGGTCCTGGATATATGTCCTAAAAACACTAAGGGAACATGGATGCCAACACAGAATACTGTACCAGCAAAGCATTCAATCCCTTTAGATGTAGAAACCAAGATACTCCATGACAAAACCAGATTTAAAAAATACATATCCACAAATTCAGCACTACAGAAAGTACTAGAGGGAAAACTCCAAACCACCAAAGATAACTACACTCAGAAAAACATAGGTAATAGAAAATCCAACTTTACCAAACAGGAAAAGAAACAAGAGGGCAAAATCCACACACAACAACACCAATAAAATAAATCAAAAATAAATCATGAAGCAACAATCAAAACCATCAATGGACATTAATATCCCTCAATGTCAATGGTCTTAACCTGAATATAAAAGATAAAGGATAACAGAATGGATACGAAGACAGAATCCTTCCTTCTTCTGTATACAAGAATCACACCTCAACTTCAGAGACAGGCATTACCTCAGAGTAAAGGGTTGGGAAAAGATTTTCCCATCAAATGGACACAAGAAACAAGCTTTTATAGCAATCCTAATTTCTAACAAATTAGATTTTAAAATAAAATCAATCAATAGAGATGAGAACGGCATTTCATACTCATCATAGGAAAATTCCATCAAGAAGAATTCTCAATCCTAAACATCTATGCCCCAAATATAAAATCACCCACATTTGTAAAATAAACATTACTAAAGCTCAAGCCACACATAAAACCACAAACACTTATAGTAGGAAACTTCAACACCCCTCTTTTATCACTAGACAGGACCACCAGACAGAAATTTATCAAAAAAACAAAGGATCTAACAGAAGTTATGAACCAGGCCCAGTTGGGATTAGCAGATATCTATAGATAATTCCATCAAAATACAAAAGATTATACCTTCTTCTCAGTGCCACATGAAAAATTCTGTAAAATTGACCACATGCTTGGCAACATAGCAAACCTCCACAGATACAAAAAATTGAAATAACACCCTGTATCTTATCAGACCCCCATGATTTAAGATTAGAATTCCACAGCAATACAAATCGCAGAAAACCTACAAACTCATGGAAATTGAATAACAGTCAATTGCACCATTCCTGGGAAGAGGAAGAAATAAAAAAATGAAATTAAAGACTTCCTAGGGTTTAATAAGAATGTAGATACAACATACCCAAATTTATGGGACACTCTGAAAGTAGTGCTAAGAGAAAAGTTCAGAGCACCAAGTGCCCACATGAATAAACTGGGGAATAGTCACACTAGAGGATTGACAGAAAAACTGAATGCTTTAGAAGAAAAAGAAGCAAACTCAGCAGGGAGGGCTAGATGCCAGGAAATAATCAAACTGAAGGCTGAAATTAATAAAGTAGAAATTAGGAAAACTTTACAAAGAATCAAGGAAACAGAGAGGTGGTTCCTTGAGAAGATCAACAAGATAGACAAACCTCTTTCCAAACTAACCAAAAGAAAGAGAGAGAGCATGATAATTAACAAAATCAGAAACGAAAAAGGGGGATATAACAACAGACACTGAGGAAATCCTGAGAATCATCAGGTCATCCTTTGAATACCTGTGTTCCACAACTTTGAAAATCTAAAAAAAATGGACAATTTTCTGGATTGATATCATTTACCAAAATTAAACCAAGAATAGATAAGCAGTTTATATCTACCTATAAACCCTAATGAAATAGAAGCAGTCATTTAAAGCCTCCCAACCAAAAAAAGCCCAGGGCCAGATGGCTTCACTTCAGAATTCTACCAGAAATTCAAACAAGAGCTAATACCAGTACTCCTCAAATTGTTCCACACAATAGAAGCAGAAGGGACATTGTCAAACTCTTTTTACGTGGCTACACGCACTTTGATAACCAAGCCACACAAAGATACAACTAAAACAGAGAACTACAGACTGATAACCCTCATGAATATCGATGCAAAAATACTCAACAAAATATTGGCGAATCCAATACAAGAACGATTCAGAAAAATCATCCAATATGATCAAGTAGGCTTCATCCCAGGGATGCAAGGATGGTTCAACATATGAAAATCCATCAGTGTAAACCACCATATAAACAAACTGAAAAAGAAAAGCCACCTGATAACCTCACTAGAAGGTGAAAAAGCCTTTGACAAAATCCAACATCCCTTCATAAAAAAATCTTTGAGAGAACCAGAATAACAGGAACATACCTAAACATGGTAAAAGCAATATACACCAAACCAACAGCTAACATCAATGGAAATGGAGAGAAACTCAAAGCAATTCCTCTAAAACCAGGAACAAAACAAGGCTGTCCACTCTCTCCATATCTCTTCAATATTGTACTTGAAGTTCTAGCTAGATCAATAAGACAAGAAAAGTCGATCAAAAGATAAAAATTGGAAAGGAAAAAGTCAAACTTTCACTATTTGCAGATGATATGGTAGTCTATACAAGTAACCCCTCGCAAAAAATCTAACAGGGAACTCCTACAGCTGATAAACACCTTCAGCAAAGTACCAGGAAACAAAATTAACTAAAAAAAATCAGTAGCCCTACTATATACAGATGATAAATGCAATAAGAAAGAAATCACAGAAACATCACCCTTCACAATATCCACAGGCAACATAAAATTTCTTGAGGAAGTATTAACCAAAAAAGTGAAAGACCTGTATGGTAAGAAATTTGAGTCTTTAAAAAAGAAATTATAGAAGATACCAGAAAATGGAAAGATCTCCCATGCTCTTGGATAGGTAGAATCAACATAGTAAAATTGGCAATCTTGCCAAAAGTAATCTACAGATTCAATGCAATCCAGATCAAAGTCCCAACACAGTTCTTCACAGACCTTGAAAGAACAAAATTCACCTTTATATGGAAAAACAAAAAAAACCAGCATAGCAAAAATAACTCTGTACAATACAGGATCTTCTGGAGGCATCACCATCCCTGAGTTCAAGCTCTATTATAGAGCCATATTTGGTATTGTCATCCAAAATAGACAGATAGACCAATGGAATCGAATTGAAAACCCAGATACTAACCCACACACATACAAACACCTTATTTTTGACAAAGATGCTAAATCTATACAATGGAAAAAAGCCTCTTCAACAAATTGTGCTGGCACAACTGGATTCTAACATGAAGAATATTGCAGATAGATCCTTATCTGTCATCATGCAAAAAACTTAAGTGCAAATGGATCAAAGACCTCACCATAAATCCAGCCATATTGAATCTTCTGGAAGAGAAATTGGGAGACACCCTTGAGCAAATTGGCACAGGAGACTGCTTCCTGAACATTACACCAGTAGCACAGAAATTGAGATCTGCAGTAAATAATTGGGGTTTCCTGAAACTGAGAAGCTTCTGTAACATAAAAGACAAAGTCAGTGAGACAAAATCACAGCCCACAGAATGGGAAAAGATCTTCACCAACCCCACATCAGACAGTGGGCTGATAACATGTGTGTGCTAGGTGGTCCTGTAGCACAATGCAGTGATGAAATCAATCATTTATTAATAATAAGTGTTCCGGAGGCTGCAGAATTTCATAAAAAAGAAACATGTGAATAGTAAATGTTTAAAAAATAATTTTTCTATCACTTAGTAACAAGCTAAGGAAAGAGTAAAAAAAGGCCTACATATTCTTTCTATAACCAAACTCCTTTGCCATCAGGTAGTAATCCTAAGGTATATATAGTAATGAAATTTTGCAAATGGATGTGTTTAACTTGGCATGATTTGTTAAATTTAAATATGTGCACCATACAATAGACAGTTTCAGGATTTCAATGGGCAACTGCTCTGAGCTCCAAAAAGGTTGAGTCTGTTATTATACACCTATTAGTAGCAATGGCTATTATGCGTATACCAGCACTAATAAAAACTGAAAATGCTTCAGAATATGTCTCCAGTAAATTGAAACAGTTTTTAGAATTTTATAACTAAAGCATTTTACTGGTATACCACACAATCCTACAGGAAAAGCAGATGTTGAGAGATCTAATTGTACTTTAATGGAAACGCTCTATACATAGACACAGGTTACCAAGACTCCCAAGACTCCCAAGATTACATAATGCTTTACTAAACTTAAACTTTATTAATCCTAATGAAAAAGGAAAAAAAAAGATGCAGAGAGATGTCAGACAAGAGAAATAACTTCTGAGCCAAATAAGTAACTTTATTTCAAGGATGTATTCTCTTGAGTATGGAAACCAGGATATGTGTCATATTGGGGTAGCGGATTCGTCATTCTTTCTAAAGGAGAAGAAAAGTTTTGGATACTATCAAAGTTTATCAAGATCCTATTTGAACAGGAGAAATATCTTCATGATGAGATGTATAGAGATATATACAGACCTCACAAGGTACAGGGAGTATTCGGTTCTTGTCATTACAGAAACACAGAAAACACCCAGCTTCAAGAAGCCAAATGCAGATATCTAAAGAAGAAGGGATAGGTGTCCAGAAAAAAATCATCAAACAAAAAAGAATTTGATTTATGGTACCAATATCTATTCTTTTTGAAAGCTTTCTATACAAAATCTTTATCTTCTTACATTCTAGTACTGTGCTAGCTAGCCCCAATTCATATTAAAGCAAGGTGGCTTCGGAGTTGTATTTGGCTTTTCCTTCTCTAAATTCAAGCATGATGTCAAAGTAAAATTCAGAGTTTCTGTCTTTATCAAGAATCCTATTGGTGTAAGGCAGAAAAATCTAGGGGTTATTATTTGTCTAAACTCTGTAATATCTCTAAAATCCTAATTTTCTTCATACTTATTTGCATCCTTATTGTTACCTTTCCCAGGATGCATACCTATAAAAATTGAACTTTGTGTGTTGATATTAATGTTTAAGTCTTCCACAATTAACAGTAACATTTCCAAAGAGCAATTATTGAAGTCTCCAGAAAGAAGATGGGGCCCCATTTCATTCATTCAACGTGACTCAACTTGTGGTAAATACCACTCTAAAACCAGTTTAGGATTAATACTGCTATATATAATTCCAGACTAGCTAGCTGAAAGGGTAAAACTTCTTATAACATTCTTTCTAGAGCTTCAGATCAGAACTTCAGTCAAGCATCTCCTGCTACTCAGACTATAACTAACTATAAATGTTACAGCTATCCCTCTCAAGATTTTCCATTGCCTTATTTTTGTTTTCCTACAGGATCCCATAGTATCACTGTCCATCCGCTTTCAGCAGGAAGTAAATCTAAGAAAAACAATGTCCTCTTTCCTTATAGTTGGCCTAGGGAATTTTTTTCTCTTGATGCTGAAAAAAAGATAATTATCATCTGCTTATGGTTGGTTTTAAGATATAAAATTGGGTTTGGAATGTTGTGGTTGTATCTTTTTTGAACTAACCATTAGCTATAGATAAATTGTTAGATTCTTGTATGTTGACTAAGTAGGGTTTTCTTTATGTTTATGATGTTTTGCAGACCAATATAAAACCATCTTTATATATATATATATATATATATATATATATATATAGTATAATATTATATATTGATAAAACTTAGGATATTATATCATATTGCACTTTACATTTCTATCTCTAGTCAAGACATTTCAGTTCTGTCTCTATCATTGAGATATATATAGTTACCTTTTTTGAAGTAATTTTCCTAGCTAGATTATGTTGGGAAGCTTCAACCATTTGTTGCCGTAGCCAAGCATGTCTCAGCCCCAAACCACAGATGCCACAAGGTTCGGCCTGAGTGGGGGAATGTGGACTTGAAAAGTGCTAGCAACCCAATGGCAATAAAGACCAGACATAGACATCTTGTCATCTTTAGAGAGTTCTCAGTTCCATGCTGCAAAACTGGAGCGTCTTCTTTATTCAGCATCTTCCTGGCTGTTTCCCAACCAAGCTTCCATGACCCTGAGACAATTTCTCTTCCATTTTACTAGACCCTATAAGCAGATCTCTCTCAACCATCTCTCCTCAGGTAGACAGATACCTCCTAACTATGTATCCTCACTTGTCAGGTACACCTAGCCCTCTGCCCTGGAGCAGGCCTATTCAAAAGCTTAGTTCTGTAGAGATGCAAACTAGGAGGCATTCTCCAATCAGTCTATGCCATTCAACAGTTGATTAGCTAGCATCTGCAATACAAATATGGACCAGAGCTCCCTGTTAATGTAACTGGAGGTCTTTTGGACCCCAAGACACTTTCTAATAGAATCTTTCTTGGCTCCCAACAACCATTGAACAATTTTTCTGAGAATTACAAATTATAGTTACCCTTGCTTCTTGTACCTATGAGGTTAGTCAGACATAGATATTTGATCTTCAAATACTCCTATGACCTGCAGAGTATGGCAATTAAATGTTTTAATATTAGTATACCATTGACTTGAGACACAAGTAGTCTTGACAGCTCCCAGCTATTCCTGAGAGTATATTGGGCAATGATGTCACTCCATATGGAGTTCTTTCTCTCCTCAACTGCTGACTTCTTGGGCAAAATTCCATCCCCTCTTGGACCTTTGACCTTGGACATGCTGCACTAATTGAGCTTGCAGGAAATGAATGTAATGAAGACTACTGAACCCTTCCAAGTCAGAGTAAGACATTTTTTTTTCAAATTCCCTCCTTCTGAAACAGTCTATGTGATACTTTAGGCCACAGCCAAAGTTGGTTTCCCCAATGTTGCTGACAGACCTTGGGTGACTGTCCAGGTAGTCTACTGCTTCTGTCTTCAATTGTACTTTTGGAAGTCACATGATTGCATTTCCAGCCAACCCTAGTATTATTTCCTTCTCAGGTCTTTGATGACAGTCATAACAATATCCTCTCTTATCTCAGGTAGACAAGATTTAGACTTTTCATATTAGGGCTGCTATCAGAGTATTCTGTGTCATCCCTTTACCCTGATACTGAACATGTAGTGCATCTATTACTTAATGTTGCTTTTGTTGATAGTAAGTTTTAATTTGGGTATGTTTATATTTCCTTTTCTTTGAGTATATTTGACATTTGTTATCATTGTATATATGTTTGCATCAGGCTTCAAACCTTTTTCTTTAGACTACAAGGGGAATTGTAGTCATCTGGTATGTGGACCTGAAAGGCAGCCACACCCCTCTGGGTTTGGCTTCAGCAGATGGAAGCAGAAAGAGAGAAGCTTGAGGTGTGGCATTCTTTTGTAAGCTCTTTCTGGTGGATCAGCAGGTCTGTTAGGGAGAGGAGGGAAGTTCTCCAGTAGTTTTTTGTATTTTTTCTGTGTAATTGTCCCCAATAAACACCCATTTTCATTAATTTTGGGTCTAGTGATATAATTACATCCTTGCCTTCAGGTCATCTTGTTTTACCATAGAAATCACAACATAACTAATAACTAAATTATACATATAAACTTCATAGAATAAATTTATATCTGTGCTGACTTGATAAAGTGAACACACAAATATGTAAGAAGGGAAAATTTACATCATTACTCTGGGGCTTACTTTCATGTCCATGCATATGAAAAAGATGCTAGTATACTTGTTCAGCTATGTTTTTTGAAGATTTTATATTGAAAGACCCTGAAGGCTCAGGACCCCAGGATCTCATCCCAGGACCGAGAAGACCCCAATCACCAGGTGGAATCAAAAGCTGATGCAAGCAGCAAGAGGTTTTATTGCAGTTGTTTTAAAAGCAACCCCATGTAAGCCTTAGCCTTTCATCCATCCACCATGGCAGATGGCTAGGAAAGATGCCGTAAAGCCATGGCAGAGAGATCTTATAGGGCAGTGTAAGGAAAGTGTCTAGGGGTATTCACAGGCTCAGGATTGGTGTGCCTCCAGGCTTGGAGGGCTTGCCTTGTGTTGAATGGTCAACTGGTTGTTATGGCCCATAGGCCCTCCCAGGGTGATCGCTATGCTCTGCACATCATTGCTGTGCACTTGTCTATAAAGCATACCCAGAGCTGTAAAGCATAGCACCACCAGCAATCTTCTGATTGGTTCCTTGCCATGAGCCAGGCATCTGAACTCTTAGTGACCAAGGTCAGGTCAGGCAAACAAATGTTAGACTGTCATGCCTGCCAAAATAGGGAGCTGGTCCCTTGAATATGACAAAAAACATGGATATATATGTTTCTATGTACACACATATTGAGAGGCTACACTGTGCCCAGAATGTATACATTACTGTGTTAATTAAATTTATAGAATACAAATATACATAATCAAATATAAAACATTTAAATGCTTGAGTAAAGGGGATTTAATTTTCATTAATAGCTTTTATCTTTTAATATGGTGAGTAATAATTCACTTTCTCTGCTCATTTCTTTTCTTATCTCAAATGTAATTTCATAGTGGGAAAGAACATAAGAAATTACATAAAATTAACACTAAAACAAAAATTATTGCTGGGCAGTGGTAGCATGCACCTTGCAAAGGCAGGCATGTCTCACTGAGTTTGAGGACAGTTTGGTCTACAAAGTGAGTTCCAGGATAGCCAGGACTGTTACACAAAGAAATCCAATATCAAATCATCAAAAAAAAATTATGTGACCATGATATGCACACAAAGTTAACCATTACAATTAAAAAGGTAATATTTCTCCATGGAATAATTTGTTTGTATCTTTCTCATATAATCGACATGAATGTTTTTTTTTTGTAGACCAAAAGATGACCCTATATTGCATTAAATATGAAAAATGTAAGATTTTCCTCTTCAATTTATAAACATTGAAATATTGATAAAGAATAATTTGGATAACAACAGGAATATTAAGCTATAAATTGTGAATAAATTTTACAATGATGGGTTAAAAGTTATCAACTGGGAGATAACACTTTTTTAGTGAAGAAGGAGGAGAGAATTCCCTTAAACAAGATTCTTCATGTATAAAAGCAAAAATGAAGAATATTACCAGAGAAGTGAGGTAGGAGTGTTGTCTCACACTTCAACCAGAAGAGTGAGGTGTTAATACTTATATTGACAGGTTGTATAATACCTCTATATGAGGTTGGATTGTTTGCACTTGGAGAAGGCTCAGGAATTGAATATTCAATGTTCTATGTAACTTAGGCAAGATCATCTTCTAAGGCAGTGGACAAGAACATGAGTGTCTTTAATTCTGAGGCATATTGGTTGATGAACTAAAACAAACAAACAATACAAAACAACAACAAGAACAAGTATTTTTTAGCACTGTGTTGGAATGTAAATGAATAGAGACAATCTCCAAGCTGTGGAATAATTATAAACTCTGCTCTTAAGTCATCCAAACACTTTCTTAAACCTGAGGTACTTGATTCTTGGAAAAGGGAGCCAATACCTTCTTAATGTACAACTGCAAATATGTCTTTGAATAAGCACATTGATAATCAAATATTGGGTTACCCTTTTGTGACATTTTGTGAGCTTTAATTTTTATTTAATTGAAATTACATTAGGACTGCTGTAACATTTAAAAGCATGGCTTTGTAAAGAACAATTCTTTATCTTATTAAGTACATACTTACTCAGAAGGCTAACATTTTAAGACAACAGTGCCATCTGTCAAGAAAATGTTGTAGACTTGATTTTGAGATGTGAAAATTAAATTTCTTCCTATCAATTTTTGAAGTAGATAGTGAATAACAAGAGAGTAAGCAATTGTACATTTTGCAATTTAAAAGATGTACCACAGTATGTATTTTAACCTGATATGTGTCTTTATTTCCTTTTAAGTCACCAATATAAGATTTATCTTTCAAAAATCTCAAGTGATAATTCTTGAAGCTGCCAAATCTTTGGTTTATTTACCATTGACTTATGAATAATCAGGAAACTTATCCAGAATTTTTTAACATTCCTCACATCACACTGTCTTCTGTTCTTGAAGTAAGGAATTTAATTCTTAATATGTTGCTAATGATCAGCCTGCTGTCTTGAAATTAATTCAACAGCACTATTACAATGTCACTGAAGTGTATCTAGTTTGTGAAGCTTGGAGGGGGGCTTCAGAAGATTTTAATTCTCTCAACAATAGTGTGTAATGTGCCATTATTCCCATACCAAACAAGTGAAAAACATCCTAATAGGGATATTTATTTTTAAGTTAAAGTTGTATGCTTTCCTCTAGCCAAATTATATACTTTAATTATACTTGTGTGTAGGGGAATCTGTAGCCACACCTGCTTAGGGGCTGGCTATACGTGTGCCTGACCACACCTGTAAGGGCATGTTCAGGGTAATGTAGAGTGAGAGGCATTCAGGTGGCTGGGTTCGGTTTTGATTTCCCTTTCAGGTTGCTGTACAGACTGCTGCCTAGCTAGGTCATTCTGTAAGTAAGGCTTTTTCCCTATTAAAACCCCTGGTATTTCTACCTGGCTCCATATTGGTATTTTCCCACATTATCTGGTGTCAGGAGCAGAATCTTGTAAACCTAGGTGCATTTGGGACAGCCTTCGGGTCCCACACGGACTTTGGCTTAGGCCGTGAAAGCGCCCTCTCTCCACAGGTGCTACAGGCTTGTAGCTGACCCACTGTGCCACACAAGCATGTTCCAGCTGCTGTTGAGCTGCTCATAACTGTCTGCCCAGCTGCGATATTGCCACACCTCCCCATGGTTACTATCAGTTTCTAGCTGCAGGCACCGACTGTATCGGACTTCAGACTGCCCACACCCGGAGGCCTCCTATGCTTAGCTGAGAGGCCTCGGAAGTAGGGCTTGGCTTTCAGCAGGGTCCACTGTTTCCCCTTGCTGCTGCAGTGGTAAAGCCTCATATATTTTAGTGTTATGGCCACAGGGCTGTATTCTCTCTAAGGTAAGCCCATCCACCTTTGTGAACTCACTCCACTGCTGCCACCAACCACTGAGAAACACCATGAATTAAGTGAACGAATTTGTCACCTGCTGGCCAAAGATAGTTACTGCATCCAGAGTAGAAATCAGGTAAAATTATGGTGGAATATTTATCATTTGCTAAAATTGGTAATATTTTTGCTTATTATGTGAATTCAATGTTTGAGGAGGATGCTAATCTGCCAATTCCCAACCTATATGCAGTAATGGCAGTTAGTTTGCTGGTACAAATAACATTCCTAGCTAGAAACCTCAGGAACAGGGACAAAGATAAACTCACCACCTGATTGTAGGAAATAACAACATCTTTATGCAATGAGACTTTGGAGAACAGTTTAAGTCAGACCACAATTGTGCAGCATGTGGAACGGAAATTGGATGTAAAGCTTGGCTCTGTGTCCAATACACTAAAGACAGAGCTGTCTGTTACCCAAGATGAGATGCATTGTATTTATGATAAGATAAACACAGAGAGATCCTCCATGTCTGAGGCATTAGAGGCTAGGCTATCAGAGGACCTTGATGAACAAAAGAACATCTATATCCATCTAGAATCTCAAATGGGCACTGTTACCCAGAAACTAGATGCAAAGGTGCAAAATACCCAGGATAGTGTTGAAGAATTGGACAGTTCCATTCAATTATGAAGCATCTAAGGTAGCAGATCACAAATTTGAGTCTTGATTCAAATGTTTGGAAGATATTTTACAGTACAGGGCTGAAAGATTAGATACGTCCACATAGTCGATTGCTGAGGACTCAAAATCAGCAAATCATGACCTCGAATCCAGACTTCAATACCTAGAAGGCAGTTACCATACCATCCAAATGCTGTCTAAGGTGACCATATTAAAGACTTGGAAAAACATGTAGAGGAGCAATTAGAGCAATTTACAGATTCACTAACATGCTTGGAATCTTTTATGATTAAGGAGATTGACACTTTTCATATGGATATCATTACTAGGCTTAAAGATCATTGGGATGCCTGAGAGGCAGAAACACTCCAATCTGAGGCACCTACTCCACCCAGATATCAAGACTATTCATCTAAAGTTGTTACTCATACACCATTACTGTACCCAGCTACCATGGTAGAAAAGCCATCTTCTAAGAAACATCCTGAGGGAGAGATGGCTTCTGTATGGCAACATATGGGATCTAAGGAATATTAAGGAATCAGTTTTCTCATATGGTCTCCATAGCCCATATGTAAAACAGCTATTAGATTCATGGGCAACTGTTAACAGGTGACACCCACAGATTGGGAATGAATGGTAGCAGCTGTACTTGAGAATTCATGCCAAATCCAGTGGAAGGCATTGTTGAGGGAAGAGGAGAAGCTCCTTGAGGATCAAGGCATAAAAGGTTTTGAAGCCCCTCTAGATAAGATTCTTGGTGAGGATATATATGCTAACCATATGTTCAGGTTGAATATGACAACCATATACTCTCTCTATGCAGGAAAGCAGCATTAATGCCTGGGAAAAGGTTAGAGAGCCAGGAGAACACCTAGAAGCTTATATCAGAATAGAACGGGGACCTACAGAACATTTCCAGGACTTCTTACAAAGGTTAACTAGGGCAGTAGAATTACAGGTAACAGATACAGAAACAAGAAAATCAATTATATATACAATAGCTTATGAAAATGCAAACCCAATATGCAAAAGAAAACTTTTGCCTTTAAAGTTCATTTCAGCTCTGCTAGAAGAATGGGTTTTGCATGCAGCCAACATTGACTATCATGTGCAAGACACTGGAGCTTGGGTAGGAGAAGCCATTTCAAAAGGTTTAAAAAGGCAACAGGAAATTAAAAATTCTAGAGGTGAGGATGCAAGGGCTTGAGAAAGAAAAGCCCTAGCAATTTGTAATCCTGAGGGAATTCAGAGAAATGAGGTTTGGCAGATGGATGTCTTTCACTGTGCCGAATTTGGAAATTTGAAATATGTGCATCATACTATAGACACATTCTCAGGGTTCCAATGGGCTACTGCTCTTAACCCTGAAAAATCTGATTCTGTTATTACACACCTGCTAGAGGTGATGGCAGTTATTAGTATACCTGCACAAATAAAAACTGACAATGCTCCAGCATATGTCTCCACAAAATTGCAACAGTTTTTCTAATATTATAACATAAAGCATGTTACCGGTATACTTCACAATTCTACAGGACAAATAGTTGTTGAGAGATCTAATAGAACATTTAAGGAGATGCTCAACAAACAAGTTTGGAAATCTAAGCCCCCCAAACTTAGGTTGCATAATGCTTTATTAATATTAATCTTTCTTAATGCCAATGAAAAAGGACAAACGGCTGCAGAAAGATACTGGACTATGGAGAAAACTGCTGAACTAAATCAGTAGGTATACTTCAAAGATGTACTAACCTCTGCATGGAAACCAGGACATGTGTTATATTGGGGAAGGGGTTTTGCATTTGTTTCCACAGGAAAAGAAAAAAATTGGATACCATAAAAGTTGATCAAGATTCGAGTCAATATCGGCAAACCTCTTAACAAGGACAAGTGACAGGTATTGTACTAAAGTATATCTTATAAACTAAATAGAAATCTCCCAAAGGAAAGGGAAGTGTTTTGCTTTTATCTTCACAGGAAAACTCATCACCGGAAGCCAAAGGACACTGCATAGGTAGATACTTATCAAGAGAAGGTAGATATAACCATCAAACAAAAGGAACATGCCATAAGGTAAACATTACATCTGTCTCTCAGAGGACTCTATTTTGCTTTATTTCCTAGTCCCTATTCAATTAAACCAATGCTGGATTTATAGGTGGATTTGGCTTTCCTCCTCTAAAATCCAAGTATGCTGTTTAACTAAACTTCAGAGTTTCTGCATTGTATCAAGAAGCCAATTGATGTAATAAAAAATAAGAGAAGAATTTGGGGACTGTCTTTGTCTTTTCTTGATTCTTTCTTTCAAGGTATATATCCTCTCATAATCGTTATTCTCCCATGGTTGTCTTTCCCAGTATGGGTACATACACAAACAAACATTTCTCTGCTGTTTATGTTTGAGTTCAACAAAGCCAATGAAGACCTTCCTGACTGCAATTCCTGGACACCCCGGAAAGAAATTGGGCCACACCTGCTGAACTGCACTGGATTCAACTTGTTCCATTTCAACTGATACTCTGGCCAAAGCTTCGGGTACTGACTTCAATCAAGTTGAGGATTTCAAGCGAGATCTTAAATCAAGCGAATCCCATCTAACATGGACTAGATACAATCCATTCAATGCTTTCACTATACTAACATTTTCTTCCTGCAGGACTACACAAGTCTGTCATCATCCCATTTCAGCAGGAAGTAACTTGGAGGATGCTATGCTCCCTTTCCCCCATTGTTGTCTCTTAGGATAGTTTATATACCTAGTTCAGGATAGTTTGCTATTGTTTATGTTTGGGATTGGAAGGAGGTGTTCAGGCTTGGACACCTCTTTCAGATGGCTTTAGGGTTTAGTTAAAATAGATAGGATTTGACATAAGTAGATTGTTTTATCTTCTGATATTTCACCTTTATGACTGTTAATTTTGGATACATTGCACTCGTCAGGTTTTATCCTCTTTTAGACTAAAAGGGGAATTGTAGGGGAACATGTAGCCACGCCTGATTAGGGGCTGGTGACGTAAAGTGAGAGGCATTCAGGTGGCTGGTTTCAGTTTCAGTTTCCCTTTTGGCTTGCTGTACAGACTGCTGCACAGCTGGCTGGCTTGGTCACTCTATAAGTAAGGCTTTTTTCCTATTAAAATCCCTTGTATTTCTACCTGGCTCCATATTGGTAATTTCCCACATTACTTGTGTATGTTTAAAGAAATTTAGTGAATATAATAAAATGTGGTCATAGGTGCTGGAGAGATGGCTCAGCGGTTAAGGGCACTGCTTGCTCTTCTAAAGGTCCTGAGTTCAATTCCCAGCAACAACATGGTGGCTCACAACCATCTGCAATGAGATTTGGTGCCGAACACTGTACACATAATAAATAAATAAACCTTAAAAAAAAGAAATTTAGTGAATATAATATTCATACAATTTATTATGTAATAAAACATTTGGTATTGTAAAGATTCAACATAGCTATGTAAATGTGAAAAGAATACTATTTTAATAGCAGAGAAAGCATTTTAGTGAAATAGTAGAGATACTGACACAATATATTCAGACTTATGTTCTTGCTGTTCTGCTGATGGTTACATGAATTGTTAAGAAAATAACTCATAAAAAGTAACTGAACAATGGTGCTACTTTGGTCTGGAGCAAGAGAAATTTGCACCTCCAGCTTGAATAAAATCATGCCATTAGGAATGTTAAAATTACAAATTACCAGCCTGAAGCTAGCCAGATTACTAGCCTGAAGCTCAAAATAAAAGGACTGTGGATTTGTGATATAAAACCTAGAGGCACTATTCACAGGAGTAACACAATCATTTTTCTCTATTACACATCCTAGTTCCATCTTACTTTCTTCCTTGTATCTAGAATTTTACTGGATTTTATTGACATTGTATTTTATGGTACAATGTTTATTATACCATATGTGAATATATAGTGAAATATGCAGAAATGCATTTTTTTAAATTTTGTGCTATTTACACATCATAAACAGTCAATGGTAGTGTATGCCTTAAATCGCAGTACTTGAGTTAGCAGAGGCAGAGAAATCTTTGAGTTCAAGGCCAGACTTGTATACAGAGTAAGTTCTAGGATAGCCAGGGTTAAACAGAGAAAATCTTAGTTGAAAAATAAATAAACACAACATATATATTATATATATATATATATATATATATATATATATATATATATATTCTTCTGACTTCAAAATCTTGAATAGTCCATGAGACTTGATATATTCAGTACCTGTTTTTGAGTTTGCTACAATGAAAGGGAAGTAGTACATGATTCTATTATTGAGAAGGATTATAGACAGTACAGACTACATCACCTTGTTCTAAAATATGAACCTTGATAATGAGTCGCTAAAATGCCATCACTGATTCTTATTTCATAACATCACCATCACATCTCAGAACTTCTTTATTTCATCTATTCTCATCCTCAAATATATTGTAGTAACTGTTAAAGCTTTCACAAGGAAAAGGGGAAGCTGGTCTGCTCAGGTTGTAACTAAAACTTTTCTCATCCATGTGATCTCTTTTATTAAAAAGGTCTCCTAAGTTTCGACCCAACAGTCAGGCTTAATTAAAGTTATTTGCTTTGAGCTTAGAATATGAATTGCCTATTCTCACTCGAAGACCTTGTCTATCACTGACAGAAAAGATAAAGTCTTGGGGCTCACTTTTTCTATAGATTTTATCTTTTTGTCCTTAAATAAATTGCTTTAATTAAAATAACTTAGTGACCCTTTTCCTGCCCCCATAAGGAGAGATTTCTTTTCTAAGCAAGTATCATATTTGTCCTTGGATAGTTAGAAAAACTATACTGAATGCTTCAACTCTTCAAACTATTTTATTTTCTATAAAATCCTTTTGTCATGACTAGACATTTCAGAAGAAATCAGTAATTTATGGATGTTAACCTCACAAATGACACATTTGAAACATGTGTGTTTTCCTGTGTTTGAATGTTTCACACCTAACAAAATGTTAATAAGAGTACAATGCAAAGCATACACAAAAGAAAGTTAAAAAATCACTTTAAATTGTATTACTAGAAAATCTGAGATGATTTGAAATTACTTCTAATTCAGTGAAACTAAGAACAGGTCATTTTAAATTCAACATTCTTTTAATATTAGAGTTGTGGGTGCTCAAAATAGTAAAGAGGTTGATTAGTTTTAATAAAGATTCATTATTAATTCATTCAATCAAAAATATTTATTGAACCATATAGTAGTATGTCAAGAGTCTGTTTGGAGTGCAATGGATCAATAGAGCAGTGACTAGTACTAACATATTTTCATTAATAAATAATCATATATTCTCACAAGAGAAATGAACATAACCCCTAAATTTGCATGAATACCAAAGTATTTATATTTATCATAAGCCATGTGAAAGAAACACAATTATATACACAAATTTCAAACTGAAATGGAGGAGGTATTTCCACAGGAGCAACAGAAGCAGAAATAGTTAATAGTACATTTGGAATTCTAATTTAATGTGAGGAATTAGATGTGTTCGAGAAACTTATTACAGACAATCAAAGTGGCAGGTGCCGACTTCATGGAAGATATGCCTGAGGGATGATGAGCAAGAAAACCATGAGTAAGTATAATGTATGGATGTAGAAAATCTGTATCAAAGCATAGATATTCCTGAGTATATTAATTGCCTTTCTCATTGTGCAACCAACTTATTTGAGCAAAATTTTATTTTGGTTAACCGCTTCAGAGGTGTCAGTCTATCTATAAAAGTGTGAGACTTGTGACCAAGGAGATCATGCCATAGCAGCCAGGGAATTGACAGGAGATACCAAAAAAGGCAAATCAAGATATTGCTCCCAATGCACTGCTTCCTCTACCTGAGCAACTCTTCTTACATTTTATCATGTCCCAATATATCACTATATTATGAATTCATCAAGGCTTAATCAAATCATTATGTTTGATGCTTCCTGATAAAATTAATGGTGTATAAACCTGCACAGATATTTCCACAATTGCTGTAATAATTCCCTATATGTCTCTTAATGTAGTCAAGATGGAATTAAGGAATTTTAGCCCTTATCAATTTGACTTGACATCCATATCTTTAAAATGTGAATAAAAGTTATCTGAGATACTCATAATTAAGTTCTAACCACAAAGGTCAACATTAACCAATGCTATTTTTATTTAGATGCTTCCATTTTTTATTTGCAAATTCAAACTGAAAAGAAGAATGGTAAGAAAACAAATTATTGGACATAATGCTTCTGCCACATACATGTGAGGGTAATTTGATATTTAATGTTTAATGACTAGTTGGGGAAGTGATATTTCTAGAGAGAGAGTACATATGTGACCAGTACTAAAAATGCAACTTTAGAAAGTGAAATTATGAAGAGGATTAAGTGTTCTGATTTGAACGTGCTTGACATCATGCTCAGAAATTCAAGAAAATGCTAACTTGACAGCTTCATATTTACAAACTTACACAAATCTATTCATTCTTGGGCCAAAAGATGACATCAGGCATGCATGCTGAATATAAAACTTTGGGAATCCACACTTAATAGTATGGATTTCAAAGAATATGTATAGCAAAGAACTGCAGGCAGACAGTTGTAAATTCATGATGATATAACTATTGTATAAAACAAAAGCTGGATATTGTAATAAAGTATAGCTGAGGTTATATCTTGTTTATATAAATAAGACTTGTCCAAAGATCATAGGGAGGAGATTGCCACTATCTAACCATAGAGGTCTGGAGGTCTGTACAGACAGACATGTAGTGAGATGGCTAGGCATGGAAAGGAACATAGGTGGGAGGAAACATTAATTCAGTCTCTTTTCTGCTGGAAAGCTAGTGAGGTAAGCATGACTTTGGCTTTCTCCTTCTTGTAATGTGAGGCTTTCTTGCCAGCCACCAGGGTCTCACTGCCCCTTCAGCCCCCAAATAATCACACAAAAACTTGGATTAGTTATAAAGTAGTTGAACTTTAACTAGCATGTCTTATTGGCTAGCTCTGACTGACTTAATAATTAATACATAAGTACTAATCTATGTATTTCCACATAGTCTTCTCTTTCCAAAGAAAGGCTCAGGGACCTGTTACTCCTCTGGCATCTTACATGTGGACTGTTCAGAGTGTCCACAGAGAAGAGAAGATAGTAATTTCCTGTTTGTCCCTGCTTATATTCTGATTCTGCCCAGCTACATCAATTCCTGGGATGATTTCTCTTTGCCTACACTTCTCAGATTCTTCCTCATATCCTAGTCCCACCTATATTGCTGCCCTACTGGCCAACAGTGTTTTATTAATCAAGAAATACGATAAATATATACACAGAAGAACATTCACCATTACCTTCTTCTCTCTAATCTCTCAGCATGTTCCCATATATCTGACTCCAGGCTTTATTATTAAGACCAATTATGACTCATGTTACACATGGCTCAAGTAATTAAAATAATATTGGGTTATGGATATTCATGGCATGTGCCCTTATATGTCTGTGTGCATTTCAAGAAGAGTAAGAGTTGCCAAAAGTTACAGAAGGAGAAAAAGCAATACTTCTGCTTAGATCAAAACAAATAACAACTCGGTAAAGTCTACTCATTTTTACTATACAGAGAGGGAAATCAAACCCTGATTTCTCAAAAGTAAACAAATAAGTACAGCTGTCTCTTTATTGAAGGTGCACTAGTCTTTCACCTGCTTTGCATTGCTCTCTTTATCTTGAAATACTTAAGATATCTCTGAATATTTCTCTGAAATTATTATGGTATTTTTGCTTTAAGAAGCTTTAGAGGCTCAGAAATATATAGTCCTTTGAAAGATCCAAAGAATGGAATACTCAAAAATCATAACAGAAGAGTATTCTGCAGGAAAGCATCCTGTCAGGATGAAGACTCAGAAAACACAGTATGTAGAAAGTCACCCACTATACATTCTCCTGTCCCATGGCATATTCTAGATTCTTTCACAAAAACAAACACAGCTTTGCCTATTTTCCTATTGCCTTCCTTTCTTACTGATGAGCTAAAGATATTCAGAATATTGACCTGCTGTTCATTCTTTATTGGCAGCATCCAGAAGAAGGCCAATTAAGACTGTTCAGTCAATTCAAACTATTGAAGGAATGATTGAATGGATCTTTGCTATAAACAAACTTCAGAAGTGTCCCAAGAGTAATAATTTGTATGTTACACTTAGTTCTTTAGTGCTTTATAATTACAACAAAGACAACTTGTATTGTAACATCTGTGTTTAGCAGTATATTGCCTGGAAAAATAGGTGGGAAATTGGAGTGGGGAGTCATTATTAAGGTCATCCAAAGGAAATATACATATGATGTGTTGGATTTTGCTATTCCAGATAACAAAGAAGAAACTAATGGTGACAGTAGCTAATATTTGGCATGAAAAGTAAATATTGAGTACATGTAACACTTTTAATCTATTTTTCAATAAGAATTTTCAATGAATTTTGATAAAATTCTATACATCAATATTTCTATTGTTCTGTCTTCTATCTCTACCTTCCCCTAGAGCTGAGAAGAAATAGACAAGTTCAGAGTAATGTGGTCATTGTTCTAAATTTACAAGGAACAGGAAAAAATAATTAATAACTTGTGGCTATATGTATAAGACAGATGTTGTTTAATATGTAATTTTCCCACTAATTTACCAAAGGCAGGTTTTGCAATTCCTCCATTTCATGTGTTATCAGCAAAGCTATGACTGAATTTGAGATTAGTTCCATAGTAAATATGCAAGAAAAGGATCTGTACTACAAAGAACATTTTCCATTGTCTGTAGCTAAAATTCTAGATGATTTATTGTATAAGGTAAAAATTTTAAAGATATCTACTAGAATTTCATGGAAAAATAAAGAAGATAGATTAACATAATTTTTATGGAAAGATGTTCTACTTGACATTTGTACATAAAAACTTCTCTATCTTTTCATATTATATAAGTACATTCATTGACATGAAACATGTAATATATATGATATAAACTTTAAGAAAATGGTCACTGGCTTTTATATATATATATATATATATATATATATATATATATATATATATATATCCATCTCAGCTCTTTTGTCTTTTAGGTGGTATTTGTTGCAAAAGACTACTGTGAAATGATTACTGACTGCTACCCACAAGACACAGGATGTTACAGCCCCAAGAGTGACAGTCAATATGTATGGACATTGTCAAATGTCCCTAGAGGGGAACATAGAGTGGTTGCTCCACATTGAGAAGAAAGACATAAGAAAATGTTCCCCAAATATATACAAATAAAATATCTCTGATTACAGTCAAAGTTAATTAGAGCAGTGGTTCTCACATTGTGGGTCATGACCTGTTTGAAGATTGCATAGTAGATATCCCACGTCACACATCTACATTTAAATTCATAAAAGTGCCAAAACTTCAGTTATAAGGTAGCAACAAAATGGTTTTATGGTTGAGGGGTCATAGCAACTGTATCAAAGGATCACAGCATCAGGAGGTTTGAGAAGTACTGATTTAGTGGAATGTTGGTACTTCAAAAATATGTGCAAATGTAAAATTAATTAGATACATATTTATTTCTATGGGTGATGTAGATGGAAGCAAAATAGCAATGTAAATACTTAACATGCTAGAAGCAGTGCTTGGGGCCAGAAATCAACCCATAATACCAATACAAACAAACAAATAAAAAAATATAGTTTTCCTGATAATTTGAGCCTTTATTTTGCTTTCGTGTTTTGTTTTGTTTTTTACAAGCATGCTTGATTCTGTTGATACAATTATAGCTTAATTTCCAAGTATGCCATGAGATGCCCTCTGAGATGATAATAAAATGACTCTCAAACCTCAGGGGAATGAAAGGCTGTGCCTTTGAGTTACACTTTTTAACAGTGTCATGAATAGAATATTAACATATTTATAACTGAATAATAACATATTTATAACTGTTTATTGGATTTTCAATTGATAATATTGTGTCCAAAGAAGGGACTAAAGAATAAATGGTAGTAATATATGTAGTGTTGTACTATTGTCAGTGTGTACCACAGAATCATTGGGTTGGCACATTCCTTTCCTTTCTTTCCTTCCTTAATAAATATTGTTAACTCTCTCTCACACACACACAAAAAAAAAAAAAACAAAACAGAAAAGCAATGGAAGGAAATGGCTCCTCTGTCTTTTCTAATGAAAACATGTAAAAGGGAACCAAGACTATGATAAGACTTGGAAAAACACAAATGCTAATTATGTACTTACATTAATGGACTGAAAATATTTTTGTATGTTGAATTTTTTGACATTAGTCAACTCCCCATTCTTTTTTTCTTCATCAGCTGCCTTCTTTCATAGTCCAGTTGTGGCATATGGACAAGTCTTGATTGTTTGTGAATGGATTAGCTGCCTTGTCAGTTACCCACATGCATTTGGGGATGACTCATAAAGTAGCTGAACAGCTGCTCACACATCTGTCTTCTCCCAGTCACTATGGGATCCCTACAGAGACATTCCCTTCTTCAGGGCTCATACAACTGCAACTGCTCATTTTTATTCTCTTCCAAAATAGCTCTGCTTGTTCTGGCCTCCAGCCTTGTGGAGTATGGAGAAGGAATGAAATCATCAGACATGTTTTCTATGTATCATAGTCTTCCTTTTACTATAGAGATAGATTTTTTTTATGAACTGTGTCCCCACCCCAGGGATACATACAGTTGTCTTACAGATTGTTATTTTTATGTGATGAAAGATAAAGTGAAGGAAGTCATAAAGATTTCAGCAGTCCACCCCCAAAATTTAGAATTTACAGAATTCGTTTCAGGAATTTTAAAACATAGTCATAAAGGTTTTGATTTTCCATATTTTCAAAATTGGGAACTATGGTCCTTGAGGTGGATTCTGTGTGACTTGAATAAACAGTAAGGTACTTCATTGTGACAAAAGTGAGGTGAAGTCTATAATCTAGGTACCTTCTGATCATTTTCCAGAAGATTCTTACTAATGAATAGAGGCAAAATGGACAAAGCCTGCTTCCAGTCAATAATATTTAATGGAAGTTACAATAAGAATATGCTGAACTGTATCTAATGTAATATGTCAATTTATATATACAGAGCTAATCAGCTATATTCTATCCATTCTAATCTCTCTACTCTCAGCCATATCTGACATCCATAATGGTAATGCAACACATGCCAAAACATGCCTGAATTTCTGAACTTAAATATGAAAGATGATAATGTACACAATTATCTAAAAACATTAAAATTGTGGATATATTTTAAAACAAATCATTCTTTCATGGTTAGAGTCCATCCTAACAAATATTTGAGTCACATGAGAGGAATGACTTGATTGAGAAATTTCCTAGATGATATTTGGTCTGTGGATATATCTATGGTGAAATGTCTTGAACATTGATTGATGCTGGATGATCCATCCCATATCAGGCAGCCACCATCAGGTATCCCTTAGCTACATAATGAGCCTATTCATACATTAGAATCAGCAAACTAGAGTTTTGCAGTCATCAAGAAGAGTTCCTCCACAGCTCCTATCTCCAGGTTACTATTTTGAATCCTGCTGAGACTCCCCACAATGATGGATATTTTCTTGAAAGTATAAACCAATTAAACCCTTTCCTCCAGAAGTGCACTTAATCAGAGAAATTCAAACACCAATAAATCAATCTAAAACACATATCTTGTCATTACTGTCATTTGTTAATCAGACACTTGTGGACAATATGTGCAAAAGCACAGTAGTATATGTAACTGTTTTTTAGTTAACATATTGACGTGCACGAGCACGTGCGCACACACACACGCACACTGACAATTTTCTATATTGGCCTAATTTATAATGCATACATGTCATATACTCATCAAATATAGTTCAGGAAAATGAATATATTATTCGTGAATCAATGCAACAACTAAGATGACTAATATCAATGAAGTGAAATATCAGATGAAGACTTGAACCAGAAGATTTGGTTTATTGGGGGGTGGGTTGTTTCAGAACAGATAGGAATGGCGTTAAGTACAACATTTTCCAATCATAATGAGTCTGAGTTATATACCATTTCAAGTGTCAGAAAGATGACAAAACCTGAGTTATGTCTATGCCCAAAAGCCATTAGGTAAACTGGGATAAGTTCAAGGTTCTATATGTGCATGAAATGGGTTCTGCAAAGTATAATGAATTAAAAAGAACAAGCAAACTCATAAGAAAAGTATAAACCTTTTATCAGAAGACATTTGGACAATAGTTTCTAAGAATTTGATTGTTGCTTTGCCTCAGGGTAGTGACAAAGAGACTAACTTATTGTCACCTAGTGCCATCTGTGTTTTCTTTAGTGCCTAGCAGCAAGAGTTGTTTTTATTTGATCAATAATAAATTCAATGAATCTCTGCAAGTCTGTGAAGGGAGGCAAATAAGACAAGAAATGGAAAAGATTACAGAGCTATGCCCTTCAAAATTTTATGCTACAAAATATGAAGACTGTCATGCCAAAAATCTATTCATACATTAAATAGGGCTTGTTAAACACCATTCAGGAGCACAGTTCTTGTCCTTCTAAGTAACTAACAGAGACACTACATACAGAATTTTCTCTAACATTTAATCTTTCCTTTCTTATAGCAAGGAAGAAGGTATATCCACATGATTTCATTCTCAGTTTAGTTCTCATTATGAATTTGTAACATTTAAGCTCATATTAACACTCAATTCTCCATCATTTTTCTTTTAAAAAGATAGAATATTTTATATTACAAATATTCCATTCCCTATATACAATACCTGTAAAGAAAAGTAAAAAAGTCTCATGTGATTATATTTTGTTGATGATCTAACAAATAAAGTTTGCCTGAAGATAAAAGTCCAGAGCTAGTCATATGGATATGCTATAGAAGCCAGGCAGTGGTGGCACAAAACTTTTATCCCAGCACTCAGAAGACAGAGCTAGACTGATTTTTGTTAGTTGAAAACCACCCTGGGCTATATATTATTGCATCAATCCAAAAAAGAGAGTCAAGCAGTGGTGGCTCCCACTTTTAATCCCAGTAAATGGGAGTAACATGCCTTTAATTCCAGAACTTAAGAGGGGAAGACATGAAGGATTATGACTGGGCAGAAAGAGGACTAGAAGAGAGGAGGAACATCCAACATCAAAATAAATGGAGAGAAACACAAAGTATTTCCCCTAAAATCAGGAACAAGACAAGGCTGTTCACTTTCTCCATATCTCTTCAATATTGTACTTAAAGTTCTAGCTAGAGCAATAAGAAAAAAAGCATATCAAAAGGATACAATTTGGAAAGGAAGAAGTCAAGTTTTCACTATTTTCAGAAGATATGAAAGTCTACATAAGTGACCTGAAAAACTCTACCAGGGAACTCCTAAAGCTGATTAACAGCTTCTACAAAGTGGCAGGATACAAGACTAGTTCAAATAAAAAGAAAAAAAAAAACAGTAACTCTACTATATATGGATGATAAATGCCCTGAGAAAGAATTCAGAGAAATATCACCCTTTACAATTGATACAAAGAACATAAAATATCTCAGGGAAACCACTAACCAAAAAAGAGAAAGACCTGTATTGTAATAATTTTGAGTCCTTAAAGAAAGAAATTAAAGAATATTCCAGAAAATGGAAGGATCTCCCATGTTCGTGGATAGGTGGGATCAACATAGTAAAAATGGCAGTCTTGCCAAAAGCAATCTATAGATTCAATGCAATACCCATCAAAATCCCAGCACAATTATTCACAGAACTTGAAAAAATAATTATCAATTTTATATGGAAAGACAAAAGACACAGGATAGCCAAAACAACAGTGTACAATAAAGGAACTTCGGGAGGCATCACCATCCCTGACTTCAAGCTCTATTATAGAGCTGTAGTCCTGAAAACAGCTAGCTATTGGCACAAAATTAGACAGGTAGACCAATGGAATTGAGTTGAAAACCCTGATATTAACCCACACACCTAAAACCAGCTGGTTTTTGAAAAAGAAGCTAAATATATACAACGGAAAAAAGAAAACATCTTTAACAAATGGTGATGGCAAAACTTAATGCTGGCATGTAGAAGGCCGCAGATAAACACATGTCTATCACCATGCACAAAACTTAAGTGCAAATGCATCAAAGATCTCAACATAAATCCAGCCACACTGAACTTATTAAATGAGAATATAGGAAATATCCTTGAACAAATTGGAACAGGAGACCACTTGCTGAACATTACACCAGGAACACAGACACTGAGTTTGAAAATTAATAAATGGGACCTCCTAAAACTGGGAATCTTCTGTAAGACACAGTCAAAAACACAAAACAGTGGCCCACAGACTGGGAACCCCACTTCCAACAGAGGGCTTATCCCCAAAATTTACAAAGAACTCAAGAACTCTAAAAACAAATAATCCAATTAAAAAGAGGTGTACAGGACCAGACAATTCTCAATAGAAGAATCTAAAATGGCTGAAAGACACATAAGTGTTCAACATCCTTATCCTTCAGGGAAATACAAATCAAAACAACTCTGAGATCCATCTTACTCTTTCAGAATGTCTAAAATCAAAAACACCAATGAAAGTTTATGCTGGAGACAATGTGGAAAAAGAGAAACACTCCTCTACTGCTGGGGCAGGGGGGCATGCCAAGTCCTACAGCCACATTGGAAATTAGTATGGTGATTCCTCAGGAAAATGTGAATCATTCTACCAAAAGATCCAGCAATTCCACTCTTAGACATTTACCCAAAAGAAGCACATTTATATAACAAGGACATCTGTTCAACTATGTTCATAGCAGCATTATTTGTAATGGTCAAAACCTGGATGCAACCTAGATGCCTCTCAACTGAAGAATGGATAAGGAAACTCTGGTGCATATACACAATAGAGTACTACTCAGCTGAAAAAAAAATGGAATTTTGAAATTCTCAGGCAAATGTATGGAACTAGAAGAAACTATTCTGAGCAAGATAACCCAGTCACAAAAAGACAAACATGGTGTGTACTCATCTGTACATGAATTCCAGACATAGAGCAAAGAAATACCAGCCCACAACCAATACCATCAGAGAAGCTACGAAGCAAAGAAGAGTCTAAGAGAGACATACATGGTCCCCGGAGAATGGGAAGGGGACAAGATCTCCTGAGCAAATAAGGAGCATGAGGGAGGGGAGAGGAAGCTAGCAGAATGAGAAGGAGGGGGATTAGGGTTGAGGAGGACAGAAGGTAGCAGGAAGGTTGAGTTGGGGGAAGAATAGAAGACAGCAAGATAAGAGATACCATAATAAAAGGAGACCTTATAGGTTTAAAGAGAATTCATGCACTAGGGAAATATCTGGAGATCTACAAAGATAACACGAACTAATGATAGAAGAAACAGAGGATTGGCTAATTTAACTGCCCTCCCCTGATAATGAGATAGAAGACTAATTTATATGCCATCATATAGTGTTCATCCCTCAGCTGGTGGAAGTAGAAGCAGACATAGACAGCTAATCACTGAACTGAAGAGTAATGCAGTTGCAGAAAAGGAGGAATAATGAGCAAAGTGTTGAGACCAGGCTGGTGAAACCCAGAGAAACATCTTAACTGAACAAGTGAGAGCTCTTGGTCCCCAGATGATAGCTGGGAAAATAGAATGAGTCTAATTTCGACCCCATGAATGTAGCTGTCAGTAAGGAGGCCTCAGAAATCTATGGGGTCATTTCTAGTAGATCACTACTTATCCCTAGCATAGCAATGGACTTTGGGAGCCCATTCCAAATAGAAGGATAGTCCCTGAGCTTAGACACATGAGATGGGACTAGGCCCTTTCCCAAAGGAAATGACAGACTCTGAAGACCCTCTATGGAAAGACTCAGCCTCCCTTGGGAGCAGTATGGGTATCGGATAGGTAGGGTGTTTGTTGGGGGTAATAGGAGGAGGGAAGGGAGAGGGAATTGGGATTGACTAAAACAATCTTGCTTCTAATCAAGTAAAAAAAAAAAGTAAAAGACAGTAGGAGACAGGAGCTCATTTCAGTTTCAGGAGGATTCAGTCTGAGATGGAGTCAGTTTCATAAAGATAGAATCAGTCTGAGGGTTCAGTGTGAGATGCAGTCTGAGGATTCCTAGGTAGAGGATTACCCCTTTGTTTTGGGCATTGGTAGAGGTAATAACTATAGTGACTGACTGCTCTTCTCTGATCCTTCAGGTTTCCCCCCCAGATAGCTGACTCTGAGTTTTTAATATTAAGACCAATTAGAATTATTGCTACAGGCTTGCAATTTTCAAATTTGCACCTTTTATAGGTTATACTAAGATGCACTCCACATGAAGGCTAATGGCCTTTACACTAAAAGGTTCATTAGAAACACACCTAAGATCTAACATGTGATTATCTAACCTTGTTTGCATTCTGTATTTCCCTGGAACTGAACAGCAATACCTACAAATGAAGACCAAGATGTAATATTATTTACCACATGGATTAATTTTTAAAAGGCTCAGCAAAATAACTCAATACATTATAAACATAATAAAGTGTTTCAGGAAATTTTCAAAAAGTTCATTTTATTAGCTCCCAAAACATTTCTTTACAATTATTATGTATGATTTTAATAGTTCTCTTTTTATTTATGCTGAAAGTTAAGACATACTAGTTGAGCTGCAGATAAAAACACTCAATATTTTAATTTTACACACAGGTGAATCTAGATTTCTGAGGTACACATTTTCCATGGAAAGTTTACAGATCTATGATTTAGTGCTTTACTGCAAACAATTTTGGGGAATGAGGTAATGGTTCAGTGGGTGAACTATAAAAATGACAATATGTAGGTTCATCATGAAAGGAAGATAAACTATAGAAGGAATAAAAAGAAGAAAAGAAAAAAGAAAAGACAGACTAATAATCACAGAATATGTTGCAATGTGAAATAGTTCTATTTGAGGTTTCTCTGTTGAGAAATCTCTATTTAGATCATCTGTTCCACACTTTTTTTTATTAGTTCAAGGTAGTTAAAAAGCTAGCTTCACATGTAAGACCCTTCTCCCTCTCCCTCCCCTCAACCCCATGCCTCCTCTCCCAAACCCAACCTACCCCACAACCCATCCACCCACCACACCCCAGGCAGGGTAGGGCCCTCAATGGCAGATCTGCAAAGTCCACCAAATTTTGCTGGGCTGGGCCTGGGCCCTGCCACATGTGTCCAGGGCCAGAGTGTATCCCTTCATGTGGGATGGGCTCTCAAAGTCGCTTCTTACAACAGGGAAAAGTACCACAGACACCTTGGAGTGTAGGGGCCTCCTTATTGACATCCATGTTCAGGGGTCTGGATCAATCTTGTACTAGCCTCCCAGACAGCATCTGGGATCGATTTGCTATCCCTTGTTGAGGTGAACTGTTTCTGTGGGTTTCTCCAACCTGGTACAGACCCCTTTGATCTTCATTCCTCCCTCTCTTCAACTAAATTCCTGATTTCAGGTCAGTGTATATCTATGGATGTCTGTCTCTGCTTCCATCAGCCACTGGATGAGAACTTTAGGATGGCACAAAGAGTAGTCATTAATCTCATATTAGGGGTAGGACTTTTAGGTTATCCTCTCCTCCATTGTCTGGGTTGTCAGATCATGTCATCCTTGTAGGTCTCTGGAGATCTCCCTAGTCCCAGATCTCTTCTCGGACCTATAGTGGCTCCCTCTGATATGGTATCACTCATCCTGCTCTCTCTCCTCTATTCTTACCACAACTCAATATTTCTGCTCCTCCATTTCCTCTCCTCTACTCATCTTCTCTTGCTCTTATTGTGGCAGCTCCCTCTCCCCTACCCTCATACTCCCAATTAGCTCAGGAGTTCATGCCACTTCCCATTCCTGGGGTCCATTTATACCTTAGAGTCCTTCATATTTCCTATTTTCTTTGGTGAAGAGGATTATAGACTGGTAATCCTTTGCTCTATGACTAAAATTGATATATGAGTGGGTACATACCTTTTTTGTCTTTTTGTGACTGTGTTACCTAACTCAGGATGGTTTCTTCTAGTTCCATCTATTTGCCTGTGAATTTCAAGATTCCATTGCTTTTTTTTTCTGCTGAGTAGTACTCCATTTTATAAACATATCACATTTTCTCTATCCATTCTTCAGGTGAGGGGCATCTAGGTTGCTTCCAGGTTCTGGAACAATGCTGCTATGAACATGGTTGAACATATGTCCTTGTTGTATGAACATGCACTATTTGGGTATATACCCAAGAGAGGAATGGCTGGATCTTGAGGTAAACTGATTCCCATTTTTCTGAGCAACTGCCAAACTGATTTCCAGAGTGGTTTTACAAGTTCACATTTCCACCAGCAATGGAGGAGTGTTCCTTTTTCTCCACATCCTCTCCACCATAGATTGTCATTGGTAATCTGATTTTAGCCATTCTGCCAGGTGTGAGATGGTATCTCAGAGTTGTTTTGAGTTGCATTTCTCTGATGGCCAAGGATTTTGAGCACATTCTTAAGTGTCTTTCAACCATTTCCAATTCCACTGTTGAGAATTCTCTATTTATTTCTGTACCCTACTTTTTAATTTCATTGTTTGCTGTTTTGGTGGCTAGCTTCTTGATCTCATTATATATTTTAGAAATCAGTCCTCTGTCAGATGTAGCATCGGTGAAGATCTTTTCCCATTCTGTGGGTGGTCATTTTGTATTACTGACTGTGTCCTTTGCCTTGCAGAAGCTTCTCAGTTTCAGGAAGTCACATTTATTAATTGCAGACCTCCATGTCTGTGCTACTGGTGTAATGTTCAGGAAGCGGTCTCCTGTGCCAATTTGTTCAAGGGTAATTCCCACTTTCTCTTCTGGAAGATTCAGTGTGGCTGGATTTATGGTGAGATCTTTGATCCATTTGCACTTAAGTTTTGTGCATGGAGACAGGTATGGATCTATCTGCAATTTTCTGCATGCTCAAATCCAATTTTGTCAGCACCATTTGTTGAAGATTCTTTTTACCATTGTATAGATTTAGCACCTTTGTCAAAAATAAGGTTTCGTAGGTGTGTGGGTTAATATCAGGGTTTTCATTTCGATTCCATTGGTCTATCTGTTTATTCTTGTGCCAATACCAAGCTGTTTTCAGAACTATGGCTCTATAGTAGAGCTTGAAGTCAGGGATGGTGATGCCTCCAGAAGATCCTTTATTGTAAAGAGTTGTTTTGGCTATCCTGGGTTTTTTATTTTTCCATATAAAGTTGAGTGTTTTTCTTTCAATGTCTGTGAAAAACTGAGTAGGGATTTTGACGGGGATTGCATTGAATCTGTAGATTGCTTTTGGCAGGATTGCCATTTTTACTATGTTAATTCTACCTATCCAAGAGCATGGGAGATCTTTCCATTTTCTGATATCTTCTTTAGTTTCTTCCTTTAAAGTCTCAGTGTTCTCATTGTACAGGCCTTTCACTTTTTTGGTCAGAGTTACCCCAAGATATTTTATGTTGCTTGTGGATATTGTGAAAGGTGATGTTTCTCTGATTTCTTTCTCATTGGATTTATCATCTGTATATAGTAGGGCTACTAGTTTATTTTAGTTAATTTTGTATCCTGCTAACTTGCTGAAGTTGTTTCTCAGCTGTAGGAGTTCCCTGGTAGAGTTTTTCGGTTCACTTATATAGACTTATGTCATCTGCAAATAGTGAATGCTTGACTTCTTCCTTTCCAATTTGTATACCTTTGATCCCCTTTTCTTGTCTTCTTGCTCTAGCTAGAATTTCAATTACAATATTGAAGAGACATGGAGAGTGTGGACAGCCTTGTCTGGTTCCTGATTTTAGAGGAAACACTTTGAGTTTCTCTCCATTTAGTTTGATGTTGGCTATTGGTTTGGTGTATATTGAGTTTATCATGTTTAGATATGTTCCTGTTATTCTTGTTCTCTCCAAGATCTTTATCATGAAGGGATGTTGGATTTTGTCAAAGGCTTTTTCAGCATCTAGGGAGATGATCATGTGGTTTTTCTTTTTCAACTTGTTTATATGGTGGATTACATTGATGGATTTTTGTATGTTGAACCCTCCTTGCATCCCTGGTATGAAGCCTAATTGATTATGGTGGATGATTTTTCTGATATGTTCTTGGACTCGGTTCACCAGTAACTTGCTGAGTAGTTTTGCATCCATGTTTATGAGGGATATCATTCTGTAGTTCTCTTTCTTAGTGTTATATTTGTGTGGCTTGTGTATCAAAGTGATTGTAGCCTCGTAGAAAGAGTTTGGCAATATCCCATCTGCTTCTATTGTGTGGAACACTTTGAGGAGTGCTGGAATTAGCTGTTGTTTGGATTTCTGGTAGACTTCTGCAGTGAAGCAATCTGGCCCTGGGCATTTTTTGGTTGGGAGGTTTTTGATGACTACTTCCATTTCATTAGGGATATAGGTCGATTTAAACTGTTTATCTGATCTTGGTTTTATTTTGGTAAGTGATATTTATCCAGAAAACTGTCCATTTCCTTTAGATTTACAAATTTTGTGGAGTACAGGTTTTCAAAGTATGACCTGAAGATTCTCTGGATTTCCTCTGTGCCCATTGTTATATCCCCATTTTTGCTTCTGATTTTGTTAATTAGCATGCTCTCTCTCTGCCATTTGGTTACTTTGGCTAGAGTTTTGTCTATCTTGCTGATCTTCTCAAAGAACCAACTCTTTGTTTCGTTGATTCTTTGTCCTGTTTTCCTAGTTTCTACTTTATTTTTTGGCCCTCGGGTCGATTATTTCCTAGTGTCTACTCCTCCTCTGTTCCACACTTTTAATTGGATTATTTGATTTGTTGATATCTACTTTCTTGGGTTCTTTATATCTTTTGATGGTCACTCTTGTGATGGATGTGTGGCTGGTAAAGATCTTCAGGCTACTGTTTTGTCCTGTTTATACTGTTGTTTGCCCTGGAGAGAATTTTTAGTTTCTTGAGGTCCCGTTAATTAATTGCCAAACTTAATGTCTGTGCTTATGGTGTACTATTATGAAGTGGTCTCTTGTGCTAATGCATTCATTGCTATTCCCCACTTTCTCTTCTGTTATGTTCAGTGTAACTGCATTCATATTGAGGTCTTTGATGCCCTTGGACTTGAGATTATTGAAGGGTTGGAGATATGAATATCTCCATTATTTGACATGTTGATATCCAATTATGCCAGCACCATTTACTGAGCATAATTTCTTTTCTCCATTGTATAGTTCTGGCTTTTTTTTTTTAAAGCCAGGTGTTCATAGGTGTGTGGATTTATGTCTGGGTCATTGATTTGATTCCACTGATTAATGTTTCTATATTTATGCTAACACCATGGTGTCTTGTTAACTATAGCTCTTTAGCAGAACTTGAGGTTAACCATGGTATTACTTATGGTAGTTCTTTTATTGCACAGGATTGTTGTAGTTGTCCTGGGTTTTTTTTTATTCCTCCTATATTCATTCATTCCTCACATCCATTGTTTTGTGGTTTTTCCCATGGAGATGTAAACAAAAGTCTTTTCATCACATACAGGGTACTGATGATAAAAGAACACATGATTTAGTTAAATCTGGCTTAACAAAGCTTATGATTTTTGGAGTTACTTACAGAAGCATGGGTGACACAAATTTATGTTCATCAATGAATGTATGACACTAGTCTGGGTGATAACTAATGTAACGTGTATCATTAAATTTCACTATTCAACTTGAAGGTAATTCCATAAATATAATCACCATTTCTGGTACTGCTTTGTTCTTGTAGGGAGGGTCATATCAATTTTTTTAACCCTCTTGAGTTTCTGAATGTTCTAATTATCTAAACTTGAATGTTGGACATTTCAGCCTTTTGAGTCTAATGAGCTTCATTTCTTCCTCTAAGAGGGAACATTTCAATTTAGAGTAACATTTCTCATTTCTCATACTTCAAAGATTAACAGCTCTTATAGAATTTCTGATCTATCTACAACTTCCATCTAATCCATTTGACTTCACTGGTCTAGTTTTATGTGATGATACAACTGATAGATGCAAACACTGGATGAAGGTCCTCATGTTAACACCCATTCTTTTAATGGAAGTAGCTTGTTGCCTGCATATAAAGGGTGACACAACATTGATTAGTTTTCCCTTTGTACCTGAACACACCCCTTTACATTTGTCCAGTCTGTATTAGTCTGACCTATTATACTTTCTAGTAATGATAAACAAACTTTCTCTGGCTAGTACCTCTGTATGGCCTTTCACCTCATCCAAAATCTCCCAATTCCAATATTATATTTATAATTTAAAAAATGATATGAAAACTATCTCTCCCAATAAAAGTGTCTTGCCACTGATCACACAGGCCAAATTATTTTCCAACTTATACTCACATGGCTGTGCTTTGCTTTTGCTAATAATATAAAATAATTCATGAAATTTTGTCCTTATTTGTGTGTTTATTTGATTCACGAACCCACAAAGGCAGAATAACCATTTATTAAAGTGTGAAATGTAAAGATAAACTTACAGAAACAGAGCAAAACAGATGCCACCATTGATCCATGCCACCTCATTGCAGCTTTGTCTCTGACCATGCCAAGTGTGAACCAGAGCAAGAGTAGGCTTCCCTGCAGTTTATCTGTTTTCATGTAGCAGACAAGACCATGCCATAGATCTTGCTGCACCAAGACTATTGGTGGAATGAGGTCCCACAACACTTCCCTCATTTGTCTAAATATGAAGATTCTAAACATAATACAAAACCATACACATTAAGAACAATTATCAAGCTGGGCATTGGTGGTGCATGCCTTTAATTCCAGAACTCGGGAGGCAGAAGCAGGTGGATTTCTGTGAGTTAGAGGCCAGCCTGATCTCGAGAGTGAGTGCCAGGATAGGCTCCAAAGCTACAGAGAGAATCCCTGTCCCAAAAAAACAATTATCAAATTTTGCCCAGGATAAAAAAAGACAAACAACTAGAATGGTACCACAACCAACAAGAAAAACATCATGCAAGGAACATATACTAAATGACCAGAACATAGGTAATTGGCAAATAACAAAGATTATTCAGATAGTTGTCCTATCATAAAGGTTCTAAGTCTTGTACTTGATATACATTACCTAAGACATGAGAGGATAGTAACTATGACTATCTAGTGTTCAACATCATCAAAGACCTTATAAGGAAATTATTATTACCCGAGAAAGCAGGTAGTGCAAACAAGACATTTCCAAATGATGCAAAAAGTGACAGAAATAAATTGCTACCTGGAGAATCACCCAAAGTATTTTTGAAGTATTGGGGGAAATAATCTTGGCTACAGGCCTAGAATATCTGTCAGACTATTTTCAGAAGTAGGATAATTTGAAAGACTATCCTTCCTTGTCTTGGAAAACTTTAGCAGTACCTTTCAATTCTATCCTGTTGGTCAAGTTTGGACAGCATGCTTACTGTCATCCGTTGAGGCAAAGGCAGTCCTCTGCTCAATATACCAGTTTTGGCAAGAAGAAAAGAAGCTCCGTATGGAGTGTTTTTGGTGAGTTACTCCAATACTGACATTTCCAATTTCCTTTTTCTTGACTTGATTGTCCCCTTCCCCTTTCAAAAAGCACCACATTCTACTTTCTTGACCAGATAAATATATTACCCTCTATTATTAGTTCTCCCCTCCCTTTAGAACTTTTCCTTTGTACTCCTATTCACCTTTTTCCTTTCATTCCCTACATATGAATAGAAGATTTTCAAAGAAAGAAAGAAAGAAAGAAAGACAAATGTCCATTAAATATTAACGAAAGTGTTCAATATACTTAAGTATTGAAGAAATGAGAAGCATTCACATAAAACTTCTTATACCAGTCAGAATGACAGTCATTGATAAAGTAAATAATCAGGGTAAATGTGTAGAGAAAGAGAAAATCTTACATATATACTAATGGGGACATAAAATGGTTTGGTCATTACTAGGATCAGTAGACCTATTCCTCAAAACAACAAAAATATAACTTTAAGTGTATTAATCTAAGGTAAATGCTTACAAATTCCTGAGTCAATATATATATATATATATATATATATATATATATATAGAGAGAGAGAGAGAGAGAGAGAGAGCTGGAATTACATGGTATTGGTGTGGTTACTATGAATCAAATGTAGATCCACTGCAAAAGTATTATGTGCTCTTAAGTACTAACACTTCTTTACAGAACTCCCAGTTATGTTCTTGAAATATTAAATTATTTACATTGCCTAAAGGTTTTTGAAAGACTGTACTTACAGAGAAATCTTTTCATGAAGTACTCCTTCTAAGAGAGAAGATGCTCATCTGAAAAATCTATCAAATATGTAGATAAGGTCAATAGAAGTATTAGTAAATAATGTTGTTTATTATGACTTTACAATAACACATATTAAAGGTTTAATATTTACCTTAACATGTGTTGTGATAATTTAACTGTTTTGTCATTTAACCCTTAAAAGAAAATAATAGCACTGATCAGATACTAAAACAAAAATTTCATATTCAGAAAAGCTGACTCAAAGTCAAGCTATTTGCAACTTGTAGAGTATCTAGGTCTGTCAATATATAGCTCCAAATTATATTGTTTTTAAAATCACTTCCATGGTAAAGTCAGTATAATTTTCAACATCTTATGGTTATTTTACATGCTGATTTTACTAATTTTAGGAGGAAAATGAAAAACAACCATGACATTCATCTCCAATGCATCTACTTTTGGAAAGATATAGACATAGTTCTTAGTGAATAAATTTAGTCCAGTATTTGCACAAAATTTAGGTTATATTTCTCAACAATTATTCATTTTGGGATTCAGAAACTGGAACAACAAAATGTTCCAATGAGAACAGTAAGTTTAGGTGTAGAGTGGATGGAGGTGTCTCTGTTATGGCCACCTATTGAACAGCACGGATGAGAGAGGTGTTGGGAGGCTAAGTATTCATAATTGGGGTCTGTAAACTGACTTATTTTTTACTGTTTTCAGTTCATTGAGTGTCCTTCTCCTATGATTTATTTTCCTTGTCAGCTCCTTTCATTTTAAACATTGAGTTAGATGCAAATGTGACATTTAAACTTTCAGAGGGATGTTGATAATGAACACCTCAGTGGAGAAAGTATTTGATATGGACTGGTAGAAGAGCAAAGGGTAGTACATGAAAAGTAAATTTAACTGAGTAGAGAAAAGGGAATGCACATACATTACTCATCTTCATGGGAAAATTTAAGGACTGTAGAAATGAGTTCAGTGTGGATCTGTACCTTTAAATGTTTTCAAAGAAAACATATATCAGGGTCATGGAAGCATTTTATCTTAGGAAAATATAGATAATTACCTTTTGATGATTTTAATGATGAGGAAATATTTTGTAAGGAGAAAAATGTTTAAACATATTCTAAAGTAATGAAAAGTAAATGTGTAACTCAAAAATAGAAGGCACTGGTAGCAGTATAACACTCCTGGGACAGAGAACATGCAAAAATAAATGGAATATCTCACCAGGGTTTCCATTTGAACTCTACTTGTCTTCCCCACCTCCGTACTCTCTATTGAAAGTATTCAGAAGAAAAACACATGGCAGATAGATACAGAGCTTAATATAAAGCAAAGTGAGTATTTCCTCAAAGCTAAGAGTAGACAGTGGTGTAAGAGACCATTGTGACCAGTCACATTAATAGTCCAGAGAAAGGACATCTAAATGATGTCTTTCTGTCTAGGTGATATACAGGAACATTTTGCATTATTTTATGGGAAGGGATAATGGTTTGAATTTTTCTGTAGAAGAAAGTCAACAGGTGGTATTCATAAAATTAAATGGCTGTTCCCAGAGAGGTCATATGGCTTTATCATAACACATAGCCAGAAATATGACTCAGATGCCATTATTTTGACTAGTAATCAGAGTCCTTGAGTTCAGTTCCTTGTTTTACACCCTGCTTGCTATTAAGGAAGGGCTTCTCTTCAATGGTTTTTAAACTTACTAATATGTTGCTAGTTATCTAGCAGCTGCAATAAAAAGATAAATCTCAGAAGGAAGAGAGTTCAGATCTACTCAGATATTTCCTCACTTACTGGTTGTTATTTCATATTGAATAATGCTAGGTTAAGGATAGCTCTCCATGTCAAAGATAAATACCACCTTCAATCTTTATTATTAATTTAAAAACTAATTTTATTAAATTTATTTATTTATGATTTTGGTGGTTGTAGTGCGTGCGTGTGTGTGTGTGTGTGTGTGTGTGTGTGTGTGTGTGTGTGTGTGTCTGTACTTGTATAAATGCAACATGTTGAGGATAGAGATCAAAAACATGCATGATTCAATTCTGTTCACCATGTTAGTTCTTAGAGACAGACTCTATTCATTTGGGGATGGCAGCAAACACCTTTACCACTGAGCCATTTTTACAGTCTTCCAGTCTCTATTAAAAAAAAATCTAAAGACTAAAACCTAGCACATGGGATGATAATCTTTAGACAATCTTCTCCCAGAGAGTCCCCAGTTTAGGAATCCTCATTTATCAATTACATGTCTATAAACTACAATTATATGCTATCATTCTAACAAGGGAATTCTCTGAGTATATCTACATTACTCTCTTTCTGTTTTTATCTCTGTCTTTGAAATTCCCCATGTCTTCCCTCATTCCCTTTATATCTCTAATTCTTTTTTCTTCATTTTTTCACCCTCCTTACATCGGTTTTTGTTATGCAACCAAGTTAATGCTATGAATACATCTCTTATTCCAAAAGAAATCAAGAATCTTAATTGCAATTCTTCATTTCTCTTCATGTCAGACAGGAAAGCAGCATACAGAACTTTCTTGGAGGTTTAAAGTTCAAATGTAACACATTTACATTGTAACTACTGTCCCTGTGTGGGAGGCATCCTTCCTTCCCCCAAAAAAGATAGTGTTGAAACAGCAAAATTAGGCAAACTCCTCCAGGGTTCCCTAAACGTCTCTCAAATATGCTTCCCAAGCCCCTCAAGCCTCTGAAAATAATGCATCACAGCTTCCACTAAGTTCCTGGTGTTCTTGCATGGATGCCACTGAGTCTTAAACAACTTCTCTGGAAGACACTACATATCTCATCAAAGATTGCAATTCTGGGTGAAATTTTTGTTAAAAAAAAAATGCCTGCAGTAGTTCATCTAATTTGGTTGAGAATAGGTCTCAATTCATAATGGTCTAACTTATTTTATTATAATTTATGAATAGAAGGTAGAAGGACCTGACCAATGTTAAATTTAGAAATAAGGATAAACAGAAGGGTTCAATAGAAATAGGTTCAAAGGCAGTGATACAGCTAGCTTTCTTTGAAATTGCTCACTTTTAAAATACTGTGTTTGTCTTCTTGTAGAGTATAAATCTATGTTCCTTTGACTTATGTCTCATAAGCTGGCAAGATGTGTTTCAAGAAGATAAATTTAAGTAAAGGCAAGAAGTAATTATCTAAACATAGGCAAATGGTGGATCTGAGGCCACCAAGTGCTGTATTAAGGTGTTAAGCACATACTGGTTAGGGTGAGGATACCTATGTCTAGTAGCAGTCCAAGAATGTAGCGAAGAATTTCTGCATAATCATTTAAAATGTTCTGATTTTTATATTTCTATTGAACCCTTCTGTTTATCCTTATTTCTATTCAATCTTATTTAACATTGGTCAGGTCCTTCTACCTTCTATTCATAAATGATAATAAAATAAGTTACACTCATGAATCATAGTAATGAGTAATCACCAAAGAAGATCTTGGTATTTTTTTGTTCAAATAAATGCTTTTGTCAACAACGGATCACCAGATATTTGCCTGTGGTTTCCCATAATATGTACTTCAAATATAAATAGCATCTTATAGATTTTACTGAGAATTTATTAATTTTGTTCTATTTGCCTTTGTTTCTTGGTTCCTAGATTATTGGTTTGTTTGGGTGAGAATTGGTATGCCCCACACAAATGTACCAGAGAAGTCCATTCAGGCAGGTTAAGCTAAACCATAGCCAAACAACTTATTTCTCTATTTCAAGTTCTACTCATTCAGAATTCTCTGCATGTTAGTTGAATGAGTAATAGAAATCAAAACTCTTCCAGTCCCAATTTCCTCATTGTCAAATAAATATAATAATAGTGCTTTCCATGGCATGATTTCTATTAGAGTATATTCATAATGTGAATTTACATAGGTATATGACTTATAGCATATATCTTAGAGTAGTTGATATTTAGTCCATGACCAAGTCTTTTCCTTGGCTACATATTAGCAAAAAAGAAAAATGTAAGGGAAGTTCTCATTCCCATGGGTGATCCATACCTGAGTTCAATCATTTCAGTCCTTTTTAGTGGATGATAATGGATCTGCAATCTCATCACTGCCTGGTGATTGTCACTAACCAGATGTTGCCTTACATGTACACAGACCAGTAACAACTTCACATCTTTATCTTATTTCTAAATTCCCTATTCTTTTCTTCCCAGGAGTAGGGAAGCTATTTAGTCTGATTGATAAGTTTTGACAGGGAAATGGATCATGTAAAACCCACTCACCCATTATATATCTCGTGAAAGTTGTCTTAGTTTTATTCTCGTAGACTGTATCCTTTTTTCCATGTCCCACAAAATATTGAAGTTCAAAGGCCAAATGTTGTGGTTATATATTGTTTATGATCCAATAAAGCCAATGAGGATAAACATGCAAAGCTAGCCACAGCCATAGAGCCAGGCAGTGGTGGTATACACCTTTAGTCCCAGGATGTGGGAGACAGAGACAAATGGATCTCTCAATTCAAGGCGACACTGAGCTACATAAAATTGATCTAGTCTAAAAGAGGAACAGTTCACACAAAGTTGATATCAGCACTTGAGATAACATGCCTTTAATCCTAGCACTAAGGAGGTGGAGCCAGGGGTGATATGGCTGAAAAGAGAGTGGTATATAAGGAAGAAACAAAGTCAGTCTTAAGCAATTAGTCTCTGGCCACATTGAGGAGAGAATAGCATTCTGGGATGGCAGGCAATATGAGGCTTAGTGGAGACCAGTGCAGTCTGCATGGAGATGATGCATGGAGACATGATAAGCCATTTTTTCTGAGGTAGAGGTTTGCTTCTCTGATGGTTTGGCTTGAACTACAATATCTGTATCTGGGTTTTTATTGTTTGTGTTACACCTATAGAGGGGGTTATAATTATCTATCAACTGGTTGGGTCAGAGTGACTTATTCTCTGTTGTAGTATTAAGAGATCTGTTTGCTAACAGTGGATTGCATAAGGATTATATATAAAATTGGTGTCATTATGAATAATTTGCTTGGAATACCATAACAATATACTGCAGAATATGTAAAAAGAAAAAAAAACATATTTTTCAAAGTTGTGTCTAAAATGTCCAAAAATGAAATGATGCCATTTCATGGTATAACATTTTCTTTTTTGTTCTATATTTGCACATCATTGGTGACTCTTCTTATAATGCTTCACACAGTAATTTAGAATCTCTCTTCGATGGCTTTATTTAATCCTAATCACCCAGGAAACAATCTATTTACAAATTTGGTAACCTATTGTTACTGACATAATGGTTTTTCAAAATGTGGAATTTGCAGAAGGCTTTAGTTTGTAACAAGTTTATATTGGCTTTTTATGTGTTTTTCAATCTCATATTTGGATACAAAACAGGCATATCTCTGGGTCTAAATTCTCTTACAACACTTTTTTCCAGTTTTATTGGAATTCTCATTAATAAATTTTTATTATTCTTCCAAAAATCTCTCTAGAAATTCCCTTTCATAACAAAAGCCCCCCACATATACTTATAATTTGAAATATACTAGTAAGCATAATGATAAAAATGTGTCATTCAAATCCACAACACTATATGGAATTACCTAAGATAACTAACTTATAAAAGGCTTATATTGACTCTAAGATTTGCAGATTTAGTCTATGTTTAGTTAGACTAATTGATTTTATGTCCCTAGTCAGGCACAGCACATTTTCAAAGGAAGAATACTATTTACCATGTGGCCAGAGAGAAGAGAGCTGGAGTAGACAAAAGGCACTTCAAATATATATGAGAAATTATGAACAATTTCCCACTAGGCCCCACATCTTTTTTTTAAATTTATTTATTAGTTCTAGTTAGGGAAAAAGCTTGTTTCACAAGTAAGTCCTTTCTCCCTCTCCCTCCCCTCACACTCATTCCTCGTTCCCCACCACCAGCCTATCTCCCACCCCATCCACCCACCACTCCCCAGGCAGGGTAGGGCCATCAATGGGGGCTCTGCAAAGTCCACCAAATCTTCCTGTGCTGGTCCTGGGCCATTCCCCATGTGTCCAGGGCCACAGTGTACCCTTCAAGTGGCATGGGATCTCAAAGTCCCTTCTTGCACCAGGGAAAAATACTAATCCACCACCAGAGGCTCCCTGGAGTGCAGAGGCCTCCTTATTGACATCCATGTTCAGGGGTCTGGAACAGTCTTGTATTGGCCTCCCCGACAGCATCTGGGGTCGATGTGTTCTCCCTTGTTCAGGCCAACTGTTCCTGTGAGTTTCTCCAACCGGGTACAGACCCTTCGCTCTTCCTTCCTCCCTCCCTTCAACTAAATTCATGATTTCAGCTCAGTGTATATCTGTGGATGTCTGTCTTTGCTTCCATCAGCCACTGGATGAGAACTTTAGGATGGCATAAAGAGAAGTCATCAATCTCATTTTAGGGGAAGGGCTTTTAGGTTATCCTCTCCACCATTTCCTGGATTGTCAGATCATGTCATCCTTGTGGGTCTCTGGAGATCTCCCTGGTTCCAGATCTCTTATTGAACCTATAGTGGCTCCCTCTGATATGGTATCTCTCATCCTGATCTCTCTCCTCTATTCTTTCCCCAACTCAATATTTCTGCCCCTCCATTTCCTCTCCTCTACTCCTCTTCTCTTACTCTTATTGTAGCAGCTCCCATCCCCCTACCCTCAAGCTCCCAATTAGTTCAGGAATTCATGCCAATTCCATTCCTGAAGACCATGTATCCATTAGAGTCCTTCATGTTTCCTAGTTTCTTTGGTGAAGAGGATTATAGGCTGGTAATCCTTTGCTCTATGTCTAAAATTCATATATGAGTGAGTACATACCATGTTTGTCTTTTTGTGACTGGGTTACCTCACTCAGGATGGTTTCTTCTAGTTCTATCCATTTGCCTGTGAATTTCAAGATTCCATTGATTTTTCTGCTGAGTAGTACTCCATTGTATAAATGTACCACATTTTCTCTATCCATTCTTCAGTTGAGGGGCATCTAGGTTGCTTCCAGGTTCTGGCTATTACAAACAATGCTACTATGAACATGGTTGAACATATGTCCTTGTTGTATGAACATGCACTATTTGGGTATATACCCAAGAGAGGAATGGCTGGATCTTGAGGTAAACTGATTCCCATTTCTGAGCAACTGCCATACTGATTTCCAGAGTGGTCTTACATGTTCACACTCCCACCAGCAATGGAGGAGTGTTCCTTTTTCTCCACATCTTCTCCAGCATAGATTGTCATTGGTATTTTTGATTTTAGTCATTCTGCCAGGTATGAGGTGGTATCTCAGAGTTGTTTTGAGTTGCATTTCTTAGATGGCCAATGATTTTGAGCCCTTTCTTAAGTGTCTTTCAGCCATTTCAGATTCCTCTGTTGAGAATTCTCTACTTAGTATGCACCCCAATTTTTAATTTCATTGTTTGGTGTTTTGGTGGCTAGCATCTTGAGCTCCTTATATATTTTTGAAATCAGTCCTCTGTCAGATGTGGCATCGGTGAAGATCTTTTCCCATTCTGTGGGTGGTCATTTTGTCCTACTGAGTGTTTCCTTTGCCTTGCAGAAGCTTCTCAGTTTCAGGAGGTGCCATTTATTATTTACAGACCTCAATATCTGTGCTACTGGCGTAATATTCAGGAAGCCGATTTGTTCAGGGGTAATTCCCACTTTCTCTTCTAGAAGATTCAGTGTGGCAGGATTTATGTTGAGATCTTTGATCCATTTGCTCTTAAGGTTTGTGCATGGAGACAGGTATGGATCTATCTGCAATTTTCTGCATGCCCAAATCCAATTGTACGAGCACCATTTGTTGAAGATGCTATCTTTTTTCCTATGTATAGATTTAGCACCTTTGTAAAAAATAAGGTATTCGTAGGTGCGTGGGTCAATATCAGGGTTTTCATTTCAATTCCATTGGTCTATCTGTCTATTTTTTTTTGCCAAGACCAAGCTGATTTCACAACTATGGCTCTATAGTAGAACTGGAAGTCAGTGATGGTGATGCCTCCAGAAGATCCTTTATTGTAAAGAGTTGTTTTGGCTATCCTGGGTTTTTTATTTTTCCATATAAAGTTGAGTGTTTTTCTTTCAATGTCTGTGAAAATCTGAGTAGGGATTTTGACGGGGATTGCATTGAATCTGTAGATTGCTTTTGGCAGGATTGCCATTTTTACTATGTTAATTCTACCTATCCAAGAGCATGGAAGATGTTTCCATTTTCTGGTATCTTCTTTAATTTCTTTCTTTAAAGTCTCAAAGTTATTATTGTACAGGTCTTTCACTTTTTTGGTCAGAGTTACCCCAAGATATTTTATGCTGCTTGTGGATATTTTGAAAGGTGATGTTTCCCTGATTTCTTTCTCATTGGATTTATCATCTGTATATAGTAGGGCTACTGATTTTTTTGAGTTAATTTTGTATCCTGCTACCTTGCTGAAGGTGTTTATCAGCAGTAGGAGTTCCCTGGTAGAGTTTTTTGGGTCACTTATGTAGACTATCATATCATCTGCAAATAGTGAAAGTTTCACTTCTTCCTTTCCTTAGGAGTTAGTGATGCCTGCTATTCAGGGAGTAGCATTAAACATTTTTTGAAATTCTCTACATGTTGTTCAGGTGTAAGTCTCTGTGTTAATCACTACTTAATATTAAAAGACACTTCTCTGAGGCAAGATAATCTATGTATATCTATCTACCTATCTATTTATCATCTATTCATGTATCTATCTATTGTTTATCAGGACACACACACACACACATACACACACATAATAGTCATTAGTAATTAGTTCAATATTTTGTCTCTTTAGTTGAGTAATAGTAATAGGTTCTCCTCTTTGACCTATGACCTCTATAGCCACAATTCTTGGCTCTAGTAATGGTACCAGTTATGATTTTTGCATGTAACTTAAATTAAATCACATATTTGTTTGTTACTATTTGAGCCAACTTTTTGCTCTTTGTTTGTCTCTCAACTTGACAAAAGATAAAGTTATCTGAGAACAGGGAAACACAACTGAGAAAATTCTTACATAAAACTGAACTGTAGGAAATCCTGTTTGACATTTTCTTAACTAGTGATTATTATCAGAGGGCCCAGCACATAGTGGTCAGTTCTGGTCCCTGGGAGGTGTTCCTGGAAGTTATAAGAAAGCAAATTAAGCAAGTCATGAGGAGCAAACTAGTAAGCAGTGTTCATTCTTACCCTCCATTTCAGTTTCTGATCATGTTTTCTGCCTTCAATTCCTATTCTAATGACACTTAATGAAGGACTGTGACATGAATATTATATGACAAAATGAATTCTTTACTCTCCAAATAGTTTTAAGTCATGATGTTTTATCACAGAAGTAGGCACTGCCATAGATTTCACTTCTGAGACAGTGGGCATAGATTTCCAGGCAGTCTTTATAATAGTTAAAGTCTACATAGATACAAAGGACAGATAACTGCTTTTCTACTCCAGGAGCATGCAGATTACCTTCTAGCAATCAATGTAAAAGCTACTAAGGTTTCAGGATGGTACCAGTATGTTGTCTACATATTATATAACCTTACTATATGATGTCTTCATCAATATTATTCAAACATCAAGTATTGCAGAATAAGAAAGAACAATGACAGTCACCTCTAGGTTCTTTAGAAACCACTGACTAATAACTGCAAATTGTGTCAACCATTTCTTGAATGGGCTTTATATTTAATAGTCAATACTTCTGGGATGGCCATTGCCTCTATTTTCTGATAATTCCATTTTAATTATTTTCATCAATGTACATATATATGGATTTATATATTTGAGAAAGCTTCTACAGTCACAGATTTCCATGTGATTTTTGTATAAGTTTAGTGTTAAATGCCTTTCCTCACATTGCCTTCTCTATACTTCTCACATATCCCCTACCTGACTCAATCTATTCTGTTCTGTTTTTCCCAATTTTCCTTTCAGAGTATCTATGCTCTTACCACTTTGCTTGAAAAGCCAGTCACAGCTTCCTAACAGTTTACTATCTTCCATGGTCAATCCTCAAAGTTTGCATCCAAATGTGATGGAGAACCAAGAACTGACAGTCTTTAATTCCAAGATTGCCATTAGAGTGATTGTTGTTCATACCAAAAGGAGATTCTATGTTATAAAGTTCTCTACCATGCTGTTTTGTCTCTGTCAGTGCCATACACTCACCTTCTTGACTAGAATCACCAAGAGTATAACATTAAAAGTTATTAATATGGGATCAACTTACTCAGCATCCAGTCCATTGAACACATGTACAATGAAAAGGTCACAGAAAGGATGTATATCTATTCCTCTTAACCAGAAGATATTACTTATCTTGAACTGTCAAAAGAGTCAGGTGACAATTAAGAGTAGGTTTTTGCTTCTTTTTTGGGCCTGCATGGGTAAACAAAGTCAGGTGTCATGAATTTTCATGACCATCTCTACAAATTATGTCATATGATAGGAGCTCCGAGATTGTCCCCAGTTCAACATCCTTGCAATAATCTTGGAAAAACAGTCAGGAGTTGAAAAATAAAACAGACATAGAAGAAAGTATTATTTAATGTTACATAAGACGTGTGAATGCCAAGTCTTTCCTATTAAAATTATTCCTGAATTACATATCATGGGAGAAGTGTCTGTAATCTGATGATTTCAATTTTCATTCTATTTTGTATTGTTTTTGTGTTATTGATTTTTCTGTGGTTGCTTTGTTTTTTTGTTTTTCTTTTTATGAGAGAAACATGAATTTGGGGTGAGTAGGTAGAAAGGAAAGATCATGGGAATGAAGAGAGAGGAAAATCATAATGAATTGTATAGAAACAATTTTATATGAATAAAATTTGAGATTAATTTCATTTATAACATAATTATGGTGGGCCACCATTAGATTGTGATTAAATGTACATAATCCTGAGGTTTTTTACTCATACTCAACAGTGATAATTTCTATCCAGTACACTGTCCACATTGTCTGTACACATTCATCTTTATTAGTTTAAAAGCATCATGCACTCTGAGCCATGCAGGAGTTAGTTGTAATTTACAACCTCATGGCATTAGGAACCTAACATTAAAGTTTGTCTTCATAATCATTGTAGTAGAGTAGAGAAAAATCAAAGAACCTGTTTTCAAACAAATGTACATTGAGTATTCTGCAATGCTCAAGCTTCATAAATAACACTATGAGAAATAGTATTTTAAAATGACTATTAAAATTGAATTCAAGGTATAATTTTCTTTTATTTTTATTTTAATTAGAAAGAAAATAATTTTACATGTCAATCCCAGGTCCGTCTCCCTTCCTACCTCCCCTGACCTCCCCCCAACTAACACCCTACTTATCCCATACATTTTCTGCTCCCCAGGGAAGGTGAGGCCTTCCATAGGGGGGTCTTAAATTCTGTCATATTCCTTGGTTGGCCTAGGCCAACCCCCTTGTATCTATGCTCAGGGAGTATCCCTCCATGTGTGATGGGCTCCCAAAATGCATCCATATGATAGGGATAGGTACTGATCCACTATAAGAGACCCCATAGATTTCGAAGGACTCCTCACTGACACGCACATTCAGGGTGTCTGGATCAGTCCTGTGCTGGTTTTCCCAGATATCCGTCTGGGAAGTCTGGGAAACAACATCTCTCCTTGTTCAGGTCAGCTGTTTTTTCTTCACTATTTCATCATTGCCTTAGCACAAGAAACTGTCATTTTCTTGCAAATTTCTTATTGAAAAAAAATAAAAGATTATAAATTGAGTAAGGTAACCCATTTTAGTGTTCAGGCATCTGTCCTAGCCTGTCCTTGGAGTTCTGACAGGCTATGCCCTCATCTGCAGCCACTAACAACAACACCTGTGCACATTCACTACATTCCCTTTTTAAAAGCCCCTGTCCATCTCCCATTATTCTCTCTCTCTGTCTCTGTCCTCCTCTCTCCCTCTCTCCTTCCCTCCCTCCCTCCCTTTCTCCCTCCCTTTCTTTTATCATTTTCTCTCCCTCTGCCTCTGTCTTTTCTTCAACAACTCCTATCCTGAGAAGATGGGTTTCCCAATGCCTTTCTCTTTTTCCCAGTCACTTTCTTCCAATAAAAAACCTGTTCACCCAAACTCCATTACATGGTATCTTTACCTTGCCTGCTTCTTTTTTAATTACAACAACACAGACACAGAAAGCCAAACATGATATTTACTCATTCATAAATGGATATAAGTTTAAAAGAAAGGGTAACCTTGTTACAATTCACAAACCCAGAGAGATTGTGCAGCAAGCAAGGCTCAACGGAGATACTCTGCTCTTCCTGGCAAGGAGGAACCGCAAAGATTTTTTTGGATGGACTTGGGGCAGGTGTGGGTGGGAAAAGGAGGCATCACGGTGGGGGGATAATGAAAAAGCCAACTGGAAAGGGGTCATTTCAGGGTCAAATAGAATCCTGGTTTGAGGGAAACTCCAAAGAATCTACAAGGATGCCCTTAGCTAAGACTCTTAGGAATGAGGATACATAGCCTGAAATGACTTCCACCTGTGAATGGGCAAGATTACCATTGGAGGGACTGGCACACCAGCCTACCCACAGAAACTTAGATATATACCCTGTCCAGAATGTAGGGTGTGATGGGGTAACAGTGACACAGGTATTGTGGGAGTGGCTAACTAATTATTGGTGCAACCTGAGATCCATACCAGGAGATTGAGTCCTCTTCTCACACTGCCAGGACTCACAGAATGGATGGCCCAGAGACCTAGGAGATAACCAAACATGACAAGAGAAAAAATGTTTATGTAATGATGCCTAATGTTTTCCTATACTTACAGATTGGGGTCTATCCCAGTGGTCATCAGAGAGACTTCACAACTGGTGGAAACATATCCAGAGACCCACAGTCAAACAGTAGAATGAGTGTAACCAATCCTGCTGATGAGATGGAAAAAATGATTTTAACAGCCAGAGGGGTCAAAAACATCACAAGAAAATCTGTAGAATCAACTAACCCGGGCTAATAGGATCTCAGGGAGATGGAACTGAAAACCAGATAGCCTGCATGGGACTGACCTAGGTCCTCTGCATATATGTGACAGAAAGCAAAGGTTCTTCAAACATTTGGACAAAGGCTGTCTCTGACATTTTGCTAACTTTTGGAACCCTACTCTTCATACTGGCTTGCCTTGCTCAGCCTTAATACAAGCAAGGCAAGGTGCTTAATCTTACTTACTTCATATGTCATGTTTTGTTGATATCTATGAGAGGTCTACCCTTTTGTGAAGGGAAGTGGTGGAGAGGTAAATGGGGAAGTCACAATAAAGGGGAGAGGTACCAGGAGGGAGTGGGGAGGAGAAACTGTGGTTAAGATGTGGCTGGGGAAACAGCACTGGACCAAACCAAGATCTCTGAATATGGGTGCCAGCTAGGAGGTCAAGACATCTATGTGACCTCTAACAGTGGAGCCAGTGTTTATCCCTAGTGCACAAATGGACTTTGGGAGCCCATTCCTTCTGGAGGGAAACTATTGCAGCACAGATATAGCAAGGAGGGCCTAGGCCCTCCTCCAAATGAAATGATGGACTTTGAAGGTCCCCTGTGGAGGGCCTCACTATCCCTGGGGAGGAGATGGGGAGTCTGTTAGTGGGGGGTTGGTCGGGAACATGGGAGGATGGGAAGGCAAGGAAATGGGGGCATGGATATGTAAATATGAATAGTAATTAAAGAATAAAAAGGAAAAAATAAATAAATAAAAAATAAAGGTGTAAAATAAACAAGTTCAATAAATAAATATTTCTGACAGTTTATGAAAAGTCAGTTATACCAATGTCAGTTTAAAGTCACTGAATCATGTAAAACTTGAATATTCTGTACTCCTGAATTTTGTAAAATAGCTGACCTCTCAGACCAGAGAGTTATTTCACCTTAATTATTTTTTATGGGAATAAATTGGAAATGCACACAAGCCCACAAACTTGGTAATGAGTATTGGTTCAAAATTCTACTTTGACATATATGAAAATGTGTTAAAAAATAAGGAATATTTGATAGGCCCAAAGACACTTTTTAACATAAGCATAAGAGAAGTGTCAAACACCAACATAATATAAACTATTTTGAGGGTTTTAGTCACAGCACATATGTACTTTCTCCCCTTTCTACATCAATATCAAATTCTAGCAGCATAAGATCCACTGTAGAATACATTAAAGGAGTGTCAGTATAGCTTTCAGCACAAAGTATACATTCCTAAAATGTTCAGCATGAATACATTACGTATTTCTCTTTCTATTCTAAACACACATGGGAAGCCTACATTCATGGTTTCAACTTAGGTCAGTTCTACTTGTGGCAAAAATGACTGCAACTCTACTGTCCTCATAGAGGTAATTACATGACACTGAAAGGATGGAGAGAATTTCAATAAAAAATAAATATTTTAAATTTAATACAATTACTGAACAGTTTTTCACAATGACAGTTGAATTTTTCTATTAACTAGTGCAAAAATAAATGCAGCCAACCCAGGCAAGCTGCAGGGCAGAGTGTCTGGTTCCTTTCTTAAAAGAAAATATAGGTTATCTTGGGTAAAAACAAAGATGTAGTAACTAGATATGCATAAAACCATCAACTTTGATCCACTTTTACTGCTACAGCTATATCTCTGGAAGCTTAGTTGGGATTCTTGAATTTTTAACAAATTTCCCAATTGATTCTTAAGAGGTTCTATAGTTATTCATATGTATAACCTCTCCACCTCTAATAGTTCCTTACATACTATGTAGCAGAACAGTAAATCCATCAATATCTGACCTGGATCTCTGGGATGAGAGAAGTGGGGTGGTTTCATAATCCCACCTCTAATAAATTCCAGTTGTTTGCATATTCAGAGTCTTAAGGATGCCTCATATTCGGGGAACCAAGTGTCAGTGATCAAATATAGGACCTATGAAATAGTCACTCCTTTCCTTCCACAAAAGACACCAGAATCACTAGTATAACTATGTCTGCTTTTTAAAGTTTCCAGAATTTTTTTTCATCCTATAAGAGAGAATGACTAGTTATCTTCAGTTCTCCATTTTGAGCAAGTAAGTAATAAGGTGAAGGGAAGCAAATCTAAGATATGTAAAGAAATTCAGTCCCTGTAAATCTGAGTTTGTTCTTACTTCATGTCTGAAATTCAGGAGGCTAGGATGTATGGAATTCTAGTATTCTCTTTCAGAATATGCATTAAAGTATTCTCTTTCAGAATATGCAACCACATCTTGCTCCAAATATACACTTTATGACATGTATATTCAAGGCCAGGCATCATAATATCATTGCTAAGACTATAGTCTTCTTCCTCACTTATGTAAACATGCAATAAATGTAACCTAAAATGTAAAATCATGGCAGTTACAAAAGGAAGAAGTACCTGCTTACCTAGTGTGACTCATTGAGAAATCAATAGCCTGCATTTGGTAATGGATTACACTAACAGCAGCATTTAGATTAATGTTGTCTTATTTTGGTTTTTATAAACTTTTATAAAAATGAATAAATAATTGCTTAGGCTATTTAGGTAGACAATCGGTTAAAGGTTTCATTGAATTTGAACAGTGTATGTTTTGAGATCAGACAATCTTCTTTGAGGGTTAACCTGCACATTGTAGCATTACAACTACACTGGCTGTTACTCACTCTAAATAAGTGCTACACATCCCTTCTCCTGTCTGACTAGGACAACAGCAAATGTCTTCAGATAAAGCCAATTTTGCCCTCATGGCATAGCTAAATCACTTCCATTAAGTAATTCATGATAATTTTCACTGAAATAAGTAGTCTTCACTGGATAGAGAACATGAATTGGGTGAAATGCAAGCCTGGTTGTTAGCCTATAGTTTCAGGGTAATGGCTTCGGTTAATTCTTTTTTAACTAACATAGACAAGGAAATAATTCTCTAGATTTTATGCTTTTCTGTATGTTCTTGTGTTAACATAGTCAAAGGAATAACTCTGGTAGATTTTATCCTTTACTGTATGCTATTGAGCTGTTAAGATTCCCAGCATTTACAAAAGACTTTTTGCCTAAATTGCATTTATCTCTAGTCTTACTTCAATAATTCTCTTTGATGAGGAAAATTTTGGGAACTGATTTCTGCAAACACCTATTGCCTCTTTCCTACAAAAAACTCTGTGAAATTCAACTCACTCCTTCATCCAAGCTTGCTATAACTGAAGTAAATTTGCTTTATTTAGGCTCCCTATAATAGTGCCACTGGCACCATTTTCTGTGTTTCCTTGAGTAGGCAGTGGTTGTTCATGTTTGAAAATAATGGTGTGTAAATGACTTTGGACACAAAAATTGCCAGCTGCTTTTCAATGTTGAAAATAAGACAAAGCAAAACCACCAGCAACACTACCAATACCACCACCAGAAACCTGATTCTTGATTGAGCATAAATATAACCACACAACTTCTGGCATAACTATGAAGCACTGTAGAAAACACAACAAAAAAGTAACTCAGTCGTTTATTATTTCTGTATGTTACATTCCGCCATATGGATTCAATGTAACATTGCAAAAACTCTTTGCCATTCTGTCCTCCTCTACTTTTCCCATAAACCTTTTTTTACTTTATATTTAAAATTTTCTTGGCACAGTACAGGCCCTGGAGTTGCAAGTTGAATTAGGCTGGGAACCCCTTTACTATGCATTGCTGTAGCTGGCATGAGTAGTAACAGATGAATCAATAGCTAATACTTTCATATTGTTGACTAAGAACCATCATGCAGTCAAGGTGATACCTAATTTTCAAAGACAGGACAGAGATGTAAAGAAAAAAAGGACTGTTTGAACATAGGAACAAAGGCCATTACATCTCAAAATTTGTGTAATAGAAAAGGATATATAGAAATCATGCAATTCCCAGCAAAATGTGAATACTGATATGTGTGTTTAAAGAAAGCAAGTGAAATGGCAATGGAAATGTGGGGAAAGAATTCAGGAAGAAAAGTCTAATAGAACCAAGAAAAAACTGCACATGGCCATTGGAACATTTTAGACAGTTCATCATAAAGAAATATAACTCTAGAAATAAATTTCAAACATCATTTTTCATGTTAATGATGCCAAAGCATAAGTAAAGAATGCCAACATATGTAGTGAATATACAACATTAGAATTGTCAATAATTCTAGGAAGACTTGGTGAAACCTGAAATATACATTGGTAATAGGGCTGTTAAATGGGTGCAATTCTGAAATGTAATGATGTATGGGGAATTGGGCTTATAAAATGAAAAAGCCAGAAATGGAAGACACACAGGACTTAATATCAATGTTCTGAGAATAAAATAATTCAACAATATTTAGGGTTTTATTTTCTGTGAGTTCATGTTAGAAAATCTCATAATAATTAATGGCATATAAAGGCACAGCTGGTGAACACCAGTCAGACTAGACTCCCTTATCGCAGATGAAATTTTCAAGATCCCCATGGATCCTTTGTCTTTCATCATGACAGTAAATGGTCTCTGTAGCAATTCAAAAGGGTCCTGAATTTGTTGCTCATGATGCCTTTTCTGAATTAACCACCCATGTAATCTTAACTGTTCATTGAACTTCATATTGAGTGACTGAAATTATAGATTTCTGGAAAGATACCTGCACAGAAACTCATCAAAGAACAATAGATAAGTGGGACTAAGTCAACTTCATGTGAAAAGAATCCTACAGGAAGAGAAAGAAGGAAAAATGATGATGTTGTCAGCCTTATTTTTTATCCTAAATATTGGAAGTATTTCTATTAGCTTTATATATATGTATGTGAATAAAAACATAATGTGTAGACAGATGAGCACAAACTACCTTCTGGTAGGCATTAGTGCACCAAGATGTCTCCTAAAACTTTTCTTACTTGTATACCATGAAACAAAGGATCAAACGTGAAGACACTAATGACTTAGATCTGCAGTGGTGTCTAATATCCCCTTTCTTTTTTTTTCATGTATTATAACAGCAACACTCTTATTGGGTGCTTGTTTTATGCAACCATTTCTCTATTATCAAAAACTGAGTTCCTAAAAATAGGTCTATAAAATCCCTCAATACAAATTGCCAGGATCATTAAAATGCCCTGGAACTCTGTCACCATTTCAATAAAATCTAAGTATGCATATGTACACAATTATTCAAAAGCTGTTTTTCAGTACAACTCAGAAGTAACATGAAGGATGAAGCTGCTAGTTTCTTCTATTTCTATGATTTTGGAAAGAATATTCTGAGACGTCAAAGTACCAACTAAATGAGTCTCCAGACTCCTGCTCCCTAGAAACTAATTGAAATCATGTCCACTTAAAAGTGAAGTCTGGCAGTGATTCTGAAAAATGAAAGGTGGGAAGAGGCACTCCATGCTTTGTGGTTCCACAGCTCTGAGTTGGACTTCTTACTGAACCCTAATGATTGCAGTTTTAGTGAACAGCAAATCCTATAAATAAGGGAAAGTTCCAAACTACACTCAGCTTGAGTACCTCAAATTATGCAGAAAATCATGGGCAATCTCCATTTTGGTTAGGCTTTGGGATTTCAAATGAGATTGCAAGGACCCCATCTGACTTAAAAACAACATGAACATTTAACACTCACCCAGGAGTTCTCCAAGCTCAGTGAGTCTGCCAATTCCCGCCTTGAGTGTTAAACTGAAAATGCACGACAGAAAAACTTAATCTTGAAATAATGGCCTTGTGTAAAATCTACCAATGTCTATACCACCTACATTGGCTATTTTCATGTGAAAGGGCGAATATCATGCCCACTTCTCAACTCCCACCTTACACTCAGATACTGCCAGCATCTTTCCTTAGAACACATCAAGATGAATGCACAAAATATGTCATATTTACTTTCAAGTAGTTTTAGTCACTTTAAGAATAGTAAGTCACTGCTGGAGAGATGATTATGCAGTTAGTTCACTTGTTATGCAAACAAGAGTTAGCACCTGAGTTTGTATGACTGATGTGCCTAATTGTAAAATGGGAATAGTGACACACCTGCAATGCCAACCAGAGAAAAATGATTATACAGGATCCATGTAGAATGTGGATATTGAGACTAGCCATATATGTGGTTCTGAATTTGAGTGATGTACCCTGCTTCAATATATGGCACAGAAAAACAATTGAAAATGAGTTCCAATATCAATCTTGGGACTCCACATGCATATTACCCATAAATACGTGTTCACAAGTGGAAATATATGAATAAGAAATATAATTAACACACACAGAGGGATGCACACACAGAGAAAGACAGGCTTGTGTAAAAGATGTGACTTCCAGATGGGAGTGAAGTTGAATGCATTCTGTTTACCATTTTTTTTCTGGAAAAAATATAGGATTCATGTAGCTGACAGGCCTTTAGCCTTGAAAAGTAGCCAAAGAAGATGATGAACTTCTAATCTTCCTCACTTATGCTGGACAAGCCTCACTGTTATCTTAGTTACTTTTATAGTGATCTGATAAAACACCATGACCAAGACAGCTTATAAAATAAAGCCATTTGATTTGTGATTTCTGGTCCCAGACGGTCAGAGTCTATGGTGGAGTGAATCGCAGCAGGAAGGTAGTTAGTTGAGCCATTTCTGGGAGATTTAAATCTTGACCCACAGTCATAGGGAAAATGTAGAATACATTATAAACACCTGAGTCTTGAAATCGGAAAGCCTGACTTTGTGACATATTTCCTATAACAAGACCATACATCCCAATCCTTTCAAAGCTATTACACCAACTGAGGACAAAGTATGCATATAAATATATGTATATATATATACATATATTTATATGCATATATATATGCAACTATTATCCAAACTATCATAGGAAAGATGATGATAATGAACTTCTAATTCATTACTGTTGTGCAAGCAACTGTATGTACTGAGCTACATCCTTGGCACCTATATTAATAATTATAACTCTTTAAACTGAAACTTTAATGGGTCAAGCACAATAAGTAATTCTAAAGCATGTCTGCCAGACCCTATATGTACAATTTGACTTGCAATGCCTCCCTATCCTCCAATTTTCTAACTGTAAAACAATATACACGAGAGCTATTTCTGAGATTATTTGGTGCTATATGATGGTCTGACTATATCTATGTTCATCTTGAAGCTGAGGCTGCGCATAATCCCAATATGCTAGTGTGAAAAGTGGAATCTTTAATAGATCATTAGTTCCTAAAGTCTCCATTGCCATGAAAGGAATTTTTGCGCTTATAAAAAGAAGCTCAAGGGACTACTGAAGGTCTTTCTGCCATTTCTATCAGTTGACTATACCCAGAAGATGCTGTTGAGAAAATATGCCCTTACTAGATAGTGTATCTCCTGGTACCTTAAGTTTTGATTTTCCATCTTTTTTTTGTCAGAAATAAATCTCTGTTTAAAAGCTGTATTACACATTGTACTTTTTAAGACATCCAAGATAGACCAAGGCACCTATTTTGTGCCAAATTCTGATGCATTCCTCACATTCTTCATTATGTATTCTGCATTTCTGCATACACCATTGTGATCTATTTTTATGACCCGATGATGAAAATATATTTTTTATGATTTATTAAAGCCTGTCTGTAGGCACAGAAAGCAAAGCTAGCAACAAGTCAGGCAGTGGTGATAGACATCTTTAATCCCAGCGGCCATAACAGCAAGACAAAGATCCAGGCAGAGGTTCACAAATATAATTGCAGGACTCAGGTGCCATAGCCAGAAGGATCTCTGTTAGTTCAAGGCCACAGTGAGCTATTTGAAATTGATGCAGCCCTAAAGAGAAACATCTCACACAAATGTGATCTTAGCACCTGGGATCACAGACCTTTAATCCCAGGAATTGAGAGGTATAAAAGGAAGAAGAAAAGTCAGCTTTAAAGATTTGTTCTACAGCCATGCTGAAGACAGGACAGCCCTTTCATCCTGAGGTAGTGGTAAGAGCTAGTGGTAAACTGCTTTGTTTTTCTGACCTTCAGCTTGAAGCTTGAACCCCAATATCTGTCTCTAGGTTTTTATTTTCGTGTTACAGAAATAGGCATTTTAAAATCCTTTATTTGCTGTAAATTGCTCACTGCCTACTTTTTCAAGATTCCTTGCCTATTCAGCACAAGAACTGGTGTCTTCTGTGATGTTAATTCCTCACGAAGTTTAATTGTGTGTGATACATTTATTTCTAGCTGCATTATGCTGTGATGTAATTGTTTCCTTACCTATCACTTTCCCCAGTAAACTAAAAGAGGATGGTTCATTCCCATTATTTTCTTAGTGGAAGTTCCTTAATTATTGCCCCAAAATAGCAGTGCATCTCAAATTTAAGTGTTGTTCAACAAGAAGTCTCAAAAGTTTGTTACAACTCAGGCTGCTGAATTATCACCACAAACTGTATGCTTTAAGCATTCTGGCATAGCCCGGTAAATTGCATTTCTAACCAGATTACATGCAAAAGTAATACTGTTTTATGTAGATAGTTTGAAAGCTCTGACTTATCCTAAGTTACTCAGTGGCTTCATATACAATATGAACTGACATGGAAGTGTTTACATCCAATGCATCCAATGCCAGATAAATTTGATATGAGCATGTAGCTAGCATCTTTCCCACATCAAGCAACTCCCTGAATTGAAACTTGAAGCAATTGTCATGAACTTTATTCGTCATTAACTTTTCTTTTGCTTTTATTATCCTTCTTGTTTTGCTTATATTCTCTGTTCAAATGATTTTAACACTTACTTCATGTACATCTGTTATCTAAAATGTGAACTCAAAAGTCAAGTCTTCTGGTCCTTTCAATAGTGTGAACTTGGATGCTTCTTCAAACTCTCCAGGCTTAGCTTGCATGTTTGAAAACAGGACATCATGATGATATCAATTTGATAAAGCTGCTTTAACTTGTGAATTCAGTAATAGATACATAATACCCAACAATATACCTGTCACATATTAAATGTTCTGTAGAGATACTGTCAATATGATCACATTGACACCTGTCAGGACATATCATCTCCCTGAGCCAACATATAAGCATGACAGCATCATTGGAAATATAGTGAATAGTATTTAAATGGTGCTGAAATCATTTATATTGTTCATGCTATACAGTCATAGGCATGCTGATATACTTACATATCTACAACATGGCATGATTCAAATGACTTTCTCCTTTTATTATTAAAACAACTTATCCCAAGAGACAAAGATGCTTTATTTCTGCCTTGATCTGTTGTCACTTATATTATGAGAAGGAATAAGAATCATAAAGGATAAGCCTAAGGGAGAACATAGTACCATTTATTGTCTATAAATGGACTTGTTCTCTTAACTCTAGCATAGAGCACTCTGAAAATCAGCAATTTTGCTGACATAAAAGTTTTTCTTCCTATGTAAAAATCATATGAAACAATGGCTGCATGTAGGTCATGGAACACCATTGTACAATTGAATAAATTGAGCTAGAGACTTTTAAAGACACTTTATTTGCCTTCCCTTTTTTGGTGATTAAACATGTGCCTGTCTTGGATTCCATGTAAGGTATATTGCTACAATCTATACAATAACAAACTTATTGGTAGGACTGCTATGAAGCAAAAGAGGAGAAAACATGAGAAGACAAGCAAAGAAAATCTCATGTCACAATGAAGATCCAATAGAATATCCAGCAACTTAATGAGGAAGACTGTATTAAAAATGGTACACAATAGGAATCCTGAATTTTGTAATAATGGTCATATTTTTGATCAAATGTCTTTTCCATAAATTGAAGGAAGCACCATGAAGGAGCATCATCTAGGTTAGAAAGCTATAGAAACATGGCTGAAAGTGTAGTGTGTAGAAGTCATCAGCTTCCATATTTTATTCCAATCTAGTAATAATTATTGTCATGTAAGAAAATATAAATTTAATATCTAATTATTCTAAAAAACTGGATGACAAACAAAATCATGTGTATTATGTGGAGCCTCAGATTTAAAGCTTTTTTTTTAAATAAAATTTAAAATGCATGACAGAAACTTTCTTTCTTTTCTGATCATCTTAATATTATAACAATCTCAATAGTCAATTATTCCCAAGCTTTTGTTTCCCTTTGAATTCTGTGCTTCTAGCAGAGAATTTAATACTAATTTCTGTTTTATACTGTGATAAAACCATATATCCAAAAGACACTAAGAAATAAAGGGTTTATTTTGTCTTAGAGTTCTAGAGGCTTATCCACAATGATAGGGAAGTCATGAAGGCAGGCAGTGAAAACAGGATACCAGCTAATACCATCTCATCTGCACACAGGAGGTAGAAAAAGGAAGTTGGGCAATGCTATAAAATCTGAGAGTACACCCTCAGTGACGAAGTTCCTCCAGCATGGCTTCATGTTTTAAAGGTTAGATAACCTCCTCAAATGTCACCAATTGGGAATCAAGTTTTCAAACACATGAGCTCATGGGAGTCATTTATCAGTCAAAATACAATTATCTTCCTGTGTCTGTGTGTGTGTGTGTGTGTGTGTGTGTGTGTGTGTGTGTGTGTGTGTGTGTCTGTTTCAAACTACTAGGAAGAAAAAGAAAATAAAATCATAAAATTTTGTGTATATAAAGCTAAAGTTAATTAGTAAAAGGAAGTAAAATTCCTCCTTTAAATTATTATATAACTAATTATTTGCTTTGTTCTTGGGTAATATATCCTCTAGACTTTAGGCAGGTTTAAAGGATTGAATGAAAAGCTGCAGTGTATTAGATAATATGGAGCAATAAATTCAAATATTCAGTTAATACAAACTCTTCCAATTAAGTTGCAGAGTTAATCATCTGAATACTCTCTTGAAATAAAATATGTAAGTCTCCTTCCTCAAAAATTAACATTCCTTTTCTCAGAAAAATCCACTTGTGCCTGAACATTGAAATCTGAGGAGCCAATCAGTCACAAGTTCTATAAGTCAGAGAGAAAAATTTGCCCTCATAGATCCATTTAATCAACATAACTCATTTGAAAAAATGCAGGGTTTAAGTATTAAGTGAAGTTGAAGATTGTACATGTCAGTCGAGTTAATGACCTTTAGCATTTGAGAAACATTCATGGGCATAGAATTATAGTTAAACATGCAGTGGGGTCAAGTAAAACAGTATTTAATCTAGCATACAATATTACCTAAATGAGCATTGGGATGAATCAGTTAATATTCCACAGTTTATTGAGCAATGTGATGTATAATGCTAATCTCAGAGTTCAATAAGTATATATCAATAAGCTGAAAGAATTATGTGCTTTAATTTGATTCACATGACTCAGTGACCAGTTACCTAAAGTTGATTTATTCCCATTGCCTAAAAACTTTCCAATGAAATGTCACTAGACAGAACAGAATCTCTTTCAAAATATAGCACTGTAACACATGTAAAATATTCATATGTCTTTTAAAGAATTACCATTGTGTAAAGGTACTCATTTTAGAACTAATAAAAATGATTAACCCAACTGCAGGCATTGAGAGCAAAGTGAAGACTGGATGCCATATTCTACACCATGGAGTCAGATAGGCTTGGAGAGAGAGAGAGAGAGAGAGAGAGAGAGAGAGAGAGAGAGAGAGAGAGAGAGAGAGAGGTGGGTAACAGAGGGGGTGAGGGGCCCTACATAGGAAACTGCATGCTTTCTGCTATGAATTGAAAGAGAAATTACCATAAACCTTGAAGATATTTTGTAAAGCTTCTCTCCTAAACCCCAACATGCACAGTTTATACTAGCAGTGAACTAGGCAATGGAGACACTTCATTGGAGCTTATTCATTTTAGTGAGGGAACATCAGTTAGCAAGGGAATAGCAGTGCTTCAATTTTCTTGAGTTATCAACAAATTATTAGGAGGGTGTTTTAGTAAGGCAGCTGCCTTTGACTGGGCCATGCTCCTATAAAAAACCCAAATAAATGTTTTGGTTCCTCAAAATAAACACAAATGGAGTAATTTGTTTGGTCTGTCATTAGTGTGCTCTCTTAGGAAGAAAGACATGTGACAGGAGCTCCTCATTAAAAGGCACATGATATTATCTTAAATTTTTCAAAAAAATGCATCAGAATTACAAAGAAAATAATTCTCTTCATACATTCATGAGTCCTACCAAAAGCAGTGATAGACACATATATTAATTCATGAGTTGCATCAAAACAAGTACTCATCACTATAACATATATATCATCAATGATAAGGAGCAGCCAAAGGCTTAATTATGTATCTGACCTTTCATTTTGCCTGGGAAATCTACATAATAAGACCCCCAGTATTTGAGCAGGCAATATATACATTCTGAGAACCAAATGTGTACCAGGAGCTAAAAAGAAGAAATATATTCTTACTTCCAAATGGATAACAGAAAATTATGAACATTAAACAAACATGCACACACTCACACCAAACCCCAATGCTATAAGTGAAAAGAGATCTGACATCTAAAATTTATTTTAAATTACATTTTCATTATGACAAAATCTTTAACATTAATGTAGAAATTTATAATATTAGATATTTTAAAACAAGTTAGGGGGATAATAAAATCTATTGATTTAATTTATTTAGTGATACACTGCCTCAAAATGCAAATGAGGCCAGTTTAGATTCATTATGTAGCCCAAACCCTCAGGTAGGTCTTTGAACCTGATATGTTCTTGATACTACCCTTCAGAGCTCCAGGGGTTATGAGTCTGTTTCACTATACCAAATGGGAACATATATACATATAATTTTATAGTTTTAAATCAAATCTGCCTCAAGATAGGAATTCATGGCTTTGAATACTGAGCATGTACCCTCTCAGAGATAAAAATGTGACAAAACCCATGAAGAACTCATACTAACTGTGTTGGAGCAGGTGATATGGAATTAGAGTGACCCAATGATTTGAGAGGACTAGCCACCTCTATTTAAGTGTCTCTAAAATCCATTGCTCTTGCCATCATCATCTTAGACTAGAGAGGCTCTTTTGAGTCCTGCCAATGTGACACATACTTAAAAGTTAAGCAACAAATTGAGGACAATGTATTAGTTAACAGAGGCCTTTTCAATAAGTAACTGAGTTTATTGCCAAAGAAAATCCACATCACATATTTATATCACAGCATAATCATCTCTAAAAAGAACTATTTCTGCCCACAAAGACATCTGAAACAGCACAAACGTCTGTGAGATTTTTTTTTTATTTCATGCAAATATATGTTTCTTTCTTTTGTAAAATCTGTTCCCATCTGTTCTTTCAAAGAATGTTCTGTTAAGACAAATAAATTGGAGTGAGCACCTTGTCATTTGTACCAATTATTGAATGCCTTGATGTCTTCTATGAATAACAGTGGTGAAAATCTTGCTTTCTTAAGGTTTTATAGCTTTGTGGTTTATTAACACTGAATCCCACACAAGTGTCCACTAAGAAAAAAACAAATATTGTAATTCTGAGTGTGCTCAAAATTAGTGACCTAGAGAACCCAAATTGAAGTTCATAGCCTTGAAATTGTTACAATTGATTTTGATTTTGGGTCTAAATACTAGTTAATAGTGAGAAATTGGCTCATATCATATGTCAAAATTTATTAACTAATCATTATTATTAATTACAACAGACTCTCTCCCTACCATTACCCTTAACAGATATATGTGTCACAAAGGTATACATTAATGGAAAGTTAGTATAGAATTAGAACATTGCCATAAAATTCACATTAATGCTACTATCAATCAAAGTGAAATATCTCACTAAGTGCCTGGACAGAGTATTGGGCTACACAATGTTTCTCACACTCTATTATCATTAATCCTTTGTCTAAGTTCTGCCTAAATCAAGAGCTTCCTATGATTAGAGCACATGTCTTTTAATTTTCTTTTATTACCTGCACTGTGTGGTCACTGGAAATTCTCAGAAATCAGTTATCACATTGGGAATTTATTCCTTGCTTCTTTCATTTAGACCAATAAGATGGAAGTTTTTTTCCAAAGCAAAAAGTGAGAATTTTACATGATAACTCTTAGAGATACAAAGCCCTCATAGCAATGCTAAATAAATGTGACTCTTTGAATTATAACACAAACATGTATTTTTCATGACAGTAATAAATTCCAAAACACATGTAGCCTGTAATTGTCATTTCAAAACATTGTGGTGTTGAATATCACAACCTTAAATTCTGTAATAACCTATATTTTCACAGTATGTATTCACTGTTTTAAGGTTTCTGTCTGTGTGTATCTGTGAGTGTTTACATGTAACACATTTTTAATGCTTGGGTATGTTGTGATACAATAAGTAGATGTTTCATTTTATAATGTTTTCTCCATTTTTTATTTGAAATAGAAACAAGATTGTTTCTATTTCAAGCCCAGTTCCCTCTCCTTCACCTCCTCCCCTGCCCCCTGCCAACTAACACCCTACCTATTTCATACCCTTTTTGGTCCCCAGGCAAGGTTTTGCCTTCTGAGGGGGTCTTCAGATTCTCTCAGATCCTTTGGGATTGGGCCTAGGCCCATCCCCATGTATCTAGGCTCAGGGAGTATCCCTCTATGTGGAATGGGCTCTAAAATTCCATTCCTATGCTAGGGATAAGTACTGATCTACTACAGAGGTCCCATAGATTTCTGAAGTCTCCTCACTGGCACCCATGTTCGTGGGGTGTGAATCAGTCCCATGCTGATTTCCCAGCAGTCAGTCTGGGGACCAAGAGCACCTGCTTGCTCAGGTCAGATGTTTCTGTGAATTTTACCAACCTGGTCTGGACCCCTTTGCTCATCACTCCTCCTCTGAAACTGGATTCCAGTTCAGTTCAGTTCAGTTCACTTCACTGTTTAGCTGTTGTAATCTGCTTCTCCTTCTACCAGCAGCTGGATGAAGGACATAAGTTGGCATATAAGTTAGTCAACAATCTCATTATTAGCAGAGGGCACTTAAGGTAGCTTTTCCTCTGTTGCTTAGATCATTAGTTGGTGTCATCTTTGTAGATCTCCAGACATTCCCTTAGTGTGTGATTTCTCTTTAATCTTATAATGTCTCCCTCTATTATGGTATCTCTTATATTGCTCTCTTCTATTTCCCCCGACTCAAACTTCCTGATCCCTCATGTCCTCCTCACCCCTCCTGTTCTCCCTTTCTCATTCTCATAGCTCCCTCTCCCCTCTGACCATGCTGTCAATTTGATCAGGAGATTATGTTCCTTTCCCCTTCTCCAGGGAACCATGTAAATCTGTCTTAGAGAACCCCTTGTTACCTAGCTTCTTTGGTGGTGTGGATTGTAGGCTGGTATTCCTTTGCTCTATGTCTAAAACCCATATATGAGTGAGTACATACCATGTTTGTCTTTTTGTGACTGGGTTACTTCACTCAGAATGGTTTCTTCTAGTTCCATCCATTTGCCTGTGAATTTCAAGATTCCATTTTCCCCCTCTGAGTAGTATTCTATTGTGTAAATGTACCACATTTCCTCTATCCATTCTTTAGTTAAGGGACATCTAGGATGCTTACAGGTTCTGCATATTACAAATAATGCTGCTATAAACATCATTGAGCAGATGTCCTTGTTGTATTAATGCACTTCTTATGGGTATAAGCTTAAGAGTGGAATTGCTGAATCTTGTGGTAGACTGATTCCTATTTTCCTGAGGAATTGCCATAGTAATTTCCAAAGTGGATGTATGAGTTGGAACACCCACCAGCAGTGGAGTAGTGTTCCCCTTTCTCCACATCCTTTCCAGCATAAACTGCCATTGGTGTTTTTGATTTTAGCCATTCTGACTAGAGTAAGATGGTGTCTCAGAGTTGTTTTGATTTGCATTTCCCTATGGCTAAGTATATTGAACACTTTCTTATCTGTATTTCAGCCTTTTTAAATTCCTCTATTGAGAATTGTCTATTTAGTTCTGTACCCAAATTTTTAAATGGATTATTTGGTGTTTTCGAGACTAGCTTATTGAGTTCTTTTTAAAATTTGGAGATCAGCCCTCTGTCAGATGTGTGGTTGGTGAATATCTTTTCTCATTCTGTGGGCTGCTGTTTTATCTTGATGACTGTGTCCTTTGCCTTACCGAAGCATCTCAGTTTCAGGCATTCTCATTTATTAATTGTTGATCTCAGTGTCTGTGCTACTGATGTAGTGTTCAGGAAGCTGTCTCTTGTACCAATTAAATCCAGGGTATTTCCAACTTTCTCTTCTAATAGATTCAGTGTGGCTGAGAAAGAAATCAGAGAAACATCACCCTTTACAATTGCCACAAAAAACATAAAATACCTTGCCGTAACACAAACCAAAAAAGCGAAAAACCTGTATCTTAAGAATTTTGAGTCTTTAAAGAAAGAAATTAAAAAAGATAGCAGAAAACTTAAGGATCTTCCATGTTCTTGGATAGGTAGGATCAACATAGTAAAAATGTCCATCCAAAAATTGCCCAAAGCAATCTACAGAATCAATGCAATACCCATCTAAATCCCAGCACAATTCTTCCCAGAACTTGAAAGAAAAATTCTCAACTATATGGAAAAGCAAAAGACCCAGGATAGCCAAAACAACCTTGCATAATGCAGAATCTTCCAGAGTCATCACCATCCCCGAATAAAAGATCTATTGTAGATGAAAATAGTGTGGCATTGGCACAAAAATAGACAGGTAGACCAATGGATTCTGAGTTGAAAACCCTGATATTAACCCACACATTAAATACATGTTTAAAACTAAGTATAGGTGGGTTGTGTTGGTGTAAGATGACCAATTTTTCTATAGCATTTTTATTTAAGTAGGGCAGAGTATTAGAGTAATAGGCATTTCAGAGACTGTGCTGAAATAATGGTGGCAATATAGTAAGTGCATAAGTATGTATCAACATTATTAGATGCATAATGTTTCTTTTATCTTTTTTTTGGACTGGGACTCACAATTTAGTACTGGCTGTCCTGGCACTCACTCTGTAGGCTAAATAGTGCTGAGATTATTGGTGTGTGCTGCAACACCTAGCTAAAATGTTCGTTTGCAAGTACAAATTTCCAAAGAACTTATACCACTGACATTCTGTGTACCTAACATTAAAACAGATAAGGTTTCTTTGGAAATAGTAATTTTTCAGCTCCAATGCAGTCCTTTGGTGCTATCATATGTGTTTTTGACCAGAACATCCTAACATAGAGTATGACTTTATATAAAACATATAATACCATAATTAATGACAGGTAGATTTAACTGCACAATGTATGACAGACTATAGAAATTATTATGCATATTTATTTCAGTTGAAAGGAGATGATGTGCTTGTTTGAAGACCAATTCTCCCATTGGTTTACATATTTAAATGCTTGGTCTCTAGTTGTTGGAATTGTGTTTTGGAAGGATATGTACTGTGTCCTTGTTGCCTCAAATCCCATGTCATTCCTATTTATCTCACCTTATTGTGCTTACAGATCAGGATGGAAACTCTGAGTTATTCTTGCAGCACCATACCACCATGCCTGTCCTCCTGTTGCCATGTATCCTGCTATGGAGGCCATGTACTCATCCTCTGAAACTGTAAGCATCCAATAAACAGTTTTTGCTAAGAGATGTCCTCATCATGGTTTTAATATAAGTAAAAAAGTGACAAGTAGTACACACTAGGAATATTGGACTCACTAATTACCAGAATAACAGGACTAAGAACAATGTCTGCTACAGAGCAAGCATTGTTTAATGGAGGCTATTCTATTTCAGTCAACATTCTCCTCAGAGATGTATCAAAGAGATATCCATGTGCAAACAAACTATTCTTATCATACCTACCATCAAAGATACCACAATGGGAGGGAGGGGATATTTCTTTAGGATTGGCTGCTTCCATCTGCAGCTGTTATTCTGTTGGAAAAATCTTAGGTGACACTTGCTAGATCTTGCTAAACATGGAAGGTATGGGCCATCTGGTTCCCTTGGGCTTCTGCAACTGTTCTTGGCCTGCTTTGCTCTTCTTTACTCTTCTTCCTTGTCAACTGTTGCCTTCAGATTATAGCTTGAAGTCAATGTCAGTCACTTTAACAGTCTTGTTTATTGCCTTAGGCTTTTCTCTGAACCCCTTACAGCAAGCTCACTATGTTCATCTGTGCAGAAACAAATATCTGTGCACAGAATTCACAGCATTTGAGCTTTTCCAAGCATTTCTCCAGTAGCTTTGTACATCTACATTCCAGATTCCTGTGTCAGAAAGCATGCATTGTCTGAATTGAGAGGGAAATGCTACTTTTGTGGAACCATGTTTCTTTAAACTAAAGTATCACAAATATGTTATGGGGATTTTATCTTACAGATATCAAAATAGATTAAGTCACATATTTTATTTCAGCAGGATTCTAGAGGAAACTCACTGTGGTGGTGATTTTGTATTCTCACTGGAATATATATTTAGCTTCATCCTCTACTACTTTCAAGCTACGAATTGATAGTTTTACAACTGATTGAAGAATAAATTTATAAATATTTCTTTGATACCAATAAGAGTCCACATATTTTGCTTTTATGTCCTACTATATCTCCAGTGTATGCAGACATTCCCCATGATCCCAATGGGCCTTTGTTTGCATAGGAACAAACAGATATTTACCAGAATGCACTAGATATCCACAGTACTCTCTCTTTCCAACCCACCCCCACCTGGTTTCTTCTGTTTCCATTACCACCTGTCCCTAGCACTCCTACAAAATCAGTTCTCTTTTCCCTTCCTGGGAAGAACCAGTCACTCTCCACTTGAGCCCCCCTTGTTAACCTATCCTACCTGTATCTGTGGATTGTGGCATGATTACCCTTTACTTGACAACTAATGTCCACATATAAGTTAATACATACCATGGCTGTTTTTGTGCATCTGGGTTACCTTGGTCAGGATTATTTTTTTCTAGTTCCATCCACTTGTTTACAAATTTCATGATCCATTTTTAATAGCTGTGTAATATTCCATTGTGCAAACATGGCATATTTCTATATCTGTTCTTCAGTTGAGGAACATCTCGGTTGTTTTCTGATTCTGGATATTATGAACAAACTTGCTGAGAACATAGTTGAACAACAAGTCTCTGTGGTCAGATGGAGCATCCTTTTGGCCTCATGCAGTGGAAACTCTCTGGAAGCTATGAAAGTGACCGTAATGCTCACAAAATGGAGCAAATAGATCTTGAAGCAGCCATCATCTATAACCAGGAAAGGATTCCAGGAGTGGACTAAGACAACTATCTACTCACAAAACCTTAAACCTGCAATTTGTTCTGGCAGCAAGATGTGCTGTAACAATGGTAGAAAAGACTTGTGGGAGTGGCCAACCAATGATGGGTGTGTAGCACAACTATCATCATAGAGATATCATCCAGCAATGATGGGAACAGATGCAGAAACCCAAAGACAAGCACTAGGAAGAGTCAGGGGACCACTGCAGAAGAGGGGGGAGAGAATTTCAGGAGCCAAAGGTTTTAAATATATCATGAAAACACAACTTGCAGTATCAAGTAAGTGAGGTTAATAGAGGAATGACAGAGACTGAAGTGACCATAACCGATTCTGTATGGGGATGAACTAGGTCCTCTACATTTATGTCGTGGGTGTGTAGCTTTGTGTTTTGTGGGAGTTCTAATAGGGGAAATAGTAGGTATCTTTCTTTTGTTTGCTTTTGGGATCCATTGACTGCTGTTGGATATCCTAATCCAGCCTTGATATGAGGGTTTGTGTCTAATCTTATTGTAAAATTTAATGCTGTGTTCCATAGATACCCAGGAGAGGCCTGCTAGTTCTTTTGTTTCGATTTGGTTGTTTTAATTTTTTTGTTTGTGTTTTTTGTTTCTTGAAGACAATGGGATAAGGAAGGGATCTATGGCAGACAGGAAGTGAGGAGGCAAATGGAAGAGTGAGGTGAGGGAAAACTGAAGTCAGGATGTAATGTATGAGAATATGAGAGAGTAAAAAAAATCTGTATTCATACAAATAAACTCATAATTATGAATTGGGATAACTTCCTCCACAAAAAGAGTGCATGTTATGAACACAGAGAATAAACCTGCCTGTCTATGAGAAAAATAAAGAAGACATTCTAACAGAGTTATATTGTAACAAATATCTGAAAGGAAGACTCTTAGGCATATACCCAAAAGAAGCACATTCATACAACAAGGACATTTGTTCAACGATGTTCATCGTAGCATTATTTGTAATAGCCGGAACCTGGACGCATCTTAGATGCCCCTCTACTGGAGAATGGATAGAAAAAACTGTGGTACATTTACACAATGGGGTAATACTCAGAAGGGAGAAAATGAAACCTGAAATTTGCAGGTAAATGGATGGAACTAGAAGAAACCATTCTGAGTCAGGTAACCCAGTCACAAAAAGACAAACATGGTATATATTCGCTCATATGTGGATTCTAGACATAAAGGATTGCCCGCCTACATTCCACACTGCCAGAGAAGCTAGTAAACAAGAAGTACCCTAAGCAAGACATACATGGTCACCTTGAGAAGGGGAAATGGACAAGATCTCCTGAGCAAACTGGGAGCATGGAGGGAGGGGAGAGCAAACTACGAGAAAGTGAAGGGCTTAAGGAGGGGTGAGGAGAATATGATGGTGCAGGGGGGTTGAGTTGGGGAAGAACAAAGAGAGCAAGATAAGAGTTACTATAATAGAAGAAGACATTATAGGTTTAAAGAGAAATCAGGCACTAGGGAAATGTCTGGAGAGCTACAAAGATGACACTAACTAACAATGTAAGCAACAGAGGAAAGGCTACCTTAAATGCCCTCCCCTGACAATGAGATTGATGATGGATTTATATGCCATCCTGTTGCCTTCATCCAGCAGCTTTTGGAAGTAAAAGCAGACACCCATAACTCAACCTTGAACTGAACTGAAATTCAGTTGTAGAGAAGGAGGACTGATGAGAAAAGGGGTCCATACCAGGCTTATGAAACCCACATAAACCACTGAGCTAAACAAGGGAGAGCTCTTGGTCCCCAGAATGATACCTGAGAAACTAGCATTGGACTGATCCAGACCCCCCTGAATGTGGGTGTCAGTGAAGAGGCCCTGGAAATCTATGGGGCCCCTTGGAGTGGATCAGTACTTATCCCTAGCATAGGAATGGACTTTGGGAGACCATCCCAAATGGAAGGATCCTCCTTGAGCTTAGACACAAGAAGGTAGTCCTAGCCCCTATCCCAAAGGATATGACAGACTCTGAAGACTCCCTATGGAAGGCTGCACCCTCCCTGTGGAGCAGAAAGGGTATGGGATAGGTAGGGTGTTAGTTGGGGGGGGGGGCGGCGCATTGGAGGAGTGTGTGGGACCTGGGACTGACATGTAAAATAACCTTTATGATTACAATATTTTTTTAAATAGGAAAGAAAGTAATGTAAACCAAGGGGACACATGTGCACATACACAATAGCATATTTTTTGAAAGCATATACCCTCACATTAGGATCTGAAAAAAAACCCCACAAAAACATATAAACATCAAAAAACATATTAGTAAAATTAAATAACCTGAGAGACAAATCTAAGGGTTAAAGACTGCATTCTCATTTCAAATCCACACTAGTTAACACTTTAATTCATGTTTGACTTGTTACGATATATCTTTTTGCCAAAAGCTGCCTGAGCCCCACTGCCAAATGCGAGCTTTACGTCAGCTGCCCACACGAGTTAGGCCCAAATGAATACACAGAAACTTGTATTAGGTTCAAAGCTGCTTGGCCAATGACTAGGATTCTCATTTGTTAGCTCAGTCTCAATTACCATACATCTATATATTTTATGGGACTTTTCTTAATCGGATGCCTTATTGGCGTCCCTCCTTGCTGGTGAATCACATCGTGCCACTAGAGCAGGAGCCAAGGGGAAAGAGAGCGACACTTCCATTTTCCTCTTCTTAAATATGAGTCTCCTTGATATGTCACTTCCTGTCTGGAACACCACTTCTCTACTACATTTCCCAGAATCCTCTTTGACTCCTAGTCCAGCCTAACCTGCTGTCTCATTGGCCAAGCAAGTACTTTATTTATAAACATACACAGAAGTATTTCCCCCATCATTGACTACTATTTCTTTTTTTTTAAATTTGCACAAAGATTTACAATTTATTTTCTATTTATAGTGATTTTTTTTTCTGTATATAGTAGGGCTACTGATTTTTTGAGTTAATCTTGTATCCTGCCACTTTGCTGAATGTGTTTTTCAGCTGTAGGTGTTCCCTGGTAGAATTTTTCATGTAGCTTATGTAAAGTATCATATCATCTGCAAATAATGAAAGTTTGTCCTTTCTAATTTGTATCCCCTTGATCTCTTTTTGTTTTCTTATTGATCTAGTTAGAACTTCAAGCACAATTTTGAAGAGATATGGAGAGAGTGGACAGCCTTGTCTTGTTCCTGATTTTAGAGGAATCACATTAAGTTTGTATCCATTTAGTTTAATGTTGGCTGTTGGTTTGCTGTTTATTGCTCTTATTATATCTAGTTATGTTCCTGTTATTCTTTATCTCTTCAAGACCTTTATCTTGGAGGGGTCTTGGATTTTGTCATAGGCTTTTTCAGTATCTAATGAGATGATTATGTGTTTTTTCTTTTGCAGTTTTTTTATAGGGTGGATTACAATGATGGACATTTATATGTTGATTCGTCCCTGCATGCCTGGGATGAAACCTATTTGATCTTGGTTGATGGTTTTTCTGATGTGTTCTTGGATTTGATTTGCAACAATTTTATTGAGTATTTTTGCATTAATGTTCATGAGGGATATTTGTCTGTAGTTCTCTTTCTTAGTTGTGTCTTTGTGTGGCTTGGGTATCAAGGTATATGAAGCATTGTGAAAACAGTTTGGCAAAGACCCTTCTGCTTCTATTGTGTGGAATGTTTTAAGGAAAAATGGTATTAAGTGCTTTTGTATTTCTGGTAGAATTCTACAATGAAACTATCTGTCCCTGGCCTTTTTTGGTTGGCAGACTTTTGATGACTGCTTCTCATTCACTAAGGGTTATAGAACTATTTAAATTCTTTATGTCTTCTTGTTTAACTTATGTAAGTTATATCTATCCAGAAAATTGTCCATTTCTTTTAGATTTTCGAATTTTTTTTGAAGTGAAGCTTTTCAAAGTATGGCCTGATTTTTTTGGGATTTCCTCAGTGTCCATGGGTTGGTGTTTTCCTTCCACATCTTTCTATAGGGCTGTATTAGTGTATATGTATTGTTTATATCTGGTTTTGTCATGGAATATCTTGTTTTCTCCGTATAGTGATTGAAAGCTTTGCTGGATATTGTAGTCTGCAGTGGCATCCATGGTCTCTAAATATTGGTACCATATCTATCCAGGACCTTTAGGCTTTCAGAGTTTCCATGGAAAATTCAGATATAATTCTAATAGGCTTGACTGTATATGCTACGTGGCCTTTTTCCATTGTTGCTCTTAATATTCTTTCTTTTTCTGTATATTTTGGCTTTTGATTATTATGCGGTGAAGGGACTTTCTTTTATGGTCCACTCTATTTGGTGTTCTATAAGCTTCTTGTACTTGCATTGGCATGTATTTCTTTAGTTTGGGAAAGTTTTCTTCTATGACTTTGTTGAATATGTTTTCCGTACCTTTGAGATGGGTTTCTTCACCTACTTTTATACCTATTATTCTTATGTTTGGTCGCTTCACTATGATCCATATTTCCTAGATATTTTGTGTTAGGGATTTGTTGGACTTTTTATTGTCTTTGTTTGATGAATCTATTTCTCCTAGTGTATCTTTAATGCCTGAGATTATCTCTTCCATCTCTTGTATTCTGTTGCTTATGCTTGCATCTGTAGTTCCTGATCATTTATCCACCCTTTCTATTTCCAGCATTCCATCAGTTTGTTTTCCCTTTATTGTTTATATATCAGTTTTCAGGTCTTGAACTGTTTGAATTGTTTCCTTCATTAGTTTGATTGTAGTTTTTTTTATTGCTTTCGTTAAGAATTTTTTTGATTTCGTGTACTTTTTGGTTTGTTTTTTTTTCCATTTCTTTAAGGTATTTTCTCATATCCTCTTTGAGGGTCTTGATCATTTTCATGAAGTTGTTTTTAAGCTAGTTTTCTTCTGCTTTATCTGTGTTGGGATGTTCAGGTCTTACTGGTACATAATCCCTGGAGTATGGTGGTGTCACATTTGTTTTTCTGTTGTTGAATGTGTTTTTATATTGTCTTCTTCCCATCCTTTCTTTCAGTGAGTGCAGGTGGAGTCTCTCCCTCTTCTGGTTTGTATAGGTCCAAGGTTCTCTTCAGGTGGGTGAAAGGAGGTCCAATAATTCAATGTTCCCCTCTTCTGATAGATGGTGGCCAGACTATTTCCAGGACATTGGCAGACACTGGATGGGCTATTCTTCTGGGATGGGGTTGTCTGTGTGCAGGCCCCAAACCTCAGTAGGCTCTGAGCAGGACATCAAAAGGCAGGCTGGAAACAGGCCAATTCTTATCTCCTCCCATGGGTGGAGGTGGGAGTAGAATTCTGGAAGGCTCTTTATGGGGTGGTCTGCTGAGACAGGTTCCCCAGTGCTAAATCCCCAGGCCTCAGGAGGCCCCAACAGGGCACTGGAAAGTGCCTACTGTTTCTTATAACATGTTCTTTACACAACAGACCCTTGGTAAAGAAAGTTAGCTGTTCTTGAAGGCCACACTAATCACGTACTGCTATCTGTATCTATTCCTCCAACTTTTTCTGCACCCACCCTTTCTGAGAAAAACTTTTTCTGGGTCAGTATTTCCAAAACACACTTATCTATTTGTTGGATATCCTTGGATATTTCTTGTATTCTATTTGTGAGGAATTGCTTCTAATATGGCCACAAATCAAACATTATTCTCTTGATCGGCATTCTCAAGGCGCTTTGGTTAATAAATTTACCTTTCCTCTTTACTGTCTCACAGATCTTGCTGTGGGTGTGACTAGTTACTTAACATTCCTCCTTGTTTGGCTTCCTTAAGGGGTGGACTGTAACCTGGAATTGTGAACAAAAATTCTTTCTCCTATAAGTTGCTTTTGTCACACTTTTATCAGCAAAGGGAAAAAAACACTCAATGCCTATAGCACTCAGATCTTGTTAGGTTTGCTTGGGGTTCCATTCTCTGTTGTACAACTGTCAGTGTCTTGTAGGTCTTTAGAGACAGTGTAAAAGGGAAGGAATATCCCATATATAGTTGTGGCTCATGGCTATCAGATTAATCTAGCCAATAAGATATGTATGTTTGGTGTTTTGACATTCAAATGCTTAAATATAAAATATTAAAATGTTGCTCAGTCATAGAACATGATTTTTTTTTCAGAAATGGGGCTATCATCAGAAAATGGGTTTTTCTGTTTTATTTATTTATTTATTTATTTATTTATTTATTTAATTTTTCTTGAATGGATTTCCAAAAACAAGTTTGGAAACTCTACCTCTTTTTTAAAATATTTTTTTATTTAAATTTAAGAAAATGGGTTTTCTGAAACTTAAGTGTCATCAATGCCTATAAACTATCTCTCCCTGAAGTAATTCTCATTGCTTTTAGGAGCCTCATCAGGTTTCACCTTCAGTCATTCAAAGCCATTCAGCATTTAAATTGGATGAGGTGGCACATTACTTTAATTCCTGCACTGGTAAAGGAAAGTCAGGCAGATCTCTGTGAGATCCAGGCCATTCTAAGCTACAAAGCAAAATGTAGGCCAGTCAAGGGTACTTGAAGCCCTGCCAAAAAAAAAAAAAAAGGAAGGAAGGAAGGAAGGAAAGAAGGTGAGAAGAGAAAGGGAGGGATGGATGGAGGGAGGGAAGAAGAAAACATTTTCTTGGCAGTCATGAATATATGTGTTTTCAGCTCTCCTTTATTCAACATGCTTAAAGGATGGCACTGCATTAATCATCTCAGGATATTGTACCAAAATTCCATAGCACAACTTAATGATTCACTTTTCTACACCTGGAAATTGTGTTAAGGGGCTATAATTATTGGTTTTAGAGGACTGTCTTCCTAACTTATGGAAAAATGTGGTCCAGACAAGGGAAATCTTCTGTATATCATTCTGAGCTCTCTGATGATCCCATTCTAAGCATCTCAGTTTTAATGTAGTCATCTACATATAATCACCCACTGAAGAAACTCCAGAACCCATCACAATGGGCAGTTTGGCTTTAGAATTAATTTAGGCAGTGTGAACAATTCAGATTTTGTAAGATAAAGCCTTGGTCAATTACTGTTTTCAGAAGGTTGAATGATAACTAGTGAATAGTAAATTTCTTATCATAAACACTTTGGATACAGATGCCAAACAAGTTTTATATGGGAAAATTCCCTTTGATATTTCTTTTTTTATATGTACTGACTTGGAGTAGATTGGATCACCAGTGTGCAATATTTTGTCATATACACATGTATAAATGCCAGATTCATTATTGAATTTCAACAGATTTATGATACGGAGGATTTCATAATATTTATCATTATAGGGAAGATCTACAACTTTGTCTGAAATTAAACTGAATATGTACTGTCTGGAAAAAGCTGCATTTGCCTTCCCTTATGCATACTTACATTAACCAATAGTAATATTAATGAATGAAAACAAATGCCACATGCATTACCAACACTGTATCAGAAGTAGGATACATCTAAATTCCCAAATATTTTCCAAAATCATTTTTATTCTCTAACACTTATCCTCAATCAGAGCTTGGTGTTTATTTTCTGATGTGTGTACACAATACAACTATACCAGAGTTGTGTGAAAACTAGTTCATTCGGGAAACAGTAGGGTGTAATGACAGGGGGAAGGCTAAGGAACTCAGTTCACTTTCAGTGGGATTCACTTAAAGGTGATTTTCCTCTTCACTAAACACCTGGCTCTTCAAATCAATTTGCTAATCACTGAAGGGGGTGTTGGTGTATACTACATTTTAGAACAGTATCAAGGCACTTACTAAATATCCATAGAAATCATGAATATAAATTATTGTGATTGAACCAATAAGCACACACATATACATGGCAACAATGATACCAACACTCAACATGCTATTAGCATTTAGATTCCCACTTTATCTGAGAAAATAAAAGTGTAATATTTTCCTATGGAATAATATGGTATTGGAAATTGGTGTCTATTTGAAAGAAAAATTAAATTCACATTATAAATTGTAAATCTACTTAAATATTTATTTAAGAGACAAGCCATTAGCTAGCTAAAATAATAGTCTGTGATCCCAGCTGCTGACAGAATTAACAAATTAGCATGTTCCTGCTTATTTATTCTGCTATCATTTAATTAGCTTCCCTTCTGTTCTTCATTCTTGCCTCTCAAATACCAAGGATGGATGTGGTACAGATCAAAATTTCAAGACTATCATGAGGTATTTGAGAAGGTAAGCTTTTGTATATTCAAGTCATAACATGTACTTTAAAAATAAATAATATCAGTGTTGAAAAAAGACAGTCTCTAGACCTAAAATGTTGAACAACAGAAATTAGGGTAGATGAAAAATGCAATTCAAATGATGGAAGAAATTTGCTCAGACAAAACTTTTGTAAATCTCACACTTTATAGTTTTTATTTTCATATAACACACGAGATTTTATGTATAATTTCCCGAAACAATGTCTATCCACTTGAAGAGGGTTCAGACATCTGGAAGAGGTTTCTTACTGACATTTCACTTTTAGTTTGGATATAAAATCTACTCCGAAGTGTGTGTGTGTGTGTGTGTGTGTGTGTGTGTGTGTGTGTGTGTGTGTGTATTCATATGTTGAATGATTGGCCATTGATGGTAGATGCAATCATTGAAAAAAATGGATCAAGCCTGTGATTCAGCCTGTGACAAAGTAGGTTCATCCATTGATGGATCCATAATACGGAGCCATTCTTTGAAGCTGTGGCTGGACTGGAAGAAGTATATCTCTGGGGATTTACCAAAAGAGTATAAATATATCTAAGCCATTTACTTAATCTGACTGTTGCAGAGCCTCCTGCTTGTGATGAATGAGCAGCCTGTTCCATCAGATACTTTAGTCATGATACTCTGATTCAATACTGGCCCAGAAATGTGAAGCCAGCCAGGTGGGACAAAATAAAATTTGCTATTTTTAAACTATTTTGTGGGGGAGTCTGCTACAGCAGTAAAAAGCCTAACTAGTACAACTTCCTGAGTAACTTTCACCCTACCAATCTTAGGAAAATTAAGCTCCCCAGTTACAGTATAATCATCAAAATCTGAGCATAACTATAATTTTAGAAACCAGTATAGAGATACTGCTTTAATTTTGCTGTAGGATTTTTGATAGAACTCAAACTTCTCAGTATATTCTCTGCAAATTACTACAACAATTGGTTTATGAATTGCCAAATAACTTGAATTTAGGAATTGCAACTTATTACTGGCAAATGAGAGTCTCTTCTAGAATGTATGTAAAGCTTAGGATCATTTGTTGGTGCTAGTGAAAAAGAGGCATCTCTGCTTCAAAAGTAGACAAAAATATAGAGATAATCTTAATTTCATTACAATATAAAACTATACCTGTAGTCAGAATCCTATTCCTACAAACACAGTTATACAATTAACTGTGTTTATATTATATATATATAAGTGCTTTATATTAGCATGCTTTGAGTATTTTTGCCACATTCTAAGTAAAACAGAAAGGTCTGATGTGTATATGAAATCAATTCTTCCAGATCAAAAAACTTTAATTCATTCAGGTTTACACAATTATTGTTAAAATTACTTTTAAAACAAAGGTATATGTAAATTAAAGGTGGCAACCTTATAAATTAAGTATGTTACAATATCAAACTTTGATGGATTTCAGTGATTAATGAGGTTTATGTCAAACGCATCTAGCCTAGTGCTCCAATTTTTGCAAAAGACACAATTGTATTACATTACACAATGATGTGAGTACTTTTCCTCCAAGAATTGATGGGTCATTGTCACTATCCTTATAAGAGATAGTTCATTGAGGGCAGTGTCTATGGAATTCTCAAGGAACTATATAAGGATATGTCAGCCCCACTCATCCTCTCTACTCTGTGGAAATAACCTGCTAAGAGATTCAAATTTTCCCATTATATTCATAATTTAAATAAGAAGTTTGATATAATAACTGCCATGATTATTTTTCTGTTCCTATTTTTGAAAGTTGAAGCCAAGCTGGAAGCTTGTTTGCCAAGTTTTCTGCCTGGAGGAAAATTGTGTGGTTGAATTATAAATACATTGATGGATCCAGCTGGAACTGTCTCTTGTAATTTAATATGCAAGGAAATAATCTGAGTCATAGATGGCGACAAGCAGTTCCTTTTAGATAGGAACACTCTATGTTTGGCTCTAGAGATGACTTTCGAGAGTCTTCTTCAGCAAGAAAACAAGGGACGGTCTCAGGACAAGTGGGACTATACATTGCCCATAAAACAAGCACTCAATTGCCTTTCTTGGTCTTTGTTATAAATATGAGCAAATGAGTAATGCCACCTTAAATCTCTCTGAAATCAAAGGAGTCCGAATTCTTTTAAGTGTTAGAAAAGAAATAATCTTAACAACTGAGAATTTCATATTTTATTTGAATTTCTGGTAAATAATATGTATGTGAAAACTATGAATAAAATTACCAAAAAGAAATAAGGCAGAAAACTTATAAACATATTTCATTTGGAACCTATCTGTAACATAACATCAATTAGACATATTTCAATAGCCTACAGTTCTTCTGTCTATGGTTTATTAAAGTCAGATGGCATGCATTTTCATAAAGCATCCCACCTCCACACCAATACAATTAATCAGTTCATAAACAGAGTCTTTTCTAGGTATTATATCTTAAGAGCAAAATGATTCACAAAAGGCTCTTGTACTTGAGAGTTAAATTGAATCATATTTATTCTACCTCTACCCACAACCAGCTTGTGATTCTTGTCAGTCTGATTTTTCTTTGAGCATATACCTTCCCTATTATCCAGTCATTATTTCAGTATAAGAATCATAGGATGCATCAAACAAACCCTTGTTGAATGAAGAAAAGGAAGATAGTTTATATGCAGATCACATTAAGGTTTTGCATAACCACAAAATATCCATAGCCTCTACTCCAACCAAAGGACTAATTAATATTAGATAACTGCTCTCAAGTATGTATGTTCTGTCCATCCATTAATACTTATAATGCAGGGGAAAATCCCAAAAAACTCTGAATTTTTTTAGTCTTTACTTCTCTCAAATTATTATCATCTATATTTTTTTTACCTGCTCTTGTTCTACTTCATCATACACCATTTTTTCCTGAAATCTTGTATCCAATAAGCCACAATAGGATGTCCCTTTACGCCTGCCTAATACCAGGCTTGTTTATCACATAGTAGGTACACAACAGATTGTTTTATTGGTATAATTCATATAATTTACTTGACAAGTGTTACAACTACTTAACACAAGGATGTGGGAATGTACTGAAAAATTGCTTAGGGCCAATTGTTAGAGTGCACATTTCCTCTTTGTCTCAGTCTAGAAGCTTTGCGTTTTTTCCATGGCATCTTTTTGTCTTTAATGTCACAAAAACATCTGTCTTGTGTTCTCAGTACTCCCAAGTGAAAACAATGGACTTGATGGACAGAAAGATGAAGGCATCTACTCTGGTTTGGTTTCTATTGCTGTAATAAAACACTGCCCCAAAGCAACTTGTGTAGAAAACATCATTTCATCTTACATGTTCTAATCATATTTTATCAGCAAAGAAAGCCAAGTCAGATTTCAAACAGGAGCCTGGAGATAGGAACTAAAGCAGGGACAATGGAAGAGCATGCTTACTGACTTGCCTTCCCTTGGCTTGCTCAGCTTTCTTATAGAGCCTAGGCTCAATTGCCCAAGGATGGTACCTCTCCTAATGAGCTGAGGCCTCCCAAATCAATCAGTATTTAAGAAAATGCCCCACAAATATAACAATCCGATGGAAGCAGTCTTTGCATTCAATATTCCTTCTTCACAGATGTGTTCGTGTTTGTGGCAAGTTAACAAAAGCTAACTGTGATAGCACTCATATCTAATTTCCTTAAAGAAAAATTGGAACTGTAAGATCCAGAGACAGAAGAGAAAATAAGAGAGACCAATGTGTCTGAAACTCAGCAATCAACATTTACTTTTAGAAAGAAAACTTGTGTATGCAAATGTATTAGGCAGAAATAATGAAATTGTTCTAGCTGGAGATATAGGGAAGGGCCTTTCTTAGGTGGTGACATATAAGCTCAATTTTATACCATAAGAAAGATCTAAATATGCAAAGGACTGAAAAAGTGGGCAAGTGAGAGATACAAAGAACATAAAGCAATATATTCATTAAAATTTTGGTGTTTTGTAAACTTTCCTACTTCTAAGAAAGTTTCTTTGGATTTCTTACCAACACAAATGTAGAGGATCATAGAAAATTAGTTCTTAATTTACAGGGTATGGTGGATTGACTGAGAATGGCTGCTTTAGTCTCACATTTTAATGTTTTGCTCTTAGTTGTTGGGATATTTTCAGAGGATCAGGAAGAGTGGCCTTTCTGAAGGAGGTGTGTCACATGGAGTGGGCTTTTTGAGGTTTCTGAAGAACATTCAAAGCAAAGTCTCTCTTTCTCTCCCTCTGCTCTCTCTCTCTCTCTCTCTCTCTCTCTCTCTCTCTCTCTCTCTCTCTTTCTGGCTCTGGCTCCACCTTTTAGATAAGATGTGAGCTCTCAGCTACTGCTCCAATACCTAGCGTGCCCTCCTTCTTCCACACTCTCCACCATAAGGGTCATAGTCCCACACTCTGAAACTGTAAGAAAGTGACCAACTAAATGCATTCTTTTATGTGTTGCCTTGGTCATAGTCCCTCTTCACAGAAAAAAATGAACTAAAATATAGGATAAACATAAATTCCTCAATTTTTAAATGGATAGATTTCACTTAGTAAATGGAGTTTAACACAGAGGCCATAGGGCTCCTAAATATCCTCATTGACCCATACCCAGTTGTATATCATCTACCAGGGTCAAAATTCTTCATGAGGAGCATCAATAGTATAGCATCCATACATCACTACTCATAAAGTCCATACTGTCTGCCATAATCCTCTCTGATACACACTCTAAGTGTTTGAAATGTATATAATATATGTATCCAACTATACACTGTCACAGGGGATATTTTCACTGTCCTAAATTGTGCCATGCACTACATTTATATACTTCATTCCCCCAAACCACTTATAATTTTACTGTCTTCATGATGTTTTCTTTTCCACACTATGACTCACATGGCATTTTAGTTCACATAGCACTTTGCCTGCTCTCCCTTTGTTTTATATTTTAAGCTTCCTTCACTTATTTTGTAGCTTAATGACACACTTAATTTTAATTTGGTGCTATTTTGCTTTATTGCTATAATAATTTCGGGAGGATACTGCTTTACATCATAGGTTGTATAATTTTTTGAGTATGGTAAATAAGAACTTTGGATGCACAAAATTAGTGAATTTTCCACAACACACACACACACACACACACACACACACACACACACACACACAACATATATAAACAGAAAAACAGAGAAAAGAACCTCTTAATGTAAATTAAAAATGAAATGTAGCAGAGAAAGGAAAGCATAATATTCCACCAAACACATTCACTAAGCAATCATCATACTGACAGAATCACTGTCCTTGGCATTTTGGTTCTCTACCGGCAGACTCTAAGAATAAACAAGAAAGAACAGCTTGTGAATCTCATCATATGCTACCCCTAACATATGTTATCAAAACTTTCTCTTTAAAAATATCATTAAAATTATTAAAGATAAATCGAGTCTTTCTGGGTTTAATTATTCAGTATATTGCATCTTAATTATTTATTAATGTTCCATATTTGACAAACATTTCCAGAGAATTGGTGAGTTTATAGTAAAAAGATTAATTGACTTCATTAATATTCTAGAATAAACCTAGCTTGTGTATCAACAGGGCAAAACTCATTCATCTTCTCTTAGGAGTACCCAAGACTCTTTGTAACCTTGGGAAAATTACATGCTTTCACTACCTCATCTGTAAAGTAGAAATAACAATGTCTTTATCATAGGATTGTATAAGGATTAATGAAATAAAGTATATTATGATATAGCAAAAAACAGTCTCAATAATAGAATGAATTAATATTATTTCCACTTCAGGATCTATACTTAACATAATTCACTATTATTTAGAGTTTCAGGGATGATTTCTATGGTGATGGGAGAGCTGAGTAGATAAGGTTTGGGAAGATACTAAACCTTAGTCTTGAAGGATGAAATTACGTGCTACAAGAAGACAAGGTATCCTGTCAGTAGGAACAGCAGCAGCATAATACTACATAAGACAGCTATGCTCCTTGCCCAGGGACTGACGGTCTTCATGTGAAACACCACTCAATATGAAAATTCAGCTTTCCTGGGTTGGAACATTCAAAGGAATAATCATAACACAGAATAGAATGCTGCAATTTCAAACCAGTGTACAAAATGAAACCATCTCATCCTAGGCACTCCATGCATAGGTAGGTTTTTTGGTTAACAGCAAAGCAGAATCTCAAGGCAGCAGCTTAAATGTAGTTACTTATGTTATAAGTCTTATAAGAGGAGCAATACTAATGTTCATCCACTTGAAAATACGCTTCCAATCCTTCTAAATTTAGGACAGACAGGTTTTGTGTCTAACAACAATACTACTGGGCTGTAGTTCTTTTGGTTATTGATGAGCTACGTTGTGTCAGTTTCCCAAAAGAGACCAAGAGCAGAATTCTATAGGTGAAAGAACAGGTAAGTACTGGTTGTGTAATATTTGTTCTTTTATGAACATTGCACCATGTGTACCATATACAATTCATCTTTACCTCTTAAAAAATTTATGAGAACCACCATACAAATGTAAATATATGTTAATGAAACTAAGGCACACCGACTCATTTACAGGCATATAAAGAGCAATGCAGATTGTGTTCTAAAGCCATCAAATATACACTTAAAACTCCATGTCTTCATCTGTTCTGTTATGGTGACATTATGGTATTTCTATGTAATTTATTCCATAAATCTTGTAAGCCAATTAATCATAGCAGTTTATTCCATCAACATCTAATTGTGGAAGCAAAGGACCCTTCAATAATTCACTAAAGTACCTACTTTTGTCTCACTGACATTAACAATTTCAGGAAACAGATGATACACTTCAGCTCATTGTCTTACCATGTTGGTTGCATACCTTCTTGTAAATCAACATGATCACAAAAATAACTAATGAAGTTATATCAGGTGATTACTAACCTGATTGTGGGCAAACAACAGAAGAAAGGACCCAGAGACTGTGTATAATCTTTAAAAAGTTCCCAGTGACCAGTTTTCACTAGCTAGGCACTATTTACCAATATTTCCAAAGCTTCACAATACAGCACCAACCATGAGTACAGATGAATCATCAAAGGAAAGCACCTGGGTAGGTAGGCACTTGAGATTTAACTTACAACAGTTGGAGTGTGCCATTTGGATTTGTTACTAACAAACATTACTTCCAGAAAAATTTGGTTGCATATAAATCTCAATTTTTCTCTTAAGATGACTAAAACACTGAATGTATTCACCATAGAACTGCTATATTTATTACCTCTTTGGAGACATTTAGCACTGTCCCATGAATATATATGAATCATATATTCATAATACATGATTAGTTCTGTCTTCCTCAGACTGTCATTTTATGTTTATTGGATAATCATTATTTTGCAATTGGTCTAAAAATTAATCTAAAAATGGGTTAACAAAAATCTAATAGTCTTTTCTCCAGAAAAAAGAGAAAGGTCAAAGTGGAGTTTTTAAATATTTTCAATAGGTGCAACCAAAGATCATTTTTCTAATTAAACTTTGGAGAATGCTTAGTTGGCAAGATAAATGATGTGTAAAAGATATTAAAAATATTAGAAACTTGGGTCTAGAAAAATGGTTCATCAGGTAGGACAACTGACTGCCATTGTAGAGGACCTGGGTTTCATTTTCAGAACTCATACAGTGCCTCACAGACACATTAACTTCTGTTCCAGAGGAGCTGGTAGCATCTTCTGACCTGCACAGAGACTAGGCACTCAAATGTGCCACACATACATGAAGGCAAATTATACATATAATAAAAATAACTAAAGATATACAGTTAGAACTTTGTAAAGTGTGTGTGTGTGTGTGTGTGTGTGTGTGTGTGTGTGTGTGTGTGTGTACCATATATATTCAGTTGCCCACCGAGGTCAGAAAAGAGCATCATAATCTGTTGGATCTGGAGTTTCAGATACTTGTGAGTGACCAGACACAGGTTTAGGGAAGCAAACTTCACTCTGTAGATAAGCATCAACAAACAGCAAGTGCTCTGAACTACTGAGCCACATCTCTAGTCCCCTTATCTGCCCTTACAATCCTACACTCTAATCATAGCTCACATCTTCTTTTGCTCACATAAAGAGGCATATATTTGTAACTCGGGGTATCTTTGTGCATTCAATAGCTTTGCTTTGAAAATCTTACCATACAAAGTAATGCCACTCATAAACAACAGTTTATTGCACTGTATTCATTTGAGTGCCTTCTTGAGCTCTCCGTAATTTAGTAGCCATGAAACAGCAAGCTGAGAATTGTTCTGTGTCAAAAAGAAAAAAAGAAAAACAGGAAAATGAGCAATTCTGAACTAGAAAGGATTTTCCCTAACTCATCTTTCTAGGAGAATCAATATAATAGCATCACACCCCAAACCCCAGCCCTGCCAATGAAAGAGTGTTCTTTAAAATATAAAGATTCTATTCTTCCTTGGGAAAAACCAATGTTTAAATTTTCCACCTGACATGTTATAGTGTTATATTTCATGTCGGTTGTTTCAGCCATGGCAAATTGTGGGAAGCATCAGTGATACCATGATACAAAATCTGCTTCTCACATTGAATTATCTCACAGAGACATATCAGCTTGAAAACATATGTGGGGGTGGAATTGCCACTCTGAAAAGCAGAGATAATGTTCATGGGTCCCAGAGATAGCAGTGCTCATAGATCATTTCTGATGGTAAAACAAGGTAACAATGCAGCACAGAAACAATATTTGCTCGGTTTAATAAAATTGAGACAACAGAGGGATTTGTTTTAACTCAATGAATAGATAAACTTAAAGTAGTCATGAACAACTAGCAAATCATAAACAGTTCCAAAAATAAGATAAAAGAGCTCTGAAATTTAATTCATGAATTAATTGTTTGATTTAAATAATCACAATTGATTACATAGGTTATATGATAGTCCATCCTCAGTCTTCTTCCAAAAATAAAGCAAAACTCATGAAATTAAATTGCTTACTGTCTTCTTCTCCTAAGGGGGGGGGTAACTTGTTTCTTCTTCTTCTTCTTCTTCTTCTTCTTCTTCTTCTTCTTCTTCTTCTTCTTCTTCTTCTTCTTCTTCTTCTCCTCCTCCTCCTCCTCCTCTCCTCCTCCTCTCTCTCTCTCTCTCTCTCTCTCTCTCTCTCTCTCTCTCTCTGTCTCTCTCTCTCTCATCTTTGGAGACAGGGTTCTCTGTATTGTTTTGGGGGCTATCCTGGAACTAGCTCTGTAGACCACATTGGCCTCGAACTCACAGAGATCTGCCTTCCTCTGCCTCCCAAGTGCTGGGATTAAATGCTTGCACCACCAAATGCCTGGCCAAACTTGTTTCTTCTCTTGCTTTGAATCAAGAGCTAGAAAATACCATTTTTATTGTTATAAACATTACCCTATTTCAGATCTTTATTATGTCTACCTTCAAGTTTTATACTGATTTAAAAAAAAACATGCTTTTTTGAAATTTAGTTCTTTTTACCACTTTCAAACATTGCAGCCAAGTTTTTATTATCTTTAAGAATAGCTCCAATCATTCACTTCTCTCCTCAGAAATCTTCAACTGGAATATTTCCACTTTCAGATGCCATCTGAGTAGCCACTTTCAGATGCCATCTGAGTAGCCAGAATTGCTAGCTCAGCCTTTCCCAATTTCCCAATGAAATAATTAGAAACCCTTAGAAATTTCCAAACTTTATTCCCAGGCAGTGAGAGAGCTATGAGAGGATTCTGAAAACAGGGTAGATACAGATATAGCTTATCTTGTAAGGAACCCTTGGCAGTCATCAATGAAGGTAGTTGCAGAAAATCAGAGATTAAACATTACTATCAAAGCATTTTAAATAGGGGAAATAACCAGTCACTAAATATAGGCCACAATTCATGGCAGACTCATGGAAATGGCCATTAAAATAGATAGGTTTTGACCAAAAAGATCACTGCAATGCTTTTACATAAAATTCAGCTTCTTGTAAACAACATGGATGCTTATTCTGGGCCTGAGCAGCAGAAAATCAGTACTGAACATAATGTTTAGTTATTGCTGAAAACTATCAGGACTTTCCAACAACTTGATATAGTGAGCAATTACTAGCATTAATTTCTTCTTTAAGACACAGAAGCACACATCTCAGAAATATAAGCAGTTCTTGAACTGACATGTCTTTCCTTGCTTCAGAAACTATGCATTTACCAACTAGCAGTCATTCCTAGACCATAGCATTTTAAGTAAGTCAGACTTCATGCTCATTCCTTCTTATTCACAATTGGGATTCATTTTCAGCTTCTCCATTCAGGCAGGAACATGGAGAAAACAGTTGGGTAGGACAGAGCAGCTACAATTGCCCATAAGCCATCTGGCTGGCAGGAATCCCCTGGTAGGCAAGTGTGCACAGACTCTTGCTAGATATGCTATCTCATAGCTGGACTAAAAGCTGAAATTTGGTTTAGGTTATATCTCTCTTTTATGAGGCAGGTCTATGGCAGATAAAAGAAGGACTATTCTGAGAAGTGTGTCCAGAGCTATTTATAACAATCAACTTCCAGCAATCATAAGCAAATTCCTAAAATGGTAACTGGGAAAACTCCCACTCAAAGGCCTCTCATTCAGGTACCAAAAATGAAATAAAATTGGATGTATTTTTTACTGTGGTGGCTAATTATACATCAATTTGACACAGGCTAGTGTCATCTGAGAAGAGAGAACAACAATTGAAAAGTGCCTCCAGGAAACTGGGCTCCAGGCAAGCCTATGAAAACTTTTTATCTTTAATTTGTGATTGATATGGGATGTCCCAACCTATTATGGATGGAGTCATCCTTGTTTTGGTTGTCCAGAGTTCTAAAGGAAAGCAAGATGAGTAAGCTATGGGGATCAATAAGCAGCTCCTTTCCATGACCTCCCTGTCAGGTACTATCTCCAGGTTCCAACCCTTCTTGAGTTCCTGACCTGACTTCCCTCATTGATGCACTGTTACCTAAAAGTGTAAGATTAAATAAGCCCATTTTTCCCAAGTTGCTTTTGGTCATGCTGTTTCATCACAATAATGAAAACCTTGACTAAGGCATCAAGCTATAGGTATCTTTAGAGATATATTGGCATCCACAGGCAACTGGATCCAAGGATACACACAGATATCAAAATCCAAGACTGAACAAGTCAAGTAAAATGGTGTAATTTTTGCATATCTATTTTATATACAATGATATAAATTTAAATATCTCTAAAAATGACAAATAATACTTAAATAATTGTGGCTCTCATTTAAATTTTCTGAAGCAGAACTCAAGAACATGAAGAGTGGAATTTACCTAATAGTATTAAGAAAATTTTGTTTTTATAGGTTAAGAAAGAAATATGTCATTACAAATCAGAGTCATACAAAATGTTGTCAGAACTCCAATTCTAAATTTGTTAGCTCCTATCACAAGATGAAGGAGAAGGACACACGTACATTTGAGTGAGAGTTAGTACACACTATTTAATTACTATCTCTGGGTAATAAAGTATTTATGACCTTCATTTTTACATGCAATATTCCTTCCATATATTCAAGTTTCTATACTATATTTTATTATGAATTGTGAGGCGATTTAAAATTCATGAAAAGAATAAATAGAACAAATATGCAACTGCTTCTTATGGTTTAATTAAACTGGCTGCTTCTACTTCACATTCAAGGCTTTCTATACTGTGATTTAATTGTCTTTCTGGTCTTATCTTCATTACTGTGTTACAAATATGCCAAGCTGCAATTCTCACTTTAAGGAACAGGAAACCTCAAACTAAGGCTCTAAATATTCATTCTGGAGAAAACATATATTGACAACTTTATGTTATTTTCACAGTCAGAAAAGTTGACATTCAGTATTTTAGTCAAAGAGGCTTCTGTTTATGTATACATGACTTGGCATGCTCATCTCATTAACGAAATTTTTATCTGCAAGTGTTTTGTGATAAAAGAAAAGATAATCTTGGGACCATTTAATGATATCTGAACATCTGATTCTGTACATAATTCCTTCTTTGCTTTTCATTTCTTTTGAATCACACAACCTGTTAACAATGTTTTGTACATGTATAATTTGTGTTTCTCTTGGCCTTTTGGATTCACATGTACTCTCTTCCACCATATTTGAAAACCAATATCGTAATTCATAAGAGAATGTTCCCCAAAACTGGAGAAAACTCCCCTTTACTTGTCATTATACAACTTTCCCTGCACTCTTATTTTGCAAGCAGTCTTCACAATATAGTATTATATAAGAGCAGACTTGTGGGAGGCATGAAGCTAACTTTCTCTGTATTCTCTCCTTAGCACTCAGCTAGTCCTTCACAATCAATAAAATAGGCCTTTTAAAGGGACCATCCAGGACTTGCAGTATGGATCATATTCTTTGGCAATATACGAGGGAGCACAGAACAGTCATCTGTAGGATCGAAATGGAGCCCTTGAGAGTAAGAAGAAAAGGAAGAGGGCACCAAAAGCACTCTTATATTTTTAGCAAATTTTTATTCCATTTTTTACCTTCTTCAAAATTTTAACCTCAGGCTTAACCCAAGGTAATGTAAGTGATAGAGTTAGAACCCTGAAATTGCTATCGATCCCTAACACAGTAACTGGAAAATACTCTTTTCACTGCAAATAATCAGCAAGAATTTTCAGAGTCAAAGAATAGTAATACCACTTCCTTTTCTTAGAAATAAAGTAACTAAGAATTATAATAAGAACTAAAACAAAGAAAAAGTATCACTGTACTTTTCCTCTCTCAATACATTCTTCTCTTAGATGTAAGAAGAGTTGTATATTGCAACAAATTGTGTTAAGTTGTAAACTATGGGGAGGATGCATGTGATATCCTTCAGATACATCTACATTGATTTGCATATCTATATGTGTATATTTTATAGGTATAAAATGTCTTGATATATATATATATATATATATATATTGTATATATTGTATATGACTATGTCTATACATATTTATTTATAGGCACATACAAATGTACCATTTTATAACATATTTCTGTAACAGCTCAGTAACTTGGTTTGAGAGAAGCCAAATAACTCATCATATAGCTACTTCATCACCTGTTTAACCAAAGTAGTCATACCAGGATGCATGGTCATCTCTCACTATTTTGCTATATTATGATTAACATTATTTCATGGAAGCTCATTCCTCAAATAGCATTTGTTAGAGCACAACATTTTAGGTAAAGAAATGGGAAGTGTTGCTTATTTACAAGGCAGTGACAAGAAGCTGTTTGGAGGGTTTTTTCAGAGATACAAAGTCATGATTCTTCAAAGGTCAGAAGTTCATTTGCAGGGCACATTGTCATGTTCAGTTCAGGGGGGTTTGAACTCACAACATCAATTTATCATTAACTATACAAACTGTTTTCCTATTTCTTTTCTTTTCTTCTCAGCTTTGAATGAAAGGTGTCTCCAAATTGTCCTTGCACAGGTAGTAGAGATTTTTTCGAAGAACAACTTAAACACTTTGTTACTTAAGATATTGCTTCTCTTTATGCTCACTCAAGTATTACCTAATTTTATGATCATTCTTTTGATTAAGAAGGGACATAAATAATGCCTTTACTTTTCCAAAAAATTAAGTTTTCCAGGAGATTTCTATATATCCATCACACCTTCCCCATTGCATCTTGGAAAGACTACTTCTCACAGCAGAATAAAGTCTTCCCAGGAACACTTAAAGATCAACTGCTTCTGCTGAAGTAGAAGTGACTTCTAGAGAATTAATACCCAGTGTCACAAGGCCTTGCAAAACTCACATCATTTCTTTTCTAGTAACCACAGAGAAAGTGCACTGGCAAATTACAGCTTATACCATAATATTCAAAATGTGACTGCAAAAGAGCAGAGAAAGCAAAAGGCTAAAAAAATAAGTAGAAAAACTCCAGACTGACTGGTAGAACAAAGACAGCTCACAAAAATCTAAAGGCAAATCCAAGAACAAACATAAGCAGCAGCAACAACAAAAACAGCAAACAAATTGCATGCAGAGAAACACGACATCATAATATGTTGCAAAAGGGAAAGCATTTTACGGCTACCAAGCTTGTAGAAAAAATGCAGCATGGTAGAAATGCCTCCTTCATTAATAACTGTCCTAGTTTGCCTCTCTGTTGCTATGATAAAACAATGATCCAAACCAATTTTGAAGAAGAAGGGTTTATTTGGTTTACATGTAATGTTACTGAAGAAAACAGGGCAGGAACTCAAGAAGGAACAGGAGACAGTATAGAAATGCTGTTGCTTACTGACTTGTTATCCATGCTTTTATTCTTATTCAACTCAGGACTCCCTGCCCAAATTTGTAACCACCTATATAGAACTAAGCTCTACTTCCTTAATCATTAATCCAAAAAATGCCTCACAGACATATATACAAGCAGGTCAATCAAATGGAGGCAATTCCTTGCCTGAGAGTCATTCTTCTAGGTAAGTCAAGGCTATTTTCAAATTAGCAAAACCTAAGCACAATAACTAACATTAAAGGTAGTGTCAGAACAAGATTAGTGGTAGCATACTTTCTAGGATATATGAGGACTAGAGTTTGATTTTCCCACCCCAGGGGGAGAAAATGTTTTAAGTATAAATAGATCATATTATTCAGTGAAAAGACAGACTGTCAGAGGAAATATAAAACATTAGCCAACTACATTCTTTTTACAAAAGTCTTATATTTAATATGGGTGACTAGAATCTGGCAAGAATTGGGGAAGGGGAATACATGATCAAACTATATTGTATGAAATATACTATATATAAGTGTTTTGTATGAAATATACTGAATATATAGTTACACATATATTATTTTATGTAGTTGACACATAGGTATGAATAATACCCTAATGTGCAGTGTAGGACAATTAAGGAGACTAATAAAACTGATATCAAACTCATAAGAATTAGCAAGATCAGTAGATAAAATTGTCTAGGAAAACCTATTGGGTGGTGTAAGCTGTGAAAAATTTGTATAAGGGGTGATTCAGTTTTGCAGATTTCTTTTGTCATTATCCTTGTTTCTAAATGTAAGCCACCCTGCATGCTTTTATAGGTAACCTTAAGAAACATAATATTTTGCCAAGTTGAACTGGAATGGAATACTTTCTTTTGTCTATCAGTGTCCTCTTAATCAGTGAATAGACATAATTTAATTTCTTTAAAAAATGTAAGGAGATACAAATACATAGGTAATTTGGATAATACTCACATACAAACAATCTTTAAAGATGTAGTGCGATAAATCTTTCTGCCAAAAGCCACCCGAGCCCTACCGCCACATGGGTGCTTTCCACCAGCTGCCCAAGTTCTGGCCACGAATTTAGTGCCCCAAATAATACACAGAGGCTTATATTAGGTACAAATGCTGCTTGGCAAATGACTAGGATTTCTCATCTGTTAGCTCAGTCTTAATTATCATGAATCTATATAATTTATAAGACTTATCTTATTTAGGATGCCTTCCATTGACATCCTCATGCCAGGATTACATGGTAACTCTGAAGGAATAGAGAAGGGGCCCACTTCTTTTCTTGCCTTTGTTTATATATGAGTCTCCCTGCATGTCACTTCCTGCGGATCACCACATCTTTACTACATTTTCCAGAATCCTCCTTGACTCCCATTACCACCTAATTTGCTGCCTCATTGGCCAAACAGTACTTTAATTATCATCCAATAAGACAAACACATACACAGAAACACTTCCCCCATCAATGTATAGCTGAGGAAGACGTTACAGAAAGTGTAGTGATGCAGTTTGGTGAGTGAAAAGACAAAAATCACAGCCAACACAGGAAGAAAGATTTTTATTATCTTCAAGTAGAAGTCATAGTTTTAGAGGATTGCTGACTCTCCTTGAAGAAAAAAGGTAAGTGATGTATTAGAGAAGCTTTTTAATTTTGATATGGGGATGCACTTTGTGGAGTGTGTATGTCGGTAAATGTTCAGAGGATGTTGTGTATTAGCTACCTTTATGTCAATTTGATACAAACAAGAGTCATTGTGGAAGAGGAGAACTCAATTGGGAAAATGTGTCCACCACACTGGCCAGAGGACAATCCTGTGGTGCATTTTCTGGATCTATGACAGACACATAACAGTCCAGATCATGGTGGACATTAACAAACCAGAGTCAGTGGCATAAAAAATGTGGGCTAAGCAACACAGGTGAGAACAAGCCTTACTTCCCCAGTAGTCTCTACATCATATTCTGTCTCCAAGTGCCTGCCCTACCTTCCATCTCTGATGCACTGTTTTCTACAAATTTAAAAGGAAAGAAACCTATTTCTCCCATATTTGCTTTTGGTTACAAAAGCAAAGTAAACCATACCTAAGATAATCTGGGTCACACATCAAGAATAAAATATACCAGAAAAGAATAGAGCCATAAGGTTAGGGTAATGTAAGAAAGGTGCTGGGAAAAATGACTCTGGATAAAGAAAATTTTGGCATAAGACTTAAAAACAGAGCTGGGCGTTGGTGGCACACGCCTTTAATCCCAGCACTTGGGAGGCACAGGAAGGCAGATCTCTGTGAGTTCAAGGCCAGCCTAGTCTCCAGAGTGAGTGCCAGGATAGGCTCCAAAGCTACACAGAGAAACCCTGTCTCGAAAAAACAAACAAAAAGAAAACTACTTAAAAACAGATGTAACCCCAGAGTCTCCATATTTTTGTGACTACTGACATTATCTCTCTTAAGGACAAACACCTGTAGCAAGAGTACATACTGGTTATATAAACAAACACAAAATCAAAGAAAACTTAGTTTAATCAACAGACAGGAACAACAGTATTAGCAACCAACATCATAAGTCAGGGCTGGCTAATGAAGGTCAACAACTGGTATTTGGAGATTACCAAAGTGAACAGAGGTAAGAAAAAGTCAAGCACAGACAAAGTGGATTTTAAACACATGAGTAATTCTTTAATTAGTGTATCATTGTGTCTCCATCTCCCATTGGGATAGAGCAGCATGCACAGATCTTGTGGGATTCCCATCGTATAATCTTTTTACAAGTCAAATTAACTGAACTCAACAGAAATTAATTTGGTTTGGGTACAATTTATTTCAAAAGAAAGAACACCAAGCACCTATAACCACTTAGTAGTTTCTGAAACCCCAAATACTTATTTCTTGTATCTGTGTGACATATACAAAACTGTCCCCAAAATATGTGGTGAAGATAATTGTTAATCTTTCAGATGCAGCTTTAAAATTGTAACTCACAGTATTTCCTGGAGTGACTATCATCTTTGATCACTAGACATGTACCTGTAGGCCTTTCTTATCCTCACTTGAGCCATTGTGAGATGCCCCCTTAGTCATCTCAATACATGAGCATGACTTCTCTGTACACAACAAGCCTCAAAAATGAAACCCAGAATCCTCAGGGGAACAGGTCTAAACAGAAGATAGTGTGTTAGGTCAACCTTTGGATGTTTATAAATCTCATGACAGCAATATATAACCAGAAAAGTCATGAATAAATGCTCCTAAATTCCTCATATATTGGGAAGGCTTTAAGTTAAGTCAAGGGAAGAAGAAAACATTCTAATGAGTATAATTTAAATGTCTTTGATCACATGAGATGAAAGGCAGGAAAATAATCCAAGAGATTTTAAATGTGAATTTCTAAGAGATAGAAGAGACTAGATGTATCAATGGCAAGGCCATAACAGACAACAGTTTGGCTTTAAAAACTTGGTTACCATTCCTAGAGCCTTCATCCAATAGCTATTTGAAGCAGAAACAGGCACCCACAGCTAAGCACTGAATCATACCCCTGGAATCCAGTTGTGGAGATGGAGGAGGGAGGAGCAATGGAGCCAAGACAGTGTGGCAGAAACACGCAGAAACACTTGACCTGACTTGACTAGTGAGAGCATGGAGACCCTAGTCATATAGCCGGGGAAACAGCATTGGATGAAACCAAGCTCTCTGCATGTGGGTGCCAGCTAGGAGGCCAAGACACTCTATAGGAACTCTAACAGTGGAGCCAGTCTTTAACCCTAGAGAACAAATGGACTTTGGGACACCATTCCCTATGGAGGGATACTATTGCAACCCAGATACAGCAAGGAGGGCCTAGGCCCTCCCCTAAATGATATGAAAGACTTAAAAAGTCCATGGTGGAGGGCCTCACTATCTCTGGGGAAGATTTGGGGGATGGGTTTGTGGGTTGGTGGGGAACATAGGATGGTGAGGTAATCGGGGATGGATATGTAAATGAGTAGTAATTAAAAATTTAAATTAAAAAAGTTTAGAGAGAAATCTAAAAATAACAAAATTGATGTCCTTGGCAAAAAGATTCACTGTCCAACTTAAGTACTGAAAAACACCTTATAGAATCAACATGATAAAAATCAGTGATCTTCTTCTTTAGATAAAATACCATCCCTGCATAAAATGACAGAGAAGACAAAATAAGGCAGGGACATTGACTCCCACATAATAAAATGAGAAGGATGATAATAAGATAAATACTACATAATTTTAAAATCACAGATTTTGTGTGTGTGTGTGTGTGTGTGTGTGTGTGTGTGTGTGTGTGTGTGTGTATGAAGTAATTTTAATCAAGGATTAATCAAAACACCCTCTCATCTCTGATGAGTACTGAACAAAATGGTTTATAAAGTCATGAATTAATCCTACTCAAATGGATGGATCAGATTTAAAAACTGGTTATAGCCACTGCCTTCATTTTATTTGGTAATTTTATCTTTGTTAGGTACAATGGAATTAGCCAAATTTGGAAAACAAGTGAGAATTTCATTGTCTGAGATATCTGTTATCCAAGTAAAGTAAATAGTATTTTCTATGACAATAAATGCATTTGCACATTATTGTAAAGCATTTTCCTTATTTTTTTAACTATAATTGTCCAATAATGCATTGGATGTGAATTATGTTGCTTTTTATTTGAATGTTAAATTCATGCAAATAGTGTCTAGAATGGGACCTTTATTTATGTCACAAATGCTCAAAAGCAATAGGTTTCCAAAGCATATATTGCTTTTGAGATACCCATATCGATGACTTAGAACTAACAGGCTTATTTTCTGATACATATTAAGTAATCAATCAGAATAAACAATCTTGAGATTAAAAATCCACCATTTTTTTACTGGTTTTAAAACTTCTATGGGGAAAGTAAAATCAAAATTCAGTAATAACCACTTTTGCATCTGACACCAATATCTAGAAACACTTTCTAGCAAAGATATTCAGTGGACACCCTTCATTGGATTCTGTTAGCAGATTTTCACTCTCCTTCCTGTTCTACATTGGATCTCTCCAGAACCACTCTCAGCCCTATAGCAGCTACTTGTAAGTTCCCATCCTCCCTCCTCTTGTACAGACAGACACAGTGTTTCTCTAGCACATTCATCACTGTCTCTCCAAGTATAGTTTTTTCATAGAGCAGCCAACTTGCTGGAGCTCTTCCTCCAGTCATAAATCCAAATGCCTTAGGCCTCTAATGCTTGGTGTAGACCTTATTCCTTTTGATGATTCCCACAGCCCCTCTTATCTTATTCTCCTAGGAAATACATTATTTACCCCACCTACCAAATTTGGGAATCACTTTATACCACCAGTAAATACACAGCCAAGACACTTTCATAATATCTAGAGAGGGCAACAGCAACCAAAGAAGAGAACAGTCACGAATCCAGACAAGAACACATACCAACACTTACAAATCCCTCAGCTGTTAAAATTAGATGTGGAGACATCACACTAAAACACAAATATTACCAGCCACATTACTATGCCTCCAGTAGAACCCAGTAACCTATTCTACCAGGACTCTACTAGCATAGGCCTTAAGAAATGCAGTGTAGTGGAAACCCAGGAAAAGAACTTCAAACTAGCAATTATTAACATGTTCAGGGACCCAAAAGATGATGTGGCAACACAGTTGGAAGAAATAATGAAACTATTTAAGGCATGAAAATAGAGTTAAAGAAAAAATCAATTACCAAAGAAAATCCAAATCAAAACAAACAAACAAACAAATTTTGGAAAAGAAAAGTTTAGGATCTCAAACAAAAACCACAGATGTAAGCCGCTACCAATATATTTCAGGATATGGAAAACAGAATCTCAGGCATTTAAGATGAGGTAGAAGAAATGGATAACCTAATGAAGCAAATGTTAAATCAAAAAAAAAAAAAAAAAAGCCGGGGCATAAAACTAACACAGGACATTATTGTTTATAAACATCAGGTGGCAATTAATATTCTAGGCATTATCTCAAAAGTAGTTTAAATTTCTGATGGAAGTAACTGAGTTTTGCAAGACCTACAAGATACAGACTCCAGAATACTGTCTATAATTTTACATGTGCTAATTGTATTCTTTAACTACAAGCTGTATCTACTGTGTGTTTACCTCATAATCACATCCTAGTCTACTGGGCATTTCTATCTGTAGATTGTCAAGAAGTTAGCTCCTCTCTAGCTGTATTGTCCAATTGATATCAATAATGTTAGCTTATACAAAGTTTTGATCACAAAATGAATACAAAGAGATGTTACATAAGTCAGGGGTTATAAATTCTTCTTAAGAACTACCTTAGAACACAGCTTAAGAAAACAACTTTTGAGAGGTGGTGGTGCAAATCTTTAATCTTAGCACTAACGAGGCAGGGGCATGTGGAACTCTGTGAGGTCTGGTCTGGTCTAGAGACTGAGTTCAAGAACAATGTCCTGCCTCAGAAAAAGAAAAAAAAAAAAAAAAAAAAACAACTGTATTTTCCCCACTTGCCAAGATAGCCATATATTGTCAACTAACATAAAATTTCAAAACAGCTTTAGATCACACCAGGTGACTTGCTAATGGATTTTAAGATAAACTATTCACAGAAAAACACAATCCTCCTCACAAGGCCATGTAGCATGCTCCCTGAGTTGCTGAGAGGTCATCTGATTTGCTGATTTGCTGAGCAAAGGTAAATACTTCAAAGCAATTAATAACTGTTCCAGGTCTAGCTGGTAACTGAGAGAAGTGATTAACTGTACAAATTTTTTACCTCAGTTAGAGTGGTCTTTGTTTAGATACCACAGGAAAAGATTCTTTAACTGGCCAGAGCTAACTTCATAGCCATAAGAAAGAGTTACAAGGTTTCCTCTTTATGATCAAGGGTTACATGTAGTGCAGAATAATATATTTTACACTGTAAAATGCTTTTAATTCCACAGTGCCTTGGAAAGTACCAAGTAATCTTACCAGTGTTAGTGCCTCTGCCCATGTCCTGTAGCTTCTGATTCAAGGGTCAGTTCAATGCTGCATTCTCTCTGATGACACATTCTTCTTTACAAAAAAAAAAAAAAATTCCAAAGTGTGAATAAGTTGTGCTTTTACAATCACTAAACACAATATGTTTAAAATGTTTATACACTTAGAAGGATATGATACCAATTATTAATTGTGGCTCTCAGTGTCTGTGGTACAGGTATAATGTTCAGGAAACTGTCTCCTGTACCAATTCATTCAAGGGTACTTCCCACTTTCTCTTCTAAGAGGATCAGTGTGGTTGAAGTCTTGGGACATCTGGAAACTGAGATAAAGTGGGAAATTACCAATATGGAGTCAGGTAGAAATACAAGGGTATTTAATAGGGAAAAGCCTTACTGACAGAGCAACCTAGCCAGCCAGCCGGCTCAGCAGCAGTTTGTACAGCAATCCAAAAAGGATACCGAGAGTGAAACCCAGCCACCCAAAGCTCTCACTCTAAGTCACCATGACCACATGCTCGCAGGCATGGTCAAGTAGACCTGTAACCAGCCCCTAAACAGACATGGCTACAGGTTCCCCTCCAATTCCCCTTTTAGTATAAAAGAGGATTAAAACTTCACAGTGTAAAGTATCCAAAATTAACTATCATAAAGGTGAAATATAAGAAGACACAAAAATCTGCTTATGTCACATCCTAACTATCTATTTTAACTAAACCCTAAAGTCATCTGAAAGAGTTGTCCAAGCACCTCCATCCAATCCTAACAATAAACAATAAGAAGCTATCCCTACCTAGGTATATACACTATCCTAAGTGACAACAATGGGGAAAGGGGCACAGCATCCTCCAAGTTACTTCCTGCTGAAATGGGAGGATGTTAGCCTTGTGGGGTCCTGCAGGAAGAAAATGTTAGTATAGTAAAAGTCTTGAATGAATTGTATCCAGTCCATGTTAGACGGGATTTGCTTGATTGAATATCTCATTCGAAATCCTCAACTTTTTTGACGTCAGTACCCGAAGCTTTGGCCAGAGTGTCAGTTGAGATGGAGCAAGTTGGATCCAGTGCAGTCGAGGAGGTGTGGTACATTTTCTTTCCAGGGTGTCAAGGGATTGCTGTCAGGCAGGTCTTCATTGGCTGTGTGGGACTCAAACATAAACAGTTGGCAGAGAAATGTTTGCTTGTGTATGTACACATGCTGGGGAAGGCAACCATGGGAGCATAACCATTATGAGAGGGTGAACACCTTGAAAGAAAGATCCAAGAAAAGACAAAGACAGTCCACAAATTATTCTTTTAATGTGTATTACATGAATTGGCTTCCTGATACAATACAGAAATTCTAAAGTTTACTTAAATAACGAGCTTGGATTTTTAGAGGAGGAAAACCAAATCCACCTCTATACACACCATTGGTTTGATTGAATAGGGACTAGAAAAGAGAAATAGAGTTCTCTGAGAGACAGCTATTAAATTTAACATATGGCATGTTCCTTTTGTTTGATGGTTATAGCTACCTTCTCTTCTTAAGTATCTACCCATGGAGTGTCTTTTGCCTTCTGGAGATGAGTTTTCCTGTGAAGATAAAAGTAAAGCACTACCCTTTCCTTTGGGAGGTTTCTATTTAATTTATAAGATATACCTTAGTAGAATAACTGTCATTTGTCTTCATCTAGAGGTTTTTCTTTTTCAAATCAAATCTTGATGTACCTTGATGGTATCCAAAGATTTTATTCTCCTGTAGAAACCAATGCAAAACCCCTACCCCAATGTAACACATTTCCTGGTTTCCATACAGAGGTTAGTACATCTTTGAAGTATACCGGCTGATTAGCTACAACAGTTTTTTATTTAGTCCAATGTCTTTCCTCAGCTGTTTGTCCTTTTTCATTGGCATTAAGAAAATTTAGTGTTAATAAAGCATTATACAACCTATGTTTGGTGGGTTTAGTTTTCCAAGCCTGTTTGCTGAGCATCTCCTTAAGTGTTCTATTACATCTCTCAACCACTGCTTGTCCTGTAGGATTGTGTGGTATACTAGTGATATGCTTTATGTTATAATATTTGAAAATCTGTTCCAATTTTGTGGAGCATTGTCAGTTTTTATTTGTGCAGGTATAACCATAACTGCCATCACCTTTAGCAGGTGTGTAATAACAGAATCAGTTTTTTCAGAGTCAATAGCACTAGCCCATTGTAACCCTGATAATGTGTCTATAGTATGATGCGCATATTTCAAATTTCCAAACTCTGCAAAGTGAAAGACATCCACCTGCCAAACCTTATTTCTCTGAATGCCCTTGATATTACAAACTGCTGGCAATGGAGTTTGATTTTAAAAGGAAAAAGTGGGACAATTTCTCAGTATCTCCTTGGCTTGTTGCTGAGTGATGGAGAAGTCCTGTTTCAAACCTTTGCTATTTACATGATATTTCTTATGAAATTCTGAGGCTTCTTGCACACCTCCAATTAATAAATGATCAGTCTCATCATTGCCTTGTGCTAGTGGGTCTGGCAGACCCCTATGGGATCTGATATGTGTAATGTATATAGGATTACTTCTGTTTCTGTTTGTTTTCTGTAATTGTAAAAACAGAGAAGTTAATTCTGTGTTATCAGGAATGAATACTGAAGTCTCAATCTGTAACATGACTCTCTCTGCATATTGAGAATCAGCAACTATATTAAGAAGTTCTGTAAAATCCCTAAGCACCATGCGAAATGCATATAATTCTGCCTTCTCTACAGATGTATATGGACATTGAGCTAATTTACTTACCTCACCTGCTTCATAACCTGCCTTACCTGATTTATTGCCATCAGTGTAGAAGGTAAGACCTCCAGAAATAGGAGTTTTTACAATACATGGAAGAATCCAGACTGTCTTTTTTATGAATTTAATTCTGTCAATTTTGGGATAATTGCTGCTAATCATTCACAATAAGTCAGTAATAGCTATTTGCCAATATCCATTATCCTTCCAAAAGGAGGAAATTTCCTCATTAGTTAAAGGTACTATAATTTCTGATGGATCTTTTCCAGTTAGTTGTCCAAGTCTTAATTTGCTCTTTAGAATCAAATCAGAAATCTTTTCTATATATGTCTTTAATTTTTATTTTGTTTATGTGGCAGAAATATCCACTCCAATATAGTGTCTTCCCTTTGCATCAGAATTCCAGAAGGGTATTCTCTGGATGACAAGATAACCAGAATACAGTCTAAATTAAGGTTTATCAGATATACATGCGCATCAAAATATTCTGTTTTCTACCCATTGTAACTCTTTTTCTGCCGCACCAGATAATATTCATGGACTGTTTAGATCCTTATCACCTTTAAGGGCCATTTTAAAATGCTTTATGTCATATACTTCTACATCAATAATCATCTGTAATTGAGGAATTTCCCCTTATAATTCTGAAGAGAATTAAGAGTTTGATAATGATCTCTCCTAATTTGTACCTTTTGAGGTCTGATACTTTGTAAGTCTACCCTGTAACCTAGTAGTTAACAACTATGTAAGTTAGATACTGAGTAAAGGAATAGGTCAAAAGAGGCTTTCCAAAAGAGGAGGGAATATAATATGAGTTATGGAGGAAAAGGACAGAGACTGTATGTGGAAGATTTTATTGGGACTGAGATGTGAGAGGGGAGCAAGACAAGGAATGAGGGACAGCTAAAATTGAAGGCTATTTGAGGGCCATATGGAAACCTATTAGTTTATTTAGATTCCTAAAATACATACCTCAAAATAATCTAAATGATTTCTCCAAATAATGGGGCAGATAATTCCCCAACTACACATTAATTTTGGTCCCTAGGGAAAAACTAATACTAGTGTTCTGGTGAAGGAACACAGCAATAAATGACTCCTAATGATATTCTGTGGTACCCAAAGATTGGAATCTTGCTCAGACATCAGTGTAGCATCCTCTGATCTCTGCCCATACACGACAACTACACAGGGATGCACAACTGGACAGGGTATAAAGAGTAAGAAATTTTTATAACACTTAGTTCTAAATGGGGTATTTTCATCAAAATCCTTCTCTTGGAGCTCATGAAGCTATGTTGAAGAGAAGCCAGAACTAGTTTTAGGAGCCAGAGATGGATGACTCTAAGGAAATAGTGTACTACAGACAAAACAGAACTAAGGCACATATGAAGTCACAGGGACTGTGATCTCATTCATGGATCCTGTATAAGTTCAAGCCAGATAGGTTCCCTGTGATGAAAGGGTAAAGTGTACATGGACTCATATCCCTAATGAAAAAACTGCCTGTTACTGACATCCAGTTGGAAAGAAAATGTTAGTATTATCCAATGGAGTCTCACTAGCCATGATAACCATACAGGGTAGGCCAGTGTCCAGCAACAGATGGACAACACACAACAAACTCAGTGATACTTTTGGAGACTGTCCATTTGGCTTTGTTTTGACATTTTTGGCCTTATGCAACCTTTGATTATATAATTCTGTAATCCTGTGGGTTTTGTTTTTAATATGCATATGTGTCCGTGAGTTTTTGGTTGTGTTTGGTCTTATTTTTACTTGTCTTTTCTTGATCACTTCTTTCCTTCCTTCCTTCCTTCCTTCCTTCCTTCCTTCCTTCCTTCCTTTCTTTTTTCTCTCTTTCTTTCTTTCTTTCTTTCTTTCTTTCTTTTCTCTTTCTTTCTTCTTTTCTTCTTTGTGTATTTTCAAGACAGGGTTTCTTTGCCCTATCTATCCTGGTCACTCAGTAGACCAGGCTGTTCTCAAATTCATAAAGATCCATCTACACAGACAAAACCTGCCTCAGTCTCCTCTGCTGGGATTAAAGGGTGTGCCACCAATGCCTGGCTCTTTGTTTCCTAAAGAGAGAGAGAAAAAAAAGAAACTTGGAATTAGGTGGGTAGAAATGAGAAGCATTCTGAGTGGTGTTGGGGGAGAGAAAGTCTGATTAGAATATATTGTGCTAATTTTTTCAATAGAACAAAGTAACATTTAAAAAATTCAGTAAAGTCATTTTTTCATGTCCTTCCCAGAAATCTGTTGAAGAATTTTGCTTTACATATGTTTAGTACTTGCCCTGTTTCAAAATCTCAGGATGGGAAAGCAATTATTCCTATTCTGTGTGTTCTCCTATTCTGTGTGTTGACTTTTGGAGGTTCCTGTTTGGGAAAACATATTATACTCCAATGTTACTTTGAAATAAAAATATCAAATCTCAGCAAATATAATTTGGAAATTCTGGTAAAAATGATATAATGAGCAATATTTAATGGGACAGCAGAAAAATCTATATTTCTGCTATAGTAATATAAATGTATCTTCATCAATACCAAACAAAGGTATGTGATTTTAAGCAGAGTAATGTTTTCTCTGAATTACTGGGTTTATTTTGGGGAATTAATGGTGTATTAATGTACTGTGGGATCACAGTTATTAGCTTAGCTTTAACTGTTAGCATGACATTTAATAATGTCACCAAGTGTATAAGTAATGAAACCAATTGAAAATGTATAAATGTCCATCATGAATTTTAACAACATCCTCAATACATTCTATGAGCTGATGTTAGGTAATATATGTATATGACTTTAAGTATAGAATTTAAAGTTTTTATCTATTAATGAATTTTCAACATAAAACAATATCAAATATAAAAAAAATATATAAAAAAACAAAATTGTAAAAGAAGCATGACTTACGTTCTGTGGGAGATTGGAGCTGTCTTAGGTCAACTTTTTCTTGCTTATAATTCTGCGAGCTGTGTAGTGCATATGTCATCATTGTCAGGCTATATGCCATGCTGTGTGTTTTGTTTGCTTTATTTTGTTTGCAGTGCTGAGGATAGTTTCAGCTTGTATTCACAACAAAGTGAAACTTTCTTTACTACCAAGTCAAGAAATTGTTGGCTTTTGCTTAAAGCTCATGAATAGCTAACACTAAACTTTCCAATTAATTTGAAAATCATTACAATTACTACCTGGTTCTCAACCTTGACAATTACAAATCTGTAAAAACATGGGAGAAATTACCCTGCTTGCAGAAGTTGTTTCATAAATACGGTATACCTTTACTTAGCTTGTTTTATAACATTATTTTATTTAAAAAGTCCTTGGATCCTCATTTGTATTTGAGTAATTGAGCATTTTAAAAACTTGCTTTTAAAGCTACAGGGTGTCTTTAATAGCATATCCAATAACACAGTTTGGGGAAGAGCAAGCTAGACTGTTAATGGTTTATAAAAAGCACTTTTATATAATTGTTTTTGCTAAAATGCATTATTTGAAGTATCATATTTAGCTAATTACTGTGGATAGTGATGACTAAAAATATTAATTGCATGAAATTAAGTAAATACAGCCAGTGGGAAGCAGAAAGGCCTCCTACTTTCCTTATCTAATATTTAAGCAAGCATACCTGAAGATTTTAAACTAATGAATAAAGAAGATGCTATATTCCTACCTTATCATTGGAAGTATGATGTTACCTGACCTCAAAAATTCAAAATTTATACTGGTAGATAGGCAGTTTGTAGAATTTATGTTAGTGTATTAGCAAGTGGGATTAGGGTAGGAAATGGTAAATCTCACAAAAAATCTGGTTTAGTTGAGGTTCAGGGAAACTCATCAGTGGTTGGAAAGAAATGGAAAATGCAAGGTCAAAAATAATGTTACACAAATGATTTAAGCTCATGGGGTGAAATGTGACTGTGATTGATTATTAAACAGGATAACATAAGAAGTACAAAAAAGAGATATTGAATAATGTAATGGAAAGCCATCGTGGATATCTCCCCATCCAAGGAGCACAAACATGGTCAGGACTGCTTTGAGTATCCTGTACAACACAGGACTCTCTAGATCCTTTTCTACTTAGGCCAGGTAGATGCACAGAACTCTCTCACATATGAAGTTATTGTCTAAGGTTTAGTATAGTTGGCTGGTTCTCATACATTTTTGACATATTTTTTTATTTGGGAAATTTATATTACATAATAAATTTACTTGTTTCTTATATTAAAATATTTATTAGGTTTCTTCTCAATTCCATGTCTACTACTATCTTAGAGGAGAAACAGAGGGAAAACAGCATAACAGCATGAATTTGTCAGTCATGCAGCAGGACCTCAAATGTCACGGTAGAGCAAAGACTTAAATAAGGTATGTGCACAGTGGACTAGGTGTGTGAAGGAGTGACAGGAGCAAATGTCTTTCTGGAAATGATGGGATGAAAAGTTCCACGGTATTAGTAGGGACCTTCTGGGCACAACTGAAAGATTTACTTGTGTCTGTTCTAAAGAGTTTACTTTTCCTGGAAAGTAGAAAAGTGATAAAATATGAAAATGGATTTATATAATGCAATAGAAGCAGAAATGGTTTATATGGCCTCCAGTTAATTTACTAAAGCTACATTCAAATTTTACTATAATTAAAGTATTTGTTTATAAATTCAATGCATTTCCCCCAAATTTCTAAATTTCAGTATGCTACACAGATCATTACTAATTGTATTTTATTTAAGACAGAGAAACTAGTAGCAATGCTGTGAGTCATTTCTAAGACAGAAAAGTACAGATCATATTAAATGAATACACAAAAAATGAATAGTATAAACATTGAGTTCTAGGAAAATGTGTGGGAGAGCCTATTTATATACATTTAGCAAGAACTAAGTTCCCTAAATAGAAGGAAATTTAATAACAAATGAAAGAAAGTGTTACAGAGTTAAATAAAGTCAATTCATAATTTTTTCATTAAAAGCTACTAAATATGAGACAAATATCCTATAGGTATTTGCCTTGTATACACAAAAACAAAATGATTGGTGTTCACAAGAAATATTTTTTTGCTTTCTGGTTGCTCTAGGAATAGTGAAATATATCATCACCAGGATGTCCCAAAACGGAATTCACTTAAAGGTAAAGAAATTATTTAATGGTGGTATAAACTCTATGTGACCATGAGGTTCTTATTTCGAATCCACAGAACCCTTGTAAAAGCCATATTCAGTAGCATGAACCTGTATTTTGAGTTTCCTATAGAGATATGGGAGTTGGATATGAGAGTCCCTGGAACCTCATAAGCCCAGTGGTGAGATGTAATTAATTCAAAAGAACCAACAAAGAAACACTGCTATAAACCAGCAGAAGACGGACAGCAAAATGGTTTATTTTCTTTGACCTCCACAATTATCTCATGGCACACACAAGTGAGTAAACAGGAACACACACAAACACATGGACATATGCAAATCATATGCATGTATCGTAGAAAAATTGACCAAACAAGTCATTCAGAATCACAAGTTTCATGTGTTCCTTTTAACTCATTTGTATCTTCCTTCTGTTGCTTAAATAATTTTAAATATTACACATATTGTGAGTGACAAAAAAGGACATGAACTTATGAGTTGATAGGTAGTGTTTTGATATCTATGTATTTTCTTGAATGATCACAGTAAGCATCGTCTCTAGGATCTTAAATATTTATCACTTTCCCTGATGAGTACACTGCATATCGAGCTGATATGAGATAACACTGCATTACTGTTCCTAGAAAACTAGAAATTATTGAACACATTGAGTACCTCTCCCTGTTCCTCTTCACTCATGCACTGACTACCTACCTCATCTACATTCCCTCATTACCACAAGTCTACTCTCAGAATCTGTGGGCTCAGCTTTTTAGATGCCATGTCTGTTTTACTTTGCATGCTGTTCTCTAGGTCCATTTTCTCCAAATACTAGCAAGTGGGCCAGCTGCAGAGATGTCCTTTATCTGGAAACATTTTAGATATATAACTTAAAATACTTTTTTTGTTAACCATTTCTAATAACTTACTTTCAAATAACATGAGACATGATAATCACTCTCCTTCTCACACACAGCTTTCTATTATTCTCTAAAATCAATGTTCTATTCTTCACTTTAATGAATTTGAATATTCTAGGTGTCTTATATAAGAGAAATAATAAGTTATTTGTCTTTCTATTACTGACTTATTTCAGTTACCAAAATGTCATGGAGTTTTAACTATGCTATTTCATAAGGAAAATTATATTTTCTTTAAAAATGCTGTATAATACTTGAAAGATAATGCAATTTCTGTATTTATTTGTGTTTGAAGGTTAGTTTGTTTAGATATCTTTAATTATGTAGATAAAACAGAAATGAACATGGGAATCCAAGACAGACAAACAAATCAACAACAGGTATATAAAAAGTTTCTAAGTAATGGTGGCTTTAGGGGAATAAAGCTTATAACTGTGGCAATGTAATATCTGCTAGAACCGCAAATATATATATATATATATATATATATATATATATATATATATATATAATATTACAAGTGTTAATGCTGAAAGGTTGGAACATTTACATACTGGCAGTAGAGAAAATAAAATGATCACCCTCTGTGGAAATCATAATGAGGTTTATCAACAATGATCTAGATTTTTCACTTCATGGCACATACTCAAATTAATTCATACCAGGGTCTCTAGAAGATAGATGACTATATTTTGAAACACATTATCATTAAAATTCTTTTACTTTAAGCATTATTCAAAACACAGAGGGGCCAATAACTAATTCTCCTTTCCTTCTCTTTAGAGTTTCTCTGTAATTATAACACATCTTGTCCTGTAGATGTTAGGAAGCAGAAAGTTAGGTGTGTAGGGAACTGGAATTAAGAATGAAAATCGAATCTTACTTCTTTCCCAAGTTTATTCCAAGTTATGTTATGTTTATAAAAAAAATTGACACTCAGGTGAGCCCTACATTAGAGTCAGGTAAGTTAAATGTGGGGGGCATTCTTTAAGCTTATAAACAAAGACTATAAATAAACAAATTTATTTACCAATAATCGAAGTGTTTATTCCTTTAGTCATATATCCTTGGCTCACATACTTTCCTGTTGGGATTTTTGTTTCTACTTTGCTCTTTAATCTGTTTCAGTATACAGCAGAATTTTCATATTTTACACACACAAAAAAACTAACAAATCAGTTCAGAAACCAAAGCAGAGTTTCCCAAGGCTGGCTCTGTCAGATTAAAAGTTTTGCTTTGTTTATTCTAAAACCTCTAAGGCCCAATAGACTTATTACAGCTGTCAAAATGATATTAGACAAATAACACCTAATGTAAATAAGTGGTCTCTCACCTTTGAAATTCCAACACTCAGCAGAAACATCTTGCTCAAAATTCACAAAAGGAAATGTTGCCCTGAAACAAGGATGGTACAAATATAAATATAAGAACATATTTTATATGAAACACTTTCCCGATGATCATGTTGTTAAAGTTAGAATTAAAACTACAAATCCAAAATATGCAATGCCCTTAGTAATAACACATTTTCAAATACAACCCATATCCCCTAGAACCGAAGAATCTGTGGAGACACCTCATAGTCCACAGGGTGACTATATTCCCAAAAGGTAGTAAACTTCAATAAGTCAGAATTAATAAAAATGAAAAATTCAGAAAATTTTTGAAAGCCACATTTGTATTTTCATAGCATATCACATGTTTTGCAATAATATAATGAATAGCAATAAGATACATAGCCCTTCTGTGACAAGTTTCTACTAACTATTTCAGATTGATATTGTCACTGATAGTATGTAATATATCTCCACATTCACTGCTATTAAAAATTGTTATGATAATACTGTATATTTTAATGCATTTAACATTACTTGGCTTTGTATAGTAATTTGATAACAGAAAAATTTAAAAAGAACATTACCTTAGTATATGCCAACTAAAAGTGGTACATATATTTTAAAGTTTTTATTCTTAAAAATGAATATTTAAAGCACACAAAGGCAAAATGTTCCACTCTATAATCTCAATGTTTCCCTGTGAGTTTTCTAGATAGAGCATAATATCCATAATTCCAACTTTGTTGAAGAATCATGTTCATGTTAAAGTGGTATGCTATGATTATGTTGGTCAAGGAAGTTAATCTTCAATTTTATTTCTCCTGATGTTTAAACTTTAATTAACCTATTTTGCTTTCCATTTTCAAATTTATTTTTCATCAAATTTTAAAGGGAACTTAAATATTTTAATTTTATTAGCAAAAAGTGCAAACATTTTTCATTATCAGAAGCAATATTTATTTGTTTATTTGTCAAGGAGCTTTCTAACTAGTTGGCTCATGAGTTTTTGTGAACAGTTATCTATTACATACACACACACACACACACACACACACACACACACACACACACACACACTCACACACACATACACATAAAACATACTATAGTTATTTCATTTATTAAAGTGCTGGGTGGAAAGAATAGTGGGAAAATCACTTGACAACCTTGACGAACAAACTTCAATCTACAGCAAGCACATAAATACTAAATGTGTGTTGTTGTCTGTGTTCTCATATCTCAGGAAGCAGAAACACTGATTCCCCACAACAAGCTATGTAGTCTAGCTACATAGACTAGACAAATTATCAAGATGTGTATTCAAATGAGAAATCTAGCCTCAATGAATAAGGTGAAGAAGGAATACAGTGTCAGTTACTGGCACACATCCTCCAAACATATGTGAATATGGTAACATGCATGTACATAGACACACATACATACATATGGAGAGAAAAGGTGTACATTCATTTTTATCTTGAGATTAACATGGAATGTCTGGACCTTCTAAACCTAAATAAGAGTATTCATCTATTATCAAAGTAATTATAAAACAAACTAATTCCATTTTTAGGATAAACAACATGAAAATAATTCTAATATCTTTCAGAAACTCACAATGCTTTGTGGTCTATGTTTTCTGATTTTATCTTTAGCCAAATTCATGCAGTCATTTAGATTTACTAACCTGGATGTGTTTGATTTGCTTGTTATATCCATGTTCAAAAATGGGTAGAAAGATGGAACCACTAATCATATATAAAAGAAGCACATGCAAAGCAAATTGGTTCATCATTTCATTTAACTATTATATAAACTCAAACTAGTATGTACCGTATATTCAAAAAGATCTTCAGCACCAGGTACTCAGACATACAAATGAAAGCCCAACACAACTCCAGGACCCGAAAGGTAAATCAATGATTTTATTATGCTTTGGTTTGTATTACATAAAAAACTGGACGAAAAATGCAGGAAAGGGGCAGATTTCTCGGCCCTCTTACTTACCGCAAACCAACTCCTTGGGCTTCTCCCCAGTCATGCAACAAGTCACCAGTTGCAGCCTTCCTTTCCCCACATTCCTATCTCCTGTGGATTCCACAGACCATGCCCATCTAGCTTCCCTTTACGCACTTGTCACTGTGTTCCAAGCCCACTACTCAGGCAGACACCACCAATTCTATCACAGGTAGAATTGCCAGAGGACCAGGTAGCCTGTCTGTCTGCCTGTGCAATTGCACTCTTCTGTTTCCAAAGATAGGATACATCAGGCTCATCCCTACAATTGCAATAGAACACCAGCTGAAGCCTTCCTTCCCTACTACACATCTCCTATGGACACTACAACCCTACCACACTTGTCTCTATATTCCAGCTCCCAATTCAAACTGATGCCCCCTCCTTAACTGCAGAACACACTTGCCAGAAAAAGAGATGGGCTGCACACAAACCTTCTCCATTCTCTATTTCCCTAGTGTCAAACCCTCAGTTTCTTCCTTAGCTTGCAACAAATTTGCAGGTGTGGACTTCCTTCACACTTGGCAAGTTATACAGTACATCCCACAGACTTCTGCCTTCTGAACTCCCTCCCCCAGTCATAGCTGAATCCCAGCCTTCAACATCAGCAGGCATTACTGTGAACTAGCCAGCCAAGTAGGTTAGTAAAACAAGTAACACACAGACACCACAGGCTGAGAAAATTCTGAGGAAACAGAAACTAATGAACAAAATATCTACCCAATAAAGGCAAACTCAGAAGTTAGTACATATATTTAAAATCTTAGAAAAACCAGATGCCTAGATACCAAATTATGAACAAAATCAGTAACAACCAAGACAATATTTCTCCAGTAGATTCAGTGGAATAGTCACTGCAAGTTCTGAATATTCCAACATAGCTGAAGTACAAGAAATAGACTTAAACCCACCTGTATGATGTCAATATGGGTCCTTAAAGAGGAAAAGAATAAATCACATAAAGAAATCTACAAAAACAAAAACAATTGGAGAACATGAATAAATCTATTTTTAAAGCCAGGAAAACACAGACAAACAAGCAGAGGAATAAATAAATACCTAAAGAAAGCCAAGAATATATAAACAGTTGAAGAAAATGAATAAAACTTTTCAAGACATGAAAATGGAAATAGAAGCAACTACAACAAAACCAAATAGGGCATTCTGGAAATAAAACATTGAGGAATTAAAGCAAGACCTATGGAAGTTTCACATAATAATTAAAAAACTAAACATACAGAACAAAGAAAGAATATTAATATATGTAAGGAGAAAAATACAAGTAGTATATAAAGGCTGACCTATTAGAACAGCACCTGACATCTCATTAGAGACTCTAAAAGTTAGAAGAGCTAGAACAGATGTGCTGCACACTCTAAGTGCTACACACTATAAGAGACCACAGGTACTATCCCAGATTACTATATTAAGCAAAATTTTAATCACCACAGGTGGAGAAAATTAGATCCATAATAAAGTCAAATTTAAATAATAACTATCCAGCCCTACAGGAGGTGCTAGAAGGAAGACTTCAACCCAAGGAAGTTAACTACACCCACAAAATTACAGCAAATAAATAATTTCATACCAACAAAAAAGGGAATGGCAGCACTAGGGAGGCAGAGGCAGGCAGATCTCTGTGAGTTTGAGTCCAGCCTGGTCTCCAGAGAGAGTGCTAGGATAGGCTTCAAAGCTACACAGAGAAACCCTGTCTCGAAAATCCCCCCCCCCAAACAAATACAGACAGTTGCAAAATGGATTGGAAAGCAAGATTCATCCTTCTGCTGCATCCAAGAAACATACTTCACTATTTAGGATAGAGATTATTACTGCAGGGTAAAAGGTTGGAAAAAGATATTACAAGATAATGGCTCTAAAAAGCAAGCTGTTATTAGGCATTCTCAATATCTATCAAAATAGATTTCAAAACAAAACTAATCAAAAAGGTAGGGAATGGTATCACATACTGATCAAAGAAGAAATCCACCACGATGGCACTTCAATTCTTAGCATCTGTTCAACATTCAGAAAGGCATACCAGTTTGTAAAAGAAGCACTAGTACAACTTTCACTGAATACTGACCCTCATACACTGAGAATGTGAGGCTTCAATACCCCACTCTTACCAATGGGTAGGTCATGCAGAAAAAAAACTAAATGGAGGAAAACTGGGGTTGATGGGCACTATAAACGCTAAGCCCTAACATATATCTTCAAAACATTTCACCCTAACACAAAAGAAAATAACTTCTCTGAACCTCATGCAATCTTCTCCAAAATTGACCATATACTAGGATACAAAGCAAATCTCAAAAGAGGTAAGATATTTGACATAACTCCATGAATCTCTTTTCATTTAAATTAAAAAAATCTGATTTTACATACAGATCCCAGTTCCCTCTCCATCCCATCATCCCATGCTCCCCACTGTCCCCCATATCCAACCCTATATCCACTCCCCAGGGAGGGTGTGGTTTCCCTCAATGTCTGTCACATCATTTAGGGCAGAGCCTAGGAGCTCTCCCATTTATCTAGGGTAAGAGTATCCTTATATAGGGAATGGGCTCCTAAAGCCCATTAATGCAGTAGGGATAAATACTAGTTCCGCTGACAGAGGCAAATAAACTGCCCTGGTCTAACAACTGACACACATGTTCAGGGACATGGTTAGGTCTTATGCAGGTTCCCCAGCTGTCAGAATGTTGTTCATTGGCTCCCAGTTGCTCAGGTAGGCTGTTTCTGTGGGTTTCCATAACCTGGTCTTGAACCCATTCATCATCACTCCTCCCTATCTGCAACTGGTTCCCAGGAGTTTGGCTCAGTGCTTCACTCTGGATCTCTACTTCTGATTCCATCAGCTACCAAATGAAGGCTCTAGAGTGGCATTTAAGATAGTCATAAATCTCATTATAGGGGAGGGACATTTAAGGTAGCCTCTCCACTATTGTTTAGATTCTTACTTGGTGTCCTAATTGTGGATCCCTGGATATTTCCCTTGTGCCAAATTTCCCATTAAACCTATAATGGGAAAAATGGAAAAACAAAACAAAACAAAAACAACAACAAAACGATAATGGTTCCCTATATTAGGGTATTTCTTTTCTTGCTCTCTTTATCTATTCTTCCCTCACCTTGATATGCCTGATGCTCCACATTCTCCTTCCCCATCCCCTTCCTCCTCCAGGCCTCCCTCTCCCCATCTCCCCCATGCTCCCAATTTTCTCAGGAGATCTTTTCTCTTTCATACTCTCCAGGTGTTGATATATGGTTTTTTTATCGTCTACTTTCTCCCTAGCTTCTTTGGGGTTTTGAATTTTATGCTAGTTAACTTTTGCTCTATGTGTAATATCCACTTATTAGTGAGTTCATACCATGTTTTTCTATCTGGGTCTAGGTTGCCACACTCAGTATGGCTTCTTCTAGTGCCATCAATTTGCCTGTGAATTTCAAGATTTCATTGTTTTTTTTCCCCACCAAGTAATACTCCATTATATAAATGGACCATATTTTCTTTTTATCTATTGATGAAACATAGATAAGAATATTAACAGAAAGTTTACAAATTACTGGAAATTGACCAAATCTGCACTGAATGAAAAGTATTTTGTAGGGGAACCTGTAGCCTGACCTGCGATGGCATGGACAGGGTGATGTAGAGTAAAAGTTTCAGTTGGCTGAGTTTCTCATTCAGTTTTCAACCTCTCAGCTAGCTGTACAGACTGCTGCCACACCAGCTGGCTAGGTCTCTCTGTAAGTAAGGCTTTTGCCCTATTAAATAGCCTTATATTTTTTACTTGGCTCCAAATTGGTAATTTCCCACTATATCTCATTGTCAGGAGCGGGATACTGGAAATCTACACCCCATTTGGGACAAGCTGTGGGTTCAACCCAGCCTGCAGCCTAGGCCGGGAAAGCTCCTTCTCTCCACAGGTGCTCCCGGCTCCCAGCCTACCCACTGCACCACACAAGCACATTCTCACTGTAGCTGAGCTGCTCAAATCAATTCACCCGGCTTGGAGTCAGGAGAATGAAAGGTTTAAAAAGGCAACAGGAAATTAAAAGTTCTCGAGGTGAGCATGCAAGGACTTGGGAAGGAGAAGTACCTTACATAGGTCAACGTAGGTACCAAGAGGCTAGAGGTTACTACTAATATGAACCGGAAACTTGGGTAGGAACAGCCTTCCCCTGGAGACCACAAAGACACCAGGAATCTAGATGTTTCAACTATGGTAAAATGGGATATACCAAGAGAAATTGTAGACAAATGAATTCTTAAAATGCCTCATATGGAAGGCCACTGCCTTCTGGATTGTATAGAAGATGTGGTAAGGGCAGACCCTGGACTAATGAATGTAGATCGACCAGGGACATCCAAGGAAACAGGTTAAGGCCAGGAAACCCCGAAGGGGATCTCAAGAAGGCCTCACTTCGAGAAAGGTCGGGTCATTCCAAGTAGCAGTGGGAGACAATCTCTCACAGGACAAATTGACAGTTCTTTGCATATTTTGAAAAATTATGCTGCTCTAGATGGTGGTTTGAGTAGTGATGGAGAATCAAGTGTGAATGGACAAAATGAGAAATGCATATTTTGGCAAACTTCTATTAATGATAAAAGGCCTCAGTTGAAACAGAAAATTAATAATAAATTTATTTCTGGCTTAGTAGACACTGTGGCGGATGTTACTATTATTACCCAAAGTCTTGGCTTCAGAAATGGCCTCTTATAGAGGCAAATGTACAATTTTTAGTAATTGGGCCTCTATCTAGAGTTCACAGAGAATTAATTTGGTGGTCTGCATTGTAACAGAAAGGGATACTGAAAACATACGTGGCAGATATAGCTATAAATTACTGGGGTCATGATCTCTTACAGCAATGGAATATTCAGATTAATATTCGTCCAATGTCAGATACAAATTTGTTGGGAGCCAAATCTCAGGGCTTGGCATGAGATCCTAGGCCATGCTTGGCAGGCCACATAGTTAACCTTTACATAGCAGTCCCTTAGAAACTCAGCTCAAGAAAAGAAACAACTTAACCCAGTCCTCCAACCACAGGTTCAGTCAACTAAGCAACCCCTTCCTGGAACTCTTACTTACGAACTCTTTACCACGCCAAACATCATCTTTGTGGCTTCCTAATATCCTGCCTATACCAACACCTTGTGGACAAACAACCCATTTTGCCCCTCCCCATATCCTGACTATATAAGCTAGCCTGAGAAAAGTAAAGTTTGCCACTTGATCAGAATCCACTCTTTAGGCATCTCTTGTCACATTCCCTATCCCTGACTCTCTTGCCCCAGGTTGACATCCTGCAGGTCGGGATGTGCCTGGATAGAGTTGGGGATCTGGGAACTTCAGTGCTCATTAGAGGGACGGCCCATCCATGCAGTGAGGTGTCCACAACAAGGTTGATTGTGAGACTCGGTTGGAGGAAGACCCAGCATCCTGGCAAGCTCTTGGGACTTGCAGTTCATGAGCACCACCTACGTGGAAAAGGTAAGTAATGAGACAAGCATTTAGCAAGGAAGATTTATTTCTTTCTGGGATCACAGAATCCCTCAAGATGCAGGGAACTTGGGTTAAGAAAAACAATTGATAAAATTATCAAGGAAGATTTACGTCTTTCTGCAATCAAAGAATCCCTCAAGGGTCGAGAAACTCAGGTTACAAAGAAAGAAATAAACAAAAAAGTTCTTCCTCTTTATCGGGGATCTTTGTCCATGGCAACTGCCTCCAAGAGTTGATCGTCTGACAACATGGCAGACCAGATGGTTTTGTAAGACATGAAATGCAACAGTACAATGTGGGATGGGGCCAGGTTAGGGAAGGGTCACTAGTGAGAAGCCCATGTTAGGTTGGTTTGAAAAGTAAAAGAAAAAAAGCTTCACACAATGTTCTTAATGCTATTATGTTTGAAACTGCCAGTGAGTCCACTATTACAGTGGCCAATGGTGGGGGAGAGTTCAACATTTTTCATGTTGATTCCTGAGGAATGCTGGGAAGTTGCAAGTGAGGTCATGGAGTGTATTACAGATGCACCAGTTTGGGTAGAACAATGATCTATGACCTCTGAGAATCTAGAGGCTTTCGAAAAGTTAGTACAGGAACAGCTAGATGCTTGACATGTAGAGGAATCTACCAGTCCTTGGAATTCTCCTGTATTAGTTATCAAAAAGAAGTCAGATAATTGGAGAATGGTGACCGACTGAGAGCCATAAATAACGCAGTTCAACCAATGGGCTCTCTGCAACCTGGAATGCCATTACCTTCGTTAATACATAAAGGATGCCATATCATAGTCTTTGATCTAAAAGACTGTTTTCTCATAAGATCATTACAGTAAAATGATAGAGAAAAATTTGCATTTACTGTACCAACTGTTAATAATTCACAGCCACTTAGAAGATATCAGTGGAGAGTTTTGCCACAAGGAATGCTAAATATGCCTACTTTGTGTCAGCATTTTGTAAGCCACCTTTGTATATAATTCATAAGAAATTTTCACAATCTCTTGTTTGCCATTACATGGATGACATTCTTTTATCAGATTCCAATATAGAAACTTTAGATATTATGTTAGAAATGGTGAAGGAAATTTTGCCTCTTTGGGGTTTACAGATTGCCCCAGAAGAGATACAAAGAAGAGATTCTATTAAATATTTAGGTTATAAGATAGATTTACAAAGAATCAGACCTCAAAAGGTACAAATTAGGAGAGATCATTACCAAACTCTTAATTCACTTCAGAAATTATTAGGGGAAATTTCTCAATTACAGACAATTATTGGTATAGAAGGACATGACTTAAAGCATTTAAAAATGGCCCGTAAAGGTGACAAGGAACTAAAGAGTCTGAGAATATTATCTGCTGAGGCAGAAAAAGAGTTACAAAGGGTAGGAAACAGAATATTGGACGCACACATAAATCAGATAAACCTTGATTTAGACTGTATTCTGGTTATCTTGCCACCCAGAGAATAACCTTCTGGAATTCTGATGCAAAGGGAAGACACTATATTGGTGTGGATATTTCTGCCACATAAATAGAATAAAAAGTTAAAGACATTTACAGAAAAGATTTCTGATTTGATTTTAAAGGGAAAATTAAGACTTCATCAACTGACTGGAAAAGATCCAGCAGCAATTATAGTACCTTTAACTAATGAGGAAATTTCCTCCTTGTAGAAGGAAGGATAATCGATATTGGCAAACAACTCTTACTGACTTTTTGGGAATGATTACAACAATTATCCCAAAACTGACAGAATTAAATTAATAAAAAAGACAGTCTGGATTCTTCCACAAATTGTAAGACAAATTCCCATTTCTGGAGTTCTTCTACACTGATGACAACAAATCAGGTAAGGCAGGTTATAAAGCAGGTGAGGTAAGCAAAGTAGTTCAAAGTCCATATGCATCTGTACAGAAGGCAGAATTATATGCAATTCTCATGGTGCTTATGGATTTTACAAAACCTCTTAATATAGTTACTGATTCTCAATATGCAGAGAGAGTTGTGTTACACAGTGAGACTGCAGTATTCATTCCTGATAATACAGAATTAACTTCTCTGTTTTTACAATTACAGGAAACAATCAGAAACAGAAGTAATCTTATATACATTACACATATCAGATCCCAATTGGTCTGCCAGGCCCATTAGCACAAGGCAATGATGAGATTGATCATTTACTAATTGGAAGTGTGCAGGAAGCCTCAGAATTTCGTAAGAAATATCATGTAAATAGCAAAGGTTTGAAACAGGACTTCTCCATCACTCAGCAACAAGCCAAGGAGATAGTGAAAAGTGTCCTACTTGTTCTTTTTATAATGAAATTCCTTTGCCAGCAGGTTGTAATCCTAAGGGCATTTAGAGAAATGAGGTTTGGCAGATGGATGTCTTTCACTTTGCTGAATTTGGAAATTTGAAATATGAGCATCATACTCTAGACACATTCTCAGTGTTTCAATGGGCTACTGCTCTTAACTCTGAGAAAGCTGATTCTGTTAATATACACCTGCTAGAGGTGATGGCAGTTATGGGTATACCTGCACAAATAAAAACTGACAATGCTGCACAAAATTGGAACAGTTTTTCAAATATTATAAGATAAAGCATGTCACTGGTATACCACACAATCCTACAGGACAATCAGTAGTTGAGAGATCTAATAGGACACTAAAGGAAATGCTCAACAAACAAGCTTGGAAGACTAAATCCCCCAAACATAGGTTGTATAATGCTTTATTAACACTAAACTTTCTTAATGGCAATGAAAAAGGACAAACAGCTGCATAAAGATACTGGACTATGGAAAAATCTGCTGAACTCAATAAGCTGGTGTACTTCAAAGATGTACTAACCTCTGTATGGAAACGAGGACATGTGTTACGTTGGGGTAGGGGTTTTGCATTGGTTTCTACAGGGGAAGAGAAACTTTAGATACCGTCAAAGTTGATCAACATTCGAGTGGAAAAGGAAAAACTTCTCAACGAGGACAAATGACAGGTATTCAACTAAGGTATAACTTATTAACTAAATAGAAACCTCCCAAAGAAAAGGAAAGTGTTTTGGTCTTATCTTCACAGAAATACACATCTCCAGAAGGCAAAGGGCACTGCATTGGTAGATTCTTAAGAGAAGGTAGCTATAACCATCAAAAAAAAAAAAAAAAAAAAAAAAGAATGTGCCATACAGTAAACTTTACAGCTGTCTCTCGGAGAACTCTATTTCTCTTTTCTAGTCCCTATTCAATTAAACCAATCCTGGATTTAGAGGTGGATTTGGCCTTCCTTCTCTAAAATCCAAACACGTTATTTAACTATACTTTAGAGTTTCTCTATTGTATCAAGAAGCCAATTGATGTAATACAGAATAAAAGAAGAATTTTCAGACTGTCTTTGTCTTTCCTTGGATCTTTCTTTCAAGGTATACAGTCTCTCATAATTGTTATTTTCCCATGGTTGCCTTTCCCAGTATGTGTACATCACAAGCAAACATTTCTCTGCTAACTGTTAATGTTTAAGTCCCACACAGCCAATGAAGACCTGCCTGACAGCAATCCTTGGACACTCTGGAAAGAAAATGGACCATTCCTCCTGGAATGCACTGGATCCAACTTGCTCCATTTCAACTGACACTCCCGCCAGAGCTTTGGGTATTGACTTCAATCAAGTTGAGGATTTCAAGCGAAATCTTCAATCAAGCAAATCCCATCTAACATGGACTGGATACAATTCATTCAAGACTTTTACTATACTAACATTTTCTTCCTACAGGATCCCAGAATGATGTCATTGTCCCATTTCAGCAGGAAGTAACTTGGAGGATGCTCTGCCCCCTTTCCCTATTGTTGTCATTTAGTATATTGTATATACTTAGTTAGGGATAGCTTCCTATTGATTATGGTTAGGATTGGAAGGAGGTGTTCAGGGTTGGACACCTCTCTCAGATGACTTTAGGGTTTAGTTAAAATAGATAGTTAGGGTCTGACATAAGCAGATTGTTGTGTCTTCTTATATTTCACCTTTATGATTGTTAGTTTGCATACTTTACACTGTTAAGTTTTAATCCTCTTTTAGAGTAAAAGGGGAATTGTAGGGGAACCTGTAGGGGAAGCTGTAGCCACGCCTTCTTAGGAGCTGGCTACAGGGGTACCTGAGCAGGCTTGTGAAGGCGTGGTCAGAGTGAGTAGGGGGACTGCGTTTTCGGTTTCGGTTTCTTTTTGCTTCTTGCTGTACAGACTACCACCGGCTGGCTGGTTCGCTCTGTAAGTAAGGCTTTTCCCTATTAAATACCCTTATATTTCTACCTGACTCCGTATTGGTAATTTCCTACTATAGGAACCTGTATCCATGCCTGCTTAGGGGCTGGCTACAGGTCTGCCTGACTATGCCTGAGGCGTTGTCAGGGTGATGTAGTGTAAGAGTTTCAGTTGGCTGAGTTTAGCTTTCAGTTTTCACCCTTTTGGCTTGCTGTACAGACTGCTGCTGCACCGGCTGGCTAGGTGGCTCTATAAGTAAGGCTTTTCCCCATTAAATACCCTTATATTTCTACTTGGCTCTGTATTGGAAATTTCCCACTATAGAAGTTCAACACAGAAATAAAGTAATTAATGGCTTCCTATAATTCAATAAATATGCAAATTATTAGACACAATGGAAGTGGAAAGTTTATATTACAAAAACCATATATATATATATATATATATATATATATATATATGAGAAAACTCATATGAACAACTTTACAAAATAATTTAATGATCTAGAACAAAACAGTACCATAGATGGCAAGAAATAAAGAGGGTTGAAATCAAGAAAATAAAGCAATTCAAAGAATCAATGAAACAAAGGGTTCTTTTTTTCTTCTTTTGAAAGATTTAGCAAGATAGATAAACTCAAATCAAAAACCATTTACACCCACTGAAATAGAAACAGTCATGAAGACTCTCCCTACTGGAAAAATAATTCAGAGCCGATGGTTTTATCACTGAATTCTACCAGGCTTTCAAAGAAGAGTTAACACCAACACTCCTCAAATTATTCTACAAAGGAACAATTATCCAATTTGTTATATGACACTAAATGTACCTCAACACCACCAAAACCACCAAAAACTCAACAAAGAAAGAAGTCAGAGCCAATTTCTGGCATATGCATAGATTTGAAACTACCCAAATAAATACCTGCAAACTAAATCCAAGAACACAGCAGAAATGTCAACAACCATGATTAAGCAGCCATCATACCAGATATGCAGCAATGGCTCAATTTATAAATATTAGTAAATATAATCCACCACATGTACAAACTTAAAGAAACCACATGAGATGATCACATCTAATTACATGTAGAAAATTACCCTTTGACAAAACTCCAACAGTACTTTATTAAAAAAGCACTGGATAGACCAGTGATACAAAGGACATACCTAATCATAATAAATACAATTTCAGCAAGCCTATAGTCAACATCACATTAAATGAAGAGAAATTCAATGTAATCACTCTAAAATCAGAGAAACATGTTGTCCACTCTTTCCATATCTATTCAATATTCTATTTGAAGTTTTAACCAGAACAATAAGACAACTGAAAGAGAACAAGGGGATACAAATTGGAAAGGAAGAAGTAACAGTATCATTATTTGTAAATGATGTGATAGCATTAATAAGTGATGCCAAAAATCCTACAAGGAAACTCCTACAGCTAACAAATACTTTCAGTGAAGTGTCTGTATAAAAGATTAACTACAGAAAAATTTAGTCCTCTTGTATAAAAATGTACTGAGAAAGAAATCAACAATACCTTTCACGATAGCCTCAAATAATATAAAACTTATTGATGCAAATCTCACCAAACAGTATCTTCAAGACTTTGAAGCAATAAATTGAATAAGATATCAGAAGCATGCTCAAAGATCTTCCATGCTCATCAATTGGTTTAGCACAGTGAAAATGGCCACCTTATCAAAAGCAATCTAGAAATTCAATGCAGTTCTCATCAAAATTCCAATACATTTTTTTTCAGAACCTGAAAGGATAATTCTCAATTTCATATGAAAAAACTGCAAACGTAAAATAGCTAGAACAATACTGAACAATAAAAGAACAGCTGGGACTATTGTCATCCCTGAATTCAAGGTGTTCTACAGACATATAGTAATTAAAAAGCACTTGGGATTAGAACAAAAGCAGACACATTGATAAATGGAATCAAGTTGAAGACCCAGACATGAATCCACACACCTATGGACACCCGATTTTTGCAAAACAGCCAGAAATATATACTGAAACAAAGAAAGCATCTTCAACAAATGGTGCAGGATAAACTAAATATAGGAGAAAGCAGATAGTTCAGTATTTAACAGCAAACACAAAACTCAAGGCAAAGTGGATCAAAGTCCAAAAAATAAAAACACATCTAATTAAAGTCATCCGTGACTTCTAGTATGTGAATTCAAATTAAAAGGAGAATTCATGTACTGCTTAGCTATTATTGTCAAACTGACATGAGATTGAGTAGACTGGGGAAAAAGGAATATTGCTTGTGGTATTGACCATTCAGATTGACCTGGTCATACATCTGGCTAGAATTATTATAATTGCTTGTTGATATAGGAGGCCTAGTACACTGTAGACAGTGTCATCCCTAAGTTGATATCTCTGCAATGTTTAAAATTGATAACTTCTCATAATTCATGGGGTCAGAAGGAGAACAGACCAGTAAGCACTTATTCTTCCAGATTCAGTTTGGGTGTTTGCCTTGCCTTGCCTCTGTGAAGGTCTATTACCTAAAAGTGTAAACTGAAACAAACCCTTCCTCCCCTAAGATACCTTTGATCAAAATATTTTATCAAACATGAGGAAGCAAACCAGAGCCATATAATAGTTATGGGACAAGAATGATAAAGAGCACATAGACCTATTTCCAGACATTTTACCAGCTGGTTTTCTTTGAGGCCTTGCCCTGCCCCAAAATTTCAAAACATTAAACAAAGAGTTGACCAGCAACTAAGAAACTTCTAAATGAATAGTAGAATGAAATTTACAGTTTTGACATAGACTATTCCTAAATGAAATTATAGTTTACTGAACTAGAAATCTGAAAACTAAATGTCAACTTTCTAGCTAAATTGGCCAGTGCTGCACAACATTGTCACATGTAGTACATTTGTGTTTTGAAAAATGAGTCATTGTCTACATTTGGCTGAAATAAAGTGATAACAGAAAAATTTTGAACTTCATTATATGTAAAAAATTAAACCTAAATTTTAACAAGTTAGAATCTGACAAAACCAAACCAATTTACACCACAGAAAGTCTCTGTGATTCCTGATGACAAAATATATGGGAATCTCTCTCACTCCTTCCTTCCTCTAGTAATCAATCAGCTCTGTGGTACATTATCCAGTTTGTGAAAGCTGTGGATCCTCTAACTTAATCCAGTTCCTCTATTAGGAGTTAGTGTCTGCTTCCAGAGGATGAGAGCTGAGTCCCAGAAGACAATTCCAAAAACTCATTCAGAATGTGACATGTGCTTCTGAGCAATGGCTATATTTCAGGATGCCTACAAGTGAATCTATGGACTCTGGTAATTGAGAAGTGTGGTATCTAGAACTCAGAAACTTTTGTTTAACATTTACTAACTTACTTGAGTATGTTACAAAGAATAGAGTTAAAAATTTCTGAAAGCAAAACCCAGGAAAAGGTTTGTGAAAGAGTACATTGTGTGAACTAGTTAGAGATGGAATATGAGGGAAAGGACTCTGTCTATGTCCAGAGTGTGAACAATGAGCTTACTTTTAAAGAATAAGACTGACTCATGGGTAGACATGCTGCCAAAAAATATCACAACCTCAGAATAGTTGATTGATAGATAGCTGTACCACTAAAGGTTCCTAAGCCTCAAGTAAATCTTCTACGTCCTACTTATTCTTGTACAACCATGAAAACATGTAGATGTAGGATATTCTCCTCATTCTATGTAAGAGAAATCATCTCTTTATCATTGAGGAACTGGAAACCTGGTATAATGTTCTATTTATTTGTTATGACAAAATGTAAATATATATACTGTGGAACTGTGGTTCTCAATGTTTAGAGACATGTGAAGTTCTAAGGACATAACTACCTTACAGACAAATAAGTGTCTCCATGACTGCAATGACCCTTGTTGTCAACTATCTGGAATTGTTCCCATCTGGCTCTCTTCTCATCCATCTGTGGGATAACATTCTAGAAGTCCCAATCTTGCCATCATGTTTTGTTTTTCTCTTTCTCTCCATCATCTGTATTGACATAATTACACAAAAAATGGAAAACCAGCCAAACAACAACAAAACCCAAAGTCTTTATTCACTTAGAAATTATAATAGCTTAAAGAGCTGTATTTCCAGAAGAGTCTATTTTCCAAATATTATGCAGATATTTTGTCTGTCTTTGTGTCTGTCTATTGAGAAACTTAGAAACTTTTGAATCAAACAAACTTAAATGTTTTATTTTGAAGGAAACATTAAGTATTTAAACTATATGTGATCAGTTTCTCTGTGTTACTTGGGACTAACAGAATATTGTATTATTCACATATTACTGTAAGAAAATCATTTAGATAATAAACTTACAAAGAAGTAAGTTTTAATGTAAGTTCTATTTAGAAATTTTATCAATCATGGTTATTATGCCCTGTCTCCATTGTTCCCAAGGAAGCCCTTGGTGAACAAATCACTTCTAGTCAGATAACATGTAAGAAATATGTAAATCAAATGGATAGAAAACTGAGCAACCTCAAACTTCCATCAAAGGTATGCTGATGATGTATCTTTTTCCAGTTGACTCCATGTTTTTGAGTTTCTCAGTCGCCCCTTAATGCCAATTGTTAAGAACCATGTCTTTAACACAAATGTGTATAATTATTGCTTCAGATAAAACGATTCCATTATGCATTTCTGAAGAATAATGTTTTGGAATATTAATTTGTGTTTCTTTTACTTATGCTCTGAAATATTTGATTAATGATGCAAATACCTGTTGTATTTGTAGGATTATATAAAATTAACCTGTAGACAGAAGGCTAAGTCATCAAGTAACTGACAGGATGTAGTAGGGAAGAGCCATCTGAAGCTAAGGTTGTTATGTGGGGTGGAGCAGAAGGAGTGTTTTTGGTGGGTGAGGAGATTCAAACTAGGAGAGGGAGTTAGCTGCTTGCTATTGATCCTCTCTAAGTGAGCAGAATTTTACCCCAACCTTTGACTCCTAAGTTCTATAGAGGAATGGAGATCTAGGTTAAGTTCCCTTTAGCACTGTAATAGAGCTTGTACTCCTACCCATGGCCAATGGGGGCAGAGTTGCAAATACCTGTTAGGACAGCAGTTGCTTAAGGGGCAGCTATTGAATTTAATATAAAAAAAAGAACATTTACACATATTTCAGCCAGTGAGCTGCAAGTCTCACACTCGTGGGAAGTTTGCTTTCTATCTTGTACATCCATCCATCCATTCTCTGTATCTCCTTCAGCACCAAATGCCAATAATAATAATAATAATAATAATTATTATTATTATTATTATTATTATTATTATTAAATAGTGGACAACTCAGGTCCTTTACATTTAAAAATGTAAGTGAAATTAACAATGAGGGTGAACTGACAGCCAGGGAGCATGCATGGGACCAACCCAGGCCCTCTGCATATGTGTTACATTTGTTTAACTTGGTTTTTGTGTGGGACTCCTAGCAGTGAAAACAGGAGATGTCTCTGACAACATTGCCTAATTTAGGGGCCCATTTCTCCTGCTGGATTGCCTCATCCTACCATAGTGGAGAGGGGAGTTTCGGTTCTCACTGCTGCTTGATATACCATGCCTGGCTGATATTCATAAGGTGCCTTCCTGTATCTGAAAAGAAACAGTGGAGGAAGAGTGGATTGGTGGGGAGGTGGTTGAGAGGGGAGGTGGGGGGCCTTGGAAGAGGGAGGACAAGCATCTTTGTTTAGAATGTAAAAGCAAAAAAAATTTTAAAATGAAAATTAAATTCAAACAAACAAAAAACAACAAAGAGTATCTATGAGCCTTGTCTAAAGCCTCCACCACTGCACAGGCCTTCATAGAGTCTGACAATGTTACATCCTCTAATGCAATAATCAACAAACTCACATATATTTTCATTTCACTTCCTTAATTTTCACAACACCTGCTTCATATTCTCAATGGATGTTTCTTGTATTTTCTGCAGACAACTTGTATATGTATAATTAAAAGCAAAAATCATCTTCTAAAATATGAAACAATTCAATTTTGTATTTGTATGTGGTTGAGAGGCACACTAGTAATCTGGTTTGTGGGTAGCTGGAAGTGGCACATAATGGCAGCTGAAATGACTGCTGCTCCCAAGTTATTTGGCCAATAGTTTCAAGGTCACTTCCTCTCTTGCCCAACCACAACTGAAGACAGAAATTATTCAATTTCCATGTTGTGCTTACTCTTTGGTCCCTTGAGAATGTGGCAAGCCTTTGTGAAAATAGGCATAGACATATGTTCAGAAGGAGGAGCTGGGCAAAAGGGGAAATTTAAAGAATTTGTAGCATTTAATCAAGCGGTGGCTTATTTTAGTGTTTTGACTTTTAAAGTGCAAATATACATCAAGAAATCCCTTTTGTACTTAATTGGGGAGGGGAGCTTCTTGAAGCTCTTGGCAGCTGTTGGGCATTTTGCCTCTATCTAAATGCCAGCTCTGAGCTTTGCTTTTTCTTATACAAGTCAGATTGACAGTGTGACTCCAGAAAAGCCCTGACCTGTCTCCAGTTGGGTGATAAATAATTAAGATGTTGAGAGAGATAAAGAGACACTCACTTCCCCCAATCCCATCAAATGCCAGTGGACTTTTAGTTCCTAAGGCTCTGAGAGAATGCTCTTTTCTGAGGACTTAAGCCTGAGAGAGAATCAGTAGGAGGAAAAGCAATTACACACATTGTGTAACTTAATGACACAACGGAATTGCAACTAAGTGGATGTGAATATATGTGGGTTATTAAAGCAAGATTATAGATCTGATGAAAGCAATAACCAACTTTTAAACATTTATGACAATATTTAACAAGCTAATATTAAACAGACTTTTAAGGAGTTTCAAGTAACTTCAAAGAATAAATAGAATTAATGAAAAAGAAACAGCAGCCCCAAAGAGTATCAGTCCAATCAATCTTTTTCTCATTTTTGTAATAATTTATTTGTATTATTCCTTGAGACACTGTGAACATATGTGTTTATTTCTGTTTGATGTATTGGAACTCATTACCAAAGGGCTTTTTCTAAATATCCTTTGAAATATTTATATGAATTACTGACTTACAAAAAATTGTTTATAAATTAACTTTTATTTATACTTTTCTTTTTCCTCACCCAATTCATAGGAAATTCTAATCTCTGAATCTGAATGTGTTTCTGTCTATCAGAATAGACAAAAGGTCTCAGGGTTTGCAGTCCCCATCTGTGCCTGAAAGCTGACATTTGGAGCACAATGCTTCTTTTGCCTTTTTTTATTTGTTTTGTTTTTCTATCATTTTCTTTGTGTGTGTGTGTGTGTGTGTGTGTGTGTGTGTGTGTGTGTGTGTTTAGAAAATGTCTCACTACATATGTTAGAGAAACATGAACTTAACTATATATCTTTTACTGGATTTTGATACATAGATATCATTTCATCTTAGGCTACTAAGTGCTAGAATTAAAAGTATAAGTCACCATGCTTATCATAGAATATTGCTCCTGTCATATACTCTTAACCTGTAAGTAGAAGTACTCTAGAGTCATATATTTTAAACATATTTTTCAATGATTGAAAGATGCATTAGAAATATATTAAAATTCAATATCTGATCCATCTTAAATATAGACATAAAGATTCTTTAGATTTTTTGGTATGGTCCCACCCTTTATCTCCACCACAACTGTATATTCTTTTATTTTTTCATTTTTTTATTTAAATTAGATTAATTTAATTTAATTTAATTTAATTAATTTAAATTATTTTACATACCAATCCCAGTTCTCTCTCCCATTCTCCCATGTGCCCCACTGACCCCCCTTCCTACCCCCATTCCCTCCCCAGGAAATGTGTGGCCTTCCAAGGGGGATCATGAAAGACTGCTATATCATTTGGGGGAGCCCATTCCCACGAAGGGCTACAATATCAGCCTAGATGTACAGGGAGGGCCTAGAATAGCTGTATTTTCTAACAGTGAAACTAAGTACTCATTAGACAATAGCTCCTAATTACCTAGTCTTCTCAACTCCCAGAAATTGTCACTAGGATTTCTATCTTCCTCATTTCAGTCACAATGAAGTAGTACTGGACATGATTTTTAGGTTTAGAGGTGACTTACTTCAACACAAAATACATCTTTCTCAAAAGCAAAAAAACATTAATTTACTATGAAACAAATATGCATGACCATGGCCTAACACTATGGAGCAGGTTTCCCTGAGTGACATGTTCTACCCAGTCCAAGTTGATAGGTGGACTTTTGTAGTGATAGAACAACAATAATAAAAGCATGAGTCAATGACACTGGGGCATTCAATGGTTGGGTACTGAAATCAGAGGACTGTGATACAGGATTCAATATTAAGTGATGATATGTTTAGCATTTGTGTTAGTGGAAACTGGTGTTCTTCTAACCCAATATGTGCCAAAGGTGTTTATTTGATATTAAAATGATATCAGGTGAGATACAGAGAAACATGATGAAGTTAGGTGCAATTAAAATTTGTGGTAATTATGGCTCTCTATCCACAGCCTTCAACTCTCCACAATCACAATCTTGACTTTATAACCCCTCAGTCTCTCTGCAGAGTCTTCTATACAGATACACCTTTTTCAGGGAACCTCAGATCAAATGTAATAGAATCCATTCCAGTCCCTTCTGTAGTATACATTTCTAAAGCTGAATAACACTGCATCATATGCATACACATTTGTTATCAAGCATCCATCTGCTGATAGCCCTGTTCTTTCAACCTCTGGTTTCTGTGAATAAATCTTCTCTGAAGAAGAATGTGTAAATATGAGTAGCTGTTTGCAAATATTGTTTGTTTGTGCATTTTGAGGTATATACCCAAAAGTGACTTGCTACAACACATAACTATTCCATGTTTAATTTTTTGAGAAACTGTCACCTCCTTTGCATAGCCGGGCCCATTTCCCACTTTTACCTGAAATATACCAATCATTTTATATGTTGAATCCTGCAGCATGTGTCTCCGTGTCTTTGTTTACCAACAATTCTCATAAACAGATGAAGTGATAACTAAATATGATTTTAGTGTGCATTCCCACAATGACAAATTCTATTTAGAACATTCTTAATGTGCATATTGATTGTTTATTAATCTTTGAGAAGAATTATCAAATTATTTGATGATCATTTTAGAGACTAGATTTTTTAAAGATTTAATTTATTTTTACTTTATATTAATGGGTACTTTACAGACATGTGCGCAAGGTGCATTCCTAGTACCTACAGAAGCCAGTAAAAAGTGTTAAATATCAAAGAACTTCATTTAAAGACAATTGTGAGCAATCTTGTGCATACTGAGAATCAACCAAATTGATTGATCCTCAGGTCTTCTGAAATATAAGTAAGTGGACAGAAGTAACAGAACACAAGGAAGGCACAAGAAACCGAACAGAGATCTACTCATTCATGCACTCAGGAATTTCATTAAAAGATAATACTGAGGACCACAATATGTAGGCAACAGATCTGTGCAGGTTCAGACCTGTGTAGACCAGTAGAAGCTGCAATAGTTTTTGTGAATCCATATGTGCATTTGTACTGTAGTATTTGGAAGGCCCTATTTCCTAGGTGTCCTCCATTCCCTCTGCTCTTACAATTTTGCCTCCACATTCAGAGGGGTCTCTTAATCCAGAGGAGAGAGATGTGATGGAGACATTCCATTTTACACTAAGCATTACAAGAACTATCATTCTCCTTGATGTCTGGATGTGGCTCTCTGTATTTATTCTCATCTGCTGCAGGAGGAAGTTTCCCTGATGATGACTGAGCAAGGCAATGATCTATGAGTGTAGCAGACCATCATTTTATTGCTATTTTTCATTTACTTGTTTGTTTTACAGAAAAGTAGTGTTTTGTTTATTCCTAGGACCCTGGGGTATCTAGTGTCAGATTCTTAGTCACCATTCCATCTGGTGGAATGGACCTTAAGTCAAATCAAATATTGATTGCAATCCTTGTACCACCATTGCTCTAGCATATCTTACAGAAAGCACACCATTGTAGATTAAATGGTTTGTGTCTACATTTCTTTTTTGGTCATGTGCCAAGTAATTTCCTGCAAAAAGACACTAGAAAATGGGTATGATGGCCCTGAATAGGCACCAGCTCCATTTCTCCAAGTTCAGTTAGTTGTGTAGGTATTGCCTTCAGCAATGGGGCCTTGTGAACAGTTTGTGGAGAGCAACATACATGCTTGGCTTGTCTGGGGATTCTGCTTACCATTGTAACACTTGATCAAGGACTTTCATTGATTCTCTATTCATCATAACAAGAAACTATAATCAATGTAGATGCTCCTCAACATATGAATGGATAAGTAAATGTGGTATATATACACAATGGAATATTACTCATCTCTTAAAAAGATGAAATCATGAAATTCACAAGTAATTGGATAGAACTAGAAAAGAATCATGCTAATTATCATCCCAAGTGAGGTGACACAGACCCAGAAAGTCATATGTAGAGTGTATTTGCTTATAAGTGTATATTAGCTCTTAAGTCAGTAAGGTAAAGTTTTTGGAACCACAGAGATTAGGTATAGTGTAAGGGACTAGGAGGGTGCAGATAGATCTCCCTATGAAAGCAAAGTAGAATATAGATAGTTATGAACTAATTGGAGGCAGGGACTAGAATGGATTATCAACGAGGAGAAGAGAAGACAGGATCAAGGGAGGGAACATGTGGAGAGAAAGCTAAAATGGAGTGTCACTTGAGGGGTAGTATGGAAAATAAATATAGAAGCTTCTGAAAATGTAAACATATATAAAGGTGATATAATTGAAATCATCAAATAATAGAGAATACGGATCCAGAATATTTCTTGACATCAAAATAAAGCTTTTAGTGCCAGCAATAGATTACATATAATTTGAATTGTTGGGTCCCATACATACAGCCTGTACCATTACTTGCTAGCATCTTTGGTAAAGGAAGGTACTGTGCAAACTACCAAAATAGCAACCTAAACACAAACCCTTTGATAAACAATCCTGCCTGCAAGATATGCTATGGAAATGGTGGCCCAAAGCCTATTAGAGAAACTAACTAATACCTCATTTGGGCCCCTTAAAGCCCCCTCGAGGAGATGGAACCTGTACCGGATGCTGCTTGGCTGACCAAGAAACTGAGAGTAGATAATCCAGGGACTTAGGGGAAAATAAAATACTATTGTTCTACTAAAGGAATGGAGCAATTAAATGACTCCTAATTCCAGTCTGCTATACTCAGAGATTAATGCCTTGCTCAGCCTTCATCAAAGAAGCTTCCTCCTGCAACAGATGAAAACAAGCAAAGACCCATGGTCAGACATTATTCAGAGAATGAGAGACCTTGTATGTTTATTGTTAAGTGGGGTATCTCAATCAAATCTCTCTCCTCAGGGCTGAGAGAACCCTGTGAAAGAGGATGTGGAAAAAATGTAATTGCCACTGGGGATGGAGGACACTAGGGAAACATCACCTTCTAAATATGACCACAAATGGAAACAGGAACTCATAGAGATCATGACAGCTACTTTGATGTGCAACAAATGGTATCCTATAGTTGCAAAGATAAGTGGATATATTCATCTGCAATTGATATCCACTTGCAAATGACACTTTCCTTTTCTCCAGGGGAGTCTCACTGTGGAAACAAATAATATTAATGTTAGGATGCAAGCCCAGCAGTAGATGACTAACAGAAAATGAACTTAAGGATACCTTTGAAGGTTTCTGGTCTTACAATGCCATGTAAAGGCTTTTTCTCTCATTTTTCATTTTAATGATAGCTTTTCTTGTTTTCTGTTTAGTTCTCTCTTTCTATCTCTCTTTGATCCTATAGGCCTTTTGAGGATATATTATGCTCTCTGGTTTTGTGTTTATCTGTATGATTCCTTAATGTGTGAAAGAGTTGATATCTGAATCTGCTTCTGTGTCTTTGTCCCTTTTCTTGGATTATTTTCATTTTAATTGTTTTGTTCTATTCTGATGTGTTTAATTTCATCTAACTTATCTGATTTTATTGTATTATTTTATTTTTATCCCTAGTCATCTGTTTGTTTTTCAATAAGATACTAAAGGGGACAATGTGGCCAAGAAAGAGAGTTGGGGAAGAACTTCGGGAGGCAAAGGGATAGAAAATCATGATCAAGATATTTTATATGAAACAAAATCTTTTTCAATAAAGATGGGGGAATTGTTCACTGCTTTGTCTACAATGCTATTTAGTCCGTAAGACAGAAATTATTTGTTAAGTTTGTTAAACTTCACATTAAAATTTCAGTTAAAAAGGCATGTTTTGGTATGTGAAATGTCATTTAATTAATACAGGATAATTAATTGTACAATAAATGAGCTCTTCTGTAGCACACACTAAAACCTGTCTCTGACAAACTACACAGGTGAAAGACTGTCATACCTAAGTTTAGAGACAACTGGTTTCATATCTCACCCCCAAGACCTACCACAAAAATATTCTAAAATGGCAGTTTTTCTCTCTGAAGGCTGCATTTCTACAGAAAAGTATGCATCTCAAAGGATTGTTCGTAAAGAACACAGCTAGAAACCCCTAACACTGTGTGCTTACTATTAACTTTCTCAAAGGAGGAGAAAGATTCTTTTCAAAGATTTCTTACCAAGGTTATTACCAAAGAAAGAATCACAAAGCATGTATACTATATGAGAATATCCAAATATGAAGTGTTTTCATATTTTTCTACACTACTGTATTTCAAATATCAAATTATGGCACGCACGAATGAAGTGTTTTGCCACCAGCATCCCTATTTGCTTCCATGATCATTTCCAAATGGCTCAACTGATGATTCCTGGAATGGTGCTCTTTCAAGTCTAAATTTATGCATGACAATGAAACTTGAAAAAAGTAAAACTTGGCTAGTGGTTTCAGCCAAGTCTTATAATTCTGTTTTCAATTATAGGAGGGTGGATCTCTCTTTTACCAGCAATGAGCTGCCATTGAAGCTGTTTCTCTTACTAGTTCTATAATGATTTTATTCATTATGTAACAGGCCAATTATTTGACAATCTTAAGGAAATCTTTAAACTCACACCCATTTACAGTTCCACTATTATCTATGATGGGGAGGAATTGAATGCTCCACTTCTCCGAGCAACTGCTCTTTCCTGTTACTTGCAGAAGTAGTGTATAAATCATGGTAGTCTGCAAATCTGGCATGCTCTGCTTGAATTTGGTTTGCTTGCATTTTATAAGCTCTGCTGAAATTACAGGGAAAGGAAATGTTCTGCTCCACTTTTCTAAACAGGCTCATGAACACCACTCATCTCTTCATTACTTCTATCATGTGTTTAAAGGGCTTCCCTACATGTGTCCTGTGTGTCACATAAGGAGTATATAGGTGGATTAAAGTAATAGAATTTGCACACATCTGTGGCTGCCACTGTGAATCCCCCTCTTTCTGTGCTTTGACCACAAATTATTTTCCATATTTCTATCATAATAACATGTGTCCAGGTATTTGTTCAACTAAAATATTTACAGTGAATCTGGCAGAGCTTGTTAAGGATTGAAAAAGATTGTCACAATACCTTTTTCTGTGTCAAAGTGATCCAATGTCTATTCGTGCTAGATAATGGAAACAGAAAAAAAATAAGTAAGGAAAAGTCTATTGAATTCTGAATGAGCCAAGAATGTATTGAGTTTGATGAAAATAGAAGACAGAAACTGGTCAGAGAAGGTATCCTCAAAGTTCAGTTCTGAGTTCTTCTATGGGGTAGCAATTCTAGAAGAGTGCTATGCTTTCCATTTCTTTGTTGGGGCAACTCGACTGCCAGCCCAGTTCATCTCCTTACCCCAATTTTTGTCATAAGCCTTTGAAAAAGTACCAAGACTAAATGGAAGTCAATTTTCTGGGATCCCTCCTGCTTTAGAAGAATGATGTTTCTCTCTCTCTCTCTCTCTCTCTCTCTCTCTCTCTCTCTCTCTCTCTTCTTCCTCCCTCCCAATCTCTCTCCCTCTCTCTCTACCCTTCTCTTCCTCCCTCCCTCCACCTCTCTGTCTCTCTGTCTCTTTCCCTCCTTACAAGTCTTTGACTTTCCCTCCCTCCCTATCCTTTTTGCTTGCTCCTCCCCTTCCCTCTTCAGCTTCTACCTACTAAACATAAGCAAATTCCTTTTGAAAACACATCTCCTTCATTTTGTTAATTTCTTTCATCAAATTTATGAGAAAAGAAGAGTGAAATCACTGTCTTAGTACAGTCTTGATGGCCATCTCATCTTCAGTGATCGTTTTTACTGAAATAGAAACTGTTCTCATATATACCACAATAGTCTCATATTTTATTAACATACATACCAGAGGCCATGGTAATATATTATTTATAATTTAATAAAGATTGCCTGAAGGATCAAAATGCAAAATCAGCCATACAATTTAGATATAGAAATTGGGCAATGGTGACACACATCTCTAATCCCAGGACTCTGGAGACAAAGGCAGATGGATATCTATGAGTCCAAGACCACTCAGGTCCACATAAGATTGAGTAAGTCTAAAAGAGAAACATTTCAAACAAAGGAGACCTCAGCACTTGGGATCCCACCATGCCTTTAATCACAGCTCCAGAGAGGTATATAAGATAGGAAAAGATATTCATTCTGAGGCACTTTGGTCTTCAGACCCTTTGAGGAGAGGCAGCAGTCTGAAGCTTAGAGGACAGCTGGTGGAGACAGAATCAATCTTCAGTCTCAGGTAGCAACTGGTTTGGTTGCTTTGCTTTTCTGATCTTCATCTTGAAGATTGAACCCCTGTATCAGCCTCTGGATCTTTTCATTATAATTGTTACAATGGGTAACTACCTTCTTTATGGATGTGGATATCCTGGAAGCTGCATCATGAAGACATGCCTCATAGTTCATCTTTCACTTCTTCTATTCTTGGTATTCTTCAGGATCACTTATAGCTTTTAGGGGGTAGGTAACAGAAATAAAGGGCTGAAATCCTTGGAGAAGTTCATATTCACCCTTCCTCTCCCATATTATTTCTTGCTATAAAATAGTAACAGATCTATTATAGTTATTATTAACCACCTGGCTATCTGTACAGTTTTACCCATTTATAGTAGATGGCTATGAGATAAATATGTTATGAATATCAGACAAATACACACTACAAGAGAAAACACATATTACCAAGAAAAGTCTGCCTAATTTCAGAGGAACAACTTTTACTTTTACAAAAAAATAAATATAACTCATCTCTGATAATATGGTACACACACACACACACACACACACACACACCCACACACACACACACACACTTGAGTATATACTATTCTATTCCATAAATTTGATTTAATTTACAAGTTCGTTTTTATAGAAATTATGTGACTGCCATCAGAACTACAATTTTTTTTAAATCTTATTGATACAGTTCAACATTTTTCATTATAATTTCTAGTTGTTAAGCAACTTAATTTATTAATGTTTGTAAATTTTAAGAATTTAAGAATAAATGTTGAAAATTTGGAAACCTTTAATTTTCCAATAAAATAATTCCAAAATTGGGGGTCTCCCTATGGATTATTGAGTATGAGGATATCATTTATCTTCCAAAGTAGCTAGATGCTCTACAAATAATAGTGGAGAGACTACCTTATATGCCCTTCTCCTATAATGAGGTTGATGACTACCTTAAATGCCATTATAGAGCCTTAATCTAACAGATGATAGAAGGAAAAGCAGAGATTCTCAGTTGGTATTTAAAACTAAAGAAAGAAGAGAAATGGGAAGTAGAACTGAGTAGAATTAGGGGGAGTAGAATTGGGTGTATATGACCATAATTCATTATATGAAATTCTCAAACAACAAAAATAGTATATTACAGATTTATGCCTCCCTTATAAAATATCTGTCACATAGTATCAATTTCAATATTCATTGAGTAAATGAAAGAATAAGCAAATCATGTTGGTAAATACTTCTATGACATGACTACTTTCTCACAGCCATGTCTAGACAAGGATCTGACTAGACATATTAAGCTATAAAAACAGAAGCAGATATTAATTCAGCATACCAATATATTCTGACCCCTGAGGCATTGCTGGTTGCTCTCAATTACATATGCTTTTTGGATGAAGGCCAAATCGTTGGGAATAAAGTTTCTGATATTAGCAATGGAGAGCTAGCCAACAATCAGATCTTTGGCTCTAGGATACATAACAAGGATGAATTTAATTTAGACTGAAAATTATGTTCAAAACCATTGGCATGTGTGACCATGTCCTGGAATCAGATACTTTCAGATAGTAGCAATCCAAATTCAGATTTTATACCTTCAGCAAGCATTCATCATACCCCTCAATCCTATAATCCTACAACTTACTGTCTTTGATCTCTCTCTCTCTCTCTCTCTCTCTCTCTCTCTCTCTCTCTGTCTATCTATCTCCTACCCTCCACATGCTACATGCTATTTTCAACCTGACAAATGTAGATATGCTGTGACATTCCTGTCATACACCTGAGTGTTCTTTCTTGTGGTGATTATGTGAAATGTCTGTGACACACTGAGCACCATTCTGAGGATATATGAGGACAACACTATTGGTTAGTTTTCCATTATAATTTTAGTTCAGAGACAATGGTATTAGAGCTTAAATTATGAGAATGGGATTGTTATTATTTAAAAACAGAACAGTTTTTTAAAAAGAAGCTATCCCAATGGAGGGATATTCTCGCAGCCTAGATACACAGAGGAGGGCCTAGCCCCTGCTCCAAATGATGTGACAGACTTTCATGATCCCTCATGGTTTGAGTGGTTGATTCCTACACACCATCATCTTCAACTGAGATCCAAATTCCTAAAAACTATTAAATTATTAAGGTAATAAAAATTTTCCTTGTACACAAGCATGGTAGCTAACACAATTACTCCAAAGTTTTGAAGTATGCTTAAACTGAATACTTGGGGGGTTGGGAAAATTGCTCATATTGTATAGTTTTTGTTACATAAGGAATAACATCTGAGTTTGGATTCCTGTATGGCTCTATTTATTGTTATGCATCTATCCCCCACACATGTACCCAACCTTACACACACATAATAATATTCACACACACACACACACACACACACAAATAAAGTACATCAGTTCTCTATAGAATGAGAGCTATGAATTCAGATGTGACTGAAATAAATTTGAGTATATTACATTGAAATGGAAACACACAGATTAATGACATTATAATTACCATTCTACTATGGATCATCAATACTACCAAGTAGATTTTGTTTGGAGAGTTGAATTAATTGCTATGGATTTATTTGATTTGGAAACACAAGTGAAGTAACTTTGCATTTATTGTGTCTTACACAATGTTTAAAAGTTGATAATTATTATCTCACAAAACCTAGTGTAGAAGCAAAACTGAATAAACTGTGAAAGGTGAACATAAACTCTATTCAGATTGGGTTTTCAATTCTGAAACTCATTAGATTCACTGCTTTTGTTTGAACAGCTGTTGATCTGCAAATAAATTCAGTGTCAGTGTTTGTTTTAAATATTTAGACACAATGTGTATTATTTTAATTCAACCAAAAGTATCCACATTCACCAAAATTTGCAAGTATTTAATTTACAATATATTTAAAAGGTTATAATGAAGATTTGTTTTACTTATTTTCCAATATTAGGATTGTGTCATGACAAAAGATAGGAAAGAGTTTACTAGATGCCAGTAGATGGTTTACAAGTTGATGGTTTTGTTTCAACAATGAAATATTTTCTTTGACATTAAAATCAGAGTCACTAGTGCAAAAATGTTTTTATTGTTTTCCTCAGAAGAATGTAATACAATTCTTTTGTCTTGTTGATATTTTTCATGTCGTGTGTGGGGGGGGATGGTTCTCTGTTCCAAAAAGAAACATGGAGACATAAATCTTCATTCTTGTTCCTCACACTTTTCTTGTTAAAGTCTTGCTACAATATTAAATATTCATAATCATTTTCAGAATAAAAAACAGCTTTAGAATTTGTTATACCAAACAAATGATTCTAAATTCCATTTGTACTCTCCAATGTGATGTATGTAGGTTTGGGTATTGAATAGGCTTTGGGAATCTTATAGAGTTGTGTATCCTTTTGGAAGTCCATTCCATCTCTCATGGTGGTGAGGAAGAGGGAGGTTTGACAGGAATAATAGAGGGAAATATATGCATCTACTAAGGATTGTTGTGAGATTTTAACCAGGTAATATAATGTATAACACTGAAAGTGATATCTAGAGTCTAGACAGTGTTTAAGGGCATTTGCTACTCTGCCATATTATCAGGTTTTGATTCTCAACATACACATGGTCTTCCACAACTTGCTGCTTCCATCTTCTTGGCTTTATAAGCACTCATATAAATGGTTCAAATACTTACAGGTAAAGCAACTCTGAAAACAAAGTAATTATTAAAATTACATTATGAGCTTCTTTTATTTCATAGAGCTCTGTTCACAGGTTATTTTTGCTTTTGGCAATGAATTATAGACTAGTAAAAACCTATCCCTTAAAAACAAAACATAATATAACCACCTTATTAAGGAATAGGTATAGATGATGCTTCACTCTACTTTTTTCACTCTAGTACATTTACTTGGTATTGGAAAAGTAGTTCAGGAATCACATGATCATCTTGGAATATCTGCCAATGAAGGGTATAATACATTAGTGTGTGTTAATGCAATTATGAGTTCATTCGTCCCTCTGCTGATAGGTAAACTTGACAGCAAGAAGCAGAGTAAGCAATGAGGATCCCAATTATTGCCTTGACCTTTGGTTTGCTTCCTCATATTTCTGGTGTTGCTTGAGAATTTTTAGGACAGGGCTTTATTTGGCTATGTGGCACAGTATCTACAAATGACATTTATTATGTGCATGCATGACATTTATGTTTCATTTGGTGCCTTTAATGAACATGTATGAAGTACATTATATTATTTGATTAATGTTTATTTCACTTTGTCAATAGAATACAATGAACCACATGAACCATTTGCTTAGTAGAGAAAAAATGTTCAGTTATTTTCAATTTTGCTACACTCTAATTTCAGTTTTTTTCCACATGAGAATCTTTGAAACAAATTAAGCTATTTCAAAACTATGACAGAATATATTAAATTTGAATTAATTTAGCAATAGGGAGTAGGAGAGAGGTCATCAAGACAGCATGGAGCAAAACAAGCAGATAAATAGTTAAGAGCGAGGTGGGTCCTGAGTGGATTCTGAATCAAGCAAACAAATGGGGAGAGAGCAATAGAGAGAAACAGGCAGTAGCAGAAGAAATTTTGTGAAGGAAATATGGAAGAAAGTATTCTACTTAATGACTGGGAATGAGAAATAGGCAGAGAAAAATAGAGAACCGAAAAGAGGGAGAAGAGATGGACAAGGTGATAATGGAGAAGGGAGAGAAATTTGGAGAAACCCAGGAGTAAGATAATAAGAATGGGGAATAAGACAACTGAAAGGAGGAGAGATAGAAAATGTTAATAGAGTTTAAGAAATGAAAGCAAGGTTATAGAGGAAAGAAATTGGATGATAAGTTGAACTTAGTGCTAGAACCTCCAGAAAATGTTGTCATATTTAGTGTTTAGACATTCTGTAATGTGAAACAATTGGGGTATTAAACATGGCAGGCTGTGTGAATTGTAGTTTCACAAAGGAATGATAATGACTTAATATTTGATTCATAAATTCTGCCAGTGAGAGGCTGATGAAAGAAGGGTATGGCAGATACACAGAACAGAAACATGATTATTATACAAAGAAAGGCAAATTGACAAATCAAACAGTGGCAGTAATGTACATTAAAGCAAAAACACCAACCCAGACTTGAGGAAGAACTCATAACATGAATCAACAAATGAGGTGTGCTCAAAAGAATTATTATCTACAAGGGGAGAAATGCACTGATAAGATTTAGATACACATATCAGAAGGTCTATCAACAGAGGCACAAGGAAGCACACTGAGTGCTCTATGGGTAAATAAGGATGGAAAGCTTCAGTCACAGATTCCAAGAGAGAGGTGGGAAGGGGAGATCCTCAAAGACTGTGATTATAATGAGAAGTTTGCTTAACATCATTAGTCATCAGGTAAAGCAAATGACAACCACAGTAGGTACTACTTTACAGATACCAAGATGGCTGTTGGAAACCAGACAAGAAAATAGTAAGTGTTAAGAGGACACAGAGATAAGAGAACATTTTCATACTGCTGGTTGGGAACACACTCAGGTGCTGTGCAAAACAATTTAACAGTTCCTCTAAAAGACAAACATGCAATTATCGTGTGATCCTGCGTTTCCACAGCTAAGTGCATGCAAATGTAAATTGAAAGCAGGTGTTTGGTGTATGTATTCATAGTGTCAGAATTTGTTGTAATTATGAAAAGTAGTATAAAACCAAATGTCCCTGGGAAGAATCATAGATAACCAAGTTGCAGCAAATACATATACTGCCCTTGGTCATGAAAGAAGACATTGTACTGATATTCTTAAGCACAAACTGATATCAAATCTACCATGCTCCAGGAAAGAAACCAGACACAAAATGTGTTACATGGTATCATCACATAAAGAAAATAGGCAGAAATATTACAGCCTTACAGACAGAAAGAAGCTGAGGCTTTATCAGGAGCTGTGAAAAAGGGAAGAAATAGAGAACCACTGTTATCTAAAGCAACTCTTCAAAGGGATAAACCTATTTTTGAACTTGATAGAACCTGTAATCTCACAACACTTTGCATGGAAATAGAATAAGTTAAACTAAATAAAATAACATATACTAAATTGACCATTAAGGAATAATTCAATTTATGTTATTGAATCTCAGCTTTAAAGCACTGAAACAGGTAAATATCTTAGGTTTAAAATAGTAAGGAGATCTGAAGGGGAGAAATAATTAAAAGTAGGGGAAGAAGGAAGGAAGATAAGGGCAGAGGGAGGGAAGGAGATAAAAAAAAAGAATGATTAGATATCATGCAAGTGATTTGGAGGGGAAACGAATGACAGACAACAACAGACAGAAATTATTAAACTAGTCAAAGAGAATGGCTTAAGAAATTGGCAGCAATAAACCTGATGTATAAATAAGGAAAGAGCCTAAAGCATTTATTCAGGAAGTGAGAAGATAGAACTCATTTAAACAACTATTCAAAGGGCCAAACCATCACTACTTGAAGCCAGCTAAGGGGTGCATTTAGCTAGGAACAATATTATTTCTGGAAGCGCTGTGGCTTCAGAGGAAAGACAATACTTTTTGTGTACACAGATATGAGTTTCCCACAAGTAGGTTTAAGAAGTAGTCTGAGTTTGAAATGTATATTTAGTACTTATAACTTTAGGACTGGCTGCATAAGAGTTGCCTCTTCCACACAATTTCATGAAGAACAATTCTGCTCCACATTTTTTTCTGATGAGATGTCAGGCCTTATAATTATTTTCATGCTGAACAGTTTTAAAAAAAATGTAAGAAAGAAAATCAGAAGACAATCCTTAGGGAGCTCTTGTATAAACATCTCCATTGAGAGCCAGATTTCACAGAGGTAGTATGCAGCAAAGCCAATTATCCAAAGATTTGTGAGCAAAGTGGGCTGACTGATACAAAGAGAACATAATCCAATCACAAAGTATTATCTTCTCTTCTATATATTTAAAGTTTATGTGTATGTTTATATGTAAGTGTGTGTGTGTGTGTGTGTGTGTGTGTGTGTGTGTATGTGTGTGTGTGTGTGTGTGTGTAAGAGTGTGTGTTGAATAGACACAATTATTCTAGGGCTAGATAAGCCCTGCTAATTAAATAATACAAGATTCTATTATGGACTTGACATCCTTAGCAGAAAGGGCCTTAAGAGGACTTTCCTGACACCTGAGCAACAGGCCCTTTGGGCTGAAAATGTGGTTGACAGGATGAAATTGGCATAGCAACATGGAACAGTTTTATCATTCTTCTTGGCTAAATTCTTTCCAAAGTTTTCCAGGAGTAAACCAATAAGGAAAGAAATCTTGGCTGAAAACCTTTCAGAGTCTCCTTGTCTTGGTGTGGGTCTGGAGTGTGCTGAATAAGTTAAGGACAATTTTAAAACTTACATTGCATAAGGAAATGCTAAGGGAAAGTGAAAGCAATGCAAATTCTCAGGGCCCATATGAACACACTTCACTAAGCAAGCAGCTTGATGCTGAATTGCTTAGTGAGAAATACTTGAAAAGTTAAAATATGAGGCACCTCTCTTCAGTACTTCTATTGTTGAACTATTTTATTTCACTCAGTATGGCAAAATTATCTGTCATTGCAATTTTTTGGACAAGGACAATTACACACATAGTTCTGTTGATTTCCTCTTGAAACAAACATTATTTTCAATGTCTTTTTAATCACAGTATAAATATTTTAAGATTTATGAATAAAAAGACTATTGCATTAAATGATACATTTAGGGATCTTAAGATTTTTATAGCTATGTTTATTTCAATTGTAGCAAATTATGCTATAATATTCTTAGTACCTGTGATTAATTAATGATTAACACAGATGATGCAAGGACAATAGAGTATTGCTTACTATCCTGTAGAACATCAAATTTAATGAACCTTCAACCAGGCATGGCATAATAAGAGGCCATAAATATAACAAACAGCAATAATTCATGCAATAAATAAACAATATGTAAAATGAATAGTTGATAATTGAAAAATAACCATGTTAATAATCTTTAGGATATGAAAGATTTTATGGACTTAGAGACATTATGATGGTGAAACAATGGTTGGACTGGGGAGAATTGATTGAAGTGTATTTGCAGAGGTCAGCATTCACATTACAGGTCAGATAGGGTTTAAGTTTTGTGAAGAAATGCTTCTATTATGACTGATGTTTAGCTTGTTCAGCTTGAACTAGGTAGCTGACTGGTGAATAGGGAAAGATGCCCATTGCCATGTATAAGGAACAAGCATCAAATCATGTCCATCTGTCCATTTATTCATGTTTTCACAATTTGCTTAGAGTATCATGACACCAAAATATTAAGTGAGAATTATATCTACCAATATTTTAGGGTATTTTCATGATAAGAATGGTTCTAAATTCTGTACACATATTATTTTCTAACTTTATGCTAAAAATGATACTGTGAGGGATGTATTATAATTGCTTCTTATTTTTTCAGTACAAAAATAGGGTATAAAGGGGCTAATGTGATTGCCCAAGGTCACACAGTTATTGGCAGAAGTAGATATAGACTACACATTTATTTCTAGCAATTTTTTTGTTCTTGCTTTGAGTGTCACTAAATCCTGCCTTCTGGTAAGCATTGGAGCATTAAAGAGGACATCTAGATGCAGATGCTAAATCTGTTTATCATTTTAAAACATCTCATCAACTCAAAGGGAAAAGCAGAAGAGCAGGGTTGAAAAAAGAGCAAGCTAATTAATAGTTTCCCCAGTACAGACAAAGACAGGACCATTAGAGTCTTCCACTTGCCCTCAGATTCACAGTGCTCATCCAAATGTTCCATCTATCATTTCACAGCATGAAAACAATCAAATTATAGTCTTTGTAAGGAAGGTAAATCCAGCTTAGAGATTGATGTTTTTTAAATGAGAGGTATTTGCTGAGCTAGCCCCCCTCCAAAAAAAAATAAATAAAGTGACAGAAAAGAAAAAAAAACATATTTTAAAAAATTTGAGCAGCAGAGCCCTGTAATATCTACACAAGGGTCCAGGGGAGAAGAGGTCCTTAAACTAAAGTAGCACTGTTTAGTTCGATAATAAAGCACTCAGAATACCATGCTGCCTTTCCAGATTTTCTCATTGTTAGATTACTGACCTTAACAGACACTGCCACTAGCTTTCAGACACAGCATGCTGCAGCCTTTGGGAAATCAGGATCTGCCTCTACCTGCGCTCTAACACCACCCATTGTGGCCATGCTGTGCCTCTCACCCCTCCCCACTAGTCAGCAGGAACAAGTATTGTTTCCTTATTTCCTAGCCCAAGGAAAACTTGACTTTTTTAAAAAAACAATCCTTTTTATTTTACATACCAATCCCAGTTCCCCCTCCCTCCCCTCCTCCCACTCCTGTCACATTATCACCTCCACTCTAACCCCATCCATTCCTCAGAAAGAGTGTGGCCTCCTATGGGAAGTCAACAAAGTCTAGTGCATTAAGTTGAGACAGGACCAAGGCCTGCCCCCTTATCTAGGCTGAGCAATGCATCCTTCCATAGTGAATGGGCTCCAAAAAGACAGTTCAATGCACTAGGGATAAATCCTGGTCCTGCTGTCAGTGGCCCCACAAACTGCTCAAGCCCGACAACTCTCACCCACTTTCAAAGGGACTAGTTTCATCCTATTCAGGTTCCCCAGTTGTCAGTCCAGAGTCAGTCCAGTCCAGAGTGAAACCCAGCTAATGGGTTTGTTTCCCTTACATGGCCTTGACCCCTCTGTTAATATTATCACTCCTCCTACTCTTGGATCTGGTTCCAGGAACTCAACCCATTAGTTAGCTGTGGAGCTCTGCAACTGCTTTCCATTAGTTACTGGTTTGTAGGTTCTATGATGACAATTAAGGTAGTTGTCAATCTGATTACAGGAGATGGTCAGTTAAAGCCCGTCTCCATTACTGCTTAGAGTCTTGGCTGGGATCATTCTTGTGGATTCCTGGAAATTTTATAACCCCATAAAAGCTCCCTCTATGAAGGTGTTTCTTTCCTTGCTCTCCCTTTCTGTCTTTCCTCCAACTGAACCATCCAGTTCCCTAATGTTCTCTTCCCATTCCCCACCCCTTCCAGCTCCCGGCTCCAAAGTTACTCAGGAGATCTTTTCTATTTTCCTTTCCTGGGGGATCCATTTTGCCTCTTTTGGTTTCTCTGTGGTTTTGGAGGCTGTCCTGGAACAGCCTTGTAGCTGTTCGAGACCAGACTGGTCTCGAACTCACAGAGATCCACCTGCCCCTGCCTCCCAAGTGCTGGTATTAAAGGCGTGTGCCACCAACGCCCGGTTCCATTTTGTCTCTCTTAGGGTCCTCCTTATTACCTAGTTTCTCTGGAGTTGTAAATTGTAGGCTGTTTATCTTTTGCTTTACCTTTGTCTTTCTGGGTCTGTGTTACCTCACTCAGGCTGTTTATTTTTTCTGTTTTTGTTTGTTTGTTTGTTTTACCACAGAGAAGTACTCCATTGTATGAATTTACCACATGTACTTTATTCATTCTTTGGCTGAGAAACATCTCGGTTTCTAGGTTGCTTCCAGGTTCTGGATATTACAAATAATGCTGCTTTGAGTATAATAGTGATCATATCTGCCTTCTAAACTTGATATTTTCAACTATTATATACTTTTCCCTTTTCCCAGAAATGTGAATTTATTTGGGGACACTCTTCCAATAAAGTTGTGCCTGAACTCCTGGTTACATGTGATTTTTTTATTACTTTATTAATCCCTACCTCTGCCTCCCCAGTGCTGGGATTAAAGGCTTGAACCACCACCGCCAGGCTTATTGCCTGCTTTTAATTATAAATGTTACCCTTATAGATAAAATTAGAAAGGTAAAACATCTCAGAAATAATGGAAATAAAGAGAAATGGTACATACTGATTGACTGTGTAATATCCATTATATATCCATTATGATAGCTATATTCCAGAACTCCTTTGAAGACTCAAAGGGCTTGAAAGAAAACCTAATCAGACAAAATGTACAATAGGAGAAATAACTAAAAATAGAAAATACACTAAGAGCTATTGAGAAAACTGGTGATAATATCCAAAGGAAAAAAATCTGTTTTCTGACTCTTATACAGTGATATTTCAGGCATGGTATGAATTAATGCAGTTTACATTTAGAACATGTTCAATATTACAATTAAGATATCAGCTTAAGTCAAATAGTCTTTTCAATTTCAGCTGGAATGGAATTGAGCTGCCATGTCACATTCTGAGAGAAATTCAATTCCTGGACCCACTCTCTCCAATGACTGCTTTGATTGAATTTTTCTTTCATACTTAGCCTGGTATTTCTTTTTTCCACTGAATTACATTCTTTATATATTTCTTTATATTCCTTATTTTTTAACAGTACATTAACCTAAAGAAAGCCTTTCAGCTTATTCCCTCAGATACTTGGTCTTAGGCTCTGATTAAGTAGAGACTTTTAGTTTTAAGGTTCCTAAAACATACAAACCTAAAAGGTTTCAAGTTTCTAATGAAATGACTGTGTCCTGGAACACTTTGATTTTCCATCAATATCTGCTAGCCCAAATCTTTTGACATGCTGACTATCTTTATTTCATCTCAGATTCTTCTCTCCCTTCTTGGCTACCCCATACACAGATATTATTAATGTAATTATTTTACAATGTATAATTTTCTTTTTCTTATTTTGTTTGAGTTTTCTTATTTATACAATGGGCTCTCAATTTTCAGCCATCAAGTATTATAGCAGAACACACAAATTTCCAAGGATCCTTTTGTATAATAGCTATCAAACCTATCCTTTTTATAACTTTAGATGATGTTATTTACTTTTTTTCATTCAATATAATTTTTAAATTTATTTATTAGTTCTAGTTAGGGAACAAGCTTGTTTCACAGGTAAGTGCCTTCTCCCTCTCCCTCTCCCTCTCCTCACCACCATCCCTCCTCCCCCACCTCGAGCCAAGCCCCCCATCCACCCACCACTCCCCAGGCAGGGTAGGGCCCTCAACGGGGCCTCTGCAACGTCCACCAAATCTTCCTGTGCTGGGCCTGTGCCCTTCCCCATGTGTCCAGGGCCATAGTGTAACCCTTCACATGGAATGGGCTCTCAAAGTCCCTTCTTGCACCAGGGAAAAATACTAATCCACCACCAGAGGCTCCCTGGAGTGCAGAGGCCTCCTTATTGACATCCATGTCCAGGGGTCTGGATCAGTCTGGGGTCTATGTGCTCTCCCTTGTTCAGGCCAACTGTTCCTGTGGGTTTCTCCAACCTGGTACAGATCCCTTTGCTCTTCATTCCTCCCTCTCTTCAAATTCCCGATTTCAGCTCAGTGTATATCTGAGGATGTCTGCTTCCATCAGCCAGTGGATGAGGGCTCTAGGATGGCATAAAGCGAAGTCATCAATCTCATTTTAGGGGAAGGGCTTTTAGGTTATCCACTCCACCATTGCCTGGATTGTCAGATCATGTCATCCTTGTGGGTCTCTGGAGATCTCCCTGGTTCCAGATCTCTTATTGGACCTATAGTGACTCCCTCTGATATGGTATCACTCATCCTGCTCTCTCTCCTCTATTCTTCCCCCAACTCAATATTTCTGCCCCTCCATTTCCTCTCCTCTACTCCTCTTCTCTTGCTCTTATTGTAGCAGTCCCCTACCCCCTACCCTCATGCTCCCATTAGTTCAGGAGTTCATGCCACTTCCATTACTGGGGACCATTTATCCCTTAGAGCCCTTCATATTAAGAAAGTGCTCAAAATCATTGGTCATCAGAGAAATGCAACTCAAAACAACTCTGAGATACCACCTTACACCTGTCAGAATGGCTAAAATCAAAAATACCAATGACAATCAATGCTGGAGAGGATGTGGAGGAAAAGGTACACTCCTCCATTGCTGGTGGGAGTTCGAACTTGTAAGACCAGTCTGGAAATCAGTATGGTGGTTGCTCAGAAAAATGGGAATCAGTCTACCTCAAGATCCAGCCATTCCTCTCTTGGGTATATACCCAAATAGTGCATGTTCATACAACAAGGACATATGTTCAACCATGTTCATAGCAGCATTGTTTGTAATAGCCAGAACCTGGAAGTAACCTAGATGCCCCTCAACTGAAGAATGGATTGAGAAAATGTGCTACATTTATACAATGGAGTACTACTCAGCAGAAAAAAGCAATGGAATCTTGAAATTCTCAGGCAAATTGATGGAATTAGATGTTATTTAATTTTATATGCACTTAAACATGAAAGCTTGGGACAAGACAGAAGGATGGAATTCAGAACTTTCACTGAAGGAAAGCCACTTAATAAGACAAAGAGAAGTAAAGATATTATCCACTGTGAACTGAAGCTAGAAAACATCAGAGGACATGAACCTTGAGGTATCACATTACATGTGTCAGATGGTGTAGCCCCTGAAGTGGAAGGTGAATTAAGAATTACTGTTAATTCTCGTAAAAGAACAACAACAACAACAACACCTTTTAATAGTTTAGTGAACAAAAACAAAACAAACTACTCTTACAAGACTCCCTCGGATGACTCCAATTGATCAAAGCTTAATGATCCACACCAGGGCTAGATGCAAAAGTAACTCCTAAGAAGAGATGTTCTGAAGTCTCAGGACTTGCTAGGTTAAGGCAAGGGATCCCTAGTTTAAGCAGAATGCTGGGTTACATCAGGAAATACTGCTTCTGAATTCAAGAAGAGAAAAGATGGGACTAAAGAAAAGGAAGGAAGGAAGGAAGGAAAGAAGGAAGGAAGGAAGGAAAGAAGGAAGGAGGAGAGGAAAGTAAATAAGAATAGAGGGAGGTAACGAAGTTGACTGGGCAGGAAGTAAAGAACAAGAATAACAGATGGATGATTGGAAAGATAAAGGATTGATAATGAGAAGAAGAAAAACAAGAAAATACATGAAGAATGTAATGAAAATTTATTTTATACTAATGTTAGTAGCATTAATATTTTAAGTTCATTTATTTTTATTTGAATAACAAGAAGAGAATCTTAAGGAAAAATAGAAATATTTCCATAACCAAGTTATATAATATAGTAATAATCCTTTTAAAGATTAAGACAATAGATTATTAAAATAATTAAGAGTTTAGCATACTTCTCTACATTTTTAAATCTGTCTGGATTGAGTCCTTTTATGCAAATTATATTATTAGCACTCTGAAAATTTTATACCCATCCAAATTTTATTGCTAATTATATTAGTGTTACTTTGCTGAGGATTATATATAGAGCATTCTGTTCTGAATCCATAATTTTCTGTTGTTGAAACTTAGTTTAATAAATCTGTTAAATAAATGCCAGTTTTTGGTGTGGAACATATTTTTAGACACAAAAAGGAAAACCAAGAGCAGTACAGAGGATCAAATATTAATTTGAAGAACATCTTATTCAAATTAAGACATCATGAAGTACTTTATAGTTAGAGAATAGTTATAATGGACATTGCTTTGCCTATCACCATGACAGTTTGTGCCCTACAGAGTGAAATGGGCAGTGCATACTCTCTTCTGCAATGGAGAGCTGTTACATATAACAATTACAGGCAGCAGCATAAAGCTAAACTGTTATTCCACTACAAATGTTTTCATGGACCAAACGGCCATAAATACCAATATTGCAACAAATTTATAATATAATTGCTCACTGATTTTCACAGTTTCTGTTTGTAGTGGTTTTTAATCTCTTGTGTATCAGTCTCTTGATTGCCTCCTTGGAGATTTCCTCACATGAGCACAATTTAAGCATTCTCAACATCTTCGCCATCTCATACCATGTTCCATATTGCAGATGTCTCTGCCTCTACTATGACAGGAAAGTGAGGATGCCCCTGCAGCTTTCACATAGGGAAGCAAACTGTGAAGAAGTAAGAATGAAAACCCAGTGCAGATTGATCTGTCAACCTGTATCCTATTTCAAGGACTCTCATGCCAGGTGGTTCATTATAAGCATATTTGAAAACACAGTAAAATTTGGGGGAAAGGTTTCTGGGCAAAATCACTCCAATTCCAGGTGCACAATAAAGCTTAAGGTGTGACTACCTACTAATTTACAAACTACTTGTGACCATGGGTTCCACAGCTGAAAGGCCTTGAAAATCATGTAATATCTAAAGGAGATGGCATAGAGATCAGCAGGTGATAAAGTACATATGACATCTCTCCTACGGTAGAGTGATGGTCCAGAAAGGGAAAAGTATGAAATAATCATCCTGGTGTATTAGGGTGAGATCTATCCATACAGGTAGCAAAAATGTCACCATGTCATTAACAACCTCCACTCTAAGCTTTCTGGATGGAATGCAAGCATTTGATTTTATTTCCTCCAATGAGGAGACACTCTGCACGATTAGCATTCCTGGTACTCTTACTGCTTACTTGTGAGCACAAGGAACTAGATATTTCTACAGGAAATCACTCTTTTCTGACTGAAACAGATTTTATGGATCCAGGAGAGATGGCTTGGCAGATAAGAGTGCTGGCTGAGGAGCCACAGTGATTTTAAAAAAGCAGATGGCAGCTCACAATAGTCTGCAACTCCAGAACCAGATATCCATCATCATTTTCCTTCACTCTCAGGCACTAGGTACTGTAGGCAAACTTTTCTTTTTTCCAGTTCCCAAATAAACAAAACAGAGGCTTAAAGTTATTTAAAAATACGTGGCGGATAGCTCAGCCTTGTTACTAACTAGCTCTTATAAATTAAGTGAATCCATGTATATTCATATATGTAATACCCTTGGCTTATGGCATTTACCTCTCCTGCATGTCTTTCTTTCGGTCTGTCTGTCTGTCTGGCAACTCCTCACACTCTGCCCCTTTTCCCAGCCTTCTTTGCGTCTGGCTGTACTGCAGCCTATACTTCCTGTCTAGTTTATTAAAACAATCTGAATGGCAAGTATTTACAGTGTATGAAAGGATTATTCCACAGCAAGATATCAATGTAGTTAGTATATAGACATTCATGCAGGAAAAAATTCAATATATAGAAAACAAATATAATTTTAAAATATTTTAAATTATCAGTTTTAAAATTCATTTTATTTTATATTGTTTTTTCAGAAAACATTTTCTCACATTAAAAATTCTTCAATGTAAAATCTTTACCTTTACCTATACCTATGTCTTCTGGTGTTGATTCTAAGATTTCTTTTAGTGGATCAAAGCTTCAGGTGTTATATTAAGGCCCATGACTCATTTAGATTTGCTTTTTGTAAAGAGTGAGAGAGAAGGATATAATTTGTTTCTGCTAGTGGATATCCAGTTTTTTGGTAGCCTTTTTTAAAAACATTATCTTTTATTCAGACTTTTTTATTTCTTAGTATAAATCAAGTAGTTTTTGTTTTGTGAGTTTATATGTGCTTGTATTTGGATCCTTTCTGCTGTTCTACAAAACTATATATCTGATTTTGTGACTATACCTTGCTGTTGTGTGATTTATTACAATATTGAATGGGGAGGTGTGGTAATAATGTCTCAGACCTCAGACAGGTTTCTGGGGATTTTTTGTTTATTTGTTTGTTTTTTCAAGTTAGGGTTTCTCTTTATATCCTTGGCTGTCCTGGAACTAATTGTGTAGACCAGGCTGTACTTGAACTCACAGAAATCCACATGCCTCTGTCTCTCAAGTGCTGAGGTTAAAGGCATGCACCACCACCCAGCCAGGTTTCTTAATGCTCAGATGTTTTTGACTAAGTAGGAAATCTTGGTGGATATTCTCTATTTATTTCTTCATCATTTTAGCATTGTAACTTGAAGATATGGAGAATGGCTAAGTTTGTTTTCTGTATAAAATAAAATATTCACAAATGTGAATATTTATTTCACTTTTCTTATTTTCATCACCTTTGTGTCCTCATGTCTTATTGCTCTAGCAAAGACTTCAAATACCACATAGAAAAAGTGTGGGGAGAGGAAGTTTCATCATCTTACCTGTGATTTTAGATGAAACACATTCAAAGTTTCTTCATTTAGCATGGTGTTGACTATAAGCTTTTTATTTATAACCTTTATTTTGTTAAAATAGTTTTCCTATATTTCTACTCCCTTTGGGGCTTTTATCGCTTTTATCGTAGAAATACATAAGAATTGTCATAGGCCATTTTTACTTGTACAAATTTATAATGAAAAATAACCCCATGGGCTTTAGTATTTGAATGCTTACTTCCCAGCTAGTTGTACTTTAGGGTAGGTGTGGGTAGTGTAGCTTTGATAGAGAAGGTATGTCACTGTGGATGGGTTTTAATATTGAAAACTTCTAGTCATTTCCAACTTTCACTTTCTGCTTGGGTTTTAAGTTGAGGATGTGATTTCTTAACTTTGGCTGTGGCTGTAATGCCTGACCTATATTGCCATATTTCCCACCATGATAGACTCTTGACCATCTCAAATCATAGTAACTGGTGTTCATCTTAGTGTTTTGTCACGGCAATAAAAAAGAGTTAATTCATAGGACAATCATGAGATTTCTGTCCTCTAATCTATTTATGTGGAGGGCAACATTTGCTGAACCACACCTGTGTCTCTGGAACAAAGCCAGCTTGACCATACTAGATGGGGTTGTCTGTGTTCAAAGGGGAGATTGGGCTATAATTTTCTCTTTTTTGTTACATCTGTGTTTTGTTTTGTTTTGTTTTGTTTTTCATTTTCTACATTTTTCCTTCTTTTGGACTCAGATCAGAAGAATATGGCCAAACACTGACAAATGAGACTTCATCAATTCGAAAATTTCTGTGCTACAAAAGAAACTGTAAATTAAATGAAAAGGTAACTTACAGATTGGGAGAAAAACACTTAATACCTATATAACCATTATATCTAGACTATACTAAGTACTGAGGAAACAAATAAAAAAAATCATAAAATTGGGTATTGAACTGAACAGAGAGTTTCTTCAAACAAGAAATATCAAAGACTGACAATTACTTTAAAACACATGCACCATCCTTAGCCATCAGGATAAACACCTGAAACTCACTCTTTTGTAAGTCTCTATTCATGGCATATGTAAGTGGTAAGTAAAAGCAATATGTACTATATACATCAACAAAAATTTAAAAGTGCATTTTAGTCAATAAAAATAAATTTGATGTACTCTGTGATTTGTTCACTTGTCAGTCTTGAGAACTCTCATGCAACACTCTAGGATGTATGGACCCTCAGGAAGATTTCTTGAAGAACCATTTAGAGAAAGATAATCTGAAGTTGATTTTAGGATTAATATCACCTGCTTATTTTATTTGTTCTAAATTTTCACTTTTTAATTTCTATGCCATTAAAATATTATTATAGAAATCATTCATCCACTTGTTTATTGTCTTCAAATTTACCAGATGTATCCATTTACTTATTGATCCCTTTCCTTTTCTCTTTTGTGGTTTCCATGAATGACATTGGTACTTAATAAAATTAGCCCACCTTTTTCACAGAGCATTAGTTCTAACATTTGCAGTAGAGACTTAGACCACAGATAGTATCAAACCTGGCATACTTTTTCCTTGTACCAAAGAAAGGTTGGTTTCAGATTTCCTAGAAATATCTGATGCTCAAGTATCTTATGACAATCAGCATAGCATTTCCATAAAGCACACACAACTTGCTATATAAAAATCATAATTTAATTATTTATAATAACTAACATAAATATTATGATTTAGTTGTTATACTGAATTGGTTAGGGATCATATCAAGAAGACCAGATCTCTATCTCTAATAAGAATGCTGTTTATAGTTAATGTTGAGTAGCATTTGGCAGAATTCATTTTGTAGAATGCAAGGACTTTGGAGTGGTAATACAGGGAGCCATTTGTAAATAAGTTACATGCACTTTAACAATGGGATATCCTGCAAAATGTGTCCTTAGATGATTGCATCAATGTGGAAAATTCACAAATAGTGCTAACAGGAAACAATAACAGCTATGTCATTAATCCATTTCATCTTTTGAAACATCAAACGGTATTAGAGAACATGCAACTGTACTGTAATTTATTTCACTTCCTATCTTAGTCAAGTAATTGTTGCATAAAAAAGTAGCATCTGCAGCATAAAAGTGACACCAAATCTAGCAGGGTTTTCTTTTGCTGTTTCAAAGTTCCATACACATGTTTCTTACTGTAGACCTCAGAAACTTCAAATGTAGTTGTTTCATTTCTTATCAAGAATGTAAACTTTTTCAATGACAGGAAGCACTTTGCTTCTTCAATTTATCATATATAAAAGTATTCAAGCCATGACCCATGTACATTGGGTTACTTGAGTGTGAGCATCGGGTTCTGCCACAGCTGTGTAAGCTATGTATTGGCAGTAAATATATGTAACATAAACACTTACATATAATGGAGTGATTCATATCCCAGGAGTGACCAGATGGTCTTTCATCGTGTTATCCAGAGTGATGTACATTTTAAAAGTAAGCAATTTTATGTTTAAGAGAATTTCTATTGATATTTTAGACCACAAATAACAGCTGTTAAAGGAATCTGGAAGGAGAAATTTGGATGAAAAGAGAAACAGCTATATATGGAAACACAACAGAACAAAACTCACTCTTTTATGTGAATATCTTCTTGACAGTTTCCAAATAATACAGTAAATAACACAGAAGCCACTCTAGACTGTGAATCAATGCCTGCAGCCACCTTATTTGAGAGAAAGTGAATCACTTTAGTGAGACAATTGTTATTTGTGTTACCAGAATTAATTTGTTTGGTTAAAAAATTTACAAATATGTAGAAATTACTATTCAGATTCCAACAAATGGATTACTGAGGTTACTATGTTCAAATCCCAAACTGCCTTGGTCTGTTTACTGTATTTCAACTTTTGGATATCAGTATCATGAACACTTGGTGGCAATAATCGGTTGTATTGTTCAGTCTGGTAACAATATGGCATGAACTTAGACTTAATGTGATACCACATAGAGGGGACTCTGCATAAAAGGTACCCTTTGTCAAAAAATGTCAGAAATGTGAATGATTGTAATTCATAATTGTAGAAAAATATTAAGATAAAGATTAGATAAAATTACTAGGATCATTATATATCTAAACTGAATTGTGATTTAAGTAATGATCTTTCCAGGGAGATACATATCTGGCATGTTCAGGGCACTGGGAATATTGAAGGATTTCTTGAGGATAGAACATGAAAAGACATTCAGAGAAAGGGACAGTGAGATTAAAAGGCAGCCATTTTATAGTCACTGCCATCCTGATGAGCTAAAGTTCATTTATTTAGCCAATATGTTGCCAATGAATAACTTTCAAAAATTTATGCTTATTGTAAGTTTTCTATACTGGATTTTAGTGGATGAGATTGTAAAAGGAACGATGGTTCTTCAGCAATTCCTATTTTTTACCTGTGATGACTGCAGCGAAGGCATTGAGATTTCTTGGGTGGACAGCAAGACATATCTAAGATGGAGAAAATAGCTCTATGATTTTATTAGGAAGTTGTGTTACAGACAGAAAACCCTATGAGAAGAACTTTCAATGAAACCCTTAAAAGCAAACACACTTCTGCATCCAAATGCCCTCCCTACTGTTTTAGGAACTATTTAGACATCCCTCACAATGTCTGCCTTCCCTTTACATCTATGGACAGCACCTGTGTGGTTATTTATAATTCTCCACATCTGGAAAGCTAATTTATTTCTGGACTGTTCTGATTCCACAGAGTAGTTAGCTATCACTCAACCACAAAACGTTCATTCAACCCAGATAATTAAATTAAATATCTACTGACATCAAGAAGACAGCAGAAACTTACCAACAATGCCCCAAACTTCCCCAGGCCCTCTGAGAAAGCTGAACTGCATTGTAATGGAGACAGATGACAAAGCCTGTAGGGAAGTGATGGTCAATTTAATATTGCACTCATTTTAAAGTGTCTGTAGTTCAGTCAAGCAGACTTGGGCCTCATGAGTAAGGTAACATTTTTTGCAGCTTGGTATAATAGTACTGAGATTATTATGGAATTCAATACTACATGGGTAGGATGCATGACTCACTGAAGGAGATTTAATTACTTGAAATATCAGAAGGGTGACATTTTAACAATACTAGTGCAGAGGTCTTTGGGAAGAAGAGATTGTGTTTTATGGCTGCCAGTTTTCACAGCATCATTTATGTTGCTTATTTATTTTTTTCTGCGTTCATTTTCTAGTTGATAACTATCTGTATGATTTTGTATTGTTCTGCGTTGTGTAGGCTAGCAGTCAAAAATCACCCTTGTCTTCATAAATAGTTACTTTCTGTTTTTTTTAGAACTGTATGTTCATTAAAAGAACTAAGTACACACTTATTTCTTGCTCAAATAATAAGGTGAAAAAGAGACCACCTCAGGAATTGTACCTATCTTTCTTGACATGACATTAAAACCTCTCCATCTCCTCCCTCCCTTTCTCCCTCTTTCCCTTTCTCCTTCCCTCCCTATCTCTGTCTCTCTCTGTCTCTTTCCCTCTGTCTCTCTCTCTCTCTCTCTCTCTCTCTCTCTCTCTCTCTCTCTCTGTGTGTGTGTGTGTGTGTGTGTGTGTGTGTGTGTGTGTGTGTCTATGTATGAGTGTTTATGTATCAAGATCTATACCTGACAAACACAGGCTTATTTTATTTTTGTACACTGTATGTATGCAAAATATCTTGGGAAGCCCCCTGAATCAATAACATAGTTATTGTCAGTGTACACAAAGTATAATGGCTTTCTATATAATATTTATTGAATAGCCATATCAAGAATTGTTGAATTAGTACAGGTTTAAAAGTCATTGAGGCTATTAAGAGCTGGAATTATGTACCTCAAAATATGCCTGCATTTGGAAACAAAGTGTTAAATGTCTAACAAAGTTAAAATGAAGGCATCAGTAGTATGGGATCTAACATAATCTTCCTAGTGACTTTATATACAGGCCCTGGCAATGTTCCTGCATAGAGGAAAGAAGTCATAAAGATGTAGAGACAAGGAGTTCTTTGTAAATAGGGTTTGGGGACTGTCTCAGGTCAAAGATATCATAGCCTGTAACACCTTGATCTTGGACTTTTGCTCCCTAGAACCATGAGAGAATGTATTTCTTTAGTTTAAGCCACTCTCTTGTTGATGGTTTGATATAGTGCACAGAAGAAATGAATATTCCATATCTTGTGCTTACATAAGCACAGTAATTAATAATCCACTTGAAGTTCTAAGTTTCTTTTAGATTTCAGTTGTATGTGCCTGCGCATGTAAGTATTTATGTAGGTATACTTGTATGTTTGTATCTATGTATACGAATGCCATATGTGTCAGGGTACACTGAGGCCAGAAGTGTGTCAGATCTCTTGGAGCTGCATTTGCTGGTGGTAGTGAGATCATTAATGTGAGTTCTGGCAACCTAATTTCAGACCTTGGGAAGAACAGTAAGTTTTGTTAAGCACTGAGCCATCTCTCCAGATCCTCTATGGGGTTATTTATGTTAGAGTAGATGTGTGGTATCATAGTTGTATATGGAATACTGAGTCCATCAAGGTGCATATTGATGCTTTCCTACAGTCACAGAATGAGATTGCCTTCAGTGCTAGACAGGTCTTGTGAATTTTGCTAAACTAAAGACACTGGGAAGAGAAAAGCTCAATTAAGTAATTGTGTTCTTTAGATTGACCTGTGGGCATGTCTGTGGAATGATGTTTTGATACCTAATTGATGGAAGACATCCCAGACAAATGTGGGCAGATTGGCTTGGCCCATATATGAAAGGCCCATATAGCCTACACTGGGAGATAGCCAGTAAGCAGTATTTCTCCAATGTCTTTCCTTCAGTCATTGCTGACAGTTTTCTGTATTTGCTTCCCTCTGTGATAGACTCTAACCTGTAAGAGGGATATACTGTTTCTCCTCCTAACATATTTTCATCACCACTTTATCACAGCAAAGAAATAGCAAACCATAGCAAATTATTTCTTGACATTCAAGTTTAAAACAGGTTCCTGAATTAACTTAAATGCCCTTTCACATATTAACAGCAATAGCAAAAGCAGACTGGCTTGACTCAATGTTCTAAAGAGAATTTTGTCAACACTTTTTTGTCAGATTATCTTGCAAAACCAGAAAATGTGAATGTTGGTGTAGTTTTTAACAGTATTTGTTAAGTGAATTTGATAACTTACTTTAAAAAATGCTCCACCTGTAATTACAGAATTATATTTACCATAACTTACTGTCAATATGAGTTCATTTAATCATAATTCCATGATCATTTTAAATACAGAATAATGTTATTGCATTACACATACATATACTTACATTACACATTATCTATAAATAAATGAATAAAAATATAATTATTGCTTTTAAAGATACATTTAAGAGTAATTTTATTTACATATGTGTATGTGCATCTATATGAGTCCATGGCAGAGGTGCATGGATTCAGGATGAGGACAGAATTAGGTATTAGCTGATGGAATCACATGGTTTCTTTCACTAGCTATGACACTCTCTTTGGTTAAGACTTTGCTGTGAATACGATATGGAGACACTGCATAAGCTAGATTATAAGATGGTTTTTCAACACTCACCCATTTTTTAATAATGCTTTATTTGCTATCTGACACTACTGATGTTTTTAATTGATTTATGCCCACTGTTGACCTAGCTATTAAGAAAGAAAAACTTCTGCATAGAATGCTATTTCCTTTGGATCTAACTAACATCCTGACTTAATTCTGGATGTTTATTTATGTACCGAAAAGACACCTTATTTATACATTTATTTTTAGAGTTTTGAAATGATACAAATATATAATATATTTTTATATAATTCATCCTCTATCCCATTTCCTCCTCCATTTCTTACACTTTCATTGCCTTACTACTACTTTTAGCTGATGACATTGCAACCATCTCTGAGACATTACTGACAACTGATGGAGCCTAAAGCAGGGAAAATCAATTTATTCATGGATATGGTGCCACAAGGCTAACTATATTACGGTACAGGTTTCTATAGGCATGCAAATAGAAGCTACACAACTGAATGCAGGACATTGTGAAAAAAGAAGAGGTTCACTTTACCTACATTTTAAACTGGGGATATGCATAATGGAGCTCTACTGGAAATTCCAAAAGGAGCCATGAGGACTCAAACAACCTTGATTGTGTCCTCACTTCCCCCTCTTAATGCCTATCATTTCTCAGCACCAAGAGATCGTATGATCCAATTAGGCAAATTGAAAAATACTGTTTTATGCCAAAGCCTGAGAAAGTTAATTGAAATCAATCTATGTTCACTAGAAATGCTACAGACATCACTGATAATTTACAGCAATTAAAGGATGTTGTCCTGAAGCAAAGCAGAAATATTAAGGTTAAAACCCTGTTACAGGAAAATTACTGAAGATATTGAAATGATATCCTCTACCTAAGATGAGCTAGAGAAATCTAAACCAATTAGATTTTGTAAGTTATTTCATTAGTCAGGATCTGTGATCTCCAAGTGACTGAAATGAGAATTCTTCAGCCTCTGTCCTTTGCATCTGCCAACAGTTAAAAATGAAGCTTTAACCTTACCTCAGAGGATATCCTTCATGAAAAGAGCAACTATGGCTCCATCACCATCTAGTAAGTAAAGATCTTTAAAACAGAGCTCTGATTTTTAATTTACATTATTCACTTATTCAAAAGCTCTAGGAGATAATTAGACAGTGCATTAATAAGGAGAAACAGAGAAGAGGAAACACTTGTGAGTGCTCTAGAATACCCAAATCATGTAGAGAATATTTCCCATAGAAAATAAGGCTATAAAACTTGTATATTTCTTGTCATTGATATTGTTTCCTTGCTCATATCACCACTGAAATAAATTTTCTTTCTTTTGGAGGAGGGATGTTTCCACAGATATTTTTAAACACAGTGCCACAAGTAACCAGACCTAAATATCAAGTCCCAAATACAATTTTCACTAAGAAAGCTAGTTTTTAATAAAACAGTTACATAGAAAAAGTAACCACATTGTACTTAAAACAAAGTTATAATTCATATGTCAGAGTTCTGATATAAGAGTATCTCTGACACATTTCTTGCTTTTGCGAGTCTTTTCTGTCTATTGTGTTATTTGTTTTGTTCTGCATTTTGTCTCTTGGAGGCCTGATCTTTTCAAAGAGGAAATGGAGGAAAGTGTATCTGAGAGAGTGGGGGGGGACGACATGGGGCTAGAGGGAAGAGAAGCTATGTTTGAGATATATTGTATGAGAGAAAAAATATTTTCAATTAAGATGAAAAACAATCATGACTAAAAGTTGTTCTAGACTCTTCATTCTTTTTTATGGTCTTTAAGTTCTCTGTGGCCCACCATAACCTAAATTATAATTTAATATTTTGCATGACAGTATTATTCTGATGAAATATGGCTCTGTCTCCTCACTGTTAGGAGGTTATAGATAAATGTTGTAGATGGTGGTAGGGTCTATCCATGGACTTACCACAAAACGAAACAAAAAAAAAAAAAACCCTGATATTTTAATTTTATTACATGGAGTCGCAAATTCTCTATAATATATCCACCAGGACATGTAAGATATGTCTTTCTAATTTTTCATTGCTTACCGTGTTCTTTGTTTTATTTTATTTTGTTTAAACCAGCTTTGCTTTAACATGCTGACAAATATTTATCCGTAATCCAGCTTTCACCACTGCCTATGTCACCCTATACTTGGTTGATATTTTTTTAAATATCTGAAATATATTTCCTCATTATGAAGCTTTGCTTTGATTCCAATTACAATGATTTTAATCCATTGTAAACCTTGAAGACTCTGTAACTGGGATCCTTTGCTTCAATTTTCTTGTATTTAGATAATGTTTTAAATTTCTGCTTGTGTCCTCCACTGTCAATATGTCTTTTGTTTTTCGGTTTTTCGAGACAGGGTTTCTCTTTGGCTTTGGAGGCTGTCTTGGAACTAGCTCTTGTAGACCAGGCTGGTCTCGAACTCACAGAGATCCACCTGCCTCTGCCTCCTGAGTGCTGGGATTAAAGGTGTGCGCCACCAACGCCAGGCTTCAATATGTCTCTTAACAAATACGAAGTGCTAGGATTTGGGGAGGTGTCTCCATAGGTAAACAAATAAGGATCCCTGGAGCTTATAGAGTAATTAGCTCTAATTAGGTGAGAAATCCTGTCTCTAAAATGTGATGGAGAGTAACTTCGGAAGGCATTTGACATCAATATGTGACCTTTATGTGTACATTTATATACTCTTACACATACACACATACACACACACACACAGAGAGAGAGAGAGAGAGAGAGAGAGAGAGAGAGAGAGAGAGAGAGAGAGGAGACAGAGAAAAAGATACATAGAGGTATTATTCTGGAGCTTTAAATGTTTTGGGGGATCTTGCATATTACACAATGAAAGATGAATGTATGAATTAGCATTTACATATAACTCATGGTATAAAAAAAAACTCCATAGCAAACATAGTATTGCTCACTCATATGGGATTTTAGACAGAACAAAGGATTACCCACCTACAATCCAGACCTCCAGAAAATCAGGAAACAAAGAGGACCATAAGAGAGACACACATGGTCCTCTGAGAAGGGGAAAGGGGCAAGATCTCCTGGGCTAATTGGGAGCATGGGGGAGGAGAGAGGGAGTCAGTAGAAAGAGAAGGAGAGAAGAGGACATGAGGGAATAGGCAGATTTAGTCAGACGAATAAAAGAGGAGAGGAAGAAAAGAGATACCAAAATACAGAGAGCCATTACAGATTTCAAGAGAAATCTGGCACTAGGCAAGTGTCCAGAGATCTACAAGAAGGAGCCCAACTAACAATCTAAGCAATAGTGGAGAGGCTACTTTAAATGCCCTTCCCCCAAAATGAGATTGATGACTACCTCATATGCCATCCTAGAGTCTTCATCCAGTAGCTGATGGAAACAGAAGCAGACATCCACAGCTAAACAATGAGCTAAACTCATTGAATCCAGTTGCAGAGAGATAGCAGTGATGACCAAAGGGATCAAGACCAGGCTGGAGAGATCCATAGAAACAGCTGTCCTGAACAAGTGGTTGCTCATGGATCCCAGACTGATAGCTGAGAAAACAGCAAAGGACTGTTCGAGAACCCTGAATGAGGATGTCAGTATGGGACTTCTGGTAGTAGATTAGTATTTATTCCTAGTACAGGAATGGATTTTGGGTGTCCACTCCATATAGAGGGATACTCTCTCAGCCTAGAAAAACTGGTAAGGGTCTGGGCCCTGCTGCAAATGATATGACAGACTTTGAAGATGCCCCATGGCAGGCCTCCCCACCCTGGGGAACGGAAAGGTGATGGGACAGGGGATTGGTGTGGGGCATGGGAGGAGGGGGGAGAGGGAACTGGGATTGACATGTGAAAGAAACTTGTTTCTAATTTAAATTAAATAGACAAAAAACTTTATAATACTGTTTCAGAGTAAACAAGGCAGAAAGAAGAATTTTGAGTAAATACTGAGTCTTGACTGTGAGATAAAGACTGAGGTGTTTGTGAATTAAAATAGGCAGTTCTACTGGGTCACTTAGCTATGACTAGGTCTTCACAGAATGTGAATAACCAACTAGAAATGACATTTTTAGGTCAACATATTATTGCATGAACACCAGCACCTGCCCACCTTTTCTAAGCTGGCCTTTCAAGAAGAGTTGCCTCAAGCAAATATGATGTTTTGTGAAAACATTCAACATTCTATTATGATTTTAGAAGAACCCATTGATTGTGAGCCTATGTGTTGCTACCAACTGGAATATATTCCAAACTATTTCTTCAAGATCCACTACTTTGAATTGGAATTCACAATTGCCAATGCAGTTAAAAGCCAACAGTATTAAGTGAATGGAGTGTGAGTGGGGTTGGGAGAAGGTTGGGAGACTGGGAGGACAAGAAGGATAGGGAACTGGGATTGATATATAAAATAAGATTGTTTTAAAAATTTAAAAAGGGAAAAATAGTCTCAGTGTGAAAGGAGTAAGTATCTTATGAGGTTAAGAGACCTGCCTTAAATACTTCAGTGTCAGGAAACTTAAGCTTTGCAATCAAGGAGCTTTCACTTCAAGGAAAATTCAGACAAACAAATTGAAAATAAATATGCAGTTTGAGAGAAAGGAAACAATGTAAAATATGAAAGAAATAACCTTCTAGGTTGAACAGTAAAGAAAATACTTCCTAGAAGAAAAAATGTCCTGCGGAATGAGCGCTTAGAGGCCATTAAAAGTTAGCAAGGGGAGCATTTTAGCAAGGTTATTAACACAGTTTCAATTGCTTGAAATAAGAAAAAAATGTTCTATTCAAGTAAATCTCTTGGGTCAAGAAATTGAACATCTAAGGTGCAAGTAGAACTCAGCAAGAGGTTTAGGGAGAGGCATGCTAAGGACAAGATCATTGGGTGTATTTTTGCCAATATCTACCTGGACTTTATTCTATTTGATGGTATCATTATCAGTCAGGATGGAGAACACAAAGGAGAGGGTACTCTGATGACCTCTAGTTTCAGTAATCTCAGTGAGGAATCATAAAAAATTAGCAACTTTAGACTTAGGAATATAAAAAAATCTATTTGTTTTATGATTCATATCAAATACATTGAATGTAAATGGAGAAATCCAAGCAGATACAATTTCCAAATGTAAAGGAGGAAGCTGTGTGTAATACTAATGCTCTAAATTGCATGGATAAAAGAATACACCAGACCAGCAAAAATAACATGGCAGTAAACAAAGAGTACATAGACTTAGGCAGCAGCACCCAAATGAAATATTACCTGTCAAAACTGAAAATGTTTATAGTGACCATGAATTCTCAAATAACAAAGTTTTCAATAGTTTTTGGTTAGATACAGGTGCCTGAGTGGGATGATGAGGAAAAAATGAAACAGATCACCTACCTACCATTTTAGGGTTCTCAAAAGTAACAGAACTGGCAAGATAAATGTCTTACAATCCATGGGCTGGGTATTCCAACGATGACTACATGCCAGTGGAAAACACCATGAATCAAGTGGCCCTTCAGTTCACCAGACTAGACATCTAACCTTCCCTAATCTGATGTGGGCATCCTGAAGGATAACATAGAGAGCTGCTAGTATTCAGTTCATATTGGAATCCTAAGAAATGGCTTTTAAAACAGCAAAAGCAATGCCTCAGCAACAAGATAGGGAAACTTTTCGCACGAGAACAAAAGAAAGCAGGCAAAAAGCAAAGTGTCCTTCTACCACGTACTTTCTTGTAACCTGTCACCAGAAGATGTGGTACAAACTTAGGGTGTGCCTTCTCAAACTTCTCAATTCAATTCATCCTCCATTGAGAAAGTCCCTCATATGTGTGCCAAGTTGCTTGAAATTATTTCATTAAAATATAGACATTATGCTTTTTAATGATGTCCTTCCATTTATACTTTCAGTGTGTGCATTCATGTGGTGAGGTTGCGGAACACTGTGGTCATGAACAGAACAAGGTAACTTTTATACAGTCCAGAGAAGGGAGACAGTCTAGAGAGTATTAGTTAAGTGATTAACTTTTGTAATTCTGACCTTTATTATTGAGTTGTAGAAATCAATATGAGTGGCTAAATTGAATTTTTGTGTTTAAACAGTATTTCCTGTACAGGTGCTAATTTGTATAAAGGGCAGGGCTTCCTTTTCAGACATTCATTATTAATGGATCCAAAACTGTGTCCAAATTTTTGATATTTTATCACTAAAGATGAAGCCATACAACAATAGGACACACACACACAAAGTGATCAAACAGAAGCTGTCCTTTCTTCTTTACATCAGCAAATGTAAGTGAAGGACTCATCTCATCATGAGTCATGACAGCTCTGTCTAGTCCCATTCTATCAATGAAAGGATGTCTATAAATGAAAGAACACAGACACACAGACACACAGACACACACACACACACACACACCCCACTGCTGCCACCACTGCCCACAACAACAATATAACAATTGAATTAAAGAGAACACAAAGTTGAAAGAGAGCAAGAAGAGTTCATGGCATGCTTTGCCTGAGGAACATAAAGGAGGAATTGATGTAATTACATAATGATCTCAAATGGTAAATAAAAAAAATTGATGCACATTAGCATGTGTGAATTAGAGTCATCATTTTTTTTTCTCTTGAAGGGTGAAAGGCAAGAGAAATAGAAAATTTGAAATGTGTCTATCTGACTCTGGAAATTGTTTTCACATAGCAGATACAGGTGGAGATATGGTGTTGTGACACAGTTGTGAAGATCAAGCCAGTAATTTTTTTTCTTTTTACCTTTTTGAAATACATTTCTTCTTCTTATTATTATTAGAAACAAGCTTCTTTTACATGTCAAACCCAGTTCCCTCTCCCTTCCTTCTCCTCTTACCCTGCCCCCCAGCCCCCATCCCAAACCCTTTCTGTTCCCCAGGGAGAGTGAGGCCTTCGATGGGGTACCTTCAAAGTTTGTCATATCATTTGGAAGAGGGCCTAGACCCTCCCTGTGTGTCTAGTCTGAAAGAGTATCCCTCTATGTGGAGAGGGCTCCCAAAGTCGATTCATATACTATGAATAAATACTGATCCACTACCAGTGGCCCCATACATTGCTTACACCTTCAAACTAACATCCTGGCTCACAGAGTCTGGAAGAGTCCTATGCTGATTTCGAAGCTGATTCCCCATGCTCTGGGGTCCATGAGTAACCCCTTGTTCAGGTCAGCTGTCCCTGTGGGTTTCTCCAATCTGGTCCTGACTCTTTTGCTAATGACTCCTCCCTCTCTGCAACTGGATTCCAGAGTTCAGCTCAGTGTTTACCTGTGGTTGTCTGTTTCTGCTTACATCAGCTACTGGATGAAGGCTCTAGCATGGCATATAAGGTAGTCATCAATCTCATTATCGGAGAAGGGTATTTAAGGGTATTTAACCACTGCTTAGATTGGTAGTTGAGGTCAAATTCGTAGATCCCTGGACATTTCCGTAGTGCCAGATTTCTCTTTAAACCTATAGTGTCTCTTTCTCTTATGATATCACTTATTTTGCTCTCCTCTATTCTTCCCCTGGCTAAATCTTCCTGCTCTCTCGTGTCCTCCTCTCTCCTCCTCTTCTCCCACTCTTTCTTATAGCTCCCTCTCCCCTCCCCATGCTCTCAATTAGCTCAGAAGATCTTGTCCCTTTCCCCTTCTCTGGGGAAGAATTTTACTACATTGCTGTTTTTTATCAGAATTTATACTTTCTTATATAATATAGAATATTGGAAAGAGGGGAATGGATAAAGTGATTTATTTCCCATATGTTCTAGAATCATGTCACTAGAATCAGAGATAACAATGACTCTGGAGTTGTAAAGAGATATAGAGTAGCAGATAATTGTCACATGCATCATGTGTACCTTTAATATTTCTTGATGGATATGGAAGTGAAGAAAGATAGGCTTACATCGCTTTCCCATAAGTTTAGAAAATAGTTACCATGGGTAGGTGCACGTGAAAACAAGAAAAAGAATGCTAAAGTTCTATTTTCAAAGGACTAATGATATAGTGTTAAAGATATTTGTTATACCAAGTTTATACTTCCCATGTAGTAATCTTGGGGAAACAGGTATACCTCAAGTTATGAAGGGAATAAATAGATGAATAGCACAGGAAAATTATAATTTTGTAACATTATAAAGAATTAAAGAAAGGAAAGGAGAAAGTGATGAGATTGGAGAGCATCAGTGCAAATTTTAGTTAATCAGAAGTCAGGTAAAATATTCATGTTCATGATATTTGCTTCTAAATATATTTAATTGTGTCACATTATGCTTTCCACATTTACTATTTGGATTTCATTACCCTACCTGTCATTTTCCTATTGTAATGATAACCTACTCTGATAAAGGCAACTTGAGGGGAAAATGGTTTATTACATTTTGCAGTTCAAATCCATCTTAATGATCTATTCAAAGTAACAGAAGCTTGAAGTACCTGGTCACATGTCATTCAGAAAGAGTGAACAGAGAGCAATGAGTGCAGGTTGTTACTTTATCTGATGACAAAATCCATAATCTGAACCAAGGAAGCATACCAGGAACACTGTCCAGGGTCAGGTCTTCATATTTCAATTTAAACAATCAAGATAACTCCCTGAATCTATGCCCAGAGGAAAATCTCCTATGACTCCAGATTCTGCATAGTTAATACCAATAATCAAATCTGAATATTGTTTGTTAATTCTTTTTCCAATGTTCTGAACCTAGTCCAAATTGAAAATTTCAACTATAGAGACCTATTAAAAACAATACAACATGCGTCTCTAGGTTCACTTTTGTAACAATAATTGTTCAAGGCTACTTATGCCCTTCAGGCTTTACTTATATTTTATTGTATGCTGTTTACTAAGTTAAAACTTTGAAGCAAAAGTAGCCAGAAGCAGGAAAACAATCATGGTCTTATGAATCAGCCTAGCCAGAGAAACAAGTGGTTTGTATTAACCTTTTCCTACCTGAGTCCAAGCAAGACTTGGTCACAGGGAAAGGAAAACTACCCCCTGGCCCAATGGTTCACCTCCATTCTTCTCCAGGATGTTTCGATTGTTGGATATGGCAGAAGACTAAAGGTGGTAAAACAGAAAGCAGTCTTCTGGAATTTCCATCTAGAAGACATGGTGTGCTCCATGCATAAGCCAACTACTCTCTTTTCTCAGTCAATCTAGAGCTTCCTGGGTCTATCTGTGATCACATGGTATTATACTGGGATAAGCAAAGCTTTTGGTGAGATCATGTTTATGAATTCCTTGCTGGCTACACTGAGTTAGGTTCCATTGTTACGTGGTATCTTGAGATGGAAATTTTCAATTATTTTCTCATTTTCATATAGGATATATGCTTATTAGTTATTGCTTAGCTTAGATATTTGGGGAAGGAAGGGTTTTCTATATATAGGTCCTGAACCAATTACACCAACTTTACTGATAATGACATAGAAATAATAGCACAATAAGAGAAAACTATGAATTACAATATGTCAACAAGTGTGATGACATAGAAATAATGGATACATTCCTGGAAGTGAATAACCTACTACAATGAAATTGTGAAGAATAGATGCTTGGGAAAAAATGTATAAATTGTTTGGACACTGACACCATAGTGACATCACAACCAAAGAAATAAGGAACCAGATAGTATCCTTGGTGGATTCTTCAAAATATTATTTAAAATTATAATCATAGTTTTAAAAAGGCATTCAGGTAGAGGGACAGATTCCAATTCATTTCATGAGCCAACATTACCATGAGACCAAGACAAACAAAGACACCAAAAGGCACAACAGGTATAAGGTAATAACTCTGATAACTTAACAAAACCAGTAAACTGAATCCTGTATTTTAAATCTTCATACATCATAGGCAAGTGAGATTTATGCCTGGGATATAAATGTGTTTCAACATATGAAAATAATGCAAAAAATTGTACTAAATTACTAGGGTAGGAAATAAATGTCATATGATGGTCTCAATACATAAAAATTTTGACTATTTTCAACACCTACTCACTTCTCCCAAATTTTATCTCCAAAATTTGTATCAAAAAATCTCCCCTAAATTTTCTAATAAAAGGAAGGAGTCTCAAGTGGCAAGCTCATACCAAATATTGTTTGCAGTGAATAAGTTCAAAGATTTTCTTCTTGGATTAAGGGCAAGGCAAAGATGTTCATTCATCAAAGTGTTTCCAGTCCCAGTTAGGCCAATTGTACAAGAAAACAAATACAAAGAATTTGAATCAGAAAAGAAATGTATGCATTTATGTTTGCAGATAGTATGATTATATGTACAGAATTTCCTACAGAAACAGCTGTAATGAGTCATACACATTTTAATTTTCAGGATAAAAATTCTAAATAAAACAGATGTTAATATAGTATCATATACTGGGGTTTTATTTTTTAATTGTTTTTTTGTCTTAATCACACTATTAATTCAATACCTGAGAGTTTTTACTTCTCCATTAGTACTCATACTATTTATGCTTTGAACTGTCTTGTGCCCTTGGACAACCACATTAAATGAGTATTCTTAATCCCTATGGTTGCATTTCTTATTACTGTCATGAATTTAGAGCCATGAATTTAGTTGATAACCATAGTCAACTTTAGGTTTGCCAGTTACCTGGAAGTTACTATACTGAAGATTTTGTGCATTGGAATTATGTTGTTTAAACCCATCAACAAATTGTTTTCTATAACTTCAGGTATGTTCGTGCCATGACTAATGTCCCTTTTCACTGACTTAATCATGAAGAACTGAAACTCCCTGTCCCAATCCAACCTTAGCTATATCAATCTTCTTACTCGCCAAGAAGTGCATAATCAGGTTTTTGAGGTACACTCATCTATGGCACACATTGTATTACTGTATATGATATGTAGTTACTATGAACTATTATTTAAAATACTGTTTCAGACTTCTTGAAATGTACCAGTTTCGAGGCTTGAGAGGTGGCTATGTTGGTAAAATGTTGCTGAGCAAACATGGGTATCTAATGTTGAGTACCTCCCCATATAAAAGATGTACTGTAATACGAGTACCAGGGAAATATAGAGTCTATGAATTCCAAGGCCAATAGGGATCATTTATCAAAATGTAAGATGACACCTGATTGTGAAAGACAAAAAGGGCCATGAACCTCCAGCATATATGAACACACATGAAGAAACTCCTAACTCTTGTACTTCTTAAATCCATATACATCAACTACTTAGTATATGTTGTGAATCATGCCCTGTTATCTGTATTTGTTTCTATTTCATTCTTTTTTATCACAATTTGATTTCCTGGTGTCTATATACATTTTCAGTCTTTAAACTCAATGAAGAATATGTCCCATTTGGTTTTGCCACAACAGAAAAAAAATGACATTTGCAACACACTTGATGCTCAAAGAGCATTTTTTGTATAAATTAATTATTAAGAATTGGTATGTAATTAATAACATGGGGAAGGGCCAGGACCAGCATAGGAAGACTTGGTGGACTTTGCAGAGCCCCAGTTGAGGGCCCTACCCTGCCTGGCGAGTGGTGGGTGGATGGGGTGGGGGGTAGACTGGGGGTGGGGGAGGAGGGTTGGGGGTGAGGAGAGGGAGAGGGAGAAGGGACTTGAAATAAGCTTGTTCCCTAACTAGAACTAATAAAATAAAAGAAAATAAAAATAACAGTTCTCCTTACAAGGACACTCACAGAGTTGGGTTCCATGCTAGGATATGAGTTCCTCCCCTAGAAAGCTCCCAGGAGTATATTCTGCACTTGATATTTCATTTCTTCATCAAAAAAGCTGAACTATTCATTACATTCAGTAGTCTGATCTGGCATACTACCAGGTTTGGATAAAATCAATGTAGTTTTCCAGCAAATAAGAGCCATCACAAGCTGAAAAAGAAATCCATTTTATTGCTGAGAATATATGCTTCATAATGAGGTAAAAACATGATTCTGTAAGTGATGTGTTCATTTAACCTCTGGTAAGGACAAAAATTATGATTCATTGATTCTAATTTTCTAATGAAAATCATGTCACTTTTTAATAAGCAACTTATTATGATATGCCAGGGTCTTGGGTCTCATAAATAAGGCTTATGGTTAAAAGATATTGAAAGGAGAAGTTCAATATAAAAATCAATGGGAAAACCTACAGAGTAAAATGAATCATAATCAAAAGCAATCTCTTCTCAAAGCACCATAAGAACATAGATGAAGAAAATTCTCAGCCTATTACCAAATCTTGAATAAAGCAGTAAAATGGGGAAAGAGAAAAATTAACAAACTATGGGTAAAAGTAAATAGCAACAGTAATTTCATTAATAATGACAGCTCTCACTGCACCACAGCATCTGGGGTAGAATCCCAGATGACTCCAGGGGGGGTCTGGTTATAGTTAGCATCTGATGCAGCTCAGACAGAATGTCTGATTCCTTAACATGAATTACCATATTTAACACATATAGCCATCCTCGGAGGACTGTATTTTAATGTCCATGTTTAAAATGAGAATGAACCTAGAGATGTTGAATCTCTGGCATAAAATTCAGGTTAACATATGATCCAGTTAGATCATATTGGACTGTTTGCTGATCTTCACTGTCCCTCCCAAGTGCAGAAAAATATTTCTTAGAAGATTTAATTACTTTTGAGTGGAATTGCAGGTCATTTTTCTTTTTTTAATGGTTCATCCCCAGAGAAACCCCCAGTTATTGCTCAAGCTACTTTTAATAAGCACTGGCATTTAAATTCATGCATATGACAGTGAGGACAGTGCCACTGCAAGCCAAAGCTTATTTTCTGTGAGCAACATTTAATCAAAAGTGACCCATGATTTCAAGCTCCACTGCCTGGCACCTCGCTCTTCTCTAGACACCACTTCATTTCAGAGCCTCCTTATTTATAGATAGAATATGAACGGTAAGCCCAAGAAAAAACTGCCTTCTTCTAAAAGTTATAGAAACCATTATCTATGTCTTCCCTACTAGTGACAAATGTGCTGAAAAAAATGTCAGAGTTACTAACGAGGCCTTTCTTGTGCAGTTTTCATTTTAGTATGTCTGTGTAGAACATCGCCTATGTATCCTGATGCATGCTTTCAGGAGTCAAGAAGAAAACATTTGGTCAGAGCTCAACCCAGTTTCTAACTCACACATGAGCTCTCAAATATTCTAAGAGAAACTTCCCAACTTTCCAGTAAGGAGAAACTATGGCAGCTGTCAAGAGATCAAGACATGTTAGTCATTAAATCCATTGTGTCACAATAAGTGCAAAAGTACAGACTCTGTGCTGTGCCTCATAGCAATAAGATCGTGATTTATCAAGAAAAAATATTTTACAATGATGTACTCTTGAAATGATGCAATCCCGCATATGTTTTCTGATTGGCTGACTGTTTGGAGACTTAGTTTCTTTTGTTCTCTCTTTCCCTGCTTCCATACCTGTCCCAGCTTCCAGCCTGCTTCCCTTAATGCTAGTTTTGATAACAGTTTATATCAAATATCTGCCTGTATATAAGGATTTCAGACTAATTTGAATTACTGCATTAGTTACTGTATGAATCTAGAGTATTACATGCTGAAATAGTTGGCTGTATTTTGAGATTAAATAATTAAAATGGGTGTAGGAGAAAAAAGACAAGATAATTACAAATAAAATACAGGCAGGAAAAAGCTAAGAAATGTGCTAACCTTACTATTTTAGACACTGCGCCCCAAACTGTGTATTGTAGATTGATGCTTTATGAATACCTTTTGAACTTCTGGCAGGAACAAGAGGCCAGTTTCAAGGCTTGTGCTGATGGCAAGGGCAGACATAAGGATCTATTGCCTCCTTCCCTTATCCATCCATCCTATTGATTCTTGAGTCATACCTAGTTTTAGTTATTTAGGTTTCTCATTCAGTCATCATTATGGTGATGAATATTAGTTATAAAACCCCTAATTAAAAATAAATAAATAATAATATGTGGAATGTATGGAATTTAGCACCAGCTATCCTTATCTAAATTGATAAATTTTAAGACAAAGTCTCAATCTACACTCTAGAATATCCCTGAATTTTCTATGTAAACTAGGGTAGTCTGCCATTGTGGCAATCTTCCAGCTCAGCCTCCTGAGTGTTTGGATACTACTCTTTTTAGTGGTAGCCAAATAAATTATATGAATACCATCCCTGTTACCATTCTTTTGGTTATCTATTTATATCTGTAGTTAGTTCCTATAGTTGTTTCTGCTACATTAAAACAACTTGAGAAGCTCACATCAATACAAAATATTTCTTCTTCCTCAGCTACTGAATGGTAGGATTATTAAAATATATTGATCTTGTATACAGTATCACAGTGTTAAGCTTGTGATACTGGTGCAAAATTAGAAGATTAGATCACAGAGGGGCCTTAAAGGATTTGCAAACCTGACCAAACAGGTTGGTCTACACTAGTAATATTCAGGAAACTCAACTAAGTAGCCCTTAGACCTTGTTCCATGAGTGCACTTGTTCAAAATAGCAAGAGACTAGACAGTTTCTTAAGGACAAGGAGTCTTAAGATGAGGACGACAAGGAAGGTCCTGAAGAAGATAATTGAGTGATGTTCTTACTTAAGCAGGCAACATAACTCAGGAAAAGTTAGTGAGATCTGTAAGGAACAGCATTAGGTGAGAATTTTATAAAAACAAAACTCCTATTAAGAGATAACTGATGCTATAACATGTTTAATGTTAAGATGAGATTGACGATTGTGCTATCACAGTTATTTTTAAAATAATTAGGAATATAAAATTATGAGTCTGGCAACATATTTGTTTTTATTTCACATTTTTATACGTTTTCACTGTTATTGAAAGTAGTTTTTTTTCTCATGTAATATATTCTCACTATGGTTTTCCTTTCCTCTACTTCTCCCAGTTCCCTATACATTTGCTCCCATCCAAATACTTTTCTTTCTTGTCTCTCACAAAAAAACAACAGGCCTCTATGGGACAATAGTACAATAAAATATAATTATATAAAAACACTAACACATCAGAAATGGACAAAACAAACAAACAAGGAAAAGAAACCGAGTGAGGGAAACAACAAACTGAAACACGCTTGCTTGCCCACTCAAAAATCCCATAAAATTGCTAAACTGTAACCCATAATATATATGCAAAAGACTTGTAGGGTAAAAAGAGAGAAGGAATATGTAAATAAATTAAATTAAAAATAAAAATAAGAAAATTAAAAATAAAAAGAGGAAAAGTCCTGAACTGATGATGAGACAAGGAACCTACAAAGGTGCCATGAGTTAAAAATTTATTTGCCATCTACTGCTAGACATGCAGCCTTACACTTTAGAGCAGTTTATTTCTCCAATGAGACTCCATTTGAGAAAATTAAGTATTCATTTGCTAGTTGTTATGAATTCTGAATTGCATCTGGATTAGGGATTAGAGCATGTGTCCACTTCTTTCACTTCTAGGGCCCCACATAGCATAGGATTATACAGGATCATACAGAATCTATGCCTAATGCATTAGGCTCTGTGAATTCATAGGAGCTGATCATTTTGATTTAGAGGGCTTTGTTTTCTTTGTGTTCCTCATCTTCTCTGACTATTACATTCTTTTTGCCTCCTCTTCCCCAGGGTTCTCTGAGCCTGGAGGCGAGAACTTAAGGAAGCCATCTCATTTAGTGTTGAGTGTCCAATATTCCTCATTCTGTTTATTGTCAGCCATGGGTCTTTGTAATTGATTCCACATGTTGCAGGAGGAAGCTTCTCTAATGATTTCTTAGGAAGACCTTCATCTATGAGTATGTGAGTATAATATGACACTAAGAGTCATTTTATCACTATTTACTTATATTTCATCACTATTGTTATATTTTAAGAACAATAATATTTGGTTTTACACTTGGGTCTTGAACGATCTAGTATCAGGTTCATTGTCACCATAGCAGTGTCCAGTATGGGTTTCATCTCAGGAAGTAGACCTTATGATAAATCAGATATTGGCTGGTTATTCACTTAAGCTGTGTGCCATCATTGTGCTAGCATATCATGTAGGGATTAAGCCATTTTGGATAAAATGGCTTGTGGCTGAGTTAGTGTTTTGGTAGCATGAAGATGTGAAGAAAGTATTCTTATACCAAAGATGCTAGATTATAGGGGTGGAGGAGATGTGTATTCACCAGCTTCACTTTTCCATAGTCAATGAGATGTGTAGCTGTTATCTTTAGCAATGGGATCTTGCTATTTGTTTATAAAAAGCAACATATAGTCTTGACAATAATCTAGGTTGTTTGGTGATTCTCTTAGGCTAATTTTGGTTGTCATCTCAACTAGAAGTAACTCAATCCCAGTACTGGAGGCTTCATTTAGTGACAAGGCAAAACTAAATGTCTTCCCCATTATTTGATGATTTCATTTATGCTACTTTCAAATATGTATATATTTGGGGAAGTTTCTATGGTATTATGTTTCCATACTACCTGTCATAAAGCCCTTAATTGTAATTGAGTCTCCCTCCATAGACCCCTTCTTTCCTCCATTTCTCCACTTGTTTTTCCCATTCCAGCTCCCACTCCACCACAATTCATCCACAAATATGTATTTTCTTTTCTTTTCCTAAATAAATCCAACTGTCCCCCTTGGTCCCTTAATCTATACATAGCCTCCTTGGTTCCTCAGATTGTAATATTGACTTAAATTTGATATCTCTATATAAGGGAATATACACCATGTTCATTGGTTTAGACCTAACATATCTCACTCAAGATGATTTTTTCCTAGTTCTGTCTACTAACCAGTGAGTTTTGTTCATTCATTTTTTAAATTAATTGCTGATTTCAGTGCTGTGCTACAGGTGTTTTGTTCAGGAAACAGTCTCCTGTACCAATTTTTTCAAGGGTATTTATACATTCTCTTCTAATAAGTTGAGTGTGGCTGTGTTTATGTTGACCACTTTGATCCATATGGACTTAAGTTTTTTTGCATGGACGTAGATATGGATATATCTGCAGTCTTGTACATTCGAGCATCCAGTTATGCCAGCACCATATGTGTAAGATGCTTTCTTTATTCCATTGTATAGCTTTAGCTTCTTTGCCAAAAATCAGATGTTCATAGGGGTTCGGCTTAATATCAAGTGTTTCAACTTGATTTCATTGATCTACCTGTCTATTTTTGTGCCAATACCAAGCTGTTTTCAGGACTATAGCTCTATAATAGAGTTTGAAATCAGGGATAATGATGCCTATGAAGTTCTGTTATTGTACAGGGTTGTTTTGGCTATCTTGGGTCTTTTGTTTTTCCATATAATGTTGAGGCTTATTTTTTCAAGGTCTGTGAAGAACTGTTTTGGGATTTTTGATTGGGATTGCATTGAATCTGTAAATTGCTTTTGGCAAGATTGCCATTTTTACTATGTTGATCCTACCTATCTGAGAACGTGGGAGAACCTTCCATTTTCTGGTATCTTTCTTTAAAGACTCAAAATTATTATGATGAAGGTCTTTCACTTTTTGGTTAGTTTTACCACCAAATATTATCTGTTGTTTGTGGCAATTGTAAAGGGTGATGTTTATCTGATTTTTTTTCTCATTGCATTTATCATCCATATATAGTAGGGATACTGATTTATTTAAGTTAATCTTGTATACTGCCACTTTGCTGCAGATATTTATAAGCTGTATGAGTTCCCTGGTAGAGTTTTTCGGGTCACTTATGTATACTATCATATCGTCTGCAAACAGTGAAAGGTTGTCTTCTTCCTTTCCAATTTGTATCCCCTTGATATCCTTTTGTTGTCTTATTTCTCTAGCAAGAAATTCCAGGACAATATTGAAGAGATATGGAGAGAGTGGACAGCCTTGTCTACTTCCTGATTTTAGAGGAATAGCTTTGAATTTCTCTCCATTCAGTTTGCTGTTGGCTGTTGGCTTACTATATATTGTTTTTATTATTTTCAGGTATGTTCCTGTTATTCCTGATCTCTCCAGGACCTTTATCATGAAGGGGTGTTAGGTTTTGTCAAAGGCTTTTGTAGAATCTAGTGAGATGATCTTGTGGTTTGTCTTCTTCAGGTGGTGTAAATGGTTGATTACACTGATAGATTTTCAAATGTTGAACCAACCCTGAATCCCAGGAATGAAGCCTAGTTCATCATGGTGGATGATTTTTCTGATATGTTCTTGCATTCAGTTTGCCAGCATTTTATAGAATATTTTGAACCTATGTTCATGAGGGATATTGGTCTGTAGTTCTCTTTCTTAGTTGTGTCTTTGTGTGTCTTGGGTGCCTAGGTAATTGTAGCCTCATAAATAGAGTTTGGCAAAGAACCTTCTGCTTCTAATGTGTGGAAAAACTTGAGGAATACTGGTATTAGCTCTTCTTTGAATATCTGGTAGAATTCTACAGTGAATGCATCTGGCTATGGACTTTTTTCAATTGTGAGGCATTTGATGACTGCTTCTATTTCCTCGGAGCTTATACGTCTGTTTAAGTTGATTATCTGTTCTTGATTCAGTTTTTGTAAGTCATAACTGTCCAGAAAATTGTCCATTTCCTTTAAATTTTCAAATTTTGTGGAGTAAAGGTTTTCAAAGTACGACCTGAAAATTCTCTGTATTTTCTCAGTGTCTGTTGTTATATCCCCCTTTTCAATTCTGATTTTGTTAATTTGCATGTTCTCGCTCTGTCTTTTGGTTAGTTTGGATAAAAGTTTGTCTATCTTGCTGATTTTCTAGGAAAAAAAAAAAACTCTTTTTTACATTGATTCTTTGAATTGTTTTGTTTATTTTGATTTGATTGATTTCTGCCCTCAGTTTGATTATTTCCTGGTGTCTATTCCTCCAGGGTGAATTTTCTTTCATTTGTTCTAGAGCTTTCAGTTGTTATATCAACTCTCTTGTGTGACTATTCTCTAGTTACTTCATGTGAGCACTTAGAGCTATGAACTTTCCTATCAGTAGTGCTTTCAAAGTGTCACATAAGTTTGGGTATGTTGTGTCTTCATTTTCTTTGAATTGTAGGAAGTCTTTAATTTCTTTTTTTTTTATTTCTTCCTTGACCCAGAAATAGTGCAATTGAGTGTTGTTCAATTTCCATGATCTGGTAAATTTTCTGCAATTTGTGTTGTTTGTGAATTATAACTTTAAAGCATGGTGGTCTGATAAGACACATGGGGTTATTCCAATTGTTTTGTATCTGTTGAGGTTTACTATGTTGCCATGGAGAAGTCTGGGGTAATTCTGGTAGGTTTTCCTTTAAGTGTTACTTAAACATTTTTTCCTTTGTTGCTCTTAATATTCTTTCTTTATTCTGTACATTTGATTTTTTAATTATTGTGTGATGAGGGGACTTTCTTTTGTAGTCCATTCCATTTGGTGTTCTGTATGCTTCTTGTACTTTCTTTGGCATGTCTTTCTTTAGGTTGAGAAAGTTTTCGTCTATGATTTTGCTGAATATGACTCTATTTCAGTTTTCAGGTCCTGAATTGTTTCCATCAGTTGTTTAATTTTATTTTCTTGGTTTTTCTTGATTTCTTTCATCTTTTGGTTTGTCTTTTCTGCATTTTTTCTGAAGGATTTTCTGATTTCCTCTCTTAGGGTATCTATCATCTACATGAAGTATTTTTAAGGTTGTTCTCTTCTGCCTCATCTGTGTCGGGGTGTTCAGGTTTTGCTGGTGTAGAGTCCCTAGACTCTGGTAGTGTCATATTGGTTTTCCTGTTGTTGGATGTATTCTTATATTGTCTTTTTCCCATCTCTTTTTCTAGTGTGTGGAGGTGGTGTCTCTTCCTTTCGTTGTGTATGGGTTCAAGGTTCTCTTCCAGTGGGTGCAATTGGCTCTGGTATGGTTTTCAAGGTGGGTGTAGGTGGGTCTGGGCACTTTCTTTCCAGGTGGGTGAGAGCAAGACTTGTGCAAAGATGTCACCAGACTCTGGGTTGCTTGGTCCTCCCGGGCCAGTCGACCTCCCTGTAGCTCCCAGGGCAAGAGTTCCCAGAGTGGGCAGGCAGAATTTTGGCCCAATCAGGGGCCAAAGAAGCTCACCTCTGCACTTTACATTCTGCACTCTGCACTCTGCACTGCTTGGGGGCAGGAGTAGCCTATTGATCTCAGCAGATTCTGGGTAGCTTGTTCCTCTGGGTCTGAGTTGTCCTGCCTGTAGAAGTCAGGGCAAGAGTTCCCAGAGTGTGTAGGCAGAAGTTGTTACCAAGAGAGGGGCCAAAGCAGCTCACCTCTGCATTCTGCACTTTGCACTGCTTGGGGATTGGAAAATCCCAGCGATCTCAGCAGAGTCCAGGTAGCTTGGTCCCCAGGGGCCAAGTTGACCTGCCTGCAGACCCCAGGAAAGAGTTCCCAGAATGGGCAGGCAGAAGTTGGGCTCAAGTTCAGCAGTCTAATAATAATCTAATACTAAGCTCATGGTTATAATAAATCCACAAATAACATGATGTTGATCCCTATATTCCCTGTGCTTTCTCCTTAATTCTTGGTAAGCTCATTGACCCTTGCTCACTTGCTTCAGAGGGCCTTGTTCTCCTGGTTTCCTCTACTCTGACTCTTAATGTTTTTTCTGCTTTTCTCCTCTTTGACCAGATTTCCTGATCTCCGAGAGGAGGGATTTGTCTAATAACACAGCTTTAGGCTTCTTGCTATGTATGATGTCATTCTGTGAGTCTCTGAATCTGTTAGCATCTGCTATTAGAGAAAGCTAATTTTATGATGACTGGATAAGGCAGTATAGGAGAATACCATTAAAATCATTTTATTGACATTTTTATTAACCAGTAATGTTTGATTTTACCCTAGGTGTCTGGGTTATCTGGTCTTTTTTTGTTAGTTACCCAAGCATATATCAGAAGATGAAGTAATTCTCATGCTAATGATTTGGTAGTATTAATACAATAAGACTGGTATTCCTACCAAGAGAAATATATAGATTCGATGCAATCCCCATGAAAATTCCAACACAATTCTTCAAAGAACTTGATAGGACAATTCTCATATTCATATGGAAATACAAAAACAAAACAATAAAGAAACAAATAACAACAACTGCAAACCCCAAAACCCAGGATAGCTGAAACAATCCTGAACAATAAATGAATTGATGGAAGCCTCACCATTCTTGATTTCATGTTACAGTATAGAGCAATAATAATGAAAACTGCATGACATTGTTATTAAAGCAGACACATTGATCAATGCAATCATTTAAAGTCCAATTATAAAAACACACATATATAGACACTGATTTTTCAACATATCTATTCTTTGGTTTTCATTTAGTTTTCAGAAAAAACAAGGGATAATAGTAGCTGTAGAAGGCTAGGATTACCACTGAAATATCTAATAAACTTAAGTGAGAAGTACCTCTTATAAAATATTTTTATATCTAGTATGTCTCATGATATTCTCTTATTGGATAACCAATACCATTTGTTGACAGTGACACTTGCTAAGATTCCTACAATAGGGTATAAGGAGCCTGAACTGGCCACCTTTTGTATCTTGGAAAGATTGAAAGATAATGTCAAGAGCCCCTCAGCTAGGGGTGGAACTCATGTCTGGTTGTCGACTTATTTGGGATTTTGTCTGGCTTGAGCTGGTGCAAGAATTGTGCATATGACTTCAAATTCACTGTGAGATTATTTGGCCTGTTGCTTCACAAAAACACTTTCCTGGAAATCACATACCACTTCTCACCATTACAATCTTTATTCCTTCCTTTGTTGGAAGGTCCCTAAGCATCCTGGAGAAGAAATGAAATATAAAGGTTCCATTCAGGACTGATCCATTGATGTTTCCTCTGCAATATGTCCAATGAGTCATGGACCTATTTTAGTTGCAATCTATTGCAAAAAGAAACTTCTCTGATGTGACTTGAGAGATGCACTGATCTCACTAGTATTTGGTTTTGTTTTTAATAATCTTTGAGGTAACCAATCCATTGGTCATGGTGAACTGTAACAGAATACTGCAAACTTACTATTTACTTCTCCTACAAAAATTTTCTGATGATCCTAGGGGAAATGAGATTTACATTTTCATAATATTTTTCTCTATGCTAGTTTGTACAACTTTTCTGTTTCATCTTGAATTAGTTTCTTACACTTTCTACATGTGTGGACTACCCTCATCTTATTTTCATGGGTGTAACTGTCATAACCTTAAGTATCTGATATATGAAAAAGCTTTTGTTACACAGCAGTGTTAAGTAAAGGTTTGACAGATTGATATAGGCTATTTCATAACATTGCTATTTATTTGTCTTCCTGAATTAAGTTACTGTATTCATCAAGGGAGAATCAGAAAATAATATTTACTTTATAGAAAGAATGTGTTTTTAAATTGATAAGACACATTGGAAGAAAACCCTATGGTTTTTAGGGAAGGCACTGCTAATTGCTTAGAAAATGTTATTCTACAATTTAGTGGTGTATTTCTTCTTGGATAGAATCTATAATGCTGTATGTCATAAGGAAAAAAATGTCAGTACTATTGGAATTTGACTCAAGAAAAATGTGACAATTGTTGGAGTGATGGAAAAAGTTAATCAGGACACATCCACTATACATGTTCCAGACTGGAATTCACTTTACCACCTTGCACACACTGATTTTAGGTTTTCATCTGTTTTTACAACATCTGTTGGCTTGGATCCTGTGTTGTTTTATTCATCTTGTTGGAACAGAGGCAGAACACCTGCCTTCACAGATGTTTCATGTCTCAACAAGACACTGAGATGTAAACTGATGAGAGGAGAATATTGGTTGAGTTTTTCATACACACAATTAAAGGCAATTAACAGACTTCCATGTATACACAGAATTAGAGGGAAATGGCTTATTAAAGGTCCACAGATTTAATAATTTTTTGCAATTTACAATTATCTAAGTACTTTTACTTTTTTATGGAGACAAAATTTCTCTAACATGTTTCCCTTCCTTTGGTCCCAAGAACAAACATACACTCTTAGAGGAGATTGTCCATAAGCAAAATATATTTACTAAGTATCATTTTAAATATGTGTTTATGTGACAATGCATTGGTACATATTCCTGCATGAGGAAATATATGGCACAATAAATGTGATTCATTTTCATTGAATCCCAATTACACATAATCAATAACAAAACTATATCACTCAGTTGGTACATGTACTCATGTTGAAACCATCTCACCCAATACATTAAAAGTATTTCCATATATTTATGATTCTATTATATGCAGAGTATTAACATTAAGCAAATCAGAATAAAGAGACATAATTTGCCTTTCTTTAATATTACTATTCAATTCTGGCCATTTATTTTAGGTTTTCTTGGTGAAACTTTAAAGTGATCCAACTTCTAGGTAGTATTTATGTTCAAGCATGATGAATTTGTTATAATGTAATTTATTGTGTTTATATATATTTTCATATTTCATTAGCAATATTTTATGTGAGGATATACACTTGAAGATAGTCAGAACTTATCCTCTGATTGCCACATGTCCACATAAACTTATGTACACCTTCATGAACAAAGTAATTTTTAAAAGTAGAAAAATCTGGAATCAGTTATAATAATATATACCATGTAACTAAGTATATCTGAAATAATTGTCTTTCAAAATGTAGTCACCATACAAAGATTAATATGATTTGTGGTATATTTATTACAGTCACAACATGTTGGGTTGGAATAAACAAATTCAAAATGCATTTTATTCCTATGTGACTGGTAGCTGGTTTAATGGGCAGTGAAGTTCTAGAACATCAAATAAAATACATATTTTCATAATTTTTTGACTGTGGTATTTTTGTAGGACTTTTGCAATCCATTTTCTAATCAACTTGTTACACTTTCTACAGTGTAGACAACCCACATATTATTTTCATGTGTATAGTTGTCATAAGTATTTGATGAATACAATAGATTTTCTTAATATTACTAAGAAAGTAGATTCTCTTACTATTTCATTACTGTGAAGAAACATTGAAAAGGAGTTAATTCTTATAAAAGAAACCATGTAATTGATGGCTTCCTTGCTGATGTAGACAGTTAGTCCTTGATCATCATGGTAAAAAAAAAAAAGTATGTCACTGGAGCAGTTATGGTATGATAATTTGTTTAAAAAATAATTTCTGATATCAGTGTTACTGGTTAGGAATCAAAAATTGTGGCTAGGTAAAGTAGATGGATTATTGTAGTGAGGTTACAATTTTTTAATCAGCATGTGACAATAGAACAATAAAAAATAATGGTTGGACACTTGGTCCCCCTCCACCCTCTGCCTGCTGCTTGAGATGAGTCTGGGCCTTACCCTGACCAAAGTCCCCCATCACCCACTCCTCAGCTCTTCCTGGGCATGGCTCCCCAATAGAGTGGACCTGCCCAGGCAGGGAGGACAATCCTAAGTCCTGAAAGACCTCACTCTTGGTTCCCCCTCCACCCTTCACCTGCCACTCCACTTGAGGTGAGTCTGAGTGACACACTGGACTGAACTCCCCCAATGACCTCCTCCTTGAAGCATCCTGGGTCTGCCCCTTGTTTAGAGTATCCCCATCCAGGCAGGGAGAACTACCCTGAGTCCAAACACACCTTACACTTGGTTCCCTCTCTACCCACTGCCCTTTGTTTGAGGAGATTATAGGTGATACCCCACCTGAACACACTGGAAGAAGGGATGTGAAGTATAAGAATGTACTCAACAACAAAAGGGCAAATAAGACACTACCAGAATCTAGGGACTCAACACTAGCAAGACCTAAAATGCCCAATGCAGAGAAAGAAGAAGAGATGGACCTTAAAAAGTATCTTATGAAGAAGATAGAGACCCTTAAAGAGGAATCAAGAAAATCCATTAAAGAAATAAAAGAAAACACAAACCAAAAATACATGAAATGGAAGAAAAGACAAATCAAAAAGTTCAAGGCAGAGGTCAGCTGCTTTGGACCCTGACTTGGGTCCAACTTCTGACTGCCCACCCTGGGAAATCCTGAGTTCACTGGGCCATTCCGGGCCCCCACCGAGTGCAGAGAGTCCAGAGGAATCTTCTAACCCTGAGGACCAAGTAACCCAGAGTCAGCTTAAATCTCTGAGGCAGTGCTGCTCTCACCCACTTGGAGAGCAAGTGCCTCAGACCTGCCTGAACCCATCTTGAAACCCATCAGAGTATCAAAGTCAATTGCACACACCTGAAGAGAACACCAGACCCATACACACCAGGAAAGGAAGTGATACCAACTGTACCCATTGGAACAAGAGATGGGAAGACAACAATATAAGAACACATCCACCAACTGGAAAACCAATATGACACCACCAGAGTCTAGGGAGTCTACACCAGCAAGACATGAACATCCGAACACAGAAGAAGCAGAAGAGAGCAACCTTAAAACAACTTCATGGAAATGATAGAGAATCTAGGGAGAAGAAATCAGAAAATCCTTCAGAGAAATGGAAGAAAAGACAAATCAAAAGATGCAAGAAATCAAGGAAAGCCAAGAAAATACAATTAAATAGCTGAAGGAAACAGTTCAGGACCTGAAAACCGAATTAGAGACAATAAAGAAAACACAACCTGAGGGAATGCTGGAAGTGGAAATGCTTAGTAAACAATCAGGAACCACAGATGCAAGCATAACCAATAGAATACAAGAGATGGAAGACAGAATCTCAGACTCTGAAGACAAACTAGAGGAAATAAACTCATCAAGCAAAGAAAATCTGAAGTCTAACAAATCCATAACACAAAATATTCAGGAAATTTGGAACACCGTGAAAAGACCAAACCTAAGGATAATAGGTAGGTATAGAAGAAGGTGAAGGAATCCAACTCAAAGGTGCAGAAACCATATTCAACAAAATCATAGAAGAAAACTTTCCCAACCTAAAGAAAGACATGCCAATGAAAGTACACAAAGGCTACAGAACATGAAATATAGTGGACCACAAAAGAAAGTCCCTTCATCACATAATAATTAAAACACCAAATGAACAGAATAAAGAAAGAATATTAAGAGCAGCAAGGGAAAAAGGCCAAGTAACATATAAAGGCAAACTTATCAGAATTACACTGAAGTTCTCCATGGAAACACTGAAAGCCAGAAGGACCTGGATAGATATTCTACCCCACTCTAAGAGAACACGGATGCCAGTCCAGATTACTATAGCCAGTAAAGCTTACAATCACTATAAATGGAAAAAAACAAGATAGTCCACAACAAAACCAGATTTAAAAAAAAATATGTAACCAGTAATCCAGCCTCACAGAAAGTATTTCAAGGAAAACTCCAACCTATGGAAATTAACTACACTCACATAAACCTAGGCAATAGATAATCCCACTTTACAAAAACCCAAAATAAAAAGCAGGGTAAATCCACATACAATAACACTACCAACAACAAATCAAAATAAACAAGAATAAACACTTAATGGACCTTAATTTCCCTCAATATTACTGGTCTTAAGTCGCCTATAAAAAGACACAGGCTAAAAGATTGGATATGAAGACAGAATCCATCCTTCTGCTGCATACAAGAAACACACTTCAACTTCAAAGACAGACATTACTTCAGAGTAAAGGGTTGTGATAAGATATACCAATCAAATGAATCCAAGAAATGAGCTGGGGTAGTTATACTAGTATCTAACAAGTTAGACTTCAAACTAAAATCAATCAAAAGAGAAGAAGGTCATTTCATATTCATCACAGGAAAAATCGATCATGAAGTCTCAATTCTAAACATCTATGCCCCAAATACAAAGGCAACAAAATTCATAAAAGAAACATTATTAAAACTCAAATCACAAATAAGACCTCACACATTTATAGTGGGAGACTTCAATACCCCACTTTCACCACAGGACAGGACCACCAGACAGAAACTTAACAAAGGAACAAAGGACACTAACAGAAGTTATGAACCAATTGGGATTAACAGACATCTGTAGAATTTTCCCATCCAAACACAAAAGAATATAACTTCTATTCAGAATCACACGGAATATTCTCAAAAATCGACCACATACTCGGAAATATAGCAAACCTCAATAGGTATAAAAAATTGGATAATCCCATGTGTCTTATCAGACCACCATGCTTTAAATTTAGAAATCAAAATCCAAACAAATTGGAGAAAACCTACCAACTCATGGAAATTGAACAACACACAAATGCACCATTCCTGGGTCAAGGAAGAAATAAAGAAAAAATTAAAGACTTCCTAGAATTCAATGAAAATGTAAACTCAAAATTTCCAAAATTTTGGGACACTTTGAAAGCAGATCTAAGAGGAAAATTCATAGCTCTAAGTGCCTATATGAAGAAAATAGACAATAGTCACACAAGAGAGTTGACATCCCTGCTGAAAGTTCTAGAACAGATGGAAGCAAATTCACATTGGAGGAATACATGACAGTATATAATCAAACTGAAGGCAGAAATCAATAAATTTGAAACAAACAAAACAATTCAAAGAATCAATGTAACAAAGAGATTGTTCTTCCAGAAAATCAACAAGATTGATAAACCTTTATGCAGACTAACCAGAAGGCAGAGAGAGAACTTGAAAATTAACCAAATCAGAAATGAAAAGGGGGGGCATAACAATGGACACTGAGGAAATACAGAGAATTTACAGGTTGTACTTTGAAAACTTATACTCCACAAAATTTGAAAATTTAAAGGAAATGGACAATTTTCTGGAGGGATATCACTTACCAAACTTGAATCAAGAACAGATAAGCAACTTAAACAGACCTATAAACTCTGAGGAAATAGAAGCAGTCTTCAAATGTCACCAAACTGAAAAAAAATAGCCCATGGTCAGATGCATTCCCTGGAGAATTCTACCAGAAATTCAAAGATGAGATTATCCCAATTCTCCTCAAAATGTTCCACACAATAGAAGCAAAAGAAGGGACATTGCCAAACTCTTTTCACAAGGCTACAATAACCTTGATACATAAGCCACACTAAGACACAACTAAGAAAGAGAACTACAGACCAATAACCTTCATAAACGTTGATGCAAAAGTTCTCAATAAAATACTGGCAAATTTAATCCAAGGACAAATCAGAGAAATCATCCACCAAGATCAAGTAGGCTTCATCCAAGGGATGCAAGGATGGTTCAAAATACGAAAATCCATCAATGTAATCCATGATATAACAGACTGAAGAAAAAAAAAACACATGATCATCTCAATAGATGCCAAAAAAGCCTTTGACAAAATCCAACACCACTTCATGATAAAGGTCTTGGAGAGATTAGGAATAATGGGAACATACCTGAACATAATAAAAGCAATATACTGCAAGCCAACAGCCAACAACAAATTAAACGGAGAGAAACTCAATCCAATTCCTCTAAAACTGGGGACAAGACAAGACTGTCCACTCTCTCCATACCTCTTCAATATTGTCCTTGAAGTCCTAGCTAGAGCAATAAGACAACAAAAGGATATCAAGGGAATACAAATCAGAAAGGAAGAAGTCAAACTCTCACGATTTGCAGATGATGTAATAGTCTCTATTAGTGACCTGAAAAACTCTTCCAGAGAACCCTTAAGCTGATAAACACCTCCAGAAAAGTAGCAAAATACAAGATTAACTCAAAAAAATCTGTAGCCCTACTATATATGGATGACACATTGGTGGAGAAAGAAATAAAACAAACACAACCCTTTACAATTGCCACAAACAACATAAAATACCTTGTGATAACACTAACAAAAAAAATTGAAAGACATGTATCTTAAAATTTTGAGTCTCTAAAGAAAGAAATTAAAGAAGATACTAAATGTTCTTGGATAGGTAGGATCAACATAGTAAAAATGGCAATATTGCCAAAAGCAATCTGCAGATTCAATGCATGTTTTCAATACAGAGAAGATAATTAGTCCTTAATTCAAAATCCTGGAGTCTCATATTCCTGCTTGGAGACAACAAGAAAAACATAAGATTGTTTGCTATTGATTGCATGAAAGATAATAAATATAGATTTTAAACACAAAACATACTGGAAAAACTGAAACAGATAAATCAGTCTTGACTTTTAATAGTCATCTATTATTTAGGATCCACATTGCTGGGGCAAAGTACCTGGGAAGTCCAAACTGCTCAAGGAAGAGATATTTTTTTCCTCAGTTTGGGAATATAGTCTATCTTGGTGGGAGAAATATTTGAGCAGAAATGAGAGATTTACTTGAGAAGCATAGTGACAAAAATGCAAATGTTTGATTGTTTTCTCTTGCTGATTCTGTTCAGAATCAAGAGCCCATGTGGTAGTGATTCTCACATTCCATCTCGACTAAACTAATCTGGATTAACCCTCATGGACATACCCAGAAGCTAACCTAATCTACATAGTCCCTCACAAGCATTTCTAGAGACTTGTTTTCTATGTGATTCTAAATTCTCTTAAGTTGTCAATCAATACTAACATCACAATATATTTTAAAAGAAACCTCAGGCTTGTATCCATTTTACACCAATAAATATTTCTAGGTTTCATTGAAAGTGGATTTCTCTGATAATACACTAAGAATTATGAATCTTTCCATAATAAAAGACGTCTTTTGGAACTTTACATTATAGTCATCTGACAGCAAACCTGTCAAAAAGCAAATTGATGGGTGAAATATGAACATATCATTTAAACACATCCATAAAATGTAGTCAGAGGCTCAAAGTAGAAATGAATTTTCAGTCAGAGTCTCTATGTTCAACAAAAAAGAAAAAGACTGTTTAAAATTTGTCCCCAGATAGTGCCTCATTGTGACTTCCCAGTGAAGACAATGGTCTCTAAATCAGGTGTCAGACCTTGACTTCCCCATGGATACCTTGAATTTTAAGTGGACTCAGGATGGCCCAGTAATTAGCTTCCATGAACACAATATAGCATACAGCATTTATTGTATGTACATGTTATAGGGATTTCTTGCAATAAGATATACCAATATTTAGAGATGTTTAAGTTCTTCTTTCAGGAATGTCTTAAGGAAAGACTGTTCAAAAACATCTCAAAGAGAGGAAAAAATGCAGCTCAGGAATTTAAAGTTTAAAGTTGAGCAGGACAAGTTTTACACCTATAACCTAAGTACTTGGCAGGGTGAGGACCAGGCCAACCTGAGTTACGAAATAAACCAGTAAGCTAGTAGCTAAGGGAGAGGGGATAATAGGATGATATCTAAAGTAAAAATATTATAGAAGTGATAGAAATACCATTGGTCATAAAAAGCATTTCTGTCAGATGTCACACAATTCTGTTAATGTAATTAATGACCATATTTACAATTTCCAATATAGAAGTTGTCAGGGATGTCAGTGCTGCTACTAGTTAAGAACAATTAAAACTTGGAACATTTAAAGTGTGTATTTCCTGAGGAGGCCAACTGGGTAACTATAGAAATAACCTTCTGAAGAGCAATGTGAAAACCTGGAAAGGTCAGGATTTGTCCCATTACTGACTGTGACTCAGCAACAAGATATGTTGTAAACCTGCTTCAGATGGTATTTTTAAAGCCACTTCCTCCTTCCTTCAACTGCACAAGGAAAATTTCTCGGAAAGTCGGAAACCATGAAATTCAATGTGATGATTACTGTAGTGTTGGATTAATGCATGCTGGATAACAGTACATATTTGGATACAATAATGACAGTTTTACTGATTAGTTATTTAGTGAATCTATAGAGCTTTAAGGGACATTGCCATTGCCATGCTGAGTAGTCTGATCTTTGTGCATGTTTGACTTTTCTTTTTCTTTTTTGCAAACTTAATTCAATGCTTGTCCTTAGTACCTTAGACCAAATTACAGAATTTTGACCTTGGTGTAAATGTAGCTCCCTCTATTTCTTAGTTTCCTTTAAAAGTTTACTGAACTGAAGCTTGAAATTGTTGAAATGGACATGCTATGACATGGCTTCTGGGAAATGAAAATATAAATGTGATATCACATATATTCACTCATTTCAAAGAAAAATCATAAGTTCCATCATTTAAAGAATAGCATATACCAATAAATGATTCTTTGCTCCTCCCTGAATAATACATGGCAATCTTCCGACAGTGATTTTCATAAATCTTAGTTGCTAATGACTAACTCTCAAGTTGCTAAAATTAAAAACATGTCCTTACAAGGAAGAAACTGTTACTCAATGAATCCTATCCATTGATACAAATCAGCTAATCCTTCTGCAAAGCATAGAGCCTCATTTTATGACACCACAGCAGTTTCTATAGTAGAGTTCACACCACTCATCCACCCCCAACTCATAGGCTTTTTCTGTCTCAATCCATTCAGGGTAATTTCTGCTATCAGATCAGCAGATGTTTCCAATTTCACATTTACATTTCCTTCTTTTAAAAAGGAAAAAAGAAAAAAAACAGCTTTAGTGAGGTATAGTTGATATATAAAATCTCTTCACGTATTTAATGTGTACAATTTCATGGTTTTGGAAATATGAAAACACACACAATAATATCTCTGTGATGAAAAGAATGGATGACTCTAACATCTCTCAAATGTTTGTGTACTGCAGATACATATGTGTGTTTGTATACATAGGTCGACGAAAACCCTTAGAGGGAGATGCACTGTTATAGTCCTATATTAATAAGATTTGTTGTTGTTTTCATCTTTTAAATACAAATGTACCTGTGATTAAGTTATCAGATGCTTGCCGAGTATGTAAGAGACTATGGTTTTGAAAGCCAGAATCACAAATAAATAATAACTAATAAATAAAAAACTGAAAAACAAGCATGATTTGTTTACATTTTATGAATACCATTTACTAATTGAGCAAATGCATTCTCCATAGATTTGAGCCAGCATATCTTCTACTACAGGTGGGGTTCAATTAAAGAACAGAAAAAAATATAGTTCAAAGGATGATATCTAGCTGGAGAACAGGAGTTGGCCATACAGATTACGAAACAACTTTTTAGCACTAAAGTGACAGTGATTTTGATTTCTTTTTCCTCAACAAAGAACATATGTTGCAATACTGCAGCCAAGGTCACATTAATATGATATATGGCACATGTTGGAGGTGATTGCCTCATGCTGGAGTTTGGAGCCCTAATGAATGGGATTTGTATCCTCATAAAAGAATGTAGAAGTCCCTTTACCACACTTACCTTTTAAACACAACTTTTAAAGACACAGCAAATTGTATTGAATATGTTTTCCCATCTATGCATAATCAAATGTGAGCATGGAGAAACTAAAGATGGGATACTTATTCAAAAGGGAAGAATAAATGAAAGCTATTGAGTAGACTTGCTATAATGATATTGAAGACAATGGGAGAGTCTGCTTAGGAGAAAATGGGAAGTATATGGCTAAGCCATCATGTAAAATCAGCTACCAAAGTGAAAGAAGACAGGATCAAACATCCATCATAATGACCCCAATAGTAGTCTATAAATAATCAATACTAATCCTATCATCATAGCCCCAAGAGCATAAATCATTTTAGAATCGCAGCCTCAGGAAATGCCAAGCAGAACTGTGGAGTAGAATTCCACTCAAAGTACCATATTCCCAAAGCTAATTGCAAGACCTATTGACCACAGAGAGATGCTGTCACTAAAATCAGTAACACATCCCTGTTGGAGAAAGGCCCTATTCATAGACATAGTGTGGGGTGGCCCAAAGTCATGAGAACAGGTCTCACCAGAGCCGAGGGACATATGACTGGCTGGCTGCCGATGATCTAGAAGGAGAAGAGAAGGAGGAAGGATAAAACTTCTCATCTAGTTGATGCAGATGGTGTCTGCTCCAAAAGTCATGGAAGTCAGCAACAGCATGATTCCCATCCATTGATTTCTGATGGAATTTACAGTATTGAGCTTTACCTTGCTTTATAACTGTTGAGTCTTTAGTGTCACACATCCCAAATTATTTATTTGTCTGACCTCAAAAGAGAGTGTTTAGGCTATGTTGTCTCACCATCATATATTGAAAGCACATGCTGTACTTGATACTTACATCTGTTATAAATGTTACCTAAGTAAGACGTTGGAGTTTAAGCTTTTCAATCAAACATAGGATGAGCTGTACGACAATTGGTGTCAAATGAATACATTTCAAATGCAAAGACACATATTTGGGGAGGGTAAACAGAATGTTATGGTTTAGGTTCCTGGTCCCACCAAATTCATATTTTTAAATCAAAATACAAGTTAATCATATCATAAATTCAGATGTTGTGGAAGTAAATAGGATGTGTCATATAAAAATATGTCAGTTTAAGATCAGGAAATAGTATTTTCTGGGCACCATGATTTTAGATCATTGAATCTGTGAGAAACAAATGTCTGCTGTCTAGAAACTGCCAGAAATGATATTGGGTTGCTCCATTCAAACTGAATTTGATAGAAATATGCATGCTCTCTAAAACAAATTCTGAACCATGTAACATACAGGCATCATCCTAAAACACAGACTACATAAATGGTGGATTGTTACTTTTATATCAGCAGGGTATCAGCTTTTATCTGCTTATGAGGCTAATTTTTGTTTACTTAATCTCTGTGCATGTTTCTTCTCTATATGTGTGTACACGATGCATATTTGTGTGATATGATAGTAGGTAGCAATGCGCCACAGCATGAATGTAGATATTAGAAAACAACCATAGGTGTCTTATCCTACTATCTACTATTAGCTTCCTTGATTGAGACATAGTTTTCTTGTTTTTTACTATGGCATGTTCCAATCTAGCTGATCATTGAGGTTCCAGGGATTCTCTTGTCTCTGTCTTCCATTTCATTACAGTAACCCTGGGATTACAGACATGAAATACTGGGCTTATGTTAGTTCCAGTGATATTTATCTCATGTCTCTACAGTTGTATGAGAAACACTTCTGACTGAAAATATCTTCCTGTATCAATGTTTGTTTCTGTCAGTTAATTTATCCTCTAGGAATTTTTACATCATTATGGAAACTTCCTATTGCTGCCCCATCAGCAGTAATTTTAGTAAATCTATCTCAGCCTCAATTACTTCACATACATATCATTTCAAAATGCTACCATTTCAAAGATTCATCAGTTAAAACAAGTTCATGCAAAGCTTCTTATAATTATAGGTTTATATATAATCAAAATTATATCTAGATTATTTTAATAGCAATCAAAATAATTTAAGAATATCTTTGACAAGAAGATAATTGGAAAATATAACAAGTTGTGAATTTGAGAGGGTGTGGTGTATGACAAAGGCAGCAATTCATAGCAGATCTTGTTTATTCTAATTTACTGCCTCTTAAATTATGCATACTATTTATTTCTACAAGCCTAAATAAAATTGTGATTTACAAATGACAACTCATTTACAATGAGTTAGATCAACTTTCAATAAATTTTATTATTGACAAAGGCATTTTAAACATTAGAGATCTCTTGGTCATATAAGAAACTCCTATTTATAAGAGAGTATTGGCTTATATGTATCTAAGGCAGCCACAAAATAGCAACCCATATGTACAGAGTAGGCAGGGAAATTAGCAAGTATACTTGTAGATGTCAGTCCTCTGATTTTTCATATTCAAAGATAATGGATATATATTTGCATAAGCTGATCAGAGTTATTAAAACATACTAGATGATATATCTTGTATGAATGGTGATACTTGAGGAATCCACCAGTATTAATCATAGTTATTAGCAAGACAGTCGCATGAAAATCAATTAGCCCTTGCACTGCCTGACATAAAAAACTAACACATTACTCTTGCCCTACAATCTATTCCTCAGCACCACATAAAAGTGTTTAAGTGGGAAAACTACATCTCTTAGAAAACATATTTGAGGCAGCCTCTGGATGAAATCCAAGGCCATGATCATGAGATAGCAAACTCATTATATTCTAAACCATTACCTGTGGGCTTTGTTTCATTCAGTTTTACAGTTTTATAGTTTTCCTATAAAATGAAATGGCTCAAATTATATTTATTGTTACTCTTAAGATTTTTAATGTAGCTCAATATGCATACATATCAGATCTGTAAAGTAATTCCTAAAGTATGATGAGAAATACAAAAAAGAGTTTTCTGTATTGTTTTATTTGAATTTGTGCTTTTTATAGCACAAGTTCTAACTATTGAAGACTACTTATGATGGAAAGGGCTTCTGTGTATGTGTTTGTCTTATTGGATGATAAATAAAGTACTGTTTGGCCTTTGAGGCAGCAAGTTAGGTGGGACTAGGAGTGAAGGAAGATTCTGGGAAATGTAGTAAAGAAGTGGTGCTCCAGGCAGGAAGTGACATATCAGGGATACTCATATATTAGCAAGGGAAAAAGGAAGTCATCTCTTTTGCACTTCCTCCTGCTCTCTGCTCTGAGCAACCATGTGATTCTGGGATGAAGATGCCAGTTGAAGGTGTCCTCCATAAGATAAGTCTTATAAAATACATAGATTTATGATAGTTAAGACTGAGATAGCAGATGAGTAATCCTAGTCATTGACCAAGCAGTAGTTTATTTATCATCCAATAAGACAAACACATACACAGAAGCACTTTCCCCATCATACTAACATTTTTATTTTTGTGTTACAAAACTCTTTAGTAAAGCCTTTATCAAACCTTCAGTGCAATGCATCTGTCTCTATCTTTCTTCTTCACCTCTGCTTCATGAGCAATATTTGCTCTTCCTATGATAATCTCTGTTTAGAAATAAATTTAGAATAAGGGGATTCCAAAGTTATGTAATACAAGTTGTCTTGTTAAAGCATAAAATGATTTCAATGAATGCCAATTCAGGGGAACAGTGTTAATAGAAGCAACCAATACTCCAAGGAGAATGCCATTTTGTACATTTTGTAATTACTGCAGCCACACCATTAGTCAAAATCTCAGTCTCACTTCAATGGGAAAGGTGTAGTTTAAATGCCCAGGGATGCTGAGTAATCTTGTGCAGTGAACTACACTTAAGTGATTCAGGAGTGATTCATCCCTGACATTTTGATTGCAGGTAGTGAAAATGAACTTCAAAATGATTAAACTTTTCTGAGATAGTTCAGGATTTTGAAGATCACTTCTGGAGCATTGAAATTAATAACTATTTATTCAACAATTACCTACTCTTGGTTTACTGGATGATTCTGCATACATTTTTCTATAGTCTTTCATCATATCAAAACTGCCAAGGGACTGGTTTAGTTTAACTAATAGATCATAAAATTTGCTTCACTATATTTCCTTATTTGGACCTTAGAATACAGTATGCATGTACTCTAGCTATCAAGTAAAAACTTATCCTTTTCCAAATTGTACTCTTAGCATAATAACAGAAGTATAAACATTTTTAGAATATTTCCATTTTCATTAACATATTTTCACTAAACATATGAGGTCCCTTGTTATGTTTGTAATGAAAATTCTGTCAGACTTACACTTGAAAACACCTTATAGTTTCTCAGGGATTTTCATTGCCTTCCATGCAAACAGAAGCACCGTAATACATCTTGCATGAACTCATATTCCTTTACAGTTTCCAAAAATTTAGTAAAATCCTGAAATATCTTATTCTCGCCATGGAGATCTGAATGCTAAGTAAGAAAATGTCTATCCATTTGGAACCTCGAAGTTTGAGTAGAGCGATTGAGACACTGAAACAAAAGACCATGACCACAGTGGAAAATTGCTCTGCTTGGATCAGGGGAGGTCAGGAAACAAAACAAAATAGAACAATCCTTTCAAAGTTTAATTGCTCAAAAATCCATTTATATGTTTATATCACTCTAGCAAAAAGAGCAGCCATTTTCACAGCCTCAGAATAATTCTGCTTTTAGTTTTATTAGCAATGCCAAAAACTATGTAGTAAATTAAAGGAATAAATTATTGTGTCCTAGGATTTTTGGTGTTGATTTTGGTTTTTTATTTTGGCCATGAAAAATACTGAAATCTGCCTCAGTGCCTCCTAAGTACCATCATAAATGGCAACCTCTGACACATTTTGACACATTTACTTTTTTATATAAATTAGAAACAAGCTTGTTTTATATGTTAATCGCTCTTCCCTCTCCTTCCCCTCTCATTGCCCCTGACTGTAACCCCTATCCCATTCCCTTTCTGCTCCCCAGGAAGGGTGAGGCCTTCCATGGGGTTATCTTCAAAGCCTGTCGTATGATTTGGAGCATGGCCTAGGCTCTACCCAGTGTGTCTAGGCTGAGAGAGTATCCCTCTGTGTGGAATGGGCTCAAAGACACATTTACTTTTAATTGTTGCCTTGACTAACAGTGCCTTTCTTTACCTAATGCACTCATGGAGGGTAGAGCTTTGAAAGTAAATTCTTCCAAAGTCATTGTCTCCTGATCAACAGTACATTAAGGCTTTTGTTTTGTTTTCTATTTACTTGGTTTGATAGTTTTCTCCCTACATTTTCACAGGAAGACTAAACTATGTTAGTGAATCAGAGTTTAACTTAATTTCAGTCAGAGATACTTCTTACCCCATAGAGGAGACACATAATAAGTTCTATCAGAGTTTCAAATTCAAGTTCCTAACTAGCTTAAAGTATTGTACATGAAAAAATCCACCCAACTACATTGTAGCCAAATCAGCATATTTCACAGTCACTTATTTTGCTTTCTCTGCAGAATCCAAACACACTTTGATTAGTGTTAAGCTGTGCTTAGAAACTTGGTTTAATTTCCACCAAAGTGTCATCTCCCTCCCCCTGACTATTGTTACTTCTGAAAGACAAAGTGACATTTTATGAACAGTACCACACATCTCCTCTTCCTGGATGCTACAAAGTTCCAAATGTCCATCTGATCTTTTACATTGTCCTCTGGTAAAAGTTACCCATGTTATAATTACTCTGGGAAAATAATAAAATAAAAAGCACATAGTTCTGAAACAATTAATTCCTCCTTTGTAGATTTACATAATGGGATGTCTTTAACATATAATTTATATTAAATCCAAATGCACATTTATATATTTTTTCATTAACTTTAAAACCTAATTAGTATGTAATTGTATTGAATTTTATTTATAAATATGACAGGAGCAAAAATGCTATTTGTAAAAAAATATCATATATATATATGGATTTGCTAGCAGATGATCTTATAGTATTGCTAATAATATTTTACTACAGTCTGCAGGAAGGTATTAAACAATTATTTGGCATCTTAGCTTCAGATCTGAGTACCACAAACAATTCTGACCATATGCAATCTAAGAAAATGAAAATTGATCATCTGAAATTATTTTCAGTTATTTCAAAATTAAGAAGTGATGAGGTTAGGTAGCACTCTGCATCTAAGTATCCTAGATATTATAGATCAAAGCAATATATTCAAGAAATATATTTAAACTTCAAACTGCATGCACTTCACTAAAAATAGTTGTTAATTGATCAACCAAACTCAAATACACTGGGTCAATTCTCTGAGAGAATTTAGCTATGTCACTATGCAGAGGTATAATTTCATTAATGCGATTTTGTCCTATTTTAAATTCCCTGTTCAGTTTTGGCTCAGGATTAATTTTGGTTACCACTGCTTTGCTTTACAAATAAGATGGTACTGATTATCCACAACAACGATTGGATTACATGCACCTGAGCTTTTATAGGGATTATTTATCAGTAACAATAGTCTTTAACCATGGTCATTAATCCACTGAGATATGGATTTTCAGTTCTGGCATGTTTTTGTGAATGTCAATTTCCTAATTCATGTTTGTCTCAGTATATAAACATAATTAAAACCATTGAACTAACACAATCTATGGCTGTTATCTGTCCCAGTTTTCAACACATCCTTGATGAGGGAGCACTGATATAAAGAATCACTGGGTTGTATGTATCCTTGTGAACATATGTCACTGATCTGTATAACATACCTCTTCTTTGGTCCCCCCCTTTTTAACTGCTCTTCCTATACACCTTCCTATTTCCTCTGGTGATTGTTATAAAATGTGGCCATCATCCTCCTGTTACATATAATTACTAAACTTATTTGTTTTTTTGCACTCATTTTTAAATTACAGGTGTAGTATTCTACTCTAGATCGTGTGTCTATATTATCTTTTCCTTTATGATCATGTGATTTTAACATTTAATATTTTCATTGTGCATATCTCTAATTTATCCTACACAGAAAACCTATTAATGATGTTGTTTAAGCAATTCCAATTCCTGCTATATGTATAAAAATTGTATGGAATATGTGACCCTTCAGTGGGCTCTGTTTTTCAGGTACTGCATTAGTAAGCTAGGTCTATTCCTTGTAAAGGTCTTTCCTGAAGGTTTAAAGTACCACAGACTGAAATCTCTCATATTCTACTATAGTCATGCTTGAAAAATAGCAGTTAGATTCTGATCCTTTATACTTTATATCTCAATCTATATCCTTATTTTGTCATTTTCTTAACCTTTAATTCAACTTATTTCCTTGAAGGTAATCAACTTTTTGACTGACACTGATAATTTCTATAGTAATAGTTTCACTAGAACTCTCTTCAGGACATGATTTTAATTTCTGATTTATTTCACCTATTACTTCATTTTATTGCCTTTTTTCTCACTAGACTGGAAACACAAATATCAGATACAAGTAGAGATTAAGAAGTTGGCTTTTTAAAATTATTTTCTTAGCAAGTAGATTGAAAGTACAGAGAAGGATAATCTGAGAAAATCCAATGAAACATGGATTGATCAACAATAAACTAGTGAACAAATGGGATTCAAACTGCATTGAACTCTTTGTAGAAATGCATACATATTCCTCAAAATCTTCTTTCATATCATCTATACAATAATTCCTGCACATTGTCATTGAGAGATTCTACATGAACTCCCTCATGTCTCCCATAAGGGTAGGGTATCTGGTTGACACGGGGGAATCCTGAAAGTCCATTAACTTGAAATGGAATGCTATATATTCCAAAGTAACACCTAACAAACATTCCTGAAATGAGGTGATCTAAGTTAATGGGATATTCTGTATATATCAAAGCTTATTCTTTTAGTTTTCTTTGTTGTTTTACTTCCTCTAGTTTGAGAGAAAAAAATATGGTATGTGCTTGTAGCAATGCTGTTGTATACTCTTAAGAATTGTCACTAATATTGGTTTAATAAAATGCTGATTATCCAGTATCCAGGCAGGAAGTATATGTGGGGCAACAGGACTAGAAGAATTCTGGGAATAGGAAAGGCAGAGACACAGTCCCCAGCCAGATGCAGAGGAAGTAAGATGAGAATGTCTCATTGAAAAAAGGTACCAGGCCATGTGGCTAGACTTTTATAAGAATTATGAATTAATTTAAGTTAACATTTTATTAGTAATAGACCTGAGCAATAGGCCAAACAGTTTTCAAATAATAAATGTTTCTATCTGTTTATTTGGAACTGAATGGCAGCTGGACAATGTGGGACAGATATTTCGCTCTATATGTATGTGCCCTGTATAAAAACAAAAGATGATCACATTATCATACCAGCAAATACCAACAATGAGCTCATGATTTCAGGGGGAAGGTAAATGGGGAAATATGCAAAAAAACACAAGTGAATATGTTTTGTCTTATATTCCTCGGGGAAGTTAGAGATGACATTTATGATTTTTTTTTCTGAGATACATCTTAAATGATGTTTACAAAAAAGTTGATAAAGAATAAAAGTTGGCTCATTACATGAACTTATTTTTCTTTCAGAAAACTAGGTAAAGTTATTCTTTTCTTATTATTACCCTTTACTTATTTTCTCATTGATATTTAAAATAATTAACATTTATTTATTTGAGTATCTGGTTGATTAATGTTTGGGTCGCAGAGTGGAATAGAAACAGAGATCATTCCTTTTCTTACCTATCATCTTTGAATGTCAGTCACTCACAAAATGTTTAATATAGAAATGAATAAATAATAAATAAAAGATGTAATGAAAAGAGGCTCCAAGGTTAAAAAAATCCAGTTCTTTAGCTCTAGATTTGTTACAAATTGATTCATGACTTGAGAGGTAATTTTCCCATTATAGCTCTCAGTTTCTGTTAGTCTTTAGATATAATGTCCTATAAGGAACTTTTAAGGTGTTTCCTTATAATTCCAAATACTGTAAAAGTAGCTTTTGCACACTTTATGTTTATATAGTTATAGTTTTTAATCTACATGATCTTAGTTTATATCTACAGTTTAAAATCCTTGGCTCTTTAACACTCTACTCATGGAACACTCTATATAATTCTACTCTAGAAGCAATACAGTTTTTTGGCATCAAGCAATATTGTATGCAAGCACAATTCCCCATAGAACACATTCACATCCCATGACCTAAAAATGGACATACAATCAGGATATACTTAAATACCATATCTTCTTGTTTCTAATAAGATTTTTAAATGTCATATGAGATTCCTATCCTAATATTGATAAGTTGATTTCAGAATTGAGATATGTTTCAAACAACCTCCATTATTTAGAAAAGCAGTGCCTCAAATATAGCTCTTAATTGCACACAAGCTGTGAAATATATGAGGAAAAAAACTAAGAAATTATAATGAATGCATGCTAAAAATGGGAGTCATAAACTGCAATGTTTTCAAAAGCAGGATGAATTATCGGTAAGAATGGGAAAAAAAGCTCCTAAAACTATGGCCTAAATTACTTTATTTCATGAAATTTGGAATCGCTGCACTAACTCTGATGTTCAGAAAAGAAGACACACAACTACTCACCTAGGCATATTCATTTCAATACACAACTCTTCTGACTGTGCATTCACCATTAAAGGATGAATACACTATGACAAAACTATCAGGAAGCAACACTTCTTCCTTAAACTTTCTGAGTTGTCAGCAGAACAGAAAGTCCCTTGCTGAAAATTATGTCAGCCTTTCTCCCCAGAAATCACTCCATAAAAATTTAACTCTGCATCATTTCAAATTCATCTGAGAAAAAAGGGAGATAAAATGTGTTTAAATCAAAGAGATTTATGTATTCCAATAAAGCTGCAAGAATTTGTTTTGATAGCAATAATGCAAGAGCCAACAAATTAAATGCTCTTGAGGAATGATTATGGCTACAGGAGTTATTTTGTTTTTATCAGGACTGAATAGCTGTGTAACTTGCCCTTTGGTGTTTAGAGATTGTGGTGCTTTGCAGAAGTGGGCTTAGGAGAAATGGTGTTAAATGAAGAAGAAAGCATGATTTTATTTTAATTTGATTTCTGTTAGTAGGCCTTACTTTACAGATTCACTTTTGGTAATTTATTTTCAATGAATCACAACACAAAGTAAGCTGTCACTAGATCAGTTATGCTCACTCTGAAGATCATTGTCATTGCAATGAATGGTACACACACTGTCCAGTGACAGTCATGTGTAAATTTGAAATTGGCCATGACCTTCGAGAGAATCCCTGCATCTTCTCATTCCCTATTGCCAAAGGGCCCTTTGCAGCACTTGGCATTAACTAAAGAGGCACAGAAGCAGAATAGACTGATCAAGCAATCCGGAGGCCAGTCAAGATAAATTAGATGCTTAATTTATACACCCAGCATTGCAGACACACTAATTACACAAAGACAGTTTGATAAAGTAATATAAGATTCTACACATATTAGCCAGAGCTTGCTTCCTTGAAATTATTGCTGATAGATGTGCTCTGGGCTTTGAGATTATGTATGCACGATTGTGCAATGGCCACAGCAGAACACATTTTCTGTAGGTATTAAATTGGGGAACTACATGCCAATCTTTCCTAATTTTATGCTGCTCACATAGGTACAATTCTTTCTTGTGCATTGTGTCTATTATTTTTAGCACTCATTGAAATGGACATAAAAAAATAATGTGGGAAAATAGTGCAAAAAGATTCTAAAAGGAATACAAAATATATCCATAGACTCCATTATAAGAATAGCAAATGTAAAGGACATTTGGGAAAAAAAATGCAAGTCCTAAAACCTCTTGTGGATTCTGTTAAGATACTGGGAACTGACACTATTTAAAGGAAATTGAACATATATAAAGAGTTGAAACACACTGATGGTGAAACAAGGTTTGGAGATGTGATACTGAAAATAAGATGGATGAAGGACAGGCAATTTTTTTAATTTGTTGTAAGAGTTTTAAACACTACAATTGAAATGTGAACTCGACTCCTCCATTGTAGAAAGTCAGGATAAAAATTGACTGAGTATTTCAAAAATTCTGATCTGAAGAAAATCCCTTCTTCAAATCAAGAGTGTGAGATGTCACCCTTTGGAGAACAGAGTATATTTAGCTCATTGAGAAAATAAAAGGATGAATGTAGTACCAGAGCAAGGCATGTTCTCACAATTACAGATGGATTATTGTATAGAAGTCCTTATAATCATCTGGGCAAGAGAAATCATAGCATACACAAGAAATACCCTCACTCAAAGCATAAACACTGTGACTGGAAAGATGGCTCAGTGGCTAAAAGAGCCTGTTGCTCTTTCAAGAGACCAATATTTCATTCCAATCACCAACATAGTAGTACAAACCCTCTGCTAACTCATGTACCAGCGGATTTCATGCCCTATCAACATCAGCATCATACAAATTTAATAAAGACCTGATTTGTTTATCTCTTCAGCATTATTCACTGTGGCTATTCTCATGTGAATGTTAGGTCTGATGTCATGAACATATGAGTATTTCTACATGCCTTCATTTCAGGATGATCCTTCAAAACTACATAGAACAATTATAATGTCAGTGCTCTGTAAGGGGGTTTTTTGAATACAACATTAGTCCAATGTTATCACTGTGATCTGGGAGCTTTCTTCAGAGAGTCATAGAAGTATTCTCAGAAAAATCTTAGGAAATAGTTTTCTCTAAAATTTTGACAGAATATAGTAGATAAATATTTTATATTTTTCTTGGAAGATGCAATAAGATCCTGAGCATTTTTCATGAGCCCTGAAAACTTTTTGTTCAATTCATGACATGCAATAGGATCTGAGGACTCTTTCTATTATATAGACTAAGAAAAAGGCACAAACAAAATATATTCATTTCAGTAGATACTGGTTTGCCAACAATGAGTTTAGTAACATATTAAGTTAATGTTCAATTCCTCCATGCCCTCTTATAACTTACAGTCAATTACCACAAATATGTTTTAAAAATAAATATCCTCTTCTTCATCATAAATTATAGATAACATCATAGACTACAAGTACATAGTGGGACATTATAAGAGATGGTATAGCAACTTGGCTAAAGATAAAAAAGTTATAAATTCTGGAGTCAAACTTACATCCTACTATATTTTATGTAATTATAAGAATGCTAATTTTAAGGCATTTCTGCTTTAAAAATTCCTTATTTGTTTAATTATGAATTATGCTTATATCTCTAGAATTATGGGTTATTATTATCTTGAATAGTGAATAACTAATTTTCAACTAATTATATCAGTTCTCGACTTCTAAACAGATCACAGTATTTTTTATGAAATAAGTGGATAAAATTGAAATTTAAATAAGTAAATTCTCAGTTCCATGGAAAGTTTTTACTTGTACTTCTCATTGATAGGTGATGCCAGTGATACATTTTTTTATTTGCTACTTTCCTTAGGCTGGAAAATACAGCTTCTAAAATTTTTACTCCTTTCATTGTCTATATATCTACATGCCTTCTGTAAGATGTTATCATTCTTCTCCATCTATACAAAGAGTTAATGAGAAAAACCCATAATAAAACAATTCTAGGATTATCAATTATCAGACATTTTTAAAATGTCAGGTTAACCAAGGAAGACCCCAAAAGAAGATTGCATAGTCCCTTGAACAAGGGGAGGAAGACAAGAACCCCTGAGCAAATTAGGAGCGTAGGAGAGGGAAGCGGAAGGAGGTTGGAAGGGGAGGAGGGGAGGGGGAGGACAGCAAGAGGACTGAGACAGGCAAAGAATAGAGGAAGGCAAGAAAGGAGATACCTTGAGTGGGAGACAGTACAGGCTTGGAGAGAGGTCAGGCACAGGGGAAATATTAGGGGATCCACAGTGATGACCCCAACTAGGAATTTAGGCAGTGGTGGAGAGGTTTCCTTTGATGCCCTTCCCTTATAATGAGATTGATGCCTAGCTTGGTTACCATTCCTAGAGCCTTCATCCAGTAGCTGATCAAAGCATAAACAGGCACCCACAGCTAGACACTGAACCATCCTCTTGGAATCCAGTTTCAGAGAGGGAGGTGGAATGAGAAAAGGAGCCAAGATGGTGCTGGAGAAACCCACAGAAAGAGTTGGACCTAGTGAGAGCATGGAGACCATAGTCATAAAGCTGGGGAACCAGAATTGGACAAAACCAAGCCCACAGAATATGGGTGCCAGCTAGGAGGCCAAGACAGTCTATGGGACATCTAACAGTGGTGCCAGTCTTTATCACTAGAGCACAAATGGACTTTGGGAGCCCATTCCTTATGGAGGGATACTATTGCAGCTCAGATACAGGAAGGAGGGCATGGGCCCTCCTCCAAATGATATGATAAATTTTTATGGTTCCCGATGGGGGTCCTCACTATCCTTTGGGAGGTTGGGGGTAACATGGGAAGATGGGTAGCCAAGGGCATGGGTGATGGATATGTAAATATTAGTGTCTCTAAAATAAAAATGTCAGTTTTTCTTCAAAATCAAGTTTAATATATTTTGTTTTCTATGACTAAATTATCATTGTTGTATTTGCAAGCTGAATTTCTAGTTCAATGACAGAAACATGAGTGTTTCCTCTTCCCGAGGAAAACAGTACAATTAAATATTCTTCTGTCTTAATTCCACAATTAAAAATTTCTTGAAATTCCATAGATGTGTTGTCTCTTACTCTCTGGGGAATACAATCTATTGTAGTGTATTTGATGTTTTTACCCAGGCTCTGGGGACAAACTGAAGTCCTCATCCTAGTGTAATAATCACTTCACCAACAGAACTAGCTCTCTACTCCAAATGTAATAATTAAACACATTATTTGCATGAAACTTTTGATAAATTCATTCATTCAGAATTCATATGAATGACTATTAGGGGCAAGATATTACCCTAAACTATGTGTACACATTCATTCTAATTCATGAAGTGCTTTTGACTGAGATTATCTGCTTTAATATTAACAATAACTCAATAAAAGTGGATTAATTCCTATTTCAATTCAAAAAGATAGTTATACTAGAAGAAAATGTTCACACATTCTTCTACAATTAAATAATGGATAAAATGTGGAAGTTATAATGTAAATTGCATGTCATTTTTAATGTTATTGCTATATTTGTAGTTTACCTACTTGCATATTTTTTAAGATCAGGAAATATCCATTTTAGTACATGCCCCTCTATGAATTTAACCTTTATCATAGACAAGTTCACAACTATAATCCTTGCCAGCGTTACAGTATACTTTATTCTGAAAGATGAGTTAACATGAAGAAAATCATTTTGTTATGTATTCAGAGGTTCTGAAAAAAACCCAACTGTTTCCTTTTTCTTTAACTTTTGTATAATGACTTCAGATCTTCTGGGTAATGAAGTTGAGGGTGCAATGTTTTTAGTTTAGTTTAGTTTTGTTTTGAAATTGGGATATTTAACACCTAAACATGAGCTTAAATAAAAAAAAAATGCAGGGTGAGGGAAGTGTGTATATCAGCTCAATACAATGGGGTATATGAATGTTTATGTTATAACTTGTTTTGGCAATTCTTAAAACTTGAATGATACAGAAAAGTGTCATGTTTCCACAGTTACTAAATCATGCAACTCAAGTCCATTTCTTCTTGTCTTCATAACCATTCTTTATCCTGTTGAATATTAATCCTTTGTGTTATCATCAGGTCATTACAAAAGACAGGGTGCACTTTAACTCTGGAGCCTAAGCACCAGGCATAATTCAAGTGGTAAATATTAGTAAGTGGATGAACTTTCTGAAGACAGAGTTTCTGTCCTGCAGTTTACACAGCCCTTTAGTCCCAAATAAACACACAGAGGCTTATATCAATTATAAATTCTTTGGCCAATGGCTTAGGGTAATTACTGACTAGTTGTCTCTTAATTATTAACACATTTCCATTAATCTATGTATCTCCACCTGGCCTTGACTTATCAGAGCATATCCAGGCATCTTACCTTCCCACTGGCTAAATGGCATCTCTCTTGCCACTTGCTCTCTGAGTACCTTCTCCTGGAATTTTCCTAGTCTGGTAGCCTCGCCTATACATCTTGCCTGTCCATTGGCTGAAACATCTTTATTCATCAACCAATAAGAGAAACATATATTCACAAAATACAGAAGGATATCCCCCATCAACTTTCCCTCAAGCTCCAAGTACTACCTGTACATCATGGTGGTTCCATTTCATAACACACGTCTGTTCAATTTAACCAATTGGTGATGGTAGCCTAGTCAATCTATAATACTGACTTTAAAAGGTCCTCTCTTTTAATCTCACCCATAGAGTAATTTCTTCATGAGTGAAACCTTTTCATGGAACTCATAGGATTAAGTGAGATTTCCATCATCTTTTCACTCATATCTGTACACTCCCAAATATAAATGTGCTTAAGATATGGTATTCTTTTTATTATTTTATAATATGCTAAAAATATGGTTCTCTGAATTTTCTTTCTTTTGCCTTTATCTTTTAGAGGATTGCATATGTTTAACTATTATGAATGTTTTCCAACTATAATCATCTCTATAACACTGTCATGGAGACTTTCCTTTTAAAAGCACATTTCTTTCATTCCTATGAGATCAACTAATCCCAAGATGATGAACATATTCAAGAAGTTAGGGAATTGAATTACTTGGTAACATACTTGCTTAATGCATCAAGCTTTCAGGCATAGTACTACATAAACTAGAGGAGGTGACATGTGCCTGAAATCCCTATTCTTGGAAAAAGAGACAAAAAAATCAGAAGGTGAAGTTTATCCTGACTACACTCTGAATTCAAGAGATTCTTTCTCAGAAAGAAAGAAATGTAGAAAAAAGAAAGAAAGACAAAAATAATAGAATACTTGATATTTAGTTTCTCCCATGGAATCTCAATCCCATATACGTAAAATCATCAATATGCAGTTATAAATTGTTATAATGTTCTGTTAAGTGTTTACATAATAAATCTTTGGTATGCACAAATAACTGCTGATAAAACTGGTTAATATTTATTTTTAATTAATTAATTAATTAATTTTAATTTCATTTTATGTTACAATCACAGTTCTTCCTGCCACCACTCCTCCTACACTCTCTTGACTCTTCTGGTCCTACCCCGTTTCTACTCCTCCCAAACGGTAAAGGCTCCCATGGGGAGTCAAAAAAGCCTGCCCAATTAAGATGAGGCAGGACAAAGCCCCTTCCCCCTGACTCAAGGCTGAGCATGGCATGCCACCACAGGGAATATGCCCCCACAAGGAAGCTCATGTACCAGGGATAGATTCTGGTCCTACTCTCAGATGCCTTTCAGATAGACCAAGCTGCACAATTTTCTGTCACATGCAGAGCACATAGTTCAGTCTCCTGGAGGTATTATACCTGTCAATCCAGAGTTCATTAAAATTTCCAGAAGCTTGGTTCAGCTATCTCTGTAGATTTCTGCTTCATGATCTTGACCACCATTGCTCATATATTCACTCTTCTTTCTCATCAGCTGAATTCCCAGAGCTGACTTGGAGATCTTTGCAGCTGGTTCATTACTGGCTGAATGTTCTCTGATGACAATCGGGGATTCACCTATCTGATTGCAGGGGAAGGCCAGTACAGGCACATTCTCCACAATTACTATGTAGGAGTCACAGGTGAGGCCATCCTTGTGGACTTCTAGGAATTTCCTTATCACTAGGTTTCTTGTTAATCTCATAATGTCTCTCTTTATCAAGATAATCACATTCATTATTCTCCCACTCAGTTCCTCCCACATCTTGACCATCCTGTTCTCTTATGTTATCATCCCTCACTCTCTCCCCTTTACCCAGGAGGTCTCATATCATACACTTTCCCAGGGACATCTATGAATTCCTCTTAGGGTGTTCATTGTTAATTAGATTTTTTAAATTATTAGTTTAAATAACGAACAAACTTCCTTCACATGCCAATCCCTTCTCCCTCGCCATCCCCTCCCCACAGACCCCCAACCAGTCCACCACCCAATCCACCCACTGCTCCCCAGGAAAGGTAAGGCCCTCCCATGGGAGCTCCGTAAAGTCAACTACATCATCCTGGGTGGGGCCTAGGCACTCCCCCATGTGTCCATGCTGAGAAAGCATCCCTTCAAAAGGCATGGGTTCTCAAAGTCCCTTCTTACACTAGAGAAAAAGACTGATCAACTACCAGGGGCATCATAATGTGCCAAGGCCTCCTCATTGACATCAAGGTTCAGGGGTCTGGATCAGTCCCATGCTGGCCTCACAGACAGCAGTCTGGGGTCCATGTGCTCCCCCTTGTTCAGGCCAGATGTTTCTGTGGGTTTCACCACCCTGGTCCAGACCACTTTGATCTTCATTCCTCCCTCTCTGAAACTGGGTTCCAGAGTTCAGTTTAGTGTATAGCTGTGGCTGTCTGCTCTGCTTCCATCAGCCACTGGATGAGAGCTCTAGGATAGCATATAAAGTAGTCATCAGTCTCATCATAGTGGAAGGGCATTTAGGCTATCCTCTCTACCATTGCCTAGATTGTCAGTTGGTGTCATCCTTGTAGATCTCTGGAAATCTCCCTAGTGACAATCTATAATGGTTCCTTTTGTTATGGTATATCTCATCTGGATCTCCTCGATTCTTCATCCTACTCAACCATTCAGCTACTCCATTTCCCCCACTCTCCTACTTTCTTTCTGCCAGCTCCCTCTCCCCTAACCTCATGCTCCCAATTAGCTCTGGAAATCTTACCCCTTCCCATTCTCAGGGGTCCATGTATTTTTCTCTTAGAGTCTTTGTTTCCTAATTCATTGGTGATTTGGATTGTATGCTGGTAATCCTCTGCTCTTTGTCTAAAATTCCTATATGAGTGAGTACATACCATGTTTTTCTTTTTGTGACTGGGTTACCTCACTCAGGAGTGAGGTAGCTTCTATCGATTTGCCTGCAAATTTCAAGATTCCATTGCTTTTTTCTGCTAAGTAGTACTCCCTTGTGTAAATATACCACATTTTCTCTATCTGTTCTTCAGTTGAGGGGCATCTAGGTTGCTTCCAGATTCTGGATATTACAAACAATGCTGCTATGAATATTGTTGAACATATGTCCTTGTTGTATGAATGTGCATTCTTTTGGTAGATGCCCAAGATAGGAATTGCTGGATCTTGAAGTAGACTTATTCCCATTTGCCTGAGCATCCATCATAATGATTTCCAAAGTGGTCTTACAAGTTTGCACTCCCACCAGCAATGGAGGAGTGTTCTTTTTCTCCACATACTCTCCAGCATAGACTGTCATTGGTGTTTATGATTTTCCCCATTCTGGCCAGTATAATATGGTATTTCAGAGTTGTTTTGATTTGCATTTTTTTTCTGATGACTAAGGAATTTGAGCTCTTTCTTAAGTGTCTTTCAGCCATTTTAGATTCTTCTGTTGAGAATTCTCTATTTAATTCTGCACCTGACATTTTTAATTTCATAAATTGGTGTTTTGGTGGCTAGCTTCTTGAGTTTATTGTATGTTATAGCAATCAGCCGTGAGTCAGAGATAGGGTCGGTGAAGATCTTTTCCCATTCTGTGGGCTCTCGTTTTGTCTTACTGACTGTGTCCTTTGACTTACAGAAGCTTCTCAGTTTCAGGAGTTCCCGTCTATTAATTGTAGATCTCAATGTCTAAACTACTGGTGTCATGATCAGGAAGCAGTCTCCTGTACCAATTAATTCAAGGGTATTTCCCTTTTTCTCTTCTAGAAGGTTCAGTGTAGCTGGATTTATGTTGAGATCTATGATCCATTTGGACTGAAGTTTTGTACTTGGTGATAGATATGGTTCTACGTGCAATCTTCTGCATGTCCAAATCCAGTTGTGCTAGCACCATTTGTTGAATATGCTTTCTTTTTTTCCATTGTGTAGATTTAGCTTCGTTATCAAATATCTGGTGTTCATAGGTGTGTGGATTAATAACAGGGTTTTCAATTCCATTCCATTGGTAAGTCTGTCTATTTTTGTCCCAGTACCATGCTGTTTTCAGGATTATGTCTCTGTAAAAGGGCTTGATGTCAGGAATGGTGATGCCTCCAGAAATTCCTTTATTGTACAGGATGGTTTGGCTATCCTGAGGTTTTTGTTTTTCCATATAAAGTAGAGTATTTTTCTTTCAAGTCTGTAAAGAACTGTGTTAGGATTTTCAAGGGGATTTCATTGAATCAAAAGATTGCTTTTAGCAAGATTGCCATTTTTACTATGTTGCTTCTACTGTTTCAAGAGCATGGGTGATCTTTCCATTTACTCGTATCTTCTTTAAATTTTCTTTAAAGATGAAAGTTTCTTACTGTACAGGTCTTTCACTTTTTTGCTTAGCATTACCCCAAGTTATTTTATGCTGCTTGTGGATATGGTGAAGGGTGATGTTTCTCTGATTTTTTTTTTTCTGATTGCATTTATCATCTGTATTTAGAAGGGCTACTGATTTTTTTTAGTTAATTTTGTATCTAGCTACTTTGCTGAAGGTGCTTATTAGCTGTAAGAGTTCCCTGGTAGAATTTTTTTGGGTAACATATGTAGATTATCTTATAATCTGCAAATGGTGAAAGTTTGACTTCTTCCGTTCCATTTTGTATCCCCTTCATTTCCTTTTCTTCTCTAATTTCACTAGCTAGAAAAGATATGGAGAGAGTAGATACCCTTGTCTTGTTCTGGATTTTAGAGGGATCCCTATGTGTTTCTCCCCATTTAGTTTGATGTTGGTTATTGGCTTAATGTGTAATATTTTTATTATGTTGAGGTATGTTCCTGTTATTCTTGATCTCTCCAAGACTTTTATCACAAAGGGATGTTGGATTTTTTCAAAAGCTTTTTCAGCATCTAGTGAGATTATCATGTGGTTTTTCATTTCAGTTTGTTTATATGGTGCATTTCATTAATGGATTTTCATATGTTGAACCATCCTTGCATTACTGGGATGAAGCCTACTTGAGTATGGTGGATGATTTTTCTGAATTCTTCTTGGATTCGATATGCCAGTATTTTGTTAAACATTTTTGCATCAAAGTTCATGAGGGATGTTGTACTGTAGTTCTTTTTTTTTTAGTTGTATCTTTGTGTGGCTTGGGTATCAAAGTAATTGTAGCCTTGTAAATATAGTTTGGCAATGTTCCTTCTGCTTCTATTGTGTGGAATATTTGAGGAGTACTGGCTTTAGCTCTTTGATTTTCTGGTAGAATTCTGCTGTGAAGACATCTGGCCCTGGGCTTTTGTTTTTTGGTTTTGAGATTTTGATGACTATTCATTAGTGGTTTTAAGTTAAGCTGCTTATCTCTTCTTGATTTAAGTTTGAAAAATGGTATCTATGCAGAAAATTGTACATTTCCTTTAGATTTTTTTGTAATGTTTTTTTTTATTAGTTCAAATTATGAACAAGCTTGCTTCACAGGTCATCCCTTCTCCCTCTAACTTGCTTTCCCCCAGCTCCCCCAAAGCAACACCTGACCCCACCCCATCCACACTCCACTCCCAAATCTGGGTATGGCCCTTGATGGGGGCTCCAAAAAGTCCACAACATCATCTTGGGAAGGGCATAGGGCCTCCCCAATGTGTCCAGGCCAAGAGTGCATCCCATCATGTGGGAAGGGCTCACAAAGTCCCTTCTTAATCCAGGGAAAATATTAATCCACTACCAGGGCCCCCCTAGAGTGCAGAGGGTTCCTCATTGACATCCATGTTCAGGGCTCTGGATAAGTCCCGTGGTGTCTTCCCAGACAGCAGTCTGGGGTCCATGTGCTCCCCCATGTTCAGGCCAGCTGTTTCTGTGAGTTTAACCAGCCTGGTCCAGACCCTTTTGATCTTCATTCCTCCCTCTCTGAAACTGGGATTCAGCATTCAGTTTAGTACATAGCTGTGGGTGTCTGCTCTGCTTCCATCAGCCACTGGATGAGGGCTCTAGGATGGCATATAAAGTAGTCATCAGTCTCATCATAGGGGAAGGACATGGTGTCATCCTTTTAGATCTCTGGAAATCTCCCTAGTGCCAGATTTCTCCTCAGACCTTCAGTGGTTCCCTCTTATATGGTATCTCTCATCCTGCTCTCCTCTATCCTTCCCCCAACTCAATATCTCTGCTACTCCATTTCCTCCTCTCCCCTCCTCTTCACCCCCTCTCATTCTGGCCGCTCCATCTCCCCTACCCTCATGCTCCCAGTTACCTCAGGAGATCCTGCCCATTCCCATTCTCAGGGGCCCATGCATTTTTCATTTAGAGTTCTCCTGTTTAGTTTTTTTTTTTTTTTTTTTTTTTTGGTGATGTAGATTGTAGGTGGATAATCCTTTGCTCTATGTCTAAAATTCATATGTGAGTGAGTACATACCATGTTATTCTTTTTGTGACTGGGTTACCTCACATAGGATGGTTTATTCTAGTACCATCCATTTGCCTGTGTATTTCAAGATTCCATTGCATTTTTTTCTGCTGTGTAGTAATTTATTGTAAAAATTCACCACATTTTCTCTATCCATTCTTCAATTGAGGGGCATCTAAGTTGCTTCCAGGTTCTGGATATTACATAAAATGTTGCTACGGACATGGTTGAATATATGTACTGGTTGTATGAACATGCATTATTTGGATATATGCCCAAGAGAGGAATTGCTGGATCTTGAGGTAGACTGATTCCTAGTTTTCTTAGCAACTGTTTTCTAAAGAAGTCTTACAAGTTTGCACTCCCACAAGCAATGGATGAGTGTTCCTTTTTCTCCACATCCTCTCCAGCATAGATTGTCATTGTTGTTTTTGATTATTGCCATTTTTGCTGGTGTAAGTTGTTATCTCAGACTTGTTTTGAGTTGCATTTCTGTGATGGCTAAGGATTTTGAGCACTTTCTTAAGTGTCTTTCAGACATTTAAGATTCCTCTGTTGAGAATTCTCTATTCAGTTCTGCACCCAATTTTTAATTTCATTGTTTTGTGTTTTGGTGGGTAGCTTATTTATTGAGTTCATTGTATATTTTGGAAATCAGCCCTCTTTCAGATGTAGGGTTGGTGAAGATCTTTTCCAATTCTGTGGGCTTTCAATTTGTCTTACTGACTGTGTTCTTTGCCTTACAGAAGCTTCTCAGTTTCAGGAGGTCCCATTTATTAATTGCAGATCTCAATGACTGTGCTAGTGTTGTAATTTTCAGGAAGTGGTCTCCCATACTAATTCCTTCCAGGGTATCTCACACTCTTTCTTCTGCAAGATTCAGTGTGGCTGGATTTTGTGTTGAGATCTTTGATCCATTTGCATTTAAGTTTTGTGCATGGTGACAGATATGGATCTATCTGCAATATTCTGCATGTCCAAATCCAGTTGTGCCTGCAGCATTTCTTAAAGATGCTTTTCCTCATTGGATAGATTTAGCATCTTTGTAAAAAAATAAGGTGTTTGTAGGTGTGTGGGTTAATATCAGGATTTTCAATTCTATTCCATTGTTCTATCTGTCATTTTTTGTGTCAATACCAAGCTGTTTTCAGAACTATGGATCTATAATAGAACTTGAAGTCAGGGATGGTGATGCCTCCAGAAGATTCTTTATTGTACAGAGATGTTTGGGATATCCTGGGTTTTTTATTTTTCCATATAAAGTTGAGTATTGTTCTTTCAAGTTCTATGAAGAACTGTGTTGGGATTTTGATGGGGGTTTTCTTGAATGTGTAATTTACATTTTGCAAAATTGCCATTTTTACTATGTTGATTCTACCTATCCAAGGATATGGTAGATGTACCCATTTTCTGGTATCTTCTTTAACTTCTTTCTTTAAAGACTCAAAGTTCTTACTGTACAGGACTCACTTTTTTGGTTAGAATTACCCCAAGATATTTTATGTTGTTTGAGGATATGATGAAGTGTGATGATTCTCTGATTTTTTCTCATTGCATTTATCATCTGTATTTATTAGGGCTACTGATTTTTTTAGTTAATTATGTTTCCTGCTACATTGCTGAATGTGTTTAGCAGCCATAGGAGTTCCCTGGTAGAGTTTTTCCTGTCACTTATGTAGAGGATCATATCATCTGCAAATAGTGAATGTTTGATTTCTTCCTTTCCAATTTGTATTCCTTTGATCTCCTTTTCTTGTCTTATTGCTCTTGCTAGAACTTCAAGTACAATATTGAAGAGATATGGAGAGAGTGGACAGCCTTTTCTTGTTCCTGATTTTACAGGATTTGCTTTGAGTTTCTCTCCATTTAGTTTGATGTTGGCTGTTGATTTGGTGTATATTTCTTTTATCATGTATTGATATGTTCCTGTTATTCCTGTTCTCTAGATGATCTTTATCATGAAGGGGTGTTGGGTTTTTTAAAAGCTTTTTCAGCATCTAGTGAGATGATCATAGGTTTTTTGTTTTTCAGTTTGTTTATATGGTAGATTAAATTGATGGAGTTTTGTATGTTCAACCATCCTTGCATCCTACTTGTGTATGGTGGATGATATTTCTGATATGTTCTTGGATTTGGTTGAGTATTTTTGCATCATGTTCATGAGGGATATTGGTCTGTAGTTCTCTTTTTTAGTTGTATCTTTGTGTGGCTTGGGTATCAAAGTGATTGTAGCCTTGTAGAAAGAGTTTGGTGATGTCCCTCCTGCTTCTATTGTGTGAAACAATTTGAGGAGTACTAGCTCTTGTTTGAATTTCTGGTAGAATTCTGCTGTGAAGCCATCTGGACCTTGGCGTATTTTGGTTGCGAGGCTTTTGATGACTGCTTCTATTTTATTCGGGATTATAGGTCGATTTTAACTGCTTATCTGTTCTTGGTTTAATTTTGATAGTTCATAACTATCCAGATAATTGTCCATTTCCTTTAGCTTTTCGAATTTTGTGGAGTACAGGTTTTCAAAGTATGTCTTGTTGATTCTTTGGATTTCCTCAGTGTCTGTTGTTATATCTCCTTTTCTTTTCTGATTTTGTTAATTAGCATGCTCTCTCTCTCTCCCTTTTGGTTTGTTTGCATGGAGCTTTGTCTATCTTGTTGATCTTCTCAAAGAACCAACTCTTTGTTGATGCCTTGCTTCAATATAACCCCAAAACAAAGGATTTTTCTTATGTTGTCAACCTTTTAAAACAGAGTTTAAATGAATCTTCAATTCCTTATATTTTTTCTGCCTGTGAACAGCAATAAAAAGGAACTAGCATGTAATTTAAAAGTTATATAAAATTGTTACAAAATATTTTGGCAAATCATTTAATCTACAATGATAGTGTGTGTAGAAAAATGATTGCAACAAATAATATTATATTTTCTCAAATTATTGTACAACTAAAAACAAAGTATATATTTTGAATTTATTTTTCCCTTTAGAAAGAAGATGAGACATCACTGAAATTTAAGTAAATTTAATTTACTAAAGAGTGAGGAGTAGTCAACTATATAAATTATGTGTACACTGACATGAAAAATCACTTGTGTGGGAAACAAACGAGAAATTTAAATGGCATTGTTTTTCAATATCATCTGTATTCTGGCCATACTTTTCTTTTACCACAAAAGTAATAAATTCATGCACTAAACAATTATCAAGTTGATGGCCTTATCGTGAACTACATAGCACAATTTGATCTTATTCAACTCTGATGTCTTTCATTTGGATTTTTTCTACTACTAATGTTCTTTAGCAAATCTTTATCTCTCTGAACATGTTGCAATTTACTAACTGGTCAAGTCAGTTTAGAACATTCTAACAACTTTGAGGTAGTACAACAAATGCTTGAAAAAATAATATTACATCTCTGATTAACTGTATTTTTCATGCAGAGTAGCACACATCCCATATTCAAGAGGAAAGACTATTATGAAATATAAATAATTAACTTTGTCACAATCAGGATTAACAATAATTGTGATTATAGCTTGCACAGTGAAAAAGCCTGAATCTCCACAGGGATTAAGGACAAAATTAAAAAGGATTTTATAAACCATTTAATTTGTATTTGTTATTAACTCTGCATTCAAACAATAAGCAACACAGAGAGGGTAGAATATTTGATAAAGCATATATATATATATATATATATATATATATATATATATATATGTATGTATATATATATATGACATTGTCAGAATGTGTACTTTCTTCTTTTTTATGAATCTTTTCATTCATTACTTTTATTTTTGAAATCTTACTGAAAATGAGACCAACTCATATTGACCTAAATGTTCCATCATTTCTTAGAAGTCAAAACACACCTCAATCTTGTATCATCTATCCCCACCAAGACAACTCTACCACACTTCATTGAATTACAAACCTCAACTAATATTTCATTTTCTTCAGTTTAAAGGAGGGTATGCTTGCCCTCCAGATTTGTTACTGAAGGTGTTAATAATATCACTTCACAGTAGAGTCTCTTGGTTCTTAGTGACTAGAGAAAAATACGTGCTATATCTCTTATATATTTATTGATACCTCCATTTGACAATCAAATAGTTCAAAAGGAACCAAGAGGCTCACCTTGTTGTTTCTACAGCAACACTAGCCATGTGTCATCACTGCTGGCTCAATGCTTATCTAGTTGGCCAGAAAAGCCACTGCTTCTGTCACAATCTTTGGTACACAGCAAGAATCACCTAAAGATTATAAATCTGTCTGTCTATCTATCCATCTATATATCTATTTTTGTATCTCAGTGGCTGCACACAGACATTATCTAAGGAAATGAGAACCTGGGAGGCAGATGCATAGTACTTTGGCTTCCTCAAAGGCAGGCTTTTCTAGGTCTGTTTAAGGAGATGAGGTTTCTTTTCTTTCCAAGATCAGAGTCTAAACAAAAACTAGCTTGTTCTATGTTAATTCTGAAAATACATCTATTTCTTATTGTTGTTCAAGTTAGCAACCATCCACTATCAGTGATATCTATGTCAAATGGAGAAGCATGAGCAAAGTTGCTAAATTTTAATTGATATCTCTAAGTGTGGAGTCAGTGGACTGAAGACAGTAATGTCTAGTTCTATAGCTCACTTCCGCCTTTAAATAATAGTCTTAGTTTAGTGTCTACTGAAAGAAGAATTTGTATATAAGGACCCAATGAAAGGACAATAGAAAAAGAGTAAGATAGTCTGTGAAGTATAAGTTAACAAATTAAGCTTTAAATTTGGGGAAATGAAGTATAGTCTCATTTTAAAAAAAAACTGAAATCTTTTTTCCTTTTCTCCATATTTATTTACTTATTCATTCATTTATTTTTCATCATGACCACAGTTTCCTCTCCTCATCTACTTCCAGTCCATTTTTTCTCCTGCCCTATGCCTCCTCCACACCCATCTACTCCTTCTCCTTTTCTATTCAGAAAATATCAAGCCTCCTATGGATATCCCCAAAGCATTGCATATAAAGTTGCAGTAAGACTCAGAACCTCACCTTATATTAAGGCTGGGGAAGGCAGTACTATATGAGGAAATACCAAAAGCAAGCAAAGGAGTCAGAGACAGCCTGTGTTCGCACTGTTGGCCGACACCCAAAAAGCCAAAGCTACACAAATGTCAAATATATGCAGCAGGCCTAATTCAATCCCATGCAGGCTCTCTGGTTGTCAGTTCAGTCTCTGTGAGCCCTGATGTGACCAAGGTAGTAGGATCTGTGGGATATCTTGTGATGTCCTTGAACTCTTGGGGTCCTACACTCTTTCCTCCCTTTTGTAACCAGGATTCCCCAAGCTTTGCCTAATGTTTGACTATCTCTGTGTCTGTTTCTACCAGTTGCTGGATGAAGCCTCTCTAATGACTCTTTTGATAGACAAAAATCTATGAGTATAGTTAAATATTGCTAGACACCATTGTATTGACTTTTTTTCTCTAGTCATGTTTGGTTCTATCCTAGGTATCTATGCCATCCAGCCTCTGGATCCTGTGCTCCAGGCAGTGTCAGGAGTTGGCAACTTTTTCTGGCATCAGTCTTAAGGTGGACCAGTTTCTGGATGGCCACTCTCATAATATTTATGCTTTGCTTACGCCAGCATAACCCCTAATAGGCAAGACTGACTAGGTTGAAGCTTATGTGGCTGGTTCAGTGGCCATAGCACTCCACTGTAAGTCTTGCCTGGTCACAGGAGATGACCATTTCAGGCTACATTTCAACAATTGCTAGGAGTCTTAGCTGGGATCATGCTTGTAGATTCTTGACTGCTCAGGCGGCATTTGGGAGTCAGGTAGAAATGCAACCCTTTTCCAGTTGTCTCTTTCAGTGATTCCCCACCCTGGCCCCACCTGATCCCTCATGTTCCCATCCCCACCTACCTCTATGAAATCTCTTCTATTTCTGCTTCTCAATTGAAACTCAAGTTGGAAAAGATATGGAGCAAGGGGGAATACTCCTCCACTGCTGATGGGAGTGAAAGCTTGTATAGTCACTTTGCACATCAATACAGCAATTTTTCAGAAATTTGGTAATCCATCTGTGGGGAGAGTCCTTGGATACATGTACCACTGTCCATGCCTGTTTGCTTGGTTACAGGTACAGGTATACAGGGTCTCTCCCTACATCCATCTACCTCAAGACCCAGCTATACCACTCTTGAGCATATATACCCAAAGGAAGCTCAATTGTACCACAAGAATACTTGCTCACCTATGTTCATAGCAGCTTTATTCATAATCACTAAAACCTGGAAACAATGTAGATGTTCCTCAGCTGAAGAATTGTTTAAAAAAGGTGGTATATTTACAAAGTAGAGTATCATTTAGGTGTTAAAAACAATGATAGTTGCTGGGCAGTGGTGGCGCAAATCTTTAATCCAAGCACTTGTGAGGCAGATATCTGTGAGTTCAAAACCAGTCTGGTCTACAAGAGCTAGTCCCATGACAGCCTCCAAAGCCACAGAGAAACCCTTGATAAACAAAAACAAACAAACAAAACAATGGCAGCATGAAACTCAAAGGCAAGTATAAGGGACTAGAAAAACATTATCCTCAGTGAGGTACACTGAACCAGAAAGAAAAACATGGTATGCACTTGATTATAAATGGATATTAGTTCCAAGTAAAGTATAACAATGCTACACTCCACAGACTCAGAGAGGCTATGTAACAAGGAGGGCCCAATGGGGAAGCATGGGAATTTTTTAACTAAAATGTATTTATACGCTTATGTTGGAAATGGCAGGCTGGGTTAATATGTCATAGTGTAACATGAAGGTCAGAACACAATTTGTAGTGTCTGTTCTCTACTTTCAATATGTTGATCCTAAGGATTGAACTCAAGTAGTCAAACTTGGTGGCAAGTAACTTTATCTCATCTCCTCTGGTAGAAAAATTTTAAGCATGGTGTTACCAATACAGAGAACAAGATTGTAAATGTTGTCTGAATGTGTCCTTCAACCACATGGTAGGTAAATCTTGAGGCCAATAACTTTCTGATTTAGTTCAATGAACAGCCTGTGAATAAACAAACAAGTATGAATTTGCCATGGAACCCAATAGACACTAGAACAGTGAATATTAGAAGGTATGAGAGAGGGTCCTACTGTAACAAACAGAAATCAACATCTATCAATAAGCATTTCACTATGTACTTTCTGAAGGCCTAGTTTAATGGAACAAGTGAAGTATCTCACATCATTGCAGTGGGTATTCAATACAAAGTATAGCTTCTGTGTACTTACATCAGAAAATTGAAAATACTGCTAAATATTTTCGGAAAACTCTATAAATTTCTAAGGCTCTCAGTTCTCTAGGTTACATGAAAAGGGGTGTTTAAATTTATTATTGATGGTGCTTTTATGGCAGGAAATAGCTGATGCATTTTGAGGTCATGGAGTTCTTATGGGTAAATTATGAATCTAGCATTAATTCATGAATGAGAATTAATTCTTGGGAAGACAAAAATTTAAAAAAAGAAAAATGCATAAATTAATTAAAAAGCATGTTTCTAATTCATTGTAAGAGGACCAGAATAGGTGAGAAAGAATTATTAAGTTGTTTGCCTCATGGTGAATTTTATCAGTTCTACAATGATCAAATTGTCAAATTATTTGACCAACCAAATACAAGATGTAATGAACAGAAAGAGTCTGATTCACGGATATCTTTAGGAGCTTTCCAGAAAATCTATATCCAGCAGCTCACTCATAATTTACATCTTACATCATGTACCACACTACAAGAGTATATGTACCTGCAATCTCTACAGCTGAATTTTATATAAAAGTAGAATCTTTCTTTGGATTAATAGAGGTGATATGTTACAATATTTCCACATACAACAATCAAAAGAAATAAAATGCACAGTAGAAAATACACTCAAATACAAAATAGATTGTGAGTAGACTAAAGTACTTTATTGCTACATTAATGAAATTAAATGTTCATTTAAAACTCCATCAGTTTCAAAGCAAGGATTTTCCTCATTCATTTGAGAGCCAACCTGTACTTTGAAGTATTTATTGCAGAATTAAAGATAATTCATTTGTTATAGTTATGAGATTTATCACTAGTCTAATATATGATAAATAGCTTAGTTTGTGTATGTCAACGATGATGATAAAATATTATCAAGTGCCAAATTTTCTAGAATACATATGCAAGTTATCAGAAATAAGACATACAAATGCCTTAGTTTATATTATTTACTATTGGTTTTTTCATATAGTCTAAGTTTAAGAACCACAAAAAAATATTTATTCAAGTAAAAGATATAGTATATTAACTATTTTATCCAACTATACAATTTACCACATATCATAGTCTAATGGAAAAAAGTTTGGAAGAAAGAGTTAAGAATCATGGATCATAAGTAAAATAATTTGTAGATGAAATAAAGTATACAGTAAGACACATGTGGTAAACAATATTACAGAGTCACAGACTTGCATGTAAGACTTACTTCATCTATGCAAGATTCTGTGACCTTGTGCAGGACATTTAACAGCTGTAATATAAGTAAATGATTATATCATCTTTCTTTATGGCTAGGTAAGATTGATTTCAAAATACCATTTTAAAATCCACAAATTTTCATAAATAATATATAACTGAGACCAACACTTTTCTATATGACTGCAGTACATCTTCCAACCTATAGTACTATGTTAAAATTTGAAACCATAAGCAAAGTAAGAAGAAAGTCCAGATAGCATCACTCTAATTCAGACCTGAACAACCAAATAGTGCTATCATGATTAATGGAGACAGCTGAATATATTACAACTCTATGAAAAGCAATCTGTGACTTGCTTATTCATACCTAAGGTATGTCTAAGTTTGATATATTTGATAAGGTGGCCATGGTTGCAAATAAGATTTGGGTGAAAAAAAAGAGTTTTGTGACTCTATTAAAAATTTTGAAGTTATTGTTTATATATCTATAAAATTTTCTGACCAAGAAAAGACATCAGAAAGAGGAACTGCCAAGTCTAGATAGGTTTTCTTCTGTGAAAGTTTAGAAAGAATGTAGTTGACCCTGATTTGGTTAAATTGGAAAGACTATCATTGGATCATTCTTCCCTGAAAGCTGTGAAAAGGATTTTGAGCTGTGATTGTTCTGTGGTGGGTTTTCATACACATTAGATGTAACCCTCTTTTGCCCAATTACCTTTATTTTACTTTTTCCTACATTATTCTCCAGGTGGCCATCAACTCAAGTAACTGTCCCTGAAACAAGTCATTAAATCTATCTAGCAGTAGACAGTAAATATACTCAAGCTGAATCTCCTTGCAGGGAGTTCCTTTTCAGCTAAGTAGTGGTGGCTTAATGGAACCACTTGAATACTAAATAGGGTTACTTTAGCTGTAATAATTAACATGTTTGGAACGAGAATTAAAAATAATCAAAGCAAGTTCAACTTCAATTAAAATTATAAATGTTTGTATTTTGTTTTTCAAGAACAATTGACATCTAATTAACATGTTTGGATTTGCTTGTGTTTAGACATTAATCAGATATCTTTAAAAAATTAGTGGAATTATTTAAGATAAGCATATGAATAAACATAATTTAATGATACCTCAACATCAATGACTTTTAAAAGAATAGTCAAATTGTGGACATGGAATTTTTCATTTATTTTTTCTCTAAAATACATTGAACACATATTTGCTATAATAATATATTTCCATCATTGCTCCTATTCCCTTCTTTCCTTCAAACAAACATGCAAATCCCTTCTGTGTTTCAAATTCATGGTCTCTTTTTTCCTTATAAGAGTTGCATGCATATATATAATAAGCTATGTAATATATCATATATTATATTTCAGGTCTATTATATAGCATATGAAATCTTATATGTCATATTGTATATGTACATAATACATGTATCCTAAATATAACATGTTTAGTCTGTATATCATTACTTGTATGTTTGTTTTCTGCGGCGTCCACCCTTGACCAGCAAGAAAGACGCCACACCGAGGAATCTTCTTCAAACACAGTTTAATCGGGAACCTCTTTGCTTTGTACAGTGTATAATGGCGGCGGGCCCCGGGCCGAGGGAGACGGGGCCTGATATAGTCTACATCTACCAATCACCTAACCCTACGTGGCGCGCCAGGATAGGTTGTCTCCAAGCAGAATTAAGAGGATACATGACCTTTGCCTTATTTGGAGTTGTTTACCACAGAGAGCGCTCGCCGTCGGGCTGGCGGAAGGCGGAAACCGGCGCCATCTTTTGGGTGCGGTTTTCTGCAGCTCCCTACAGTTCCCCCTTTTTGTTTTAATATTATAGGAGTAGCAGTATCTATCTGTTGTCAGATTTCAGTCATCTCTGTCTTAGGTTCAACCCCAGTGTCCCTATCTTACCCGTCAAAGAGTCACTGTGTCGCCCTCACAGGCTCATGTCTTAGGTTGAAGGGAACACATGTATGCTTATTCGCTCAGCATGAGGGTAGGTGCCCGTCATTGAGCATGACTGATTCAGATACGCATCACTCACTCAGCAAGGGCGAGACAGACATCTATTTGTCTGTCAGCATGGATAACCATGCTTGAGGGGACTGTCCTGCTTCCACAGCAGCAAAGGCCTGTACCAACATAGCAGCTTGGGATTTTTGCGACTTCCTGATCCTGCATAGGCACCACAAGCAAACAAAAATGGCTAACAGCATCATGGAAAACATAACCCCTACTCCATCCCATTCCTTAACTAAACTAAAGGCTTGTGCAATCATGGTATTACTTCTCTGCTGTGTGACCCTCATCCTGCAGATACACCATAACGCTATGAAACTAACTAGGATAAGCATTCCTCCCAGGGCACCCATTCCTGCCCACTCTTTCAGATGATTCATGGCTTGAGTGATCCACGCAGACAGTCCTTCCGCAACCGAGATGTCGACCCTGGTGGAATTCACATGCACTATGGAGAGTCTCAGCTCCTGCATCAGCTTGTCAAAATCCCCAGACCAGTTGCCTAGAAGATACTATGAAGGTTGTTTAGACATATTTGCTGCTAAGGAATAATTCTGATAGGAAACAGCTGTTATACACAAACCAGGCATTCTCCATTCACATCCCAACTGTGCCAGTTACCATAAAGTATCCAATTGTTCCTGCAATAGATCAATGTGTTGATTCAAAACCATAATGCCACCTTTCAATTGAGCATTAAGGGTAGATTGGATATCCAATGCAATCTCCATATGCTAAGTGCAGCAATTTCAACTCCTTACTAGTTAAGAGAATATCATCCATATAGTGGACACATCTCACAGCAGGGTATTTCTCTCTAATAGGAGCAATAGCATGACACACAAAAAGCTGACACATAGTGGGGCTATTGACCATACCCTGGGGTAAAACCACCCACTCATATAATGGTATGGAGAATAGAAGGTAAAGTAAAAGCAAACCTAACACTATCCTGCACACATCACAAATCAGGTTCTTCATGATTGGGTAGGGCTGACAGCAACGGTAAACCACGCTGCACAGGCCCCATGACTTGCATCTATTTATTTCCTTCAGCTGTTCTAACGTCTCCTGCCCCTCTTCTACAGCCTTGCGGCATCTTTGATCCTCTAGACAGCTGCGAACCATTTTCCAAATAGGCCGCGTCCCTGGCTTTAGCGTTCCCTGTGCCCAGACAAAATCTAGATCTTTTCCAAGCTTGTCCCAGCAACTGGTGGTTAAATTACTGGAATCAGCAAACCAGGGGGCTACCACAATAACCTCTTGGATAAATCTCTCTAAAGTACTTTTCTTTAATTTCAATCCCTTAGACCGTAACAGCTCTTGAAGAGCAATGAAAATTGGTTGCGATGTTGTAGTTCCCATACTTTCACTTTTGGTTACCTCTGCTTTGTCCGAATCCCGGAACTTTGTTGCTCCTCACCGGAGACCTTATTGCCTCTTTACCGAGGGCTTTGGTACTCCTTTACTGGAGACCTATCTCCTCTTTCCCGAGGACCTTGGTGCTCCTTTACCGGAGACCTATCTCCTCTTTCCCGAGGACCTTGGTGCTCCTTTACCGGAGACCTATCTCCGCATTCACCGCGGACTTTACAGTTCCACTTACCTTGGGAACTTACCCCCGACTGTGAGAAGTTCTGATTCCCCGTACGTGCCACCACTCGCGGCGGTGGCGGCTTCCCCGTACGGGCCACCACTTGCGGCGTCCACCCTTGACCAGCAAGAAAGACGCCACACCGAGGAATCTTCTTCAAACACAGTTTAATCGGGAACCTCTTTGCTTTGTACAGTGTATAATGGCGGCGGGCCCCGGGCCGAGGGAGACGGGGCCTGATATAGTCTACATCTACCAATCACCTAACCCTACGTGGCGCGCCAGGATAGGTTGTCTCCAAGCAGAATTAAGAGGATACATGACCTTTGCCTTATTTGGAGTTGTTTACCACAGAGAGCGCTCGCCGTCGGGCTGGCGGAAGGCGGAAACCGGCGCCATCTTTTGGGTGCGGTTTTCTGCAGCTCCCTACAGTTTTCCGGGCAGATCCTTTGGCATTGGATAACCAACTGATGTGCTCTCTCCTGGGGAAGATTATTTCACTCACTCCTAGCATTTCTTTGCTGTAATTCTTTGTCTAGTGTTGAAGCCTTGTGGACTTTTCCCTACCTAGATTGTCATGCCTGTTGTTTTCTTGTTCAATTCATGTTGATGATACTATGCTTGTAACTTATGACATTACTAAGAGACACAAACTCATTGAACATTTCCTACTCCTTCTGCTCTCACATTCCTTCCACCTCTTTTTTTTTAAATGTTCTCTTAGCTTAAGTGAGGGATGCATGTCTTGGAACTTGGCTCCATAATTCTTCATTTTGATTGGTTGTGGTTTTCTGTAATGGTCTATACCTGTTACAGAGACCTGTTTCCTGAATGAGTTTGGCCTTTTGTAGCCAAATAATTTCTATACTCTCTTAACACTTTTATTAGATGTGAAATTTAAGAGCCTCATGGGATATATCTCACAAATTAACACCTTTTGAAGAAGACTGACTTATTTTATTAGTTTTTATTACATTGTATTATGGTATCTGTTTATATGTTAACAATTTTCTGTGGATAACATGTATCTAAAAAACTAATTCTGAGGTCTTTATTTTGGTATATACTGTTTATTATATTCCAGAAAATAATCATAACAACAGAATCTATTAATGCAAATGGATTACCTTCAGGTTATTTGTTACTGAACTGGCCATATTTTAGTCCTATAATGTTAACTCAGATCATGACTTAGAAGAAAGACTTCAATGCTGCAAATCTAAGCATATTTGCTTTTTAACAGGGCAGGGCCCCATGGTAAGGAGTAGGTGTTCAATGTAAACCAGACTACGTGTGTGTGTGTGTGTGTGTGTGTGTGTGTGTGTGTGTGTGTGTGTGCACAAAACATGGAACTTCCCATCAAACAGATTACATCAGCAAAATCCACACTGGTTTCAAAGCAATGGCATTTGTGTTGCTTGGCTAGAAGAAAACAGAGATCTGACCACTGCTATCTCCTTTTAGACACTTCAAGTGATGTGGCTCAGGGGAGCAATCACACTGCCTCAGCACAAGTTCTTGGCCATGTTTATATGTGGCTTGAAGTTGCTTGAGTTTCAGTATCTCTGTCCTGCTCTCTGTCCCAAGGGTATGGTGTGTTCCCTGACTCAGAACCTTCAATATTTAGAAGGAGGTAAATATAGACTCGCATACAGTTTTTCTATCAAATAAAAGAAAACACAGCTGAATCATTTCCTGAAGTTAGAAAACAACCAAGTGCAAATGCTGATAATTCTATTGCTGAGCAGGTCAAGGGCAAATCAGAGGTCTAAAAGAGACACCAGGGGTCCATATATACAAGGGTTTTTTTTGAATGCATCATACAGTGCATATTTAGCAAGAAAACAACCTTCCTGCTTAAGCTTCTTCAAGTGAAGGGAATAGTCTCTCTTGTCAATGACTTCTGTCTGGGTGAATTGCTTCATATTTATGCATTCAGCTGCATATTCTAAGGTTCTCTATAAGATGCCAAGTAGCTGATGATCATGAATGCATCATTATTTCACCTTGAGTTTAGATTGTGTCTGATGATTTGATTGTATAAAACTACGCACCAAAACTTTTGTCTATGACTAATGAAATTATGTGGATAATGATTCTGATTCATTGTCTTATACTTTATTATGATTTAATTTTAATAGTAAGAAACTGACATAGTCAGATCTTCCTATGAAATGGGAGAAGTATTCATTCAACAACCATAGAGAAATGTCAGTTTTGAGTCCAAAAATCTCAAAGAGAAGTTCACCTCTTCTCTTTAAGGAAAAATTGAAGAAATGAAAAAAATAGAAAGGAAGAGTGTCAAAATTCTGATGAATAAGAAAGAATTCTTAGCAGAAATTTGCTAAGATTTACTTATAATTACCAAAAATACATCTCACCAATAATTTAGGTTTCAGTGTTAAAATGAGAACAAGAAAAATCAGCTTGAGACAAACAAACAAACAAAAAAAAACTATTGGCAACTAATGATTCATTCAAGAAGGAGAATTAACCTCTTCAATATGAGCCCTATTTTTGATTATCTAAATGGTCAGTTCTGAAACTATACAAACACAAAAATATAAATGGGTTCAGTGGAATATATAAAAGTAAATGGATTATTGAAGACATCGAAATTGTCTTTAAATGTGAATTTTGTTTCTAATGCTTTTCCTTGGTACTCCTAGTTGCTTTCTAGCTGAGCTTATTAGGACATGTTTGAAATGTTAGCCACTAGAAGGCTTAAATATGGATGATTATAAACAGGAAGAAGTCTGATCTACATAGAGAACTAGAGAATAGTGTTGGCTACATAATGAGAAATTATTACAAAAGAAAACCATAACATGCAAATCAGAAAAAAAATTGGTTTTATGTTCCTCACAGAAGACACTCAGAAAACTACAGTAGAATACTTCTTGTACTATGATCATAGATAGCATCCTGCACATGAGTTTTCTTTGTGTTGTAGTTGCAGAGGTTTAGAATGCATTACAGCATGGACAGATGAGGAGATGTATCAGGAGAATGAGAAGTCACATCTTTAACAAAAGCATGAAGCAAAGTTACCAAACTGGAAATAGGAGGCTATCAACTCTCAGCTACATTTCCAGTAACCACTTATTTACTTCCTCCAGAACTCTGTACCACCCTCCAAATAACACCAGGGATACTGATGCAAATGTTCCAAAGTCCGAGACTCTTCTGGCAATTTCTCATCCAAACAACATTTTTAGGCCAGAAACAAGCCATAGGTATTCCCTGAAATTCATAACTAACCATATGGTGTCTTTTCACTTTAACTTTTCTTCCTTCATGTTATTCCTCCCGTCTACCCCTCCAAAGCATTACCAAGGAAATCAAGGCATTTTTGTAAGCACATCTTCTCCATGAGATGTAACCAATGCCTGACATTGCTTAAGTGTCTAAAACCTTAGACTAGACAGCCACAGGCCTAGGGTAAAATAAACAAATATTATTTTTCTGAAACAGGAACACAAAAACAGAGTGACTCTTAACATTCTGCAATACATACAGTTTAATGTCTTGTTAAGCAATAATCAGAAAGACTTCCTCTCATAGCAGATGTTAACTACCACAGAGATCCACAACTGGACAATTTGGAATGTATGAGAGACATTAGAGGATTGAGTTATAATTACTATGCCTTCATCAAACCCTCCAAACAGGGTTCAGTCATCTATGTAGAAAAGAGACTAAAGAATAGAGTAATCTGCTCAGCCTTTATACAGTGAGGAGGGATTTGGTCCTGCCTCAACTTGGTATGCTAGACTTTGTTGGCTCCCCAAGGGAGGCCTTACTCCTCTGAGGAGTGTATGGGGGTGGGATAGGGAAAGTGAGGGAGCAGGAGAAGGGAGGGAAGTGGAACTGGGGTTGGTATGTAAAATAAAAAAAAATAGTGGTAGGGGATAGATGACTCCAAAGAAACTGCCTGGAAAACTCAATAGGACCGATGTACTTCTAAATTCATAGTGCCTACGGAAGAATAAACAGTTTCAAGACAAAAAATATCCAAGTGTAGACAGGGGGAAGTAGACAAGTACTCCTACCCTTAATCAAGATTCTATCTGCAATAAGACCAACACTTGCAAAAAAATATTAGACTGATTGAGTGGAGTACCATTGGGTATATTAAAAATACTTAAGGTTAGGTGCTATGCAACCATGTCCAGCAGCAAGTGGCCATCATATAAAGAAAACAATAGGATTTCCCAGACTTTTTCTCTCACGTTGCTTTGTTTGGGTGTTTATTTAAATTACTATTTTATCTTACTCATCTTTTGCTTATATATTATAGTTCCTGATTTTGTGTTTTTGTAAGTTTTGTTTTTGTGTGTTTGTGTTTCATATATATATTTGCTACTTTTTAAAATTCTGTTTTTGTTTTCTATAGAAAAATTCAAAGAAAGATATGAGTAGTAGGGTGGGGAGAATTTGAGAGGAATTAGGGAAATGGAAAGTTATAAGGCTATGATGTATAAGAACCTGCACTTAAAATAAAAATTACTACTCACCATTAATATAGAATTTATGTGAGAGATATTTTGAGGGTAGCTACCTCCCCCATTTAATAAAGAAATATAAAATAGTTTTAAATGATAAAAGGGGTTGTTTATGCTTCCTCTGAGCATTACAGGGATCTTTCCTGAGTCTCACAGAGAATTAGAAAGTTTTGCTTTCCATCCTCTCTGCCGAAGCTGGAGCCCATATTATTTTGAGCTTGTCTGAGTTGAGACACTATAGGAGAGGGAAACTATATCAATGACAGTTAAATTCTCTTCTACTCAACATCTCTGGAGTACCTTAATTGTCCAAAGACATATTCCATATTGCTTTTAGATGCTATCAATCATGCAAAGAACAGCATATGTTTCTAAAATGCTAATATGTCTCAAACCTCAAGCATTTCCTGATACATTGGTCTATTTTCTTTTGTGTTAAGACAGAGAGAAAATATTATGTCAACAGACAAAATATTAAAAATAACTTTTAAACATCTCTGTGTATATCTGCTTTTTAAAAATAATGTATTCTGACTTCAGCCATATCAGCAGATAAACCAACTGCAGATCTTTCTCCATTCCTCCAAGTACAATCTCACAGTCTCTTCTCCAGGTCTGTTCTGGACCTTCTGCTATGATCTCTCCTCACTCTCTGCCCCCACTCCAAGTGAGCTATGGAGGTCATGAAGGAATAACCTGCTTTCCTCCCTGTAGTGAATTCCCTCTGTCAATTGTCCTAGCCATTTCCATTCCAGTACCTAGAAAAACATTTCCCTTGGAATACCCAGTCTCCACATCTATCAGGAGCCCAGAGAAATTTTCTACCAGGCAAAACAGCCACTAAACACTCCCAATAACCACATTGGGCAAGAGAAACAAAGGACAAAATCCACACTACTAAAACAAGATCAGATATCAGCCCCTAGAATTACAATCTTTCCAAGTAATGGGGCCTAGACTTAGCATAAAAACACAATAATAAAAGGCAGGAAAATATTTTTTCATAAGAGCCCAACAACCTCACCATGAGCCATGACTATTGCAATATTGCTGAAGTACAAGAAAATGACCTTGAAATAATATTTATGAATATTTTTAAAGATTTTAAAGATAAAATTTATAAACCCCTTAAATAATTCTATGAAAACAAAGTGAGCAAAAACGAATAAAACAGTCCAAGAACAGAATATAGAAATAGAAGCAATAAAGAGAAACCTACCTAAGAAAATCTGGAAATTAAAAAATTTAGGAACATAACATGGGATACATGAAATATATGCTTTGGTCAGAAAAAAAGTTAAAAATCAAAACAAAAATAACTCCTGGAAAAAAATAATGTCAAGGAAATCTGGAACACTATGAGAAGACCAAATCTAAAAATAACAGGAACAAAGGAAGAATATAAAATACTGGTCAAAAGCACAGAAAATACTTTCAATAGAATCACAGCAGGACATTTCCATAACGTGAAGAAGGAAAAACCTTTCCATCTAAAAAGAAGCATACAGAACACTAAATAGAGTGGAAGAAGAAAGAAAACTCCTCATTACATAATAATCAAAATTGAGTGGGAGACTATCACAGCTGATAAAAACTTTCAACAAAGTAGTTGGATACAAGATTCACTCACAAAAATCAGTATTCTGCCCATATAGAAATAACAGATTGAGCCCAATTTCTAAGCCCTGAACTCCAGGGCACATCCCATTCTCCTCGCCCTCCCATCTGAGTCCCAGAAAGGCAGCCCGTCTGTGCACCCATCTCTGGTGGAATGCTACTGTTGTGGTGAAGACCCCAGGGGCAGGCCAGCAGCTGAGACATATGCTGGCAGGCAACACCACCACAACGGCCAGGCACTGTATTCTGTTTCCACAAGACCCACTCTGCTGCCCAAACCCACTGAACCAATACTCCTCCCCGTGAACAATCATCCCCTAAAGCATCAACAGTCCTTATAGGTATAAGCAGCACCTATACCAGTTGGAAGAAAAGGTGAGTGGCTGGTCTCCCAGTTAAAATGATACAATCTTTAGGCTCTAAACACGAGGGTCCATCCTCTGCACCTCCCCCTCCTATATCTGGACCAGCAGGACACTTGGGCCCTGTCCCCAAATCTGGTAGAACTCCATTGCTTGGGTGTAGTCCCCAGCAGTAGGCTAGCAGGTGAGATACCTGCAGGCAGGTTGCACCACCACTGCTGAAACTCACTGGAGTCAGTTCCCACAAGACAAAATTTGCCACCTAACCACACATACCCTAAGATCTGCTCCACAAAAGGCCCACTTGAAAACATTAGCATAGCCTGTAGGAACAATCTCCACCCACACCAATTGGAAGAACATCAGCCTCTACAGGCACAAGCACCGCCTATACCAGTTGGAAGAAGAGATGGGTAAATACCAGTGTAGGCATATATTAAAAAAAAAAAAAACATAAAGGACAACATGGCACCAACAGAACTCAATGGTCCTACAACAGCAAGATCTATACATACCAATGCAAACAGAATAGAATGATTACTAGGGTAGGGTAGAGGGAGCTGCCACAATAAGAGCAGGAAAAGAGGAGTAGAGGAGAGGAAATGGAGGAGTAGAAATACTGAGTTGGAGGAAGAATAGAGGAGAGAGAGCAGGATGAGAGATAGCATATGAAAGGGAGCCTCTATAGGTCAGAGAAGAGATCTGGAACTAGGGAGATCTCCAGAGTCCTACAAGGATGACATGATCTGACAAACCAGGCAATATTGGAGAGGATAACCTAAAAGCCCTTCCCCTAAAATGAGATTGATGACTACTCTTTATGCCATCTTAGAACCCTCATCCAGTGGCTGATGGAAGCAGAGAAAGACATCCACAGATATACACTGAGCTGAAATCTGAAATTTAGTTGAAGAGAGGGAGGAATGAAAATCGAAGGGGTCTGTACCAGGTTGGAGAAACCCACAGAAAAAGTTGGCCTGAAAAGGGGAGTACATTGACCCCAGATGCTGTCTGGGAGGCCAGTAGAACACTGATCCAGACACCTGAACATAGATGTCAATAAGGAGGCCTCTGCACTCCAGTGAGCCTCTGGGTGGATTATCATTTTTCCCTGGTGTAAGAAGGGACTTTGAGAGCCCATCCCACATGAAGGGATACACTCTGGACCTGGACACATGGGGAAAGGCCCAGGCCCAGCACAGGAAGATTTGGTGGACTATTCAGAGCCCCTGTTGAGGGCCCTACCCTGCCTGGGGAGTGGAGGGTGGATGGGGTGGGGGGTAGGTGGGGTGGGGAGGAGGTAACGGGGTGTGAGGGGAGGGAGAGGGAGAAGGGACTTACATGTGAAACAAGCTTGTTCCCTAACTTGAACTAATAAAAAAATTAAAAAATAAAAAAAACAAGTTGTCTCCTAACACAGGGCTGTCAGTCAACTACTTCTCTGCAGGAGAGATGAATGAGTGAGAACACAAGTTCAAGGCCTGAGTCAGCCCCTACAGTACCTCAAAGCAATGACCAAATAAGGACAGTTCTGTAACCCCCCTCAAAACATGTCTGGACTTGCCAGAACTTGCCTAAACATGTCCAAATATGGAAAAACCAAATCCTTAGCCAATCAAAAGTATATAAATGTAATTGCTGCTTCCTTGAACAATCATGTTTGAGATCCCCTAGCTGAGCTTAAAAGGAGCCTGCATGCTCCTCTCACTGTTACTGTTTTGTACAAGTGGTCCACCTGCAAGCAGATTGTTTCTGCAGAATAAATGCACTGTTTCTACATGCTAAAAATAAATAAATAACTTTATGAGGAAGTGAGCTTAAAGAAATCGAGGGAAAAGACAAAATTGGAAGAAATCAATAAAGACGTTAAAGAAAGCCAAGAAAAACAAACAGGTGAAATAAACAGTTCAAGACTTGAAAATTGAAATAAAGGGAATAAAGAAAAGACAAATCATTCTTTTACTATATAAAAAACACACCTGAAATTCAAACACAGATATTAATTACGTCAGAATAAGGGGTTAGAAAAAGACTTTTCCAATCAAATGGACCTATTAAGCCAACTTGTGTGGCATGTGGCTATTCTATTTCCTAACAAAATAGACTTCAAACTAGAATTAATCAAAAGAGATGTGGAAGGATATTTCATATTTACCACATGAAAACTGATCAAGATGAAATCTCAATAATGAATATTTATGCCATGATTTGTAGAAGTAACATTGCAAAAACTTAAATCACATATCAAGCCTTACACATTAATTGTTGAAGGCTTCAACATCCCATTCTCACCAATGAACAAGTCTACCAGACAGAACCTTCATATAGAAAGGAGAGAACTAACAAATATTATGACTCAAATGTAATTAACAGACATCTGTAGAATATTTCACCCAAACATAATAGAATATTCCTTCTTCTCAAAACCACGTGTTTTTTTTTTTTACCTTCTCTAAAATTAACCACATACTCAGACAAATCAAATCTCAACAAATACAAAAATTTTTAGTATAACCCCTATAACATATTGTATCATCATGGGTTAAATTTAGAATTCAACAAAAACATAAATAACAGAAAACCTACAAATTCATTGAAACTGAGTATTTCTTAAATTGACTCAAGGAATAAATAAATAAATAAATAAATAAATAAATAAATAAATAACTTCCTAGAATTCAATGAAATGAATGTACAGGATATCCAGGCTTATGGGAAACTATAAAATCGGTGCTAAAAAGAAAGTTCATAGCACTAAATGTCAACATAAAAAGTTTGGAGAAATTTCATAAAAGTGACTTAACAGCATACCTAAAAGCTCTAGAATAAAAAGAAGCAAACTCACCCATGATGAGCAGATGACAGGAAATAAAATTTTAAGGCTGACATAAAGAAAAGAGAAACAAAGAGATCAATATAAAGAATCAAAGTAACGTAAAGTTGGTTTCTTAAGAAAATCAACAAGATAGACAAACATTCATTCAAACTAACCACAAGGTAGAGAGAGAATATCCACATTAACAAAATCAGAAATAAAAATGAGGACATAACAATAGATACTGAAAAATCCAGAGAATCATTAGGCAATACTCCAAAAATACATACTTCACAAAATTGGAAAAAATTAAAAAGAAAATCACACTTTTCTGGATCAGTACCATACACCAAATTAAATCAAAACTAAATATACAATTCAAATTAACCTACAACTCTATTTAATGACATAGAAGATGCCATTAAAATTCTCACAACAACATCAACAAAAGGCTGGGGTCAGGGTCAGATGATTTCAGTACAGATTATTCCAGAACTTCAAAGAAGAGCTAATACCAATGCTTCTCAAATTGTTCCTCAAAATAGCCATGGAGGGACCATGTCAAATTCTTTCTATGAGCTACATTTGACCTCTTATCTAAATCATACAAAGATGCAAAAAAGGAAGAGAATTAAAGACCAATCACCCTCATAAACATTGAAGCAAAAATACTCAACAAAATACTGCCAAAACAAATTCAAGGACACACAAAAAGGATCATCCACCATGATCAAGTAGGCTTCATCCCAGAGATGCAGGAATGGTTCAACATACAAAAACCTGTCAGTGCGATCCACCATATGAACAAACTAAAAGAAAACAGACCCACATGATCATTTCATTAGATGCTGAAAAACCAAATGACCAAATCCAACACCGTTTCAGGATGAAGGTCTTCAATAGATCAGGGGTACACAGAACATACCTAAACAAAATTAAAGCAATATACAGCAAGCCAAGATCAAGCATCAAATTAAAGAGAAACTCAAAACAATACCACAAAAATCAGAAACAAGACAAGACTGTCTCCTCTATTCTTGTCTATTCAATATTGTACATGAATTTCTAGCTAGAGCAATAAGACAACAAAAGGAGATTAAGGGGACACAAATTGGAAAAGAAGAATTCAAACGTATGCTCTTTGTAGATGATATGATTGTATACATAAGTGACCACAAAAATTCTAACAGGGAACTCCTATAGCTTATCAACACCTTCAGTAATGTGGTGGGATGCTAGACTAAAAGAATCAGTCGCTTTCCTATATACAAAGGATAAACAGGCTTAGAAATAAATCAGAGAAAAAACCCACTTTAAAATAGGCACAAATAAATCAAAATAGCTTGGGGTAACTCTAATCAAACAATAGAAAGATCTGTATGAAAACTTTAAGATTTTGAAGAAAGAAATTTAAGAAAATACCAGAAAATGGAAACATCTCCCATGTTCATGGGTGGGTAGGATTAGCATAGGAAAATGATAATCTTACCAAAAGCAATCTACTGATTAAATGCAATCACCATCTAAGTCCCAACACAATTTTTCACAGACTTTGAAAGAACAATACTCGCCTTCAAATAGAAAACTGAATAATCCAAGATGTTATTATTCATAATAGCCAGAGGCTTGAAAAGAGCTAGGTGCCTCTCAAACAAAGAATGTCTAATGAAATTGTGGTACATTTATACACTAGAAAATTACTTGGGTGTAAAAAACAATGACCTCATGAAATATGCAGAAAAATGGAATGGAAACTACTAAATAAAAAATCATTCTGAATGAGGTAATACAGACCCCCAAAGACAAACATGGTAAGCATTCACTCCTAAGTGGATATTAGGAGTCAAGTACATGATAACCAATCTACAATCCACAGTCAATAAGAGGCTAGATAACAAAATGTACTGTAAGAGGTATGCATGGATTTACCTGGTAAGAAAAAATAGCAGAAGTCTCCTGAGTAAACTAGATGCATGTTGGGAGGGATGGAGGAAGGTAACTTGAGGCAGTGGGTTGGGAGTTCTGGGCATTGGAGGAGGTAAGTTGAAGGTGGGGTAGAGAGGGAGAGTAATGAAAGAGAAGTCTTATTTGGGGGGGGTATTTCAGTGTTAGGGAGAAACTTGATGCTTGGGAAATGCCAAGGATTTGGAATTGATGAACCCATATAAGGCTCCTAGAAATAATGTTGATGGTGACTGAACTGAGCTTCTACTTTATTCAGATTTTTGATTCCCCTGATTGTCATCAGAGAGCCTTTATCCAGTAACTGATAGAAACATAAGCATAGAACCATAGCCTTTCAATGGGCTGAATTCCAGGTCTCCTCCTGAAGAAAGGGTGGAGCCAGGGCTTCAAGGTCATGATGGGAAAGCCACAGGGACAGCTGGCCTGAGCTCTCAGGAACATATGATTCTGGACCAAGATATAGGGAGCCTCCATGTGACCTCTGTATATATGTGATAGTTGTGTAGCTTGGTCTGTCTGTAAGGCTACTAGCAATGAGAGCATGACCTTTCCCTGGCACTTAGGATTACCCAGCCAGGCTTAATGAAGGGGGAGGAGCTTGGTTGTACCTCAACTTGATATACCATGATTTTTCAAGCCCATGAGGCCTGCCCCTTGTTGAATAAAGAATGAGGAGGAGTTTATGGGCAGGAGGGTAGATGGGAGACAGGGGAGGAAAAAGGAGGAGAGGAGGGAGGGGAACTGGTAGGTATACAAAATGAAGGAAATGATCATTAGGTAAAAATAAAATTAGAAAAGAAACAAAAATTGACTGAGGAAAAATTCAATGAACAACACATTCACAATATTCTCAAATAATAAAAAACATCCTGTGTAACTATAACCAAGCAACTAAAACACCTGTATGATAAAAAAAACAGAAAAACAAACAAGAAAACAAAACAAAAAAATATTTTTTACACTGAAGTAAAAAAATTAAAAGAAAATATCAGAGGTTCAAAATTATCTTCCGTGATCATGGATTGGTAGGATTAGCACAGTAAAAGATGGCCATAATATCAGAACCAATCTGTAGATTAAATGTAATTCGTATTAAAAGTCCAGTACTTTCTTTCACAGAACTTGAAGGAAAAAAATCGGCTACATTTCAAAACAATAATAAAAATAAAAATTCAGGACAGCTGTAACAATCATGAAAAATAGAATTACTTAAGGTATCATTGTCCTTTGGTTTCAAGAAATACTACAGGGCTATAGTAATAAAAAATAGTGTGGTATTGAAACAAAAACACACATATCAATCACTGAAACTAATTAAAGACATAGAAATAAAATAGAATTTTTATAGAGAAGCAGAAATACAGAAAGGCAACATTTACAATAAATTCTGTTGCTCACAGTAGATGGCTGCATGTATGACTGGGAAAAGATCTTTATCAAATATACATCTCATCAAGGACTAATTTACAAAATATAGCAAGAACCCAAGAAACAAGAAATCAAGAAAACACCCAATTAAAGAGTGGTACAATGTGAGCTAGCTTGATGGAGCCCATTCCCTTTGATGAGATGCCATGTTAAGCCTTAATACAAGGGAGACTGGCCTGTTCCTGCTCCAACTCAATGTGTCAGACTTTACTGACTCCTCATGGAAGCCGTTTCCCATGAGGAGGAATAGACAAGCCTGGGCTGAGGGGCAAGGTGAGGGAAAAAGGAAGAGAGAGAACTGAGGTGGAATGTAAAATGAAACTTAAAAAAATTACAAAAAAAGTGGTATAGATCAAAACTGAGAATTCTCAAAAAAAGAAAACTCAAATGACTGAAAATCACTTAATCAAATGATTCATATGACTAGCCCTCAGGGAAATGCCTACAAAAGCTACTTTGGTATTTGATCTTGTATCAACCATTTCAGAATGCCTACTATACATAAAACAAGTGACACTTCATGATGACTAGGATGTGGAGTCAGAAGAAAACTCTCCCATTACTGGTGGGAGTGGAATACCCTGTAGCCACTGTGGGAATCCATGTCACAGTTCCTCAGAAAAATGGGAATTGATCAAAAGCAAGATCAAGTTACACAACTCTTCATCACATTCCGTAAGCCTGCTTAATGCTACAACAAGTCACTTGCTTAACCATGTTCATTGTTGCTCTATTCATTGTAGCTATAAATTAGAAACAATCTAGATGTCCTTGAATAGAAGAATGAATAAAGAAAATGTATACATTTAAATGATGGAGTATTCCTCACCAGATAAAATAAAATGAAATTATAAAATGTGCAAGAAAGTAGATGAACCACAAAAAAATCATTCTTAGTGATGCAACCCAGACCCTGAAGCACAAATATGGTATTTGCCTATATGTAGCTATTAGATATTAAGTCAGTAACAACTAAGAAACAATTCATGGACCACAGATGGTAGGTATAGAGTTAGGGGTATGGGAGGCAGAGGGGTTTAATTTCCCCAGGAAAGAGAAATAGAATAGATACTTAGGGATACATGTTGGGCACTAGGCTAGAATGGGAGAATCAAGTGTAGTTGGGCAGTGAAGAGAGTAAATAATGGAGGGAATATGGGCAAAAACTGCTAAAATTAAGGGGTATTTGAGTTTCACTATGGGAACCAAAGACAGTAGAAGATTACTAATTTATATCCATAAGTGAAGACTATCCAAATGATATTTTCAAATAAATGGAAGATAGAGCCCCAAATGGCCATCTGTTATCACCAAATGGAGCTTCCAACATGGGATTGGTTTCATCTAACTGAGTTATTTGTCAAAGGAGTCCTATGCGAATGCCCAATTAACCCAGGACCTTTAGTCAAAACTATAGGCAACTGCCCAGAAACGTACATCAAGTCCTATTTTTGAAGACAACACCTACACAACTCATTGAACACAGAGAAATTGAGCTCGTGCCTACATAGAGCCTTCATCACACATTTTAGTAGTGCATGAGACTACTGTGTATTTTGCCAAAGAGAAACATAAATACCAACCCAGCAGAAATCCTTTCACTGAAAATGCTGTCTTGCCTACAAATTATAGGGCAGTGGTGCCTCAAACTTTTGGAAGTAACAAGACAACATTTTATGTGACTCAAGGAACTCACAGCCTTGGTCACTTTTTCAGTGACCAAGAACCTGATATTAGAAAGCCCAGGAACCTAGAGAACAACCAAATACAATTGTTCTAAATAATAATGCTAATAAAACTAATAAAAACTAACAAAAAAAGACTTGTAATGTCATTCCACTATTTCATAGAGCAGGGCTGTGCTCAGCTGTCAACATAGAAGCTTTCTCTTGTAGAAGATGGGAACAGATGCAGAGACTCACTGCTAGACATTATGTAGAATTAGAGACTTTGGACCACCCACTCCTAAATGGACTGTCTTTTTCAATACTTCTTCTCATGGCTAAAGGAATCTTGTGGAAGAGGAGGCAGAAAGCATGTAAGTACCAGAGGACTGGTGTCCACCAATAACACAAGGACCTTTAAATAATCCTGAGAAAAACTGGTATGACTTCAGAGACTGAGGCAGCATATACAGCACCTGAAAGCAGTGTATGTTCTGGCTTTCAGTTTGGTATTTTTATGAGATTACATAGTGTGGGAATGAGGGGGTCTCTGTCTATGTACCTTTTTACTTTTTTTGCTTTATCTTATTATTTTTTATTTTTTTATGTTTGGTTGTTATTTCTTAGACGCCTATTATTTTCTTTGTTTTTTTCTTTTTTGTAAACTAGTAACAAGCCTGCTCCACATGTCAATCCTAACTCCCTCTCCCTCCCCTCCTTCCCTCTTGCCACCAACCTTCCCAAACCCACATCCCATCCCCCCTCTGCTCCCCAGCGAGGGAGGGGCCCTCCATGGGGGTTCTTCAAGTCTGTCACTTTGGGACTGATTTCCTTCTGTTTGTTTGTTTGTTTGGTCCAATTTCAATGTGTTCACTTTTATTTTATATTATTACGTTATATCTTATTTCGGAGTAAATTAAAATGTGAAGGGATATGGGTGAGTACTGGTAGGGGTAGAGGGAGGGAAAACAATATTCATTATATATTATGTGAGGAAAAAAAACTATTTTCAATAGGAAGGAAAATATTTATGAAAAACATCTGACAAGTGATATGTGTTTCTAATAGGAAACAAAAGAGGCATAAAGAGATGCCGTCTTCAAAGAGATTAATCATTGCATTTTAGAGTCTCATCCCTTTCGTGTCACCTGATGGCATGTTTCAGTTTTGGAAGTTCAGTTTTATTAAATTTTGGGAAAAGGTCTCACTTCATAGCCATGACTGCCTTGAAGCTATGTATAGCAGTGTGGCCTTGAACTCACAGATATTCTTCTCCTTTTGCCTCCAGAGTACTTGGGGAAATGTAGTGTGCCACAACACCAAGTTCTTCTCTCACCTATTTCTCAAACCCCAATAAATATTGAAGCGTCTGCATCCAAACTGTGTCCCCAATATTGCCATGATTTTTTGCCTCTCTCCTTATCATTCTTTCCAAGCCAAAATCTTGCACTTCAGCATTGCACAGCTGTTGTTCTCTAGATTATTCCTGTTTATTCATCTTCCCATTCCTCATACTTTAATTCCTTCTTCTCCTCCTCTTTTCCCCTTTCTCTGCTACTAATCCCTTCTCCTCCTACCCCCTTTCCTCTTCTCCTTCCACTGCTGTGAATCAAATCCAGAGTCATCCACAGGCAAGATAAGTGACCCACCACTGTGCCATATCCCCAACACTGGACTTCTCTTTATTCAACAGCCACAAGTCAAATTATAGAGATTCCAAAGTCTACATGGTGACCTGCCAGCCTCCCAAAGGACACAGTCCCATTTCCTAAAGACTATATTTTCTACAACTACCCTTCTATTCTACTTATGTCACAGTGAGAGGAGCTTTCCTGTTGATCCCCAAGTACACTGGACAATTCTTAAGTGTATTGATAGGTCATCTTCATTTTTCCTGAATTCATCCTTTGTTGCACATTTCCCCTGCTTATTTCTGTGGTCGTCTTAAAGATAATGACACCCAAAGATTATAGATTCTAATACTTGATCACCAGAGAATGCTATTACTTGAAATAATGGAGTGTTTGAACTTGTTGGAGGTTGTGCATCACTGGAGGTCCACTTTGAGATTTCAAAAGCTGAGTCTCTTTCCTCCTGCTTCCTGTGCATCCAGATGTAGAACTCTCAGTTCCTTCTGCAGAACCATGTTTCCCAACATGATGATGATAGCGTTAACATCTTAAACTGTAGGCAAGCCTCAATTAAAGGCTCTCTCTTCTTTTTTTTTTTTTTTTTGATCAAGTGGCAAACTTTATTTGTCTCAGTCTAGCTAAAGGCTCTCTTTTTTAAGAGTTTCTTTGGTTATGGTGTCTGTTCACAGCAAAGAACAAACACTAAATAATCTGCTTTCTTCACATCTTCCCTTCTGAGAAGATCCTTCCAAGTTTACTATGGAAACTTATTTTTTCAGTTAGACAATCCTTACTTTTCCCTGCTTTATTTTTCTTTTCTGTTGTTTCTCATCATTTATCATTCTGTGTACTGCACACACTGTCCATCTTATGTCACTGGGATGTCAGTTATCCAGGGGCATAACCTGCCCCCACCCCATTCACATCTGTCTATGTCTCAGTGCTTGATGCTTAGTAGGTGTCCAAGACATCATTTGCTGAAGAAAAGCAGGGAAGTTTAGGACATTCAGTGAGGGTAAAGTTATTAATTGCTTTAGCACTTCAATTTTGTTTTAACATATTCATTTACTTTTTACTGTTTGGTTTTTTAATCTTTTTTATTTTACAACAATCTTTTCCCATTTTACATACAAATCCTAGCTACATATTCATTTTAAAGTTCCTTTATTTCCTTGGTAAAGTCCATTCTTCTGAAAAAAAAATTTTGGATGTTCATGTGAATTTTCTTGACTTCTTTGTCAGCATGATTGTTATTAGTGTTCAGAAAAAGTACTGATTTTTAGATATTGCTTTTATAAAATTTGCTAAAAGTGTTACATCAGTCACAGGTGTTTTCTGATGGTGTCTTTGGTGTCTTGAATACATGCTAAGTGATAATTTATGCCCTCCTTTAATTAGAGATAGATATTTTGAAAGCATGCTTTACTACTACTATTGCAATTATTAATATTATTACTTTTGCACCAGGCTTAAGAAAGCATGTTTTATATCGGGATTCTTAAGTGTTTTTCTCTACATGATCCCTTTCACCCAGGTAAAATTTGTAAAATCTTGTATATACAGGTACACAAACCAAATACTTACTGTAATAATAAAACACATTTATATTAAAATAATTATATATAGATAGATTTTTATACTTCATTAATTTAAATTGGCATCCTAAATGTATTCAAAATTTCATGTCAAAATACATGGTACCATTCTGTGCCATGAACTGGTGTCAACAACTGGTGTAAAGTGATATAGTCTGTTTTCTGGTAAATACCACTAAAATTTTTGTTTGCCTATGTCTTTATAGGGTCTTACCAGAAAATATAGAATAAAAATATAAAAGAGTGGGCCACAAAATTTTAGATGAATGTTTCTTGGTTTGAGATTTATGATCCAGTGTATTTTAACTCAAAATAGATCAGGCAGAGCCACTGAACTGAGGTCACTTGTCTGTATCAAGATGCTGAGATTTAACTCAATAATAATATTTCCAAGATGCTTGGAGTAGAAACTAGTAAAGTCATCAAAATCAATATGAGCCTATTTTTACAGAAAACTATGTTTCATAAATAGCATCCTTTCATACTACAAAACAGAGAAATTTCATAATTCTATAGTTTGCCCCTTGCTCATGTCCTCTGTGTGTAGGGATAGTCTCTCCCCTTTCTCAATTATCTAATTGAAGGTGTTAGATGAGATGTACTATGGTTGATATAATTAAACAATTGTGAAGTTAATGACATTGGGGCAAGACCAGTATTTCAGGAAACAAGACAGTCTGTAATTCTTTTCTCTAAGATGAGAATTAGATGTGGAGTTCAGGGTAGAGTAAGGTACAGAGACTAGAGAGACCAACTTTGTCTGATGAAGTGAACTAGTTTGTTATTGCTAATTCCAGTTTTGTTTGAAAGTCTTCTTATGGGAATTTGTTAGTTTCTGATTTATATAGCTGTCTTTATAGATAGAGCATTCATTTATGGATATTTGGTGAATAGAAGATGATATCTGGGTTAGAGATATTTCCTGCAGTTAAACAATTATAAAGGTAATAAAGAATTTGTGAGAGCATGGGAAACCTGTATATTATTTGTGCACCAAAGTACAGGGGCTAGTAATAGGAAACAGAAAATTATGGTAACCAAATCACAAAGAAACCTCTTAAGAAGGTTTTACTAAATGGGTATGTGTACGCATGTGTGCACGCATGTGCGCGCGCACACACACACACACACACACACACACACACACACACACACACACAAACCACACGATTAATTACATCATTCATGTTTGTGCCAATGGAGAGTGGTTAGGAAAGATTTACATTTTTATTTTAAAAAGTAGAAATAAATGTTTGGATGTGGAAGAACCATTAACTAATTCAATCATTTAATAAGTAGACTATAATGATAGTCCAGAGAAGAAAATCATCCCACATGAATAACATCATTTACTACATTTTGAAAGGATAAATTTAAATTATGAATTTTCAGTAATGAACTTCTAGCAGTCTACTTTACATTTTATTTCTCTTTTAAACTATGAAATGATGAAGGTATTATGTCTGTATTTCTATTTATTGTGAGAACTAATAAGTATACCATTATGTATGAATTTTAGAGATGGTATGCTGAACAAAGTGGTTTTATTCCACTGAATCTCCTTGGTTTTCCAGGAAGGATAAGAATGTCCTCCCATGTGGGCAATGGAAGTTATTTCAGGATTGCTCAGTATAGGTTCTGAAGATTATTTATTTCTGAGGCTTGCCTACTAGGAACAGTAGAGGAAATGGAAAAATAAATCATAGGAATCATCATCTTAGCTTTATCCTGATCCATAAAAATCAGGGCAGGGGCTGCAATCAAGGAGATGAAGTGGGAATAGCATATAGAAAGTGGCTCTCTATACATTTCAATGGATTAAGAACAAGGAATTCAAAAAGTCAGAAACTATCCTGGAAATTGTTTGCTTGAAGTATGTAATTTTATTTAATGAAGAAGGTGTCAATTTAAGAACTTACTTTAATTCTTTAAAAAGACCTTGGACCTTTAAACAGGTTTGAGGATGCCATATACATATATGTAACAACATTTAAACAGCATTTCATTATAAAATAGAGGTCATGGGTATAAAATAGAGAAATGAGTGTTTTATGGGAGAATTTGGAGGAAGGAAATGACAATTTCCTATTTTATAAAGAATCAAAATAGAATAGTGGTAGAAATCAATAGCAAAAGAAACTACTGAAAATAAAAAAGCATGGTGACTGAAGAGTATATTATTGAATGATTTATGAATCACTAATTAAATAAAAAAGAAAAAGGTAAAGTTTTCTAGAAATGAATGCAAACAAAAGCACAACATTTGTGTGACACACTGAGCAGTGTTTTAAAAAGCATGCATATATGCAGACATACAAATAGTGTAAAAAGAGGCCATGGATTGGAAGGACATCAGGGGAGACAATAGAGAAGTGTTTGTAGAAATAAAAGGAAAAAGAGAATGTATTCCCCAAAATATGATAAAATTGTGTAAATAAAAGGAGGGGGTGCTTGTAGCTGTAAATTCCTACATAAAAAAGTCAAGGAAATCTCACACAAAGATTTAATGATGCTCCTCAAGACTTTAGAAAACAGAAATAAGCTCAAATCAGTAGACAATGAAAAAATTATTTAAAAGTATATAATTAATGAAAAGGAAGCAGAAGATTGTAAGAAATAGGTAAATCAATGTTATAGATTTTGAAAACAAAACCTAAGTTTATAAAACCTCAGCCAAACAAAGTGAAAAAATCAGAAAGAAGATCTAAATTAATAAATCTCCTATAGAAATAAGAATGACATCTGGTACCAATAAAATTTAATATATCATTAGGGTATACTCTAAAAACCTATATTGTAATGAACTTGAAGGTCTAAAATACGTGGCTAAATTTTGAGGCCTATATGACCTATTCTGTTAGTCAGGGCTATCTAGAGGAACATAATTGAACAAACATTACAAATTAAATTCATTAAAGTGGCTTAGGTGATACCGGATTGGGAACACAACAATTACTGTGCACTGGAGAAGATAAAATCATGGCGGCTGCTCAGTCAACAGGTCTAGATACCTAGAAAGGGCTGTCTGGCACTGAAGATCTAGATGATTCCTGGTTAGTCACTGTTTTTAGTCCATGCTGAGAGGGTAAACAAGCTGGGCCTGACACACCCCCCACGAAGGATGCTAATGGAGACAATTACAATGTAGATTCCTTGAGAAAAATGAAGTGAAATGGGGCAGAGAAAAGCAGTGAAGATTTCCTATCAGCTATCTTATACCTGGGCTGGCTCTGTGGGAGAACCTTTCTACTGTGTTAATTGATTTCAGAGATTCTCTAATTCTTCTCTAGAGGTATATCTTTTAGATCCTGTCAAATTGAACAAACAAGGATAACCGTGACAAGTTCATTACTTCTCAAGGTGACAGACATTCGGTCACATATCACATATCTTTAGGTCACACTTAATTTCTAAACAGAGACAAAATCAAGGGGGTAACTCTTTCTAACATGTTAGAACTATACTTCATATCACCAAAACTTAGTCTTCTCTGATAACAGCTAGCAAACTCCCTGGAGGACTGCTTAAGTTTGTGCATTCTCTAACTTAATACAGCTTCACAACACTTCTACTGATATCTTAATTGATGCAATTTATGTTGCATTGCAAAATAAATCAATAAAAGAAGGAACATGGTATCTAGATAGCATATTTGTATACATATGCAAGTATATATTTAACAAAATAATTCCAGAATATTTATGGCAATTCCAGTCCTCATTTCTGTAACTTATCATATGGGCTTAGTAACTTTTTATGACTGTCATCTTGCATTAAAAGGTCTTTTTGTATTTGTTTTTTTTTTTTTTTTTTTTTTGTATTCTACTCTCAGCAAGTACCTCAGTAGCTATTGGTTCTCTATCTGGAGTGGTAAGCCACATTTTCACTCTTGAATGGCAGGGTAATACTATAATATACACTAATACTGACCCTATTCATAGGATACAGGAATACCAAAAGGCTCCCTTAAGCACCCTTTGCACTCCAGACATATTTTGATTTATCTTCTTTGTGAAGATGAGTCCAATTTATGTCTGCTAATTGGGATCTGTTGTCCTATTTAGCACTGTCATTGCTTATTAGCCTGCTAAGTCAAGGGCATCAGGACCTCAACATGGGTGACGGGAAACCCTAGCTTCAAATTCAAATGAATGTTTCCTTGTTTTGGCATTTTGCAGACACATTTCCCATTTTATAAAAGAAAAACTAACAAACAAGCAAAACATAAAAAACCAAAACAAACTTCTAGGACAACTGAGCTTATTGTTGTAGGAACAGGAAATTAAAAATAAAAGGTAATGGGTTACTGTGGATAATGATGAGAATTACCATTCATGTGTATATCCATGTATTCATGGGTCTGAATCCTGGATATAGAAAAAAACTGTGCTATTTATTGGATACTGATTCAGAGTATATTCAGCCGCTGTGTAATCCTGTGCAAGCGCTCTAGGTTACTTCCTGACACCTAGTAAGTTCTGTAATTTTGCCTTTAAAAAGTTACCACAGCATTTTGACAAGCCAGATTCTTTAGGCTGCATAGGAAGTAGTAAGACTTGTGAGTTTCCTAAGAATGAGTCTACTGATACATGCTTTTGGCTTTCAATTGAGACTTTTTGGTTAAAAAACATTATTATATGAACTGCCATGGATTTGTACAAACTACTTTCTAAGACCATAGATAATAATTTTGCGGAAAAAGAAACTTCATACACAGAATAATAATTTATTTCAGTGAGGATAAAACACTACTCTTTCTATACCGAAAGTGGTCCAATATAATAAACCTGCCAATATGTTACTAGACAGTTATTCCAGAGAATTGTGTCATATTGAGAGACCAGTGTTTGTCTCTACTGCTGTAACATTTAACACTTAGCTGCCATAGCTGCATCAGCATTGATAAGTGGAAATAGGTGTTGGTTAACCCATGTATAACCTCCTTTGTTGCTATTAAGGTCACTTTGCTCATGAGACTAACAAGTAATGAAAAGAATGACCCATAACAAAACATTGGCTATTACAACAGAATGAGTCATCATTTCTACTTGATGATACCCTCATCAAGAGAGATAAGTGAGTGAGGAGATGCATGCATCAAGTTTCTTTACTCACTTTGCCCATTTGGAAATATCTATCCAAATATCACTTTCCCAACTTTTCCAACCACATCCTTTCCAAGTCTGTGACCATCTAGCCAAATCACTGGGTACAGCACATGAATTTGTGTTTTCCCTGCAAGTGAAAAGCAGAAGTCTATGTACTGTCTAAACAGATGGCTACTCCAAAGACTTTCCTTCTCTATACCATTTGTGTTGCCTTGCAAGTGACTGGAATACTGCAGATTTTTATTTCTTAGTGATGATTGCCCAGCCTACAGGACTATCTGTCCACCAAGATTTATCATTGTATTTATTGGTCTAGGTGTGAGAAGACATACCTGATGAGGCCATTACATTAGTACATTGTGGTGACAGAAATCATTATCATAGGAATAGAAATAATGGGAAACTGGCCAACTTCCCCTAAACTTCTTGTCGAGAAAAGCTCAGACCCAATCACATACATACTACTTATATTTGAAGAAAGATTGTGTAGTTCTTGTTCAGTTTTGTGACTTTGTAGATCAGAAATCACAGGGGTTATGATATGCAGCTTAGTTTTCACAGTAATTGGCTGCCCCTTGTCACATATGCAGTTTTGTCTAAAGAACAATAGCAGTCCAAGACCTTTCTTTTATAGAAAAAAATGTGTGTGTGTGTAATGGCAGAGCCCTGTTTCAAAAATGTAAGGTCTCCCCTGTCATTCACCTATGAAGAGACCAGAAATTCTCCAAAGAATATTCTTGTCTAAAATTGTTGTCTTGAGTAAGGTTGGGCCTGTTGGATCACATGACCCAATTGTCAAACAGCCTGAAACTTTTGAAGAGCTTTCTTTCCCAGGACTAACAAAACAATAATATCTTTCAAGTCACTTGATGTATAGGTGACAGTACCACACTCAATGAAGAACATGCTGTCTCCAAAATTCAAATACTCCTACTCAACCATGTGTTTTTTTATTAGTGGGAAGGCAACCCAGTACAGCAACTTTTTCTTCACCTGAGTAGACAATTTCTACATGTCCCCAGCATTGGATTCACAGAAATTTTACTCACCAAAATATTTTGGATTTTGATAGACTTTATGTTTATTCTTCTAATGCACAAATCATTTATCAACAAGTATAAAATTGCCAAGTTGGTCCAATGAGCATTTTGGCATCAATATAATGGATCAGTGTGGTACCTTGTAGAAGACATGAATGATCAAGTCCCTTGCAAACTCTAGTAAGACATGGTTCTCTAGAATAAATATACTTATGAGATACAACAAACAAAGTGTATTGATGATCATGCTAACAGAAAGCAAATTTCATTTCATGGCTTTTATGAATAAGTACAAAGGAAATATTTTCAAGATCTGCATGCTGCATACCAGGTACCAAGAAATGTATTAGTCTGTACAAGTAAAAGAACCACATCTGGTTTATCGTGTAGCAGCTGTGATAGTGGAATCACTATTTGATAAATTTGTGGTAATCAGCCTGCATCATTCTTTTTAATCCATCCATACAGCTGTCGATGGAAAGAGGGGAGTTAAATGGAGTTGTGGTGGGTATGATCATTATTGCACTATTAAATTCCTTGATGGTGACACCAATTACTTTAATCCCTTTAGGTTGTAGTATTGGTTACATCTAATTAATTTTCCCAGCCAAGTAATATCTAAAGGCTTCTATTTAGCCTTTCCAATCATAATAGTCATAAATCTATAGGTTGTATACATCTATATTGTAAACAATTTGTTAGAACTATATTGTATACATATATATGTTATCTGCCAATTCTAAATATACCTGTCCTATTATTCATTCAGGAACTGGTGAAGTAACCATAGAATGGGATTTAGAGATCCACTGGGCCCAGTTTGTGTCAGACTTTGGTTAAAATAGGATTATTCTTTTCACCTCTATGAACACCCACTTTAATGGGAGGCCAACAAAGACATTTGGGGTCTTATGAAATCAATGTCAGCTCAGACAGTCTATGTAACAGGCCATGGAAGATCTAATTAGTTATCTTTTTGATAACATCTAGTCATTGAATCAAAAAAATGAGGAAAGGAAGAAAAGAAAGAAAGGCAGGATGGAAGGAAGAAAGAAAGGAAAGGAAAGGAAAAGCCTTAAGTACTTTTGGGAAGAGATTAGATTAATAGTAAAGTTTTTATATTGTAGCAAGATATTTTCTAAGGTTAAATAGTCTCCCCTCCTCTTCTGTTTAATGACTGAAATCTAGAAATTGTATAAAGGCTAATGAGTCTCTGTGCTATGATTCAATTTAGCTTCCAATAATTTGCTCTGGAATATTGCTGCCTATGTTGATATAACAAGAACTTAATAAACTTCATATTTTTTTCACAAAAGGGTATGCCATGATTGACTAACCAGTGTCAAAGGTCTGCACAAATCAAACAGTTACCAATATTCCTTTGCTTATATTCTTTATTATGATAACTATATTTGTGTTGCTTTATTGACTCAGTATTTTCATTTTGTTATTGCTTCTTTGGATTTCAGTTACATAGGCTGTATCTCAGTTCCCAGTTGAGTGTGATTATATCTAAAGACAAAGATGGGTAGTCACTGGCTCACCAGAAAAGACTTGCTTTCCAGCTCCATACAAGAGTAGTATTGCCTGTTCCATAGTCGATGCAGACATAATTGTTTCAGACAAGAGAAGAGAAAGCAAGTCTTCAAGGAGTTTGGTACATGCAATATAAAATAAATCAATTAGTATCAGAGTTTAATGCCTTCAGCCTCCCACATATCCCCATGCCAATTTACAGGATTGTGTTTTACCATGAGTATACAAACAACTTAATCAACTCCATAACAGCCAATTGTATTTAAGCAGCACTACAAAGTCTCCTAAATTAGAAAAGCCCATATATAGACAAATTTATTACTGAATTCAACTGAAGTTTTAAATAAGTACCACCAAACAGAAAATTGAGAAACAATATTAAATGCTTTCAGAGTGTCAGGATTATCCTGGTAACAAAATCAGACAATGGCACAATATTAAAAAAATGAATAAAGAAAGAAAGAAAAGAAAAATCAACTACACAAAAGTTCTTAAAATACTAGCAAGCCAAATTTAAGAGCACATTATGAAAAACACGAATAATGATCAAGTTGGCTTATTGCAGTGATGCAACGATTGTTCAGCATTTTCAAGGCAATATGATCAATGTAACAATAATTTAAGTAGACTCCAGCAAAAAAATCATATGATTACTTACATAAATTCAAGAAATCTCTTTGACCAAATATGACAAACTTTCTTGGTAATATCCAAAATAAATTATAAATAAAATAAATGTACCTTAACACAATAGAGATTATATATGAAATTACTATAGATAATATTATAGTATATGGTGAAATTTAATTTGTTTTCAGAAATTTAGGAATAAAAGAAGAGAAGTTGTTTTATATGCTATGTAGAGCCTTAAATGGAGCAACAAGGCAAAATAGACAAATACAATATAAATTGGTAAAGAGTAGGCTTAATTATTCCTATTTTCAGTCAATACTTTATACAAGAGACTCAACCTTTGGATCTGTAAAAACTGCTTAGTTATAGTTCCAAGTGAGAAAATAGTTCCTCATTCTCATCCATAGAAATGATAAGGTAAATAATGTCAAAGGATTTATTATAAGACTAAAACACTTAAATAACTAGAAAAAAGGGTCAGCATTTTGGTATATACCCATGGGTAACAACTTCTTGAAAAAATATTGCCAAAGACAGCAAAAATAATAAAAACTGGTGTAGAGCAAAGGATACAACCAAGAGAATAAATAGCTTAGAGGACATGACAAGCTAGACATATGACAAAGGAAAAATAAATAGAAAAAAATACTTTAAAACAAAATAAAACATTTAAAAGATCTCAAATACAAATCCCCTAATCAATAAAATGGAATGTTTCTATAAACAGAATTTCCAGAGTGATGAGATAAAAACAGGCAGAAAATACTTTTTAAAAATTGTTCAATATCCTTTGCTATGAGGGAAATGAAGATTAAGTTTACATTAAAATTCTTACTCCAGGCTGATTGGCTAGCATTAAGCAATACCAACAACAACAAACACTTGTAATAGGAATATAGATTAATTCAGCTATTATAAAAATCAGTAATGAGGTTCTGTTATGTGTTCCAGCTATACTGCTCCTTCATACACACCTACAAGATCTAAATAAATAAATCAAAAAGTTATACCACCCAGTTAATGACAGAATCTCCTGAATAAGGTATCCATTACATATGAATGGATAAGGACTTTGATATATATAAACAATGGGGTTATATGCATTGCTAAAATACAAAATCTTCTCATTTATTGAAAGCAAAAGCAAATGGAGATTATCATTCTAAAGAAGACAAATTAGACACAGAAAGACAATATCACATTTCCTTTCATTTGTTTGTCTAAGATATCATTAGCTTACATAAGAGCACATACATCTGATATGAAAATATAAGGGAGTCTTCTCAGAAAGAAAGGATATAGGAGAAAGTGCAAGGAAAAGACTGTATTACCCAGAAGGCAAATAAAGCTGTGGTTCATGAAAACTTGAATGAAATTTCCTCTGAACCCCATGGCAATGTAGAATGTGTACAAATCAGGAATATAAATTTAAATATCATTCTGGACAGTAAAAAAAGATCTGTTAGGACTTCAATGGTTCAATCAGCCAAAATTTCTTTATTTGGCTCTACATTGCTTGCACACTCACCGTTCATACTAAGTAAGAAATTAAAAACAATTACTGATATCAGTCAAATGTCAGCCACTTAAATGAAATAGACTTGTTAATTATCCATTTCAAATATAAACCAACATTTCCAGAAATTACTAGATACATTCAATTACATTATTATTATTAAATAATGTTCTTTATAACATGTTTGGAAAAAACAAAAGTGAATTTATATCTACTGATATATGAAATTAAACTTGTTAAATTGTTTCACAAATATTTTAGACACGCTACTTTTGTGTGAAAAATACATGTGTGTAGATGTCTCTATGTACCCAAAATCATATTCGTGTTTAATCAAGTAGGAGTCTCAGTAGTGTTTGAAATGTAGAGAATAGTTTTCCAGGGTTCACTCCAGGCATGTAAGCATTAATGTATTTTATCCAGAAGCCAAAACAGCCAACATTTTCTGTATACCAGAAAATTTCCTACCAGGCACAAACAGCTAAAACACTTTTCTAAGAACCAGACAAAATAATAGAAACCAAGGAAAAAAGCACCCATAAACCAAGGAAGAAAAAAGAAGACATCAGGACCTATTACCACAATATTCTCAGACACAGCAGCCTAGACACAGCAATAAAAAATGGAGCCAATAACAGCCAGAACAATATGTCTCCAATAGAGGCCAGCAACCATACCAACACAGGTCCTGAGTATTGCATCACAAGTGAAACACAAGACAAAACCTTAAAATTGCCCTTACGAATGATAGAGGTCTTTAAGTAGAAAATAAGTGAAACCTTAAAAGTCTATAGAAACACAAAAATTTGAAGGAAATGAATAAAAGGGAATAAGGCCTGAAAGTGAATATAGAATCAATAAAGAAAATATATACTGAGAAAAAACTGGATGTGGAAAATTTAGGAACTCAAACTTGAACCTGAGAGGAAAGCCTCACCAATAGATTACAAAACATAGAAGAGAGAATCTCAAACACTGAAGACAAAATAGAATGAATATTAACCTTTGTGTCAGAAAATCTCAATTTCAAAAAAGAAAGAAACTTGGCACATAACACCCAGAAAATCTTTAAACTAAAAAAAGGGTGTATCTAAAAATATTAGGAATAGAATAAGGAGAAAAATATCAGGTACCAAATGCATAGAAAGCATTTCAACAAAATTATAGAAGTAAAGCTCTATAAGCAAAAGGAGGTACATGAAGCCAGCACCAGTGACTATAAAACAAGACCAGGGGAGAGTCTGTGTATAAATATGGACACAAATTGGCTCATTTGGTAGAAGGGAATGCCATCAGTTTATTGAAACTGGCGGTTTACACACAATCATACCAAGAGGAAATGTAAAATTACCACCTGCTAGCAGAATGCATTCCCACACCCTATCATAAACAAGAAAACCACAACCCCTGCCCAAGGCCAACAGAAGCAGGAAGGGGATGGATGCAAGGAACAATATTTCAAAACAGGAAGTAATAAAAGCTCAGCATAGGCTTGAAGGTTGGGTCTATATCCAACAGTAACGGTTCACAACAGGATGTTGATGCTAGTGGGGCAAGTCCAGGAAAATAGGACAAACCTCTTGTTATGCAGGAAAACAACTTACAGAGACCCCATGGTGGCTGGGTCCCCACAATTTTAGAATAGCTCAGGTCTATTGGATTTCTAAAAGGCAGAAGAGCCCATCATGCAAAGATGTTCTCCAGAATCTAGATGATCACCGATTACAGCACTATTATACCCAGTAACACTCACAATCAGAATAGATAAGAAAATATAATATTTCATGTTCAAACTAAATTTAAGCAATATCTTATCGTAAATCTAGCCTTACAGAAGGAGGAAGAAGGAAATTTCCAACCTAAAGGAGTTAACCACATCCAAGAAAACACAAGGAATAAATAATTCCATACCAGCCAAATCCAGAGAAGGGAATCATGCACATAAGCACTCTCTGGTGCATACATACATGCATGCACACACACACACACACACACACACACACACACACACACACATACACAAACACACACAAACACCACACTCACACCACAGAAAAAATAATTGAACAATGATGAAAAGGGGGCCAGAAAATGCCAAATTGAATTCATTAAAGGGTTATGGAATCCGCATGCGAAGCTGGGGTAAAAACGGGAAGTAGCTTTCACCAGGTCCTAGAAATGGTGTTTTAGTTTACAAATATTTTTCTCTACCACCCCTAATTTGTTGATGCAATAACAGCATTATTCTGTGAGGAAGAGACATATTCCCATTTTCTCTACTATTAAGAGATCTAAGGTCTGGACATTCTGGAGAGAGACAAACTCCTGAATATAATATCAGTGGCAGCCAGGAGTTGGTGGCTCATGCCTTTAATCCTAGAACTCCGGAAGCAGAGGTAGATAGATCTCTGTGAGTTCGAGACCAGCCTGGTCTACAATAGCTAGTTTCAGGACAGCCTCCAAAGCCACAGAGAAACCCTATCTTGAAAAAACAAAACAAACAAACAAACAAACAAAAAACAAAACGAAAAACAGTGGCACAGACACTTCCATCAATAGTTAATAAATAAGATCTCCTGAAAATTCAAAGCTTCTGTAAGAGAAAAGACACTAAATGACAGCTTATAAATGGGAAATGACCTCCACTAATCCTGAACCTGACAAAGGTCTGATCTTGAGAATAAATAAAGAGCTCAATAAAGTAGACACCAAAACAACAAATAATTCAATTTAAAAATGGGATACAGATTTAAAAAGAGAATTCTCAACAGAAGAATCTCAAATGGCCAAAAAACATTTAAGGAACCAACAACCTTTGTCATTAGAAACATGCAAAACAAAAAGCTTCAGAGAGTGAGTGAGAGAGAGAGAGAGAGAGAGAGAGAGAGAGAGAGAGAGAGAGAGAGAATGGGAGGTCTCCATCAAATCCCTTCCCTTAGAACTCAGGGAATCCCATAGAGATCATAAGAGCAAGAGGTGTTGGGGAACACCAGGAGGATAAGGTATTCTGAATCAAACAATAAAGCATATATGTTTTCAGAGAGACTGAATCAGCAACCATGGGGCCATCATGGGTCTATACCAGTTTTCTGTGTTCCTATTGTTCTACTGTGTTCTACACTAGTATTTTTATGGGACTTCTGACTCTGAACCAGGGGTTTTTGATTCTTGTGCCTACTCTTTAGACAATTTTCCTCCTGTTGAGTTCCCCATTGTCTGATGAAGCTGAGTGTGTAAGTGCTTTCTGTTTCTCTCTCTTTCTCTCTCTCTCCCTCCTTCCCTCCCCACATCTTTTTCTTTTTTTTATTTGAGTTACAAACAAGATTGAATCACATGACAATCCCAGTTCCCTTCTCCCTCTCCTCTTCCCCTACCACCCCCCCAACTAAAACCCTACATATCTCATATCCTTTCTTCTAATCTATACCTGGCTCAACCTTTCTGCTCCCTCATGAACTCTGCATCCTTCCTCTTCTTCCCTTCTAATTCTCGTACCTCCCTCTGCCCTCTTCCCATGCTCTCAATTTGCTCAGGGGATCATGACCCTTTCCCCTTCTCCATGGGACAAAGTTTGTCTCTTTTAGGGTCCTCCTTGTTTACTAGTTTCTCTGACAGTGTGAATTGTAGGCTGGTAATCCCTTACTCTATGTTCAAAATCCACATATGAGTGAGTACATATCATGTTTGTCTTTTTGTGATTTGTTTACCTCACTCAGAATGGTTTCTTCGAGTTGCATCCATTTTCCTGCAAATTTCAAGATTCCATTGTTTTTTTTTTTTCTTCTGAGTAGTATTCCATTGTGTAAATGTACCACATTTTCTCTGTCCATTCTTTGGTTGAGGGGCATTTAGGCTGCTTCCAGTTTCTGGCTATTACAAATAGTGCTGCTAGGAACATTGTTAAACAGATGTCTTTGTTGTATGAATGTGCTTCTTTTGGGTATATGCCTAGGAGTGGAATTGCTGGATCTTGTGGTAGACTGATTCCCATTTTCTTGAGGAGTCACCATACTGATTTCCAAAGTGGTTGTACAAGTTGGCACTCCCACCAGCAGTGGAGAAGTGTTCCCCTTTCTCCACATCCTCTCCAGCATAAACTGTCATTGGTGTTTTTCATTTTAGCCATTCTGACCGGAGTAAGATGGCATCTCAGAGTTGTTTATGTCCACAATAATCTTTTCAGAAAAAGAGATGAAGAAGCTCAAATCACATGAGTTTATATTTACAGCTGCATGTTTTCTCTGGTCCTCTGGAATTGTACCATGATATTCTAGATGCTTAAAAGTTATGTCTAAAATAAAGTAGCATATAAATGTTTTCTGGACTCAGCACAATTTTGCTATTTGTTTATTGTGTCATATTTTCCTTCATAGGGACATCAGAGAGAAACATCTGGCCAACATATTGCTGTGGCATGAATATAAGAGAATTACTAGAAAATGAATGCAGTACATGGACAAGCGACAATGATCTCCAATGGCACTGACATCTAAGCATGCACAATGAAAAATACAGAAAGAGCATGAATGAAGAGCTTGTCTCAAGGAAAATGGCAACCAAAAGAAAAATACATATGCCAAAAAGCTTCATGGATGTTTTAAATTTTATCCTAAGTAGGAGAAAGAAGTTTTCAGACTTTGTCAAAGACTTTATTGAGGTAACACAGACTGCATTCATTTATAACAGGCCTTTTTAATCAAACTCATCTAGATTATGCAGATTTTTAAAGCCCAGATCAAGAAAATAGAGAAAATTTGCCCAAGGTCACATGCTCAAAAGTCTTTGAAATGTCTGAAGACTTCTTTCTTCTACATTTGTTTGTTTGTTTGTTTGTTTGTTTGTTTTTCTTTTCCACACTGTACCCAACTGTATTTTCACTTTGGGTTGAAGTCTTTGTCATTTAAGCAAGCAAAAATGACCACTATATAGGTTTGAAAATGTGAAAATGGGATATGGATGAGTGGTTCAACTCTTGCCTTGTAATTGGAAAACAAAATTCTTGGGATGTAGAAGTTTGTTATCACCAAAACATTAGACTTTTGTGAATAATATGCCTGGATATTCTCATATTTCTCACATCTCTCTCTCTCTCTCTCTCTCTCTCTCTCTCTCTCTCTCTCTCTCTCTCTCTCCTCTCTTTCTCATATGTTTATGTGCTCTGACAGCCATGTTCCCACCAATGACACTCCAAATCGTGCATAATTTCAGACTGTGTTTTAATCTAGTATAACAAGGCATGTGTAATCCAAAGGCAACTGATAGTTATTGAATTAAAGCACAAGTTTGAAAAGCTGACAGTAGGCTACTTATTTTTCTCGGATGCTAAGGAAAAAATGGGCAAAGACAATTTTTCTGGCTCATGAAAAATGCATGTATTATTTTAATACAGATGCATGAAAACTGGTGAGTCCTAAGATGACCTTATGACTGGTCTTGGAATTAAGAACTGAAGTACCAGTACAAACTATAAAGAAAAATTAGTCAGAAACTTTAGCTATCAGTGAAATACTTAGAGATGCTTTTTTTAGAAGTATCACAACCTGAAATATCTCAAGAGAAAGAATATTTACATACATGAGGAATGATTGCGTGGTAGAAGAGGAGAGAAGAAAAAATGACACATTGAAGGAAGAGGGAAGATGTCCTTTTTAGATAGAAATGGATGAAAATAGAGCTCACAGAATGGGAGAGAATGCTTACCAGCCATAAATATGGAATGTTTATACTAGAATACACAAAGAATTAAAAAAAGAGTTATAATAACAAATGACCATTCCGTTAATGGACCTGGGACATGAAAAGGATTCACAAAAGAAAAGTTGCTACAAAATATCTCTAAACATGTTCACCATCCCTAGAAATTGGAAAAATATAAATCATAACAACTGAGATTTCATCCTACCTCAGTCAGAATGGCAAACATCAACAGCACCAACAAGAAATGCAGGTGGGGATGTGGGGAAAAGGGAAACCTCATTTATTTTGATGGAATTGAAACTATTACAATCACTATGAAAATCAGTTTGGAGAATTCTCAAAAGCTAAAAATAAATCTATCATTTAATTCAGTTATAGAAATCCTTGCCATATACCCAAAGGACTCATATCCTACTCCATATATACTTGCTTGTTAAGACTGTCTTATGTTAGGCTTTAAGAGGAACTGGTGCCAGATTATACAGGACTCTCTTAATCTGAACTTTACTGGTTCCATAACAAGTTTTAGCAAGCTCTTATAATGGTATGAATGGATAGTTTTGTCCACATCACATTGTAATAAATATTTTGATCAAATATTTGATGCATTTTGATCGCAACCAGTTTCCATTTTCTCCACAACACTTTTATGCTCACCAACACATCTTAGGTCCTATTTCAAGAGTTTTCTTTGTTTGCAATTTCATTCTATATTTGAGATTATAATATTACATCATCTATCCCTTGCCTTTTCTCCTGTCCAAACACTCCAATATACCTCTTATTGTTCTCTGTCATATTCTTGTCATCTTTTGTCATTTGTAGTTGCTTCTGCATATTTTTGAATACTCCTGAATAAAACCTGCTCAATACTCATAATAAAATTTGTAGTTTTGTTTTCAAACTATGTGGTGCTAGAAAACTAATTGGTGTGCTCTTCCCAAGGGGAAGACTATTCCTCCGACTCTCAGCATTCCTTAGCTGTCTATAGTTCCTAGTATAACATTGAGTCTTTGTTAACTTTCTTCATCCACTTTGGCATATCTATTGTTGTTGTCCTTGCTCAACTCATGTTAAAGCATTCATGTAAGTGAGACTATGGATTTAGCATCTACATTTCTTGGAGACATAATTTTATTGCAAACTTTCTGGCACTCCATTTCTTACAAACTTTCCAGCCCCTCTTCAGCAACGTTGATGTACCCCTATGTGTAGGAATTGCTTTACAGACATTTTATTGGAACTGGTTTCCATAACCTTGCATTTTAATTAGTTGTGGTTTTCTTTATTGGTCTCCATCTTTTGCAAATAAGAGTTTGCTTGATGAGAATTAAAGACTACTCTTATTTGTGGATGTGGGGACAAATATTTATAATGTATTTAAGGATTGTGATGGTTTAGTTAAGCAGCAGATACAGGTTCTTCTCCAAAATCCATGAATTCACTAGTCTGGGGTTGTTGGCTAGGTTTCTAGTACTAACAATGAATTGCCTCTTGTTGAGTGGGTCATATGTCCAATTAGATAGTTATTATATACAGCCAAATTATGCCTGTCACTACTGTAACTTTAGAGTTTTCAAGACATGCTGATTATTGCATTTCATGGACATCATGGCTAGGCAAGATGTTTGGTTACTTCATTCCTTTGGAAGCATGCATGATAACATGAAAGCTACTCTTTAAAGAGTAGGTATTCAGGTTAGATCCAGCTCACACTGAGCCTATGAGCCCCACACTGAAATATACAGTGGCCCCAGCAATAGGTACTGATCTACATCTGAAGGGCAAGCAATGGCAATCAAAATAGGCTCTAATGTTTTGGGAGTTCTTGGCTAGCCTTGACCAACAATTCAAAGAGATTTTGTGATGCCTGGTGAGAGACTGTTTCGGTTAGGTTCTCTTTGGTTCTTGGAAGTATCATCATATGCCCACACAGGAAACTTCCATGAAAATAAATATTTATACACAAACTTAATTTTGGGGGGGGTAACAAGCAGTTAGTAGAACTGAGAGACTAGGAGTTAGAAAGATTCCTTGAAAAGCAGACAGAAAGGGAGAGGAGGCAAGGCCAAATTTCCAAGATTTCTAACATTACTTACCCTGTGAACTTGAGATAAAAGCCTAGAATAGCTGTTTTAGTTATAAAATTTGTGTTTATCTTTGTGAGAAGTCTTCACCCTGATTACTATAGTTTCCAGTCCAACAGTGAATTAGGGTTCCTTTTACTACACACCCTCTCCAACATTTGTTGTTAGTTCTATTTTTGATACTTGCTTTTCCACATGGCTAAGAAAAATTCTCAAAATTGTTTTCATTTTCATTTTCATTTCCTTAAAAACTTTGAGGAAACTCTCTGGTTAGATGGCATTCCCATTTATGGATGGGTTATTTGTAGGATTTGTTATTATTGTTGTTGTTATCATTGTTATTGCTGTTTTGTGGCATTGTTTATATGTCTGTTTTTGTGTTGATACACTATTGTTTTTAGTACTATGACTCATTATTATAACATAAAATCTATAATTTTAATCCTTCAGCATTCTTCATTTTGCTCAGATTATTTTGGATAACATGATTCTTTTGTGTTTTCATACAAGTTTTATTCTATATTTTCTGTTTCTCTGAAGAATGACATGGGGATTTTGATTTCTACTGTATTCAGTATGTAAATAGTTGATGTGAAATGATCATTTTTACAATAATGTTTTACTAATCCAGAATTATGGGTTATCTTGCTATCTTCTGGTGTGTTTCTTTACTTCATCCTTCAGAGGTTTAAAGTTTTCATTATAGATGTTCTTTCCTTCCTTGGTTAGGTGTATTCCTATTACTAACTTTGAAGCTATTGTGAATAGAAGTGTATCCATGATCCCCTTCTGTACATGTTCATTGTCCTTGGTTTATGGAAGTTGATTCTCTATTTTGAAATATTGTTGAATTTGTCTGTTAGTTGTAGAACTTTCCTGTTAGAGTTTTTCAGATCTTTAATTTATAATTTCATACCTTCTGCAAAAGGGGACATTCTTAGGTCTCTCCCTTTAATTTCCTTCCCTTGCCTTTGTTGCTTCATATGGCACTCCCAGGACAATATAGAAAGGAGTAAGGATAATGCATATCCCTTTTGCAATTCTGACTTCAGTGAGATTATTTCAAACTTTCTCTATTGAGGATGATTTGATATTGGGTTCCCAATATGAAATTTTTGTTAAACTGAGCTATATTCCTGCAATTTTAATAGAAAATATATAGTAATATACATTATCTAACACTACTAGTATGAAGTCATGTTGGATTTTGTCTGAAGATTTTCCTGTACTTATTGAGATAAAATGATTTTTGTCATTTAGCATAATTATGTGGATCATTTATTAAATATATTGACACATTTATATTGAATCATTTCTATTATTCAGATAAAGCCAACTTCATCATTACAGATTATTTTTAGATAGTCTATATGGTATTTTCAAATATTTTATTGAATACTTTTGAGTCAATGTTCATCGGGAATATTGGTCTATAGGGTTTTGTTTGTGTTTTTTATTGGCAGTAAATTATCTTTGCATGTCTGGTAGGATTCTAGAGTGAATACATCTGATCATGAGATCTTTTTAGTTGCTAGGTTTTTTATTGTTATATTATTCTTTACATTTGTTACAGGTCTGTTTAGAGTTTTAGATTTCTTGTTTTAATTTTGGCAGATTAGCTGAATCTAGAAAAGTCATCTCTTTCTTTCAGATTTTCTAGAAATTAAACATTCATTATTGAATGAATAGCTCAAAAGAAGACATCAAGAAATAAATCAAAAATTTCTTAGACACAAAAGAAAAGGATAATTTTGTGTCTTTACTAAAACTTTTGTTTACTGTCAATTTTATGTTTTTATTGCATTGTGGTCAGTAGAATACAAGGAGTGATTTTAATATTTTTTCTTTTATAAAGATTATTTTTATGGGCAGGGTGTTGGTGGCTCACACCTTTAATCTCAGTACTCTGGAGGCAGAGGCAGGCAGATCTCTGTGAATTCGAGGCCAGCCTGTTTTACAGAGTGAGTTCCAGGATAACCTCAAAACAAATGCAGAGAAACTGTGTCTCAAATAACCAAAAAACGATCAGTTTTGTGTTCCAGGATGTTTTCTATTTTACAAAACTTGCAGGCAATTTTGAATAGAATGTATGCTAGTGTTGGTTCTATCTAATATTTCTTTAAATATATTTGGGATATGATGTGAATTGAGACAATTGATATTAGATTTATTATTTAAATGTGTGTTATGATAATTATATTATTATTATTTTATATTCTCAGTTGTAGTTCATGATTTAATAATTAATGGCTTCATGTTCCTTTTCTGTCTTCCTGCTATCCTCATTCAGTATGGAATATTGCTTCTAGTATTTTATTTAGATTTAGTTTGTTGGTTAAATTTTTGTGAGGAAGTTTTTTTCTGTGGACAGGTTTTCTTTCCCCTTTCATTATAACAAATAATTTTGCTGGGTATGTTAGTGTATTATGGTTTTAGTCATAGACTTTTTCAGGCTTCAAATGCATTGTTCCAGGCTCTTGGTTTTTCAAAGTTACAGTTGAGAAATACATTTTATTCTGATGGATTTTCCTTTATATGTGACCTGTGTTCTTTTCTTGAAGCTTTCAATATATTGTGTTATGCATACTTAGTGTTTTAACTATAATATGCTGTGCGATTTTCTTTTATATTCATATTCTATATGTTTCAAGTATCTACATTGGTGTGTCTTTCCCTAGTTTGGGCATTTTTATTTTATAATCTTGTTGAACATCTGGCCTAGCCTGTTGACTTGAAAACTTTTCCCTCAATTCTGCCCTAATCAAAGGATTGTTTGTTAGATTTTTACATTGTCCTACATTCCATGTTTGTTCCTTTCCTTATTTAAAAATTTAATATTCCCAAATTATTTGGTCTAGACTTTTTACTTTTTCACCAAGTTCTGATAGTCTATCTTCTGTTTCATTCTTTCTATTTTTCAAGACTTCACACTTTTTTTTACCTGACTTACAATAATTTTTAATTTAATCTTCACTTTAGCTTGAGTCATCTTCATTATTTCTATCTCATGTTTAAATCCATCCCCATACCTTATATTTCCTTTTTCCTTTACATCAGCATTATATTTCTGTTTCTTGCCTATTACTTAGGGTTTTTATTCATGAAGTTATTTCTCCTCAGTTTTATTTAATTGTGTGTGTGTGTGTGTGTGTGTGTGTGTGTGTGTGTGTGAGAGAGAGAGAGAGAGAGAGAGAGAGAGAGAGAGAGAGAGAGAGGAGAAATAGAGAGAACATAGAGTTCTATAAAATTGTTTTTAATGGAATTTTTTATTGCTTTTTTTTAAGTTTTGTGTCCTTGTGTTTATACAGTAATTTTGTGGCAACCATTGCAACAATAATGATCATTTTTGTTGAAAAATGTTGGCTTGATCATTTTGTTTTTTACATTTTTGCTATAATATCTGAGCATGCTTACTTCTTTGGTTAGTGCTAACTCTGATATGGACAGATCAGTTTGGTATTAAAAAATGATATGAAGGCAGGTTAGGCTCAGAGGCTGTAAATGACTTTGGTGTAATAAGCCAAGCAGACAATGGAGACTGGGATGTTCTACAGGATATGCTTCTAGGTTCATGCTGGGAATGTAGGGGTATCTTTGTCTGGATGGAAAGGTTGAATATTTCAGTGGATAGGGCTGTAGTTTGGCAGACACGTAGAGAGTGTCATGGCCAAAGGCTAGATATTATTTGCAGCACAGGCAAGAGAGCCAATTCTAGCCTGGTAGACTCCATGGAATACCAGGACTTGATCACATGGGTTTGTAAGGTGTGCATGAGGGGATATTAAGGAGGAGTCACTGAGACAGAAAATGAAAAGGAAGTGGGAGGTCCAGTTGGGTGGAGAGGATGTATCAAGATTTGGTGAGGGACGGGTGGAAAGATGGAACAAATCTCTGGGTGTGATACCACCACTAGATCTAGCAAGTTGGGTAGGAGGCTTGGATGAGGAGTTCCAGGAATCTCTCTGTGCTAGACTACCAAAAGAGGATGTGAGAGGGCTAGTTGCATGGGGATATTGGAGATTTTGGGTACAGTGTGAAAAGGGAGTATTAATTTTCATTTTTTACCATAGCTTACTGAGTAATATAAGGGCAATCTGTAGCGATATCCACTGAGTCGAAGAAAATCTAGCTGTGACCTCCTCACCAAAGAAAAGTGACCCTCCCTCTTTCACCAGCCACAAACTTCTATTAGCTATTCAGCTAATGGTTGGAGTGGTTTAAGAATTAATGCTCTGTTATTATCAAAGCTACTATAACTATAAAAATTAAGTTTTACTGATGAATGATGCTCCATTTTTTCCACAGTGAAATTAACACATTTTTCTATCTTTCCTATATTGCAATATAGTCACAGTAGCTTTGAAATTAACTTCTGTTTCCCCATGGGAAATGGGAGGTAAGCAGGTGGCTATTGATCATATTATTTTTCTATGTAAACTGTGAGACACTGTTTATAAGGAGATAAATTGCATAGACTCCATGTAATGGAGTGCTAGTGCTGAGGCCTCCAGCAACCTGAAAAACAATCCAATTTAAAAGTTAAATAGAAAAAGCCCATACCCATAAAGATTCTCTTAATCTCTAAGGAAGTAAATCTTCAGTGTGCCTTTTTTGCTCTCATGAAAACTTACACAAAAATATTTTACAGTGGATAGCTCAGTTTTGTATTTGTTCATTGTCCCCACTAGAACATTGTGATTACATTTAATCCACTTCACTTCTAATTTCTGTGTGTTCAGATTAATCACACAAAGCTAGGTAGTCAACAAATACTTAGTAAATGGATAGAATAATGAGTCTAATAGTATAGGCTCCCATCTAAGAATTATCATTTACAATTATTTTTGAAAATTAATCCAGCATAACAGGAAATAAAATGGATAATAAAGAAGTCCATGTATCCATCCTTCATCTTTGTTAAAATCTTCATGGTATGATATGCCATTTAGGCAGAAAAGAGATTGATATTATTATAACACAGTTAACCTGACCCATTTGGATTTCATTAGTTTTTGCATGCATTGCCCTTCTTTTTCTGGTTCCTTCTTCTGTGTTTGTATCTTTTCATGTAGATCTAGTAGATTTTATCAGCTGTGTAGATTTAAATAATCAAGCTATAACATATTCCTCTTCCCAGAATGGATTTTCTTTTTGACTTCTTGCATGCTTCTCCTGTATTCTGACGCTCAGAAACCATCATCCTCTCCCTTATGTCTGTGATTTTATTATTTGAAAAATTTATGTAAGTGTAATATTGCATCTTATAGATTTTTAAGATTAGCAATGTTTTTGCTGGATACAAAACTCTTAAACTCTATTTGAGATTGAAATTGTGTCTGTGTGTGTGTTCACACAGATCATTTTCATTGTTGAAAAATACTCAGTTAGATGGACATAACAGTGTTCTCAGCTACACTTCTGAAACTATTTAATTAAAAAAAATACCTAAGCTAGTTCTAGTGGTGTATGCTTGTTATGCCAACTCTTTGAAAGGCTGAGGCAGGCAGATCACAAGTTTAAGGAAAGTATGAATAACTTAATAAGATCTCTCCAATAAAAAAGGTAAAAGAAGAACTAAAATTCTCCAGAAATCTACCCCTTATTACTACACTAGAGAGAAATAGCTAATGACCTACCTTGACCTTCTAGCATTCTTAAGGTCAAAGTCATTGGCAATTCTATGCCAGTAGTAAGGGCCGGGCATCTACAGTATCATTGTCAGAGTTTTGGAAGATTCTGAGGAAGTAATTCTGCTAAATCTTCAATATTCCCTCTATTTCTATTGAGCAGTTGACTACAGGTCGTTAAGGCAACATATTTTTCAGATGAGATGAAGGTGAAATTCATTTATTTTCTGAACCACAAAAACTACATAGTGAGTCTAAAAGCTCACTCTCTGGGGAAAGATGTTTTTCAAAGGAGATTGGTGATATTTGACATAGTTGTTACAAGAAATTAACTTAACAAATCAATATACACTATGATTTTATAGATGATTTAGGGTGGAGAAAGGTATGGTTGTGGCACATGTGAGAAATACATTGAAAGTTTTCCTTACTGGCTAAAGGGTAGGGCTGCCATTATTTTTTAAGTATAGTGATGATTCAAGCATATTCTCTTCAATTCTAAACAGAAAATGCATCATGAGTATTTTTCAAATTTATTTTGCAGCATCCTGAGTTCAGAGTGATGAATGGGGGAAAATTATGTCTGTTTGACTTGCTGAAAGCAAAATAACTGCTTGCTCTGTTAGGAGGACAAAGGGAGAAGCATCCCAACTGTTCAGTGTGTGGAGGAGGTCTGTGGCCTCCATCCAGAGATAGAGACTGGAATTTAAAGTTTCAATTCCCTGCAATGACTCCATTTTGTTCTTTTGTTATTGAACTCAAATGCCTTTATGAAGTAGGTGAGGAGGAAACCCAAGGATTTTGTTTCTTACTATTTGCTTCAAGAGATTTTTGTTTCTGTTTATCTTTTTATTTTTTTCTTTGTCAACTAATTTAACGATGCTCCTGATGTTTCTCGAGGGGAAGAAGCACCATGTTGCAGTCTCCTTCATGGAAACATTTCTCTTACTTTGAAACCACAGAAAGAAATTTTAGGTCATGCTTTTAAACTGAGCTTTCTTGGCCTGTTCTCAATTTTCCTCAGTCCCAAACACAGCTGGATATTGTTAAACAGTCTTTCTATTAGTTTCTTTCTGTTTTTACTATTTTGGTTTCCTTTCCATGAGTCATTTTCTTCACTTCAGGGAAAAGTAAAGAAGTATAGCTGAGTACAGGAAATAGAACAGCATTTGGTCTCTGTTGGATTTTCTACTCATGTTGTACAATGGGGGCAGTCTGTGTTTTCTAACAAGAAAAATGGTTTAAAATTAGGAAAAGCAAAACATCCCTGCAACAATAGCAGGAATTAACTAGGTGTAGACATTGATACTGACTACTAGAATTTTAAAGGAGAATTTTTGGTTAAGAGTTTTAAGTCATAGAGAGTTATCATGTTTCCTGCACACCTGTGAAATACTTTCCATGAAATGATAGAGTAGACAGAAACAAAACCTGGGGAGTTTGAAAACCTCAGTTCATTCTGTGAATGAAAATTTGATATTGTGGATACAACTGACAGTTGGTGACAGACAAGCCTGATTGCATTTATTTACTTTCTTATTTATGAGCAAGTGATTCTAGTTTTATCCAGGATACTATTATGCCAAGATTTTTACAAGGCTATTGTAAGATAGAATGTGTCTAGCACATAATCTAGAGAATGTCCATCAAATATAATTTATGATTATGCATGTTGAAGTGTAGCATAGGCTAAATTTTTTCTACCAAATTTTCTTCTATTTACCAAAAAATAATCAAACTGAGGCACATGAATTTACCAAGACAATAAGCTAGAAGTAGGCATCTGATTCCCAGACTAGTATATGTATAAGTCATTTGTGGTTATAAATTTTATCTGTATCCTTATAAATATTTATAAAACCTGGATCCACAGTATTTATGAGAAATAGTTATAATAAATTTGGAATAAATCTAGTATTACAAAAACCACAAATGCTCATGAAAGATCAGCAAGGCATGACACCTTGCATAAAAATAAAATATATTCAGGTAGACACAAACTAATGATTAGTCAACTATGAGGATAAAATGTGAGTTCACATATTTTTGTCATGTCCAGCCTGAATGTGACTTGCTTCTCCATAGATGTTCTGTTCAGACTGTTATATAACATCTTCACATTCAGGTGTTACCTTAATAGTTGAAACAAAAACTCCTTGAAGCTCTAGTAAGCTGACAAGGAAGTTGATCTAAACTTTATTATATATATATATATATATATATATATATATATATATATATATTATATGTGTGTATGTGTATATATATGCATGTATATATATGTGTATATATGTGTGTGTGTGTGTGTGTGTGTGTGAGTGTGTATGTAGAAAGACAAGTTGTAGGAGAGGACAGGCAGATGATTATTCAACATTTTACATATGTTCCTAAAACTGCTCCAGAATGATGAGTTTGACTGTTTCCTTTGGATGACAGAGGCCTATGTCCTCTTAAATGAGATAGTAGCAGGACAAAATTAAGCACAAAACTATGCATAGGCTGAAAGAAATACCAATGCTCATCCTTAAGGATTATAATTCTGTTTTACTTTGGGAGCAACATCAATAACATGAAACATAAACAGGCTTCCTTTTTCTCAAATGTATATTACAGAAACAATACAAGATTATTCCTGGGGAAGGAATCAAAATAATTATCTTCAAAGACAGATCAGTACTGAGGTTATATCCATTGTATAGAATAAATGTGGAATGGAAATAAAATCAATTTGACATTTGAAATAATATCTCAATGTAGAAGGAACGATAAATTCTTTGATGATATAGCTATCCTTTATACTAATCCTTTGCAAAACTCATTTAACTGCATGGAAACAATGGAGACATCTGGGTGGTGGTGGCACACACCTTTATGTCCTGCACTTGGCAGGTGGAGGCAGATGGATCTCTACGTGTTCAAGACCAGCCTGGTCTACAAAGCTACACAGAGAAACCCTGTCTCAAAAAAAAAAAAAAAAAAAAAGAATGGAGACATGTTCCGTTGAGCATTAAGTTGCATTTTAATATTAGAATTGAACTCCATTATATTTCATTGATAGCAATTCATCAAATGTCACAGTATCTCAGGAAAACTGCAAAGGTCCCAGTAGTTAATTCATGTATATTGTTAAATTATATGTATATATTAATGGTTTGTAAAGACAACATAATCTGATTGCCTTAAATAACCCAACATAGGTTTGTCTTTGTCATCCATATTATTTGGCTATATCTGGAAGAGTGAAAAAAGTAAATATCCTGAAAAATCCTATAAGAAAAATATTAGGATTAGTGAAGACAAATATTTGTTTGTCTCATGTCTAATATCTTTCTGAAGCCCACAAATTCTCTCAGATCTCCTTTCTTTCTGAACACTTCTGAGCACACAACATGGATTTCAAGGATTTTCTCTCCTCTACAATCATCAAAGCCCCTAAAAAACACTTGTAGAAGTCTGTCTGTCCTTTGGTTTCTCTATGACTGCCCATATGTTTTCTTTTATAAACTGACATGATTGTAGCAAGCCCTGTCCAATGTCTTTCATCTGTGTAATTTTTGTTTGGTTTCATAGTTGATATCTATAAAATTATCTCTTTAGCATAGCATATCATAGCTGCTTGACAAGATCCAAAGACTCTATCTTGAATATTGGATTTCCACTACTGAGTCCTTTACCCATTGCGCTGCTCAGCTTTGTACTCTTAATTTTTACTTATTTGTCATACAGTCAATATGAATGTTGAACCTTGGAGGTACTGTTGAAGTCAGACAATTAACTAGCTAGTATTAATAAGAGGATATTTTTCCGGAATCCAAACAACATGGGATAGCAGGATTCTTGTAAAATTTATCTACAGCCAGAGAAATGTGGCAAAAAAATATCTGCATGTCTGTCTTATGAGGATATTTGCATATTTTCTTCTCTTCTTGTGGTCAGGTAACTCATTGGACCATTCCTCTTCTGTACCATAAAGTTTACCAAAGTTAAGAAAAGAGAGTTAAAATCTTGGCAAATGTCTTCTGGAAAAGATTATAGGCTTTACAATGCCCTTAGAATACATTTTTTCAGATTAATTTATCCTTTTTTAAATTTAGAAAATGAATTTCACATCATTTCCTCTCAGAATGAAAGATATGATTATTTCTTCCATGCATTGTTCAGCCTTCCTTGTAGAATTTATTCTTTTTTTTATTTTTATATTTTTGGATTTTCGAGGCAAGGTTTCTCTGTGTAGCTTTGGAGCCTATCCTGGCACTTGCTCTGGAGACCAGGCTGGCCTCAAACTCACAGAGATTCACCTGCCTCTGCCTCCTGAGTGCTGGGATTATAGGTGTGAGCCGCCAATTCCAGGTGAATTTATTTTTTTATGGTCTATCAAGGAAGTTCATGGAAGATAAGGCAAATGGCACCATATCTCAGCTCCTTCCGCCAGCATGTCTCTTTTTGTAAACAGAAATGGACAAAATAAAAACAGTTTCTTCACTTTGCACACAAATGTGGATACTGATATAAAATGGTACTATTTTCTTGGAAGAGTCAAAGTAAAATAGTTTATGTATTTAACAACTTGTTTTAGTGTTGGAACGTGAATTTTCTCACAGTCTCTTCCTTTGGATGACTGCAACCCCAAATGGTGGTGTGGTTTTTGCAGACTTTAGAAAAACTTAGGTGAGGCCTACATGGAGAAAGTACACTGGAGGTGTGACTTAGAAGGTCATGCCCAGTCACCATTTAGTTCCTTCTGTCATTTCATGTTTTTGATGTGACCAAAGGCCTCTTTCCTTCAAAAATTCCTGGCATGATTTTGTTTTGCCTCACCATGGGTCTAGATTTAAAGTCTTCAGTAGGAGAAACATTATTTGATATGTCAACTGTTGTGTATACATACAGGGTAATTTAACAAGAGTAAACGAATATGGCTAACTGGTCTTTGGCTGTGCTTGTATTCTGATAGCTTGCTTACAAGACAGGAATGATAAATTTAGAGATGTGAAAACTGTGTACAAATGTGGGTGTTCTGAGACATTTGAGTAGCTGTGTATTTCCAACCATCATTGTAGACATGTAAAATAACTCATGTCCTTAAATTATTATAAGAATTGAAGAAGGACTTTGAAGATTCTTCTAGGATGCTCTGTTCCATGAGTTTTTGGAATTTCCTGAAATCTTATGTAATTTCTGCTTTTCAGGACATTTTGCCACATCTTGAAGGTCAGACTGATAGAATGGGCAAATTCATTATTTTATTCCTGATTTTTCCAAAAGGAATCACTGATGCACTTTATCCTGTAGTCATGATTAGCTGCCTCACAGTAATAATGGATTACAGCCCATCCACTATTCTGATTATTAACCTGGCTTCAGAAAGTGAGGCTTTCATTTTACAAGTATTGAACTAATTTAAACTTTACTAGAAATTCATTATTTTCATGTGATAGGATAGATTAGGGAACATTGAATTTTAAATCAGCATGGGTCCTTAATACCCAGGGTAAAATAGTAAAAATCTAATAATAATATAGGTAAAAGAAAAATAATATGATGAACTAGATATTATATACTTGACATTCTAACAACTAGCTTATATTTCATATTTTCTTCAAAAACATTCAAACAGATATCCATTGACACATCTTGATTACAATGGAGTATGAAGAATAATAATTTTACAAAGAGATGGCTGTAAATCCAAATGCAGGCATGTCCTTTGTCTTTCACTCTACCTCCCTGCAAAGGATAGAGTAAAACCTGTCATAGTGTTTACTTGCACTGATAGGGAATGATCTTGGACTCAAGTCAAATACATTCTCAGTTTGAAGAAAGAGAATATAGGGATATTTGTAAAGGGATGATTCAAGTTACAAGATTTCAAGAATCATTTTCCACAATCCAATTACTTGTCATTTATAATTGATAGCCAAGTGCCTTTTACTCCCATTGATGACCATAGTCTTCTACTTATTTTAAAATAATTCAGGAATATTTACAATGCAGCCAATTCTACCATTTTACTGGGTTGTTTTCTACAATGTTAAGACCAATCATGTCCAAAGCAAGCCATCATGACTTATTTAAGATATAATTTACATTTTATTTTATAAAATGTCAAGTTATACTTCCCTCATTTTATGTAACTTGCTAAGTACTATTTATCTGCATTCCTTTGACCTTAAAATACTGTACTTTAATTCATTCCTAGAAACTGTACTACTGAGGAGAAAATATTTAAAAGAACTGTATAATAACAATCAAAATGTTGATTCTCAATTGCCGTTACTCAATAAGTTTTTTGTTAGAACTGATGATATCCTATCACAAGAATCAGTATTACCACATTTAATAATTAACACCATGATAAATATTAACATCACGGAAAACATCTCATTTGAACTCCCTTCTGTCCACCTAAACATTCAATATTTGTTGAGTTTTGATGTTTGTTTGCTTAAATGTGAATATATTTTATCTCCGTACAAATATTTCCATCTTCTTTTGTTTTCCCCAAGTTGTTGTTGTCTTTCATAAATCACTGAGAAAGAAACATTGTGAGAGAAAGAAACAGGTGAGAAAGAGAAAAAAATCAAACTAATACTAATAATAGTTAAGCATCTACTAAGATGTCCCCCTATCAGTGTATCTCTTTCATTACTCTCACAGTCCTTTCCATACGCAACCCACACAATCCAGTCACTCTTGTCTTTCTGAGTCTCAGTTATCTCACTAAGAATGATTTTTGTAGTTTCATGCCTTTGCCTGTAAAATTTAAGGAGAAACCTGGTGCCACATTAATTTCCAGGAATCCATAAGGATAACGCTAGTTGACATGCCTTGCAAAACTGCAGAGGATGCTTGAAACAGTCTTCTGCAGTAATCAGATTGGTGGCTACCCTAATTGTCATCAGAGAGCTTTCATCCAGTAACTGATGGAGATGATGCAGAGATCCATGGCCAAGCACTGAACTGAGCTCTGAGAGTGAATAGCAATTTTAGGAGCCACTTGGGGTCAAGGTCATGAAGGGGAACCTATCGAGACAGCTGACCTGAGCTCCTGGGAGCTCGCCGACTCTGAAAGAATAGCTAGGGAGCCTTCATCGGACAAACTTAGGCCCTCTGTATGTGTGTGAGAGTTGTGTAGCTTGGTCTGTTTGTAAGGCTTCTAGTAGTGGAATCAGGGCCTGTCCTGAGTGCTTGAGCTTGCTTTTGGGAACACATTCATCATGCTGGGTTGTTTTGACAAGTATTGATGCAGGGGGAGGAGCTTGGTTCTTCATCAACTTGATGTCCCAAGATTTGTTGACTCCCATGGGACAGAGGAAGGAAGGATTTGAGGGTAGATAGGGAGTGAGGGGCAGAATATAGGAAGAGAAGAGGGAAGGAAAACTGTGGTCAGTATGTAATATAACTAATAAAATGCATCTACTATGCACTGAGCACCATATTAAAATTATATGACATATATCTCATTTGACTTTCACAAGTAGTGCATGAAGTAGATATTCTAGTTTCATTTTCATCCTAGTGATGGAACAGAGGGTGGATATTTTAAAGGGAGAATGACTCAAGACTGTCATTTCAGTATTATACATATATGTACAATAAATAGAAATAAGCAGATTAGTCCTAAGAGCAGAATCTACTTAGTATCTTGTTATAAGACATGCTTCCACCCATTGCCTGGGTTCTGAATGGTCTTTGTATCTTGATATAAAAATAAATAATTTTAGTAGTATTGAGTGCAAGTACACCCTCACCATCTAGGGAAAATTATTCTCATTACACAGAGAGTATCATACTGAAGTATGTTGTAAAAAATGATAGGTGGGGTTATACTTAGTTTCATAAAAATCTGCATTTAAACACACACACACACACACACACACACACATACACACACAAATATATATATATATATATTATATATATATATATATATGATGGTTTTTCTTTGAAAATGAAAAATATTATGATTTTTTCATCTATATAAATTTTTTTACTATCATATGAATTATTACTATTTTTTTAAATTTTAGAAGCATTCTTATTTACATATCCATTCCACCATTCCCTTGCCCTCCCATCCTCTCAAGTTCCCCAACCAACACAACCCACCCCTCACACCCTCCCTAGGGTTAGTGAGACCATCCACAGGGGAACATTAAAATCAATCACATCGTTTGAGGGAAGGCCCAGGCCCTCCTTCCTGTATCTGGGCTGCAATAGTATCCCTGCATAGGGAATGGGTTCCCAATTCCATTTCTGCTCAAGGGATAAACACTGGCTACACTGTTGGAGGTCCCATATAGTGTCTTAGCCTCCTAGCAGGCACCCACATTCAGAGGGATTGGTTCAGTCCAATGCTGGTTCCCCAGCTTTATGACTAGGGTCTCCATGCAATCACTTGGTCAGATGAACTGTTTCTGTGGGTTTCTCCAGCAAGTCTTGTCTCCATTGATCATCTCTCTTCATTCTACAACTGGAATCCGGAAGTATGTCTCAGTGTTTAGCTGTGGGTGCCTGTTTCTGCTCCCATAAACTACTGGATGAAGGCTGTTCAGGGGTCCTTGTTTGGTCCTATATTGGTTCCCCAGCTGTCAGACTGGGTTCGATGAATTCCCACTTTCTCAGGTCGTCTGTTTCTGCAGGTTTTCCAAGTGTGGTCTTGACCCCTTTGTTGGTCAAGCCTCCCTCTCTGAACCTGGATTCTGTGAGTTAGGCTCAGTGCTTAGCTGTGGATCTCTGCTTCTGCTTCTATCAGCTAGTGGATGAAGGCTCTAGAATGGCATTTAGGGTAGTCATCATTCTCATTATAGTGGAATGAAATTTAAGTTATTGCTTAGGTTCCCAGTTGAGGTCAAATTTATCTTTTAACTTACAATGGCTCACTCTATTGATGTGTCTCTATTTTTGTGCTCCTCTCTTTCTCTCCCCACTCAACCTTCCTGATCCCACATGCTCTGCTCTGCCTCCTCTTCTCCCCTCTTCTTTCTGCTACCTCCCTCTTCCCTACTCCCATGCTCACAATTTGTTCAGGGGCTCTTGTCTTTTCTGCTTAACTGAGGGACCATGTATGGCTATTTTTGTGCCAGTCCAAGCTGTTTTTTTGGATATAGCTCCATAACAAGGCTTGAAGTAAGAGATGGTGATGCCTCCAGAAGTTCCTATATTGTACAGTGTTGTTTTGGTTATCCGGGGCCTTTTGTTTTGGCATATAAAGTTGAGTATTGTTCTTTCAAAGTCTGTGAAGAATTGTGCCACTGGGATTTTGATGGGGGTTGCATTGAATCTGTAGATTGCATTTGGCAAGATTGCCAGTTTTACAATGTTGATCCTACCTATCCAAGAGCATGGGAGATCTTTCCATTTTCTGGTATTTTCTTTAATTTCTTTCTCTTAAAGACTCAAAGTGGCGAGGTGGTGGTGGTGCACGCCTTTAATCCCAGCACTCGGGAGGCAGAGGCAGGTGGATCTCTGCGAGTTCGAGACCAGCCTAGTCTACAAGAGCTAGTTCTAAGACAGCCTCCAAAGCCACAGAGAAACCCTGTCTCGAACCCCTCCCCCCAAAAAAAGACTCAAAGTTCATGCTATACAGGTCTTTCAATTGTTTGGTTAACATTCCCCTAGATATTTTATGTTATTTGTGGCTATTGTAAAGGGTGATGTTTCTCTGATCTCTTTCCCATTGCATTTATCATCTTTAGAGATACTGATTTTTTTTAGTTAATCTTGTATCCTGCCACTTTGCTGCAGGTGTTTCATCACCTGTAGGAGCTCATTGGTAGAGTTTTTTGAGGACACGTATGTAAACAATCTTATCATCTGCAAACAGTAAAAGTTTGACTGCTTCTTTTCCAATTTGTATCCCCTTGATCTCCCTTTGTTGTCTTATTGCTCTAGCTAGAAATTCAAGTACAATATTCAAGAGATAAGGAGAGAGTGGACACCCTTGTCTTGTTACTGATTTTAGAGGAATCACTTTGAGTTTCTCCCCATTTAGTTTGATGTTGGCTGTTGGTTTACCTGTTGGTTTACCGTATATTGTTTTTATTATTTTTAGGTATGTTCCTGTTATCCCTGATCTCTCCAGAACCTTTATCATGAAGGAGTGTTGGATTTTAAAAGAAATGTCTGGAGATCTACAAGGATGACACAATCTAAGCAACAGAGGAGAGGCTGATAATGAGATTGATGACTAACTTATATGCCATCCTATAGCCTTCATCCAGTAGCTGTTGGAAGCAGGAGCAGCCACCCACAGCTAAACACTCAAGTGAACTATAATCCAGTTGCAGAGAAGGAGGAGTGATGAGCAAAGAGGTCAAGACTAGGCTGGTGAAACCCACAGAAACAGCTGACCTGTACAAGGGGGATCTCTTATTCACCAGACTGATAGCTGGGAACCCAGCATAGGACTGATCTAGACCCCTTGAATGTGGATGTCAGTGAGGAGGCCTTGGAAATCTATGGGGCCTCTTGTGGTAGATCAGTACTTATTTCGAGCATAGGAATGGACTTTGGGATTCCATTCCACATAGAGGAATAATTCCTGAACCAAGACATATGGGGGTGAGCCTAGGCCCAATCCCAAAGGATATGACAGACTCCGAAGACCCCCCTCATGAAAGACCTCACCATCCCTGGGCAGCACAAAGTTTATGGGAGAGGCAGGGTGTTAGTGGGGGGACAGGGGATGAAGAGAGGAAGAGAAAACTGTGATTGACATGTAAACAATCTTCTTTGTTATTTAAATAAAATGTATAAAAAGAATAAATCAATAGCAAATTAGTTTCAGTGGTTGGATGTGACTGTATAAAACTCAGAACTTCTGATTCAAAATAATGATTCTGAATATCAGGGACAAAGAATTTGTATTAATAATTTTTTTCACCTTGAGAGCAATGAAAATGTTTGCATTCCTGGATGGTAGGTTTTAGCATTTTTTCTGTCAATTATCAAAGGTAAAATATTTTATTATAATTTTGTTTGAACAGTAAAATATAGTGAACTAGCCAAAAAGGAAGGGTATGTAATAGTAGGATACTTGTAAAGTGCATTAGGAAGAAAGAGGAGCAAAATCAGTTCTGCATCTACTGTGGAGGAGACACTTACTCTTTTCATATCAGAGTGCTTTCTCCTCAGGCTCTCTGCTTTGTATCACTCACTCAATATTTCATATGCTTGTGATTTAGATATAGTATGTCTGCCAAAGGCAAGTGCTACAGGGTTATGCTCTAATGGGAGGTGTTACAGGTTTTGCAGAAAAAATTGAAGGCTATTTGGCAACTGTGATGCTTTATGGGACATGACTTGGAAGTGGGGGCTAGGATTATAACACTCTTCTCTGTGCTTCTTGGTTGCCATGAAATGATCAGACAGTTCTGATGCTTGCTTTGGTCAAGCCACACTATACTTCCAAAGGTCAAAAAACATCTTGCCCAAGTGCCCCTAAACTGAAATACATGTTTTGTTTTGTTTTGTTTTGTTTTGTTTTGTTTTGTTTTGTTTTGATCCCCAAACAGACATTTTCTTCTTTTGGGTGCTTTTCTTGGTTATTTTGTATGATGGCTGTTATTTCAGACAGACTTAACAAATTGTCTGCTTCATGTGATTATGATATATGTAACTAAAAATGGAAGGTAAAGACAAGAGGTTTTGGTCTCTGAAATGTGAGCTAAGTAAGCAATATCAGGTGGGAAATCTATCATGGGGAATGACTGAATTACTGGGGAGAGAAACAGGGATTTTCACTGCTGTCACAACTGTGTTTTGGAGGAAGGAATAAAAAGGTGATTATATTCTAGCATATTCTTTGCTATCAAACAAATTTGAGATGAGACTAAAACAGAATTTAGTCAAAATGATATAGGTCAAATGATATAGCACTTTTCAGAACAAAGATACGTGGCAAATTTTAGGTTGCAAACTAACAAAATGAATGGAAGGGCCTGTTTGTGATGGTGGTGAAGCCTGTTGTCAATGTTGGCTCTCATCCCCTCAGAGAGTTTTGATTCAACAATCACTCTGTTATCTACTTCTAGGTATCCCTTCTGTAAGGTGATGGTTTAGTGTTTTGAGTCTGTCCATGATCAAAAGCAGGGTCTGACCAAATTCTACAGTATTCTGTTGTAGAAATATATGCTGCTTAGTCTGTATGATGACACTTGTGTGTATGTTTTAAGAGCTGACACTTTTAGATTGAATAGCCAACTGGTGTGTTCCTCCTAATAAATAAATTCCTATTTATCCTGCTATCAGAATTCTTTAGGTATCCATAGTTCTTTGGGGTTTTGACAACTCACAGGCCTTTGCCTGTCCACTTTAAACTTTCTATTTTTGTTGCCATACATCAGTGAATGTTTAAGAAGTCATGCTAGCGAGACTTTATGTTTATCTTTTGAAATTCATAGGTGACATGTTGTCCTAACCACCAAGCTTATCCTTTGGATTTTACATTTATTTTATCTCCACTACAAAATTCCTTGAGCCTTAGGTGCAGAAGCTTCCATGCAATTGTATCCACTGGAACATGGCTCTGAACTCCGCATTTTGTTTGTTACAGTTGGATCTATTGCAAAGAAATGTTTCCATGAGGTGAGGAGGGGGCCCACACTTATCTGTGGGACTAATGACAAATACCATTCTGAAGATATTTTTAGAGACTCTGATGTAAAGTAATTGTTGCAGGTTGTCCTAAAAAATCCATGACTTCATTAGTAATGGGTAGTTGGCTAAGATTCCAATACAAGATATGGTTTTCCACTTTTGAAGTGGGTTATAAGTCTAGTTAGAAGACCATTGGAGGTCAAATTGTGACTGCCACTACTGAACAATAAACATTGTTGTACCATGTTGGTTATGGCTATGGTTCAGAGGTGAGTGGTACTATTGTTTGCATTCCTCTTTGGAGGTTTGCCTGATATATGCCAAACAGAAGTTAGTTCTCAGGGATGAATGGATTCACTTCACCTCCAGCTGGGCCCTGAAAATGAATTGCGTAGTGTCCTCTCCAATAGGAACTTACCTTCTAGTTTTGGGGATCAACAGAGTGCAATGGCAAGTTAAAAATCTATTGAGAGTAGTTGGATACTAGGGATAGTTCTGACCAACACAAAATTAGGTTTCTCATATCTTTGATAGAAATTTTTGTTAGATAATTGTGTCTATAATTCTCTAAAGTTTCAACTTTACTATATTCATCATTGTACCATATACCTAACAGTTAGATATTCAAATTTCATGCAATACAAAATAAGGGAATAAATATGACTGAGCATAGAACTTTTAATTTTATAACCAACTAATTAAGCAAATAAATAAATAAACATGTAAAGGAATAAATAGTGGGATACTTGATGATACTGCTCAATCTATATATCTGTGTTTGGTTAAAACCAGGCCCAGCTGTTTCTCTTTAGAATGCCCAATGGCTTCTTTAGGTTAAGGCACACAGTGACATGCTGATTAAATGTTTGATGGATTAACAAATGTACTTAGAGGAAGCTTTCATGTCCACAATGTGCTCAGGTATCCCAGCAGATTTTGAGTGTATGCATATGTGGTGGAGTTATATATGTTTTTCTCAAGGCAGGATGAGAATAGACTCTGAGATCCTTTTACCATAAATTTGCATCAGCTACAATAGCAAATTATATGAGGAAGGAGGTCTACATAAGGGCACAGAAAATAAAAGAAGATAGAATTTATTGTCTGGCAGATTCATTTAAAATCCTGATATATTCATCATATACTTGTTAATGAAGTGTGTCTGAATGTCCCTACATCTTCATCTTCAAAAATGATTTTAAAACAGAATTGGATGCTAAAGGTAGAACTTGTAGCTGACAGTTTTTCCTATGCTAAACACATTGCTGATGGTATCAAGTTGTATGTGTTAAGGGTATAAATTATTTAGCAAAGAGCTCAATAAAATTACATGTCTTTTACCTGTTATTGCAATATTTTCTAGATCTGGTTAACTATCCTTAATTATTTGTATTGCCTAAGGTCATTGTTTTAAAAACAATTCAGGTTTGATTTTGTTGTCATTTTTCTTTTTTTGAATTAATTTTTAAATTATAAAAAATCTTATTTCCATGAAAATCCCAGTTCCCTTTTCCACCTATCTTCCCATTCTCCTCAACAAAAACTCATTCCACTCCTAGTCTACTACTCAGGGAAGGAAGGCCTCCCATGTGGGTTCATCAAAGTCTGTTAAATCATTTGGGACAGGACTTAGATCCTCCCGCATGTATCTAGGCTTAGATATTATGCCTCCATAGGGAATGGGCAACAAAAATCTGTTCTTGCACTAGGGATAAATACTTGTTCCATTGCCAGAGGACCCATAGATTGCCCAGACCCCCCAACTGACACCTCAGTTCAGGATGACTTGTATGATCCTTTGCTGGTTCCCCTACTGACAGACTGGGGTTTTCGAGCTTCCACTTGTTCAGATCACCTGTTTCTATGGGTTTCCCTACCTGGTCTTGACCCCTTTACTCATCACTCCTCCCTCTCTACAAATGGACCCCAGGAGTTTGGCTCAATGCGTAACTGTGAATCTCTGTTTCTGCTTCCATCAGCTACTGGATGAAGGCTCTTAGGATGGCATTAAATGTAGTCATAAATCTCATTATAGAGGAAGAGCATTTAAGGTAGCCTTCCACTAGTGTTTACATTCTTAGTTGGGTCATCCTAGTGGATTCTTGGGAATTTTCCTAGTGCCAGGCTATTCATTAATTCCATAATGGCTCCCACTATTAAAGTATCTCTTTCCTTGCACTCCTTCTTTCTTCTTCCCCCAATTGAAACATCCTGATCCCTCATGTTGTCCTCTCCTGAACCCTTGTTTCCTCCTCTTTCTATCTTTCTCCCCTCCTCTCCTCTTATGCACACAATTTACTCAACAGATATTGTGTCTTTCCCCCTCTAGTTGGGCACCATATATTGTTTCTCTTAGGGCCATCCTTGTTTCCAAGATTCTCTGGGGTTGTGGATTATAGCCTGGCTGTCCTTTGATCATTGTCTAATATCTACTTATTAGTGAGTACATACCATGTTTTTCTTTGTTTGCCTGGGTTACCTCACTCAAGATGGTTACTTCTAGTTCCATCTATTTGCCTGTGAATATGAAGATGTGATTGCTATTTTTTTCTGCTGAAGAGTACTCCATTTTCTTTATCCATACTTTCATTGAGGGGCATCTAGTTTGGTTCCAGGTCCTGGTTATTACAAATAATGCTGCAATGAACAGAGATGAATAGATGTCCTTGTGGTATGAATGTGCATCTTTTGGGCAAATGCCTAAGAGAGGAATTGCTATGTCTTGAGATACACTGATTTCCATTTTCCTGATGAACTGCCATACTGGTTTTCAAAGTGGCTGTGTATGATTGAATCCCCACTAGCAATGGAGGAGTGTTCCCCTTTCTCCAAATCCTCTCCGGGATAAACTGTCATTGGTGTTTTTTTATTTTACCCATACTGACAGGTTTAAAATGGTATCTCAGAGTTGTTTTTATATGAATTTCCCCGATGACTCAGATGTTGAGCAGTTTCTTAATGTCTTTCCATCATTTGATATTCCTGTAGTGAGAATTCCCTATTTAGATTTGTACCCCATTTTTAATTGGATTATATAGTGTTTTGGTGACTAATTTCTTGAGTTCTTTCTATATGTTGGAGATCAGCCCTGTCAGATGGGGCATTGGTAAAGACATTTCCCATTCCATGGGCTACAGTTTTGTCTTGGTGACTGTGTCCTTTGCCTTAAAGAAGCTTCTCAGTTTCAGGAGGCGCCATTTATTGTCGATCTCTGTGTCTATGCTACTGGTGTTATGTTCAGGAAGTGGTCTCCAGAGCCAATTAGTTAAAGTGTACTTCCCATTTTCTCTTCTAAGAGGTTCAGTGTGACTGGGTTTATGTTGAGGTCTTTGATCCACTTGGACTTAAGTTTTGTTCATGGCAATAGATATATATCTATTTGCAATCTTCTACATGAAAATACAAGAACCTTACAGAACATCAAATAGACTGGAATAAAAGTACCTTTAATACTTAATAACCAAAACACCAAACATACAGAATAAAGAAACACTATTAAGAGCTGCAAAGAAAAAAGGCCAAGTAACTAAAGGCAGAACTGTCACATATACACCTAACTTCTCAAAGGAATCTCTGAACTCCAGAAGATCCTGAATCCATTTTCTAAAAACACTAAGAGACCACAGATGCCAGCCCAGATTACTATACCCAGCCAAGCTTTCAATAACTAAAGATGGAGAAAACAAGATAATACTTTATAAAACCAGAATACAAAATACATATCCACATATCCAACCCTACATAACGTACTGGAAGTAAAACTCCATAACAAGGAAGTTTGCTACACTTATGGAAACATAGGCAATACATAATCCCACATTACCAAAGCCAAAACAAGGGAGACACACACACACACACACACACACACACACACACACACACACACACACACAGAATACCACCAACAAAAGCTCCAAAAATAAAAGGAATCAACAATGAATGGTCATTAATAGGTCATTAATATCCCTTAATATAAATGATATCATTTTGCCTATAAAAAGACACAGGCTAACAGAATGGATGAAAAAAACATAATCTATCCTTCTTCTGCATACAAATATCACAGTCAAATTAAAAGACAGATAAAACCTCACAGTAAAGGGTAGGGAAAAGATTATCAAATCAAATAGAGCTTTAGGAACAATCTGCTGTAGCTATCCTAATATCTAACAAATTATAATTCAAACATAAATTAATCAAAAGAGATGAAAAAGATCAGGTCATATTTGTCACAGGAAACATCCATCAAGGTGTAGTTTCAATTCTTATCATCTATGTTCCAAATACAAAGGTACCCACATTCATAAAAGAAACATTACTAAAGCATAATCACACATTATACCCCATAAACTTATAATGGTAGACTTCAACACCCTAATCTCACCAATGGACAGGACTACCAGAAAGAAACTCAACAAAGAAGAAATTGAACAAAAGTTATTACTCAATAGTGCTTAACAGATATCTATAACATATTCCATGCAAACACAAAATAATATACTTTTTCTCAGCACCACATGGAACTTTCTCTAAAATCGAATACATAAACATCAACAAAGCAAACACCAGCAGATACAGAAAACTTGGAATACTCCCCTGTATCTTATTGGACCACCATGCTTTAAAGTTAGACTTCAACAACACAAATTGCTGAAAGCCTACACACTCATGCTAATTGAACAATACTCAAGTGCATCACTCCTGGGCCAAGGAAAAATAAAGCAAGAAATTAAAGAATTCCTAGAATTCAACAAGAATGAAGACACAACATACCCAAACTGATGGGACATTTTGAAAACGATGGTAAGAGGAAATTTCATAGCACTACTTGCCCACATAAAGAAACTGGATAATAGTCACACTGGAGACTTAACAACACCTGAAAGCTCTAGAACAAAAAGAATCAAACTCACCCAGGAGTAATAGATACCAGGAAATACTCTAATTGAGGGCTGAAATCAATAAAGTAGAAACAAAGTAAAAAATGCAAAGATTCAATGAAACAAAGACTTGATTCTTTAAGAAAATCAACAAGATAGGCAAAACTTTATCCTAACTAACCAAAAGGCAGAGAGAGAATTATAAATTAACAAAATCAGAAATGAAAAGGGGGACATAACACTGGACACTGAGAATATCCAGAGAATCATTGGGTCATACTTTGAAAACCTGTACTCCACAAAATTGGAAAATTTGAAGGAAATGAACAATTTTCTGGATAGGTATTCCTTACCAAAATTACATCAAGAACAGATAAGTAATTTAAATACACCTATAATCCCAAATGAAATAGAAGTAGTCATCAAAAAGTCTCCCAACTTAAAAAAAGCGCAAAGACAGATGGTTTCAGTGCATAATTTTACTAGAAATTCAAGGATGAGGTAATAGCAATACTCCTCAATTTAGTCAACATAATTGAATCAGAAAGGACATTGCCAATCTCTTTTTATAAGGCAACAATTACCTTGGTATGCAAACCACACAAAGACACAACTAAGAAAGAGAACTACACACCAATCTCCCTCATGAACATTGATTCAATAATGCTCAATAAAATACTGGCAAATAGAATGCAAGTCCACATCAGAAAAATCATGTACGTTGATTGAGTAGGCTTCATCCCAGAGGTGCAGAAATGGTTAAACATATGAAAATCTGTCAATGTAATCCACTATATAAAATAAATTAAGAAAAACCACGTTATCATTTTTTCCTAAGACAATATCTTCCTCAACTTAATGAATCACTTCATTACTGTCTTCTATAGGGTCCGTTGCTTTCATGTTACCTTTAAAGATATGTAAACCTCCAGAGACATCACCAGCCACCGTATTTTTGATTATAGACTATTTGCAATGCTAAGACATTGAGACTAAAGGGTCATTATGTTTTGGGACCACAGTTTCCATGTCTGAAAACTCCATGTCTTCAAATCTATGGCCTTTACTTTGTTGTCCAGCACACCATGTTTCTTGGTCAAGCTTGAGACTGCTGGACTCCGAAGTTTCCATGAATATTTCAAAACAGTCAAGAAGGGTGATAATAACTCTATTTTGTATAAAAACAAACAAAAAATCTTAGGGGAGAATGACATATTTGATTTAATACTTCACACTAAGAAAAGGGTAACAGAAGTAGGATTTTGAGTAGATTCTCAGAGGAATGCAAATGGTTGGTTCCCAGGGATAGAAGGATTTCTTAGCTATAGAAACATTTTATTTTATTTTATTTCAGCTAAGAAACTCTCATGACTCAGACAAAGAGACAATCTTCCTGTAGGAGGGAAGCCAAAAAGTGATAGAAACAGTCCCTTGGCTGTGGGTTTGTGAAAGGTTAAATTGAAGAGGTGGATATAGGTTTGAAACAAGTAGGAACTGGTATCTGCATAGTTTTCTAAATTTGCAGTCAGTGAACAAAGTATATCAGTGATGCATGGAGTATCTAGTAGGTACTAGCCTTCTTGCTTGTGATTTTCAGGAGTTACACCTAGCATCCAGAGCAACCTCTAAGCTGTTTGTAGCAGCACTGTTGAAAAAGCAGTGGCTGAGAGGTGAGCTGGAACAACGGCAACGATAGAAATCTTTCCTAATCTGAAACACAAATGAGAATGAAGTATCAGTTGTTAAAAAGTACTGAGATTTCTGTCTACACCCCCTCTTGGCTTTTTTTAATGTCCCTGAAAGGCTGGGATTAGAAGTCCTCCCACATACCATCTCTCCTGAGAACTTTCATAGCACCACTCCTGATTAAACTAACAGATTAGACCCGATGGCATAAGGCACAGCTTCTCTCCTTCGAGAAAGAGCAAATAAGAATGAAGTGTTAGATTGCAAGGCTAATTATACATTCTGTTCAAGTGTCAACCATCTGTTGCAATTGTTTAAAAAGCAGACATAAGTCAACTGTTGGGGTGAGATGTTTACTGTAGTGAACACAGAAAATGCTTATGACACCCATAGATGGTTCTTGTTCCACAGCCCTGCTTGAGGCTACAATGAGACTCTTCTAATATGTGACAGAGGCAACCTTTTGGTGAAAGAGCAAGTAATAGCACCAGGTAAGGTTAAATAATATTAAATAGATACTCTTTGAGAATTTTAAAAAGTGTAAAATATTATTGGATCTTCTTCCCTTATCTACACATAAGTACACTAAATCCAAAATGCTCCTCATCATATACTTGTTAATAAGCACTTATAATTTTCCTAATTTTTATGCAGGTAGTTCAGTTCTCCTCAAGGGGTGCTTTCTCAGATGAATTCTGTCACTAAATGGGGAGAATAAGAACTATATTCTCTCTGTACTTAATGCATAAAATAATAAACTATCATAAAAGAATCTAGAATTTGCTCTTACAATACAATTAGTTATAAAAAAAGAGTTGTGGCCTTCTTAATAATGTGAGGTAGAAAACCCTGTGCTATATAGGATCTATGCTTTTCTTTTCCATATAAATCTCTTCACTGAATAAGTATTTCCATAACTGAGGCTTCTCTTTAATGAGAATGAATGGAATTAAATGGCAAGTTACTTTTTGTTTACATTCTTGGAACCAAATGAAACGTAACATTGAAATAATACAAACCAAACCCAGGGAGTCACTAACTTCTTATTCCATTTATGGTTAAATGTAGAAGACCTTCTAATAAAAATGAATTTTGACGTTTTGAATTACTTAATGAAACTATCTTCTTGGACAATCATTTAGAAAACAATTTAGCATCATTGGCATCTCTGAGTATGGTAACAAATGGACACATTTCCTCTTGTACTGTGGTTAGGGTTCATCTTCCAGGAATGATGTTCAACAGGTTCTTCACACAGCTTTATTTCATTTGTTTGCTGTTGATTAGTTTTTTTTTTAACTTTAACATGCTTTTTTCATGTTGCCTTCACCAGAAGCATATCCCAAAATTATTACTCTCCTTGGGACCTTCCCATAATAAAAACAACACTTGAACCCACACAATTTGTATCAAAAATTCTACAGAAAACAAAAAGTGCTTTTCTGAAGCCTTATGTGGCTATTTTTCTAGAATATTAGAATTTTTTCATCCCCCTATTTTATGGGCCATACCAATTGTCATTGAAGTGAAAGCTCAGACTCAATCAATGGAAAATCTTATGGAAATTCAATGATGCTCATCTCACTTCATTTAGGATTCCTTAACTGAATGCATACTCAGGGAGCCAAGTAAGGATAAGATATGATACCAATTTAGTTATCATGCCAATAAATTGAAAAAATATTAGGTCTGGACTTCATTCCACTACTAAGGATTTCTTTAACTTTATTTTCCAATTTTCAGACTGAATTCATGATCTTCAGCCTAGGTCTACAAGAAAAATCCTTTGTATTCTTTGCTGCTTGCATACATTTCTGAATTTATTTCTCTGCCTTTTCAAACAGGAAAAGGAAAAGGACAGAGACAGCTCTACTAATTTATATCTGAGTAATGAGGATTAGGAAATTTTTAATTCTCATGGATCTTTGAAATTAGTAATTTCCCTTCTTAGCAATGGGACCACAAGAGGGATGTAGTCGAAAAATCCCCCAGAAATATTTTGAAATAACAGCTAAAATAGGTTTGTTTTTCTAGTCTACAAGAAAGTAAATGAAAACAAATTATTACAAGAAAGTGATTGATTTTCTTTACACTTTTCTTAGTTCTAACATTAAAGATGTTGTGTTTAAAAATATACCCACAAATGCCTCAAATTCATGGCTCTTTTTCATTTTGTGTCCTTAGTGTTATTTGATGTAAAGACTACATCTGATATATATCCTTAACTCACATAAATGCTCTCTAAAAGATTATACTCTGTAGCTAATGAAGTGGGAAAAACATTTTTAAAACAAATTATGCATTAAAGTGGGAAATTACTAATACGGAGCCAAGCAGAAATAAAAGGGTATTTAATAGGGAAAAGCCGTACTTACAGAGCGACCTAGCCAGCCAGTGCAGCAGCAGTCTGCATAGCAAGCTGAAAGGGTGAAAACTGAAAGTGAAACTCAGAAAACTGAAACTCTTACTCTGTGTCACCATGACCATGCCCTTGCAGGCATGGCCAGGCAGACCTGTATCCAGCCCCTAAGCAGGCGTGGCTACAGGTTCCCCTACAATTCCCCTTTTAGTCTAAAAGAGGATTAAATCTTAACAGTGTAAAGTATCCAAAATTAACAATCATGAAGGTGAAATATAAGACACAACAATCTGCTTATGTCAGACCCTAACTATCTATTTTAACTAAACCCTATAGTCATCTGAAAGAGGTGTTGAAGCATGAACACCTCCTTCCAATCCCATCCATAAACAATAGGAAGTTATCCCTAACTAGGTATATACACTATCCTAAGTGACAACAATGAGGAAAGGGGGCATAGCATCCTCCAAGTTACTTCCTGCTGAAATGGGATGATGACATTCTTGTGGAGTCCTGTAGGAAGAAAATGTTAGTATAGTGAAAGTCTTGAATGGATTGTATCCAGTGCATGTTATATGGAATTTGCTTGATTGAAGATCTCGCTTGAAATCCTCAACTTGATAGAAGTCAGTACCCGAAGCTCTGGCAGGAGTGTCAGTTGAAATGAAACAAGTTGGATCCAGTGCAGTTGAGGAGGTGTGGCCCATTTTCTTTCCAGGGTGTCCAGGGATTGCTGTCAGGCATTCTTCATTGGCTGTGTGGGACTCAAACATAAATGGTTAGCAGAGAATTGTTTCCTTGTGTATGTACACATACTAGGAAAGGTATCCATGGGAAAATTAAAAATTATGAGAGGATGCACACCTTGAAAGAAAGATCCTAGAAAAGACAAAGACAGTCCCAAAATTCTTCTTTTATTCTGTATTACATCAATTGGCTTCTTGATACAATACAGAAACTCTAAAGTTTAGTTAAATAACATGCTTAGATTTTAGAGGAGGAAAGCCAAATCCACCTCTAAATTCAGCATTGACACCAGATAAAGTGGGAAATTACCAATATGGAGCCACGTAGAAATATAAGAGTATTTAATAGGGAAAAGCCTTACTTACCAGCCAGCGAGGCAGCGGTCTGTATGGCAAGCCGAAAGGGTGAAAATTGAAAGTGAAACTCAGCCAACTGAAACTCTTACTCTAAGTCACCATGGCCATGACTTCACAGGCATGGTCAGGCAGACCTGTAGCCAGCCCCTTAGCAGGCGTGGCTACAGGTTCCCCTACAATGTATTTGATAGAGGACTTATATGCAAAATATATAAAGAACTAAAAAGAAAAATACTTAGACATCAAGAAAACAAGGAACTCAGTTAAAAATTGAGTACATATTTAAAGCAGATAATTTTCAAAGGAGGAATCTCAAAGGACTGAGAAACAAATAAATGTTCAATATGCTTCAGAAAATGCAAATCAAAACTACTTTGATATTCCATTTTATAGTTGCCAGAATGGCTAAGATCAAAAACACAGAGACAGCTTTTGACGGCAAGGTTATGGAGGGAGGGTAACGTTTCTACATTGGTGTTGGGAGTGCAAAATTGTACAACCAGTATGGAAATCAGTGTAAAAATTTCTCAGGAAGATGTGAGTCAATGCATTTCAAGACTCATGTATATTTTCTTGGCATATAACAAAAGAACTCTTCTCCTACCACAGAAAGACCTGCTTAACCATACTGTTTTCTGCTTTATTATTAAGAGCTAGGTATTACAAGCAACACAGAAGACCCTCAATAGACGAATGGATAAAGAAAATGTGGTAAGATTATATAATGGAGCATTGCTCAGCCAGGAAGAAAATTAATCAGGAAATTCCCATGTGAAAGGATAGAACTAGATAAAAATCACTCTCAGTGAGATAAATTAAACTCTGTAAGACAAATGTTATGTAATTGATTATATGTAAATATTAGCTGTTAAGTCAATGATAACTGAGCTACAATCTGTAGAACCACAAAAGTTGGGTATAAAGTACTGGAGTGGAGGGACAGATCAATCTTTTTAGGAAAGAGAAATAGAATAGTTAGGTATGGATGGTTCAGAGGGTCGAGTAGGAGGATCAAGTCCAGAGGGAGAGAAAGATGCAGATGAGGGAGGGAATAGGAGAGAAAGCTAAAATTAAGGACCATTTGAGGGTAGTATAGAAACCTAATACAATAAAATATCCCTGAATTATAAACATATATTAAGGTGATCTAAAGTAAATTACCAAATAATAGGAAAGACAGTATGCCAACAGGCCATCTCAAATGACAAAAAAAAAAAAAACTCCCAATACTGTAATTTTTTTCACATCTAATTTAATTTTTGGCCAAAGGGGTCCTATTGGAATCCCCAAACTACCCAGATAATTGCTATGACTATAGATTGCTCCCCACAAATCTAGATGCAAGATCCCTATTAATGAAGACAACACCTTCACAACTCATTGAACTTGTAGAACTTAAACTGGTGCCTATGTAAAGACTTTTCTTGTATGACAGCATATTTGATACAAGAAGGTATTCTGCCTGCTACCAAAGAAGAAATGTAAACATGAAACCGACCACAAATTCTTCAGTCTACAATGGTGTTCTGTCTGCAGAATATGCCAGTACACTGGTGACAGAAAGTTCATGGGAGTAACCAACCAAAATCTGATTTCTCTTAATGCCTACTCCATAAGATGGAACCCATACTCAACACTGCTTCAAGGACAAGAACCAGAGTCTACATAGACCAGGGACCTGGGGTAAAACCAAATACTAGCAATCTACCAAAAGAATGTAGCAGTAAAATGACACCTAATGGTATTCTTCTATACTGATAGACTAATAATATGGTCACTTATCACAGAAGCTTCCTTTTGCTGAAAACAGAAGCAAATGTAGAGACTTATAACCAGACAATATGTAGAAAGTGAGAGACCTTGGAACATTCAACCTTAAACAGGATGCTTTCATCAAGTCCTGCCACTCAGGAATCAGAGAACCATGTGGAATAGGATGCAAACAGAAGATCAAAAGAACCTCGGAGATGGAAGACACCAAGAAAACAAGACCGTCTAGATCAACAGGCTGTTTGCACATTACAAACTCCCAAAGTCTGAGATATCATGCACAGGGCCTGCATTGGTGTCTATTAGATAGAGTCTTATCACTGAGAAAAGAAGTGGACAATTGTTCCTGTCCCTAAGGCAGAAGCTATATCAAATTTATACTAACTTCCAAATGAAAATTAAATTTTTTCTAGGGGTTCTCAGTGGTGAAACAAAGGAATCTTAAGAATAGGCTGACTGCCCAGTAGGTGTCCAACAGAAAATGAACTCAGTGGCATCTTTGGGGTGCCTTGTCTCATAATCTTGTGTCACGTAGTTTTAAATATTATCTTATTTTTTATTTTAATTTAAATTTTATTTTAATTTAAATTAATTTATTTAATATAATTTAAATTTAATTTAAATTTATTTTAAATTAAATTAAATTAAATGTTTTATTTTAATTTTAATTTAAATAATTTAAATTTTTTCTCATTTTACCCTCAAGTTTCTTTGGGTCTATATTATGGCATTCAGAGCAGAGATTTTGAGGGACTCCTGGGTGTTAGAACAAGTGGCTATAGGGGTCTTTAACGGATTCTTGTGCCTTTTCCTGGTCTCATTTCTTTCTGTTTATCTTGTCCTACTTTGATGTGTTCATTTTTTGTTTTATCTTACTTTATTCTATTGTGTTGTTACCCTTTAGAAGTCTGATTATTTCCTAATGTGGGAGAAAAGGGAATGGATCTGGATAAAAGAGGTGGTGGGAGGAACTGGGAGAATTTAAGGGAGATGAAATATTAATCAGGATATATTTTATATGGAAAAACTATTTTCAATGAAAGGAAAATGTCCCTACCTTCTTAACTGGTTACTATCTCTTTCCTACATAGAATAAAAGAAAAACTTGCAATTAAAATGACTTAGTTGCTTATTGTGTCCTTTCTATATAATATTTTAACTTCCTCTGAACATAAAAGGCACACTAACACAAATCCATCCACCCAAATAGCAAGAATCAGCATGAAAGTAAGAAATCAGGATTATGGGGAATAATATTTATGATTGAAGTTTAAAATGAAGGTGATGGGGAAGATATGCAGTCAGTAAACTAGATTGCTTTCATGATGTCTTAGCTCATATCAACAGCATTCATGAAAAAAGGTGCATGGTGGCAGAGTCACTTAGCATTTAGGAGGGAGTCAGGTGGATCCTTAGAGCTTGTTATCTTACAACCTAGACAATTGTTCAGCTATAAGTTCAGTGAGAGAATCTGTTTCAAAAATAATGTAGAGAGTGACAGAGAGCAATACCCAACATTGACCTTTTGTATTTACACATACACAAAAAACATGTTCATATATGTGTGTTCACATAGACAGATATTTATGAACACATAAATACCACACACATACATGCATTGTGAGCATGCAGGCACACAAACACACACACACACACACACACACACACACACACACACACACACACACACCAGAAATGCAAAACAATAGTTGTAAATGAAATTGACTATTTTCACCAAAACAGTGAATTGTATATTATGTCTTTTATTGAGCTCCAGGTTTATTGCACGACAGATAAAACTAGATGTACAGATTTCTCTTTAGTAAAGGAAAATGAGAATATTTATGACCTGGGAATTTCTATACATATCCATATTATTATACATTTTCAATATGCATGGTGTACTTTGGCTTCTCCTTAATAGAGTTCAGATTTGATGCTATGGTGACTATTAATAGTGTTTTGCTTTCCAGGAAAAATCCACACCATAAAAATACAAATACAAAATGCATAGTGAGTGAGAAAGGGAAAATCTGTGGAGCACCAATCCATATAATTTAAATACTCAAGTGTCTCAAAAGTGTTTTTAGTTGTTATTTGCAAGAACTGGCCAGGATATAAAAGGGAGAATTCACAAACAACTGTACACACAAAGCTTGGATGCATATAACACTAATTATCTCATGTGAGGCAATCTTGTCCTCACACTCTGGATTTGCTCTGTTGCAGACTAGCCATGGTGAAGTCCCAGAAAGGGGAGCCTGCTATTCTTTGACCTAGTTGCTCAACTTAAGCACCTGTGACCTACATTGTTCTAAGTCAGCCAGAAAATAGATTTATGTACTTGCATAATGATTTATAACCACGTATCTTAGTGGGATGATTCTTTTTTTGCTCATAATTTTTAGAGATGGCATCCATTATTTTGAACCACAATTCATGTAGATACTCATCTGTATTGATGTTGACCATGGGCTCTATGACACACAGCCAGCCAGTTCCCTTCATGGCCTAGCATTCACCACCACACTCTGTGATTATATGAGGAATAATTGCGTTCAAAGGTACAACTGTTAATGATTATATATGTTGTTAAGATGTCAATCCAGTTTAGCAATAAGAAGTCTTCATCTCTGGAATATCTTATTTTTTCTTTTAATCAGTCGTTAAAATTTTATTATTTTAGAAATGGCTCTGCTATATATAAGTATTTTCCCTAGAGGACTCCTTAAGGAACCTAACAGTTTTTGGCAGTTCATTTTTCTTTTTTAATCTTTCTGATCAATGTCTTACTCATTCTCTCAAGAGGATTTTGGAATACTGAAATTTGCCCCAAGGTAATTCTATAAGGAAATTCTATTTTCTGCAAGTTTATGCCTCATTGTTTTTCATACACCTTACATTTTATTTCATCTAAAGAACTCTTATAATTACAATCAATATGGTCTCTGTCATACAAATGATCAATGGCATGAAGACGGCTGATGTTTTCGCATGGCCATGGAAATCAGCTAGTGGCAGAGTTAGAAATTTCAAATTCCCCTCCCTTCTTTACTAAATTTATAAAAGTATAAAACTTTTTATTAAAATCTTTCTGGTAAAAATATAATTGTCCCAAATTACTTCAAAATAAACTGCTTCAATTTAGCGAGTAGTTTTATATATTTGATGTGTATATTTATAAAATTTCTTGGCTTTTACACATGTGAGAAGGTACAACGGGGGCAGTTGTTAACATAAGATCATTTTCTCTAATGTTCTCTATTTTGTCTTATTTTTTGAAATTATAACATAATTAAATCAATTTCCCCTTCCCTTTCTTTCCTGAACACTATCTCACAAAAACCTCATTGATCTCTTTCAAATTTATGTTGCTTTCTTTCAAATCCATGGTTTCCTTTTATTAATTGTTCCTCAAACACATATTCCTTAATACATATATGCAACTGTGTGTGTATGTGTGTGTGTGTGTGTGTTCCCAGACTGACCGTTTCATATTTCATAACTGGTTGATATGCTCTTCCCTGTGGAAGACAATTTCTCATGATTCAATCATTCCTTAGTTGCTTATAGGTTGTTTTGTGTAGGGTTGAGACCTCCTGAACATCCTCTTGTCCACTTTAACAGTCTGTTGGCGTTCTCTACCTTATAATTTTTTAAAATATTTGAGATCACAATATAATCAAAACATTTCATTTGTCCCTTTCCTCCATGTAAACTTTCCAATTAACCTCTCTCTCTCATTCAAATTTATGGCTTTTTTATTAATTGTTATTGAATACACATATGAATATATATATATATATATATATATATATATATATATATATATATATTCTTTAAATATGACCAGATTAGTACATATAATGTTACTTCTGTGTATGTTTTTAGGGCAAACAGTATTCTTACACCGTTAAGGCATATATAAACCACATCAACAACCAACATGGCAGGATAACCCTAAGTGTGCAGTAATGGCATGGCCACCTTAGTGGTAACCAGCAGCTCTCTATTTGGATTTAACACCCATTCATCAAGTAGGAAACCCGGTAGTGGAAAACTAGCAAACTACTCAGTACTAATGATGTCATGTAAAATGTAAGAAAATCTATAACCACTAATTTTATAAACCAACATAATCTCTAACAACAATGTATAAATATTAGTCCTCATACTCATAGGTAATTGTAGTCCATATCCCTCCTGCAGAAAATTTCTTCTGCAATGGACAAAAGCCAATACAGAAAACAACAACTAATCAAAATGAAAATTTCTAGAAACAAAATGTAATAGTTATATATGCAAAACACTCCCACACATAAGACTCAAGGAACATTGTAAAATATGGAACAGAATGATTGTAAGATCCAGGGAGTTTTCCATGAGACTATCTTCTAGTAACACCAAATGCTACCACCATAATATCTTTTTTCTCTTTTTATTATTAGAAAATTATTTTACATATCAATCCCAGGTCCCTTTATCTCCCCTCCTCCTCTGCCCCCGCAACTAATGCCCTACCCATCCCATACCCTTTCTGCTCCCTAGAAAGGGTGAGGCCTTCCATAGGGGGGCTCTTCAAAGTCTGTCACATTTTTTTGGGATAAGGCCTTGACCAATACCCTTGTGTCTAGGCTCAGGGTATCCCTCCATTTGGGATGGGATCCTAAAGTCCATTCCTATGGAAGTTATAAATATTGGTCCACTACAAGAGGCCCCTTAGATTTCCAAGGCCTCACCATTGCTAACTTACATTTTGAAAAATGATCTCTCACTTGAAACTCACTGATTCAACTATAGTACCTGGCCAACAATCTCTATGAATCTAACTTTCTCTACACCCTCAACCTAACTACCAATTTTACAGGTGCACATTCCTGTGTCTGCAATTTATGTTGACCTGAGATCCAAATTCATGTCCTCGTGCTTGTGTAGAAAATATATATAAGCTGGGCATTGGTGGCACACGTCTTTAATCCCAGTACTCGGAGGCAGATCTCTGTGATTTCGAGGACATCCTGGTCTCCAGAGTGAGTGCCAGGATAGGCTCCAAAGTTACACAGAGAAACTCTGTCTCTAAAAAACAACAAAAAATATTTTCAACAAGTCATCACCTCAAACCAACTGTGAATATTTTAAGGACAAAATTCAAAATCATCATGCATCATATATTATCTCTGCAAAAGTTGAACTCCTTATATTTACATCCTTAATTTTCATGATAACTGTAGTCTCTGTGGATTTTATTGAGAATAATATGGAATTTTTTACAGTTTTAAATTTTAATATGTTTTATTTAATTCCAATATCTATGGTTCCAAAGTAAATCATTTCCATAGTCATTAACTGCATTTTCTGTTGTGTTTTATGTTAGCTTTTTAATTTATATATTAATGAAAAATGTTCTTCTTACATTTTAATAACAAGATGCATACACACATCAATTATTTTCCCTACCTTTGGTAATTCTAAAATCTGGGGAAACATTGTCCTGGAAGTTTCTATTTTATATTCTTACTTGATTTTCAGCTGTGTTCTTAAAACACATTTGAAAACTAAGAAGCCTGCTGTCATTTCTGTCAAGTGTATCCCATCTTACATGAGTCTATATTCCCTCAATTGTTGACTACAAGAGTCCCAAATATTGTTGTCCTTCAAGGTTGTACATCAGTTCAGCCAAACTTCCATGAAATACTGATTTTCCTTGAAAATCTTACTAAGTATGGCTCATTTTAGAAGCTACCAGCCATAAACCTAATATATCCTTATTTGTATAAGCCTTAAGGCCTTTTCCCCAATTTGTTAAACTTATTTAACATTACTGCATACTGTATGATTTCTCTTATGTGTGAAATTCAAATGATGTAATGCTTGGAAACAGCCCACATTGTACTAATGTACTGCACATTACCTGTTATTAATAAATCTTTAATGCTGTTCCCATTCTCCTTCTTTCTCCTCTGTATATTCTTGAGTTCTCTCCTTTGTTTTGACACTTAATTCAAACTTATTTTTCTCTTTGGCTGCTTCCACATATTTTGCTTTTATGTAAGCACCTGGAATATCTTTAAATAGTACCCATCATTCTGATGGCTCACAACTCATTCCTTTTGTGCAATTTTACCTTTTAAATTCTAAACATTTATGTATAACACCCCACTAGACAGCTCCTACTGTTCATAACACTTGCAGCATTGAAATGAGTATACAACAAATAAGGGACTAGCAACAGACACAAAATAATAAGAATCTCCATTATCCATTCAGTTCCTCTGACACTTGCAAAAGAAAAGTGGGAAGTGTTTCAGAATTTTGTCCACATCATTTCACATGCAAAGTTCCTACATAGTCTTGCAAATTTTTGTCATTTTCAGAAACTGAGTTCTTACCTCTTTTGAATAAACACAAAATCTTTAGATATATTAAGGAATATCATGTATCTTTACCCCTGTACATGTTTTTAGTATGGTCTTTTGCTATCCAAAATGAAAAACAGGTAAGCAAAACAAATCACACACCTCATTAAGAACTAGCTTTCATGATGTCAGAACATCCCATGCTAGCTTTCAAGGGATAGAAGCAACTAATATTTCTACCAGTCTATGATACCTATGAAGAACATTACTGGCCAGCATAGCACAATAATTCTAAGGATGTAAAAGTGTCACTTATTCTTGGCAATAGCCAATATCTCTTTAGTTGTGTTTAAAGTCTGTTCAAGCAGAAGGATATTGTGTCTGATGCTTGAAAATCTAGCCAACAATTGATCAAGCATAAGAAGTGATTGATCTTGGAGAAAAAGCTAATACCAATACTTTACTAAACCAGCATAATTTGCAACTGTACCATTAATATTTACATATATGCACTCATAAAAGTATAGCTACAAACCCTGACCATAAGGCTTTTCTTTGAAACACATGGAACTTCTTATAGAAGAGCACAGGCAATAAAAATTTAGAGAAAAAGTGATCATGTGGTGTCCAGTTTCAACTGATACATATACAATACAAATTCTACACCTAAAGCTTCAGCAACAACTAAGGTACAAAGGTGATGAGAGCCAGAGAAACCAGAAGTCTGCAGTGAGATTGCATCTCCTAGAAATAACAAGGAAGCTACTACACCCATGAATTCTTAAGAATATGGCTGCCTAATCAACATTCGAACAAGGACGATACCAACAGACATGCTAACTTGGAAAGGAGAAATCACAGCAGGCACCAACCCAAGATAAAAACCACAGGAAGCTAAAATTTCTGAGAGACAAAAAAAAACCAAAAAAACAAAAAAACAAAAAAACAAAACTTAGCCAGGCAAAAGGCCCCAATTGGTTATCCAATACTAAGTGGAAAGCCCTGAAATCATTACATATAAGGACCATTACAGGACTCAGCAAGTTGTATTTATATATTTAGTGTGTGTGTGTGTGTGTGTGTGTGTGTGAGAGAGAGAGAGAGAGAGAGAGAGAGAGAGAGAGAGAGAGAGAGAGAGAGAGTTTATATATATATTTCAAAAAGGAAAGAAAAAGAGGCTATTATTCTGGTAGTGAGTATGGAAGCAGTACAAAGACACTGGAGGTAAGAAAAAAAGTGGGTAGGAAATGTTGCAGCTATACTTTCATTTCAAATTAGTTTTTTTTTAATTTAATAAATAAATAAACACTTTAGCTAGGTATCCCAATAGCTATATCTATTTCCAGTCTGTGATATGTAAGATATGTTTCCAGATAGTAATACTTATTATTACCTAGAAATTACCTGACATCAGGGGTGACAACATAGCTTCAATGTCATGTTTACTTATTTTGTTTAAGTGATCTCACCTCTTCCTGCTCAACACCCTGGGGATTTATGGTGTGTGCCTTCATTTTGTCCTGCCTCTGTAGAATTACATGCACTGAGCCACACTTTTTGATATATGCAGACTTCACAAATTACCTGCTATTTTCTCTGATGGACCTATACAATCACTAGAAACTCTACTCTGAATTTTAATATTTTCTTATTCTACTGCTATGTAGTATAGTTTTTGCCCCCATTGCTAATGCATGGTAATGAATTACGTTATCAACAGCTGCAACTAATGATGTCCTTAAATCAATAAACCAAACAATACTCTACAGAGTAGTTTGTCGCTAAGCTGTGATATTTGTAAACATTAACCTAGATTTCAATTTAGGATATATGAATATATTTCGGTTTCTCATGAAAGGGTTTCTCTGTAGTTTTGAATCGTGTCCTGGAACTCACTCTGTAGACCAGGCTGGCCTTGGACTCACAGAGATCTGCCTGCTTCTGCCTCCTGAGTGCTGAGATTAAAGTTGGGCACCCCTACTGCCTAGCAGGATACTTTCAATCCACAGTAAAAACATTGAAAGACAATGCCATTGTAGTTAGGGAGCACATTCATTCAGTAGTTTGTTCAGGTTCAACATTTACTGGTTATAGAGATCAGACTGTAAATCTCATTCTCTGTTTTTGTTTTGTTTTTGTTTGTTTGTTTGTTTGTTTGTTGTTTATGCACAGCTTATATTCCAGCCAAAATTAAGTAACTAAAGTTTCTTGAAACAAACAATTTATCATTTCTGAGGACAGGATGGTTAATGTGGGTGTGTGGCTGAAATACTCCCCAGCATCTGTTCCACTTCTTATATGCAATATTTAATGCTTCAAAATCTAATTCAAGGCTGAAATACATTAATGAATGAACTTGTTCACCTCTCAATGCCACCAAATGTTAACCTAATTCCACTATATCCTATTATGCTCCTGCTACCTCCATTTTCATGCTTAGATTCTTAAATCCATTACATTGAGTAGAGACAGTTTTATGTCAGGAACCACATTTCTATCTAATATATAATATAATCCACAAGTAGTTATCAGACAAACATGTGTTCATGAGTTCTGTCTCTGATACATGGGAAAAAAATCAAGAAACAAAACCTCCACAACTCTAAATTGTCAGGAACTAGGAACCATTAGAATTGAAGTGGCAATGCACACCTTTGCTGTCAGTTTCTTATTCTCTGAGTAAGACATACCAGAAGGAAGCAGATGGTTTGGAAAGAGATAAAATAAACATGAGTAACGCAAAACCTGCCATTCAATAACGCTAATCACACCACAGATTTTGGACAGTGGTGTATTCTCCACTTGCTAATAAAACTATGGTGAAACATATGTTCTGGGAGAAGTGAAAACAGATAAGGGAAAGTTAGCAGAATTTTAACTCTGCTGCCTGCTTCAAAACACTTGTCTTCCAGAATGCTTTCCTACAAATGTAGCAAGGGAGCCTGAGAAATTCTCCTTTTTAGAAGGTTCCATTTGATTATAAATTTTTTCTCTTACTGCCTTTGCAAACAAATGGTTGCTTTCTCCAGATACCTATCATTTCATTTGGAAAAGAATCATAAATTCTAAAACCAATATCATTTGTATAGACTTATGGTTTTATTTGGCACAAAAGTGGCAGCTGTTCAACACATGTGAGATCAGGAGCTTAATCATTATTGTCTGGCCTTCCTAAGGATAATTTTGACTAGTCCAAACTTTATGGTTAGCATATTTAGAAAATGCAGATGCATCCAAAAGTCAGTATTATTTTTGATTTCTTCAGAATTTCTTACAATACAATTTACTTGAAATAAAAGCAGTGTGGTATATTTTCTTTTTACATGGCACCAGGTTATTTCGTTGATCCACTGGAAAGTAGCACTATATAATTTTTCTTTCTTTTTTTTTCCTTGTCCAAGTTTCTACTTCTTAATATATCCCAAAGCCTGGGGTTTTAAATGATACTTCATTTTTGAAGACCTCCATAAGTTGAAGATAGTAATATAGTCTTTAGTTAATTAAAATATCGATATTTTAATACCCACTGTTTTAATATATTAATATTTTGATTACCAAAGTATGTTCACATATAAATAGTTTTATTGTGCCATTTTTTATTTATGCATATACTATTACAATTTATGTTCATTTGATAATAATTATAAGAGCAATATTTTTGATATGCTCAATATATTCTTCTGAATTCAGTTATTATAGTTTAGTGCTCAGTAAGTAACTGTGTAGATTTCAAAACAGACCTACTTGTCAATCATTTATCAGCAAAGCAGGTATTATGAACATTGTCCATGGACTTGAGAGTGCAAAAAGTAATGTCAGATGTATACCTTGGTTACAGCCTAAATAATTGTGGAATGAAGACAGATCTTTAGGAATATGACCACAGCACAGTGACTCTGATTCGTGGACTCAAGCATGCACAAGTATTAAAGAATCACAGAAAATGGGACTGGAGAGAGGTACACTATAGTAATTACTCAGACAAATTGGGAGCTACTACTGTGAGAGCACTTGCTCACTCACTATTACTGCAAACACCTACAAACAGAGAAAATCATGGTCAAGTGCATTCAAAACTAGAAGACATGAAATTTAATGTGTGAGCAGAGAAATTTAACCTTAAACTTCACGTGAGAGTGACTAAGTCTAGTTTATGTTGTGTTTTAACTAAGTTCAGCACACAGTTTCTGGAATCTATTTTACCATTTATGATATACATAGGACACAATTGTATGACTGATCCATCAATAGCTTCATTCCTATGATCATTGTGTAGATAGACTGCATCACTACTGACAATGTCACCTGATTAAAAATTAATGGGAATGTGTACCACAACAATGGGTGAGAATATTAAGGAGCAATAATTATCAACAATGGGTGAGAATATTAAGGAGAAATAATGAAGTCCAATTCACCTTTGATTAACTAAACTTTTCAATACCTACTTATTGAACATCCACTCTAGTAGTAACACAGTGAAGAACAAGAAAATGTTTTTTTTTTTATTTTCAATACTTTTAGTCAACTAAGTATTCTGATATGATGTGGAATACAGAATACATCACAATTACGAGTTGTAAACACTACTGTGACATAAGCAGTAGCCAACCTGTCTTCTGCCTGAATATCTTGTGTTTGTTAAAACAGTGTTGGTATACAATGCTTTGTATATGCATTGGTAATGACTGCCTTGAGAAAGTACAGTAAAGTTTAAGGTATGCCTCAACTTTAAGACCTGTATAATATTAAAGTATCTTCATGCCATACTTCCTGATAATCTTACCAGTCCTTGCCACAAATCAATTAAAGTAGAAAAAGAGAAGAAAAGTAATCTGGAAAGTAGGCAAGATAAAATTTTGAAATAACTCTTTAAACTAGCTGGTATTTAGCCAAAATATAAAATATGAAATATCAGCCATTTTAAGATAAGAGGAACATCCTTCAAGAAACATTAGCATGAGCATGACAATAGCTGAGTGTCTTGTGGAGTTCTCAAGTCCTTAGGCATGATGAATATTAACTGCACAGCTTGATCAAGAGAAGAAAGAGGTGCCATGAGATGGGTTGGAAATACTACAAGTTGTGATCTCTAGTAGCTATCTTTGTATCTGTTAGACACACCTCTTCTGGCAAGTTCAAATTTATCTTAAGGGGAGCATGCTCATACAGCTTGTAGCCTATCCAAGAAGACCTTTGGATTTTGACTATGTGAGAATCCAAATACATATACCAAATACACTGATGGCAGAAACAGGATCTTCTCCAAATATGGGGTTAAAGCTATCAAGAAGATTGTGAAGAAATACCAATTAAGTCTTCATTTATGCTGATTTTGCAGTGATTACAAAGAGTTTTTTAATTATTATTTTGAGTGGCAGAACTGGCAAAATGCTAAGAAATTCAATGTACCATGCACCACATGAAGCCCAGAGTGTATTTCTAGAAAATGATGATCATTTTCTAAACTAGTCAAAAAGGGGAGGGTTATTTTAGCCCTAATGCACTCCACTATATCAAGTTGTTTGCTTGAATTATTTATGTGTGTATTGCAATTTTTAAACTGAAAGCATCAGAGACACTTAAGCCAGTGAGAAGTTAAGGACTTTGTAGGTCGTTCAAGGAGAATTTTAACTAGGGCAAGCAGCAGAGGCTTTGGAAATATGTCCAGTCTACTTTACAAATCACAGTGGCTTAGCTGTCATGCAGATCTGGATACAAAGATGAATTTGACTACTTTAAAAGTGACTGAATGGTTTAATTTTCTACCCCTACCTGAAATTTCAATTTTCATGTCTTTAATCAGGTGTTTATGCATTCTTATTTTGTGCAATACTGTGTAACTTAATGTTAGACCTCCAAAATGAAACATATAACTAATATACAAGGAATGTACATTACTGTCATGATTGTTGTAATTATTTTATTCAAGAGAGCCTCAATAACTATGTGAAAAATGTACCATTTCAATTTCTACCAGCCATATGCACTCCTTGTTTTTCCCAGATTTGAAAAAAAGTCATTTAAAATATGTCATTTAAAATCCATATGAATATTGATATGTAGTTTATAAAAATCTTCAAATGCTTGTTGGAATATTTTCCCCAAACTCCATCCACAAATTACTGAATCACAAGTTTCTAATAAAGTGGTAGAATGTTACATAGTTTTAAAATAGTCAGTTACTATTAATCATTTTACAATCCTGATTAATCCTCTATGAATAAAAGCATGCAAATTAATGTAGAATTGATTCTATTATGAGAGGGGTATAAATAAAATGCATTAGACACTCCAAAGTGGTAAAACAAATTCTAAACAGGTTGTCACATTGTGTCTTTGAGAACTCACTTAGGTTAAAGTACAGCAGTTATCTATAATTAAAAATGACAAGGCTGAAGTTAAATGATTAAAATATATCTTAACTAGATCTTGGTGGATTCACTATTAAGACTAACAGCAAATAGGAATACAAATTCACTTAGTTTCATGCAAGCTATCTTGAAGGGTAGCACTTGGGGAAAGTGAGGTTTCTATCTGATAAAATATGAAGACATTGGAGTCACTGACACTTTAAAAAATGGCATTCAACATACCCCCCCCAGAAGGTGGGTGTCAGTGAGGAGGCCTCGACAATCTAGGGGTCCTCTGATCATTATTTATACCTGGTATACAAATGAACTTTCGGCTCCTATTCCTATTTGAAGGATGTTCTCTCAACCTGGACACATGAGGGAGGGCCTAGGCCCTGCCTGGTATGATATGATAGACTTTAGGGATCCCCCATGTAGGGCCTCACCTTCCCTGGGGAGCAGAGGGGAGATGGGATGGGGAACTGTTGAGGATGGGGGAGGAGGGGAGGGAGAGGGAGCTGGGACTGACATGTGAAGCAGGCTTGTTTCCAATTAAAAAAAAAATGAGTTTGAAAAAATCAAATGTGACTAGAATACAATGGTTGTCTTTAGAGGGGCATTTAATAGGTCACATTATATTTGTGTGCTCATAGGGTATTTCTAGAGTAATAGGATAAGGGTAAGTATAGATGAAAGATTCCTATGACTTCCATGAAATACAGCATAAAATTATGTGTGTCAATAAACCAATGTTTGCTAAGATCAATATAGATCATGAGCAATAAGAATACCTACCCCTATTTAGAAACACATGACTGTAGTTTGAAGGTTAAAAACATAGAGACAGAGCAACTCCAGAAATGTATTCAATGGAGAAAAACATTCAGTTGAAACAAGAGTGATTAGGGGCAATAGAAACAATAGCAGATTTAGGAGACAGTGCTAAGGAAAAGTAGGAAAGATAGACTCCTTGGAATGACCCTTTCAATTTCATGATATTTAACAAATGCCTGAAGTATGAAAAGTCACCATATGAGACTTGAGGTACATTCTGGGGAAAAAAAGCATTGATAAAACCTGCCAGTAGGGTTTCCATTTCTGCTTCTGCGATCATGCTCTGAAACATCTGACACCCGGGGTCTGCTAACCGGGTCCAAACTCGGCAGCACGATCCAACACTGGACACTGCCAATGCCCCAGTAACAGTTTCACCTCAATCCACCGGCCCAATCCTGCCTCCATCCACTGACCCAGGTAGCCAGGGGATATTTCTGGTTCCAGTTCTTCAGCCTGCTCAGGGGACACCTGACTCGAGGGGTCTGCACACTGGATCTGAACTCGGTGGCAGGATCCAACACACCCAGACACTGCCAAGGCCCCAGTAACGGCAAGTTTATTCCACGAGAAGAGGACAGACATCAGAGTACTGGAACAATTTGCATCTACCAGAAGGAAAACTTGGTTCCCTACCCACCAAGAGAGGAAGAGACTCCTGCTACACCCACCAGAAGAAAATGAGAGAGGACAATGTAAAAGCACATTCAATAACAGAAAACCAATATGACACTACCTGAGACTGGGAAACCTATACCAGCAAGACCTGGACGTCACAATGCAGATGAACCAGAAGAGAATGACCTTGAAAACATCTTCATGAAAATGATAGAGGACTTAAAAGAGGACATGAGAAAATCCCTTAAAGAAATGGAAGAAAAAAACAAACAAACAACAACAACAAAAAAAACCCCAAGATATCAACAAATCTCTCAAGGAAACAGTTCAAGACCTAAAAACTGAAATAGAGACAATAAAGAAAGCACAATCTGAGGGAATGCTGGAAATAGAAAAGCTGGGCAAACAATCAGGAACTACAGACTCACCCATAACCAACAGAATACAAGCGATAGAAGAAAGAATCTCAGGAGTTGAAGATACACTAGGAGACATAGACTCATCAACCAAAGAAAATCTTAAATTCAACAAATCCCTAACACAAAATATCCAAGAATTATGGAACACCATGAAAAAACCAAACGTAATAATAATAGGGATAGGAGAAGGTGAAGAAATCGAGCTCAAATGCACAAAAAACATATTCAACAAAATCATAGAAGAAAACTTCCCCAACCTAAAGAAAGACACACCAATGAAACTACAAGAAGCCTACCCAACACCAAATAGACTAATCCAAAAAATAAGGTCTCCTTGTCACTTAATAATCAAAACAAGAAACATACAGAATAGTGAGAAAATATTAAGAGCAGCAAAGGAAAAAGCAACATATAAAAGCAAACCTATCAGAATTACACCTGACTTTTCCATGGAAACTCTGAAAGCCAGAAGGTCCTGGAAAGATATTATACCTACATAAAGAGAACACAGATGTCATCCCAGACTACTGTACCCAGCCAAGTCTTCAATCAATAAAGATTGTGAAAATAAGATATTCCATGACAAAATCAGATTGAAACAATACATATCCACCAATCCAGCCCTACAGAAAGTTCTGGAAAGAAAACTGCTACCCAAAGTTAACAACAACCAGAAAAATATAGGCAATATATAATCCCACTTTACCAACAGCCAAAAGGAAAAAGGGATAGAATCCCACACATAACTTTGCCACCATCACCAAATCAAAAACAAAAAAAGAATGAACAACCAATGGTCATTAATATCCCTCAACATTAATGGTCTTAACTAACCTATAAAAAGACAAAGATTACCATAATGGATAAAAAGACAGAATCCATCCTTCTGTTGCATACAAGAAACACACTTACACTCCTAAGAATTAAAGGTTGGGAAAAGATTTTCCAAACAAATGGACACAAGAAACAAGCAGGGGTAGCAATCGTAATATCCAACAAATTGGACTTTAAATGAAAATCAATCAAAAGAGATGAAGGAAGTCACTTCCTACTCATCACATCAGGATGAAGTCTCAATTCTGAACATTTATGCCCCAAATACAAAGGCATCCACATTTGTAAAAGAAACATTACTAAAACTAAACTAACACATAAAACCACACACACTTATAGTGGGAGACTTCAACACCCCACTCTCACCACTGGACAGGAACACCAGACAGAAACTTAAGAAACAAAGGAACAAATAGAAGTTATGGAGCAATTGGACTTAACAGATATCTATAGAACATTCCATCCAAATACAAAACAATTTACCTTCTTCTCAGCACCACATGGAACATTAAAATCTACCACATACTTTGCAACATAGAAAACCTCAACAGGTATTTAAAAATGAAATAAGCCCCCCGTGTCTTATCAGACCACCATGCTTTAAAGTTAGAATTCAACAACAACAGGAATTGCAGAAAACCTACAATCTCATGGAAATTAAGTAACACCCAATTGCACAATTCCTGGGTTGAAGAAGAAATAAAATAGAAACTTAATATTTCCTATAATTCAATGAGAATACAGATACAACATACCCAAACTTATGGGATACTTTGAAAGCAGTGCTAAGAGGAAAGTTCATAGTGCTAAGTGCCCATATGAAGAAAAAGGAGATTAATCACAATAAAGAATTAACAGCACAACTGAAAGCTTTAGAACACAAAGAAGCCAATACACCTCTGAGGAGCAGATGCCAGGAAATAATCTAATTGAGGGCTGAAATCAATAAAATGGAAACTAGAAGAACAATACAAAGAATCAATATAATGAAGAGTTAGTTCTTTGAGAAAATCAACAAAACAGACAAAACTTTATCCAAACTTACCAAACACCAAATCTGGAATGCAAAGGGGGACATAACAACAGACACAGAAGAAATCCAGAGAATTGTCAGGTCATAATTCAAAAAACTATATTCCTCAAAATTCAAAAGTCTAAAGGAAATGGATAATTTTCTGGATAGGTTTCACTTACCAAAATTAAATCAAGAACAGATAAGCAACTAAGATAGACCTATAACCCCTAATGAGATAGAAGCAGTCATCAGAATTCTCCTAACCAAAAAAGCCCAGGGCCAGATGGCTTCAATTCAGAATTCTACCAGAAATTCAAGGAACAGCTAATACCAATTCTTCTCAAAATACTCCACACAATAGAAGCAGAAGGGTCAATGCCATACTCTTTTTGTGAGGTTTCAATAACCTTGATGCCCAAGACACACAAAGACACAACTAAGAAAGAGAACTACATACCAATATCCCTCATGAACGTTGATGCAGAAATTCTCAATAAAATACTGGCAAATCGAATCCAAAAACACATCAGAGAAATCATCCACCATGATCAAGTAGGCTTTATCCCAGGGATGCATGAATGGTTCAACATATGAAAATCCATCAATGTAATCTACCATGTGAACAGGCTGAGGAAAAAAAACAGATGATCATCTCACGAGATGCTGTAAATCATTTGACAAAATCCAACACCCCTTCATGATAATGGTCTTGGAGAAATCAGGGATAGCAGGACATACTTCACCCTAATAAAGCAATATACAGCAAGTTGACAGCAAATATCAAATTAAATGGAAAGAAACTAAATGCAATTCCTCTAAAATCAGGAATAAGGCAAGGCTGTCCACTCTCTTCATACCTCTTCAATATTGTCCTTGAAGTTCTAGCTAGAGCAACAAAACAACAAAAGGAGATCAAGGGAATACAAATTGGAAAAGAAGAAGTCAAAATCTCACTATTTGCAGATGATATGATAGTCTACATAAGTTGCCTGAAAAACTCTACCAGGGAACTCCTACAGCTGGGAAACACCTTCACCAAAGTGGCTGGACACAAGATTAACTCAAAAAAAAATTGTAGCCCTACTATATACTGATGACACATTGGTGGAGAAAGGAATCAGAGAAACATCACCCTTTGCAATTGCCAAAAACAACATAAAATATCTTGTGGTAACACTAACCAAAAAAAAAGTGAAAGAACTGTACCGTAAGAATTTTGAGTATATAAACAAAGAAATTAAAGAAGATACCAGAAAATGGAAAGATCTCCCATGCTCTTGGATAGGCAGATCAACATAGTAAAAATGGCAATCTTGCCAAAAGCAATTGAGCAGATTCAATGCAATCCCCATCAAAATCCCAACACAATTATTCACAGACCTTGAAAGATCAATTCTCAACTTCATATGGAGAAACAAAAGAACCAGAGTAGCCAAAAACAACCCTGTACAATAAAGGAAATTCTGGAGACATCAACATCCATGATTTCAAGCTCTATTACACAGCTATAGTCCTGAAAGCAGATTTTTATTGGCACAAAAACAGACAGTTAGACCAACGGAATAGAGTTGAAAACCCTGATATTAACCCACAAATAGGAACACCTGATTTTTGACAAGTAATCCAAATTCATATGATGGAACAAAGAGAATATTTTAAACAAATGGTGCTGGCATAACTGGATGCGGGCATGTAGAAGACTGCAGATATATCCAAGCTTATCGCCATGCACAAAACTTAAGTCAAAATGAATCAAAGATCTCAACAGAAATCCAGCCACACAGAACCTATTAAAAGACTATGTGGGAAATACCCTTGAATTAATTGGTACAGAGACCAATTCCTGAACATTATACCAGTAACACAGACACTGTGATCAACAATTGATAATTGGGACCTCCTGAAACTAAGAAGCTTCTGTAAGGCAAAGGACACAGTCAGCAAGACAAAACAGCACCTGACAGACTGGGAAAAGATATTCACCAACCCTACATCTGAAAGAGGGCTGATCTCCAAAATATAAAAAGAACTCAAGAAGCTAGTCTCCAAAACACCAAACAATCCAATTAAAAAATGTGGTACAGAACTAAATAGACAATTCTCAATAGAGGAATCTAAAATGGATGAAAGACACATCAGAAAGTGTTCAACATCCTTAGCCATCAGGGAAATGCAAATCCAAACAACTCTGAGATACCATCAAACTCCAGTCAGAATGGCCAAAATCAAAAACACCAATAACAGTTTATGCTGGAGAGGTTTTAGAGAAAGGGGAACACTCCTCCATTGCTGGTGGGAGTGCCAACTTGTACAGCCACTTTGGAAATCAGTATGGAGACTCCTCAAGAAAATGTGAATCAGTCTACCTCAAGATCCAGCAATTCCCCTCTTAGGCATATACCCAAAAGAAGCACATTCATACAAGGACATCTGTTCCACGATATCCACAGTGACACTATTTGTAATAGCCAGAAGCTGGAAGCAGCCAAAATGCCCCTCAATTGAAGAATGGATAGAGAAAATGTGGTACATTTACACAATGGAGTACTACTCAGCAGAAAAAAAAATGGAATCTTGAAATTTGCATGAAAATGGATGAAACTAGAAGAAATCATTCTCAGTGAGATAACCCAGTCACAAAAAGACAAACATGGAATGAACTCACTCATAAGTGGATTTTAGACATAGAGGAAAGGATTAACAGCCTACATTCCACATTGGCAGAGAAGCTAGCAAGCAAGGAGGGCCCTAAGAGAGACATACATGGTCCCTTGGAGAAGGGGAAAGGGTCAGTATCCCCTGACCAATTTGGGAGCACAGAAAGTGTGGGGAGGGAGCTAGGAGAATGAAAAGGGGAGAAGAAGAGTGATACAAAGGACATGAGGGAGCAGAATGTTTGAGTCAGGGGAAGAATAGAAGATAACAAGAATGGCAATACCATAATAAATGGAGACATTTTAGGTTTACAGAGAAATCAGGCACTAGGAAAATGTCTGGATATACACAAAAATGACACCAGCAATCAAGCTAAGCAACAGAAGAGAGGCTACCTTAAATGCCCTACCCTGATAATGAGATTGATGACTGACTTATATGCCACCTGATAGCATTCATCCAGCAGCTGGTGAAAGTAGAAGCAGACACCCACAGCTAAACACTGAAGTGAACTGGAATCCAGTTGCAGAGACAAGGAGTAATGAGCAAAGGTGTCCAGACCAGGTTGGTGAAATGCACACAAAGAGCTGACCTGAACAATGGGGAGCTTTTGTTCCCTAGAGTGATAGCTGGAAAAGTCTCATAAGAATTATCCTGACCCCATGAACATGGGTGCCATTGAGGAGACTTTGGAAATCCATAGGGATCTTGTAGTGGATCAGTACTTATCCCTAGTACAGGAATGGAATTTGGGGGCCTATTTACATAGTTGGATACCCCTTGAGCCTAGACACTAGTGGATGGGCCTAAGTCCCTATTCCAAAGGATGTTACAGACTCTGAAGAAGCCCTATTGAAGGCCTCACCCTCCCTGGGTAGCCAAAAGTGTATAGGATAGTTCAGATTTTAGTTGGGGGGGGCAGGGCCAGAGGGAAGAGAGAGGGATCTGGAATTGACATGTAAAATACTCTTGTTTTTAATTCAAATTAAAAATGGAAAATTTTTCATTATTAAATTCCCAAGTCTATGTGCAGTGTTCTATGATCATATTTCCCTCTTATTAGCTTTTCTTTTTCCTTGTATTTCCCTTTTCTTTCAGAGATACATAACAGACGTCCGTTTAGTTTCATATCCTTTCCTCTTCCTGACTCCATATTTGAAAAAGAAATGTTCTAAAATTCAATCTCCATTTTGTATATGCATTTGTGCGGAGAGCGAGGGAGGTCATCTCTAACATTATAATTAAATTTTAGGTAGGGATTCATCTGGTTATTCAGGACACTACAACCAATTCCAGCACTATTTATACCTGTAACTTTTCATCCTTCTCTGGATGCGTTATATCAATAACTGGAATATATAGCACTATCTCCTCTCACTATTGTGTGGGAAGTTCATTTCATGAATGCCAATAGCAAATAATGAAGTCAACAGATCTTCCTTTCTGAGCACTGGAAGCACTACTAAGCAAATGCAGTCATATGCTCTCTTGAGATCAGTCACTACTCCAGCCCTCCACTCATGATTAGTTTTTCAATCATGCAGACTCATTAGTATTAAGAAGAGACAGAACACTGTTGTGTCACCCACACATAAGTTTTGTTTACGGACAGATGAGAAGCTGTGATCATGCCTCAATCACATCGTGCATGCTTACAGCAGCTGTTAGAAAGTGGAAAAATGAATGCATTACAAAATACATCAAAGAGGCGGGAAAATATAATGTCAAGGAATTACATGGGGTACAATAGTGACATGAGGGGTTTTACCTATGATTACTAACAAATATTTTTCATGATCTGATAAGAAAATAGCCAATGAATCAACAACAAATTATAATTTTTCTGTCTGTAACTGAATGACATCCAGTGGGGTATCCCTGTAGGTATTCCTATTTTCCTAAGAAAATACCATGACACAGTTGGCAGAAAATCCCTTGAAATGTTTTGCCTTTCAGTTGGAAAAAATTTCTCTAACAAACTAGATGTTAGAAGAAACTCCCAGGCACCTCTGGCTAAGTCTATAGCTCATTATCTACTCATTACAAGGAACCTGAATGGAGCTAGGGAAAGGCATTCAAAGGATGCATTCATGTTTTATTGATTGCCAACTGAGCTCATGCTTCTGATTTTTCACACTTTGGGATACTTTGTTAGGAAAATAAGCATAGTTGGTCCTGTTTATATGCCCTCTTCCTTCTGGTGCAATTGATTCTGGCACAGAACAAAATTGAGCATATTCTCCAATTAGGTTCTCATGAGCCAATTCCACACACAAGCTAAGGTGATGCTTTCAATAAGCCTGTTGCTTATTGTCTTGGAGGACAGGAAACACACCATGCTAATTCAATGCCTCTTTGGATGAATGAGAAGACTGAGGTCCAGTTAAGTTAACTAGCTTGTCCTTCATCACATAGCCAGTGGGTGACAGCTTAGGATAAAATTTATGTATTTGATGTCTTCAGTGTTATTTTATGATCAACTATCATTTCTGGATGCAAAATAGTAATATCTTTTTTGTACCTGCTCTTCTGTAAATAACCACATAGTCTGGAGCATTCCAAGGTATCATGATATAATTGAGTATATGTTCATTTCAGAATGAATTAGGAGATAGTAAGTTGGAGAAATATGAGTGCTAACACTCTGTCAGAAAATAGCCAAGGATAGAAGTTTGGAGGGTTCATTCTGACAAGGAAACATCTGGGTGAAGCAGATGAACTATATTCAGGAACTAGGAACTGATCAAGTTTCAGAGACACATGGGCATAGAGCGAAGAAGAAAATGGTTGCCCCCATGGACATTACTGTCAGAAAGTATAAGAGCAGCTAACTTTAGAATAAATATTAAATTTTTGAGTCTCAGTTTCTGTGTTTAAAAATGGATCTAATACCTAAATACCTTAGTATTTGTGGAAATATATCTTTTTAACTATGACTTTTATTTTTGAAGGTGGTTGTATATGGATATACATTAAGCATTCCCCAAGTGTAAATTTTTGTCTCAAAACACAACTATTAACTAAGTACCCTTGTATTATTTGAACAAAAGTAATTCAGAGACACTAATAGCAAAACTTTGGACTGTAATGTAGGATGTAATAACTATGTTATTTTATTAAAATTTTCATATATTTTGACCTTACTCTTTCCCCTTCCGTATGTTTTCCCTCATCCTCTTCATCCCTACAGATAAAACTTCATGATCCATGTTTTATAAAATGAAACCCAAAGCCAAAATTCAAATGAAATAAAAGAAAAAGAAGGCACCAAACATCACCACAACAAACAAATGCCATGGAATCAATTCTGTGTGGGTCAAGTACTTCCAAATCTTTTTAACTAAGTTGTCTCAAGAAGCCATAATCTGCCCTTGCATGTTAGTTGCAAAATATTTAAGTACATTTTAAGATTCACACAGTGACTTTGCAAAACTGATGACTTGCATATTGATTATTTACTCATAACAATAAAAGTGAATAAGATGAATGAGGATGAAAAGATAAGAAGAAAAGGAAAGAACAAAAGTAAAGAAGTAGATAATAATAATTAAGGAAACTGTTTCTCAGAACATGTTTTCAAAAGAAAATATATCAAAGACCCATGTTCTAGTACCATTAAGAACAAAAAGTAATATGAAATGACAGACATAAAAGTCAGACTAGTGGACTAAAGACACATCACTCATTCACAGATTCTGGTTGATCTGTAAACAACAGGAATCTATTTCATGTCCACTTGAATTTTACTTATATTGTATTTCCAGTAAAGTGTGCTATTGCCTGATGAAGCACTGAAATTATGCTGCAGAAAGTATTTCTTTAAATACCCCACATTTAACATGATCCATATGTATAAAGCTTTATCACATGTGTGATTTATTGACATTTCATAAGTGACCATAAGGATTTTAAACATGAAAGCTACCAGACTGAATGATACTTTATGAGATGACAGGGAATTTTATGAGTATGGGAAATGGAAAAGCCAGACACTCATAGAATTCCACATCTACACATGTGGACACCAACTGTAAGTGGAACACTTTCCAAAACTCACAAAGTATTCTATGCTGTATTCTTTTAGATCTCAGCTCATCAAAGAGATTGAAATATGATGAACACGTCATGTTAGAACTTAAAATGGGAAAACTAAACAGAGCAATGAAACTCACATGAGCTAATTTCCTTAGAAGCCATGTCCAATTCTAATCTTTTTATTTTAGTAAGTGTTAATTAGTTATCATTATGTGTGAGGAAAATGTTTTCCAACTAAGGATGGTTTTTGGCTGAAGTAATTTTGTGTGCTAAATCTTGGATACGTAGATAGAAGCCATGGATGCTTTCAGATGCCCCACAGTGTATAGGCTTACTCTACTTGAAATATTTAAAAAAATCATCAGCCCCAAACCTCTATAGACTTCCAGCTCAGAATCCCTCTGATAAGAGTTGAGCAACTCCTCAGGAAATGTGGCAGCAATATTGAGTACAGCTGATATAACTTTTGTTGTATATAAGCTAATATGTCATGACTGAAAATCACATGAGCCATACCATGATGAATGTGTTTTATAAACATTAGCAATATAAAAATTAATTTCCAAATGTCTAAGATATTTTTCCTGTTTCAAATCAGTGGTGATTCTGTGTAAGGATGTCTCATTAGACTAAAACTTTCATAAAAATATCAGGGCTCTACTTGTTACTGGAAGATAATATTTAATCCATCCCAATAAACTTGATAAATCCATTATTAGCTGATGAGTAAAGTTGTAAATCTGGACTCAATATTCCTTGAATATTCAAAATCAGCATTGAAATTAAAATGAAATAGAATTTATAATCTGATTTATATTACTTCTCTTGCATGTTCCTGTTATGAACTGAATGACATTCCAAGGTATCATTTTTTTCTTGTATAATTCACAGTATTATTTTACTGAGGGTAAAGAAGGAAAGATTTAGTTGCATTTCAAAATTGTAAGTATAGTTAAGGCTGGGTGTTGGTGGTTCATGCCTTTAATCCCAGCACTCTGGAGGCTGAGGCAGGCAGATCTCTATTATTTTGAGGTCAGCCTGGTCTACAGAGTGAGCTCCAGGACTGGCTCCAAAGCAATACAGAGAAACCCTGTCTAAAAAAAACAAAGAAAGAATAGTTGATTATTCCATCAAACAAATACAAACTCTGAAATCAGGACCTAGACCAATAATCATCCCAAACCTAGATGCCTATAATGCCAGTGAAAGAATACAATCAACTACAGCCAGTGCAATGTGGCACCACCAGAACCCAGCTATCATATAATAGCAAGAAGTTAGTATTCCAACACAGCTGAACAACAAGTAAATGACTCTAAAAGCCAGAAAGCATTGTACAGATATATTGGAGACAAGAGACCATGGATATCAGCGTAGATTACTTTAATCAGCAAAAGTTTTATCACCATAGATGGAGTAAACAATATATTTCCTGACAAAGTCAACTTTAAACAGTATCAATCCACAAATCCAGCCCTATAAATGGTATAGGAAGAAACATGGAAGTTAACTTCACTCATGAAAACACAGGCAATGGATAATACCACACCAACAAAATTCTAAGTGGGGAAACACACCCCCACACACACACACTACTGCCACCTTTATCAGTAACAAAATAGCAGTAATTTATAACCATTGGTCATTAATATCTCTCAATATCAATGGATTCAATTCCACAACAATGAAACACAGGCTAAAAGAATGGATATAAAAAGAGAATTTATCCTTCTACTGCATACAAGAAACAGACCTCAACATCAAAAAGAGACTTTACTTCAGGGTAAACTGTTGCAAAAATATTTTACAAGCAAATGGTCCTAGGAAATCAGCTGATGTAGCTAACCTAATATCTAACAAAATAGACTTTAAACTCAAATTAATTTAAAAATAATCCACCAACATTATGTTTCAATTTTAAACACCTATGCCTCCAATGCAATGGCAAACACATTTGTAAGACAATCATTACTAAAGCTTAAATTACACACCTAATATCATACATTATTACTGGGAGATTTTAACACCCCATTGACATCAATGATCAAGTCATTCTGTGAGAAACTAAACAGAAAAATAATGAAGCTAAGAGGCATTATGACTCAAATGGCCCCAACAGATACTACCAGAACTTTTCACCCAAACACAAAAGAAGATACCTTCTTCTCAGCACCTCATAGGAACTTCTCTAATATTGGCCACATACTTTGTCAAAAAGCAAGTCTCAACAGATAAAGATAAAAATGATCCCTTGTATCCTATCAAACCACTGGGATTAAAGCTGGATATTAAGAACAACATAAACAACAGGAAATCTACAATCTCATGCAAACTGAACAACTCCCTACTGGATGAATAATGGGTTAAGAAGAAATTTAAAAAAAGAAATTAAAGACTCGTAAAATCAATGAAACTGAATGTACAATACACCAAAACTCGTGTGACACAAGGAAAGCACTTCTAAGAGGAAAATTCATAGCATTGAGTGCCTTCAAAAATGATTTACACAGATCTCATACTACTAACTTTACAGTAGCTAGTCTCTAGAACAAAAGTAGGAAACATACCCGAGACAGGAAGATGGCTAGAAATAATCAAACTGAGGTCTGAAATCAATAAAACAGAAGTAAAGTGACCACTAGAAATCCAGTCTCTACCAGATGTAAGCAGTAACTACAAGAGACAAACCTTCTTACCCTGCATGATGCTGTAATTGCATGTGCTACACACTGGGCACACTGTTTTACCAGTAGGTGTGCCTAGGTAGAAAAGTGACTTTGTACTTTCTAAAACTGTTTTAACTTCTGACAGTAGAGATATAATGCCTACTGGTAAGAGAGTTGGGAGCCAGAAGGGGGAAAGAAGCAAGGAAAAAACTGTCAATTACATTTTTAGACACTTGGGAAGTAAAAACTGATTGTAAAATTGTTCATGCAAACCACTGAAACTGTATAAATAAAGACAGCCCAGGCTATCTGGGACCACTTGGCAAACAACAACAACAACAACAAAAAAAGAATCAATAAACCAAAGAGTTGGTTCTTTGAGAGAATCAATATGAGAGACAACCCAATATGTAAACTTACAAACATTCAAAGAACAATATTCAACTTCATATACAAAAAAAAAAAAAAAAAAACTAGGATAGTGTCGCATCCACCCTTGACCAGCAAGAATGACACAACACCGAGGAATCTTCTTCTCACAGTTTATTCGGGAACCTTGCTTTACAGGAAGTGCCCCCCAACCCAGGAAGGTGGGGCTTAATATATCCAGCAACTACCAATCATCTATGCCCAGGTGGCACGCTAGGATAGGTTGTCACCAAGCAGATTTAGAAAGATACATGGCCTCTCTCCTAATAAGGAGTTGTTTGTCACTGAGAGCACTCGCCATCAGGCTGGCGGAAAGCAGACACTGGTGCCATCTTATAGGCAAGGTACTCTGCAGCTCCCAACAGTTCCCCCTTTTTTGTTTTAAAATTGTAGGAATAGCAGTATCTATCTGTTGTTAGATTTCAGTCATCTCGGTTTTAGGTTCAACCCCAGTGTCCCTATCTTACCCGTCAAAGAGTCACTGTGTTGCCCTCACAGGCTCATGTCTTAGGTCGAAGGGAATACATGTATGCTTATTCACTCAGCAAAAGGGTAGGTGCCCGTCATTGAGCATGACTGATTCAGATACGCATCACTCACTCAGCAAGGCCTCCACAGACACCTATTTGTCTGTAAACATGGATAACCATGCTTGAGAGGATTGTCCTGCTTCCACATCAGCAAAGGCCTGTCCCAACATGGCAGCTTGGGATTTTTGTGACTTCCTGATCCTGCATAGACACCATAGGCAAACAACAATGGCTAACAACATCATGGAAAGCATAACCCCCCACCCCAGCCTATTCCTTAACTAAACTAAAGGCTTGCTTAAGAGTAGTTAAGAGGGTATTAACAGTGGGCAGGCTCAGGTGTGTAGCATTCACGGCAACAATCTGTTGTGCTAAGGTGTCTGTCAGTTTCTCGGACTTTTGACTCCAATTTCCCTGAAGATAGGCACTCAGCTGCCAACTCAGGTTGCTGTTCTCCGTGAAATTGTTGACTATCTTGGAGGTGATACATAAAGAAGAAACGGAATGAATGCATCCTATGGAAGTTAAGGTTACTAAATTATCCACTTGCTCCTGCAACAGGTCCACTCTTTGGTTCATAGTTAGAATGCCAGCTTTTAGGTGGCCATCAATAGATCTTAAGGTAGTTAATGTTGTAGCTGTTTTTTCCACAATATCATTGACTGTCTCAGCTGATTAGACCTGAGCAGCCATGGCAAAGGCAGCAGTCATAGCCACTGCTGCAGAAAGGGTTATGGCAGTAAGCAATGCTGCAGTTATGCCAAAATTCCGTTTCGCTCTGATGATTTCCGTAATGGGAAATGTTCCTGTATCCACTTTAACCAGAATAGGAACATACGTAGGAATCCTCATCACTACTGCTATATTAGCAGAACCATTCCAACATTGACTAGCAATACAGGAGACGTTAGTCAAATTGCACGAGATCACTTCTTTGGTAGCATTAGTAGCATTAGAGAGCAGAAAGAAAAAGGGAGCTTTTAAACATACTGGGCTAGCTGGAACAGTGAAATTATCCAAAGTTTTATGTACTGATAGATTCTTAAGGGAAGGTTCCTTCTCATCCCTAGTACCAGAAACATTAAGAAGTCTTATGCAGAGATTCTGGAGAACCGTAAAAGGTTCAAGGGAAGTAAATGCTCCACGATCGTTGGATAGTACCCATTGAAAACATGTCCAGGTATTTTTACTGCCTGTTCTTTGGGAACCTCCCTGAGTTAGGTTATACTGATACCTGTCAAGAGGGGGAGTAAATTCAAAACCAGGAGCTATCTGTTTAAGTTTGTGGTCAGGGCTCTGGCAAGGCATCCAATGAGGAGGATACCCTCGATTGGGCACACAATACGGCAACACCTGAGGAGCAGTGGAATTGAATTGATCATAATGTGAATTAGAAGGTCAAAGCCATTCCATGACCATTAGAAGTGTAGTAGTATTGACATCCGTGGTCCCATTTGTACCAGTGCTGGAGCCAGAACTAGCACCTGTACTAGCCTGGGTCAGGGCTAATGTGAGCATAGCGCTAGATATAGGTTATGAGTGAGGGGGTCAAGCCAATTGCCAATAGAACTGTTTTTCATCCAAATGCATGGGTTAGAACTATTAATGAGGGAGAAGCATAATATTCCCTGAAGCGACATATTAGTAGCCGAATAAGGGGCAGTATCAGGGTCTAAATTTACACAAGGCAAGCCCAAATCACAACTAGTAGAAAAGAAAACAGGCAAAACTTTAGATGCACTATGAACAGGCAAGGGAATTGGCCACGCTTTCACTATGGCCCAGAGGGTTTGTTCCCTGGCCTGGATTAGCTACTGAGTTGTCAAGGTCAGCAGCAGGATCAATATCGGAGGCTTCATCTTGTTTGTTGCACTGCCTAGTTAGTCTCTCTGGAATCCACACTGGGTCTTGCTGATCCTGGGGAAAAACACAAACAGAACCTCTCGCCCATCTTAACACTGGGTCCGGTCCATGCCATAGACATGTAATGATATCTTTCCATCTTACGTAGCCCTTCTGATCAGGTGCCTGATTCTGGTGCTTATCGGCAGCAGAAAGGCCTTGAGAATCCAAATTGAAAAAATTCGGAGTAAAGAGAGCCAAGGATATTTGTTCCTTTAGTGTTCTACCATGGCCTATTCCCCCTTTTTGTTTTAATAAACATTCTTTCAATGTGCAATGAGCTCTTTCAACTATTCCTTGTCCTTGGGGATTATAAGGTAGGCCATGGTTTAATTGGACCTCCATCTGCTTACAGAAGGAAGTAGTAAAAGATTGAGCTGTGTAAGCAGGGCGATTGTCAGTTTTTAATTGCTGAGGTTTTACCCAGGCAGCCCATGCCTCAAGGCAATGTCCAATGACATTGCAAGCCTTTTACCCACTCATAGGGGTGGCATGGATGATGCCTGAACAGGTATCCACAGACACATGGATGTATTTAAGAGTTCCAAATCCTGAAAAATGAGTTATGTCCATTTGCCAAATTTTCAGGGGCAATAGCCCTCTGGGATTGACCCCCAGGCTACGGGGTTGCAAAAAGGTTATACACTGTTGACAATTCAATACTATCTGTCTAGCCTCCACTCGGGATAGCTGAAAGTTTTGCTGCAAAGTTTTTGCAGATACATGGAATTGTTTATGAAAATGCTTCACTTGCTCCACAGGGGAAGCAAAAAATAAATATTCCCTTCTAGTACAGTGATCTACGATCTCATTGCCTTTTGATAGAGGTCCAGGCAAGTTGGTATGAGCCCTAATATGTTGTATATAAAATTTCTGATTGAGATGCCAGATCAACTTTGCAACTCCTGTAAGAGTATGCAAACTGTACTATTAGGTTTGATAGGTCCTGCAATCTCCAGTGTCTTAACAACATTCACATCATATGCCGGACCATCTTGCCACAGCAAAGCTGTAGTCTGGGAGAATGTTGGGAGCACACACAAAAGAATATCCATGTTTTCTATTAGGCATTTAAGGCTGGCATTTTGTAATTCTGTCTCCACTTTCTTTAAAGCTTCTCTGGCTTCAGTGGTTAACTGCCTAGGTGAATCTAACACTGAATCACCATTGAGAATATTATACAATGGTTTCAACTCATAATTAGGTAATTTTAAATAATATCTTATCCAATTTATATCTCCCAACAACTTCTGAAAATCTAGTAAGCCTAGGATTTTCTTACCATACACTATTAACTCAAAGGTCGGACGTTGATCGAGGTCTAAAGCTAGGAAGGTTAAGTTCGAACCAGTAGAACCAAAGCCTCCCTCTCCTCTCTCTCTGATTTGAGCTGGAAACTTATCATGTAAACTTGGCAAAAGCAGTAGCTGTGCTATCCTGTCTCCAGGAGAAATGGCTGTAATCCCTCTTGGAGATTCTACCATGATCTTTCCTACACCCATATAATCAGGATCCATAACCCCATGATGTACTCGTAGACCTTTCAAGGCCACAGATGATCTTCCTATAAGCAGGCCTACTGTGCCAGGCTCAAAGGGTCCCTTAAAATCCATGTCAACGAGCTGGACCCCCATTCTGGGAGTTAATACGAGTCTGGTGGTGGAGCATAAGTCCATCCCCGAGGAGCCTGTAGTGGCTCTCCTCGGTCTCTCGGATGTCAAAGAGAGGGCCAGGTTTCGGGACTCTGCTCCTGGTTCTGATGCTCCATGGCCCCAAATATTTGTGGGCCCTGGGGTCGTGGGCCCCGTCGTCCATTTTTTCACTTCGGCTGCCAACAGTCTTTCTCCTATCCGGAGACCTTATTGCCTCTTTACTGAGTTCTTATTGCTCCTTACCCGAGACCTTATTGCCGCATTCACCGCGGACCTACTTGTCCCACTTACCTGGGGAACTTACTGGTGAAGCCCCGACTGTGAGAAGTTCTGAGTTCCCTATACGGGCCACCACTTGTCGAGTCCACCCTTGACCAGCAAGAATGACACAACACCGAGGAATCTTCTTCTCACAGTTTATTCGGGAACCTTGCTTTACAGGAAGTGGCCCCGAACCCAGGAAGGAGGGGCTTAAAATATCCAGCAACTACCATTCATCTATGGCCAGGTGGCATGCTAGGATAGGTTGTCACTAAGCAGATTAAGAAGGATACATGGCCTCTCTCCTAATAAGGTGTTGTTTATCACTGAGAGTACTCGCCATCGGGCTGTCGGAAGGTGGAAACCGGTGCCATCTTATAGGAGCGGTACTCTGAAGCTCCCAACAGTATAGGTACAACAATCACTCAAAATACAAGAACTTTTGGCTGTATCTCCATCCCTGATTGCAAGTTGTACTGCACAGCTGTAGTAATTAACACTAAATGGTATTGTTATAAAATCAGATATATTGATCAATGGAATTGAATCAAAGACCCAAACATAAATCCACATACTTATAGATACTTGGAAAAAAAAAAGCAACAAATAATGCATATAGGTCCATGTCTGTCACCCTGCCCAAAAATGAGTCCCTGTAAATTAAAGACTTCAATATAAATCTATATACACTGAACCTGATAGAAGAGAAAGTGGGAACTAGCCTTGAGTGCATTGACACAGGAGACAACTTCCTAAATAGCACAAAAGTAGCACAGATACTGAGATCAGCAATTAATAAATGGGAGCTAATGAAACTGAGAAGCTTCTGCAAGGCAAAGGATACTGTCAATAGTAATAAAAATGCAGCCCAAAGAATGGAAAAAGATTTTCACAAACTGTACATGTAATGAAAGGTTGCTCTCCAAAATATATAAAGAACTCAAGAAAACACACATCAAAATACCAAATAATACAATTAAAATTGGTATACTGACCTAAAGAAAAAAATTCTCAACAGAAGAATCACTAATGGCCCAGTACACTTCAAAATTGTTTCAATACTCCTAGCCATCAGAGTAATGCAAATCAATATGACTGAGAATCCATCTAACATCTGTCAGGATGGCTACCATCAAAAACACTAAAGACAGTAAATTTGTAGAGGCTGTAGAGTAAGGGAAACACTTTTCCTATGCTGGTTAGAGTAAAAACTTGTAGAGCCACTTTGGAAACCCATATGGCAGCTTCTCAGAAAATTGGGAAACAATCTACCTCCAGACACAGCTATACCAATCCTTGGCATATACACAAAGGATGCTCAATCATACCTCAAGTACACTTGCTCAACTGTGTTCATAACAGCATTATTACTAAAAGACAGAACCTGTGAACAACCTAGATGCCCCTTAGTGGAAGAATGAAGAAAATGGACATTTACACAATGGATTATTAATCATCTGTAAAAAGCAATTGCATCATGAAATTTGCATGCAAATGGATGCAACAAGAAAAAATCATTCTGAGTGAGGTAATCCAGACCCAGAAAAAGAAACATGGTATGTACTCTCTCATGAGTGGTAATTAGCTCTAAAGTAAAGGATAGATAACTCAGGCTACAAATGCACAGCCCCGGAGAGCATGGTAACAAGATGGCCAAAAGAGAAATGCATAAATTTCCCTGGGAAAGGAAAAATGAATTGATTTGCTGGGTATAATAGGGGGAGAAGGAAACATGAGAGATTAGCTTGGGTGGTTTGGAGTCAGGATGGAGAGGGAGAATAATGAAAGAAATGTCTTGGTAGGAAGTGAGATTTTATGGTTAGTTGGGAACTTGGTACCAGGGAAACTCCCAGGAATCCATAGGGTATCCCCATCTAAGACTCTTAGCAATAATGAAGAACTTAACTCAACTGGCCATTTTTTATAATCAGACTGGTGACTTGGAACCAACAGCAAGGAAGCCTGCATGAGACTGACCTTGGTCTGAGTGACAATTGTGCAGCTTGGTCTATTTGTGTGGCTTCTAGCAGTGGGAAGAGGACCTATAACTAATGCTTGATCTGACTTTGGTAAACTGTTCTGCATGCATGTTCTTGCCCAGCCTTAATCCTTTTGTAAGGATGAGATTAGTCCTAACTAAATATGATATGCCATGCTTTGTCAACACTGGTATGAGGCCTGTCCATTTCTGAACAGTATTAGAGGAAGTTTGGGGGTTAGGGAAGCTGGAAGAGAGGAAGTAGGAAAACTGTGGTCAAAATATAAAACAAATGAAAAATTCCAATTGATGAAAAATAATATTAAAGCTACATACAAATAATATTTGTATCTCCCAAAAAGGTTCATTGCTAGACATCATAATTAAAATAAAAAAATGTCAATAATTCAGAATTGGGAAACCTGGAACAATATTACTTATTTTGATAAAGGAATCACAAAACTATAGAAATACACTTAGATAAACAGTAGATATTTACTAAAAATTCAAACAATTTTTCTAAATTAATATATTAATAAGTGAACATATTCACTTTCTTATTATGTACATGTGAGTAGATAGTTGTGAACATTTATATAGATGTTTATATGTATGGAGACTTGATGTTAACATTAAATATCTTCTTCAGTCATTTTACACCTTAATTTCTGAGGTAGGTTCTGTCATGTGAATAAACCAACTGGGTAGATGGCATGGCTAGAGAGTAACTCTTCTTTCTGCCTAAAAAGAGCTGGATTTATAATTGTCTGGTTTCACACCCAGCTTTTTAGATGGGTGATCATGTCTTCATACATTCAAAGCCATCTACCAACTGAGCCATCCCCTTAGACCTGGGATGCATGTTTTAAAGAACATGTTCTTGAAGCATTTGTAACAAAAAGACTGTACAAACATTTCAGATAGAAACTATGTTTCAGAAATGTCCATGCATTTTATTTATATCCTTGTTGACAGATATGAGAAAATGGAAAAATGTAAGACAAGATATCTAATGTACTATGAATAATAACAATTTTCTAACCTATTTTCTCTAGGTAGCATAGGAAAATAGAAGTCATGGGTAAGCATTAGGTAATTTTAATTTTCTCAAAGGGTCTTGAATTAATAGCATAACATTAGAATTTCTGTAATTATATAAAAGCATGTAAGATATGATTTTGGCCGAAAGTGTCTTTTCTTTTTTTGTTTTGCTTTTCTGAGTCAGGGTTTCTCTGTGTAGCTTTAGAGCCTGTACTGACACTAACTATGCAGACTAGGCTGGCCTTGAACCCAAGTATATCCTCCTACCTCTGCCTCCCAAATGCTGGGATTAAAAGTGTGTGCCACCACCACCCGGTAGCAAGGAAGTTTTCAGAATTCTGTATCAGAAATTAAAATTGCATAGACATTAAATTATTGCCAAGAAACATAGGAGAAAATTTAAAATCTAAGACCAAGGTCAGGATCTGGGGTAGGAGACTGATTTATATAGTGTTAATATCAAAATAATGAATTTAATACAACTCCAAGGATAAAATTCTGGAAAGAATGTAAGAGTTAATAAAACAATTGATATGCTTCCCTTTCACTTTGCTTCCTCAAAACCCTTCCATATGCCATCCCTCAGACTCTCCTTCAAATTGATGGCTTCTTTTTTCACTAATTGTTATTGTATGCATATATGTATATATACATACATACACACACACATATATATATATATATATATATATATATATATACATATATATATTCATATACACACACATACACACACATATCCCTACATATAATCTGCTCAGTTAAAATAATGTCACTTTTATGTATATTTTCAAAACTGACCATTTGGCACTGCAAAATCAATTGATGTACCTTGTGAGAGAAGACCATCTCTCCCAATTTAGCTATCCTCATTTGTCTATACAATATTTTAGGTCTAAAGCCTTATTAGTATTATCTTTCCTCCTAGTAATGTCTATTGTTTTCATCACTGCTTAGACAATGCTTGGTGAGACTTTAAGGGTATAACTTCTGATATTAACAGGAGTCACAATCTCACAACAAACACCTTGACCCTCTGGATATTAACAATTTCTCCAACCCCTCATCCACAATGTTCCTTGAGTGTTAGCTAGCAATGAAATTTGAAGGCTCTGAAATGGAAGTGACAAACTACAATATCCAGAAAATTCATTCCAATAATTTACTAACAATAATAGCCTGTTCATTAACATGGGTCATTATTGCTACCACAACTGCAAAAATTTTCTTTGTTATTTTTTCCCTAGGTTGAAAGGTAATAAATAAAATCAGAGAGCTCTAAAACTGTCATGAAAAAACTGAATTTACTTAGAACAGATCAAGGAAAATCTCAAGCAAAAAGGAATCCACAGTGAATATTTCACAATAAATAACTGAAAGGAGATTTGATGGTACATGAGAAAAGTAAGCTAAATAATATCCAGATATTTTCCATTGTACAAGCAAAGACAGTTTACAGGATCCCACACAAGGTACAAATAGATTTCAGAGAATAACTTCAAAAATGTCCTCTGCTAAGGGAGCTATAAACTTCTAAACTCTTAATCTTTCAATGTAAAATTATTAAATGTTAAAAGCATCACACAAATGACTCCATTACACCAAGAATAATAAAATAATAGAAATTTCATGTGTAAATGATCACTAATTATTGGAGTTCTACAAGAATTTTAAAGTTATCAACACACACATTTTCAAATAACTGAAAGAATTGATACGGAAGGGAAGGAAGACACAATGAAGCATCATACTTAAGGAGCAATCAGAAGGAAGCTGAAGTTATGAACATAGAACCAATGGAAATTATGAAATTGAAATTTAAGATAATAGAAATAAACCAAAATGAGTAATGCACTCTAAGCTTTCAAGAATACATTTAAATTGATTGAACAAAGAATAAGCAAAACCAAGAGAACACAACAATTATGCCCTCATTACCTATTGTGAAAAGCAACTAATGTGGATTGCAATGGAGTCAGAACTAGTGTGAAAAACAGATTGTTTATTATGAAGTCCTTATGCAACGTAGCCAGTCCTGTAAAACCAGGCAGGAGAGGGAACAAAGAGAGCTGCATGTGTTCAACCCTCATATTTAAAGCCTTGTTATGTCACTCTGACTACACCCAAGTGTGTGTGGTCAGCATCACATGTGCCAGACCCCAAGCTGGCATAGACAGCATTTCCCCCTACAATTACCTATGCTTTTTACTGTACTAAACTGCCTAGCCAAGAAATAGGCATGAAAAAATGAAGAATGTCCAGACTTGAAAGGAATTGGTCAAACGAATGCTTTTCATATATGACATGTTTAGGCACACACACACACAAAAAAAAAACATAAATATATAAAAGAAAAACCAAAAAAATGAGAAAGCCATTAGAACCCATAAGATGAAAGACACTCACATACCTAAAAGGGTGTTTGTCCTTGACAGGAAGGTAAAAGCACAGCCCATTCTGGCACCAGGCAGAAGGTACCATTTTGGTGAATAGGGTATGAGAGAGAGAGGCACAATAGTTCATATGCTGTGGAGAAAGGCAAAGTCACTGAGGAGCTGTCTGATATGGGAGGCTTATATGTCACCTGGGGCCATGTTGACTTCTGGCCCTGGGTTCCTGCCAAGGGCCACATGTGGTTCTGTTGCAGCCATAGTCTGTGTTGATGTCTGTGGCACTTGCTATCAGGGAAGTCCATAAGGATGCTGGGGTCTGGGTTGCTACTTGTACCATGTTGGTTCATGAGGGCCATGCCACCATAGGAGCCACTCTGATCTGATTGGCCTGTCTAGCTACCATAGACCATAGAGACATCGGGAGCCAGCTGCAGCCAAGGGCTATTTTTGTTCGGTGACTGTACCACAGCCAGGGTCCATGCTGATATTCATGGCATCTGTTGCCATCAAGGGTTGTGGGGGGCCATGTTGATTTCCAAGGACAACTCTGAAGTCTGGATGACTACTGACTGAAGGGCCTCTGCTACCACCTAGGGCCCTGGTGACAGATTGTCAAAGACCATGTCTGAGTCCATGGTCTCTCCACAGCCAGGGTGAGTGTTGATGACCATCGCCCATGGTGCCACCGAAGGCCAAAAGAATGACTGGATTCTGAGATACCACCTGTAACAATGTCAAAGTTCTAGGAAAATACAGCTGCTTGGGTCATACTAATATGAGTGTCCTCCACTGACAACCAGGGAAGGGTGTTAATAGGACCAAGCTGCTTCAAAGGACCATGTCTGGGTCCATGGCCCTTCAGCAGCCAGGGTTTGAGTCAATGTCTAACTCCTGTTACCTCCAAAGGCCATAAAGATGTCTGTGGTCTGGGCTGACAACTGAGACCATGTTGGTACATGAGGTCACGCTGCTCCAGGGCCATACAGAGTAGGGTGGCCAGCACTGCTACCTGGGACCATAGTGAAGTCTGTACACAAGTTGTAGGCCAGGACCATGTCTGGATCTGTGGCCCTACAGCAGCCAGTGTCTGTGTTGATGTCCATGACTCATTTTAACATCAAAGACTGAGAGACTGCTCAGGGTCTGGGCCACCATCTGGTTCCAGGGACCACACTATTGATTGGCCCATTCCAATTTGTGAGCCCAGTTCTGCCACACAAAACCATTGTGGCCACTAGGTCCAAGCAGCTGCTGTATGGGTATGTGTACTTGATGCATCTGGAGTTGTTGTTAATGTCCTTTGCCACTGTTACCACACCTGCCTATTCAATCATGTGCTGAAAGTATGAGGGACATGCTAAAATGGCCCTGTCACTCACTGTGCCTGCCCATCAAAGGAGAGCTGGACATCAGCACTCAGGAGAGATGGCTCCACCTCTTGTCAGGGGCATGGGAGAGCTGGCTCTGCTCCTTACCTGAAAGGGATGGTCCAAACCAGCTACAAGCCAGGCACACATCCATGGCTTTGAGTTGTCACTAGCCAACATCTATCTCATCTCTTACCTGGCAGAACACATGGAGGAATTGCCCACGTGGAAATCTAGTTGCAGGATCTTCATGACAGCAGGATACCTGAGAAGAGATTCTGAGAGGGTCCAGCATTGATGGTGTACCAGAAGCCAGAGGCCTTTCATCTTACCAACAAAATGCTAAAAATGAACATTTGTTTTAATAAAAGTGTATATTGCAGGATACAGTGTAGCTCCCAATGTCAGTAAGAATAGAGGCAATAGAGAAGTGGGGAAGACTGGGAGCACAGCAGTTTTTATTTTTCTTAGTGTTGTTGTTTACTTGCTGTTTGTAATTTTGTTTAATTGTTTTTTGTTTTGATTAATATTCTATTTTTATTTTTTCCATTTCTCTATGTTTTTCTTGAGTGAGCACTATAAGGCAAAGAACAGATATGGAAAGTCTCGGAAATGAGTGACATTGGAGTGTATGATGTCAAATCTCCAAAGAATCAATAAAAAATTATGTTTCAAAAACAAGCAAATGAAAAAAATACCCACCTAAGAAATTTACACACACACAAACACACACAGGGAGGGGTGTAATGATAAAGGTAATAAATAAGTTCAAAGAAATGCTGCAATACAATGTAAATTTTAAAAAAACAGATACACTTCTGTACTTCACTGATGAACAATCCACAATGATATTAAGGAAGAATTCTTAAGCAGTAGCATTAAAAATTACAAGGAATTGAATATAACAAAAGGCAATTTTTTAAAAAAAATTATTCTTTTTTTATGAACATTGGTGTTCTCCCTGCATGTATGTTTGTGTGAGGGTGTCAGATCTTCTGAGATACAGACAGTAGTGAGCTGCCATGTGGGTGCTGGGAATTGAACCCAGGTCCTGGAAGAACAGTCAGTTCTCTTAACCCCTAAGCCATTTCTCCTGCCCCATAAAAAGGCAACTTTTTAAATAGGATACTGTGGTAGTTTCAATGCAATTGGCCTGCATAAGGGCATTGAAAGTGGCACTATTATAAAGTGTGGCTTGTTGGAGTAGGTGTGGCCTTGTTGCAGGACATTTGTCAATGTTGGAACAGGCTTTGAGGTCTTCTATGTTCAGGATATGCTCAGTGTCTTGGTTTACTTCCTGTTGTCTGTGGATCAAAGATGTAGAATTCTCAGCTCCTTCTCCAGCATGATGTCTGCCTCAATGCCTGCTAACATGTCTGACTGTGATGATTGAAACTTTGAACTGTAAGCCACTCCAATTAAAGATTTTCCCTTTGCAGAGTTGTCTTGGTGTCTCTTCACAGCAATAGAAACCCTAAGTAAGACAGTCAGCACAAGAGTATTTAAACAATCTGATAGTTCAGTTCCTAGGAAGGCAGCCCATATGTATGGATTTGTAGATATTACAGTTTGATGGAAATTTGATAGCTAAGGTACACCACCAGCAAAATTACTATAAATCATGACCTGGCTTTTTTGAGAAGTTAACATTTTGATACTAAATTTAAAATGACTGCCTAAATAATACAGGGTATACAAGTTAATCTTGTTTGGCTATTTCTAAATTTCCATACTTATTACAAGCCTGTAATCTAAATCATTCCTTAGGAGCACATTGTAAAGGTGCACTTCAATCAGATGAAATTTAGAATACAAATGAATCCTCACATATCATTGAATTGGTTTCTTAAAAGCTACCAAATTAATAAAATGGAACATAATGATGAAATAATTAGAAATTCTGATGTTAAGGATAGTTAGACATTTGCACAATATACTAAATTTTTATTTTAAAGGCTACATCTAGCATTCTCCTAGTAGAAAAGACAGAAGTAAACCTTTTTTTTTTACTTTTGGTTAGGTAAAGCCTTCATATGATACATGTAATATATGAACAATTAAAGATAATCAGAGGGCTATTAAGATGGCTCAATGAAAGGTGGCACATATGGCCAATACTGCTGACAGGAGTTTGATTCCTAGACCTCTGATTACCTTGTGTACCCTTGCATGTGCAAGTGTGCACATATACATAGGGATTAAATAATTACATCTAATATAAAAACAAATAAATTGCATCCAGTAAAACAAATTTGTTTCAAGAGATATCATCCAGAATACAAATGGTAATGCAGAGGGTAGAAAATCCCTTTTAACTTATATAAATGATAAAAGGGGAATTTATAAGTAGGAAAGATAGGAAAGATAAATAATTCTCAAAATATATAAATAGGTATGCCTTCCAATTCATGCAACTGACCAAAGAAAGTAATTGCCATTTACTGACAAACAGCTTTGCCCATCAGAAAAATGCAAATCCACATTACAATGACAGTCAGCTTCATAAGTGCAAATGTCCAGAACTAAAAAGAAAAACTACCTGCAATTGTTGGTAATAATGTGGAGAATTTAGGATTTCAAATAGTACTATATTCATATGAAATTCTATAGATGGTTTGGAAACCCATCTGGAAGATTTTCAATTTTATGCCCAGATTTGCCATGTGCCCCAATAATTCCTCTTATGTTTATAAACCAATAGAAATGAAACCATTTGCTTACACATAGCATCTCCATGTATATTTATAGCAACAGCATGAGTATCCTATAATAGAAACTACCCAATTGACCTTCAGTTGACAGATAATGACTATTTTTTTAATTTGCTACATCCATATGACAAAGTATCATTTGATAAAAATGTAATAATGGATTGGAGAGATGGCTTAGCAGATAATGAATTGCTGCTTTGTCACAGGACTTTGGTTCTGTTCCTATCACCAACAAGGCAGTTCACAAACTTTTACAACTCTAGTTTCATTTGTTTCTGGACTCTGAAGAAATCATGTATGCATGCAATGAACGCAACATATATCCAAGTAAAGTGTTCATACACATTGAAATAGAAAAAAACATACTGAGGCATACTAAAAGGCAGTCCTTCCTTGGCAAGACTGTGGTAAGTGAAACAATAACACACACACACACACACACACACACACACACACACACACAGACACACACACACATCTGTGGGCTCTCATACACACATGAACCCACACAAATTTTCCCCACAGATGTTGTATTGAGGTTAATCAATGTTCAGGTAGGGTAATATATGAAAATATAATGTAAAAGCTGGCAGAGATAGTTGCTGAAAAATAAAAAGTGACTGAGAATGAGAACAAGATATCTGTTGAGTTTTGTATTGTCTTATATGGCTTGTGGTCATGGAAGAGCAACTTCTAAATATCAAATAAAATAACCAAGTAGATTAATGCATATTTTGAATGCATGCATTATATGGAATGTTACTCATATCTCATGAAGTTGTTCTAAGAAAAATGGGTGTAGCCATGAATATCAACACACACACATACACACACACACACACACACACACACACACACACACACACACACACACTAAAACCCTACCTATCACATATCCTTTCTGCTTCCTAGGGAGAGTGAGGCCTTCCATAGTGGGTTATCAATGTCTATCATATCCTTTGGGATAGGGCCTAGACCCACCCCTGAGTTTCTTGGCTCATGGAGTATCCCTCTATGTGGAATGGACTCCTGAAGTCCACACCTAAATGGGGCCTCCTGTAGTAGATCAATAATGGTCATTTTTGTTGGAACATCATTTTTCTAGTCTACAGAATCTACACAAAATGACACCAATGAAGAGATTTCCAATACTCCAAGTGATTTTACTCTAAATTTAAAATTACAGTTAACATCTCAGGAAGAACATAAATATTTCAAGGCATTTTGAAGTTATAATAATAGCATTCAAACAGATTTAGAAATAAAATTTGATATGCAGTCTCTTCATTGTATGCATTTTATGAATTAATTAGCTCTAGAAATCTTCTAAATGATGAAGACATTATTTTTTATTATTTTTTTCTTGGTAAATATTGGAGGACATAGAACTTATATTTTCTCTGTACTTTCTCTATTGGGGATATCTTGATTTTTGTGTGTGCTCATTTCTGTATGTGTGTGTTATTTATAATTTCATAAGTGCTCAAGTGTGAAATTAGAGGATCAAAACACCAATCCCTCAAGGCTTTATTATCCACAAACAATCCTATCTCAGAATCCATGGCTCATCTTAGTGTGGATTTATCATACTTGAGACATCTGACTCATGCTTTATCCTCTTTAGAATATTTCTTGATTTTCTGTGCAGTCCAGATCACTGACATGATTTCTAACTAGACAGTTTTACTCAATATACAAATTTTATTACTTATCCAAATGTGTACCACTTACAATCTAGGCATTGCTGTCAAATTAAAGTAATAAAAACAGAGAAAACAAATGGGATGTAGGGAGATGGTTGCTGCATGCCAGTACTCTCACTTAGGAGTCCCAGGTGCTTCCTAAGAACAGGAACATACTATATATATATGATAAAGATATGAAGAAAAATATTTCCAAATGCACTGCTTTTCAAACTAAATTTTAATACTTTCATTTTAGATCATAACTACTGTTTCATCGCTCTGTCTCCTTTTGTATCATGTTACTAATTGCTTTCAGCCTAAGACACAGTCATCTGTGAATATTACTAACTTGGCAACAAGGCCCCCCCAAAGATTGTGCTGGATATGATCCTGTTGGCATTGCTGTAAATTTGCATTAAAGTTGCCTTTGTCTCCTTCAGTAAACAATAGAGTGGTTACCAATATACAACACTTTATGTGTGTGTGTATGCGTATGCATGTGCATGTGCATGCATGTGTCTGTGTTAGGGATTATATTCTGTAATATAATACATGTTAGAGAAAGTGAATTGTGAAAATGTTTTCTACATTTTTAACTATCTGTTATCTCACAATGTAATCATTTAGATATAATCATTCTCATGGAATTTTTCACAATAAACTAATTAAATATAATTAGATCCATTGTGGATACAGAGAAAATGTAAAAATGTGACATATACTCACTCCTACTCTAGTAAAACTGTCACTTTGATCTTTTGGTGAAGAGCATCTCTCAGAAAGAACAATATCCTAGGGTAATAATATTTGTTGAATTCATCCACCTACAAAGAAATACTCAAATCTTTAAAATAAAGAACAAATGTTCCATCTTTCTATAGGTCCTGTGAACTTTACATGACATGTATTTGACAGGGCTGGATTCCATGCATGAAGGAATCTTGAACCACTACCAATTCAGACATTACAAGAATTTCCACAATTGAAAAGATTTTAAGTTTTTGAAACTGTGTGTGTGTGTTTGTGAACTCATATTTTCAAGCAGTAACTTAATGAGATTATGCACATGTTAAACAATGATTCCTCCCAGCTCTCTTAGTAGATAAATGAATATCTTCCTTAGATTCATTGCTACCTAACTTCCAGACAATTATATTTCTTTACAAGTAATGGGTTCACAGGTTCCAACCCACCTTTTCTAAATAGTTTCATATTCTAACTAATTTCTATCAAGCAAAAATGAATAGTCATGTCCTTATCTTTGATGTATACTATTCACAGTTCCTGATGATTTCCTTCCTTTAGTGTCAGGAGAACCTCCTTTAGTGTCACAGAACCAAGCAAAAGGTATAGAGTATCACTTGCTGAATTTAACATTGTACAACAGATCATGCTGCTGTTTCGGTATTTGACAAGTCCAGGCAAGCTGATAGGAAAATCTTCACTTGAATCTCTCCTGATGGTACTGAAGAGGTGAAATGGGAGATTATGAGCAGTCTCTGGACAGAAATATGTAGCAGAAGACTGCAGAAGACCTTAGGGATCTGAACATGACCTTGAAAAAGCAACCAGCAACAATGTACACTTTACTTGCCCCATCCTTGTTAGAACACTAATTCTGCCAACAGCCTAAGGGAGTGTGGAAATGGAATCATCTCCAGTTGAGCTCAAATATACTGCCCAAACAAAGAGCAACAAAAGTCTCTTTCTATGCTCCAGAACAAAACAGCTAGTGCTATTTGAGTCTAAGTGTGTATGTTATTGTGTATTATACTGTAAAAATAACAAATATATTTTCCTAAATCAGAAGAATTATGGACAGAGATTTCTGTAGGTGAATTATATGGAATCCATAATATGTGAGACAAGGCATAGAATAAATAATTTCTTGCTTAGAAATATAACCACTCTCTGACAAATTATTACATGGATATCAGCACAATACCTCAAGGGAATCCTGAATCCTAATGAAATTTCCACAGTAAACGTCCTGCATGTACATATTTGTATGTAAATGTGTATGTCTTCCAAGAACATGTCATGTTTACAGATGCTAGGATAGGTAAACCAGAGAATTGGACACTGTTTATTAATAGTCTTTCCTATGATGCATCATTTTTACTCTTTTGTATTTATGATATCTGAGAATGTGGAGATGTGACAAAGATTATTCCCACTCCACAGATGAAGCAGCATTTATGTGAGAGGAGCCAGCTTAAAGGCTGATATAATTCATACAGAGAAAGGTCTGTTGTAGACAATGAGGCCATTAATCCACAGAACAAACACTGCTTGGTATTGTTCTCAATTTCCATTTTATTGATGATTACAGTTTAAATGATTTATCAAGTCAGCTTTACTCTGAACGAAAATTAAGAGTTGTTGTGGTTAACTTAATGTGCCAAATTGACTGGGCACCCAAATGTTTAGCTTAAAATTACCGTGCATGTATATACATGATTCACAGAAAGCAATTCTTGGGTTTTTAATTATTCAAATTGATAAAGTTGCATAGAAATATTTCTCTGCATATATATACATATATTATAAACATGCATATATATATACATACATATATATGTATATATATGAGATTCATTGATCCCAAATATTGTCATAAAATGAAGAGGCCATAGTTCTATTCACAGAATCAGGAGATGACATATAAAACACTTTCTCTGACATCAGAGAAACCAGTATTTGGTTTCTCAATTAGCTAGTCACATGCATACAAAAGAATTTTACTTCTATAGTTGTTTGAACTCTATCATTTCTTCAAATTGCTTTGAGATATTTATGTCCTTCTTGTGCTGTCAAATGCAAAATATAAACTTAGATAAAGTGACTTGGAATATTAGAAACTTCTTCAGTGGCATCATTTTCTGTAAATTCTGTAGAGTAGAAGAATTGTTAGATATGAAAATTAATCACTCCAATTACTAAATTATAGATCCTATTTTATCATAACTTTTGTATGAAGTGTAAACTTGTAGATATTTCTCAACAGTGCCACACCTTTCTCTGTATAGCCTCTAATCCACATATTATGAAAGCTTTTATGCACAAAATTTGATTGTTTTGAAATCTTTATTCTTTTTTATTCCATTTCTCATGTAAAAACACTTTAAATTTAAAAGAAATATGAAGTTATTATACTGGTTGGTGTAAAAGCACTATGTGCAGGGGATTGGCCATGCTAAATTATTTCTCCAATTTTAGAGCACCACAGAAAGCAGCTCCCCACACTTAGGGAGCATGCGTTACAGGAATTATTTCTTTGAGAATTTAAATGATACCACTATAGTATTAGTTTAGGAAGACCTAAATAGGTGTGTTCAATATAGGATATTAAATTTCTATTTTCCTTGGGTATTTCTAAAGAAATTCATTCCTGCCTACTCACTGTAATCATTCACAATACTACTGTGAATCCTTGAAGTCTTTAAGATACTAAACAACTCAATAAGATTAAATAACAATTGCATTGCCCACACCTCTCAAAATTTGAAATCATCATCAATTCATATTGAATATTGAAGGCAAAGTAATTATATGATATTATTATAGTACAATAGATGATCTTTTAGGCTTTGTAACCTCAGGCAAAAAAACTTATCTATCTTATGACATTTAGTTATCTAAAAATGTCAGTGGTTATGCTATGACATGGCTTTTCTCTAGTAAACACACTACACCCTCTGCTTGAGGTGAGTGTGGGCTCTGTTCTGACAAACTCACACCCCCCCTTGGAACATCCTGGGTCTGCTCCTCTTGTAGTAGACCCAACCAAACAGGAAGGAAATCCAGGAGTCCAGTGACACCATACTCTTGGCCCCTTCTCTGAACTCTGCTCTCTGCTTGAGGTGAGTGTGAGCTCTGTTGGAGCCTAACATACTCCACTCCTTCCTCAGAACTTCCTGGGCCTGCTCCACCTATAGCAGACCCATCTAAGCAGGAGGGACCACCTGGAGTCTAGTCACACCTCATTCTTGCCCAATCTCAGCCCTCTGCTCTCCACCCTTCACTTGAGGCTTGGTCCCCTTATCCATTCTGCTAGAGTGAGGAGAATACCAGGAGAGGCCAGACCATCCAGAGTTGCCAAAACTGAAGTCTTGGCCCATCTAATCCACCAGTAGATGAGAGAAGAAGGAAAGACCCTACCTGAACCCACTCAAAGAAAGGATGGGAAGACGACAGTAGAAAAACACGCTCAATAACAGAAAGACCAATGACACCATCAGAATCTTGGGACTCTTCACAAGCAAGACCTGAATATCCCAATGCAGATGAAGAAGAAGAGAAGGACCTTCAAAACAACTTTATGAAGATGTTAGACACACTCAAAAAAGAAACAAGAAAATCCATTAAAGAAATGGAAGAAAACACAAACAAAAAAATAGGAAATGGAGGAAAGGACAAACCAAAAAAAAATCAAACAATGAACAAATCTCTTAAAGAATGCAAAGAAAACCAAGAAAAAAACAATCAAACAAGTGAAGGAAATATTCAAAGCATGAAAGCTGAAATAGAAACAATACAGAAACACAGAATGAGGGGATGCTGGAAATGGAAAAGCTGGGTAAACAATCAGGAACTACAGATTTTAAGTATAAACAATAGAACATGAGAGATGGAAGAGAGAAACTCAGGAGTTGAAGACTCACTAGATGAAATACAGTGGTGACAAAAGAAAATCTCATGTCCAACAAATCCCTAACACAAAATATCCAGGAAATATGTGACACTATGAAAAGAACAAAACTAAGATTCATAGGTATAGAATAAAGTGAAATTTTTGAATTTTGTGGAATGCAGGCTTTCAAAGTATGACCTGGAGATTCTATGGATTTCCTCAGTGTCCATTTTTATGTCCCCCTTTTCAATTCTGAATTTATTACTTTGCATGTTCTCTCTCTGCCTTTTGCTTACTTAGGATAAAATTTTGTCTATCTTGTTGATTTTCTAGAAGAACCAACATTATTTTACATTTATTCTTTGAATTGTTTTCTTTGTTTCAACTTTACTGATTTCGGCCCTCAGTTTGATTATTTCCTGGTGTCTTCTCCTCTGGGGTGAATTGCTTTTATTTGTTATAGAGCTTCAGCTGTGATGGCAACTCATGGGTATGACTATCCTCTAGTTTCTTCATGTGAGTACTTAGACTTATGAACTTTTCTCTTAGTACTGCTTTCAATGTGCCCCATAAGTTTGGGTATGTTGTGTCTTCATTTTCATTGAATTCTAACAAGTCTTTAATTTCTTCTTTATTTCTTTATTGACCCAGGAGTGGTGCAATTGATCGTTGTTCAATTTCCATTAATTGGCAGGTTTTCTGCAATTTGTGTTGTTTTTGAATTCTAACTTTAAAGAATGGTGGTCTGATAAGACATGGGGTGTTATTCCATTTTTTTTGTACCTGTTGAGGTTTGCTATGTTGCTGAGTATGTGGTTGATTTTAGAGACAGTTCCATGTGGTGCTGAAAAGAAGCTATATTGTTTTGTGTTTGGATGGAATGTTCTATAGATGTCTGTTAATCCCAATTGGGTGTTAACTTCTGTTAGTTCCTTTGTCTCTTTGTTAACTTTCTATCCAGTGGTCCTGCCCAGTGGTGAGAGTGGGGTGTTGAGATCTCCCATTATAATTATGTGAGGTATTACTTGTGATTTAAGTTTAAATAATGTTTCTTTTATGAACATTGTTGCCTCTTTATTTGGGTCATAGATATTTAGAACTGAGTCTTCTTCTTGATGGATTTTTCCTATAATGTGTATGAAATTACCTTCTTCGTCTCTTTTGATTGATTTTAGTTTGAAGTCTAATTTGTTAGATACTAGGATATCTACCCCAGCTCATTTCTTGGGTCCATTTGATTGAAATATCTTATCCAAGCCTTTTACTCTGAGGTAATGTCTGTCTTTGAATTTGAGGTGTGTTTCTTGTATGGAGCAGAAGGATGGATTCTGTCTTTGTATCTACTCTGTTAGCCTGTGTCTTTTTATAGGTAAGTTAAGACCATTAATATTGAGGGAAATTAAGGACCAACGTCACTCTTTATACTAGCCATGAGGAACATAAAATAACTTGGAGTATTGCTAAGCCAACAAGTGTAAGACATGTATAGGAAGAACTTTTAGTTTTTAAAGAAAGAAATTAAGAAGATACCAGAAAATGGAATGATTTCCCATGTTCCTGTATAGGTACAATCAAAATAAACAAAATGGCAATCTTGCCAAAAGTCATCTACAGATTCAATGCAATCCTCATCAAAAACCCTAACATAATTCTTCACATACCTTCAAAGATCAATACCCAACTTTATATTAAAGATAAAAGAAAAACCAGGGATAGTCAAAACAACACTGTACAACAAAGGGACTTCAGGAGGCATCACCACCCCTAACTTCAAGCTCTAGAAAGATATATTCCTATAAACAGCTTGGCATTGACACAAAAATTGACAGGTAGAACAATGAATCAAATTGAAAACTCAGACATTAATCTATGGACACCAGATTATGATAAAGAAACTAAAGTTATTCAATGGAAAAAAGAAAGCATCTTCAAAAATGGTGCTGGCATTACTGGATGCTGACACTTAGAAGAGTACAGACAGACCCATATCTATCACCTTGAAGAAAACTTAAGTCCAAATGGATCAAAGAACTCAACATAAATCCAGCAACACTGAACCTCTTAGAAAAGAAAGTGGGAGGTACCCTTGAACAAATTGGTACAGGAGACTGCTTCCTGAACATAACACCAGTAGAACAGATACTTGTCAATTCAGATTGACAATTAATAAATGGGGCCTCCTGAAACTGAGAAGCTTCTGTAAGGCAAAGGACACAAACAATGAGACACAAGCCCACACGATGGGAAAATATCATCACCAACCCCACATCTGACATAGGTCTGATTTCCAAAGTATACAACCAAGTTACCCACCCAAATCAAAACAGTCCGATTAAAAAGTGGGATAAAGAACTAAATAGAGAATTCTCAATAGAGGAATCTAAAATCGATGAAAGACACTTAAGAAAGTGTTCAACATCTTTAGCCATCAGGGAATTGCAGCTCATAATATCTCTGAAATACCACCTTTCTCTGGCCAGGAATGTTAAAATCAACAACCCCAATGACAGTCTATGCTGGAAAGGATCAGGAGAACGAGGAACACTCCTCTAAAGGTGGGAGTCCCAACTTGTACAACCACTTTTGAAATCATTATGGCGGTTCCTCAGGAAAATGGGAATCAGTCTACCTCAAGATCCAGCAATTCTATTTTTAGGCATATACCCAAATAATGCACATTCATACAACAAGGACAAATATGTTCAACTATGTTCAAAGCATCATTGTTTGTGATAATCAGAACATGGAAGTGACCTAGATGCCCCTCTACTGAAGAATGGATGGAGAAAATGTGGTACATCTCCTCAATGAAGTATTTCTCAGTGGAAATTAAAAGAAATCTTAAAATTCTCAGGTAAATGGATGGAACTGGAAGAAAAACATCCTGAGTGAGCTAACCCAATCCCAAAAAGAAGAATGGTATTTATTCACTCATATATGAATATTAGACATAGAACAAAGTCCTACTAGTCCAAAATCCTCACCACTAGAGAAATTGGAAACAGGAGGACCCCCAAGAGAAAAACATATAGTCCCTGGAATAAGGGCATAGTCACAAGAACCCCTGACCAAATTGGGAGCATGGAGGGACAGTGGAGGGAAGTGGGATAAAGCGCAGGGGAGAACAGGGGGGAGGAGAGAACATAAGGGATCAGGAAGATTGAGACAAGGGTGGAATAGAGGAGAGGAAGAAAGGAGATACCTTGATAGAGAAAGCCAGTATAGGTTTAGAGAGATGTCTGGCATGGCACTAGGGAAGTGTTCAGGGATCCACAGGGATGACCCCACCTAAGAATCTAGGCAGTAATGGAGAGGTTGCCTGTAATGACCTTCCCCTATAATGAGATTGATGGCCACCTTGGTTCCATCCTAGAGCCTTTATTCAGGAGCTGATCAAAGCAGAAACAGGCACCCAATCCTGGAATACTCCTGGAATCCAGTTGGAGAGAGGGAGGAGAAATGACCAAAGAAGACAAGACTGTGCTGGAGAAACCCACAGAAACAGTTGACCTGACCTAGTGAGAGCACAGAGACCCTAGTCAGAAAGATGGGGAACCATCTTTGAACCGAACCAAGCCCTGTGAATGTGGGTGCCATTTAGGAGATCTGGGCAGTCTATGGGACCTCTAACAGTGGTGTTAGTCTTTATCCCTGGTGCACAAATAGACTTTAGGAGCTCATTCCATGTGGACTGACATTATTGGGCCCAGATACACGAAGAGGGCCTAGGATCTCCCCAAATGATATGACAGAATTTTATAATCCCATGTGGAAGGCCACACTATTTTTGGGGAGTGGGTGGAGGGTTCATTGGGGGGGGGCATTGGGGGCACGGTAGGATGGGAGGTTGAGGGAATGGGGCGATTGATATTTAAAATCAGATTTTTTCTAAAATAAATTTAAAATCAGTTTTGAAAAGTCAATTGTTAAGTTTTCAGTAATACCTTATTGACTCAAATTTATCAACAGAAGTAAATTCTTTGAAAGATAAATATGATTTTAATCTTCACATCTGAGTTTATACACATAGAACACACAGTTAGAAATTCCATAACAGATTGTCTCAATGATGCTTTGCATAATGACACAAACCCAAATTCATACTGAGCAACACTGAATTCCAATGGAATATTGAACTACCAGATAGCAAATCATTTTACTGATATTCAAGTGATTAATTTTCTGCTTAAATGCAATCTAGTGATTTGTTTTTGCTTTCATATGAGGTTATTTTTTAATTATTTTATTACTTCAAGTTAGGAACAAGCTTGTTTCACATGTCAATCCCTCTCCCTCCCATCACCGCCATCCCTCCTACCCCATCCCTGACATACCCCCCACCCCATCTACTCTCCACTCCCCAGGCAGGGTAGGGCCCTCAAAGGGGCTCTGCAAAGTCCACCACGTCTTCCTGGGCTGGGTCTGGGCACTTCCCCATGTGCCTAGGACAAAAGTGTATCCCTTCATGTGGGATGGGCTCTCAAAGTCCCTTCTTACACCAGGGAAAGATACTAATCCACTAACAGGGGCTCCCTGGAATACAGAGGCTTCTTCATTGGCATCCATGTTCAGGGGTCTGGATCAGTCCTGTCCTGGCCTGTGAAGAAGCATCTCGGGTCAATGTGTTCCACCTTGTTCAGGCCAACTGTTTCTGTGGGTTTCTCCAACCAGGTACCTACCCCTTCAATCTTCATTTCTCCCTCTCCAGCTAAGATCCATAGTTCATTTCACTGTATATCTGTGGGTGTCTGTCTCTGCTTCCATCAGCCACTGGATGAGGGCTCTAGGAAGGCATAAAAAGTAGGCATCAATCTCATTTTAGGGGAAAGGCGTTTAGGTTATGCTCTCCAGCAATGTCTAGAATGTCACCCTTGTAGGTCTCTGGAAATCTCCCTGGTGCCAGATCTTTCCTAGGACCTATAGCAGCTCCCTCTAATATGGTATCTCTCATCATGATCTCTCCTCTATTCATTCCCTAACTCAATATTTCTGCTCCTCCATTTCCTCTCCTCCACTTCTCTTCTCCTGCTCTTGTTGTGGCATATCCCTCTAACCTACTGTCATGCTCTCAATTAGATCAGGAGTTCCTGCACCTTCCCATTCCTGGGGTCCATTCATTTATCCCTTAGAGTTCTTCATGTTTCCTAGTTTCTTTTGTGAAGATTTTAGGCTGGTAATCTTTGCTCTATGTCTAAATTTCATATATGAGTGAGTACATAACAAGTTTGTCTTTTTGTGATTGGGTTACCTCACTCAGGATGGTTTCTTCTAGTTCCATCCATTTCCTTGTGAATTTCAAGTTCCATTGCTTTTTTCTGCTGAGTTGTATTCCATTGTATAAATGTACCACATTATTTCTATCCATCTTCATTTGAGGGACATCTACGTTGCTTCTAGTTTCTGGCTATATACAAACGATGCTGGTATGAACATGGTTGAACATATGTCCTTGTTGTATGAACATGCATTATTTGGGTATATACCCAAGAGAGGAATGGCTGGACCTTGAGGTAGACTGATTCCCATTTTTCTGAGCAACCGCCATACTGATTTCCAGAGTGGTCTTACAAGTTCACACTCCCACTAGCAATGGAGGAGAGTTCTTTTTTCTCTACAACCTCTCCAGCATAGACTGTCATTGCTATTTTTGATTTTAGACATTCAGACAGGTGTGAGGTAGTATCTCAGAGTTGTTTTGAGTTGCATTTCTCTGATGGCCAAGGATTTTGAACACTTTCTTAAGTGTCCTTCAGCCATTTCAGATTCCTCTGTTGAGAATTCTGTATTAAGTACTGCACCCCACTTTTTAATTTCAGTGTTTGGTGTTTTGGTGGCTATCTTCTTGAGATCCTTGTATATTTTGGAAATCAGCCCTCTATCAGATGTGGGGTCGGTGAAGATCTTTTCCCATTTTGTGGGTGGTCATTTTGTCTTACTGACTGTGTCTTTTGCCTTGCAGAAGCTTCTCAGTTTCAGGAGGTCCCATTTATTAATTGCAGACCTCAATGTCTGTGCTACTGGAGTAGTATTCAGAAATCAGTCTCCTGTGCCAATTTGTTCAAGGGTAATTCCCACTTTCTCTTCTAGAAGATTCAGTGTGGCAGGATTTATGCTAAGATCTTTGATCCATTTGCACTTAAGTTTTGTTCAAGGTGATAGGTATGGATCTATCTGCAATCTTCTGCATGTTCGAATCCAATTGTTCCAGCATCATTTGTTAACGATGCTACCTTTTTTCCATTGTATAGATTTAGCAACTTCGTCAAAAATAAGGTGTCCATAGGTGTGTGGGTTAGTAAGTATCAGGGTTTTCAATTAGATTCCATTGGTCAATCTGTCTATTTTTGTGCCAATACCAAGCTGTTTTCAGAACTAGGGCTCTATAATAGAGCTTGAAGTCAGGGATGGTGATGCCACCAGAAGATCCTTTATTGTAAATAGTTGTTTTGGCTATCCTGGGTTTTTTTATATTTCCATATAAAGTTGAGTATTGTTCTTTCAGTGGTTGTGAAGAACTGTGTTGGGATTTTGAAAAGGATTGTGTTGAATCTCTAGATTACTTTTGGCAAGATTGACGTTTTTAGTATGTTGATTTATGTTTATTCGACCTATCCAAGAGCATGGGAGATCTTTCCATTTTCTGGTATCTTCTTTAATTTCTTTCTTTAAAGTCTCAAAGTTCTTTCTGTACAGGTCTTTCACTTTTTTGGTTAGTGTTACTCCAAGATATTTTATGTTGCTTTTGGATATTGTGAAAGGTGATGTTTCCCTGATTTCTTTCTCATTGGATTTGTCATCTCTATGTAGTAGGGCTACTGATTTTTTTTAGTTAATTTTGTATCCTGTTACCTTGCTAAAGGTGTTTTTCAGCTGTAGGAGTTCCCTGGTAGAATTTTTCAGATCACTAATGTAGACTATCATATCATCTGTAAATAGTGAAAGTTTGAATTCTTCCTTTCCTTTTTGTATCACTTTGATCCACTTTTCTTGTCTTATTGCTCTAGCTAGAACTGTAAGTACAATATTAAAGAGATATGAAGAGAGTTGAAAGCCTTGTCTTGTTCTGATTTTAGAGTAAAGGCTTTGAGTTTCTCTCCATTTAGTTTGATGTTGGCTATTGGTTTGGTATACATTTCGTTTATCATGTTTATATATGTTCCTGTTAGCCCTGTAATTTCCAAGATCTTTATCATGAAGGGATTTTGGATTTTGTCAAAGGCCTTTTCAGCATCTAGTGAAATGATCATGTGGTTTTCCTTTTTCAGTTTGTTTATTTGGTGGATTACATTGATGGATTTTTGTATATTGAACCATCCCTGCATCCCTGGGATAAAGCCTACTTGATCATGGTGGATGGTTTCTCTGATTTGTTCTTGGATTTGATTTACCAATATTTTATTGTGTATTTTAGAATCGATATTCATGAGGGATATTTGTCTGTATATCTCTTTCTTAAATGTATCCTTGTGTGGCTTGGATATCAAAGAGATTGTAGCCTCGTAAAAAGAGTTTGGCAATGTCCCATCTGCTTCTATTGTGTGGAACAGTTTGAGGAATACTGGTATCAGCTCTTGTTTGAATTTCTGGTAGAATTCTGCAGTGAAGCCATCTGGACCTGGGCTTTTATTGGTTGGGAAGCTTTTGATGACTGCTTGTATTTCTTTATGGGTTATAGGTCCATTTAAAATGCTTATCTAATCTTGGTTTAATTTTGGAAAGTGATATCTATCCAGAAAACTATCCATTTCCTTTAGATTTTTGAATTTTGTGGAGTACAGGTTTTCAAAGTATGACCTGAAGATTCTCTGGATTTCCTCAGTTTCCGTTGTTATATGCCCCTTTTCATTTCTGATTTTGTTAATTAGCATGCTCTCTGTCTGCCTTTGGGTTACTTTAGATAGAGGTTTTTTTATCTTGTTGATCTTCTCAAAGAACCAACTCTTTGTTTCATTGATTCTTTGTAAGGTTTTCCTACTTTCTACTTAATTGTTTTAAGCCCTCAGTTTGATTATTTCCTGGCATCTACTCCTCCTTGGTGAGTTTGCTTTTTTTGCTCTAAAGCTTTCAATTGTTCTGTCAATTCTCTAGTGTGACTTTTCTCCAGTTTCTTCAATTGGGCACTTAGTGCTATGAACTTTCCTCCTAGCACTGCTTTCAGAATGTCCCATAATTTTGGGTATGTTGTGTCTACATTCTCATTAAATTCTAGGAATTCTTTAATTTCTTTTTTATTTCTTCTTCAACCTAGGAATGGTGTAATTGGGTGCTATTTAATTTCCATGAGTATATAGGTTTTCTGCAATTTGTATTGCTCTTGAATTCTAGCTTTAATGCGTAGTGATCTGATAAGATACAAGGGGTTATTTCAATTCTTTTTAACTGTGGAGGTTTGTTTTGCTGCCAACTATGTGGTCAATTTTTGAGAAGGTGCCATGTGGCGCTTAGAAGATGGTATATTCTTTTGTATTCGGATGTAATGTTCTTCAGATATTGGTTAAACCCATTTGGGTCATAACTTCTGTCATATCCTTAGTTTCTTTGTTAAGTTTCTGTCTGGTGGTCCTGTCTAGTGGTAGAAGGGGAGTGTTGAAGTCTCCTACTATAAGTGTGTGTGGCTTTATATGTGGTTTGAGCTTTAGTAATGTTTCTTTTACAAATGTGGGTGCTTTCGTATTTGGGGCATAGATGTTCAGGATTGAGACTTCATCTTGATGGACTTTTCCTGTGACGAGTATGAAATGCCCTTCTTCATCTCTTTTGATTGATTTTAGTTTAATGTCTAATTTATTATATATTAGTATTGCTACACCAGCTTGTTTCTTGAGCCCATTTGATTACAAAAGTTTTTTCCCATCCTTTTACTCTGAGGTATTGCCTGTCTTTGAAATTGAGGTTTGTTTCTTTTAAACAGCAGAAGGATGGATTCTGTCTTTGTATCCATTCTGTTAGCCTATACCTTTTTATGGGTAAGTTAACACCATTGACATTTAGGGATATTAATGTTCATTGTTCATTGGTTCTTGTTTGTTTTGGATTTATTTTTGGTGGTGTCATTGCGTGTGAATTTTGCCCTCCTGTTTCTTTTTGTGTTTGGTAAAATTAGATTATCTATTGCCTGTGCTTTTGTGAGTGTAGTTATGTTCGTTGGATTGGAGTTTTCCTTCCAGAACCTTCTGTAGTGCTGGATTTGTGGATATGTATTGTTTAAATCTGTTTTTGTCATGGAATATCTTGTTTTCTCCATCTATAGTGATTGAAAGTTTTGCTGGGTACAGTAGTCTGGGTTGACATCCATGCTCCCTTAGTGCTTGTAGGGTATCTATCCAAGACCTTCTGGCTTTCAGAGTTTCCATTGAGAAGTCGGGTGTGATTCTGATTAATTTGCCTTTATATGTTACTTGGCCTTTTTCCTTTGCTGGTCTTAATATTTTCTCTTTATTCTGTAGATTTGGTGTTTTGATTATTACGTGTCAGCGTGGGTGGACTTCTTTTTGTGTTCCAGTGTGTTTGATGTTCTGTAAGCTTCTTGTACTTTCATAGGCTTATCCTTCTGTAGGTTGGTGAAGTTTTTCTTCTATGATTTTGTTGAATATGTTTTCTGTACCTTTGAGCAGTGTTTCTTCACCTTCTTCTATACCTATTATTCTTAGGTTTGGACTTTTCATGGTGTCCCATATTGCCTGGATATTTTGTGTTAGGGATTTGTTGGACTTGAGATTTTCTTTGGTCGATGAATGTATATCCTATATTGAGTCTTCAATAACTGAGATTCTCTCTTCCTTCTCTTGAATTCTATTAGTTATACTTACTTCTTTAGTTCCTGATCATTTATCCAGCCTTTCCCTTTCCAGCATCGCCTCATTCTGTGTTTTCTTTACTATGTCTATTTCAGCTTTCATGCCTTGAACTGTTTCCATTGCTTCCTTCACTTGTTTGGTTGTTTTTTTTTTTTTTTTTTTGGAGTGTGTGTGGGGGGGGTTCTTTAGATTCTTTAAGAGATTTGTTTATTTCTTAGAATTTATGGTTTGTCTTTTCCTCCATTTCGTGTAATTTTTTGCTTACGTTTTCTTCTATTTCTTTAATGGATTTTCTTGATTCCTCTTTAAGGAATCTATCATCTTGGTCTCTATCATCTTGCTGAGATAATTTTTGAGGTCCATCTCTTCTTCATCTTTTTTGTCAACCTTTTCAGTTCTTGCTGGTGTGGAGTTCCTAGATTCTCAGGGTGTTATATTGGTCTTTCTGTTGTTGAGTGTGTTCTTATTCTGTCTTATTCCCATCTTTCTTCCAGTGGTGCACGTGGGATCTCTCGATCTCTTCTTGTGACCCGGTGGTGTGTGTGGGCAAGGAATTCAATGTCCGAAACTCTGGATGGTCTTGCCTCTCCTTGTAGTCTCCTCACTCTGAAGGAGTTAGTCCTCGGTAGGGGTCAGGTTGGTGGAATGGGAAGGAAGAGTGAGGTGTTTCCAGACTCCGGGAGCTCCTCCCTGGCTGGACAGGTCTACTCCAAGCAGGCACAGACACAGAGAGATCGGAGTGAATGGGGTTTCAGACTGTTGGGCAAGTGCAGAGGTTCACTCACCTCGTTATGTGTCAGGTCAGCCTCATATGAGGTTATTATTTGGTCATGAACTGCATAATCAAAGGTAGTGCTCTGTAGGTCAGTGGAACTTGAGTAGCCTTGATGGAAATCCACAGGTATCTTGTCAATATTCTTGCACTTTCTGCGGCTTATCACTTTTAGAGTATAATTAAGAATCCAGTTATGGTACAGATTGTATGGCACAGAAGAGAATCCAGTCAGAAACCAGATCATTAAGAAGGTGGTCCTCATGTGTCTTTAGTAGCAGCTCAGCTTCTTAGAAATGAAGCATGCAGTGAGAAGGAAGAAACATCTGTATAACCTCGGGAGATTCTATCATTTAAACCCACACAGTCACACATTAGGATATGAAATTGACAAACTCTATTGTCGTGTCCACCCTTGAACAGCAAGAAAAATGGAACACCGAGGAATCTTCTTCAACACTGTTTAATCGGGAACTTCTTGATTTACAGTGAAATGGCAGCCCCTGGTAGAGGAAGACGGGGCCTGATATACTCTACATCTACCAATCACCTAACCCTACATTGTGCGCCAGGATTGGTTGTCTCCAAGAAGAATTAAGAGGATACATGACCTTTACCAAATTAGGAGTTGTTTACCACAGAAAGCACTCACCGTCCAGCTGGTGGAGGGTGGAAACAGAGCCATCTTTGGGCGCGGTACTTTGCAGCTCCCAACAGTTCCCCCTTTTTGTTTTAATATTATAGGAGTAGCAGTGTCTATCTATTGTCAGATTTCAGTCATCTCTGTCTTAGGTACAACCCCAGTGTCCCTAACTTACCCATCAAAGAGGCACTGTGTCACCCTCACAGGCTCAAGTCTTAGGTTGAAGGGAACACATGTATGCTTATTCACTCAGCAAAAGGGTAGGTGCCCGTCATTGAGCATGGCTGATTCAGATACGCATCACTCACTCAGCAAGGTCTCCACAGCCGCCTATTTTTCTGTCAGCATGGATAACCATGCTTGAGAGGATTGTCCTGCTTCCACATCAGCAAAGGCCTGTCCCAACATGGCAGCTTGGGATTTTTGCAAATTCCTGATCCTGCATAGGCACCACAGGCAAACAAAAATGGCTAACAACATCATGGAAAGCATAACCCCTGCCCCAGCCCATTCCTTAACTAAACTAAAGGCTTGCTTAAGAGTAGTTAAGAGGGTATTAACAGTGGGCAGGCTCAGGTGTGTAGCATTCACAGCAACAATCTGTTGTGTTAGGGTGTCTGTCAGGTTCTCGAACTGTTGACTCCAATTTCCCTGAAGGTAGGCACTCAGCTGCCAACTCAGGTTGCTGTTCTCCGTGAAATTGTTGACTATCCTGGAGGTGATACATGAAGAAGAAAAGGAATGAATGCATCCCATGTAGGTCAAGGTTACTAAATCATGCACCTGTTCCTGCAACAGGTCCACTCTTTGGTTCACAGTTAGAATGCCAGCTTTTAGGTGGCCATCAATAGATCTTAAGGTAGTTAATGTTGTAGCTGTTTTTTCCACAATATCATTGACTGTCTCAGCTGATTAGACCTGAGCAGCCATGGCAAAGGCAGCAGTCATAGCCGCTGCTGCAGAAAGGGTTATGGCAGTAACCAATGCTGCAGTTATGCCAAAATCCCGTTTGGTTCTGATGATTTCCATAATGGGAAATGTTCCTGTATCCACTTTAACCAGAATAGGAACATACATAGGAATCCTCATCACTACTGCTGTATTAGCAGAACCATTCCAACATTAACTAGCAATGCAGGAGACGTCAGTCGAATTGCACGAGATCTCTTCTTTGGTAGCATTAGTAGCTAGCTGGAACAGTGAGATTATTCAAAGTTTTATGTATTGATAGATTCTTAAGAGAAGGTCCCTTCTCATCCCTAGTACCACAAACATTAAGACGTCTTATGCAGAGATTCTGGAGAACCGCAAAAGCTTCAAGAGAAGTAAGTGCTCCACGTTCGTTGGATAGTACCCATTGAAACCATGGCCAGGTATTTTTACTGCCTGTTCTTTGGGAACCTCCCTGAGTTAGGTTATACTGGTACTTGCCAAGAGGGGGAGTAAATTCCAAACCTGGAGCTATCTGTTTAAGTTTGTGGTCTGGACTCTGACAGGGTGTCCAATGAGGAGGATAGCCTTGATTGGATGCACAATAAGGCAAGACTTGTTGAGCAGTGGAGTTCTCTTGACTAAAGTGTGAATTTGAGTGTCGGAGCCCCTCCATCAGCATCAGAAATGTAGTGATATTTACATCCTTGGTCCCATTTGTACCAGTGCCAGAGCCAGAACTAGCGCCTGTACTAATCTGAGTCAGGACTTCAGTGAGCATAGCATTCGAGATCTGGCTATGAGTAAGGGGATCAAGCCAATTGCCAACAGAACCATTCTTCAACCAAATGCATGGGTTAGAATTATTAATAAGGGAGAAGCATAATGCTCCATCGAGAGAAATATTAGTGACTGAATCCTGGGCAGTGTCAGGGTCTAAAGTGACACAAGGCAAGCCCAATTCACAGTTAAGTAGAAAAGAAAACAGGCAAAATTTAGATGTGCTATGAACAGGCAAGGCAATTGGCCACGCTTTCGCTATGTCCCACAGGATTTGTTCTCTGGCCTGGATCAACCATGGTGTTGTCAAGGTCAGCAGCAGTATCAATATCGGAGGCTTCATCTTGTTTGTTGCACCTCCTCATTAGTCTCTTTGGAATCCACACCGGGTCTTGCTGATCCTGGGGGAAAACACAAACAGAACCTCTCACCCATGCTAACACCGGGTCCAGTCCATGCCATAGACCTGTAAGGATATCTTTCCATCTTTCATAGCCCTTCTGAGCAGGTGTCTGAGTCTGGTGCCTATGGGCAGCAGAAAGGCCTTGAGAATCCAAATTCAAAAAATTTAGAGTAAAGAGAGCCAAGGATAGTTGTTCCTTTGGTGTTCTACCATGGCCTATTCCCCCTTTTTGTTGTAATAAACATTCTTTCAATGTGCGATGAGCTCTTTCAACTATTCCTTGTCGTTGGGGATTATAAGGTAGGACATGATTTAATTGGATTTCCATCTGTTTACAGTAGGAGGTAAAGGATTGAGCTGTATAAGCAGGACCATTGTCAGTCTTTAATTGCTGAGGTTTTACCCAGGCAGCCCACGCCTCAGGCAATGTCCAATGACATTGCAAGCCTTTCCCCACTCATAGGGGATGCATGGATGATGCCTGAACAGGTATCTACAGACACATGGATATATTTAAGAGTTCCAAATCCTGAAAAATGAGTTATGTCCATTTGCCAGATCTTCAAGGGCAATAGCCCTCTGGGATTGACCCCCAGGCTAGGGGGGTGCAAAAAAGTTATACACTGTTGACAATTCAATACTATCTGTCTAGCCTCCGCTAGGGATAGCTGAAACCTTTGCTGCAAAGTTTTTGCAGATACATGGAATTGTTTATGAAATTGCTTCGCTCGCTCCACAGGGGAAGCAAAAAATACATATTCCCCTCTAGTACAGTGATCTACGATCTCATTGCCTTTTGATAATGGTCCGCGCAAGTTGGTATGAGCCCTAATATGTTGTATAAAAAATTTCTGATCGCGATGCCAGATCAACTTTTGCAACTCCTGTAAGAGTATGCAAACTGTACTATTAAGTTTGATAGGTCCTGCAACCTCCAGGGCCTTAACAGCATTCACAACATATGCCGAATCATAAATCAGATTAAAGGAGAACGGGCAATTTCTAAACACTTCAAGAACAATTTTACATTCAATAATCTGGGGGGAGCCAGGCTGATGTTGAAATTGTACTGGATCCTGATGCTCTATCATGTAGGCTCCACAGCCCATGTTGAATCCATCAGTGAAAATATTTGTGGCTCCAGCAATAGGAGCTGCTGCAGTCATTTTAGGAAAAATGAGTGGATGTTCTTTAAAAAATGACATTAGAGGGTATTTTGGATAATGATTATCTATTTCTCCTGAAAATCAGCAGCGCAGAATGCAGCAATCATCCACAGTTCCACAAAGAATCTTAACTTGTTGAGCAGTATATGGGATTATGATCTTATTTGGCAGTCTCCCAAAATATTGAATGCATTGCTGTATACCATTTTGAGCCAAGTCAGCAACCGCTTCATGATAGTATTCAATAGTTTTTTTCCTGGGGAGGATTCAGAATAAATCCATAGTAAGGGACCATCTTGCCACAGCAAAGCTGTAGGCTGGGAGAATGTTGGGAGCACACACAAAAGAATATCCATATTTTCTATTAGCTGTTTAAGGCTGGCATTTTGTAATTCTGTCTCTACTTTCTTTAAAGCTTCTCTGGCTTTAGCGGTTAAGTGTCTAGGTGAATCTAATGCTGAATCACTATTGAGAATAATATACAATGGTTTCAACTCAAAATTAGGTAATTTTAAATAACACATTATCCAATTTATATCTCCCAACAACTTCTGAAAATCATTAAGAGTTTTTAAATTATCTTTTCTAATCTCTATCTTTTGTGGAATAATTGTATGAGGGAGAATCTTAGCACCTAGATAGTTAACAACAGTGTCCTTTTGTACCTTTTCTGAGGCTATGGCTAAATTATGCATCTCAAGCAATTTTACCAATTTTGTATATGCCTTATTGAGTGTTTTATCATCTTTGGCAGCCAATAAAATATCATTCATATAATGAACACATCTAATCTTTGTAAAGTCCCCTCTCAAAGGAGCAATGACTTCTGCTACAAACAAGTGACACATAGTAGGACTATTGGCCCTCCCCTGTGGCAACACTATCCATTCATACCTTAGATCAGGTTGTTCATAATTACAAGAGGGCAGCATAAATGCAAAACGCCCTGAATCCTTGGCACACAAAGGTATGGAAAAGAAACAATCTTTAATATCTATAGAGATGATAGGCCATGATGCAGGTAAAGAAGATAAATTGGAAGACCACGTTGCACAGGGCCCATAATTTGCATCTGCTGATTAATAGCTCTAAGATCATGAATCAATCTCCATTTACCAGATTTTTTCTTAATGACAAAAATAGGAGTATTCCATTGAGATACAGAGGATTTTTATATGCCCCACATCCAGCTGCTCCTGCACTTCAGTCCTAGCAGCCTCCAGTTTCTCAGAGGAAATTGGCCACTGAGGAACCCATACCGATTCCTCTGTTTTCCAGGTAATAGGAATACCTCCATCAGTGGCCCCTAGGAAAAACCCAGACCTACATTCTTTTGTCTTGGTTGTGGAATAATAGGACTAGTTCGACCCTGCAGATGTTTTCTGAGGCCTCAACCTGGGACATATCCCATTCATTTCATGATATCTTGAGATGTTTCTGAGTATTCATTTGTGAGTTTAAAACCCATATCCTTTAAGAAATCTCTTCCCCATGGTGAAATTGGTAAGTCTAACACATAAGGTTACATGGTCCCTTAATGCCCTTCCTGTTCTTTCCAAGGCAATTGTCTAGCACTCATATCAGGAGACTTAGCATAGCCCAAACCTTGTAAAGTTTGAGAAGAGACCTGTATAGGCCAGCCAGAGGGCCAATCTTTGGTGGCTATGAGGCTCTTATCAGCTCCAGAATCTAGTAAGCCTAAAATTTTCTTACCATTCACTATTAACTCAAGGGTCAGACATTGATCAAGGTCTAAAGCTAGGAAAGTTAAGTTTGATCCAGTGGAACCAAAGCCTCCTTTCCTCTCTCTCTGATTTGAGCTGGAAACTTATCATGTAAACTTGGCAAAAGCAGTAGCTGTGCTATCCTGTCTCCAGGAGAAATGGCTGTAATCCCTCTAGGAGATTCTACCATGATCTTTACTACACCCATGTAATCAGGATCTATAAATCCAGGATGTACTTATAGACCTTTCAATGCTGCAGATAATCTTCCTATAAGCAAGCCTACTGTGCCAGGCTCAAGGGGTCCCTTAAAATCAGTGTCAACTAGCTGGACCCCCATTCTGGAAGTTAATACGAGTCTGGTGGTGGAGCATAATTCCAGCCCCGAGGAATTCGAGCCCTGTAGTGGCTCTCCTCGGTCCCTTGGATGTCAAAGAGAGGGCCAGGTTTCAGGACTCTGCTCCTGGTTCTGATCCTCCATGGCCCCATATATTTGTGGGCCCTGGGGTCGTGGGCTCTGTCGTCTGTTTTTTGGACGGGCTCCTCCATACCCCTGAACAAGAGGCTGTCCACTGATGTCTTTTACTAATCTACAATCCTTAGCCCAATGATTTCCTTTTCTACATCTAGGGCATAAGCCAGGTTGCTTAGGGCGCAGGGTAGAGTTATTGACTTTAGTAATTCCTCCGTCTGGGCATTGCTTTCTCAAATGCCCTTGCTTGCCGCATTTAAAGCAAGCTCCTGAACTTGTGCCTTTCTTAGTTAATTGCATCACAGCAGCTTCTAGGTCAGCATTGGTCAGCGGATCCCCTAACTCCCTACAGACCTTCATCCAGACCTCAAGGCCTTTACCCTTATATGGAGTTATTGCAGCCCTACACTCCTTTGTACATTGTTCAAAAATCAGCTGTTTGATCAATGGCATACTGTAGGCAGCCGTCCCTGCATTCTCCATTACAAGATGGCGCCTGCATCCGGCAGGCACCGAATGTAAACAAGATTATTGCGCAGGAGCTGGGTAATTTTCCATTCCTTGATCTCTGCCTATTCCGTGGTGTCATATGGCCCAATGAGCTGCAGCCAATCATGGGGTGACACGTCCGAGGCGGTGGTTGCCAGCCTTTATTAGGGGACAGGATTCTTGACTCGGGGTCTCCGCTCTGGTAAGCTTATGCTCTCCTCTCAAGACGCATTAAAGCTTTACTGCAGAAGGATCCGAATGTCCTGTGTGGTTCTTGCCGGCATCTGGATCCCCAAACACTCGTCCTGCAGCTTCTACCATTCTTGCCACAAAGTCTGAAAAGGGTTCCATAGGACCTTGTAATATCTTTGTAAGATTTCCACTGACCTCACCTTTATTAGGAAGAGACCTCCAAGCCCTAATGGCAATTTGGTTAATCTGATCATACACTTGAGGAGGATATCCTGTTTGTTGCTGTGAAAAACGTCCTTGACCAAGAAGCATGTCCACATCCCAGTATTGACTACCAGCCGCGCGATTAGTCGCACTTTGATCATTGGCAAACTCAATTTGGAAATATTGTCCTGGTGATAAACAAGCACTTACCAAATTCATCCACTCACTAGGTGTCATACAGAAGCGAGTGAGTGCTTCTACCTGAGCAATTGTAAAAGCTGCCATCACCCCATAGGTGCTTACCAACTCTGCCAGAGCTTTGACTATTTTAAAGTCAATCAGCTCACGGTATCTCTGTTGGTTACCATCTGTAAAAACTGGATAAGCCAGTGGTCGAGCAATCTGAAACTAAGTGAGAACCATATGCCACACTTCCCGACTGAAGGTGGAGCAACCAGGACCTCCTACTTCCTCTTTCGAGCAGTAGGGGGGAGGAGTGATAGGGCGGTGCCCTTCCTTTACAGTCGCCATTTTAGGGTGCTGTTTTTCTCATACTTTTAAAGAATGTTTTTCCATGAGCTCAATAATCTCTCCCCCCTTCTTATCCTTCGAAAGGTCCTCATCCTCACATGTATCCTGCTCTGATTCCGAATCCTCTCCTGGTTCTTTTATCTCCTTCCTCAACTCTCCTAGAGAAGGATAGACTCGCTTCTTATTCCCTTTCTGTTTTTTTCCTTTCCTCTCTCATTTTCTGACTGTTCTGATCTTTCTTCTTGGAGCATTTCTAGGGCAGCCTGTCCATTCACTATAGCTTTCTTATTTCCCTCTTGGTCCTCTAGACAGCTGCGCACCAGATGCCATACCGGGCAAACACTGGCTTCAACATTCCTTGTTCCCAGGCAAAATCCAGGTCTTTCCCTAACTTATCCCAGCTAGCCACGGTGAGATTGCCAGAGGCAGCGAACCAGGGTTCGATGGTATCGAATTCATTCAGTAACCTCTGCAACATGGCTTTAGTTACCTTTAAATTTTTAGAATGAAGCAGCTCTTGAAGAGCCAGAAAAATTGGATGTGATTGTGATGATCCCATTATGCTTTTCTTTTAGTTTGTGAGCTCCGAAGGTGTGCAAGTCGGATAACACCACCAGAAAACAAAAGCCCACACTGCAATGTTGAAAAGCAGCCAAATCACCAGTATAATAGCGCGATCCATTCACTTACTCTCACTCTGCAAGTTAAAGCAGGAGTGAGGTGTTTTGCTTTCGGTTCACTTTTGTCCCGAACAGTCCTGCTCCTCTCCGGAGACATTACTGCCTCTTTCCCGAGGGCCTTGGTGTTCCTTTACCGGAGACCTATCTCCGCATTCACCGCGGACTTTATGGACCCAACTTACCTTGGGAACTTACTGGCACCACCCCGACTGTGAGAAGTTCTGATTCCCCGTACGGGCCACCACTTGTCACATCCACCCTTGACCAGCAAGAACGACACAACACCGAGGAATCTTCTTCAACACAGTTTAATCGGGGACTTCTTGATTTACAGTGAAATGGCGGCCCCGGGTAGAGGAAGACGGGGCCTGATATAGTCTACATCTACCAATCACCTAACCCTACGTGGTGCGCCAGGATTGGTTGTCTCCAAGCAGAATTAAGAGGATACATGACCTTTACCAAATTATGAGTTGTTTAGCATAGAGAGCACTCGCTGTCCAGCTGGCAGAGGGTGGAAACCGGCACCATTTTTTGGGCGCGGTACTTTGCAGCTCCCAACACTCTATAATTCTTGAAAAATAAATACTACCAAAAGAGTTTGGAGGCTAGAGAGAATGTTCACCATTTAAGGGTATATACTCTTCTTGCATAGGATCTGAGCTCATTTCTAATCACCTACATAGGAGGCTAACAATTGCTTCTAATGCTACCTCCAGGACATCAAACAACTCTGGCATCTATGGGAACCTGCATGCACACATGCATGTGTGCACACATGTAATTAAAAGCTAAATAGTAAGTAGTGAATCTTATATTGAGTTTTTTTGCTGTTCTTTTGAATATGTGTGTTTTATTAATTCACATTCATGGGTATCATTCACTATAACCTTAGTGAGCATTCATTTCCATCTCCTATCCCATGTGCACTTGTCACTTTTCCACTACTCTTTTCCTGTTTCTGAAGAGGATTCTTTTGCTGCAAAGCATTTACGTTTGTATTTATTTTATACTTTTATATTTTGTATACTAATCACAATTCCCCCTCCCTCCCCTCCTCTCATTCCCACCACCCGAACGCTCATCCACTCCTTAATAATGTTAAGGCCTCTCATGGGGAGGCACCAAAGTTTAGCATATCAAGTAGAGGCAGAACGAAGCCCCTCTCCTCTGTATGTAGGCTGACCAAGGTATCCCCCCAAAGAGAACTGATTCCAAAATCCAGTTCAAGCACTAGAGACAAATCATTTTCCCAATGTCAGTGCCCCCACAGACTTCCCAAGCCACATAAATATCATCCACATTTAGAGGTCCTACTTCTATCTTATGCAGGTTCCCCAGCTACCAGTCTAGAGTCAGTGAGCTCCCATTATCTGGCATCAGCTGTCTCTGTGGGTTTTCCCATCATTGTCTTGACCCCTTGGCTTATATAATCCCTCATTCCTCTCTTTTACTGACTAAGGCAGCTCAGGCCAGTGCTGTGCTGTGGATATTTGCATCTGCTTCCATTAATTAACAGATTAAGATTCTATGATGACAATTAGGGTGGTTGTCACTCTGATTACAGGGGAAGGCCAGTTCAGGAACCCTCTCCACTATTGCAAGGAGTCTTAGCTGGGGTCATCCTTGTCTAGATTCTGCATATAGAAGAAAGCATGTAATGTTTGTCTTTATGAGTATTCATTATTTTGCTGACATGATGATCCTTGGATCTCCCTTCTTTCCTGTAAATACCATAATTCATTTTTATCAGTAGACAAATAATACTCCAGCATGTATTTTTACCACATTTTTCTTTATATATTTTTTCTACTAAACAACAATGTCCAACTTCATAAATTAATTTGTGAACCATGCTACAATATGAGTGTTTGGAAATCTCTGGTATGTGTCGACTCAGGATCCTCATAGCACATAGGTGAGGAATAGCTGTTTATGATTTAATTGTACTAAGCTAAGTTACTCTGTACCTTAGGGATGGATCAAGCTTACAGGGTTAGAAACGCTGGTTTCTTATTTGGAAACTGAATGTTCTTTTAGCCTTGCTCCTAGGCAAGACAATATGTTAAAGAAGAAATAAATGTAAAACATGATGCTTAGTTTATAATAATTCTAACAATTTGCTCTGTGAGCTCACATTGATAAGTCATGTAGTCTATTCTGTATATAAATGTTAGTCTAAGGGCTGTCTGTATCACAACCCTAACCTTAAATCTTAGGGTTTTATGAGTAAGGAGAATGAAGATAAAAGGCAAAAGTGGTAAATGACTCCAAACAATAAGTTTCTTCCAGACACTGTAGAGCTGATATACATGTGTTTTTATAGAGACTGTAGGAACATTCAAAAGACCTTCCTAAGTTCAAATTACACAAGCCCCAGCACAAAGAACTGAAAGTGGCTATATCTCATCCCTTACAAAGAAGTTATTGCAATTTGTACCTGCTGGAAAAGGAACACCAGTTTTCTCCAGGGGAATGTCACTAGATATATGAACTTTTCTTCAGGGTGTGCACCATGTCCAGGTTTGGCCAATACAAAGGGACTCCATAGATTTGTTGTGTGCTTTTGCTTTGTTTTGTTTAAGTATTTTCTTTTTAATGGTTTTTACTTTGGTTTGTTTAGATTTTGGTGTATGGGGATGTCAGAGAATGAGCAATGAAGAAAGAGAGAGAAAGAAAGAAAGGTAGGAAGAGAGACACAAAGAGACACTGAAAGATAGAGGGGATATCATGAAGTTGAGTGTGTAGAGAGATGGGGAAGACCTGGGTGAAATTTAGAGGAATGTCAAGAACATGGTGCTCTATCTATCATCTATCTATCTATCTATCTATCTATTTATCAAATATATATATATATGTATATATATATACATATATATATATATATAGTAATTTTTAAATTTTTCAAGAATATCTACTCAGGGGAAGAATACAGGAGAGCAAGAAAAGAGATACCATAATAGAGGGAGCCATTATAGGTTTAAAGAGAATTCTGGCACTAGGGAAATGTGCAGAGAGCAACAAGGCTGACCATAACTACCAATATAAGCAATAGCTGACAGGCTACCTTAAATGCCCTTCTCTGATAATGAAATTGACGACTACATTATATGCCATCCTAGAGCCTACATCCTGTAGCTGATAGAAGCAGACGCAGACACCCACAGCTAAACACTGAGCTGAACTCTGGAATCCAGTTGCAGAGAGGGAGAAGTGATGAGCAAATGGGTCAAGCCCGGTCTGGAGACACCCACAGAAACAGCTGAAATGAACAAAACGGTGCTCATGGAAACTAGACTGATGGCTCGGAAACCAGCATAGGACTTTTCCAGACCCATTGAATGAGGAGGTCACTTTGGAGGTCTGGGCAATCTCTGGGGCCACTTATAGTGGATCAGTACTTAACCCAAGTACACAAATGGAATTTGGAAGCTCTCTCCAAAAAGAGAGAGCATAGACATATGTGGGCAAGTCTAGGCCATGCTCCAAATTTTATGACAGACTTTGAAGATCTCTATGGAAGGTCTCCCCCTCCCTGGGGTTCAGAAATGAGTTGGGATAGGGGAAAGGTGGGGGGCAAGGAAGGAGGGAAGGAAGGGGGAACTGGGATTGACATATAAAAGAAGCTTGTTTCTAATTTAAATAAAAAATTAAAATAAGCTTTTGAGAAAAAAATAAATAATATTTTCAAATTCAAAAGAATGTGATTTATACACATAGAAAATTAAAACTCTGGGAGTTTACCTGTTGTCTATAAAGTCACATAGAAACAGTTATTGAATATTTTTTAAACATGGAGGGTTAATAGGTGAGAGTATCTTTTGAGACATTTCCTTCTATCTCCTACTTTACTGGGTGCAGGATGATCAATGGGAACTGCAAATTTTTCAGAAAACATTCATCTTAATTATAAACCTTATGGTCTCAAGTAATTGATTGTAACTTCTCTAAGTCTCTCTTCCATCATCTATAAGATAGAATCAGCACGAAAAGAGCAATTGGATCATGTTTATATTTTCCAGACTATTGTAGAAATTCCAAAAGTTGGAGTGGGGTTGTCTCAGGCTTTTTTCCTGTTTTGGTGGCCTCATTTTGCTCCTACTGTGCTGCAATGCCCTCCTGTAATATGAGCGTTTATTCATGTTCTTATTGTATCTTGTTAGGCCATGTTGGTGGATATCCATGAGAGACATAATTATTTGTTTTGTTATTAAGGAAACTTTGAAGGAGTTTATTGGGGGTGCAGGAGGATAGTGGAAACTGATGTCTGGATGGAATGTATGAGAAAATAATAAAAGTTTAAAAAAAAACAGTGAAAAAGTGTATCAGAAGTCATGTTCAATATTGTTCTCTACTTTCCAGTTCTATTATTTCTTGGGATTATCTAGTGACTTTACAGAAAATTAAGAGCAGGGCCTGTACTACTTGACTGAGACAGTGACAGACATTTTCAAGTAAACAGTTTAAGGAAAGCAAATATCACATCTTTAGGAGCTGAAGCAATAATGTTGCTATTTATGGTACCAGCAAAAGACAGAGTTGAGCTGAGGCTACAGGCATGCTTTCTCAATGCTGTATAAGCATTAGAACCACCTAGGAGCTTTGAAAAATATGCATGCACAAATCTAATTTGAGACGATTAAAACATAATCTTTGTGTATGTAAGAAATCCTGTGCCAGTTTATTATAGGTATAGTCAAATTAAGTCTAAGAAAACATTTGAATTCCTGGCAGATTTATGTGGGTATGTGAGTGGGGGTTGAAAACACTACAACTAGAGATTGTCCAAAGCATTTATACATACAAATGAGCACACACACACACACACACACACACACACACACACACACACACACACCACCACCACCAACAACAACAACAACAACAACAACTTTTTCACCTTTATCTTATGACTTCTATTGTAACTCCTTTGTGCCATAAGAAAAAAAAGGCTTTGGGATATACTCATCCCTCAAGATTAACCTAAAAGAATGACCCTTTTCTTACTTATTGCCTAATAAAGCTGTCATCCGTCAAGGGAAGACACCCAATTTTCATGCAGAAAGAAAATATTTACCCCATCACCTGTAGTCTCTCTTTCAACATCAGTAGCTGAGTATTTGAGGATGTATTCAGAACTATTTAAAACATTAAAAGTTAAGATCACCCTGACATTGTCAGGTAAAAAATAAAAGCTAACGCAAACAGAATGTAATTTTCTCATGCTTATCATCACATAGTCCTAATTCTCCCACTTTTAAGCATGAATGCCCCCTTCTTTTCATAATGCGGGGCTAGAAATATCTGGGAGCTGCAAGACAGGATGACTTAACACTCACACCATTGAGATATATTGTATCTTCTGTCTTAGAAGGGAGTTCGATTACAAATAAATTTCTGTGAATTTATAATTTTCTTAGAGAAGAGGCATCCATGTACATGCTGCTAGCGGAGAACCAGCAATGTTGATTTATCTAATCTGTAGCCCATTAAAGTCTGCAGTATGTTGCTTCTCTTATCAGTTCTCAACTTCTGTGATGAGAGTTTATTTGGCTCTCATATTGGAGAATGAATTTAAAGCTTTGTACATGAAGAAAATGACTTTACCACTGAAGTTCACTCCTGCCCCTGCCCCTGTTCCCTTTTAGTTGGTGACAGAAACTCATTATATTGCCTATGCTGGCCCTGATCTTGGGATATTCATGCCTTAGCCTTCAAAGTACTTGGGAATATGGGCGTTCACTATTCCATTCCAATATCTTAGCCTTTCCTATATTACGGATATATAGAAAGAAACAATAATGAGATGAAATGATAATACATACCATTAAGAATGAACTGGTCCCCATGTGCATCTATGGAAGGGAAACAACAGGAAACTTTCAAGTGCATGACTTCCTGATAAATAGCTAAAAAGTGGGACTCCTTCATTAGCTTACTCATTTCTGTGTGTTGATGTGGCTGAGGAACATCACTGAAAGTTCTCATCTCCCTTCTGTCATGTTTGTGTGAGTGTTTCCCAAGTTTCCTTTAGGGCTGCAGAAGCCTTTGCCCTTATGGTGCTGCTAAAGGAAGTTATCCATGGTGGTTCAATCAGAGGAATGGTTACAGCAGTGTCAGGAGGTTCCAATTACTGCAGGAAACAAAGCTTAGCATCAGCGAACGAGAAAAGTGATAGGGAACAACCAAGTTCCAACTCAGCTAAGCAGAATGGTGGCAGGGCCTAGCGGCTATAAAGAAGAAATGCTTTAGACAATGCTCATGAGTATCAACAACAACAAAATCTTTCAGGACTATATTTGCGACACTAATTTTAGGTTATTTTAATTTCTCTTCTGTGGAAAGTTTAAAGCATTCTGACAAAGGGTTTACTCTAGTTATTTTTTTTCAGCCATGTTGTTAATTGCTAAAAGTAATTGTCTGCACATGATACTGAACAAATGTATCTTCAAGAAAATGTAAATATTAATAGGAAAGACATGGGCTCTGGTGGTTCACTGTGATACAACAGAGTCTATCCAAAAATCAAAGAAAGATTTAATTATGAAGACAATGTGGAGATGAATTTTGTAGATCTTCACTGTGGGAGAAGGGATAGACCTGAGGAAGTAGGAAACAGATGTTGTTACATGGAACCTACACTTTGGAGGAGAGATTAACCAAGATATGGTCATTTGTGTTGATGGTACTTTCATGAGAAAGATCTCAACATTCATTCCAATAGTCATTTAAAATATGTGTAACTATTATGGGAATGAATGTAATTTTGTTTTTCATTTGGGTTATGGATCTACTTTTGAGTATAGATTTTAAAAAAATCATGTGATGGTGCTTCTGGCTTCATTTTCTCTTGCTCTATTAACCATGAAGAATGGGTCTCCCACAGAACATAAGAGTCTTGGATGGTACAATTTTTGGAGGATAAACACTTAAAATTGGAAAGGGTCACATTCTTAACCACCTATGAGGGCCTCAGGAAGAATAACATCATTAGGACATATATATTTGTAAGATCAATCACATGTCTAGACAGGAAGCCAAAGAGATTCAGTACACAGGTCTAGTATTTTTTTTCTTCTTTTCCTTAATTATGTGTTTTCTTTAAAGATTCATTTTTCTTTTATTTTCTGTGCATTTCCTGTTTTCACTGCATGTATATATGTGTATCATGTACACGACTGGTGTTGAGAGAGGTCAGAAGAGTTTGTTAGATTCCTCCTAACTGTAAGTTACAAACTGTAGTGAATCACCCTGTTTGTGATATGAATGGAACCCAGGTTCTCTGCATGAGGAGCATGTGCTCCTTAGCACTAAGCCATCTCACTAGTCTGAGATTAAGTATTTGTAATTAGTAGAAGAGCCAAGGGATTAATCTCATTGTCTGTCTTAGCTTCTTAGTAAAATTCAGCATTCTTGATGTGACATTTCCACATTCCCTTTTAAAATATTTCATTAAATTTTATTTTTACATTTATTTTTATTAGTTAAATTAGGAACAAGCTTGCTTCACATGTAAGTCCCTTATCCCTCCCCCTCCACTCCAACCACCCACTAGCACCTCACCCCATCCCCTTCTGCTCCCCAGGGAGAGTAATACCCTCTGTGGGGGCTCCCCAAAGTCCACCACATCACCCTGGGCTGGGCCTGGGCCCTCCCCCATTTGTCTGGGCCGAGAGAGCATCCCTTCATCTAGGATGGGCTTTCAAAATCCCTTCTTACAGCAGGGAAGAATACTGATCCAATACGAAGGGACCCATAGAGTGCCAAAGCCTCCTCATTGACATCCACATTCAGGGTTCTTGATCATTCCCATACTGGCCTCCCAGACAGCAGTATAGGGTCCGTGTATTCTTCCTTTTTCAGGTCAGCTGTTTCTGTGGGTTTCACCAGCCTGGTCCAGACCCATTTGATCTTCATTCCACCCTCTCTGAAAATGGGTTTCAGAGGTCAATTCAGTGTATAGTTGTGGGTGTCCGCCTCTGCTTCCATCAGGCACTGGATGAGGGCTCCTCATGCTCCCAATTAGCTCAGGAGATCCTCCCACTTCCCATTTTCCAGGGACCATGCATTTTTTTTTCATAGAGTCCTTCCTGTTTCCTAGTTCCTTTGGTGATGAGGATTGTAGGCTGGTAATCCTTTGCTCTATGTCTAAAATTCTTATATGTGTGAGTACACACCATGTTTGTCCTTTTGAGGCTGGATTAACTCACTCAGGATGGTTTCTTCTAGTTCCATCCATTTGCCTATAAATTTCAAGATTCCATTGCTTTTTTCCCACTGAGTAGTAATCAATTGTGTAGATGTAGCACATTTTGTCTATCCTTTGTACAGTTGAGGGGCAGCTAGGTTGCTTCCAGATTCTGGCTATTACAAACAATCTTGCTATGAACATGGTTGAATATATGTCCTTGTTGTATGATGGTTCATTATTTGGGTATATACCCAAAAGAGGAATTGCTGGATCTCGTAGAAATCTTTCACCTTAATTATGTGTTTTGTGTATTTATGTATACAACTATGCATTTGTTTGGGTAGATGAGTTACACAACTCCTATTTGTTAGACAGAAAACAATTTTTCCATAATCAATTCTCCTATTTTACATTGTGGGTTCTGCAATTGAACTCAGATTGTTGGGGTTGGTAGCAGGCCCCTCTGCCTGCTAACCTAACATGTGGTCAATATTTTATATATGAGAATTTTATAATAATACATTCGTGGAATTGTGAAAACTGTATTAATATCTACTGATGACCCAATTATTTCTAACATGGAACTACCTCTTAAAAATCTGCCATATACCTAACAACATTATATAGGAGACATGTTTCCCCAAACCTGTAGATTTTAAACTCAATCTGAACCATATAAGCATACCAGAGGAAAATGACACAAGGAAGAAATTAGACTTTATATTACTTAAAAATAAATCAAATTAATGAGAAAGGTTTTAGATTATATGTTATAACATGAACATAATCTAGTGACTCATGAAATAGAGAAAATAACTATATCTGAATATTGGACAATAAAATATATTTATTTATTGACAGCCTATTTCAATTTAACATAAAGGAATACCTCTGAATGTTAGATGAAGGAAAGGATGTTTGGTCCATTGCTTTTGAATGCTCTCTTGCTGGGTCTTGTACACAAGTCTAAAGAGTACTGGACTAGGTTTATCCTATTCTTTGTAAATAAAGTACACCCTGTGCTTAGCTCTGGCCACCAAATGAGTCTACTAAAATTGGTGATGATGAAATAATCTACCTAAAGATCAGTAGCAGACTAACCTTCCTCAAGGACTGAAAGAAGTTCAGATAATGAGAAACTTTGTACTAACTCTAGACAAATTCTTTAAATTAAAAGCTTATAATGAAGTGAAGGTCAGTTTATATTGCAATCTTGACCTTGTTACCAAAGTGATAGCATTCAATGAGTTCTTGATTGGAATCCTCTGGCAAGAGACCTAATATCACTTTTCTCTCCAAACATTATGACTCACAGAGCTTAAGTTTGCTTTACAATTTCATCATAGACATTTGTTTTTCTTTTCCCAGGAAGCTAAAGATAAAATACAGCTCCTACAATTCTACATTTTTAAGAAAATTCATATTTTTTCTGAATTAGACCAAAACATAGAAATATTTGTTTAGAAAAGTTGTAGGTATAATATATTACATTGATATGGCCTTAATATGTTCTCATATATAGGCTATACTATTCTTTAGAAAATAATATTTGGGAACAGATAATATTTGGTGACACGTTTTTAAAAATATAAGCAAAGAGGTCATTTTCCAGCAGCTTCTCTCTCACCGCAGTTTGATATCTACTCCACTGACAAAACTGTGAGGATTTGGTCCCAGCTGAACAGAGACCCAGAGAAACACTATTTGACATTTTACTTGACATTTTGAATTAATTTGACTTTCCAACCATGGGACCAGCATAAAATTACACAACGCTTACTGATCATCTTAGGGCACCACACTGGGAATCTGTTAGGTTGGGCTAAAATAAAATTGCCAATATTTAAGTTTTGGTTTTCTTTTCATTTCCTAGTCATTATCTCAACTTGCCATGACTTGCCTCCCAGATCACAATGCACTGAATAATGTCCTTGAGCTCCTGATCTTCCTGCCTCTGCTTCTCATGTGTTTGCATTACAGACATGCATGACCACATCTATTGTGTGTATTGCTGAGGACCAAACCCTGGACTTCCTGAATTTTAGGAAAGCAGTATACAAACTGAATTACATTCTCTGCTCTATATTCAAAGATTTAAACATGAAACATGGCACTATATGCAATGCACTCTTTGTGAAGCAAACAGTTCAGTTTTTGTTGTTCCACAGAGACTTGAGAATTAAATTAGCTATTCAATTTCTTCAAGTATAAATTTTTGTAATCCTATTAAATGTGGGCAATTGCAGTAACTTGTTAGAACTGTGTGGGTTAAATGAGATGCTCTGTGGCAACACACTTTGCAAATGGTTATTTGCATTGGATTTGAATACTTCAAAAACCATAGTGAAGATGATGGTTTTATAAACTTTTACTCCCTACTGCTTAAGTGCTTCCTTGGTTGGAATACACATGGGTTTCTGTGTTGTTATCTCACTATGAATATGCTATGACTCTTCCTCCAATCTGGCTTTATTCTGAAAGCTATTTTCTTCTTCTTTGGATTTACTGTACAGCTTTCTTCTGAATGGGTAGAATATTTATACATTTCATTAATAATATGTACTCAGGCTTTCTGGTTTGTGCATCCAGTGAAGCACTCAGCAGAAAATACACTTGAGGCTCTTTTTTCTCCCTGTACCATTGGGGAACTGAAATTAATTCCCTTACAGTTTCCAAGGGCTTGAAGCATTTGTTTTGTTTAGGAGTCAAACAGCTGTGTTGCCAAAACTTTTATGATTGTTAATGTGCTTTGGCCCGTTTTATCTGGATGATGCGTTTCACAACAATCGATCAGGGAAGATTTCTGTGGCTCAGGCTGACTATGCTTCTAATCATCAGTGACACTTTTGGCCTTCCCTTACTTTGTTTTCTTTCCCCTTTCCAAGGGTTTTATTTCTAATCCTGAATGGAATATAATGTCATTTACAAAGATGTTTTAGGTGTACTTTGACTATCCAGCAGACAAGGGTATTTACCAAGTAAGTAGGATGACTTGAATTTAGTCTTCCAAATCAATATTAAAAGGCCAGATGCACTGGCATTCATTTGTAATCCCACAGTATGGATACTGTGAGTTGGGAGACCAAAGATTTTGAAACTAGTGAACCTGGAGTATACAACAAGGGAAAAAGTAAGACTACTTCTGCCTCAACAAAGTAAAGAGTAAGAAACAACTTCTGAAAGTTCTCCACTGACTGCCAAAGGAGGCTTAAGGCACAGATGAGTTCCCTTCCCTCAGTAATGTATACATACCATCACACACAGAGATGTTGATAGCCGAATCTCAGGGCTTGTCATGAGATCCTAGGCCATGCTTGGCATGCCACATAGTTAACCTTTACATAGCAGCTCCTTAGAACCTCAGCTCAAGAAAAGAAACAACTTAACCCAGTCCTCCACCCACAGGCTCAGTCACCTAAGCAACCCTCCCTGGACCTCTTAATCATAAACTCTTTACCCTTCCAAACATCCTCTTTGTGGCTTCCTAATATCCTGCCTTTACCAACACCTGGTGCACAAACAACCCATTCAGCCCCTCCCCATATCCTGGCTATATAAGCTAGCCTGAGAAAAGTAAAGTTTGCCACTTGATCAGAATCCTGTCTTGTGGTCGTTCTTTCTGCATCTCTTGTCCCCATTCCCTATCCCTGACTCTCTTGCCCCAGGTTGACATCCTGCATGTCGGAACACACACACACACTAAATAAAATAAAGTTTAACATTAACATGAAGAGTAATTCATGTAATTTACTGATCATAGCACTACATTTTCACTTGATGACCCAATACAACATTTTAAAATACACTTTGGTGAAGAGCTGATAGATGTGACCCTGTGATATGATAGAAATGTGTGTGTGTATGTGTGTGTGTGTGTGTGTGTGTGTGTGTGTGTGTGTGTATGTGTGTGTGTGTGTGTGTGCATCCCTCATGATTCAATCTTTAGCATTCTCTGTCAAAACATTATGTGTTATACTACGCTGTTCTTCATGTCTTATCAAGATGCTGTCCTCTTTCCCTGTTGAGAACCTGATCCTCCAGTTAGATGCTGTCTTTTTGACTAGCAAAATTATTCTAAAACAAGATACACTCCTTCTAAAGGAAATTTGTAATTTATTCATCTCTGTTTCCCACAGAATAGTGCTCAGTCTTTAATTTGGAATTGCATTTTTTCTTACCTGTCTGTGCATCTCTACTTACTGGCATCATATAAGGCAAGAACTCCTTCTTTTCTTGGGGCCCAGATGTTATGCAACCATGTTGTTTTATATGATAAATGAAGGGTAAGAATCTACCATTTTTATTGGTCTCTGCTAGTTGACAACAGAGGCTATTGCTTATTTGGTGAATGTTCTAAATAGATGAAGGCCTAAGAGAAGAGAATTAGTGAAATGCTTTCCAAAAGAAAATGAGTTTCTGATACATGATTTTCTACCTTCTAAAAGGATATGAAAAGGTATGGATGGGACTGACTGCTTAATATGAGCATCAATCAAATATGTGGATAGGTTTGTGGCATCTGAAAACCACTGGCATTTACCTGAAAGCTGGATTAATCAGCTTCTGTATATTTTCAATGTTATTCAATAACTAACAACCCCCAAATATTCTGAGCTTAGAAATTGCTTGCTTAACTCTATTGTTCAAGGACAATACCTCTGCATTATTTGGCTCATTTAATTTTGACAGGGAACAATATAGAGCTACAACTGGCCCAGAAATGAGGACCTTGAAATATGAAAAACATACATGACATCATTAAATTAATAGCTAAAGAAATCAAAGTAATTTAATGCAAGAGAAGGTAAGAACCTACACATAAAATCCACTAAGTCATAAAAGAGAAAAGGAATGCCTATCATCTCATTGTGCCATTTAGTAAATGTTATTTCAAATGACAGAAAGCAAGTTGTTTCTCTGTTATACAAATACAGGATTCCAAATAAAGCTGCACATGCTGAGAAATGCATTCCCTGACTCTAAACAGAAGATAAATTTTTGCCTGTCACAAGGGATACTACACAAAATCCATATTCTGCAAACACGTGTACATATGAATGTCCTGAAATGTTGGTTAAATGAAGGATTCTATATAGAAGGTCTTGACTATGCAGATTCATCATTTCTAACAAGTTTTCAGGAAATGTTTATGGAACTGATGGGTGGTTCCTACTATAGATAGCAACACACTGGATATTGAAGGGAGATAGTGATATTTCATAACTGTTACAAGCATAGGATACAGACTGATAAAACCATGATTTCTAGTTTCAATGAGATATGATTATGGTAAAATTCAGCATCTTATTAGAACCTTATTTTACCCACCTATTTAATAGAAATATTATTTTCATATTCTAACTTCATTGTCCAGAAAATAAGCAGATAGATATAGAACAATGTCTATGGGACACAGAGTACAGTGGCATCCTAAGTAACTTTAGGCAGTAAAACTCTACTGAGGCTCAGCCGAGCACAAATTTATCCTTTATATAAAACACTATCCACATTTTAATCATCAACTTGAAATACCGCTCATTTCCCTGTGCTGTGCCTTCCAAACTGTTTTGAGGGATTTGCTACTCATATATTTGTTCCCACTGGTGTAGCTTCTGGGAAAGTCTCAAATGCATTCACCACAGAGCTATGTAACAGCTGCTTGATAGTAAACATATCTATATTTCCTTATCTGAACTAGGAATTCCCTCAACTGCCCTCAACTCACTATGAAATCAAGAGTTACCCTGTTAGACTTAGAAGCCAGTAACTACATGTCCTACTTACATGATTTTTACTAACACTAGACCTTGTCCATGCTACATGAACATTCAATTGACTGAGATAAAACAAGGTTGTTATTCCCTAACCCAGTCTTTTTTCATCATGGACAAAGTTTAGTATATACTGTAATTTTACTATGTGCATCTAATATTTATTGGGATAAAAAAGAACTCCTTTAAAAAACAAAATACAATAGTGACTTCATTATGATGGAAAAGAAGCACAAATATCCATTCCAAAACTTACTGATTCATCCTGCTGTATCTTCCCTTCTTGTTGGTCCCTTAACCGAAGATACTATATTGAGATTCTTCTTATTATTAATTGCTTATTATTATATATTATTTGCTTTATATAGTAAAATTTATAAAAATAAACTTAAAATAGATATTCAACACAATGTGATACTTCTATAATATGATTTTCTTCTAAAAAGTTGGTATTTTTACCAAGGATTGTAGGAGATATCCAGGCTTATATGAATGTATAACATTATACAATAACAAATTAGACTGAGAGTTATTTGGAGAACTACAGGCCATTTGAAATATTTTTGGTTGCTGAATTATCAATTCAGTTTGCCATTAGGTAAGTTTTCATCATTTCAATAGTAAATATGAGAAAGAAAACTGGCCTCAATATGTACTTCTGCTTTTAATTTGCACCAATGACAGATATATTCCATTCCCCAGGCAAAAACCTCCTGAAAAGTATAAGTAAGCATCTTTTGAAGAAATGGGGATGATTTCAGGGTCTAAAATATCTGGGCTGTAAGAAATCATAGAAGTCACCTGTCCCATCCCTTTGTTTCCAGAGAGGCAAAGCCAGACAACCCATCTCCATATCTTCCCTGTGATTGGAAAGATTTTGTAATGTAATCCTTTCTTGCAAATATTTTCAAATAATGAAACAGGAAGCAAAGTATGATTGGCACACCCATTGCTGCAAACTGATTGCTCCAACAATTACAAGCTGGTTGAAGGATCAATCTTTGCAATATTACATGAAATCAATAGAGAATCAAAAGTTTTTCTTAGTCTTTGCATTGATGATGGTTAGTATTTGGCAGCAGGTGCTATTTGTTTAGCGCTTCAAATGTATCTGTTTCTGTGCTATCTTACACATGCAAGTGCATTTGTTTTGCTTCTCTTTTATCTTTTTTTTGATAAGGTTTCAAGGAGGATGTGCTACCATACATCTCTCATAAGAATCCAGTCCTGTAGGGTGAGTAACGTCATTGACAACAGAGTTCTGCTTGCACATGATTGCACTAACTCCTTGATACCTAAATCCAAAATTATAACATCACTTATATGAAGGCCTCAAAGCTCTAAAATAAGTTTGAGAGGCAGAAACATTTTAGTAATTCTTAAAGATGAACAGCCACAATGCTTTCTGCTAATTCTTCAGTAAGTGCTGCAGAAACAAAATTAGCACACCTTACAGAATCCCCCTCTAAATGTGTTATTGGTGCTTTAACTACAGAGCTGGCCATTGAATTCTTTAAAAGGCCTTTTCTGTGCTTTGCTGCTTTCATTGAAGTTCTTATCCTAGATGCTGTATACCAAGACTTTGGGGCATCTGTAGCTGCCTGTAATTTGACCAGGCAAGAGGCAACTAAAATCAAGAAGACCACCAGAGAAGCATGTGATGCTTATCTCTCCTGGAGCCAGACTCAATACTGATCTTTAGGGTTGCATTTATTCTTGCTTTGAGAAACATTAGGCTTTGGATTTTTTTTTACATTCAGTACAGCTTCAACCACTAAGAAGGTCAATCAAAACCCATTGCCCAAGTTTGTTTCTGAAATTAGATGGCCTGACTTCATATCAACTGAAGCATTTTCCTTCTTATTTCTCCCTTTAGAAAAATCAATAAAAGCTTATGATGCCTTTCAGAGACAGTGAATGAGTGGAAATTGGATTTTTCCATATTATGGTAACTAAACATCTTTAGTTTTCTGGGACAGATCCAATATCAAATATTCTATCATGTCTTACAGTTGCATACTATATCAATCATTCCTGAAATTTTTATTGTGGGGGTAAGCTTTCTTCAAATAATAGAATAGGAATGGCATCTTTTTGGAGCATTGGTTTGGGATCAGATATTTAGAATATGGATACATGGACACATGTATATATTATAAACATGTAGTAGATGCATATGGATTTGTTATGTTTAGGGATGCCTTTGCATGTGTTTGTATATTTTCCTTTTCATATCCCATTGAGAACCAGATGCATATAGTCTTAGAAGCATATAGCTTTTTCAGGGTACTCATACTTTTGAAATGCCAAGGAGGCATTGCAATTTTCTATTCTAAAGATTTTGGTACTTTTTGGTTCTCAATAATTGTATGTCCTCTAACTTTTTTTGTCTGTTTAGTTGTGTGTGTGTGTGTGTGTGTGTGTGTGTGTGTGTGTGTGTGTGTGTTGTTGTTGTTGTTGTTGTTGTTGTTGTTGCTGCTGCTGCTGCTGCTGCTGCTTGCTGTTTGTTTAAAGTACTGGTGTTAGAACCCAGGGCCTTACATGTTCTAAACAGATACTCTGAGCCACATCCACAACCCCTGTCTTCTAAGGCACTTCTCTTTTCATCTATGCTCATCCTTCTGAATGTATATACGTCATCACCTGCCTGCCTATAGATGCTAACAAAGGGTTAACTTTCCCATACAATGCTTTCAGTTCTACTGGTCATATCCTACTGCCATAAATTCCAGCTGTTCAAATATAGAAAATCTGAGCCCCAGACATATGAGTTGGTTCTTACTTGAAGAATCAAGATTGATAGCCCATGCACTAATTACTTGGAAGGCTTGGGAGTGTGTGAGAGAATGAGATGATCACAGAACAGTTAAAAAGAGATTTGTTCCTCTTTCTGTTGTCCCCTGACAGTTTCACTTATCTGTGGGTTTCCTCTTAGCCTGTTTGTGATTAAGATTCCTGCTGAGATGACACTTGGTTATTTGAATAGCTGACTGTAATGTTTGTATTCGCGTAGGTAACTTACCAATGCATCCACAGGAAGAAAGGCTACATCTTCTAGGAGAAAGTATGTCCAATCTCTTCTAAATGTCTCTAATGATTGTCATAACAACATTAAAAATTTAAAATGTTCTTGTGAGAACATAACCAATGAGGTGTTATTTTGATTTTCATTAGTGTATATGATTACAGGATAAGATTTTTCATTCATTGTAACTCTTAATTTAAATACACACACACACACACACACACACACACACACACACACACACACACACACTCAGGAAAACTATCACAAAGGTAGTTAAGGCAGCAAAGTACATATAGCATTTAGTAAATTAATTTGACAAACACAATCATCAAATTTCATCAAGGAAACTTTACTTGTGTCAGGGAGAGAAATGTTAAAATCAAATCATTTTAAGGCAAATAACATACTTTGGCTCACAAGATTCAAAATTGTAAGAGTGACCCCTAGTGACTATAAAACTGCCTAAATCTGCTCCAGCTCAGTGTATTATTAAATGTGACCATCTGAAGAGAAAGGATAAATACAGTTTTTAAACCCAAACCTTTTCAGTTTAACGTTAGGAATTTAAGACAAAATATTAAATTATCCCTGTTAGACACATGCACATTATATTCAACATATATTATATTATATGTAATAGATTGAAACATTTGAGGCAAGTTTGTCTACAAGGAATAAAGTTTTCTGTGACTTTCCATTCATGCTTAAGGCCAAGTGGCTTTAGAGCAGAGCATGTCAGCCATCTTATTACTGATGGGTCTAAGACAGTGAAAAACACTTTGTTGCAAGAGACAAGAAGTATATGACATGTGGGTGTGTCTCATTTAATATCAATCCCTTCTCTCTCATTCTTTTATATACATCTACCAGTACTGAATCTTGGAGCCTACTATGTAGTAATTTTAATCTGACTGATCTCCCAAAGATTCCACCTCAGAAATAAATTGATGTGACCAGCTTAATCCCCCACAATGGGGACAGAATTTCCATGACAGTGACTTATATAGCAAATTCAATCTACATCTAAGCAATAGGAAGCTCTTAGAGCACAACCATTTGTACAATGAGTGCATGGATATACCTTGGGGATGTGGGCTAAACTAAGAGCTAGTCCAGAGGGAATCAGCAAGAACTGATTAGAGAGACATGAAACAATTCAAAAATGTAAAGATATCACAAGTATTGCATCCCTTCTGGAGAATAGAGCATACAGTGCTATGAAAATGAAGATAAGACTTCATAAATTATCACAAGATGCTTCAGGAATGCCCAGAGAGCACTGGTGCACCCTCATGCTTATTCTGCTGAAAGTAATGGGAACAGGCTTAGCTAAAGGAAAAAAAGAATAATAATGTGCATATCATCTCACAAGAATTGCCTGCTTTTAGAACAGTGGATCCTATATAAATAAGCACACTGGTTATATAGAAACAAGCATCTTCTACTATTGGCTTTGTGGCTTCTTTTTAGCTTAATCCTATAGCAGGTACTTTATGCTTCATGCAAGCTTGCATTCTTAGTAGAAATTGCATGTTTTACAAATCCATAAAATAATAAATTGTCATTAATGGTAATTTCATGAAAATGTACAATGCCAAGTATGTGTACATGCTTGTCTACAAATTTACAAACACACATATGTATTCTCATATTATTTGTGATATTACAGATGTAGAACTATGTAGGCTGGCTAGATGTACTTATAAGATTGTTTAAGTATCATAGATTTATATATGGTAACCTCATAAACCAAATACATTTCATTTTGGAATCAAAGATTTTAAATTTTCATTTTCACTAAAGACTCTTCTATAAAATATTCATTATTTTCTGTACTGTGTGTGTGTGTGTGTGTGTGTGTGTGTGTGTGTGTGTGTGTGTGTGTGTGTGTGTGTGACACAGCACATATGTAGAAGTGTGGGAACAACTGTCTGAAATTGGTTCTGTCTTCCACCTATAGATGAGTTCCAAAAATCAAACTCAGGTCAACACTGTTTCATGGCATATTCCATACACATTGAGCCATGCAGCCAGTGAATATTAAGACCTCCAAAGGTATCAAATGTATTGAAGGACCTAATATGTCTTTCAGCACTTTCAAACTCTGCGAATATTCATGCCTGGAACAATAACTTTGTGTTGATAACTGAAAGTTCCAGGGATACTCTCTGAGCCAAGACACACAGGGGTGGGCCTAGGCCCTATCCCAAAGTAGATGATAGACTCTTATGACCTCCTACGGAAGGCCTCACGCTCCCTGGGGAACAGAAAGGATATGTGATAGGTAGGGTGTTATTTGAGGGGGGAAGGAGGGGAGGGAATGGGAACTGGGATTGACATGTAAATCAATCTTGTTTCTAATTCAAATAAAAAAAGGAAAAAATAACTGAAAGTTCCCATTTCTGATGTGTGAAAGTTTTATTTTAACTTTCTGCTCCTTTTGGCTGTCTTGGCTACACTAATACACTAATAGACTGGAAATTTAGATTAGTTATTGCATTTTTTCATGGTTCCTAGGTATAAAAGTAGAAGATCCTATTGTAGGCTGACTTGGATTCTCTTGAGGTCTCTTTTCTTTGCTTGCAGACTGCTGATGTCCACTCTGTCCTCACTTGGCCTCTTTTTAATGAAAATGATTCTTTCTGTATCTTATTTTTAAAAATATGACACTAGTCATGTTATATTAATGTCTCACTATATGACTCCATTTAACTTCAAATGCTATCGCATTGGTGCTGGGCTTATGTTTCTTAATTTAGGAGGAGCAGAGATCAGTACAAAAATGTCTGAAATTTCCATGTTCATGAAATAAACTAGAAATAAATGCTTCTTTCAATATCATACTTCAAGAAACTACCTTGAGTTCAATAAATAACAAGGTGTCTTGCCACGGGTAAAGGGACCATATTGGAGGACATATTAGAGGCACTTGTATGTACCCCATCAAAAATTGAGGCACTCACTTCAGTCCTGAAGCTGCTGGGGGTGTTTTTTTTTTGTTTTGTTTTTTTTTTTTTTTTAATCAATTACGACAACTCAAATGTGAGTTCTCCAGAATTTTCAAAGCCAGGTCTAAGTTCCTATGGTGGTTTGATTAAGAATGTCTCCCATAGGCTCATTGACATGAATGCTTTGAATGCTTGGTCACCAGGGAGTGGTCACTATTAAAGAATTACAAGATGTGGCCTTGCTGGATGATGCATGTGACTAGAGTTGCATTATTAAGTGTTTCAAGCCAGTCCCAATAACTTCTTCTCTTCACCTGGCTATGAATCTGAATGTAGAATTCTCAACTTCTTCAACTATCATGTCTACCAGCCGGCAACCATGTTCCCTGCCCTAGTATTTAGGATTACCTTTACTGTGATCCACAATTGGTGTTTCTTTTGGTTTCTCCACTGTGACTACAGTAAGCAATCTCCAATTAAATGCCTTCTTTATATAAGAGGTGCCATGTCATGGTGTCCCTTCAAAGAAATAGAACCCTAATTCAGACAGTGCCCAGTGTTTTATCTTTTATCTGATGGAGATTTCATATCCCAAAGCTGTCTAATTTGTCTACTTCTTAGCACCACAGCATTGTCATGAATGAAACTATGAAGGAGGTATATATCAAATCTTTCTGACTAAATGTTTTAATATTTCATTGAAATAGCTCTGCCTATTCCTGATAGGCATCATTCTGTTCCACAGAGTGGATGACATGGTACTGAGAATAAATCAGACTCAAATTTCCCAACAAATCAAGCAAGTCCATCTGTGTGTTTGTGACTATGGTGTGATATAATAAATAGCAATTTTGATAAATGGATTCTCTACTCTATTCATTACAACAAACAACATGTTGGTATTATTTTTGTAATAATAATACTTATATGAAATTATGCCATATGCATCTTGGCAAGAAACCGTATAAAAACAACAGTATCATTTTATTTTCCATAAGCCATTATTGCATATCCATCATACTTGGACACAACAATTGTCATTGATTTGCTCCAGGTAAGAGAATCTATTCTCACTGAATATGCTCTGCTGCTCCTTTTTGGATATGTTCACTTTATTCCATTTGGTGTAGTGGTATGGCTCCCTTGGCTATATTTTCTTTTTGTACAAAGAAATTACAAGTTGAAACAAAGAAATTGTGTTCATTTTTTATCATGGATGAATCTGAATAGAAGGTAAACCCTGTGTTTAGCGGGAACCTTTTCTAAACAAGTGTATTTGGGTACACCTAGCATTCAGGATTGGGTTTACAGTGATCTGCAAATGGTGTTTCTTTTGGTTTCTCCACAGTGCCTAAATGGAGTTCATTTGGCACTACAATTGTTTTCTAATATATTAAATATTTATATATTTCCTGTTTCAGTGTTACTTTAAATGATGGAAATCCAAGGACCAGAAGAGAAGGATAGGAGTACTCATGCACTTTCTGAAATATTGCAAACATATCATTGATATTGATTTGCTCTTCTAGCAAGTAATCCCTACCTGCCTCAGTTTGACACTATTATATATCATAGGCACTGGGGACTATTACTGTTGCCATCTTCTCTTTCTAAGCCTATACACTTAAGTGAAACCAGTCTATCTAGAAGTTAAGAGGAATATGAGGGCAAAGTAAACTTTTATCTCCAGGCTTCTGTGAGAACACTTCCAATTTTCTCCATGTCTTCAACATAAGCTCCCATCTAATATGGGACATATGCTATTGAACCCTGGAAATTTTGTCTAACACCTAGACCTCAGCTTGCCTTGGAGCACTCTCTGTGAAATTCAGTCCTTTTGTTATAAGCACTCATCTTTCTGGTGATATAGTATAGCTTCAAACTGATGCTGTATTCTTTTGTGAATTTCACAAGCAAACTCTTTTAAGAAACTCTGAATCATAGATTTTCATCAGAGAGCTTCTGCTTTCAACACATTCTTGAACTCAAGAAGGTCTGATTGTCACAAATTGATATGAGGTGATTTCCATTCTTCATGAAAAAAATTGTTTGATATATACTGTGCCTAGATGAGAGGGTAAAACCATAACATGACAACTGTTTTCATCTGAGGCAATTCCAAAAGGTGTTGGGAAAGTGTTTCCTGCAAACAATACTCCAAGTATCTGGGAAAAAAATATCTGTTTTAATGAAAACTCTAGACCAATAGCTGTGGAGACTCCAGGACACCAAGCTAGGCCCTCTGTATTTGGGAGAGAGTTGTGGAGCTTGGACTATCAGAGTGGCCCTGGTAGTAGCACCATGATAGATATGTGGTCCATGACTGAGATTGCTGGATTCCATCCCCTATGGTGGGGTGCCATATTCAGACTTAATGCATGGGAGAAGGTCCAGGTTCTGCCCCAACCTACTGGGTCAGACATTGTTAACTCCTCATGAGAGCCCTTACTTAAGAGGAGAAGTGGAATGGGGGTTTGCCGTGGGGAAGGAGAGGAAGGGCTGAATGAGAGATGGGAGGGAGAACTGTGGTTAGAATATAAAATGAATTTTTTGCCTTTTTATTTTTTGATTTTATTTTACATTCCAACCACAGTTATCCTTCTCACCCCTGCTCCTGCCTACTTGTCTCCTCCTACCCACCTTGTCTCCCCCACCAGCCCATCACTAGTCTACTCCTTCTCATAGGTAAGGTCACCCATGAGTAGTCAACATAGTCTGACACAATAGATTGGGGCTGAGCCAGGACACCCTCCCATGCATTAATGCTGAACATGGCATCCCACGACAGGGAGTGTGTTCTAACAAGGTAGCTCATGGACCAGGCTTGTTTCATGGTCCTACTGCCACAGAGTCACAGATAGTCCAATCTTCAGAACTGTCTCCCACATACAAAGGGCTTATTCAATGTCCCCCAGAGTCTCCACAGTTGTAGGTCTAGAGTTAATGTGTTTCTACAAGCTTGGTTCAGCTATCTCTCTAGATTTCTCCACCACGATCTTGACCTCCATTGCTTATATATTCCTCTCTCCATCTCTTCAACTGGATTTCCAGAACTCAATCTGGTTCTTGGTTGTGGATCTCTATGTCTGGTTCCATCAATTATGGATAAAGGCTCTATGATGATAATTGGGGTATTCACCAATCTGATTATAGGGCTAGGCCAGTTCCAGCATCCTATCTACCATTGTTAGGAGACTTAGCTGGAGTCCTCCTTGTGGAGTCATGGGAGTTACCCTAGCACCAGGTTTCTGCTTAAGCCCAGAGTGTCTCTCTCTAGTAAGATATCTCTTTCATTGCTCTTTTATTGCATTCCTCCCTGCCTCAGCCATCTCAACCATTCCTGTTCCCATCCTCCTTTCCCTCTACCTTAATATTTCCAACCCCCTGTTTAGCCTGTAGATCTCATCGAATTTCCCTTCTCAGGGTGATTCATGCTTCCCACTTAGGTTCCTACTTGCTACCTATATGCTCTACAGTTGATTATAGTCTGGTTTTCCACTGATTTACATCTAGTATATACTTATGAGTAAGTAAATACCATATTTGTTTTTCTGGTACTGGATTGCATTCACTCAGAATGATTTTTTTCTAATTCCATCAATTTGCATGAAAATTTCATGAGTTTGTCGTTTTTTTTTTTTTTTTCAATTCCTTAGCACTCTATTTTGTAAATGTACCAGATTGCCCTTATCCAATCTTCTGTTGAGGGGCATCTAGGTTGTTTCAAGGTTTTGGTTATTACGAATAATGCTATGACCAGTGTTGATCAAGTGTGCTGGTAGTATAATTTAATGTCCTTTGGTTATATGCCAAAGAGTGGTATGGCTGGGTCTTGAGGTATATTGATTCTCCAATTTTCTTAAAAACTGAGATACTAATTACCAAAATGGCTCTACAATTTTGCACTCCCACCAGCAGTGGCAGAGTGTTCCCCTGACTCCATATAATTTCCAATATATGCTGTCCTCATTTTTTATTATATTATCTATTCTGCCAGGTATAAGTTTGTATCTTTTTTTTTGGTTTTTCAAGACAGGGTTTCTCTGTGGCTTTGGAGGCTGTCCTGGAACTAGCTCTTGTAGACCAGGCTCGCCTCCAACTCACAGACATCCGCCTGCCTCTGCCTCCCGAGTACTGGGATTAAAGGTGTGCGCCACCAACTGCCCGGCTTAAGTTTGTATCTCAAAGTCATTTTGATTTTCATTTCCCAGATGATTAAGGATATTCAGTACTATTTTATTCTATTTATTTTTATTTTTATAACTATAATTAGATCAATTTTAAATTAGAAACGAGCTTCTTTTACATATCAATCTCAGTTCCTTCCCCTCAACCTCTGCCCCCCCACCTTTCTCATCCACTTTCTGCTCCCCAGGGAGTGGGGGCTTTTATAGGGTATCTTCAGAGTCTGTCATATCATTTGGAGCAGGGCCTACACCCTCCTCTGTGTGTCTAGGCTGAGAGAGTATCCCTCTATGTGTAGAGGGCTCTCAAAGTCCATTTGTGTAGTAGGGATAAATACCAATACACTACCAGAGGTCCCATAGATTGCCCAGACCTCCAAAATGACCTCCTCCTTCAGGGTGTTTGGAACAGTCCTATGATGATTTCTGTTTGGGGTCTATGAGCTCCTCCTTGTTTAAGTCAGCTGTTTCTGAGGTTTTCTCTAGTCTGGTCTTGACCCTTTTGCTCATCACTCCTCCCTCTCTGCAACTAGATTCCAGGAGTTTGGCTCAGTGTTTCACTGTGGATGTCTGCTTCTGCTTCCATCAGCTACTGGATGAAGGCTCTAGGATGGCATATAAGGTAGTCATCAGTCTCATTATTGGAGAAGGGCATGTAATGTAGCCTCTGAACTATTGCTTAGATTGTTATTTGGGATCAAACTCATATATCTCTGGACATTTCCCTAGTGCCAGAATTCTCTTTAAACTCTCTTTAAAAGAAGTACTCTCTTGAGTACTTCTTTAAATGTCTTTTGGCCATTTGAGATTCTTCTGGTGAGAATTCTCTGTTTAATTCTGAATCCCTCTTTTTCAATTGGGTTATTTTGTGTTTACATGCCTAGTTTCTTGAGTTCTTTATATATTTTGTACATCAGACCTCTGTCAGATGCAGGGTTGGTGAAGATCTTTATATATTCTGTAGGCTGTAGTTCTGTCTTATTTTCAATGCCCTTTGCCTTACAGAATCTTTTCACATTCTAGAAGTTCCATTATTGATTGATGCATCAGTGTCTGTGCTACTAGTCCTATATTTAGGAAGTGGTCTCCCTTGCCAATGAGTTCAGGCTCCTTTATAGTTTCTCTTCTATCAGGTTCAATGTAGCTGTTTTTTTGTTGAGATATTTGATAAACTTGGATTTGAGTTTTATGCATAGCAAGAGATATGGATGGATTTGCAATCTTCTACATGTTGACATCCAGTTATGCCAACATCATTTGTGAAATATATTTTTCTTTTTGAATTATACCACTTTGGCTTCTTTAAAAAAATTATGTGTTCATTGTATATCGATTAATGTCAGTGCCTTTGATTCAATTCAAATGGTCCATTTGTCTGTTTTATGCCAATATCAAGCTGCTTTTTATGATTATAGCTCTATAGTGGAATAGTAAGTCAGGGAGTGAGATGCCTTCAGAAGTTCCTTTATTGTACATGTTTTTTTTTTAGCTATTCTGGGTTTTCTAATCTTTTGTATCAATTTGAGTATTGTTCTTTCTAGTTCTATGGGAATTGTGTTGGGATTTTGATGGATATTGCATTGAATCTATAGATTGCTTTTAGTAGGATTACCATTTTTACTATGTTGATCCCACCTGTCCAAGAGCCTGTGAAATATTTTTATTTTTGATAATGTTTTCAATTACTTTCTTTCTTGTCACACAGGTCTTTCAATTGTTTGGTTAAAGTTACCCCAAGATAATTTATATTTATGGCTATTGTAAAGGCTGATGTTTCTCTGATTTCTTTCTCAGCCAATTTATCATGTGTATACAGGATTATTACTGATTTTTTTTTTAGTTTATCTTGTATCTGGGCACATTGCTGAATGTGTTTGTCAGCTGTCAGAGTTCTCATGTATAGTTTTTAGGGCCATTAATTTATATTATCATATTATCTGTGAATATTGACAGTTTGATTTCTTTCTTTTCAATTTGAATCTCCCTGATCTCCTTTGTTGTCTTTTTGATCTAGCTAGAACTTCAAGCACTATATTAAATAGATATATCTTGTTTATGATTTTAGGGGAATGGCTTTGAGTTCCTCTCCATTTAATTTGATGTTGGCTGTAATTTGACCTTTATTATATTTAGATAAGTTCCTCATATTCTTGATCTCTCCCATACCTTTTATATGAAGGTGTGTTGGATTTTGTCAAAGGCTTTTTCAGCATCTAATGAGATGATAATATATTTTCTTTTTTCAGTTTATTTATATGGTGGATTACACTGATAGATTTCCATATGTTGAAACAACCATGTATCTCTAGGATGTAGCCTATTTGGGCATGGTAGATGATTTTTAATGTGTTCTTGGATTCAGTTTGATGGTATTTTATTTGGAATTTTTGCATCAACATACATAAGGGAGATTGGTCTATAGTTCACTTTCTAAGTTACATCTTTGTGTGGTTTGGGTTACTGTAGTCTCATAAAAGAATTTTGGCAATGTTACTATTGTGGGTAAATTTTGAGGATTACTGGAGCTAGCTCTCCTTTGAAATTATGATATAATTCTGCACTAAATCCATCTGGTCATTGGATTTTGGTGATTTGGAAGATTTTAATGACTGCTTCTATTTCCTTAGGGGTTATATATCTGTTTAAATAGTTCATCTTGTATAAATTTAACTTTTTTATGTAGATTCTAACCAGAAAACCATCCATTTCTTTAAATTTTCAAATTTTGTGGAATAAAGGTTTTTGAAATATGATCTGATGATTTTCTGGATTTCATCAATGTCTATTTTAATATTTCCCTTTTTGTTTTTGGTTTTGTAATTGTGGATATTCTCTCTCTGCATTTTGGTTAGTTTGGATAAGGGTTTCTCTATGTTATGATTTTCTCAAAGAACCAGCTCTTTGTTTTGTTGATTCTTTCTATTTTTATCTTTCATTCTAGCCCTCGGTTTGTTTATTTCCCTTCATCTACTCCTCCTGTTTCAGCTTAATCCTTTTCGTTCTAGAGCTTTCCCGTAGTGTTAACTCTCTAGTGTGACTATTCTCTAGTTTCTTTATATGGGCACTTAGTCCTACGAGCTTTCCTCTTAGCACTGCTTTCACATTGTTCCATAAGTTTGAGAATGTTGTGCATTCATTTTCATTGAATTCTATGAATTCTTTAATTTCTTTCTTTAAAGAAAGATTAAGTTGGTCAATATTCAGTTTCCAGGAGTCTGTAGGCTTTCTGGAATTTGTGTTATTGTTGAATTTTAACTTTAAGCTATGGTTACCAGATAAGATACAGGGGTTTATTTCAATTTATTTTTATCTGTGGAGATTAAATTTATGACCAAAAATGTGATCAATTTTATAGAAAGATCCATGGACATGCTTTGTGATACATAGTAGTGACCATGCTTTATCAGAGCTGTTTTTAATGATGTTGCTCAGAATTGTTTCCTCCCAGATGATGACTGAGAAGCTAATTTTAAAAAAATGGTGTCAAGTACCACAAGAGTAACAGAACTGCGCTGTTTTCTGGGATTTTGTTTTTTACTTATTTGTTGTTTGTTTGTTTGTTTGTTTGTTTTGTTTTTTGTTTTTTAAATGGAGTGTGCTGGATGTCTCTACAATTTTGTTCAAATGACTGCAGAACCTGGAAATGTTGTTGCTGCTATTGATGCATAGCATATTGCCATTATTGCTCTCTCTCTCTCTCTCTCTCTCTCTCTCTCTCTCTCTCTCTCTCTCATTCTCTCTCAAATATGTGATGAATCCAAGGTGTTTCAGAGAGTGCTCACCTGTGCATGCAAATTTGATTTCATCTTTAGTAAGTAATAAAGTTATATGCTTGCCAAAAAAAAAAAAAAATAAGTGACATACTGGAAGACAAATGTCACACAATTTCAAATTTATGTGTAACCTAGAAATGATGAACTTATGGGAACAGAGAGCAGAATTGTGGGTATTAGGCTTAAATGTGAGTCTTTTAACAATGGGGAAATGATTGGTTTTAGGATATAAAACTGCAGTTGGACAAGAGGCATGGACTCTCTGAAGTCTTGAGGTCTACTGAGAGCATGATAAATATGGTTGATAACAATATGCTATATTTTAAAAGTTGTGAGATAGTATACTTTAAGTGTTCTCAAAACAAAAAATGATGAATAAGTGTGATATAACATGTTAATTGGTTTAATTTAGCCATGCCATTGTGAACATACTGTATTGTTTATCTAATTGTGCATAACTTTATTTATGAGCTAAATAAATTAATGAAAAAATACCAATAAATATAATTCCCTACATAAACAAAAAAAAAACAAACAAAAAAAAAAAGAGAAAGTTCCATGGAGTATGGAGAAGGTGTAGTCTTTTGTCTTTGGGTGGAATGCTCTATAGATGTCTGTTAAGTCCATTTGAGTCATGACATCTGTTATATCCCTTATTTTTCTTATAATTTTCTGTCTGGCAGAACAATGTGCTACTGAGTCTGGGGTGTTGAAGTGTGGTGCATTAGTGTGTGGGATTTGAGGTGCAATTTAAGCTTTAGAAATGTTTTTTATAAATGTTGTTACCTTGTGTCTGATAATGCCCTTGTTCACTGTAAAGACTTGTTACTCCTTTTAGTTTAATAAAACACTGAGTGTCTGTAGGGGAAGCTGTAGCCACGCCTTCTTAGGGGCTGGCTACAGGACTACCTGAGGGCTTGTGAGGGTGTGGTCAGAGTGAGTAGGGGGACTGCGTTTTCGGTTTCGGTTTCTCTTTGCTTCTTGCTGTACAGACTACCACCAGCTGACTGGTTCGCTCTGTAAGTAAGGCTTTTCCCTATTAAATACCCTTATATTTCTACCTGACTCCGTATTGGTAATTTCCTACTATAAGTGTCTAGTAACCCAGAAGGAAATATAGGTGGGGTAACAGACTAAGAAAAATCTGGAAAGAGGAAAGTCTGAGACAGAGTTGCCATCTAGACTTAGGGGAAACAAGGAGAGCTTGCTTTACTGAGAAAATTTACCAAGCCACATGATGGAATATAGATAAGAAATATGGGTTAATGTATTTTTTAAATGCTTGCTAGCAATAGAACTGGGCAATAGGCCAAATGGTTTTTTAATTAATACAAGCCTAGGTCTGTTTATTTGAGGCTAAATTATTGTGGGACTGCATAAGACAGAAACTTCCATATACAGGTACCCCTTGTATATGGTCACAAATGTTCAGGACTGAAAATTCTTCTTGACAGATTTTTCCTGTGAGGAATATGAAATGTCCATCATCATATCTTTTGATTACCTTTAGTTTGAAGTCTACTTTGTTAAATAGTAGGGTAGTTATACTTCCTTTCTTTTGAAGTCAATTTTCATGGAAAGACTTTTCTCAACCCTTTACTCTGAGAAAATGTCTGTTTTTGATGTTGAGGTGGGTTTCTTACATGAAGCAGAAGGATGGATCCTGTTTTCATATCCATTCTGTTTAACTGTGTCTCTTATAGGTGAATTAATTCCATTAACATTACAAAATATGATCACTGATTGCTGATTCCTGTTATTTTTTATTTTGATGGTGGCGTGTTGTGTTTCTTTTTTAAAAATTTGCTGGTGTGGGATTATCTATTGCCTGTGCTTTCCTGGCTACCTCTATCCTCTGCAGACTAGAGTTTTTCTTCCAGTGCTTTCTCCAGGGCTGAATTTGTGGATAGATATTGTTTAAACCTGTTTTTTTTTTTCATAGCATATTTTGTTTTCTCCATCTATGGTGATTGAAAGTTTTGCCGGGTATAGTGTTCTGTGTTAGTATCCATGGTCTCTTAGAGTCTGCATGTCTGTCCAGGATGTTCTGGCTTTGAGAGACTCCATTGGTTCTCTAATGGGTCTGTCTTTATAAGTAACTTGATATTTTGACATTTGCAGCTCTTAATATTCTTTCTTTATTCTATATATTTTTATTTGGAATATTCTATGGAAAGAGAAATTTTTTGGTCCAGTCTATTTGGTGTTCTGTAAGCTTCTTGTATCTTTATAGGTGTTTCTTTCTTTAGGCTGGGAACATTTTCTTATATGATTTTTTTTTCAATATATCTTCTGTGGCTTTGAAATTTTCTTTTTCTATCCCTATTATTGTTAGGTTTTTGTCTTTTTTTGTTTCCCAGAATTCATAGACTTTTTTGTCATGACTTTGTTGGCTTTAATGTTTTTTTGACTGTTGAATCAATTTCCTCTCTCTTATCTTCAACACCTGAGGTGTTCTCTCCTACCTCATGCATTCTGTTGGTTATTGCTTCATCTGCAGTTTTTGTTTGTTTACCCAGATTTTACTATTCCAGATTTTTCTCATTTTTTGCATCCTTTATTGTCTCCATTTCAATTTTCAAGTTTTGGACTCGTTTGATTGTTTTTATTCTTAGCTTTCTTTAAGCGATTTATTGAGTTCTTCCAAGTTTTTACTTGTCTTTTCCTCCATTTCTTTAAGGAAATTCTTTATTTATTCTTTAAAGGTCTCTATCATCTTCATAAAGTTTTTTAAGGTTATTTCCTTCTGCTTCTTCTGTTATGGGTTGTTTGGTTCTTCATGATGTAATACCACTATGTTCTGGTGTTGTTTTCATATTGCTCTTTAGGTTGTTGAATATATTCTTGCATTGACATCTACCATTTTTTCTTCCTGTTGGTGCAGGCTGTGTCTTTGCCTTTTGATCCCCTCCTCTCAGTCCTCTCTTTGCATTAGATGTCTCTGTCCCAGGAGCCACTATCCATCATTTATCTCAATCCTCTCTGTGCAGTAGATATCTATGTCCCTGGGAGATGCTGAGTTCACAGAGGATGGATGGGTTTGGGGGCAGAGTGGGGACACTGTGGTTGTAGCCTGCCTATAAGTACTTTTTCCATCTGAACTGCTTGTGTGGTTGAGATGGGTATTAGGGCTTAGGGCTTTTCCCTGGGGCCTAGGACAGAGAGACTGTTTAGGCCAGTTGCGAAGCTGGTCTTTCACCTCTCAGTCTCTGTGCAGTAGATTTCTGTGTCTGAGGGAGCAGCTGAGGTTACCAGGGTATAAAATGAAATTTAAAACAATAAACAAATTTCATAAAAAAGAGAGAATTCTTACCATTGTCTACTACAATTGAGGAGATCCAAGATTGTATTAATGGGTGAAAATATTTTAATAACCCATATTTATTAAATAGGTCTTAAGGAAATTCAGCATATTAACCTCAATGTGCTCCTCAATGTATGGTTCCCAGAAGCACAGACAATATTAGGTGAATGTTGAATCACTGAGATTGTATTCTTGAATATTGTCTTAATTAGTACTGCCTCCAAAGCACATACCAATTTTGATAGACAAGTTTGTTACATAAAGGTAGTTCAACTCAATGATTCTTCATATACTATTTAATATATATGTATATATATATATGCATTTATAACAGTATATTGACTGAATGCTATCACTTTAAAATAATTTGGTATTTTTATTCTCCTTTGAGAAGAATTTTAAAAGTCTAAAATTTGAGAGATTTGTGTTTTGTTAAAATGGACTCTAAATGGATATTGATAAAATCATTGAAACTAGAGGAAGTTCATTTGTGTACAAAACAATCAACAATTTCAAACATCCATAAGCATCTTTAGATATATAAATCCATAAGACTTCAGAGAAATGGCCATGCAGCTAAAATATCTACTTAGAACTTATTGGAAGAGTAGCCAAAAAGTGAACTCCCACTCATCATAACTGTATATTACTAAAACAAAGCAATGAATGCAGGACTGTCAGAGGTGATATAAATGTTGGCTTCAAATAGACCATATTCTTTTTCATCATCACAATGAGTCAAATCCATTATCACTTACATCTCAGTTCTGTCAGCCCCATGCCTTCACATATGAACCCAATGATGTTGACTCCAAATTTATATCTCCATCTGGAACATCTTGGCTAGACTCCAGGTTTCTTAATTCAAATGTTTATTTGGAATCTCTACTTAGATTTATTCTAATCACTTGAATGCTGGCATAGCCAAAAGCCAATCTTTTATCTTCTAGGCTCATTCCCAGAACCTGTTTTGTATTTTGTATATCCCACTTTATTATGCAATGTCACCACATTGAAATTACTCAAAGATAAATTATGGTAATTAACATTTTTATTAATTTCTATATGATTCTTTCCATAGTGTATAACATAACTTTTTTATTTTTTTTAATTCTTTAATTACTACTAATATTTACATATCCACCCCCATCCCCTTGCCTTCCTATAGTCCCATGTTCCCTACTGACCCCCCCCAACCTACCCCTAAACTCCTCCCCAGGGATAGTGAAGCCCTCCATGGGGGACCTTCAAAGTCTGTCATAACTTTTAAACTTTTTAAATTATGTATTTTTGTATTAAATGTATAGTTATATACTTTGCTTCTTTCTGGTCCTTTCTCCAAACATTCCCATATGTCCCTCCTTGCTGTCTTCATAATTCATGACCTTATTTTTAATTGTTTTACATGCATATCTATATATCTATATAAAATCCTAAATCAAACCAGCTAAATCTGTATAATGTTACAATGTTTTTGTATATTTTTTCTGAATTAACTACTTGATATTGTATAAAAACTTGGTCTATTCTGCCCAGGGGAAGTCGATTTCTCTAGCTTTCAGAATTCTTTATTTACCTGTAGTTCTTTGTGGGTTGAGGTCTGTGCTCTCTTCCCAATTAACAATGGCATATCTATTGTAGTTTTCCTTGTTTATCTCATGTTTAAGCAGTCATGTTGTTCAGACTATATGTTTAGCTTCAGAGAATCCTAGATAACACAGTCTCACAGCATACTTTCTTATCCTCTGGCTTTTACATTCATTGTGAACACTCTTCTATAGTATAACTCACCATTAAGTATAGGAAAGGTTTTGCAGAACTATCCATTGAGATTGGGTCCCACAATTCTCTATTTAAATTGTTTGTGGTCTTCTGTAGTGTTCTCTGTTCCTTGATGAAGAGTGAGGGCTACACTTTTCTGTGAGTATTAGAACAGATATTTATAATGTAGTTAAGGATTATCCTGATTTGGTAAATTTGTAATTGTAGGATTTCCTCCAAAATCCATGACTTCACTAATGCATAGTAGATAGATAGATTTCTAGTGCCAAGCATGAATTCTCTCTTGTTGACTGTGTCATATGTCCAATTAGAGAGTTATTTGTTATCACTAAGCTATTCTTGACAGGAAACTGAGGGTTATCATGACATGCTGGTCATTTTGACTCATGGACATCATAACTGGATAGAACTTTGGTTGCTTTTTTTCTTTGGAAGCTTGCACCTTTTGGTATCATGAAAGCTAGTCCTCAGGGAGGAGGCTTCCAAAGCATCCCTAGCTCAGATGGATCTTACACTCTTTGTGCCTGATTTCCCAGATTTCTCTATGCCTTGAGAGGAGGAATTTTCTGGGCATATACCCCTTATTATTGATTTTTCTGAGGTCTTTCTTTCTCCGCATATCTGACATGGAGGTCTGTATTCTTCCAATCTGTTACAAGCCAGAGCTTCTCTGTTGATAGCTAAGCAAGGCATTAATCTATGGATACAGTAAAATGTCATTAGGGATTAATTTAACTATGCTACATACTCTTTATTTCCATTAACACTAGTGTTTGGTTTTATCACAAATCCCTGGGTTATTTAGTCTCAGGTTCTTGGTCACCTAAGCAGTGTCTGGCATGGGTACCAACATGGAGTAGTCCCTTTGTTCAATGAGATATTGGTTGGTTACTCCCACAAACTTATTTTCCAGGTAAACCACTATTGTAAATCAATTAAAAAAATCTGTGGCTGTGGTGATATTTATGTTTCTCCTTCTGTAACAGAGTGGTACCTTCCTTGAAGCAATAAGGATGAGGACTCTATGTAGTCACCAACTCAAATTTTGATGTTCCATGAATTGCATAGTTGTTGTCTTCAGCAATGGGGCCCTGCTATCTGTGAAGAGCAATTCATGATCTTGCTAACAACCTGGGCTGTTTGGAGATTTCCATGGGACCCTATAGTCAAAACCTCAATTAGATATAAGATAATCCCTGTACTAATATCTTCATGATAAGAGATGGCCAGTTGTGGCTGTCATCCTTATTATTTGGTGGTTTCATTTAGATCACCTTCATATAGCTAAACATTTTAGGAAAATTCTACTTCATTAGGTTTCCACGCTACTTCTCAAATGGCCTTTATTTTGAGCTATCTCCTACTATATTCTCTCCCACATCCCCCTGTTTCCTTTCCCTCCCCACTTGATCCTCTTGTTACAGTTCCCTTTTGTCCATATATAACTATGAGGTTTCCTTTAGTAGAGAGCCTGATCCATGCCTCCCTATCCCTTACTGTATAACTATATATCTAAAACATGTTGTTCTACAAATTGTAGATTTCTTAATATTAACTCAACTGTCAATATCTACTTATAAGTGAATACTAAGCATATTGCCTTTGTGAGTCTGGTTTACTTAACTTAGTGATTTTTTTTTAGTTTCATTCTTATTCCTGTGACTTTTATGACTGTATTTTTTAATGTCAGAGTAATATTTCAATGTGTAATTATACCACGTTTTCTTTACCCATATATTCATCTGTTGAGGGATATCAAGGTTGTTTCCTATTTCTGGATATCATAAAGAGCAGAAATGAACATGGTTAAGCATATGTCTTTTTGCTAGGATGAAACATCCTTTGGGTATATGCTCCAGGGAGATATAGTTGGATCTTGAAGTCCATTGATTTCAATCTTCATAAACAACAGTAACCCTAATTTCCACATTTGCTGAAGGAGTTTGCACTCTCACTAACAATGGATGAATGTTTCCCTATTTCTCCCATTCACCACCATGAGTTTCATTCATTTTATTAATCTTAGCCATTCTGACAGCACACGATGGAATCTTAAACTACTTTTAACTTGCATTTCTCTCCTGACTAAGGATGTTGAATATTTGTTTAAAATGTTTTTCAGCTATGTGACTGTTCTGGTTTCATAGTTCATTGTTTAAATCTGTACACTTTTAATTTTGTTATTTGTTTTCTTGATATATATTGTCTTTGAAAATTTTTGATAATGTACATGAATATTTATATATTTTGGATATTAGTGTTCTATTCGTTATGGGGTTAGAAATAATGTTTTCTCATTTGCACACTGTCATTTGTCTAAATCATGCTTCTTTTGCTGTTTGATGCTTTTCATTTTTATGAGGCTCCATTTATTCATCATTGAATTTAGTGCCTGAGTTAATGCTATTCTGTTCAGAAAGTCTTTTCCTGTGCCAAACAGTTCAACTTCTCTTCTACCAGCAACAGCATAACAGGATTTAAGTGGAAGTTTTTGATTCAGTGGTAGTTGAGTGTTATGCAGGATTATGGATGTGGATCTATTTGCATTCTTCTACATACAGGCATTCAGTATGGCCAGTGCCATCTGTTGAAGATGATGTCTTTTTACAATGTGTGTTTCCGGCTCTTTTTAAAATCAAAACTCAGGTGTCAATAGGTGTGTAGATTTATGTCTGTGTCTTGAATTTGATGAATTGAATTTGTTTTCATTACTATGTCTTTGTCGCACAATTTTAGTCAGGGAGTGGTGACATCTCCAGCAGTTCTTTTATTATTGAGGATTGTTCTAGCTTTTTTGTGTTTCCATATGAAGCACATTATTGTCTTTTAATTATCTGTGAAGAATTGCAGTTGAGATTGCACTGAATCTGTGCATACCTTTAGGTAGGATGGCCATTGTTTACTATGCTAATCCTAATGAACAATGAGCATGAGTGTCTCTTTCTAAATCCTGATATATTTTCAATTTCTTTTTTCAATAACTTAAATTTTTCATAATATATTTATTTTACTTGCTTAATTAGAGTTATCCAAGATATGTTATTGGAGGCTATTATGAAAGGTGTTATTTCATTGATTTCTTTCTTAGGCCATTTGCCCTTTAAATAAGGAAGGTCTACTGATTTTGTTTTATTTAATTTTAATCTAGCTACTTTCCTGAAAGTGTAAAATTTCCTCATTGAAATTTTCATGTCACTTATGCATACTATCATGTCATTTATAAAGACACTTGACTTCTTCCTTTCCATTTTTTATCCCCTTGATCTCCGTCAGTTGTCTTATTACTATAGCTAAAATATCAAGCACTAAAATGAAGATGTATGGGGAGAGTGGAACACCTGGTTTTGTTCCTTATTTTTGTTGAATTTCTTTGAGTTTCTCTTCATTTTAGTTGTGGCTGGCCATGGGCTTGCTGTGAATGCCTTTATTGGGTTGAAGTATGTCTCTTGCATACCTAATGTCTGTAGGACTTTTCAATGAATAGTGTTATATTTGGTCAAAATCCTTTTCTGTATCTAAAGTGATGATCACGAGGTTTTTGTTTTTCCGTTTGTTTATATAGTGGATTATACTAATTGATTTACATATGTTGAACCATACCTGTATCTCAGGGATCAGGCATATTTGGCTATGGTAGATGATCTTTTTGATACATTATTACACTTAGTTTACAAGCAATTTATTGAGAAACTGTACACAAAGGTTCATAAGGGCGATTGATGCATATTTCTCTTTCTTTAGTAGGTCTTTCTGTGTTTGGGTATAAAGTGTAACTGTGGCCTTGTGAAATGAATTGTACAATGTTCTTTCTGTTTCTATGTTTCGTCAAATAATTTGAAGTATAATGGCATTAAATCTCCTTTGAACAATCTGATAGAATACTGCATTAAAACCATCTTGCCCTGGTCTTTGGGTTTTTTTTTTTTTTTTTTTTGGTTTGTTTGTTTGTTTGTTTTCTTTTTCTTTTAAACTCTTTTTCACTAGGGATTACTGGTCTATTACAATTTTTTATTTGATCTTGATTTGACTTTAACGAATGGTATATATCAAGAAAATCATCTTTTTTATTTTGATTTTCGTTAGTTTTTAAAGTATATCCTTATGAATTTCTAGATTTCCTCCAAGTTTATTGTTATGCCCCACCTTCCAGGTCTAATTTAGTTAATGTGAATCTTCTTTCTCTACCTTCTAGCTAGTTTGGATTATGGTTTGTCAATTCTATTGATTTTCTCTGAAAAAAAGCTCACTGATTCTTTGTAGTGTGTGTGTGTGTGTGTGTGTGTGTGTGTGTGTGTGTGTGTGTGTGTCTTGTGTGTGTATGTTGTATCTATTTTATTGATTTTATCCCTGAGTTATATCTTCTTCTCAGCACCTCATGAAAGTTCATCCATGATTGACCATATCCTTGGACACAATGCAAGACTCAAGAGATGCAAGTAAATTAAAAAAATACCCTGCATCCTATTTGACCACCAAGGATTAAAGTATATATCAGAAACAACAGAAAAAGTGAAAACCTTACAAACCCCTGGAAACTGAGCAAGTCCCTACTCAAGTTAAACAGAGTCAAGGCTATAAATAAATTAAATATTTTTATAATTTAATGAAAATTAATATACAACATACTGAGGCTTATGGGATACAATGAAGGCAGTTCTAACAGGCAAGTTTATAGCATTTAAGCACCTATATTGGAAAAATCACAGAGCTGTCATAATAGGTAGTACCTTAAATGCAGCTGTAGAACAAGAAGTAATCAAAATCAACACTGAAATTAAACAATTTTAATTACTTAAAGAGTTTATTTGTAACTGTTTGTCTCTGTGTGTATGCTTAGAAATGCAGAAGGCAGTATTTGGTCACTTAGAGCTATAATCCCAAGAAAGGAACTTGTGATTATTTGAGAAAATTTGTTCTTAAATCCTGAACTCTAGCACCAGCCCCTGATTAACAATTTATTACACAACAAAATATGCTGGTATTCACTTATTTTTTATTTATTTTATCACTTTTGGTTAAAAAATATATTTGTTTCAATTTTAGTTGGAATGTTTGTATGAAACCCAAATATACCCAATGAAAATGTCAAGTATACTTACTTGAAGCAAATTAATTTGCATCTGGCAGCATTAATTTTTCATTTGTCCATATATATTTGCCAGTAGGCTTTGAAATATGCTAATCCTGGTTACTTCCATCTATTTGTATGAAGCATTATGAAAGGGCCTCAATTTATGGAAAATAATTTATGAAAGATTAATTATTAACAACCAATTTCCATGAAGGCAATACCAGTAGAAAACAAAGATAAAATATACATTCAATGCTTAATTGCTGGAAGTGTTACCAAGTATAACATATAATACAGAACTAGGACTCAACATTCTTTGGGGGATGGGAGTTGAGACAGAGTTTCTTTGTGTAATAGCCCTAGCTGTCCTGGAGATAGCTCTGTAGACCAGGCTAGCCTTGAACTCACAGATATCCACCTGCCCCTGCCTCCTGAGTGTCACCACTGTCCAGCTGCAACTCAGCATTCTTAAAACCCATACAAGTATTTCATTCTATTATAAAGACAGAATAATCTACATTATCCAAGCAAGTCTGCTACAAAATTTATCTTTAAATTTTAAATGAAATAACTATCTTTGAACATTCAGAGATAGGGATTTCTCATGATAATTCTCTCAAAGAGAGCATGAATTCACAACCTTAACCCCGCAAGGGGCTAATTAGTATCTTTAATATGGACAAATGCCCCAAGAAGTTCAAGGTGAGAATGTCTGATTAGCACCTTAAGTATTAGGTAATCGAACATACTGTCATGTTATCTTTCCAGATAGGCACATTATAAAATGTAAATCAGGATTTGATAAATGGCATTGTAATTTAAGAACACTGTGAAATGTTTGCACTTAAAAACTTTAAGATCTGATTTTTGGAAATGAAAGAAATAAATTTGTCTTATTCAAACAGAATCTGAAATATAGTAAAAAATGTCAATTTGTTATTTAATTTTGATCTGGATGTCTTCCAGATTTCTTTTACATATCATTAAAATAATACTAATTTCAGAAAAATACCAAACCACTATTAAATACAACATTTTTTGAATAATTCTCTCTGATAAAGACCATTTTCAAATCAGTAAAATAGAAAATAGCTAAATCAGATAAACGACTAGATTACCAAATTTACCGCACAATTCCCATGTTTACTAGAAAACACTGGGTGTCAATTTGTGATGTATTCTGAATTTCTGTTCTTCCATTTTCTTTCATGTTAGTTTAAGTAACAAGTTCTGTGAGGTGATGCCCATCTGCCATTCAAGATACTCAGGAGGCTAAATATTAGGGGAATTTTTAATTAGGCAGTTAACTCCTGTCTAATAACAATAGTGAGTTACTTCCTCTCAAAGTATCCATATTATAATATGCAACTAACTAATAATACCGGAAGACTTCCATCGAGGATATGAGAGATAGAAGAACATACAACTTGATCTGCATTGTAAATTTGTGTTGAAGTTTGTATTTGGTGAATAAGCTGTATCAATAATACTTGTAACTTTCTGTCTTTTTCTCGTACTGATGCTGAAGAATTTAAGTTTAACTGGGAGTAAGAGCTATAATGATAAGAAGTAAAAACTTTGGATATGTGTAAAAGGTGCTTTGAGGGAAGAATGAGTCAGACAAACTACAGCTTAGAAGACACCATCAATCTTGAATATTATATAGTTGAGGAGAGAATGAAGGATTCCTAACATTTTCATTTCTACAAGAGAGAAATGAAGAAAATTCCTCAAGAATGAACAAAATCAAAATCAAAAACAAAAACAAAACAAACAGGGAAGTAACCTATTCTCACTAACATTTTGGCAGCACCACATGAGACTGAAGATTAGAGCATCATTCTGAGTTAATGGTCATAGAGTTTCTTTCCCAAAGATTATTTTCTCTTTGCCTTCAAACCAACACAGAGACTGACAATTCTGTTTTTGAGCAGGGGCTTTCAGGCCACCTTCATTTATAGCAGTCTCCTCATTCTAGTATAGTAACTTCTGGAAAAAAATATCAGATAAAATATTGTGATTCTGTACACCTTTCTTCCCCAAAGAAATCTTAGCATGCACCTTAACTCATCAAAGGCTAAAAATGACACATCCCATATAATAGTCCCATATTAAATAAAAGGCTAAGCAATATCCTTTCCCCTGACATCCAGTAATCTAAGACAATTTGGCTGAAAACATGTGTTTCAGGCTACTTATCGCCTACATAGTAAAGGACATCAGCTCTCTTTCTGAAAACTTAAAGGTTTCATTCTCACCCTCATAGGCTTGAACTTGTTTCAGACCACTACCATGTTTTATGCCTATTCAATTAATAATTGTACAATAAACATATTGCTCAAAATGAAAAATCTATGTCTCTCTTGAACCTGGGAACTTGCATAATAGAGGTTGATAAAGCTTCCAGCACAGGCTCACCCGGTTCAAAACTCCCATTTTTTCCTGAGAGTAAATTCAGGTATATTTACAGTAAGAAGTATGCTTTTAATTATTTATGTCTCCCAGTTGGTTTTGCAGACCTAGAATATCCTGCCCTTGGTACAATAAAGAGGATTGAGCTGTAGATTTCTAGTAATAAAAACACTTGCTTTGGAAACTGCCTCTTATATACTGTGGCATTAAATTGTCTGCTTTCAGTTTTGTCCATTCCTGCCCAACTATGGTGGCTAGTGATTTCTTTCTAGTCACAGATATAGTTCCAGTAGGACGAATCTGATTTTCACTTAGTTCTGTGAAGATTTCCTCCTGTGAACCACTGCTGGGTCTGCTGGGTCCCTGCCAAGGTTGCTTCCTCACCTGGAATCTTACTTAGAGTTTCAGGCAGAAAGTTGGCAGTTCAGCTGCTTGTAGTCATAGTAACTCCAGGGGAAGATTACTGATGCAAGCACATGAGTGCTTTAGTCCTGTGAATACAGAGCTGAGTTTTTCTATTCATCTTTGATCCATTCATTCACTGATTAATTTCCAAAACATTACTCAATGAGAATAGTTTTTCATGATCTTGGTTATATTTAGTACTAGAAGTAAGGAATTGAAAATTTGAAGGATTCATCTTTTGAAGAGATGATTCGTCATTTTGTTCTTGAAGGTATTTTGCGAAGACATCTGTATGGCTGTTTCTCTGAGCTCTTGGGCTATTGAAAAGAAACCCATGGGATTTCATGTTTATTCATACAAAATGTGTTGTCTAGAAAAATCCAGAAAAACTGAGCAGTTCCTCTGAGCTGTGTATGATATTCAGTTGTGAATAGTGCAAAGGCTTTCTATAACTTATAGATACAGATGGCATTAGGGAAGTGAAGCACAACTCAAGAGTGTTGTATTTGGGCATATGAAGACTTACCAGTGATACTTTGAGTTTTTAGACAAGAAAAGTACTATAAGCATTGAGAAAATAGGGACCAAAATATTGATAAGCATTTTAAAATTAGAGATCCTCTAAAGCAAATATTCTGAAACATGAATAGTTTCAATATTAGAACTTTTCTCTGTAGACACAGGCAGATGGCTATGAGTAGAAGGGGAAGTCTCATTTATCATCTTTGGATGGAAAACTAAAAGACATCCAAGGAGACATTCTAATTGGTAATAGTGGGTTTTATTTCAAATGAGAATATATGTTCCTAAGACTGGAATATTATCAATAAATAGGCTAAAATACTTTATTTAATTTCACCAAGATTACTGGCAAATTTTCTATATATTTTGTATTAACCTGTCAAGTGTACATATAGGACAAGTAGTTTCTTTTGAAAATAAGACATTATTGAGATTGCATTTTGTTCAAATATAGTCTTATGTCACCAGTGTTAGTTATATGGCATTTTCTATATATTAGGTTCCAATTGCTGTACCAGAACACCCAATAAAATTGATGTAAAAATAGGAAAGTATTTTTTCTTATCTTTTCTGAAGGTTCAGTCCATGGTTGTTTGTCCTCTTTGCCTCAGAGCCTGTAAGAAGGCACTGCATTTGGTAGGAGAGATTACCACAAGAAGCTCCACTAAAGAAGAAAAAGGAAAGAAGAAGATGGACTACAGTTTCCTTACCTACATATTCCATTTACTCTGGTAACTAAGACATTCAATCAGGCTTCATTTTTTAAAGATTCTACCACCACTCAACAGTGCCATTTTGGAAAATGTGCCTTCAATATTCTATCAGTAGGGGTATATCAGTATATCAGTATGGACTATCTATATAGAAACTACAGTGTCCATTAAATGTAATAAAGACTTTTTATTAAATTAAACAACTTTAACAGAAATGGGTTCTCAGAAATACTTCACATTTAAAATAGCATCGTAATGTTAGACAGAAGTAGTATTTGGAAGATGAGACACCAATTGACATGAATTGTTCTTCTTTCAAATTCCTTATTCCAATAATTCATTGTTGAGTCACTTGACAAATAAATCACTTTTGATACAGATGGCACTATTTGTGACTTCAGATTCTTCAGAGTGACACTGCTTTGAGGAACTTCCTTAAAATATGCCATGATGCATAGACTTGTTCATTGATAACATTATAACTTTTAGATACAGAATGTGGATGTGGTTTCTGAATTGTCTCACTAGTGGGCAGAGATAGCAGAGATAGCATGAGTTAGGCAAACTTTTGCTGAGACATTTTCCTCCTGAAGTCTTGGTCTAGGCCCACAGACATGCATGTAGTTGGCTATTTACAGGTTTTTTGGTTTTTTTTTTTTTTTTGCTTTCCAAATAAATCACAAATTTCTCTTTAGTCTATTGCTAAATATATTTTTTCTCTTCAGACAATTGCACATCTAATTGGGGCTATTGACTATCACAATTTTCATGATTTTTGTACTTATGTAGCTCATAAATTATTTCCCTACATAGACTTATTGATTGTACAAATGTTAGTATATTTACATTCAAGTAATAAATATAAAACTACCTCTGAAGAAAACGAAGAGTCTTTTTTGTTTGTTTGTTTTTTGTGTTTTTTGTTTGTTTGTTTGGGGCTCTCAAAGTCCCTTCTTGCAACAGGGAAAAATACTAATCCACCACCCCAGGCTCCCTGGAGTGCTGAGGCCTCCTTATTGACATCCATGCCCAGGGATCTGGGTCATTATTGTACTGGCCTCCCGACAGCATCTGGGGTTGATATGCTCTCCCTTGTTCAGGCCAACTGTTCCTGTGGGTTTCTCCAACCTGGTACAGACCCCTGTGCTCTTCATTCCTCCCTCTCTTCAACTAAATTCTCGATTTCAGGTCAGTGTATATCTGTGGATGTCTGTCTCTGCTTCCATCAGCCACTGGATGAGGGTTCTAGGATGGCCTAAAGAGAAGTCATCAATCTCATTTTAAGTGAAGGGCTTTTAGGTTATCCTCTCCACCATGGCCTGGATTGTCAGATCATGTCATCCTTGTAGGTCTCTGGAGTTCTCCCTGGTTCCAGATCTCTTCTCAGACCTATAGTGACTCCCTCTGATATGGTATCTCTCATCCTGCTCTCTCTCCTCTATTCTTCCCAAAAGCAATGGAATCTTGAAATTCGCAGGCAAATGGATGGAACTAGAAGAAACCATCCTGAGTGAGGTAATCCAGTCACAAAAAGACAAACATGGTATGTACTCACTCATATATGAATTTTAGACATAGAGCAAAGGATTACCAGCCTATAATCCTCTTCACCAAAGAAACTAGGAAACATGAAGGACTCTAAGGGATAAATGGTCCCCAGGAACGGAAGTGGCATGGACTCCTGAACTAATTGGGAGCATGAGGGTAGGGGGGACGGAGCTGCTACAATAAGAGCAAGAAAAGAGTCTTAATGCAATTGTAATATAAGCAGAATCAATTGTTTACTCTGCATATAAGCCATTGTAGAGTAGTGATAATATCAGCTATAACCAAAAGAGCTCCTCTGGTTAATGAAGTTCGAAGTGTTGAATGAGTGATAAAATTCTTAATGGCAATTTTAGGAATTTTAACATACTCAGCTCACCTTAAGCATAGAAAGCCCATACTTCATAAGTGGTATAGAATCCTCATTTTCAAAAGCATTGGTAGAGACTTATGTTTGTATCTTCCATCATGAAAAGGAAACTGATTTAGTCACTGTTCTGTTTCCAAGAAGAGACACCATAACCAATTCAACTCATATGAAGAAAGCATTAGATTGGGGGTTTGCTTGAAGTTTCATAAGTGTGGTCCATTATCTTCAAAACAGGGAAAATGGTACAGGGACAGTAGCTGAAAATTATATTCTGAACCACAGAGAGGGAGTAGGAGCTAGCATGAGCTTTTGAAATGCCAGTGACACATTCTCTCCAATAAGATCACACTTAGCTCTTCCTAATTCCTCTAATCCTCCTGATAATTTCCACTCTCTCTGACTAAGCATTTAAATATATGAGCCATTGTTATTCAGACAATTTGCCACACCTTTATTTTTTATAAGGTCCACCACAATAAGAACTTTGTGACGTTTTTTAACAAAAATATAATTTTTTATTAATTTTTTTAATGCAAGGCATGTGACTCCAGGATTAACTTATATAGAAAACTAAAGTAAAATAATAGTAGTAATAGCTGTTCTTCTTATAGTGGTATATTTTCCAAAATCATTCTTTAATTTACCAAAACCATAAAATTTTTGCAATTTATGCAGTAACAATAACACTTAAGATATAAAATTCACTCAAATTTAAAAATAAATGTCAGAAACTATTTAACTTGTACATATGGATTTGTGAAATAGCTCAGGAAACCAGAGCACAATAAAATTAAGTATTCTTTCTAACATTACATGTTTAATGACAGAGCTGAAGAATTTCTGGCTTGAAGGTAGTCTGCATTCTGAATCATTGCTTTCAGCCATCTTATGAGTTACTTAAAATGAATCCAAGTCTATCACAGTAGTATTTTCTTCTTTTCACTAGGGGAACATCACTAGGCTTGCATCCTCTCACTGTTTTTAGTAGAATAAAGGAAATGGATATGGACATGAAACTTATATAAAGACAAATGCTTGTTTTTTGTTAATTTAGTCGAAAGTATGAATGAATTGGTGTGTATATGTGTATGAGTGTATTTGTGTATATGTACCTGTGTGTGAATGTGTATGTGTGTGTGCATGTGTGTATGTGTGTGTACTGTGTGTATGAGTCTAGAAATATTGCACAAGAAGAAAGGAGCTTCTTTGTTGAATTGTGTGTGAACTGTACATACTTTTGTGTATTCAGAGGTGGGGTGTTTTTATGTGGTGAACATTGATTCTTCAAAATATGCAATTCTGGGCCACTACAAATGAATTATATAAAATGTTGTTCTGTGGCTTGTGTTAGACATGGAAACTAAAATAATCACATATTATCAGACTTGCATTCCCAAAGTTTATATAATCAACTCCTTCCCCACATTTTCTGGGAAGAGGAATCTAGATTCCTCTTACAAGATGCAGCTTGTCTCAAATGCTAGACTACACATTTGGAAATAAAGGAGAGCTCCATGAAATGTACTGAGTGTCGAAGGCCAATTTGTATAGTCTATTATGAGAGCTATTTTCTGACAGACAACAAAAGATGTCGTTCTACATAGAAGCAGAGCTTGTTTATTTGCGTTGTCTCTGCTGTAGGCTTCTTTGATGTTACTTTGATTCTTGACCATTGAGAAGAAAATAAAAAAGAGACATGGGAAAAATGTCTATTATGTTGGTAAAGTTCTGATTCTAATTTAGAATTGGAGAACATGTTAACCCAGCTAGAAATCTAGGCTTACCTTAAATTGTCTTTTTCTACCATCCATTGCTCTTTTCTGCAGATTTTCTTCCGGGTTCCCTGACTGATATGACTCATGAGAAATAGTTGGTAAAGGCCAGAATATGTCAGATTTTTTCAGTTAATTCTCACCTCCTTTATCAGTCTATACAAAGTCAAATCTGAACTACTAGTAATAGATAGGATTTGGCAATTCAAGTTTGATGATAAGTCTCCAGGTCAAGAGTAGACACTCATAAATCAGTAGTGTCCTGAGCATCTAAACTCTCTTCTACATCCAGTGGTTATTATCTAAGAAATTATCAGCTTTTACATGACTACTTGTGGACCATCTCAGATATGTTAGGGCTTTCATATATAGAGAGATGGCTCAGAGATTGACAGCAATGGCTACCCTTCTAAATGACTCAGTTTAAGATGGCTCACAACAATCTATAATGCCAGGAAATATGATGTCCTCTTCAGGACTCCTCAAACACAAGGCATTTACTTGGTGCCCCAACATACAAAAAGACAAAATATGCACACATGCAAAATAAATATTTTAAAATTGGTTTCAATAACATTTGCTATAATTTATGGTGAACCACATGAAATGTCAAGGATTTTTTATTATTATTACAAATTTTGTTAAAGACCAAGGAAGGGCATTCAGGATAATTTTAGGACTGCAACTTAGAAAATCATTAAAGATGCAGGTATTCCCCAATTTTTTTTCTCTTTTATGCTTACCACTAAAGCTATTAAATTTCTTCTGTCATTCAGGTAAATCAGACTCATCCTCAGATCCCCAGTCATAATTATGCTTTTCTCAGACAGTCTGATTGGCACAGCTTGCTGGATATGAAATGAAAGCTATTTTAAGCCATTTCTTGAATAAAAGCATCTTTGTCACTAAGCTATAATAATTTTCTCTAGGGGTAGTGTAGTCCCAAATTCTACAGTTGAACTCTATCAGCCTTAAGTCCCACTACTTTCTTAGTATATTTACACCTGTCATCAACATCACCTTGAACACTTGATAGAATCATGCTGTAACTCCCTAGAATGTCTTGAATTCCCCCCATGTGCTTGAATCATTAGGGATGACATAAAATGAAAGATAGATGAGATGTAATGATGATGTTGATGATTGTAATGATAACTAACATTGGCAACAAAACAAAATAAAAATATTTACATATCACATTGTGATTAATTGAACCAAATTGTTCACAATAGATTAAGTAATTTAATTTCTCTGCTTAGAGCAAATTCCTGTCCTTTTGTGATAAATAAAAGATGATCAATAGATAGATAGATCTATTAGAGATAGGTAGACACCTATATACATATATGCATACAGACATAGAAACAGATATTTTGATATATAATATTATCTTTAACAAAAGCATGTCATGTTTATAAGTACTTAATGATTGTTATTGTATCTAATAAAATAAAATGGAGTGTTTGTATTATGTAAACATATATACAAACTTCTTAATATGATTTGCATAAGCAATTTATCCTTACACTATGTTTATTAATTTAAAATTTTTCATTTGTTTCACATACTGACCACAGTTTCCTCACCTTCCTCTGTTCCCTCCCATCTACCCACCTTACATTCAATTTTACTCTTTGTATATTCAGAAAGGACATGCCTCCCATGGGAGTCAAGAAAGCAAGGCACATCAAGTTGATTCAGTACTCAGTTCCTCCTCCTGCATCAAGGTTGGGCTAAAGCAACATGGTATAGGAATTAGAATCCCAAAGACACATCTAACTCCAAGGACAGGTACTGATCCCACTGCTAGGAACCCTACAAACAGATCAAGATACACAACTGACACGTACATGCAGAGGGCTTATATTCATCCCATGCAACCTTTCTAGCTGTTGGCCCAGAGTTGGGGAGCTCCCAGGAGTTCAGGTCATCTGTCTCTGTGTATTCCCCTTTCATGACCTTTACACCAATGGCATGTATAATCCTTCATCTCTCTCTTCAACAGGATTATGGAGCTATGCCCCTTGCTTGACTGTGTATCTCTGCATCTGTTTCCATCAGTTACTGGGTGAATTGTTTGTCATAAATTTCTTCTAAAAATATTTAATGCCATTAGTTGATAATGCTGGAAAAAAATAATGTCAAATTCTATAGTGTATCCAAAAAAAAGGAAAGAAAATTTATTAAAATTGTGTATTCAGTGAAAATAATTGATGTAAAGGTAGTTGAGAAATAGAGGAAAAGAAATCCTTCATGCCTTTGAAGGATCAGGGAATTTTTTAGCATTATAAGGTCAGTGTGTAGTTGTTAAAACTGGCCATTACATAATCATACAAAAGGAAACCAATTATTATTTATTTTTTTAATTATTATTATTGTGCTTGTACATGGTGTGTGTGTGTATTCCACAGCATGATGATGAAGATGTGAGGATTGATTTGTCTACTCAGTTTTCTCCTACCATGTATGTGAATTCCACGGATTACATTTTGATAGTTAAGCCCACCCAGGAAGTGTTTTTACCGACTGGGTCATCTTCCTAGCCCCAGATTGTGTACTTATAAAACAACAATATTTACAAATTTTCCATGTGTTCATACAAGGGTGTAAGAACTAGAGACTACCAACAGTGCTAAAATTGGGTAAAAGTGTTAGCAAGTTGTTCATTAATTTTAACTTTAGCTATATTATCCAACACAAATTCACAAACATATATACCTAAATGATGTGCTTGTAATTTTGTTTGTTTATTTGTTTGCTTTTTGAGACAGGATTTCTCTGTAGCTTTGAAGGCAGTCATGGAACTAGCTCTTGTAGACCAGAATGGTCTCAAACTCACAGAGATCCACCTGCCTCTGCCTCCTGAATGCTGGGATTAAAGGCATGTGGCACGAACACTGGGCTTGTGCTTGTAATTAATAACAGAATTATTTCCAATATCTTTAATCAAAACCAAAATCAAATTTTCCCAGAATATATTAGATAGTTAAATAGGCTACAGTATTTTACAGCAATAACAATAATTATCACAATGAACATTATTGAGGAATTACATCAAATAATAGACCAAAGATGCCAAATATTGAAGAAAATTAGCCATGAAATAACATTTATGTAAAATTTAAATTCAGGTTTATACTGTGTGTGCTCCAAGTTTACTATTATACCAGTTGTCTTTGAGGAGGACAGTAGGAACCTTCACGGAGGAGGTCACTTCAGAGACTGTAGAAGTCCCATGTCATGATCCATGGAGAAACAACAGATATCCAAGTAAACATTACAATGATTCATGAAGTTGTCCAATTAAATAGTTTAATTTCACTGTGTATGGTTAGTCCAAATAAAATTTTAATTGAAAAATAATCAAAATTATGTTAAGAATGACAGCAGTAGTCCAAGTGATGGCTGGTCACAGACCATAACAGAAAGCACAAGAGTAAATCATATATGTTATGTCTGTTAGCCTGGTGTTTTTGTGGGATTCCTTACTGTGGAATCAAGTGTTTCTCTGACTCATTTGCCTGCTCTTGGGACTTTTTTCCTCTTATTGGGCTGACTTGTCATGCCTCAATTGAGGTCTTTTGCCTTGTCTTATTGTATCTTGTTTTGTTATGTTTGGTTGCTCTCTCTTGGAGGCTTTCTCTTTTCTGAAAAGAAACTGAGGGGTAGTGGATCTATAGGAGACAGGAAGTGGGGAAAACCTGGGAGGAGTGGAAAAATGGGAAGCTATACTCAGGATATATTGTCTGAGACAAGAATCTATTTTCAATAAAAAATTTAAATACATATATATATATATATATATATATATATATATATATGTAGATAAACAAATGAAATAAATAAAACTATATTATCATAGATTGTAGTTTATGTTGTGGCTCAATTTTTTTCTCCCTCTGTTTGTCAAACTCTTCAAATACATTAGTCATTTTTTCTTTTTCTCCCCACAATGCCAACCACTACAACCAATAATGAGATAAATATTCAGCCTATTTGAAATTAAACAAGAAACATCACACTTTTGATGAGGCTTAAGGGTCTTTCTAGATAGGAATGAATAAAGAGAAAGGAAGCTAGGAAGGAAAATAGGTATTGGTTTTAGCCTTTTCATTTCAGCCAAAGATGGAGTGAATATAGCTTTGTTTGTACATTCTTGTCGATGTTTTTCTGAAGTCTCAGCAGTGATCCTGATACAGAGTGGGGGGACTGTCTATGGACAATTAGAGCTGATCATAAGCCTTTTAGAATTTCTGCAGAAAGCCAAGCTACAGTAAAAATAGCATCGTATTATCTTAAGTCTGACTGATGGGAACAGTTGCATAAAGGCTTCTTGTTAAGCACATCAAATATTACCCTTTGTGTGACTTTGGTTTAACTTGCCAGTCTGATTAAATTCCATTCCCCAGCTTAAGAAGCAATTGATATTTGAATGTCTGAAGCTGTTTTGAGTCTGCCACCCCAGACATTGTGAATATTTTTGGAAAAAGAAGAATCCCTGGGCTTTGCCAGTTGGTCTATAAATGGTCACAGAAACAGAACTTATGTAGCTACATAGATTGCAGTCATGCTTAGTATATATGATTGAATTTGAGCTGTTGTCTGATAGCCACAACCCTTTTCTGGATATATAAAACTTGCAGCATTTCCTAAACACTGCCTCTCTTTGTGGAAAACCTTACAATATAATTTTAAGCACTTTAGTTTTGGAAAAAATAAACTGCTTCTTTTAAAATAGAGATCCGAAGTTGGTGTTACATAACAGTCTTATAACCTGAAACAGAGTTCAAGGCATGGCATTTTGAGAGAGGTAGACCCATATTTATATTTGTATGTGGAAACTTGCCATAGACACAATGACATTAGCCAACAAGACTGAGTATTTGGCTTCCTTTTCCTTAACTATGAAATGATGGGAGGGTGTATATATAGTAGTGTTCATTATCAGTACTTATGTGTGGAGAAAATATATATGTAATAATAAATAATAATAATAATAATAATAATAATAATAGTAACATACTTCAAGTAATTTATTTCACGGCCTATATATTACACATACACCATGTCTCCTTTCTTGTATTCGTAACTAAATGGACAGTTTAGTTTTGATTTCTTTCTTTTTTTTCTTTTTTTTTTTTGGTTTTTAAAGACAGGTTTTCCCTGTGGCTTTGGAGGCTGTCCTGGAACTAGCTCTTGTAGACCAGGCTGGACTGAAACTCACAGAGATCCACCTGCCTCTGCCTCCCAAGTGCTGGGATTAAAGGTATGCGCCACCACCTCTGGCCAGTTTTGATTTCTTATAATCCAAACAATCATAACTTATTTTAATTTGGGAAATAATATTTATGTTTGTATTTCTATTGTTTGTCCTTATGAAAATTACTATTCCATGACAGTGGGTGTTGGGGTATCATTGTGTCATTCATTTCTCCACTATGTAATCAATATTGAACTTCACAGAAACTAAGAGTAGGCAATATATGTGTTCTGAGCCTGCCCTTGACTTCACAGTGGATCTCTGGATTCTTTTTTTTTTTTTTTTTTGGTTTTTCAAGACAGGGTTTCTCTGTGTACCTTTGGAGCCTATCCTGGCACTTTGTAGCCTATCCTGGCACTCTCTCTGGAGACCAGGCTGGCCTCAAACTCAAAGAGATCTGTATGCCTCTGCCTCTCCAGGGCTGGGATTACAGGCATGTGCCACCAATGCCCAGCTTATGATTGGGGATTCTTATTTGACAAGGGAAGACATAGTACTAAGTTTTGAAACATGGTTTATGGTAACTTGTTATGCCATGTTGAGTTGATATCCCTAGGAGGCCTACTCTGCTGTTGAAAAAAAAGAGCAATGGAGTGAACCTGGGGTAGAGGGAGTTGGGGAGAATTAGGAGGATTTGAAGGAGGGGAAAATTCATTTGGGATGCAATGTATAAGAGAATGAGAATAAAAGAAAGTTGAAACCAGCTACAATTTGGAAATAGAATATCTTAGAAAGGGCCATGAGTTAATGATGTAGTCTCTTGTTTCTTAAAGTCCTGGGAGATGGTGCAAAACTTAAAAGGTGGGACTTAGTTGGAAATCTTTTAGTCATACAAAAGACTGCCCTTTATGAGGACCATGAGACCCTGGACCCTGCTACTAGGCTACAATGAAGCAAGCAACTTCTGCAATATACACCTTCCATAGATGCCTTGCCACAGGCTCAAAACTAGTGAGGACAACTAATCATGTATTATATTGCAACCTTTAAACTTTAATTTAAGCAATAAATATCTCTCACATGTAAGGTGATTTATCTTACATATTTGCTAATACAACAGAAAGCTGATTAATAGTTCAAACACAAAAATCTCACTTACAAAAATGAAAGATGAAAAGGCTTCTAAATGCATATAAAAAGGATCACATAATTTGTCTCAATAACAACATTACATAATTCGTGTGGATACGCTACTGTAGCAGGTTTTCTTGCATTGCCAGAACCTAAATCAAGACATGCAGACTTGTTATTAATTATTAATGTTTGGCCTTAGCTTGTTTCTAGCTAGCTGGGTTTTTTAACTTAAGTTAATGTATTTTTATTAATTTATGTGCTGCACTGAGGCTTGCTTACCCCATCTATGTACTATACATCCTGCTTTATTGCATCATCTGTGTCTGTCTGGCTAATTCCCCTGTTCGTTCTGCCTGCCAGCCCCACCTATCTGTCCTCTGCCTATCTACAGGACATTCAGCTTTTTATTAGAATGATCAGATGACTTAGGCATGCAAGGTAAAAGAGCAACACATTTTTACGTAGTTAAACAAACACAGTATAAATAAAAGCAACACACCTTTACACAGTTAAACAATTATTCTATGCCACAACAGACTACATGTACTTTTCATCTGAGGGAAGCACTACAGTAAAGAACATGACACATTAATATCTTTGTAATAGGCAAATGGCTCAAGCCAACTTATCTGTCAATGAGGAGATATGCTGGTCAATACAAGAATTTGATTTATATACTACAAGAAAATGGAAAAAGACATCAAGGGCACATACAGGGCAGCACTACAATAATAATGAATGCAGCTTGCTCTTGAAAGCTGCCCCTACCTGGAAATGATGAGACAAAGACCAGCTATATAATTTACAATGCTGTGACATCAGAAATTAGGGGATTTCTGCATAGAAAAGAATTCAGTAACAACAAATATAACTCTACCAACAAAAATATTTTATTTCCCTATGTTTCAGTGTCTTCCCATGACCTCATATTCCCTAAACTGAAGCAGACAGTTGCTTGGCAAATGTAGTTTTCAAGAGTCACAGCAGATCAAGGTACAGAAAAGTAGATATTAAAGTAAATAGAGAAATTGGCCAGCTCATTGCTGAAAGTCAATTCTACTATAGTGAAGGAGCAATATTTGTACAACTTTATACAATTTGGGAGCTAATTAGCTTGCGTGTTAGAGCAATGAGACAGCAAAAAGGAAGAGTGACTGCAGAGAAATAAAGTTGTCCAGGATATTTATCATAAGCACAAGTTCCTCTTCATCCTGTAACTGTAGTCAGAAAACCCACGAGAATGAAACTTATGTTCATGATCTTTTTTTCCTTTGGAAGTCTCTTGACATCTCTGCCTATGGATGCACTAAGAGGCAACAGAATGTCTTGGTTTTTAACCTTTTTCCTTAATATTTCCAATCTCCAGACTTTAGATAAAGTCACAAATTTGGAAGTATATCTAGGGAAAAGTATTTCATTTACGGCATATTTAACTATGTTGAATAAACACTTTGTATCTCTATGGTGCCTATTAAACTTCAGCCTGAGAAGTACCTAATAATTTTTCAGTAAGTATCCACGTGAAATATTCTAAATAAGTATTTCAAAATAAAGCTGAATCCAAGGGGCAGAGAGCTGGTAGACAGATGACAAGAGATGCTGACTCTCAGCATTCCATTAGAAAGTTGTGGTTTCAAGAGGGTTGATTTTGGCATCTCTGCTGGAAAATTATGTTTGGATAGCAGTCTCAGTCTGAACCAATTTTGACTTCGCTCAGAGCCTGGTATGATACACTAAATTAGCATGATATTCTGGAATGAACCCTACCTGGATTGGAAGTAAGAAGAGAAATTTAATTTTACTAGCAAAATGACCTTGAGCATGTCACTTAACATTTCTGTGGTTTGGAATTTAGAGCAGTGCCTGTGGGAATGGAATGTGAGGTACTTACTGAGAGTGGAGAACCCAAACCCTACAGTTTATTGATTTTAATACCATCGATCATGTCTCTTATTTTTTAAAAAAATTCATGCAGGGAATACAGAAGATTTTCATTAAAGTATGAAATTTACTGCACACAGATATCAAATTAACTTAAGCATCCGTAACTTTATCTGTCTTGACATTTCTTACATAAAATAAAAATAAAACCTCGGATTAGTAAGTAAAACATACAATGTAGATCTAAGACTATGATTTCAGCATTCTGACTGCTATAGGAATGCATCCCAAGTCAAAACCATGAGGTTCTTGTAAATTATGGTACATTGTTAATCCCTGTTTCCATATCTACAACATGAAAAAAACAATAGCCCATATTCTGACACTGTGCACTGATGTGGGAGAAATGAATTTGAAGCATTAAATCTCTTAGCACAGAACCTAAGACAAAGTCAGCCTCAATTAATCCTTGATGACTTCATGCAATTCTGAATTATTAATGTAGTGGTCAATGTGGTTTTTTCTATCTACCTTGTAGTTTTCATCCATCTAACTAAGCATCTCTTGTGTATGTGTGTTTGCGGTATTTTTACTGGGATGTGTATTTCTGGCTACTAGATAACTACTATATTTTAAATGCAAATCTAATCAGTCCTTCATCTCATTCTAGAGTTCAGCTCATATGTCTGTGTCTTCTACTGGCATATTATATTGTGTTCATTGAGATTAGTTATCAAGAAAATGATTCATGGATGCAAAGTCACCAAGAATATTTTTAGGATGAGATCATAATGATACTTTGAAAAATCAAATAATGGGAAATAAGGAGTGACATACAAGATTACACAACAAAGTTCCAAGAATGGGAATTCTGGCAAGGTTACTTAGGCAAGGTCTGAAGGCAGCAAGGATTAGACATAGACATGCTCATGAGCTAGTTTGCTAGATATTCCAAGATGCCAAGGAAACTTGTTTGAGAATACTTGTCATATATGTGCGGTTAAAATTCAAAGCACATATAAAAGCAAGCCAGCTGTAGAAACCAAAGGAAAATTTTCTTAACAAGAATCAAAGGGATTGGTTCCTAAAAAGGAGGGGAAAAGTTGAGCACAGTGGTGCTGATCTGCAATTCCAGCTACTAAATAGAACAGTAAAGGTAGGTAGAGCTTGCCTGTTTTGCAAGGTAAGCTCAAGGACTGATTCAAGGAACTTAGTGAACCCCTGTCTCAAAATAAAATGTCAAGATTGGACTAGGCTATAATACAGAGATAGGAAATAAGCCTAGCTTGCATGTAGCCTTGGATTTTCTTCATTTTATTTGCTTTACTTTATTTTCTTTATTTTCCTTGACTTTTACACATGAAATAGAAAACAAATAAACAAAAGTATGAACTAATACACAAAACCAAGGTGAAGAAAATTAAGGAAGCACAACTTCTGATCTAAGAATAACCCTGATGAAAGCCCACAGAAGGTTCCATGTAAACATAGTACTTTGGCCTTTCATCTTTATCATCACACTACCTGCACAGCGAGTAGAAATATTTGGTAGTGTTGAAAATTAATGATGATATTAAATATATGTGTACATGTATACCCATGTCAGTTGTAAATATCTCTAAAATTCTGTTTAGAAGTATGTGATATGATGTCTGTTAGTAATAGTTTTATACATATCTTTATTCTGTTTAGTACTTCAACAAAAGAGGAAACCTTTGATATTTCTGTTTGTTTGTGTGAAATATGCAAATCCTTTCTGAGCCAAGACAGTCTCAAGTCAAAGAAGTTTGTGAGGATGGTTTAGACCAAGATTTTGTCTGGTCTAGAAAAGAAATGCTTTTGTTTCACTGTGACACAGGCTAGTTATGATAATGAACCATATTAAACCTATTTCTCAGTAATATTGCTGCCACTGTTAATTTGAAATTACACATGCAAATAGCTGAATCTGCTTGGGTTCCTTACATTTATTCCTTCTCTACGGATGAACTGATTCTCTCAGGCTAACGGACAGATCAAAAGTAGATCTTTGTATAATAGACCTTGGAATCTGCCCCCCACTCCCACATTCATCAGTTCTCAGCATAAGGAAAGAACCCAGACACTTCTACATTCCTCAAGTCCATTGATTCTGTCGTGCAAATAAAGCTGGCTGCCATAAACAGAGACATATAAAGCTCCTGTAGGCATCAGTCCCATATCTTCCCCTATGGGAAAGAGACTGAGACAGTGGGATCTTCTCCTGGACTCCTGGGACCCAAGGTTGCCTTTCTTTTCTTGTGAGTTAAGATATTGTCGTTGCCTGGATACAGCTGAGCTTGTGAAAAAAATGCCACTGAATCGCTGTCATGAAGGCCCTTTTATTACCGGGATTTATAAATGGATTATCTGTAAAAATGGGTCTGGTTTTAATCATGCCCCCCGCAGGAAATGGCCTGCTTTCATTGGTTTGTCTCAATGACAGGTCCAGACATCCTGATACTTTACAACAGTTGGCAGATGCTTTATTGCAAATGATATGCATCCTCCAGAAAGAATTAGTTAACTTTTAATAGCATTAACCTCAGGATGCGTGCTCTGCCCACCCCCTCAATCCTATTTCAGATCCTGTCTTCCGGGGCACCAAACTCGCTTCAGCCTTCCTCTAATTCTGTTTTAAGAAGGAAGCAATCAACAATAAATTGCTTCCACAGTGTTCCACATATGGGGACCTGTCTTTGATGTTTTACAACAAAAGGGTTTAACCTGGAGCCTTGGAGAAGATGCGAAGTTCCCTCTTCTGTGGTTGCATAAAAGGAAGGGGTGGATGCCTGGAATGTGTCTTATTATTACTGTCAATTTACTGAGTGAATATGAGATTACATTGTTGCTTCCTAGATTTCAAACTCCGAACACCCCACAAAGGGACCTTGGTCTGTATTCCTAGCTGTTCATGATTCAATTTAAGTGATGTTGTCCTGGGACCAGTGGGATTTCACACAGGCTTCCAGGAGAATGTCCTCACTTTTGATCTCTTGGTATTTCAAAAAGTGGTTTTGTAAAATAGAAATATTAATCTCTAAACTCCTCATTCCACCACACACACACACACACACACACACACACACACACACACACTCACACACACACACACACACACACAAGAAAAAAAGGAATGGAAGAAAGAAAGGATAGAAAAAAGAAAGAAAGAAAGAAAGAAAGAAAGAAAGAAAGAAAGAAAGAAAGAAAGAAAGAAAGAGGGGGAGGGAGCGAGAAAGGAAGGAAGAGGGAAGGAGGGAGGGAGGGAGGGAGGAAGAGAGGGAGGAAGGGAGGGAGAGAGGGAGGCAGGGAAGAAACAAAGAAAGGACAGACATTCCCTGGAACATGGTCTTAATAATTCATTGTATGCAGTGGCATGCTACGAATTTTGGAAGATCATATGACCATATTTTGTGGAGATAGTTTGTAGAGTGTAACTTTCCCCAAAATTCAGGCAACAATGAAATATATATTTGAGTGACATACATAAAGAACACTACAAATAATATTTTTTATAATCTTGATTAGTTGTTTTGTTTTATTTCATTTTTGGTTTGAGACACAATATTACCATGTTGCCCAGATTGGTGTCGAACACACAATTCTTTGATCTACTAGACCCAGCCTTTGAGTGCTGGGTACCACATCTAGATTTAGATAAGATTCTGGTAAAAGTTCTGTTAAGTTATAGTACTTATTTTTATATTAGTTATACTATCCATATTTATAGAAATTTTCTTCTTACAGTTACATTTTCGAAGCATGATGACAGGATAGTTTTGTAATGTTAGACCCCCAGAAAACTCAAGCCTCTGGGGTCTCAGACCACGACATCGGTCACCCCAATCACCAGGCAGATTCGAGAGATTGATGCAAACTGCATGAGGCTTTATTGTTTTTTAATGAGCTAACCCATGTTAGCTCGGGTCTTTCACCCACCCGCCATGGTGGATGGCTAGAAAAGACACCTGGAACCGGCTGCCTAGTGATCTTGTGGGGCAGTGTAATGGGAGTATCTAGGGGTACGCACAGACTCAGGATTGGTGTGCCTCCAGGCTTGGAGGGTTTGCCCTGTGTTGATTGGCCAATTTGTTGTTATGGCCCATAGGCCCTCCCAGGGTGGTTGCTATGCTCCGCGTGTCATTGCTGGGCACTTGTCTGTAAAGCACACCCAGAGCCGTAAAGCATAGCACTAACTTCTGATTGGTTCCTTGCCACAAGGCAGGCACCTAACCTCTTAGTGACCAAGGCAAGGTCATAGCGAGCATGTGTTACTGTCATGGCTGCTGAAATGGGAGGCTGGTCCCTTCAGTAATTTCAATAAAATCTTTATATTATTTCTTGAATGGTGTTATTTCACTATTTATCCGTCATAATCATTAATTAAGCTCCAATGTCACAAGGGTAGCAAATTATTTCTAATTATGAAGATCAGAGAGATGTTATTTTTTCTAAAATCACAGAACTATAAAGTATTTCAATTAACTTTAAATTTTTGCATTGAGATCACAAGAGGACATGCGTAATCATTACCTTATCATCTGCCTTTGACCTTGGAAAATGAACTGAATGATATAACAGTAGAATACCTACAATAACTTAGGCCTTCTCCTCCCCAGAAAAGACAGGTTTCCAGGAGGAACTGAGAGTTATCTCTAGAAACACATCTAAAAGATTTTTGCACCACTCCTCCTCCTCATTTTAGGAGTTCAAATATATGAATTGGGTCATCTAGCACGCAATATGCTCAACAGCTTAATGCATTTTGTAAGTAGAAACTCTACTTTTAATTAACTAACATTGATTAGCATATCAGTTACTCTAACTCATTACAAATAAATTGGACCAAAAGTCTGACCATATGAGCATGAAATAAGCACTATTAAGTTTCTATTTGGATAGAGATTCCACTAAACACTTATCTCTAGCATTAAAAAGGAAAATTATCTTGAAGCAAACCTAGCATAGAATTAATATTAAAAGCTAACGTTCACTTTTGTTTAATATATTTTCTCACATTTGTGGGATTATCTAATAACATTGAAGTGACAAAATAACTCCAAATGAACTTTATATTCATGAAATAATCTATCAAATGCAAGAAATACATAATGACAGGTAAATATTTGCATGATTGCCACTTTCCTTTAAGAATGAAAGGGGAACTGTGGAGCCACTCACTTTGTTTATAAAATATAGATACTGGCAAAGATGACCAAAATGAGACCAAGCTACTTACATTGTTAGCATTCCTATTTACTAAAGTGGATTAAATGCATGCTCTTTAAACAGTAATTTCTCCTGTCATCATAAAAATATTTTAATATTTTTAGTTGTGCATACTGATTAAGGGCAGTAATAGGGACAGAGAATGTTTTCTGTCAAAATGATACTTTGGTGGATCTTTAAAATAAGTTAAAGGAAACATAATTAGGATTTTTGGACTACAGTTGTGATCGTGTGCATACTTTTAATTCTGAGGATGTTTTTTAAATTTGTCTTCGTTGAGGGGGTGGCTAGATGCATGTACATGTGAGTACATATGTCCAAGGATGTCATAGACATTAGAAATAGAGGATCTTGGGTTACAGTGGGCATGAATTGCCTTACCTGGGTGCTGTGAAATGTATTCAGGTCTGACTAGGCTCTTGAACCCCATTTTGCTTATATGTGTATTTACTCAGCATCAGAGTTAGATTAGCTCAGTACCTTTTAGAGACAGAAATCTCTATGGGTTCTCAAGCCTAGCACGTTATGAAAATTCTATGCACATCCTGTCATACACATTAATAATCTCTAAGTTATTGATGATCCCTATAAAATTTTTTATCTTATGCAAATACCTCTTATATTTTATTGCTAATGAAATTATAACAGGGAAAATGTACAGCTTTATCACAGATGCAGTTCATTTTGTGCAAATGCTTTTCACATGCTGTTGGATAAATCTGTTGATATGGAGCCCATGAATTCAGCATCCTACTTTATATAAGTTTAAAGGTGTCTAAGTAGAATATGATTTCTTAAATATTTGTTTACTCTTCTGTAAATCTATTAGTCTCTACAAGTTTTTTCCCATTTTCACCTAGAGTTTAGAAGACATAGTCATTCTTTCTTTACAGTATTTCTCTATAAATTAAAAATGGTTGATATGAAGTTTCCAATATTTGGTTTATAGACTTGATATGTTTTTTATGATACACTATTCAAATTTATACCTATGAACATTTTTTTCTTTTTATTTTCTCTATCTACCATTTCTCATTCTTTGATTTATAGAAAATAAATGATTTTGGTGAAAAATAGGTAAGTTTTGACAACCTATAATGTGTCAGACACAGAAGCAAGCATATCAAAGAGTGGTATGTGCTTGATGTTCATAACCCTCCAGGTGACATGAGTGTGATTTTCCATATTGGACAAATTAGCTAAGTGAAGGGCTTAGAGCATTTCTAGACTGATAGGTTGGGCAGTCCTTTACTTTAAACATGAATTTCAGTGACTGCCAACCTCATTCTTTCCATGTTTGTTGTACCATACATCAATAGTCACACTTTTTTATTTTATTCTTTATTAACTTAATAAAGGCCAAAGCCTGGTTCCAGAACTGGATGGGATCATACATCAAAGTCACCATCAAAATTTAGTTTTCTTTTACTGGTGAAATTAATGAGAAATTGGAATAAAAATTAAATCTCCAAATTAGAAAATCATGTGTGATTTGAGCACTGGTACAAAAGAAATTTTTAATAGATCCAATGTAGAAATGGTCCTTTTGTCAGATTAATCTTTCATTCCTTGCATTTATAGCATCATCCTTGTCCTGCTTTTAGTATTAATAATACTAATTTCTTCCACCTGATGATATCCCATTTATTAAAGGTGTTTGGGAATGAATCTATGATCTACAGAATCCTCAGAATTGAAGGTTAAGATGGAATAGCTTCATGGATAATTTCTGTCATATTTTAGTGATCTCTGGGATTCTGTCACTGAAAAACTAAGTTTCTTACAATTGTGAGAGCTGGTGTTTATTACCAAAATTGTAAATGCCTTGGAGGGTCCAGCTTGCAATTCATTTTGAAAGATAAGTTATTATTTAAGAAAGTACTCCAAGTACTACTACATAAGCTTATTTTTTGAAGTATAAGTACAGCATGTAGTTATGCCAGCATGCATAACCAGAAATCCATCAACACACAGAGTCAAGTACATGCACATTAACTGATGCTAGTACTAGATTCAACTATGATAAAAAAGTTTAAGCCATGAAACTCTCTGTAGTCTTGTTGAAAATGTAATATGATTACATAGGAAGTGTATCTTCACACATACGATTTTCTTCTATTCCTTGAATAATTCTAAATTCTTACAGCATCAGCATAATTACACAGAAGGCATATGTGAATACATGAACCTATGATTATAGACAAACTTTGGAGCTTTCTAAACAGCATGTGCATAAATCTTAATGTGATAATATGGAGAGGGGGAATTTATCTTTTACAATGAGATAGGAAGATGACGACAAGCAAATCATCAAAAGAGACAAAGACTGAACGAACAGTTCAATTTCCTTCAAAGACAGAGGAACTTTGCACATGTGTTCCTAAAGATTCAGAAATTTCTACATTGACCTGGATCTTATAACTTAGAGAAGGACTGTGATGAACATCAAGCTGGTGTAACCCACAGAAACAGCTGGCCTGTACAAGGGGGAGCACATGGACCCCAGACTGCTGTCTGAGGCCAGTACAGGACTGATCCAGACCCCTGAACATGTATGTAAATTAGGAGGCCTCTGCACTCTAGGGGGCCCCTGGTAGTAGATTAGTATTTTCCCTGGTGTAAGAAGAGACTTTGAGAGCCCATCGCATGTGACGGGATTTACTCTTGGCCTGGTCACATGGGGGAGGGTCTACGCCTGGCCCAGGATCATGTGGTGGACTTTGGGGAGCCCCCGTCGAGGGCCCTACCCTTCCTGGGGAGTGGAGTGTGGATGGGGTGGAGAGTAGGTTGGGGTCATGGGGGAGGAGTTGGAGGAGGGTCAGGAGAGGGTGAAAGGATTGACATGTGAAACAAGCTTGTTCCTAATTTGAACTAATCAAAAATATTTTTAAAAATCTTGCCTAAGTTGTTACATTCACAAAATTTGAAATTCAAAGTTACATTAAAAGTAGTCGAACCTGGATTCCATAGGTATGTTTTATGGTTCTGGATATGTGGGAGGAGAATTGGAAAGGAACTTGATGTATCCTCTGATTCTTGTAGACATTTAGGTGAACCATGATGAACATCTACCTCATTTCATCCAGTATATACCTAGTAGCCAGAACTGAAATCATTCATATAAATAATACCATATATGCTGAGGAGATTATATTGAGGAATATAAATATGTATATACCTATGCATATATGCAGGTAAAAATAATTAGTGAAAAAGGTCATAGATTTGAAAGAGAACAAGAAGCAGTTTGGATAAAGAACAGAGAAGAAATATTGTAATTATATTACATACATATATCTATGCTTCTCAAAAAGAAATATTTTAAAAAGGAGCAGATTTGCAAGGACTGCCTTTATGCTTAAGATTAACAGAGAACTCTCTATAGTTGTCATACTGTGAAGTTATTCCAGTTACCTATTATTGGATGAATGGACAAATCATCTTCAGCCAAATGAAAACTCTTATGAGAAAGTTACTCAAATCAATGAAGTGTTTCAAGAGGAAACGAGACAAATGAAGTCACTGCTGTCCCTAGGGTTCTTTGTTGTTCCTGTTCTAGAATCAAGCAATGGAGGCATATTTGTGGTGGTGTGCACCAACTTTTATTACAATAATCATGCATTTCCTTAAAGAGCACCCTTTTTGTCCCTGCTATCCTTTGAAATTTTTATTTTTAAGTTCTTGAAAGCATTTAGCAAAATAAGCAGTTTGGTATAGAAACTTTTCTTTATGAAAGGCACGTGCCTCAACCACAGCATTCCTCCAAATTGTATACAATGTCTTAATTACAGCCCCCAGGTTTTGTTAAGTACAGGCTTTTAATGAAAGAAACATAGTCATAAGACTAACTGCAGCTGTTGAGGAAAAATAAAAATAAAGTTGAAATGATAGGGTAGACTAGAAAAGAGTGAGACAAATTAATCTGCTTGCAATGAAATTTGTGGCCTTGTGCCAGGAAAGTCATAGGGAGGAGACATCTTCTTGAGTGGTCCTCCTGGATAGAGTACAATGAATGTGAATGTGTGTCCTCCAGGATACAAGAAGCATCACTAACAGAAGGCTGGGAAGTCAGTTTGTATATAACTTAAGCACTGTATCTGAATCCGGGACCCCACCTGGTTGAAAGAACAATGACTTTAACACTTAAGATTCTCAGAACACTGAGAAGTTTTCCAGTCAGGAAGGTTGCCCTTTGTTAAGTGTGCTCCAAGAGAGATGTTATAAAGATCATAAAAAATTACAGGTATTTATATTCCTCTAGAAAGGTGTGTATAAAAGGTATAGGACTTACAAGAAATATTAAAATGTCTGAAGTAGTACAGCCATTATGGAAAGGCATAGAGAGAACCGTAAAGGAGGGAGTGCTGTATGATCTAAACATAAGTTTGTATGGCATAAATGAAAAGGAAATAAATCACCATCCAAAAGCAATCCTTATCTCCTCTATCTTGTCATGGTGATATATTCAATAAAGAAAATATTTAGGTAGCCTAGATGTTCACCAGTGGATGTCATTATTGTATTTCTATGTTTCTGTGCTAAAACACTGTCCAAAACCAACTTAAGGGAGGGAATGCTTATATATTGTCTTACAACTCTCAGATCACAGTCCATCACTGTGACTATTAAGGCCAGTAATTCATGGCAGAAACCTAGAGGCACGAATTTAGCCCAAGATCATGGAGGAGTACTGTTAATGGGCTTGCTCTCTATGGCTTTCTTAGCCTGAATTTTCATATAACTTAGAGCAATTTGTCCAGTGTTGTCACTATCCAACTATCCAAGGTGGACTGAAACTTCTCACATCAATTATTAGTCAGGAAAATGCCAAACAGACTTTCCTATAGGCCAATTTGATGAAGGAAGCCTCTCAATACATGGTCCCTCTTCTCAGATGACTTGGTTTTGTGTCAAGTAATAAAATTTAACTACCAAAGTAGATTAGATAAGAAAAGCAAATTATAGATATGCAACAGGGCATCGTTAAGCCTTAAAAAAGAGAGAAATATTGTCATGTGAAGAAAAATTATTATGGGTGAGAATATTGTGTTAGGAGAGATAAGCTAGACACAAAGAAAAGCATATCCTGTGCATTCTGTTAACATTTGAAATTAATTATTTAAACAAATGATGAACTGAAAATAAAATAGGAACTGAGAATAGGATTGGGAAGAGTGTTGGAGTTCATGAGAAACTGGAGAAAGAGTGGGTATCATTAGTGACAGATGTATGTAAGAAAAGTAACAGCAAAACCTATTATCCTGCACAAATAATATGTATTGATGAAGATAACAGAAATTATTAATTAACATGATAATACAAATCAGACCCCTAACCATTGAGCACCTCACTTTCTATCCTTCTCAGTATGTCCTTTCCAAATTTACTGACCTCTCAGCCGGGCATTGGTGGAGCACGCCTTTAATCCCAGCACTCGGGAGGAAGAGGCAGGCAGATCTCTGTGAGTTCAAGACCAGCCTGGGCTACAAGAGCTAGTTCCAGGGCAGCCTCCAAAGCCACAGAGAAACCCTGTCTTAAAAAAAACAAAAAAATTTACTGACCTCTCTAGTTAGATCTTCTAGCTAGTTTATGATCACGAGAAACATTTGGTCTATATTTATAATCAATATTTTCTCTTTTCTATTGGAAAAATAATATTGTGGTAAAAATTATCTAACATATTGATTATATGATCCCAGTTCTAGGAGTAATATATTACACATTTTGGTTGGGCTTGTGATGAAACTTTGAACTAATGAAAAGTTATTTACAGTGTTGTTCAAAAGAATTTCATTAACGACAAGGGACTTGGAATTTTGGAGATGAGAGTTGTATACTAAGTGCTTTCCAGCACAACTTGATAGAACGAATCATTTCCAATATTATCCAACCTAAGATTAACTCTTAACAGCTACAAACTTTAAAGGTTTATTTATTTTTGATACTGGATCTTACTGTATGGTCTTGGATAGCTTGAAAACCATTATGTAAATCATTCTGGTTTTGAACTAATAAAATCCCATCTGTCTCTGCCTCCCAAATCCTAGGATTAAAGATGTGCATTTTCATGACAAATTGTATTTGTAATTGGGGAGCACATGTATGTGCATGTGAAAACATTGGCTTCCTTGGGTGAAAGAGTGGACAGTAAAGCTCAGTCTTGGCTACACAAGTGGCATGATCCATGCTTATTGTGAATGGTTAGAAAGAGGAATCAGGTCTCCTTGTGTGTTGCTCGAGGATGTTTAGAGCCATCTGAGTCTGACTGCATTGTTCCTTCCTTATCTGCTAAACCAAGTAGTAAATTTTCATTTTAGAAATAATTCAGTAATGAAAATCATGGCAACAACATGTTATGCAATAATAATTCATTTTAGCAAAATGACAAAAATGTAATATTCTCCAGTTATATCTTGAAGGTTGTTAAATGACAATGATTAGGCCAAAAATCTTCCTAATCATTTAAAAGTTAGTAAATATTACAGATTTTAAAGATGAGATTATTATGTAATAATGCTTTTGCAAACAGAGCCTCACATTAATTCCAAGGGATGAGGCATATGATCAGAACCTGTGCTTCTTAAGTGTCTCTGTTTTTGTTCCAAGTTAATATAGTTAAGAGACTGGCACAGACATGCTTCTATTGCAACTGTTCTGCATTCATCATCTGAAAACAAAGCAAGCTACCCAAAATTATGTCACAGATAGGGGAAGTGATCTCTAGTCTCTACCAGTAGCTAAGGAGTTTTAAGTAACTCATAAGAAGTTGAGAAAAGGATAATCACAGTTCACATATGTGAACTATGTGCATCCCGGGGAGGACACTGGATTCCTTGGAGATGGAGTTATACATCATTTTATGCTATCATATGGGTTCTGGGAAGTAAGCTAGGGTCTTTTGCAAGAACAACAAATGATCTCAACCACTCAATCATCTCTATAGCTCCTTCAACTTTTTTTTAAATAGAGATTACACATTTAGATCTGCTTAGATTCAGTAGCTTATTCAATGTATAAGAGATTATTGACTGTTTTTTTTTTTTTCTAGAATAGGGGCTGGCTCTTTTTATTCAAGTTGCTCTAGAAATTGATATGCCACCCTAACTGACTTCAAAAGCCCCATTGTGCTGACTCAGCTCTAAGTTACAGGATTCTGCCACATAACAACACATCTGCCTGATAATAGCATCAAATGCACATCATCCCTGCAGCTCATTTTATGCTTCTCAGCACAGCCTAAGCAGGATATGCAGGGAAATGTCTGAGGAAACCGAACGGAGCTTAAGAGAAGGGAAGAGCTCATTTTGGTAGTCATTTACTTTCTTATGATAAGTATCTTGACATTCAAATATTAGTACCTAATATTGGCATGTTAAAAAAAAAGATAGCATATGTACATTATTATCTTTTAGCTATTTATGGGAGGAAATGCTGTGGGATAACCTTTCTTTATTCTGTGAATATGTTTTATTCCCTTTGGTTAATAAAATAGCCGATTTGGCCTGCAGCACTGCTTGATAGAGCCAAGGAGGAAATCCAAGCAGAAACAAAAGAAAGGAAGGACCAAATCTGGGAGATGCCCTTCAGCTGCTGGAGCAACAAGATGTATGAGAGAACAAGTAATGCCAGGAATCCAAGTGGAAAATATAGATTAAAAATCATGGGTTAATTTATGTTATGAGAGTTAGTTGTTAATAAGCTTGAGTAATAGGTCAAACAATTTGAAATTAATATTAAGCCTCTGGGTGATTATTTTAAATGAGGTTGTGGGACTGGGTGGGACAGAAAAACCTCCAATTACAAGGAAATTATTCAAGCCCTGGTGAATGGAAACATTGGCAGCTTTTGGAGGATTATCTTGCAATTCAAACTAGTAATTTCTCTAAGATTATAGGTGCCATCAGTTTCATCAGTTAGGTCTTCATACAAAACTTTGAGGCCCACCTGAAATTTCTAGCACTTAGCAGGCTGAGGAAACAGAAGGCTACTTTCAAGGACAAATTGGGCAAAACAGCTGGACTCTATCTCTAAAGCAAAAATAAACAGAGCCTTGTGGATACAGGTCAGTGAAATTGTGTGAGCAGAGAATTTTTCTAACCTAGGCTCAATCCCAACTATACAAACATACTGATAGATCCTGTATATCTATAATTTTTATCAGTAAATTATGTCTCCCTAATCTGAAGTTATTTTAAGAATAGAATATTTAATAATAAATTTAAGGATTACAGTGACCTTTCATCTTCTTTTCTTTTGAACTTGACTTTTCCTCTCATTCCTTCAAACTACCTCCTTCTTTCTTTCTTTCCTTTGCACCAAAAGGATGTTGGAACATAATCAGTTAAAGATAATATGACATACTGTATTAAATTCAGAAATTAGAAACTCATAATCTACAATTTCAGTGTCTATGGGTGCTAAAGGCCTCAGTCTTCTCTTATGTGATGATATATATATATATATATATATATATATATATATATATATATATATATACACATATATACATATATATGTGTATATATATATAACAATCTTTTAATCATATATATATTACATAATTTTAATTTTCATAGTGGGTAGACTTCAAATTATGCCTGTTTAAATATGTAAACATTTATGCAAATATTTATATTCAAATTAATATATTATATAATACAGTATATAAAAGGAATGATGAGTAATTTTTATAATATCTACATGCAGCTATCATACTTAAACAAAAGAAAAAATGCGCTAACTAAATATTAACTTTGGAAGAACTTTGGAAGAACTGGTCAAAATATTTTAATTTGACTAGGGTCCTATCACATACTTCAATTACATATTATTTATTTTACCCTACAATTTGACTTGATAATCTCAATTTTAACTAGTAGTTTTATTTTTGAGTCATTGAGAAAACTCTCAAACAAATTCATGCTATTTTTATTTCTAATTTCTAATAATAGATAAAGCAACACATTAGCAGAATACCTTAGTGCTTATAGGTACCATGTCAATAACCTGATATTTTAGACTCCAGTTTTCACCTTGTCTTTTACCAGCAATGAAAAATTGGGTGACTAGCTTATTCGCTGTTCTAAATTTCTTATATTTTCTATAAGAATCATAACATTAATTTCACCTAGCATTTGTAAAATGTAAATACATTAATAAAAAGAATTTATAAGTCAAATGCTTAAAACCCCACATACAGTTTTGAGTTTTAGAGAGAAAGAAAGACACAGAAAATTTTACTTTCCCTGAAGAGCAAGAGAAAAAACAGCTTCACCCTGAATACAGGAAATTTCTAGCAAAAACTATTTACACTCATTTGGTTATGAAAATTCACCAGTTTTTTCTCATAAGCAAATAACTTCAATTATAGAAATTTATCAGATCTTTCCCACAAAGAAACAAACATCTGTGTGTGTGTGTGTGTGTGTGTGTGTGTGTGTGTGTGTGTGTGTGTGTGTGTGTGTGTACATACACTGCAAAGTTCTTCCCCCAATAATACATTTGAAAAAATACTCTATCCCATCATGTCTGTGGAAATAATGAAAAGATGATGAGCAGTATGACACATTTCAGTAGCAAATCTAGGGAAAATTGTTTCATCCAATTTCACAAATGGACCTGAGGGAAGAAGTGTCAGTCCCTTCAGTAATTAGAGTGCCTGTCACTTCAGGGAATTTGATGGCTGCTTTCCCCTGGGAATGCCTCACTTTGGTGACTCAGAAGTTGTGCTTAGTGAGGTCCTTTGCTCCACAGATAGTAGGGGTGATTCCTGCATTGACAGGCTTTCTTGTTAATGTAAGATATACATATACCTTTCATTTATTCTCATATCCAGCCAAGTTGGATTTGTTCTGTGGACATGGAGATGTGTTAACTGTTTCATAATAAAGCACTTCTTGAAACCATAAAATTTTGGGATGGAAGCCATTGCTATTTTTATGTCTGCTGAATCCAGTAGTCAATCTTACATTTTAATCCTTCAGTCTAGATGGCAATAGGAAGGATCTGCCTATTCAATAAGGACAATTATTTGACTCATGCTGCAAAGGTCTTTGGAAATTGTGAGACTGGGTGGCAGGGCCAAAATGTCAGGAGGCAAGCAAAAATCTGAGATTGGGGAACCAGAAAAATCAAAACCAAAAAGGTAGTATAGTCTGATGAGCTAGCTGGAATAAGGTCATGAATTATTGTTGAGGTTAAGGATATGGTAGAAAATCATCTAAAATATGGAGTTTTCAAGGTATCCATGATGTATATGCGTAGTCAGATTAATCACATTGCCAAACGCAGATGACTTCCTCTCCTCTCATCTATTTTAATGACAAGGAATTGTGGAAGTTTAGAATCCTAATTGAATTAGGATAAGAATATAAGGAGTGCTTCAGGAATCCACCCAAAGTTTGAAATTCATGATAATTGAAAATGGTTTCCATATTAGCTAAAAGGAAGTTAAAAATTATAATTATCTAAAAATTATTGCAATTATACATCAATAATGATTTCTAAGTTCTCAATACAGACTGGCACAAACCCAAACTTAAAAAATACATTAGTTACTAAAGGTCTTGTTTGTATAGTTTAAATTCCTAACAGTTTGCATAGCCTTCTTGCCTTCTTATTATCTCTATATAGAGTTGTCATTGCATTCTTGAAAACTAAATGATGTCCATTTCCCAAACAAACCATGTGTTGAATCCTATGTTGAAAAAAAACAAAGCTGTCCTGTCCCTTACTAGCCTCTGAAGAGTCAGCCCCACCTCACAGGAGAGCTGACCCTGACCCCAGTGGCCCTGAGGGGAAATCGGGAAGAAAGAAAGGAAGGAAGGAAGGAAGGAAGGAAGGAAGGAAGGAAGGAAGGAAGGAAGGAAGGAAGGAAGAGCGGAGAAGCAAAGCTGTTTTGTTTGTTTGTTTGTTTGCCTTTTCTGTTTTTGTTTTGTTTTTTAACTAATATTCTTATTTTTATATTTATTTAATTTTTATTATAATGTTTTTAAGTTTTCCTTTGGTGGGATGCTACAAACATAAAAGGCAGATGAGCAGGGAATGGTAATGAATGGAATTGGGTTTATGATGTGAACTCCAGAAAGTATTAATTAAAAATATGTTTTAAAAAAGCAAACAAACAACAGCAACAGCAGTGGCATAAAAATCTAATAATTCACAGCTACATGCCCAGGATCTTACTTTTCAGGACAAACTATTCCAGCCTTGCCAATCGTTCACTGATATGACTGGATGTTTTCAGAGATAGCCTTCTTTATAATTCAAAGTGATTATATGAATAGAAACTTAAATAAACACTTAGGAAAAATGAAAGGAGCACTTTATAGATGAAAATTTGTGGTAATTCAAGTTACTTTTCATATGTGATGCATTCTACAATAGTATTCTTTCCAATTCTCAAACTGGCTGTAGATATATATATATATATATATATATATATATATATATATATATATAATTGACCTTAACTGGTGAGATGGTTGTCACTGTGTAAAATTGCTAGCTTACATATAAAAGGAAGTATATGTATATGACCATAAAACATTTCCAAGCAAATTAATTTATAGGAAGCCCCAAACAAAAACTCAGTTATTCTACTACAAAGAAACCTTATATCAATTTGAGATGCAATATTCTAGGCCATGGTCTATCACTACCTTGACCTTCACCTCCTTTTGTTGGCTTTATGCTCACTGCACTAAATTTTATTTCCTCAGCTCAAAAGCTACATGTCTGATGGGGGAGGTTCTTCTGTGTATGTTTATCTCATTGGTTGCTGAATAAATTACTGTTGGCCAATAGGGGAGCAAGTTAGGTGAGAATAGGTGTTGAAGAGGATTCTGGGAAATGCAATAAAGACAGGAGTTGCCATGTGACCACTAGGAACACAGGACACAAGGCCAGTGTCCTCTATAAGTCTTATTAATAGTTATGGTTGATAATTAAGACTAGTCTTGCAGATAAGAAATCCCAGTCATTGGCCAGCGGCATTATACCTAATATAAATCTCTATGTGTTAACTTGGAGCCCTAACATGGCGGGTGAAACTCAGGTGGCTGTGGAAAGATTTATCTTTACACATAGCCTTCAAATATTTTCCAAAGACTTCCTTGGTACACTGAAATCTGCAGCCAAAGAAATTAGTTTGTATAATTAAAAATTGGTCAGGGAGGGAAAATTCACCTCTACCAATGATAATCTCCCCAGATTCATTACCAGTGCAAAGCTGTTATTCCTGAAATCATACACACAAGCCACTATAAATAGACCAAAAAGGTTGTATTTATATACATATACATATACATATACATATACATATACATATACATCCAAAGGTCATCAATTTGAGAATGAGTGTAGAAGAAATAAACAGTGTTGAAAGGAGGATAGGAATTGAAGGATGTGGTATAATTATATTTCAATTAAAAAATTGACTATGTAATATGTTAACAAGCTGCCAAGAAACTAAAGAGAACAGCCTTGTAGCAAATAGCTGATTATCTTGGCCAATCACAACAGCTTAATTTACATTAATCAGAGGCCACCAATTCATTGTCTGGTACCCACACACAGCAAATGCCAAGCTTCGTCCAATCAGCTGGTTCTTAAAGTCACATTCTTCTGTCTATTATGTCTACTAGATTTGCTTCATGAGGTGCTCTTTGCATTACTGTCTCTTTTACTTGACTTACTAATTCTCGAATCTCTTGCTCAAATAAATTCAGCTAAATTTAATCACTACAATCATTTATCTTGACACAGTGGTTAAATATGAATTGTTCCCCCTTGATTTTAACTCCTGAAGGTTATAAGATTACAAAAACAGGTTAGTTATAATGTCTTGTCAATTGTGGAGAATGTTTATATATTGAAAATCACCTCTCATTAACATTGTGAACTTCATTTATCAAAAGGTTGATTTATCAGCAAAGATATAAAATGTGGCTACTCATCATTTATAATACAAAGGGCTAATAGAAGCTTCTTTTTGTTTGTTACAGCACATGCTATGTAGCATAGGATGAACTTAGGCTTTTGATACTCTTGATTCCGTTAACTATTCAAGGATTGCAGGCATATACCACCATGCTTAGTACATGCAACCTGGGTTATCAATCATGTTGCTTTATCCACTGTAGCCAAGCAGTCTGAAAAATTATTTACAACTGTAGACAAACTTCCATTAAATTACTTGAGAGGTTTCTATATAGGCTATACTCTTTGAATAGATAAAATACGAAAATTTGTAATCGATACATAATAATGATATGGGGGGAAATTAGATTTGTATCAGAATATTTTCCTCAATTACTCAGATACAATGTGTTAAGTTTGAATTGGCCTGTAACTTGTATATCAAAGTATGAAATCCATCTTAACTATGACAAATTGGTGAAAATTAGAAGTGAGGAATGAGGTTCAAAAAATAGCTCACCAGGTAAAGTGCTTGGAAGAATACCTAGTGCAGGTTCCCAGAACACATGTAAAAGCTGGGTCAAGTTGCTTCCAGTTTCTGGCTATTAGAAATAGTGCTGCTATGAACATTGATGAACAGATGTCGTTGTTGTATGAATGTGCTTCTTTTACGTATATGCCTAAGAGTGGAATTACTGGATCTTTTGGTACAGTAATTCCCATTTTCTTGAGGATTTACCATACTGATTTCCAAAGAGGCTATACAAGTTGGCACTCCCACTAACAGTGGAGAAGTGTTTCCCTTTCTCCACATACTCTCCAGCATGAACTGTCATTGGTGATTTTGATTTTGGCCATTCTGACAGGAGTAAGATGGTATCTCAGTGTTGTTTTGATTTGCATTTCCCTGATGGCTAAGGATGTTGAACACTTTCTATGGTTCTTTCAGCCATTTTTAATTCCTCTATTGAGAATTGTCTATTTAGTTCTGTATGCCACTTTTTAATTGGATTATTTGGTGTTTTGGAAACTAGCTTCTTGAGTTCTTTGTATATTTTGGAGATCAGCCCTCTGTCAGATGTGGGGTTAGTGAATATATTTTCCCAGTCTGTAGGGCTGCTGTTTTCTCTTGCTGAGTGTGTCCTTTGCCTTACAGAAGCTTCTCAATTTCAGGAGGTCCCATTTATCAATTGTTGATCTTCATGTCTGTGCTACTGGTGTAATGTTCAGGAAGCGGTCTCCACTACAGATTAATTCAAGGGTATTTCCCAATTTGTCTTCTAATAGGTTCAGTGAGACTGGATTTATGTTGAGGTCCTTTATCCATATTGACTTAAGTTTTGGCAAGGTGATAGGCTTGGGTCTAACTGCAGTCTTCTACATGTCAGCAACAAGTTATGCCAGCACCATTTGTTGAAGATGTTCTCTTTGTTCCATCACATATATTTTGAGTGTTTGTCAAAAATCAGGTGTTCATAGGTATGTGGGTTAATATCAGGGTTTTCAACTCTATTCTATTGGTCTACCTGTCTATTTTTGTGCTAATACCAAGGTGTTTGCAGAACTATAGCTCTGTTACAGAGCTTGAAGTCACGGATGGTGATGCCTCCAGAAGTTCCCTTATTGTACCGTTGAATCACATATCAACAACCCTATCACATATCCTTTCTGCTCCTCCTGGATGGTGAGCCTTCCATAGGGTGTCATCAGAGTCTATTGTATCCTTTGGGATAGGGCTTAGGCCCACCCCCTTGTGTCTTGGTTCAGGGAGTATTCCTCTATATGGAATGGGCTCCCAAAGTCCACACCTATGCTAGGGATAAGTACTGAACTACTACAGGAGGTCCCATAGATTTCTGAGGTTTCCTTACTGAAATCCCTGTTCCTGGGGTCTGGATCAGTCCCATGCTGGTATTCCAGGTATCAGTCTGGGGAGCAAGTGTTCCCTGATGTTCAGGTCAGCTGTTTCTGTGGGGTTTACTGCAGCGTCCACCCTTGACCAGCAAGAAAGACGCCACACCGAGGAATCTTCTTCAAACACAGTTTAATCGGGAACCTCTTTGCTTTGTACAGTGTATAATGGCGGCGGCCCTGAGCCGAGGGAGACGGGGCTTGATATAGTCTACATCTACCAATCACCTAACCCTACGTGGCGCGCCAGGATAGGTTGTCTCCAAGCAGAATTAAGAGGATACATGACCTTTGCCTTATTTGGAGTTGTTTACCACAGAGAGCGCTCGCCGTCGGGCTGGCGGAAGGCGGAAACCGGCGCCATCTTTTGGGTGCGGTTTTCTGCAGCTCCCTACAGTTCCCCCTTTTTGTTTTAATATTATAGGAGTAGCAGTATCTATCTGTTGTCAGATTTCAGTCATCTCTGTCTTAGGTTCAACCCCAGTGTCCCTATCTTACCCGTCAAAGAGTCACTGTGTCGCCCTCACAGGCTCATGTCTTAGGTTGAAGGGAACACATGTATGCTTATTCGCTCAGCATGAGGGTAGGTGCCCGTCATTGAGCATGACTGATTCAGATACGCATCACTCACTCAGCAAGGGCGAGACAGACATCTATTTGTCTGTCAGCATGGATAACCATGCTTGAGGGGACTGTCCTGCTTCCACAGCAGCAAAGGCCTGTACCAACATAGCAGCTTGGGATTTTTGTGACTTCCTTATCCTGCATAGGCACCACAAGCAAACAAAAATGGCTAACAGCATCATGGAAAACATAACCCCTACTCCAGCCCATTCCTTAACTAAACTAAAGGCTTGTGCAATCATGGTATTACTTCTCTGCTGTGTGACCCTCATCCTGCAGATACACCATAACGCTATGAAACTAACTAGGATAAGCATTCCTCCCAGGGCACCCATTCCTGCCCACTCTTTCAGATGATTCATGGCTTGAGTGATCCACGCAGACAGTCCTTCCGCAACCAAGATGTCGACCCTGGTGGAATTCACATGCACTATGGAGAGTCTCAGCTCCTGCATCAGCTTGTCAAAATCCCCAGACCAGTTGCCTAGAAGATACTATGAAGGTTGTTTAGACATGTTTGCTGCTAAGGAATAATTCTGATAGGAAACAGCTGTTACACACAAACCAGGCATTCTCCATTCACATCCCAACTGTGCCAGTTACCATAAAGTATCCAATTGTTCCTGCAATAGATCAATGTGTTGATTCAAAACCATAATGCCACCTTTCAATTGAGCATTAAGGGTAGATTGGATATCCAATGCAATCTCCATATGCTAAGTGCAGCAATTTCAACTCCTTACTAGTTAAGAGAATGTCATCCATATAGTGAACACATCTCACAGCAGGGTATTTCTCTCTAATAGGAGCAATAGCATGACACACAAAAAGCTGACACATAGTGGGGCTATTGGCCATACCCTGGGGTAAAACCACCCACTCATATAATGGTATGGAGAATAGAAGGTAAAGTAAACCTAACACTATCCTGCACACATCACAAATCAGGTTCTTCATGATTGGGTAGGGCTGACAGCAATGGTAAACCACGCTGCACAGGCCCCATGACTTGCATCTATTTATTTTCTTCAGCTGTTCTAACGTCTCCTGCCCCTCTTCTACAGCCTTGCGGCATCTTTGATCCTCTAGACAGCTGCGAACCATTTTCCAAATAGGCCTCGTCCCTGGCTTCAGCATTCCCTGTGCCCAGACAAAATCTAGATCTTTTCTAAGCTTATCCCAACTATCCACAGTGAGATTGCCCTTTGATGTTCTTTAGAAAAATGCCATCATTTCCTTCTACTAATATAAAAAACTATTTTAACAAATGATCTTTTAGTTAGGATATGATCTTTTGCAACTCATTTCTACTTAAACTATTTGCATCTCTGTTATCTTAATATCAAGAATACAATTATATGACCCCCAATTTTTCCCTTTTATTGAGAATTGATTTTTTTCCTCAAACAATATATACTGATTAGAGGTTCCTCTCCATCTATTTTTCCCAATTCCTTCCTACCTTCATTCTCCTCCAGATCCATTCCCTTTCTGACTCTCAGGAAACAACAGGCTTCTAAGTGATAACAATAAATAAAATATAATAAGATAAAACAAAGACTATCATTTCTAAGTTAGACAAGGCAAACCAATGAAGGAAAAGAGTTTAAGAGAAGGCACAAGTACAATGACAGTCTTGTTAACCTATTTAGTAATCCTGTAAAAACACTATACTAGAACACTATACCATAATATGGAGGACCTGGTGCAGATACTGTGCTTTCTGCCATAGTCTCTGTGATTTAATATGATCATTGCTCATGTTGATTTAGAGGGTTTTATTCTCCTAGTGTCCTCCTTCCCTCTGGCTCTTACATTTTTTTCTGCCTCCTCTTCCATGCCATTCCCTATCTCTAAGGGGAGGGATTTGATGAGGCCAACCTGTTTACAGGTGTACTTTCTAAAATCTCTCCTCTGTCTCACTCTCTATCACTGTCTCTCTGTTTCTCTGTCTCTCTGTCTCTGTCTCTCTCTGTCTCTCTCTGTCTCTCTCTCTCTCTCTCTCTCTCTCTCTCTCTCTCTTTCTCTTTCTGTAATGTCTCGCTGTGTGTCTCTGTATTTGTTCCCATCTTCTGCAGGAGGAAGCATCTCTGATGATGGCTAAATAATGTACTGATCTATAACAGAATATCATAGGAAGTCATTTTATTGCTACGAAAAAAGTAGTATTTGGTTTTATTTTAGGACTCTGGGCTATCTAGTGTCTGATTCTTGGTCACCCAAGATGTGGCAGCTATGGTTTGAATCTCATGGAGAGGGCCATAACTCAAATCAAACATTAGGTTGGTTACTCCTACAAGCTTTAGGCCACCATTGCCCTAACATATTTTGTAGGCAGAAAAGAACTATAGATCAAAAGGTTTGTGGCTTGGTTTGTACAAACATTTTTGTTTTGATAACCTGCAGAGTACCTTCTCATACAAATCAAAATGACATTTGTAAAATGCTATATTTAAAAACTATCTCTGAAATACAAAGTTTGTTTCATTTTCTCTTTTCTTTGGAATAGCATGAGTGTGTTTTCTTATAATTTATAGATTGTAAAATCTATAGGGTTTCCATAGATTTATTGCATTAATAGTTATATACAAGTAAATATAGCACAGAATTATGTTATATGGATATTTCTTAACTATATAAAAACTTTAAAATGTGCCATTTTATTTGAAAATAGTGCAGTTAGATCTATTGAAATTGTATTATTACACACACACAATTCTATATTTTATTGACTGTATATATGAAATAAACATTGATAGTCTTCCATATCAACTACCCACAATGTTTCCTGTAACTTACATGTTTTTTTTTCCTGTTGGGTTGTGTCTGTACCTGGAGATCAAAATCAAAGTTTCTTCTTCCTAAGTATGTTCTCTATCTCTAAATCACTGAGCTCCTTTCTTAATCTTCTACACAATTTTATTAGGATTCCAAAAAGAAAATTTTATTTGAACACTTTAAGAAAATCTTAACTGTGGGTCTGTGTCTACTTCCATCAGCTTCTGGTGAAGGCTCTAGGAAGGCATATAAGTTAGTCATCAATTTCATATCAGGGGAGGGCATTTAAGGTAGTCTCTCCACTGTGCTTAGACTGTTAGTTGGTGTCATCCTTGTAGATTTCTGGACATTTCCCTACTGCCTGATTTCTCTTTAAACCTATGATGGCTCCCTCTCCTAAGGTATCTCTTATTTTGCACTCCTCTATTCTTTCCCCTACACATCCTTCCTGTTCCATTATGTCCTTACCCCTCCTCTTCTTCCCTTCTCATTCTCCTAGCTCCCTATCCCCACCCCCATACTCCAAATTTGCTCAGGATATTGTATCCCTTTTTCCTTCAGGGGGGGACACATGTATGTCTCTCTTGACTCTTCCTTGCTGCCTAGCTTCACTGGTGATATGGAGTGTAGGCTATTAATACTTTGCTCTATGTGTAAAATCCATATATGAGTGAGTGCATACCATGTTTGTATTTTTTCTGACTGGGATACCTCTAGAATGGTTTCTTCTTCTAGCTCCATCCATTTGCCTGTGGATTTCGAGATTCCATTTTTTTTTTCTTCTGAGTAGTACTCCATTGTGTAAATGTACCACATTTTCTGTATCCATTCTTCAGTTGAGGGGCATCTAGGTTGCTTCCAGGTTCTGGCTATAACAAGTAATGTTGCTATGAACATAGGTTAACAGATGTCCTTGTATGAATGTGCATCTTTTAGGTATATGCATAAGAGTGGAATTGCTGGATCATGTGGTTGACTGATTCCCCTTTTTCCTGAGGAATCTCCATACTTTTTTCCAAAGTGGCTGTACACATTGGCACTCCCACCAGCAATGGAGAACTGTTCCCTGTCTCCACATCAGCTCCAGAATAAACAGTCATTGTTATTTTTGATTTTAGCCATTCTGACAGGAATAAGATAGTATCTGAGAGTTGTCTTTTTTGCATTTCCCAGATAACTAACATGTTGAGCACTTTCTTATGTGTCTTTTAGCCATTTTAGATTCATATATTGAGAGTTCTCTATTTAGTTCTGTACCCCACTTTTTAATAGGATTATTTGTGTTTTGGTGACTAGCTTCTTGAGTCCTTTGTAAATTTTGGGGACCAGCCCTCTGTCAGACATGGGGTTGGTGAATATCTTTTCCCAGTCTTTGGGCTGCTGTTTTGTCTTGCTGACTGTGTCCTTTGCCTTGCAGAAGCATCTCAGTTTTAGGAGGTCCCATTTATTAATTATCAAACTCAGCGTCTGTGCTACAGGTGTAATGTTCAGGAAGCTGTCTCCTGTACCAATTGGTTCAAGGGTACTTCCCACTTTCTCTTCTAAGAGGTTCATTGTTGCTTGATTTATGTTGAGATCTTTGATCCATTTGGACCTAATTTTTTCATGGTGATAGACATGGATCTGTCTGCAGTCTTCCACATGCCAGCATTCAGTTATGCCAGCACCATTTGTTGAAGATGCTTTCTTTATTCCATTGTATATCTTTAGCTTTTTGTCAAAAATCAGGTGTTCATAGTTATGCAGGTTAATATCAGTGTTTTCAATTGGATTCCATTAATCTACTTGTCTATTTTTGTGCCAAAACAAGCTGTTTTCAGGATTATATCTCTATATTAGAGATTGAAGTCAGTAGTGGTTTTGCCTCTGGAAGTCCCTTTATTGTACAGGGTTGTTTTGACTATCCTGGGTCATTTGTTTCTCCATATATGGTTGAATATTTTTCTTTCAAGGTCTGTGAAGAATTGTGCCGGGATTTTGATGGGGATTGCATTGAATCTGTAGATTGCTATTGGCAAGATTGCCATATTTTACTATGTTGATCCTAGCTATCCGAGAACATGGGAGATCTTTCCATTTTCTAGTATCTTCTTTAATTTCTTTCTCTAAAGACTCAAAGTTCTTACTATACAGGTCTTTCAGTTGTTTGGTTAATGTTACCCCAAGATATTTTATGTTGTTTCTGTCTACTGTAAAGGGTGATGTTTCCCTGATTTCTCTCTCAGCCCTCTGGAATCCAGTTGCAGAAGAGGAGTGATGAGCAAAAGAGGCAATATCAGGCTGGTGAAACCCACAGAAACAGCTGACCTAAATGAGGGGGAGTTTTTTGTCCCTAGACTGATAGCTGGGGAACTAGCATGGAACTGATCCAGACCCCATGAATGTGGGTGTAAGTGAGGTGGCCTCAAAAATCTATGGGGCCTATGTAGTAGATCAGTTCTTATCCCTATTAGATGAATGGATTTTGGCAGCCCATTCTACATAGAGGGATACTCCCTCATCTTAGACACATGGGGGAGGGCATAAGCCTTTTCCCAAAGGATATGATAGACTCTGAAAGCCTCACTCTCCCTGGGAGCAGAAGTGGTATGGAAAATGTAGGATTTTAGTGGGGGAATAGTAGAGCAGGGGAAGGAGAAGGAAATGGGATTGACATTAAAACAATCTTGAGTCTAATTTAAATTAAAAAATTGAAAAAAAAAACAAAAAAAATTGAAAAACTTACGAGTGTTAAAATTAAGTATCAATGGATAGTGATCTGAATGTAAGAATATCTACCCAAAGGCTAAGATATAAAATTCTTGTTCCAAGTTAATGGAACTCTTTGGAGATGGTTAGAGGAAGTATGTCCCTGGGGATTGACTTTGAGGTTTTAAAAGTCCTGTGTCATTGAGAATGCATTCTCTGTTTTCTGCTTGAGTTTGGAGATATCAGTCCTCAGCTGTTCCTACCAGCATGTCTGCTACTGCTGCAATGTTTCCTTCCAAGATGATGATGGAATCTTAAGCCCCAAGTAAACACTTCCTTCTGTAAAGGGCCTTGCTCAAGGTGTTTTATCACAGCCATAGTAAGGTAACTTCCACACATTTCATACTAAGTTTACAGTTTCTTGATTTTTACCATTCATTTTTTAATTTACTTACATTTTCCTAGATTTGTATATTTTATTATATTCCACATTTTTCCATCTACCTATTTTTTCATTTTGAAAATAATTTATATCTATTAATTGTATTATCAATGCAGTTATCTTTACAATTACTTATGAAATGAACAAAATTAATTTATTTGATTTTTAGAGCTAATTTTGGTTTGCATATATGGTAACTCTTGTGCAATCTAATTGAGTAACTCAATTAGATGAGTCAGTGAAATTTAGTCTTAACCTGCAGATTTGGCAACCAGAAATGTGTTTTGTTACAAGCTCAGCTGATCCCACCTATGATCTATTATTTATCCACATAAACATTTTTAAATATTGATAAATTACCTGAGACAGTTCTCAAAAGGATAGAATGGATTGATAATATTCATTAATTTCTTAATGTCAAAAATGGGATGTGGTATTTAAATCATTGTGCATTTGAGATCACTATGTTGTTTATATTTACTAACTTATTCTAATAATCAGTTCAGATGATTAAAATAAGTTTCATGCTTTAATTTGTTATCTTGGAAATCTCTGTCAATATTTTGAGTGCTTAATTTATTTTTTTTATTTTCAACAGTGCCTTTTTTCACATCCTCAAACATGGCTGAAAGCACATAATTAAAATCTATGTGATATTCATTTTGCAAGGGCAGAATAATAATTACATAATTACACATCTCTTATATCAAGGGTATTTTTCCTTTACTCTCAACTATCATTGTAATTCTAAAACAGTTTTACATTTTATATAGCTCTAAACTGCATGTATAAGTCTTCTTTAATCTGGAGATCAAAAAACAGTGGATAAATATAAATTGCTATATTTTTTATTCCTCATAATTTAAAGGAATCCATTAATAACCAAAGTAAGCTATAATTTAGAGTTTATTCGGAATGAATCTTTTACAAGAGTGAAAGAAGTTTTAAATGAATAAATGTTATTATAATATAAGAGTGTTACATTTGAGAAATGTGAAAAAATGAGAAATGTTAAGATGAATTATAAAGCATAAGAAGACTTAACAAATAAAACCTATTCTGGGCTCATAGGCATTCAAAGTGACTGAACTATTAACCAGAGAGCCTGGTTGACCAAGGTACTCTGCATGTATGTTACATTTATTTAGTTTGGATCATTTTGTGGGAATCCTAACATTAGGAACAGGGGTTGTCTCAGACTCTTACAGACTTTTTGGACCCTATTCCTCATACCAGGTTGTGTTGTCCAGTCTTAATACATGGGGAGGTACTTGTTCTTACTGCAACTTGATATGTCATGGTTTGTTGATTCTCATGGGAGACCTGCCTTTTCCAAAATAGATATGAAGGAGTGGATTGGGGGAGGGGAACAAAGAGGGAGGGGAAATTGCAGCAGGGATGTAAAATAAATAAATAATTGTTTTAAAGATTTCAAATTGTTAGCTGTAGCTAACATGTCAGCAGTGAAAATGAAACAATTTCTACAGCTTTCTTTAATGAACACAAGCAAGTTGTCAAAGGAGCAACAGAGAAATAAAATCAGAAGTGACAAATTGAAAACACTGGCTGCCTTACATCTACACATATCAATGATTTCATTAAAAGCTAGACAGCTAAGTAAATGCCTTAAATAAAAGATAAAGATTGTTCCACTGAGAAAATGGGGCAAGAATATATTTTCTCTACATAAGTGATGCATTTCATATTGAACTACTCAGAAGAACTTCAAGTAAAGGATGAGAAATAAACAGTGAAAATATTAAGATTAAAAATATATAACTGACATGAATATATTAATAAAAGACAAAGAATACATGACTAAATACTAAACAAAACAGTAGAAAATTACATAATGATACAAGAAGACAATTCTAAATGCATCCTTACATAATAAAGGTAAGCAAAATTTACAGTGTTGTTAGAAACAAAAAGGAAAATAGATAAATTCTCTGAAATAGTGGGTTATTTTAATAACCTGTGAAGTGGGTATTACAACCCTGTTTTAGTAATAAGTAGAACTAGTTGATGAAAAGTCATAAGCATAGAAAATAAATAAACATTTTCAACCTAGTTGGCCTACTGAAAATGCACAGGGAATCCTTTTCAGAACACACAGAAACCATACCTGTCAAGTGCAAACTGAGTAATCTTCCAGATAGGCCATGTGTTTGACAGCTGACAAATCTCAACAAATTTCACAAGTTTGAAATCTCGACAGAAAGTGTTCTCTAAATCCATATTTTAGGAAACAGTAATATTTAAATACAGAATCCTCAAGTGTTTGTAAAATCAAAGTTTCTAAATGACTGACCCATGAGTGTATGCAGCAAGTAACAATGGTAAAATCATGAAAATATATTGAGCCATCTATGAATGAAAAGAAATAAAAGACTGTTAAATTCTTTGATCTATGACTCTAGAAAGCTCCTAAGAGGTCAAAGGATTCCGTGATTACACTGGGTGACAGGAGGTGCTTACAGCCCATAATCTATCTCTAAAGCTGAAAGAATATAAAAAGTAAACTCTTCAAATGGCAAAAACAAAATAAGGTTAGAATCAAAAACTAATATAGCAATAATTATAAAACATGAGAACTGGAAAACCATGGAAACAAGCTATACAATTTTCACCTAGGAATAAAAGAGTGAAAATAAAATACAAACTTTGGTAACAGTAAATAAGAAATTAGTATTGATTTTGTGACAGTAAAAGCTAGTGGGAAATGACTATGAACTTTTACACTATCAAAATCTGTGAAAAAATACTAAGAAATATAAGGTGTACAAACTTGTAGCTAAAAACAACATGAACATATGAATGTATTAAAATTTTTAACCATTTCAGGAAGCTAGCACCAGTACATACAAACATGTCAATGAAAAAATTAGGAAACAAAAACAACACCAAACAACACATCTCAGGATCAAGATACAAAATTCTTGAATAAGACATTACCAATCTGTTTAATTTTTAAATGTATGTGATATGTGTATATCTGTGTGAGAGTCTGAACATGAGTGCAGGAGTCTGCTAAGACCAGAAGAATGTATCAGATCCTCCTAGGCTTGAGTTACAGGTTGTTTTGAGCTGTCAAAGAGAAGATAGGATACGAACTCAGGAGTTATGGAAAAGGAGTAAATGCTATTAACTCCTAGGCTGTCTAGCCACACCCATACTTCAACACTTAAATAAGTAAGCACCTTTCTTATATCTCTTTCTACACACACACACACACACACACACACACACACACACACACACACACACACACACACAAACTGTGCAAATATGAAGAGTGCTTTACCCATGAATACTTGCATTTTAAGAAAATTAACCCTGTGGTACATATGGGGCTCTGTATACTTACAAATTCTCAATTGTTTACGTATAAATTATAGCTCCATTATGTTACACAAAACTGCACACACACACACACACACACACACACACACACACACACACACACACACAAACACTGTTTTGTGGTGTGTGGGGAGGAATAGTTTGGACTACTACTATGACAAACATTTCTCATCACAGCCATCTAATAAAAAAGTTAAATCATTCTTCAGTTTATTTATGACTCAGGGTGATTTGTTTCTTATCTACATTCACGTAGGGTGTACCAAAGGCAAAGGATACTAGTAAATATGAGTTGAGGAAGTAAAACTATCCATAGAATACCTAATAATATGTTTGAGCATTTGAAACTCATAAACATCTTTATTATTTAGCAAAAAGCATTCAGATTTTTTTTTTTTTGAGACAGAGTTTCTCTGTGGCTTTGGAGCGTGTCCTGGAACTAGGTCTTGTAGACTAGGCTGGTCTCAATCTCACAGAGATCCATCTGTCTCTGCCTCCTGAGTGCTGGGATTGAAGGCATGCGCCACCAATACCTGGCTAAGCATTCAGATCTAATCCACTAGTTTTTAGTCTCTGTGACCACAGTGATATATTATGTAAGTTTAATGGGAATTCTGAGGTAGTACTATCACCTTTGAAATTTTATTTATTTTCTGATAGTACATTTTGGGATGTTCTGGGACCTGTTAGGAAAGTGGGGTCCTTCCAAGGACAGGGAAGGTGTATATTCTATTGAGTTTGACATTTTTCTTATTATTTTGTGGAGTAAAGTTTAACTTGCAGAAATTGAGAAATTTCAACTTTTTTGAAACACATTATAAAATGTTTTTGCCTTTTCTTGGAATGGAAAACTATCTTCCCTTTTTATTTCCCCAACAGATTAAATATACCAAAACATGCATTTCTGCTGGATTCTGTGCTTTGAGATTTAGCACACCTCACAGACTTAATTCCCCCCCCCCAAAGAATGGCAAGCTAATAACACCTACTTTTACAGTGTTATTTTCTTGAGATTGTTTCACCATCTTGATCTGACACAACAAATCCTGTTCATTAAACACATAGCTGCCATTTTAGTTCCCACAACAGATTTTAAAAAATATAAAGATCAATTTCAAGACATTTCCTAGTATTTAGTCTGTGTAATAATCACCAATTTAATGGATAGTGAGTGAAAAAGGATTACTTTCTCTGTCAAAGGCAGTGGACTCTTTCAACTTAAGTACCAATGCATTTAGTGACCAAACTATTTTCCATACTTAAAGGGCATATATGTTTCTAATTTGTATGGTGTCAAAACCATCTCCAAGGGACCTTGGACTATGTGACTTGTTCACCGTAATTTACTTTCATGGCTATTTTTCATCCCTTACTATTTAATAGTTCTCATTTTGTCCATGTTTCCATTAGCAATCAGGTAGCTTTGGAATTCAAACAAGTAAATGATGTTTTACTGTGACTTAGATCCACAAAACAGTTGCTAGCAGCTCTACCAACTAACAGGCAACCTGTTATGTATGTGTGTCTAAAAAACCCAAATACAGTTACTGTATATTAAACTTATACCACATCGAACCACATGCTATTTTCTGCCCCAGAACCCTTTGTTGTGACAATGAAAGACATGAAGAAAATCAATCTTAGCCCTGATTTTTTATTTACAGAAAACGTTAGACTACAAAGACTTCAGAGGAACTCAGAAAATGTGGGGACATTTCTTAAATTCCATCCATCCATAATTAAATATTAAGGATAGTAATCTCTCCTTAATGAAGCTAATGCAAAAGTTATTTGAGGTAATAACTGAACAGAATTTCACATATTCTAACAATATAACCACAAACATGATAGTCTTCTACCTTACTTACCTATTAACCACAGTTAAAAATTTATATATTTACCACCATCATATAAGAGTTAGAAACCAAATTGTTAAAATCATATGAATTATAAAGAGTTATTTTAGTCTTAAGAAACTTTTTGGTTCCTAAGAGCAAAACAATAGGATCTATACTTCACTAATTCCTTCTTCCATTTTCTTATATCACAAAGAAAGTCCATTTATTTTCAGGATGGGGCAGACTTCCTGTGTCATATTATTCATAGCATGAAAAGTCAGACATTTTCACAACAGTTGTTCACATCAGGAATTTCTGGAAAGCTAGATGAAATCTTAGTTTTTCATTGAAAAAAAAAAGACCCCACTAAAGAAAAAATTGGTGAACAGGTTAAAAGCTGTCTCAAGGATTCCTTCGACAGGAAATGAGGACTGCATCTGCATTATGGAAATTTTCCCTTTTCCATGCTCAAGGGTAGTTTCAGAAATTATCATTACTCATGACAGATTGGACTATAATCTGACTGACATCAATATCATCATTACAAGACTGAGAATAACAGGGAGGTTCCATATTATTTAAATTCATATTATTGAGATGACATTATTGCAGTGTTTCCAAAGAAACATTCAAAAATGATTGCAGGTTGTAAAGGCATAATTCAGAATAACACATGTCAATCTAGAGAAAATGTTCATGTTTTTAATATTAGACATAAACATCACCACTGATTAAAGCACAGACACTGTATTTCTTGTACAAAGTTATCTTCACTTCACTCCTTCAAAATCCTATATTTTTCAATTTGTCTTTTGCTCCACCTATTATCTTCTATTTAATTACATTGTATCTTGTATGTGATTTCAAGTTTTAATACAAGTGAAGTTTATGTTTGCTTGGCTAAGTAGGAGTTTTTATAACCTGCAAACTTGGTAGGCTATAGAGAATAGACCATGCCTCCAAACATGTATTGAAACTTCTGTACCATCTTCAGATATTCTGAGTTGGGTTAAGAACTTCTCTCATCCAGTATTCTTGGTTCAGCTCAACTCAATCATGATATGAATTAAGTGTAGGCTCTATTTACACATTGGGTCTATTCCTTTTATCTTTAGAAAGTAGACAAGATCAAACCAGGAACACAATGAAATGCTTCCTCGGTAAACAAAGTTTTAAATCTATATATTAATAATAGATCTGTTCATTCTTTCATGATGATCAAACATTTTAGAAAAATCAAAGTGATTCAATGTGAACATGGAAAAATAGACATCTCTTTAAGTGAACCTCTGACATGTTTGGAAAAATAACAATTAGGCTATGTGATATGGAATTCCAGATTTATACCAACTTACAAATAAATACATTGGAAATAATAAAATATTGTTGAATGATCAAATGTATATATTTAGATCTCTGAAAAATTATTGATAAAATATTGAGATGGCGATTTCCCATGTCAGAGTGCTACCACATTCTAAAAGTAGGTTTTATCTCTCCAAAGACCATGCTAATGCTCAATATTTTAATTTCTCCTGAATGTCACATTTACTAAATTTCCTCTAAATTAAGCAACTATATGGATATTCATGTAACTTATTTTCTGCCTTTTCTTGTTTAAAAATTTGTTTCAATTCATGTTGTAGACAATAAAGTTTCAGATATTCTACTTGTACTGTAAATGAAAAACAGAATTATATTATTTCAGGTATGTAGTGTGATGTTTTTTAATAAGAATACCTTGTGCTATGATTTCGTAATCAAACCAATTTGTATCCTCCACTTGAAAAGGTGCTATTGATATATTTGTTTGTATATGCTTGTTAACATTTTAGATATTGTCTCTTAGCAAATGTAATTTTAATTACTAACTACAGCTACTGTGTTGTACATTAGATATTTAGTATGCATATAAATCATTGCTGAAAACATGTAGTCTTTTGCGAATATGTTTTCAATATTTCAACTCTGTCTTGTGCCTATGATTCAAATTTTCTTTCACTGTAGTCCATGATTTTAGATCCTCAGAAAAGTTATACTGTGCAGGATTTTTCTCTCTTTATCTGCCAGATTTTATGTAACAGTATCAAAAGTCACCCACAGAAATTCAATTGTTGAGACTTTCTTTTTCTTATTGATACATAATTTTCTCTCATATATTCAAAATTGCTTATAATTGGATCTACCAAAATGTCACTATTCAAACATGGACATGCTCTCTGATGGCTGCTATATCATTATTATTGAAACTAAGCAAAGATTGAATTATGCTGTCGTCTTCTTTTGATGTTCTGCAGTTGAAGATTACATTCTGTCTTGATTATCTTCTCAGTAACTTGTACAACACATCACACTATTTTAACAAATGTTTACTAATTCTTAAACTGATATGCAAAATATAGTCTTGGAAGTTGTTTCCTTTTGTTGTTATTATTTTTGTTTGATTAATTTCGGGCTTAGGAAAGTTTCTTCTGAATAGATGCAATTTTAGGAAATTTATTCCATGCATCTACCACGTAAGTAGCCATAGTTGTTTATTTATTTCAGATCCTGGTAAATAATTCATTTAATTTGTATACTGACAGTCACTATGTCTTTAAAGCTTATAAGGTAATAGAGATAGTCCCATACACAGGTCTAGTAATAGTCAAGTCAGAATGTTACTTGAGCAAATTCAAAATGTTATACACCTAAGAGAATTATCATGTTTATGGGTCACACTGGGTACCTACAAAATAGGCCTTTACCTGATTACTAGCCAAATGGAATGAATTAAATGACTAACAAAATCGGTTGATTTGCCTTAAATAGAAAAGCTCAACAGTCTTGTAACTTTCTTCCTCAAAACAGCAAAAGTCTAAGAAAGAAATTTGGCTTAACCAGAAAGATTGCTGGTCAAATCATCAAACAATATGGAATATATCCACAATATGGCTATGGCTAACTTAAGGGTGAATCCTCAAGGCCTGCTCCCTAACGACTTATGGCGAATGGATGTGACACACATCATGGGGAGTTTGACAAGTTAAAAATGTACACGTGACAATTGACACGTGTTTCGGTTTCTTAATGGCCACTCCACAAACAGGAAAAGCCACCAGACATATTATAAGTCACTGTTTAAGATATTTTGCTTACACGGAATGCCAAAAGTTATAAAAACAGATAATGGGTGTGGATATACTAGCAAAGCTTTCCAGCAATTTTGTGCTTAATAAAAAATTGATCAAAAAACATGTATTCCTTATATATCCCCAAGAACAAGAAATAATAGAGTGGGCCCATAGTACCCTAAAAACACAGCTTCTAAGATAAAAAGGGGGGAGCTATGCCTCCAGTCTCCACATGATGCGTTAAAGAACACACTGTTTATCTTAAACTTTTTAAATATGCATGCCAGTGAGCAATATGATGCAGACAGATTCTGGCATGAAGGAACTGGAGCAAGTTTTGTTCAGGTCAAATGGAGAGACGAATAGAGGGGACCAGACCCTGTAATTATTTGGCGGTTGAGGGCATGTCTCTGTTTTCTCAAAGGTGGAGAACAAGGTGTTGTGGATGCTGGAGCAGTTGATGAGATGCATGGAGCAGAGAGGAATTGAACCCGGGCCCACAGGAGAAAATTGGAACCAGCTGGAGTGAAACACTGGACCTGTATTCCTGAACTTTGAGGGCATCTGACCTATGGCTAGAGAAAGAAAGGAGACCAAGCCAGTTCCAGTTTCGAGATGCTTTCCAGAGTTCCAGTTTCCCTACAGATGGACTACATTCACCTCTCTTAATCCATGAGTGCTCATCCAGGAGCAGATTAAGAACTAAGAACAAAAAACAGCTTGCTTTCTTGCCACAAACAGACACACAAAACTGTTTTGCCAGTTTTCCCATTGGGAAAAAGGACCCATTTAGGGCATCCAGATACTGGCATAAACCAGAGTGGCAGAAGCTCCTTCACAATGCTTAATCAAGACATAGACAAAAGACTTTTTAGTTATCTTTCAAAGACTGACATTAAAAAACTTGATGTTAGAACTTTGGACTTTGAGCAATAAATAGAAAGGTTCAAGGGGCATTGAAAAATAAAGAGTTTTAGAATTGTGAAATTGTTCACACCCCACAGATTGTGGTAATATCTCATTGTCTTTTGATTGTATTGTAACTCACCCTAATGTATGTTCATGATGGAATTGCTAATGTCTATGATCTTGCTATATGTGTTATGCAATTGTTATTAGATACTAAAATTCAGAGTTCATTCTAACAGGAATGTAATGCATAATTTACAAGCTTTAGGATAGAAATATGTTTTAGGGAGCAAACTTTAATATGTTCCGTATCAGAGTCACTAGATGCATTGCCATGCAGATTTCAAAAGGCCATTTTTACCTTTATATGTCTCCATGCTGCAGGAGAAGGTTTGCAGCCATAAGAGCTGAGGTGCCATATTCCTGGAGGTTTCTTGCTGATTCAGAAACGCTTAGAGCTGGACCATTGCCCATTCCCCACTGACCTTATTTGTTTTACAGAAACTGTTTCCAGCCAGAGATGGGTATGGTTTTCCTTGCCTTCAGGGAATCTTAAGACAGAACATGCATGACAGAATGCATGATTCCATGACAGGCACCCCTGGTAGGTTGAAGGGAACCTCCTAAAACAGGTGCAATCATCTGTCCTGATGCAGAAGCACAGGTTTCTTTTTATTAATTTAAGAGAGAGGAATTGTGGGAGACCAAAATATTTCTGCTATGGGATATTTTGAGATCCAGCCTTTGGTTTCACTACACAGGGACACTAGAAAGCTCCGGCCCACTATTGTATTGTTAATTGCCAGTCGGGATACTATTGTTTACCATGGCCTCAGAGTAATATGCCTCTTATTTGCATCTCTGTGGGCCTGAACATCTGAATAGGCCCTCCCTTGAGTGGAAGTTCGAGGTGTATAAATGACCAGGGAAGACAGGAGTTAGGGGCAAGTGACCAGAGCAGAGAGGAGAACAAAGAGAGAATTGGTTCCCTCATGGTATTGGCAGGATGGTTAAGAAACAACAGAAAAGATGGCTAATTAAGAAATGACTCTAGTTCTACAGCATCGAACGGAGAGCTCTCTAAAGATGACAAGATGCCTGTGTTTGGTCTTTATTGCCTCGGGTTTGCTAGGAACTTCCAGGTACACACACCCCCACTCATGTAGAAACTCATGGCTTTCATGGGTTAAAGCTGAGACATGCTGGGCCATGACACTTTTACTTATTTCTTTTTTCTTTCTGGTGATGATTAGTTCTATTCTAGTTTTCTGGGCTATGGAGAATCTGGTTCCTGGCCCTCCAGGTAGTGTCAGTTAAGGACTTCCTCTTATGTCCATGGACCTCAAGCTGGACTAATCACTGGTTGGTCACTTTCACAAGTTCTGCTCCACCTTTCCCCCAGCATACACAGATTGTCAGTGAAAGGTTTCGGGCTGAGTTGGTGTCTTAATTCTTTCACTGGGAATACTTGCCTAGTTACAGAAGATGGATGGTTAAGACTGTTGTAATTTAAGAAAACCAGCACAGCAGTGAAAGACA